>NC_000082.6:19327407-20563240 GCF_000001635.26 Mus musculus
ATTCCTTAATATCTCTTAACGTCAGTGGACTCAATTCCCCAATAAAAAGACATAGACTAACAGACTGGATACATAAACATAACCCAGCATTTTGCTGCATTCAGGAAACACACCTCAGTGCTAAAGACAAACACTACCTCAGAATAAAGAGCTGAAAAATAATTTTCCAAGCAAATGGTCCCAAGAAACAAGCTGGAGTAGCCATTTTAATATCAATTAAAGTTGACTTTCAACCTAAAGTTACCCCCACCCCAATAAGGAAGGACACTTCATACTCGCCAAAGAAAAAAGCTATCAAGAACTCTTAATTCTGAACATCAATGCTCCAAATAAAAGGGCACTCACATTAATAAAAGAAACTTTACTAAAGTTCAAAGTACACATTGCACCTCATACAATAATAGTGGGAGACTTCAACATCCCACTCTCTTCAATGGACAGATCATGGCATCACAAACTAAACAGAGACACATTGAACTGAACTTAACAGAAGCTATGTAGCAAATGGATTCAACAGATATCTATAGAACATTTCATCCTATAACAAAAGAATATACTTCCTTCTCAGCACCTCATGGTAATTTCTCCAAAATTGACCATATAATCAGTCACAAATCAGATCTCAATAGATATAAGAAGATTGAAACAATCCCATGCTTCCTAATAAATCACTACGGATTAAGGTTGGTCTTCAATAGAAAAAAAAACAAAAAACAAAAAACAAAAAGCAACAACAACAACAGAAAGCCCACAGACACATGGAAGTTGAGCAACACTCTACTCCATGATAACTTGGTCAAGGAAGAAAGAAAGAAAGAAATTAAAGACTTTTGAGAATTGAATGAAAATAAAGTTACAATGTACCCAAAATTATGGGACAAGATGAAAGCAGTGCTAAGAGGAAAACTCATAGTTCTGAGTGCCTCCAAAAAGAAACTGGAGAGTGCATACAGTAGCAGATTACCAGCACACCTGAAAGCTCTAGAACAAAAAGAAGCAAATACCAGGAGGAGCAGATGGCAGAAAATAATCAAGTTCAGGGCTGAAATCAACCTAGTAGAAACTAAAAGAACTATACAAAAAAATTGACAAAACCAGGAGCTGGTTCTTTGAGAAAATTAAAAAGATAGATAAACCCTTATTGAGACAAACGAGAAGGCACAGAGACCGTATCCAAATTTAAAAAATCAGAAATGAAAAGGGAGACATAAAAACAGAAATTGAGGAAATTAAAAAAAAAAAATCATCAGATCCTACTACAAAAGCCTATACTCAACACAGTTGGAAAATCTGGATGAAATGACAAATTTTTAGAGAGATACCAAATATGTAAGTCAAATAAGCATTAGGTAAACCATCTAAACAGTCCCATAACCCCTAAACAAATAGAAACAGTCACTGAAAGTCTCCCAACCAACAAAATCCCAGGACCAGATGGGTTTAGTGCAGGATTCTATCAGATGTTCAAAAAGACCTACTACCAATATTCTTTAAACTATTCCACAAAATAGAAACAAAAGGAGCGCTACCCAATACATTCTATGAAGCCACATTAATACTGATACCAAAACTTGAAAAAAACCTAGCAAAGAGAACTTCAGACCAATTTCCCTTATGAATATTGATGCAAAAAATACTCAGTAAAATTCTTGCAAACCAAATCACCATGATCAAGTAAGCTTTATCCCAGGGATGCAGGAATGGTTCAATATATGGAAGTCCATCAATGTAATCCACTACATAAACAAGCTCAAAGAAAAAAATCCACATGATCATTTCATTAGATGTTGAAAAAGCATTTAACAAAATTAAACATCCCTTCATGTTAAAAGACTTGGGAAGATAAGGAATTCAAGGAGCATACCTAAACATAATAAAAACAATATACAGTAAACCAGAAGATGGTCCTTCCTTCCGTCTCAGCTCTGGATTTTGTCTCTGTAACTCCTTCCACAGGTATTTTCTTTCCCCATTCTAAGAAGGAACGAAGTATCCACACTTTGGTCTTCCTTCTTCTTGAGTTTCATGTGTTTTGCAAATTGTATCTTGGGTATTCTAAGTTTCTGGGCGAGTATCCACTTATCAGTGAGTACATATCATGTGTGTTCTTTTGTGATTGGGTTACCTCATTCAGAATGATCTATCCAGATAGAATCATCCATTTTTGTTAATATTCCCTTTCCTGTTCAGTGTTTCTTTTCTATTCTACACTATAGTGTATATATAAGTGACCCTAAAAATTCCACCAGAAAATTCTCTGTACCCCATTTTTTAATATGGTTATGTGGTTTTCTGGAGTCTAGCTTCTTGAGTTCATTGTATATATTGTATGTTAGTGCCTTATCAGATTTGGACTGGTGAAGATCCTTTTCCAACCTGTTGGTGGCCTTTTTGTCTTATTGACAGTGTCTTTTGCCACATATATATATATATATATATGTGTGTGTGTGTGTGTGTGTGTGTGTGTGTGTGTGTGTGTGTGTGTTTATATAATAATATTAGACCCATATGTATATATATTATACCCACATGTAATTTGACAAATCATTCCACACTGTATTATTGGACATTTATAGAAATTACTGGATATGTGTAAGAAGAATATGTATTTTCAGTGTAGCAAAGAACAAAACTATCTTCAGATTTTCCTACTTGAACAAGTAAGACTGCTTTAGACTAAGAAAATTAGATGGATTATAATTTAAAAAATAAAATAATATTCTTATAAATGGGCAAGCAAAGAATTCCTGTTCTCCATCTGTTGATTCTGGTTCCAAATAACAAACAAGCAAACAAACAAACAAACAAACAAACAGAGCAATTCATTGGCACAGCAAGGTGTTTAAATTATCTTAGAAAATGTCCAGACTGTGAATTTATGGGGTGTTTAAGTTAGGATTTCCCTTGCTATAAAGAGACACCATGACCAAGGCAACTCTTATAATGGCAGACATTTAATTAGGGCTAGCTTTTAGTTTCAGAGGTTCATTCCATTTCATCACAGTGTGAAACATGGCAGCAGGCAAGGAGACATGATACTGAAGGAGGTTCTGAGAGTTCTATATCTTGATCTGAACTGATCCAGGAGAAGATTCCCTTCCAGTCAGCTGGGGGGAGGATTTCAAATTTCCTCCAACAAGGCCACACCTATTTCAACAAGGGCATACCTTCTAACAGTGTAAGTCTCTGATACAAACATATTCAAACCACCACACGTAGCAATCAGGTATCTGTGAGAAAGGTCGATAGTTCCTGTATTCATTTCCTTTACACTTCCTAAACTACAAGAATTAGAAAAGCTGAGAACAGGTCACATGAACAAGGATATTTTCCTACATTTCCTTACTTCCTTGCAAAGAGAAAATGTGACATAAAATATTATTAAAAGACACCACAGTGTTTGAAATTGATGTTTCCAAACAAATGAAGGTTTTGGATCCAGTTTCCACAAGAAAACAGCATCTAGGCCATTGATTCTCCACTAGTGAGAGGTTCTGACTTCCCTCAGATAGAGCAGGAATGAGAGGAAATTGCCAGTGAATTTGGGTAAATTCACAGAAAGTAAAATATTGAAAGAAAAGTTATTCAAAACATTTATGAGCTCTCTTTAAAATTAGTACTAATAAAAATCATTATTAAAAATGACCTAACTGTCAAACACTGAGCTATATCTTTTTTTCCAAAGACAACACCTAAGTGAGTGGCCAGGAAGACCCACTAAAAAGTGACCGGTGTCCTGGACGAGTGTTTGCATAATATCTACAATGTCTCAGCAGTCTAATGTCTGTCACTAGAAGTAAAAATATATTTTTATAGACATATAAATTTACAAAAGCATTACAGCACTAAGAGATCAACAAGTTCTTTAAGGTAAAATGATTGATTTCTCATGTCTTTTCATACAAACAAAAATAACAAAAATCACTTTCCAAAAATATTATCTAATGAGTTCTTATTTGCTTTCCTTATATGCCCACCTATTGCTTATGAAGCTAAGGGTGATAGGAATTAACAATATCTAACTATCTTTCTAAATTCAAGATTTTGTTACACTGTCTCAAGTATTTCTAAGACTGCTGTTCTTATATATTCTTTTGTGCATGTACATTTAATGTTATATGTATCCTAAAACGGTTGAGAAACTTTGTAATACTGTCTGTTCTTCAAGAGATAAGTAAAGTTAGTAAACAAGGGCAAAACACGCATCTGGTAGCCTAGAAGCAGATAACCAGAAATTTTAATGCATCTGTTTTTCCTTTTTTCCTCAAACCACATGGGGATGAAGTTATTAACTAACAAAGTTAATTCTAAAGTTAACACTTTGGAATTAATCCAAGACAAAAGAATGTTCTTGAGAAGATCTTAATGAAAAGAATATCATTAAGAAGCTCATTAAATCTCACTTCTGGGGCTTTGATAGGAAAGGTTTAATTTGTTTGGGAAAGGTGTGAACACTCAGAGAGATTTTTAATAGCCATCTCATTATCAGGTGATGCAAATTTTATTTTACCCTCTTAAAACTTTGTTAATTGGAGTCTTAGTGAATTGATAAAATTCAAGTAACTTTATTATCACTGAATGATTTGAACCTTTTGTTTTTCTGTTCTAAGATTGTTGTAGTAACAGCAGGAATATTAATAATATAACAATAAAGTTACCTTCCTGGAAAACATACCACATTGATTACCTGATACTAGCCTCTCCTTGATATTTAGTAATTACATATTACATACAAGTGTGGAACATTGAAATTATTTCAAATTACCCATATACACACATGGTTTGTCAAACATATTGGTAACATGGTATCTGGTAATTCATAATTAATCTCAACTCTTTGTCTCAAACAATTTTCTAGTCAATAGGCCTGGTATAAAAATAGGATATATTAAATCGCAAATGCAAAACAATTAGATCTGTCCTTAATATTACATATATTTTCACTTTAAAATGGCATTTGTCTATCATTTAATATGAAGCATATATTGTATAAAATAGTCTGCTTTCTAAAAATATGCTAAAATGATGGAATTAATGATTTTACTCCATAATTATCATTATAAATTTAGGAAGATATCTCCTTTTCATATTCTTTTAGAATAAGAACAACCTGTAAATTTGTTTTGAACTATTTGAAATGCACTGACATTTGCAAGCTAATTCAAATCACCACAAATTGTTTACTCCCCTCTAAACACACCAAGCTCCAACTGATAGCTCCAAAGCGACCATGGCTCTCTGGAGTAAACCATATATGATGGAAAAAGAAGATTCCATGGTGCTGCGCATGTGATATTAAAAGAAAATCCACCATAGTAAAAAGATTGTTCCCAGGTTGGTGGTACTGATGAGTCCTTGCTTTTCTACCATTTTTCTTTTTTTTTTTTGAAAAAAGCATTTTTATACAAAACTGTATTGAAGAGTTATCATGTAAATATTTTTGTCTCTCCTTGTGTTGTTTCTAGTTTCTATTTATTCAAATTACTTAACTAACCTAGTTCTTTGTAAATGGCATTGGATACCTCTAATCTTAGTTGGCTCTTCTTGAAATGTAACATTAAAACTTTCAAACTCTTAAGAAATAAAGAAAATATATAATGGGTTTGAAAATTATAAAGAATAGTAAAGTATGCATTGAAAATGCAGGAGGCAAAAACAATAGTTTAGAAATAAAATGTGACCTAATTATATCAATTTGTTACATTATGTTGCAAATATAATTTGATTCAACTGTTTTTAGTAATCTAGAAACTTCATTGATGTTACTATGTTTCCTATTTTTAAAAACTGTGCAGAGCATCCAGTAAGTAGGAAAGATTAAAACAGTTGAAAAGTATGTAAAGTACGGTGAAGTGAACACAGTAAATGGCTAAAGAAAAATCTTTTTTTTTAATTAGGTATTTTCTTCATTTACATTTCCAATGCTATCCCAAAAGTCCCCCAATACCCCCCCTCCCACTTTACTCCCCACCCACTCCCACTTCTTGGCCCTGGCGTTCCCCTGTACTGAGGCATATAAAGTTTGCAAGACCGATTGGGCCTTTCTTTTGAATGATGGCCAACTAGGCCATCTTCTGATACGTATGCAACTAGAAACACGAGCTCTTGCGGGGGGCGGGGGTGTGTGTGTACTGGTTAGTTCATGTTGTTGTTCCACCTATAGGGTTGCAGTTCCCTTCTGCTCCTCGGGTACTTTCCCTAGCTCCTCCATTGGGGGCCCTGTGATCCATTCAATAGCTGACTGTGAGCATCCGTTTCTGTGCTCCTGCATAGCCTCACAAGAGACAGCTATATCTGGGTCCTTGCAGCAAAATCTTGCTAGTGTATGCAATGGTGTCAGCATTTGGAGGCTGATTATGGGATGGATACCCGGGTGCAGTGGTCTCTAGATGGTCCATCCTTTCATCTCAGCTGCAAACTTTGTCTCTGTAACTCCTTCCATGGGAGTTTTGTTTCCAATTATAAGAAGGGGCAAAGTGTGCACATTTTGGTCTTCGTTCTTCTTGAGTTTCATGTGTTTTGCCGATTGTATCTTGTATCTTGAGTATTCTAAGTTTCTGGGATAATATCCACTTATCAGTGAGTACATATCATGTGAGTTCTTTTGGGATTGTGTTACCTCACTAAGGATGATGCCCTCTAGGTCCATCCATTTGCCTAGGAATTTCATAAATTCATTCTTTTTTAATATTTTTATTACGTATTTTCCTCAATTACATTTCCAATGCTATCCCAAAAGTCCCCCATACCTTCCCCCCGACTCCCCTACCCACCTACTCCCACTTTTTGGCCCTGGCGTTCCCCTGTACTGGGGCATATAAAGTTTGCATGACCAATGGGCCTCTCTTTCCAGTGATGGCCTACTAGGCCATCTTTTGATACATATGCAGCTAGAGTCAAGAGCTCTGAGGTACTGGTTAGTTCATATTGTTGTTCCACCTATAGGGTTGCAGTTCCCTTTAGCTCCTTGGGTACTTTCTCTAGCTCCTTCACTGGGGGCCCTGTGATCCATCCAATAGCTGACTATGAGCATCCACTTCTGTGTTTGCTAGGCCCCGACATAGTCTCACAAGAGACAGCTATATCTGGGTCCTTTCAGCAAAATCTTGCTAGTGTATGCAATGGTGTCAGCGTTTGGAGGCTGATTATGGGATGGATCCCTGGATATGGCAGTCTCTATATGGTCCATCCTTTTGTCTCGGCTCCAAACTTTGTCTCTGTAACTCCTTCCATGGGTGTTTTGTTCCCAATCTAAGAAGGGACAAAGTGTCCACACTTTTTCTTCTTGAGTTTCATGTGTTTCACAAATTATATCTTATATCTTGGGTATTCTAAGTTTCTGGGCTAATATCCACTTATCAGTGAGTACACATCATGTGAGTTCTTTTGTGATTGGGTTACCTCACACAAGATGATATCCTACAGATGCATCCATTTGCCTAAGAATTTCATCAATTCATTGTTTTTAATAACTGAGTAGTACTCCATTGTGTAAATGTACCACATTTTCTGTATTCATTCCTCTGTTGAGGGACATCTGGGCTCTTTCCAGCTTTTTGGCTATTATAATAAGGCTGCTATGAACATAGTGGAGCATGTGTCCTTCTTACCAGTTGGAACATCTTCTGTATATATATATGCTCAGGAGAGGTATTGCGGGATCCTCCGGTAGTACTATGTCCAATTTTCTGAGGAACCACCAGATTGATTTCCAGAGTGGTTGTACAAGCTTGCAATCCTACCAACAATGGAGGACTGTTCCTCTTTCTCCACATCCTCGCCAGCATCTGCTGTCACCTGAGGTTTTGATCTTAGCCATTCTGACTGGTGTGAGGTGGAATCTCAGGGTTGTTTTGATTTAATAATGATGATCCTGATGATTAAGGATGCTGAACATTATTTCAGGTGCTTCTCAGCCATTCAGTATTCCTCAGGTGAGAATTCATTGTTTAGCTCTGAGCCCCATTTTTTAATGGGGTTATTTATTTTTCTGGGGTTCAGCTTCTTGAGCTCTTTGTATATATTGGATATTAGTCCTCTATCTGATTTAGAATAGGTAAAGATCTTTTCCCAATCTGTTGGTTGCCTTTTTGTCTTATTGACAGTGTCTTTTGCCTTAAGGAAGCCTTGCAACTTTATGAGGTTCCAATTGTCGATTCTAGATCTAACAGCACAAGCCATTGCTGTTCTATTCAGGAATTTTTCCCCTGTACCTAGATCTTAGAGACCTTCCCCCACTTTTTCATCTATAAGTTTCAGAGTCTCTGGTTTTATTTGGTGTTCCTTGATCTACTTAGACTTGAGCTTTGTACATGGAGATAAGAATGGATCAATCACATTCTTCTACATGCTAACCGCTAGTTGAGCCAGCACCATTTGTTGAAGATGCTGTCTTTTTTCCACTGGATCATTTTAGCTCCTTTGTCAGAGATCAAGTGACCACAGGTGTGTGGGTTCATTTCTGGGTCTTCGATTTAATCCATTGATCTACCTGTCTGTTGCTGGACCAGTACCATGCAGTTTTTATCACAATTGCTCTGTAGTACAGCTTGAGGTCAGGCATGGTGATTCAACCAGAGGTTCTTTTATTGTTGAAAATAGTTTTTGCTATCCTAGGATTTTTGTTATTCCAGATGAATTTACAAATTGCCCTTTCTAACTCTGTGAAGAATTGATTTGGAATTTTGATGAGGATTGTATTGAATCTGTAAATTGCTTTCAGGAAGATTGTCATTTTGACTATGATAATCCTGCTGATCCATGAGCATGGGAGATATTTACATCTTCTGAGATTTTCTTTGATTTTTTTCTTCAGGGACTTGAAGTTCTTATCATACAAATCTTTCACTTCCTTAGTAAGAGTCACACCAAGGTATTTTATAGTATTTATGACTATTGTGAAGGGTGTTGTTTCCCTAATTTCTTTCTCAGCTTGTTTATCCTTTGTGTAGAGAAAGGCCACTGATTTGTTTTAGTTAATTTTATATCCAGCTACTTCACTGAAGCTGTTTATCAGGTTTAGGAGTTCTCTGGGGGAATTTTTGGGTCACTTATATATACTATCATATCATCTACAAATAGTGATTTTTTAAAATTAGGTATTTTCTTCATTTACATTTCAAATGCTATCTCAAAAGTCCCCCATACCTTCCCCCCACTCCCCTACCCACCCACTTCCTCTTCTTGGACCTGGCACTCCCCTGTACTGAGGCATATAAAGTTTACAAGACCAAGGGGCTTCTCTTCCCAATGATGGCTGACTAGGCCATCTTCTGCTACATATGCAGCTAGAAACATGAGCTCTGTGGGTACTGATTAGTTCATATTGTTGTTCCACCTATAGGGTTGCAGACCCCTTTAGCTCCTTGGGTACTTTCTCTAGCTCCTCCTTTAGGGGCCGTGTGCTCCATCCAATTGCTGACTGTGAGCATCCACTTCTGTGTTTGCCAGGCACTGGCATAGCCTCACAAGAGACAGCTATATCAGGGTCCTTTCAGCAAAATCTTGCTGGTATATGCAATGGTGTCTGAGTTTGGAGGCTGATTATGGGATGGATCCCCAGGTGCGATGGTCTCTACATCTAGGTCCATCCTTTCGTCTCAGCTCCATACTTTGTTTCTGTAATGCCTTCAATAACCAGAAGCTGGAAAGACCCCAGATGTCCCTCAACAGAGGAATGGATACAGAAAATATGGTACATTTACACAATGGAGTACTACCAGCTATTAAAAAGAATGAATTTGTGTAATTCCTAGGCAAATAGATGGACCTGGAGGGTATCATCCTGAACAAGGTAACACAAGCACAAAAGAAATCACATGATATGTACTCACTGATAAGTGAATATTTGCCCAGAAACCCAAGATACAAGATACAATTTGCAAAACACATGAAACTCAGGAAGAACAAAGACCAAAAAAAAAAAAAAATGTGGACACTTTGCCCCTTCTTAGAATTGGGAACAAATAATATTTTGACTTCTTCCTTTCCAATTTGTATCCCCTTGATCTCCTTTTGTTGTCGAATTGTCTGGCTAGGACTTCAAGTACTATATTGAATATGTAGGGAGAACGTGGCCAGCCTTGTCTAGTCCCTGATTTTAGTGGGAATGCTTCGAGTTTCTCTCCATTTAGTTTGATGTTGGCTACTGGTTTGCTGTATATTGCTTCAATTATGTTTATGTATGGGCCTTGAATTCCTGATCTTTTCAAGACTTTTATCATGAATGGATGTTGGATTTTGTCAAATGCTTTCTCAGTATCTAACAAGATGATCATGTGTTTTTTGTCTTTGAGTTTGTTTATATGGTGGATTATGTTGATGGATTTCCATATATTAAACCATCCCTGCATCTCTGGGATGAATCCTACTTGATCATGATGGATGACTTTTTTTGATGTGTTCTTGGATTCCGTTTCTGAGAATTTTATTGAATATTTTTGCATTGATATTCATAAGGGAAATTGGTCTGAAGTTCTCTTTCTTTGTTGGGTCCTTATGTGTTTTAGGTATCAGAATAGTTCTGTCTTCATAGAATGAATTGGGTAAAGTATCTTCTGTTACTCTTTTGTGGAGTAGTTTGAGGAGAATTGGAATTAGGTCTTCTTTGAAGGTCTGATAGAGAACTCTGTATTCAACCCATCTAGTCTTGGGCTTTTGTTTTTGTTGGTGCTACATCCACTCCAGTAGTGACTAGCATTACAGGTTTAGAATACTGGAAGCAGCCCTGAGGCAAACAGTTTCATGGAAACAGCCTCTTGGAACCTTGGTATTCCCATAGCACATACACTCAAAACCTGTCCCCGTGTTAGTCTGGTGTATGGATCCGTGTGCTCTCTTTCAGTATTGTTTTATTATAAGTGCCTTTAAGGATTGATTTTGACATATAGATACCCCTTTGCCAGTGTTCCAATATCCTAGGCAATCATTGAAGTGGACCCTGAGCTTGGAATTCAATAAGAATGTTATCTATTCATTAACATTCAAATTCACTTCTAGTGGACACAGTGAAACTAATTGGGCATTACAATTTATTTGAATAGAGCTAGAAAAGCTCAGGGCTAGTCTGCATTGTAATTACTGAGGACATTATCTGAGTCACACCCAAACACAGGAATACACAATGGCCTAGGAAATAGGTGGGTTGCAGTATGAAAGGGTTGGTAGAACGGAATTCCCCTTGTGCAGGTTTTTTCACTAGGCCCAGAGGAACAGCATAATCAGTTATTTACTAAAGATACTGTGGTGGTGGGTTTAACAACAGACTAGCATTGCATCAGAGCATTTACCTGGCTCCTATGTTTAGCTGATCTTAATTAGGGTTGTTCCTATTCTCAGTTTTAAACATGGCCTGGCTCCCGCCATCTTTTAATGTATGCATTCTTTTTTATTTTGTGTCAATATAACTTGGTGGATGTGTTCACCTGGCTTTCTTGTTTTCTTCTGTATTAAAAGTCTGGTGTTTGCTTGGAAAAACTTAGATTCAGATTCAGTACTCCCTTTTGTCTGGGTCTGTTTCTCAATTCTTGCCAACTCCATGCCCACCTGCCAGAACCCCTAATTCCCACGGATTGAGGGGTGCTGACTGAGCCCAGTCCATGGCAGGTTGGGAGACTATCAATGACTGCTTCTATTTCTTTAGGGGATATGGGACTGTACTGGCTGGTTTTGTGTATCAACTTGACACAAGCAGGAGTTATCACAGAGAAAGGAGCTTCAGTTAAGGAAGTGCCTCCATGAGATACAGCTGTGGGGCATTTTCTCAATTAGTGATCAAGGGGGAAAGGGCCCCTTGTGGGTGGGAGTCTTGGGTTCTATAAGAGAGTAGGCTGAGAAAATCAGTGGAGGCAAGCCAGTAAGTAATATCTCTCCATGGCCTCTGCATCAGCTCCTACTTTCTGACCTGTTTGATTTCCAGTCCTGAATCCTTTGGTGATCAACAGCAATTTGGAAAGTGTAAGCTGAATAAACCCTTTCCTCCCCAACTGCTTCTTGGTCATGATGTTTGTGCAGGAATAGAAACCCTGACTTAGACAGATACTATTTAGAACATTAATCTGATCCTGATTTAACTTTGGTACATGGTATCTGTTTAGAAATTTGTCCATTTCATCCAGGCTTTCCAGTTTTGTTGAGTATAGCCTTTTGTAGCAGGACCTGATGATGTTTTGGATTTCCTCAGGTTCTGTTGTTATTTCTCCTTTTTCATTTCTGATTGTGTTATTTAGGATACTGTCCCTGTGCCATCTAGTTAGTGTGGTTAAGGGTTTATCTATCTTGTTGATTTTCTCAAAGAACCAGCTCCTTGTTTGGTTGATTATTTGTATAGTTCTTTTTGTTTCCACTTGGTTGATTTCAGCCCTGAGTTTGATTATTTCCTGCTGTCTACTCCTCTTGGGTGAATTTGCTTCCTTTTGTTCTAGAGCTTTTAGATGTGCTGTCAAGCTGCTAGTGTATGCTTTCTCTAGTTTCCTTTTGGAGGCACTCAGAGCTATGAGTTTTCCTCTTAGGACTGCTTTCATTGTGTCCCATAAGTTTAGGTGTATTGTGGCTTCATTTTCACTAAACTCTAAAAAGTATTTAATCTATTTTTTATTTCTTCCTTGTCTAAGTTATCATTGAGTAGATTGTTGTTCAGCTTCCATGTGAATGTTGGCTTTCTATTATTTATGTTGTTATTGAAGATCAGCCTTAGTACATAGTGATCTGATAGGATGCATGGGATAATTTCAATATTTTTTTATCTGTTGAAGCCTGTTTTATGAACAATTATATAGTCAATTTTGGAGAAGGTAGAATGAGGTACTGAGAAGAAGGTATATCCTTTTGTTTAAGGATAAAATGTTCTGTAGATATCTGTTAAATCCATTTTTTTCATAACTTCTGTTAGTTTCACTGAGTCTCTATTTAGTTTCTGTTTCCAGAATCTGTCCAATGATGAGAGTGGGTTGTTGAAATCTCCCACTTTTATTGTGTGAGGTGTGCAATTGTGTGCTTTGAACTTTACTAAAGTTTCTTTAATGAATGTGGATTCCCTTTTATTTGGAGCATAGATATTTAGAATTGAGAGTTCATCTTGGTAGATTTTTACCTTTGATGAGTATGAAGTGCCCCTCCTTGTCTTTTTTGATAACTTTGGGTTGGAAGTCCATTTTATCAGATATCGGAATGGCTACCCCAGATTATTTCCTTGGACTGTTTGCTTGGAAAATTCTTTTCCAGCCTTTTACTCTGAGGTAGTGTCTGTCTTTTTCTCTGAGGTGGGTTTCCTGTAAGCAGCTATGTTGGGTCCTATTTGTGTAGCCAGTGTGTTAGTCTATGCCTTTTTATTGGGGAATTGAGTCCAGTGATATTGAGCGATATTATGGAAAAGTAATTGTTGCTTCCTGTTATTTTTGTTGTTTTAATTGGGATTCTGTTCTTGCAGCTATCTTCTTTAAGGTTTATTGAAGAATTACTTTCTTGCTTTTTCTAGGGCATAATTTCTCTCGTGTTGGAGTTTTCCCTTTATTATCCTTTGAAGGGCTGAATTCATGGAAAGGCATTGTGTGAATTATTTCATGGAATAAATACTTTGGTTTCTCCATCTATGGTAATTGATAGTTTTGCTAGGTATAATAGCTTGGACTGGCATTTCTGTTCTCTTAGAGTCTGTATAACATCTGTCCAGGATCTTGTGGCTTTATAGTCTCTGATGAGAAGTGTGGTGTAATTCAGATAGGTCGGCCTTTATTTTACTTGACCTTTTTGCCTTATTGTTTGTAATGTTCTATCTTTGTTTAGTGCCTTTGTTGTTCTGATTATTATGTGTCGGGAGAAATTTCTTTTCTGGTCCAGTTTATTTTGAGTTCTGTAGGCTTCTTGTATATTCATGGGCATCTCTTTCTTTTGGTTAGGGAAGATTTCTTCTAGAACTTGGTTGAAGATATTTATTGGCTCTTTAAGTTGAAAATCTTCATTCTCATCTATACCTATTATCCTTAGGTTTGGTCTTACCATTGTGTCCTGGATTTTCTGGATGTTTGGAGTTAGGATCTTTTTGCATTTTGCATTTTCTTTGATTGTTGTGTCCATGTTTTCTATGGAATCTTCTGCACCTGAGATTCTCTCTTGCATATCTTGTATTCTGTTGCTGATGCTCACATCTATGGTTCCTGATTTCTTTCCTAGGATTTCTATCTCCAGAGTTGTCTCCCTTTGTGATTTCTTTATTGTTTTAGATCTTGGATGGTTTTGTTCAATTCTATCACCTGTTTGGTTGTGTTTTCCTGTAATTCTTTAAGGGATTTTTATGTTTCCTCTTTAAGAACTTCTACCTGTTTAGCAATGTTTCCCTGTAACTCTTTGAGGTATTTTTGTGCTTCCTATTTAAGGACTTCTACCTTTTATTAGGGTTCTCCTGTATTTCTTTAAGTGAGTTATTAATGCCCTTCTCAAAATTCTCTACCTTCTTAAGTCCGAATCTTGCTTTACATGTGTGTTGGGGTATCCAGGACTGGCTATGGTGGGCATACTGGGTTCTTTTTTTTTTTTTTTTTTTTTTTTTTTTTTATTAGGTATTTAGCTCATTTACATTTCCAATGCTATACCAAAAGTCCCCCTTACTCACCCACCCCCACTCCCCTACCCACCCACTCCCCCCCTTTGGCCCTGGCGTTCCCCTGTACCGGGGCACACAAAGTCTGCGTGTCCAATGGGCCTCTCTTTCCAGTGATGGCCGACTAGGCCATCTTTTGATACATATGCAGCTAGAGTCAAGAGCTCAGGGGTACTGGTTAGTTCATAATGTTTTTCCACCTATAGGGTTGAAGATCCCTTTAGCTCCTTGGATACTTTCTCTAGCTCCTCCATTGGGAGCCCTGTGATCCATCCATTAGCTGACTGTGAGCATCCACTTCTGTGTTTGCTAGGCCCCGGCATAGTCTCACAAGAGACAGCTACATCTGGGTCCTTTCGATAAAATCTTGCTAGTATATGCAATGGTGTCAGCGTTTGGATGCTGATTATGGGGTGGATCCCTGGATATGGCAGTCTCTACATGGTCCATCCTTTCATCTCAGCTCCAAACTTTGTTTCTGTAACTCCTTCCATGGGTGTTTTGTTCCCACTTCTAAGGAGGGGCATAGTGTCCACACTTCAGTCTTCATTTTTCTTGAGTTTCATGTGTTTAGGAAATTGTATCTTATATCGTGGGTATCCTAGGTTTTGGGCTAGTATCCACTTATCAGTGAGTACATATTGTGTGAGTTCCTTTGTGATTGTGTTACCTCACTCAGGATGATGCCCTCCAGGTCCATCCATTTGGCTAGGAATTTCATAAATTCATTCTTTTTAATAGCTGAGTAGTATTCCATTGTGTAGATGTACCACATTTTCTGTATCCATTCCTCTGTTGAGGGGCATCTGGGTTCTTTCCAGTTTCTGGCTATTATAAATAAGGCTGCTATGAACATAGTGGAGCATGTGTCCTTCTTACCAGTTGGGGCTTCTTCTGGATATATGCCCAGGAGAGGTATTGCTGGATCCTCCGGTAGTACTATGTCCAATTTTCTGAGGAACCGCCAGACTGATTTCCAGAGTGGTTGTACAAGCCTGCAATCCCACCAACAATGGAGGAGTGTTCCTCTTTCTCCACATCCTCGCCAGCATCTGCTGTCACCTGAATTTTTGATCTTAGCCATTCTCACTGGTGTGAGGTGGAATCTCAGGGTTGTTTTGATTTGCATTTCCCTGATGATTAAGGATGTTGAACATTTTTTCAGGTGCTTCTCTGCCATTCGGTATTCCTCAGGTGAGAATTCTTTGTTCAGTTCTGAGCCCCATTTTTTAAGGGGGTTATTTGATTTTCTGAGGTCCACCTTCTTGAGTTCTTTATATATGTTGGATATTAGTCCCCTATCTAATTTAGGATAGGTAAAGATCCTTTCCCAGTCTGTTGGTGGTCTTTTTGTCTTATAGACAGTGTCTTTTGCCTTGCAGAAACTTTGGAGTTTCATTAGGTCCCATTTGTCAATTCTCGATCTTACAGCACAAGCCAATGCTGTTCTGTTCAGGAATTTTTCCCCTGTGCCCATATCTTCAAGGCTTTTCCCCACTTTCTCCTCTATAAGTTTCAGTGTCTCTGGTTTTATGTGAAGTTCCTTGATCCACTTAGATTTGACCTTAGTACAAGGAGATAAGTATGGATCGATTCGCATTCTTCTACATGATAACAACCAGTTGTGCCAGCACCAATTGTTGAAAATGCTGTCTTTCTTCCACTGGATGGTTTTGGCTCCCTTGTCGAAGATCAAGTGACCATAGGTGTGTGGGTTCATTTCTGGGTCTTCAATTCTATTCCATTGGTCCACTTGTCTGTCTCTATACCAGTACCATGCAGTTTTTATCACAATTGCTCTGTAGTAAAGCTTTAGGTCAGGCATGGTGATTCCACCAGAGGTTCTTTTATCCTTGAGAAGAGTTTTTGCTATCCTCGGTTTTTTGTTATTCCAGATGAATTTGCAAATTGCTCCTTCTAATTCGTTGAAGAATTGAGTTGGAATTTTAATGGGGATTGCATTGAATCTGTAGATTGCTTTTGGCAAGATAGCCATTTTTACAATGTTGGTCCTGCCAATCCATGAGCATGGGAGATCTTTCCATCTTCTGAGATCTTCTTTAATTTCTTTCTTCAGGGACTTGAAGTTTTTATCATACAGATCTTTCACTTCCTTCGTTAGAGTCACGCCGAGATATTTTATATTATTTGTGGCTATTGAGAAGGGTGTTGTTTCCCTAATTTTTTCTCAGCCTGTTTATTCTTTGTGTAGAGAAAGGCCATTGACTTGTTTGAGTTAATTTTATATCCAGCTACTTCACCGAAGCTGTTTATCAGGTTTAGGAGTTCTCTGTTGGAATTTTTAGGGTCACTTATATATACTATCATATCATCTGCAAAAAGTGATATTTTGACTTCCTCTTTTCCAATTTGTATCCCCTTGATCTCCTTTTGTTGTCGAATTGCTCTGGCTAATACTTCAAGTACTATGTTGAAAAGGTAGGGAGAAAGTGGGCAGCCTTGTCTAGTCCCTGATTTTAGTGGGATTGCTTCCAGCTTCTCTCCACTTACTTTGATGTTGGCTACTGGTTTGCTGTAGATTGCTTTTATCATGTTTAGGTATTGGCCTTGAATTCCTGATCTTTCCAGAACTTTTATCATGAATGGGTGTTGGATCTTGTCAAATGCTTTTTCTGCATCTAACGAGATGATCATGTGGTTTTTGTCTTTGAGTTTGTTTATATAATGGATTACATTGATGGATTTTCGTATATTAAACCATCCCTGCATCCCTGGAATAAAACCTACTTGGTCAGGATGGATGATTGCTTTAATGTGTTCTTGGATTCGGTTAGCGAGAATTTTATTAAGGATTTTTGCATCGATGTTCATAAGAGAAATTGGTCTGAAGTTCTCTATCTTTGTTGGATCTTTCTGTGGTTTAGGTATCAGAGTAATAGTGGCTTCATAAAATGAGTTGGGTAGAATACCTTCTACTTCTATCTTGTGAAAAAGTTTGTGCAGAACTGGAGTTAGATCTTCTTTGAAGGTCTGATAGAACTCTGCACTAAACCCGTCTGGTCCTGGGCTTTTTTTGGCTGGGAGACTATTAATAACTGCTTCTATTTCTTTAGGGGATATGGGACTGTTTAGAAGGTCAACTTGATCCTGATTCAACTTTGGTACCTGGTATCTGTCCAGAAATTTGTCCATTTCGTCCAGGTTTTCCAGTTTTGTTGAGTATAGCCTTTTGTAGAAGGATCTGATGGTGTTTTGGATTTCTTCAGGATCTGTTGTTATGTCTCCCTTTTCATTTCTGATTTTGTTAATTAGGATTTTGTCCCTGTGCCCTTTAGTGAGTCTAGCTAAGGGTTTATCTATCTTGTTGATTTTCTCAAAGAACCAACTCCTCGTTTGGTTAATTCTTTGAATAGTTCTTCTTGTTTCCACTTGGTTGATTTCACCCCTGAGTTTGATTATTTCCTGCCGTCTACTCCTCTTGGGTGAATTTGCTTCCTTTTTTTCTAGAGCTTTTAGATGTGTTGTCAAGCTGCTAGTATGTGCTCTCTCCCGTTTTTTCTTGAAGGCACTCATAGCTATGAGTTTCCCTCTTAGAAATGCTTTCATTGTGTCCCAAAGGTTTGGGTACGTTGTGGCTTCATTTTCATTAAACTCTAAAAAGTCTTTAATTTCTTTCTTTATTCCTTCCTTGACCAAGGTATCATTGAGAAGAGTGTTGTTCAGTTTCCATGTGAATGTTGGCTTTCTGTTATTTATTTTGTTATTGAACATCAGCCTTAGTGCATGGTGATCTGATAGGATACATGGGACAATTTCAATATTTTTGAATCTGTTGAGGCCTGATTTGTGACCTATTATGTGGTCAATTTTGGAGAAGGTACCATGAGGTGCTGAGAAGAAGGTATATCCTTTTGTTTTAGGGTAAAATGTTCTGTAGATATCTGTCAGATCCATTTGTTTCATCACTTCTGTTAGTTTCCGTGTGTCCCTGTTTAGTTTCTGTTTCCATGATCTGTCCATTGGTGAAAGTGGTGTGTTGAAGTCTCCCACTATTATTGTGTGAGGCGCAATGTGTGCTTTGAGCTTTACTAAAGTTTCTTTAGTGAATGTGGCTGCTCTTGTATTTGGAGCATAGATATTCAGAATTGAGAGTTCCTCTTGGAGGATTTTACCTTTGATGAGAATGAAGTGTCCCTCCTTGTCTTTTTTGATGACTTTGGGTTGGAAGTCAATCTTATCAGATATTAGGATGGCTACTCCTGCTTGTTTCTTCACACCATTTGCTTGGAAAATTGTTTTCCAGCCTTTCATTCTGAGGTAGTGTCTATCTTTTTCTCTGAGATGAGTTTCCTGTAAGCAGCAAAATGTTGGGTCTTGTTTGTGTAGCCAGTTTGTTAGTCTATGTCTTTTTATTGGCGAGTTGAGACCATTGATGTTAAGAGATATTAAGGAAAAGTAATTGTTGCTTCCTGTTATTTTAGTTGTTAAAGGTGGCATTCTGTTCTTGTGGCTGTCTTCTTTTAGGTTTGTTGAGGGATTACCTTCTTGTTTTTTCTAGGGCGTTGTTCCCGTTCTTGTATTGGTTTTTTTCTGTTATTATCCTTTGAAGGGCTGGATTCGTGGAGAGATAATGCGTGAATTTGGTTTTGTCGTGGAATACTTTGGTTTCTCCCTCTATGATAATTGAGAGTTTGGCTGGGTATAGTAGCCTGGGCTGCAGTTTGTGTTCTCTTAGTGTCTGTATAACATCTGTCCAGGCTCTTCTGGCTTTCATAGTCTCTGGTGAAAAATCTGGTGTAATTCTGATAGGCTTGCCTTTATATGTTACTTGACCTTTTTCCCTTACTGCTTTTAGTATTCTATCTTTATTTAGTGCATTTGATGTTCTGATTATTATGTGTCGGGAGGAATTTCTTTTCTGGTCCAGTCTATTTGGAGTTCTGTAGGCTTCTTGTATGTTCATATGCATCTCATTCTTTAGATTTGGGAAGTTTTCTTCAATAATTTTGTTGAAGATGTTTGCTGGACCTTTGAGTTGAAAATCTTCATTCTCATCCACTCCTATTATCCGTACGTTTGGTCTTCTTATTGTGTCCTGGATTTCCTGGATATTTTGAGTTAGGATCTTTTTGCATTTTCCATTTTCTTTGATTGTTGTGCCGATGTTCTCTATGGAATCTTCTGCACCTGAGATTCTCTCTTCCATCTCTTGTATTCTGTTGCTGATGCTCAAATCTATGGTTCCAGATTTCTTTCCTAGGGTTTCTATCTCTAGTGTTGCCTCGCTTTGAGTTTTCTTTATTGTGTCTACTTCCCTTTTTAGGTCTAGTATGGTTTTGTTCATTTCCATCACCTGTTTGTATGTTTTTTCCTCTTTTTCTGTAAGGACTTCTACCTGTTTGATTGTGTTTTCCTGTTTTTCTTTAAGGACTTGTAACTCTTTAGCAGTGTTCTCCTGTATTTCTTTAAGTGATTTATTAAAGTCCTTCTTGATGTCCTCTACCATCATCATGAGATATGCTTTTAAATCTAGGTCTAGGTTCTCAGGTGTGTTGGGGTTCCCTGGACTGGGCGAAGTGGGTGTGCTGGGTTCTGGTGATGGTGAGTGGTCTTGGTTCCTGTTAGTAAGATTCCTCCGTTTACCTTTCGCCATCTGGTAATCTCTGGAGTTAGTAGTTATAGTTGACTCTGTTTAGAGATTGTTCTTCTGGTGATTCTGTTACCGTCTATCAGCAGACCTGGGAGACAGATTCTCTCCTCTGAGTTTCAGTGCTCAGAGCACTCTCTGCTGGCAAGCTCTCTTACAGGGAAGGTGCGCAGATATCTTGTATTTGGACCTCCTCCTGGCCGAAGAAGAAGGCCCAAAACAGGACCTTTCTCAGACACTGTGTTGCTTTGGCAGTTCCCAGGTGGTACAGACTCTCACCTAAGCAGACTAAATTCCTAAGTTCCTTGGAGTCCCGGGACCAAGATGGCGACCGCTGCTGCTGTGGCTTAGGCCGCCTCCCCTGCCGGGTGGGCACCTGTCCTCTGGTCCGGAAGGTGGCCGGCTGTCCCCGGCCCACACAGGGTGCTGCCTCAGCGCCTCTGTGCTTCTGCCTGTTCCAGAAGCTGTCAGGTTCTCTGGCGCACCCTCTCACCTGTTCAGACCAATTTCCTAAGTTCGGCGGGTCTCGGACCAAGATGGCGACCGCTGCTGCTGTGGCTCAGGCCGCCTCCCCAGCCGGACAGGCACCTGTCCTCCGGTCCGGACGGTGGCTGGCTGTCCCCGGCCCACAAAGGGTGCTGCCTCAGCGCCTCTGTGCTTCCGCCTGTTCCAGAAGCTGTCAGGTTCTCTGGCGCACCCTCTCACCTGTTCAGACTAATTTCCTAAGTTCGGCGGGTCCCGGACCAAGATGGCGACCACTGTTGCTGTGGCTTAGGTCGCCTCCCCAGCCGGGTGGGCACCTGTCCTCCGGTCCGGACGGTGGCCGGCTGTCCCCGGCCCACACAGGGTGCTGCCTCAGCGCCTTTGTGCTTCTGCCTGTTCCAGAAGCTGTCAGGTTCTCTGGCGCACCCTCTCACCTGTTCAGACTAATTTCCTAAGTTCGGCGGGTCCCGGACCAAGATGGCGACCGCTGCTGCTGTGGCTTAGGCCGCCTCCCCAGCCGGGTGGGCACCTGTCCTCTGGTCCGGAAGGTGGTCGGCTGTCCCCGGCCCACACAGGGTGCTGCCTCAGTGCCTCTGTGCTTCCGCCTGTTCCAGAGGCTGTCAGGTTCTCTGGCGCACCCTCTCACCTGTTCAGACTAATTTCCTAAGTTCGGCGGGTCTCGGACCAAGATGGCGACCACTGCTGCTGTGGCTTAGGCCGCCTCCCCAGCCGGGCGGGCACCTGTCCTCCGGTCCGGAAGGTGGCCGGCTGTCCCCGGCCCACACAGGGTGCTGCCTCAGCCCCTCTGTGCTTCTGCCTGTTCCAGAGGCTGTCAGGTTCTCTGGCGCACCCTCTCACCTGTTCAGACTAATTTCCTAAGTTCGGCGGGTCCCGGACCAAGATGGCGACCGCTCGGCATACTGGGTTCTGATGATGCTAAGTGGTCTTGGTTTCTGTTAGTATGATTTTTATGTTTGCCTTTCACCATCTGGTAATCTCTGGTGTTAGATGTTCTAGCTGTCTCTGGCTGGAGCTTGTTCCTCCTGTGATTCTGTTAGCCTCAGTCAGCACTCCTGGGAGTCCAACTCTCTCCTGAGTCCCAGTGGTCAGAGCACTTTTTCCAGGCAAGCCCTCCTCTGGCAGGGAAGGTACACAGAGATCTGGAGCTCAGATCCACCTCCTGGCTGAAGATGAAGGCCTGAAATGACCCTGTCCAAGAAGCTTTGTTGCGTCTGTAGCCCATGCGCTCTTCGGCGCAGACTGGTCTCTGAGAGGCTTGTGATACAAGTTGGTGCTCTCACCTGAGTCCCTGGGTCAGAGCCCTCTCTGGAAGCTGATTCTCCTCAGTGATCATAAGATCTTGGCTGTGCTATGACGCCTGAGGCATGGAGAGTAACCCCGAGGACTGTGGAACCATCTGCCAAGTTTGTGCCCAAGGTTGGGTCCAATTTCTTTATGAATGCGTTAATTAATAAAAACTTTGCTTTCAAACTGTTTTCAGTGTGTCCCATAAGTTTTTTCTATATTGTACTTTTATGTTCATTGACTTTTAGAAAGTCTTTAATTTCTTTATTTCTCCTTGCCCCAGTACTCATTGAGTATAGACTTGTACAGGTTCAATGGGATTGTAGGCTTTTTTGTTTTCTGTCATTGTTTAAGTCCTGTTTTAATCCGAAGTGATCTGGTAAGATACAGAAGGTTATATCAATGTTTTCTCACCTGCTGAGATTGTGTGTGTGTGTGTGTGCACAAATTTTGGAGACATTTCTGTGAGTTGCTGTTAAGAAGGTATATTCTTTCGTGTCTTGGTGAAATATTCTAAGTATTAGTTTGTCCATTTGATATATAATATCTGTTAGTTTATTTCTCTCTTTTTTTTCTATCTGGATGATCTGTTCATCGCTGATCAAAGGGTATTTAAGTCTCCAAATATTAATATATTGGATTCTATGTGTGATTAAAGGTTTACTAATGTCTTTTATGAATGTGGGTACCCTTCTATTTAGGGCATAGATATTCAGAACTGAGACATAAACTTGGTGGATTTTTCCTTTGAGTATGAATTATACTTCCTCATCTCTTTCAATTAATTCCATGTGAAACTCTATTTTAATAGGCATTAGAATAGCTACTCCAGCTTTCTTCTTGGGTCTGGATGCTTGGAAAATCTGTTTCTCAGCCCCTTTCTCTAAGATAATGTCTATCTTTGTTCCAGAGGTGGTTTCTTGTATGCAGAAGAATGATAGTTCCTGTTTTCACATCCATTCTGTTAGCCTGTCTTTTTATTGGGAATTGAGTACATTGAATTTGAATGATATTAATGACTGGAAATACTGTTATGTTGATGTTGGTGGTATTGATGGTAATTGTGGTACTGGTGTGTGTGTCCTTTCTTTTGGTTTTGTTGGTGTCAAATTATTTATTCCCTGTGGTTTTGGGGGTAGAGTTAAGCTCCATGTGCTGGAGTTTTCTTTCTAGTGCATCTCATAGGGATGGATTTGTGGATAAGTACTGTTTATATTAGGGTTTGTCACAAGTATCTTGTTTTCTCCATCTATGGTGCGTGAATGTTTGCAGGGTACAGTAATTTGAGTTGAAAATTGTGGTCTCTTAGAGGTTGCAATAATCTATTCAAAATTTTCTGACTTTAAGGGTCTTTCTTTATTTGTCTTTTTCCCTTGAAATTTCTAGTATCTTTCTTTCTCCTGTATGGTTAGTGTTTTGACTATTATGGGGCAGGTAGGTTTTTTTCTGATCTAATCTGTTTGGTGCTTTATAAGATTCTTGTATGTTTATAAACTTTTCTGTATTTAAGTTGGGGAAATTTTGTTCCATGATTTTGTTGAAAATGTATTCTAGACCTTGAACCTAGGAATCATCTTGTATTTCTATTCCTATTATTCTAAAGTTTGGACTGTTTTGTCATAATGTCCAATATATCATGGATATTTTCTGTCAGGATATTTTTAGATTTAACATTTTCTTTTCACTGAAATATTGATTAATTCTATCTACCTTATACTCTTGAAATTTTGTCTTCCATTTTCTGTATTCTTTTGGTGATGCTAACATCTGCAGCTCTTGTTCTCTTGCCTAGGTTTTCCACCTGCAGGCTTCCCTCGTTTTTTGTTGTTGTTGTTGCTGTTGTTGTTGTTGTTGTTGTTGTTGTTGTTGTTGTTTTGATTTCTTTATTGCTTAAATTTCCATTTTCAGGCCTTGAACAGCTGTATATATTTCTTTCAGCCATTTGATTTTATTTACATGTATTTGTTTAAGGAATTTATCAGTTTTTCCTGTAATGCCTCAGGACATGGTGCTCAGCTGCTGGGATTGTCCCAGAGGGACTTGGCAGGCATAGAATTCATGGGGAGGAGACTCTCATACTTGTCTCTGAGGCCAGTAGGCATCCAATAGGACAGCCAGAGTTGTGGGTCACAAAATGGAGCATCGGGACAAGGTGTTGCAGACAGCTACTGCTTGTTCCCCAGGGGACCTGGCAAGAAGGGGGCTGTGGGAGTTGTTTAATCTCATTGTTCCTGTTGCTAGCAGGCCTCCATGAAAGCAGGAACAGCTGTGGGTTGGAAAATGTATTTCAGTGGATAGGGCACATGTCACCAATTCTGGAAGTGATTTTTTAATTTCTCTTCTTTACTGCTCATTCCAAACATGAGTGTAACTTTCTGTGTTTTTTCTTTATTTGTGCACCTTTGCTCAGTTTAGAGAGTTGCTTCCTTCTGGCTTTTGACATTTGGTTCCTGTACTCTTCTCTTTGTAGACTTTTATGCTTCATTCTTCTGCTTATCAGAAGTCCCTAACTGCTGAGACCATAGGAAGCAGACTGAGCTTAAGAACTATTAACCGTCAACAAGGAGTATTCCTAGGCATAAAGGTATCTTAGAAATACTCTCCTTTTGGAACTTTTGATGGCTTTTAGTACATTAACAGACATTGTTAAGTAATAAACTGAGGCCCTATATAAGGAAAAAACTGGTTATTTATGATACCAAGAAAATATGACTGTTGAAAATAAAACTGAGAGACAACCGCCACCTTCCTGGTAAGAGCACAGGGGTCCGCCCGGCCTGAGAGGTTTCTGCCTCAGGCTCAGGCGGGAGCCACCTTGGCTCCGGGACTCCACGGAGGGCAGGCTGCACGGGTGAGGGTGTGGAATACAGAGGCCAGCCGTTTCTGGGACAGGCGAGAGCCAGAGAGCTTCTGAGGTGGCGCCATCTTTGGCTCCAGACAACCGGCCACCTTCCTGGCCAAAGCAACACAGCTTCTGGGAAAGATCCTGTTTTGGGCCTTCATCTTCAGCCAGGAGGAGGTCCAAACACCAGATAACTGTGCACCTTACCTGAAAGAGGAAAGCTTGCCTGCAGAGACTGCTCTGACCACTGAAACTCAGAGGAGAGAGCTAGTCTCCCACATCTGCTGATAGAGGGTAACAAAATCAGTAGAGGAACAATCTCTAAACAAAGACAACTATAACAACTAACTCCGGAGATTGCCAGATGGCAAAAGGTAAATGTAAGAATCCTACTAACAGAAACCAGGACCACTCACCATCATCAGAACCCAGAACGCCCACTTCGCCCAGTCCAGGGCACCCTAACACACCTGAAAAGGTAGACCTGGATTTAAAAGCATATCTCATGATGATGGTAGAGGTCATAAAGAAGGAATTTAATAACTCACTTAAAGAAATACAGGAGAACACTGCTAAAGAGTTACAAGTCCTTAAAGAAAAACAGGAAAACACAACCAAACAGGTAGAAGTCCTTATAGAAAAACAGGAAAACACATCCAAACAGGTGATGGAAATGAACAAAACCATACTAGACCTAAAAAGGGAAGTAGACACAATAAAGAAAACCCAAAGTGAGGCAACGCTGGAGATAGAAACCCTAGGAAAGAAATCTGGAACCATAGATGCCAGCATCAGCAACAGAATACAAGAGATGGAAGAGAGAATCTCAGGTGCAGAAGATTCCATAGAGAACATTGGTACAACAATCAAAAAAAAAATGGAAAATGGAAAAAGATTCTAACTCAAAACATTCAGGAAATCCAGGACACAATGAGAAGACCAAACCTACAGATAATAGGAGTGGATGAGAATGAAGATTTTCAACTCAAAGGACCAGCAAACATCTTCAACAAAATTATTGAAGAAAACTTCCCAAATCTAAAGAAAGAGATGCCCATGAACATACAAGAAGCCTACAGAACTCCAAATAGACTGGACCAGAAAAGAAATTCCTCCCGACACATAATAATCAGAACATCAAATGCACTCAATAAAGATAGAATACTAAAAGCAGTAAGGGAAAAAGGTCAAGTAACATATAAAGGCAAGCCTATCAGAATTACACCAGATTTTTCACCAGAGACTATGAAAGCTAGAAGAGCCTGGACAGATGTTATACAGATACTAAGAGAACAAAAATTCCAGCCCAGGCTACTATACCCAGCAAAACTCTCAATTACCATAGTTGGAGAAACCAAAGTATTTCACGACAAAACTAAATTCACCCATTATCTCGCCACGAATCCAGCCCCTCAAAGGATAATAACAGAAAAAAACCAATACAAGGACGGGAACCACACCCTAGAAAAAACAAGAAGATAATCCCTCAACAAAACTAAAAGAAGACAGCCACAAAAACAGAATGCCAACTTTAACAACAAAAATAACAGGAAGCAACAATTACTTTTCCTTAATATCTCTTAATATCAATGGTCTCAATTCCCAATAAAAAGACATAGACTAACAAACTGGCTACACAAACAAGACCCAACATTTTGCTGCTTACAGGAAACTCATCTCAGAGAAAAAAGATAGACACTACCTCAGAATGAAAGGCTGGAAAACAATTTTCTGAGCAAATGGTATGAAGAAACAAGCTGGAGTAGCCATCCTAATATCTGATAAGATTGACTTCCAACCCAAAGTCATCAAAAAAGACAAGGAGGGGCACTTCATACTCATCAAAGGTAAAATCCTCCAAGAGGAACTCTCAATTCTGAGTATCTATGCTCCAAATACTAGGGCAGCCACATTCATTAAAGAAACTTTAGTAAAGCTCAAAGCACACATTGCACCTCACACAATAATAGTGGGAGACTTCAACACACCACTTTCACCAATGGACAGATCATGGAAACAGAAAATAAACAGGGACACAGTGAAACTAACAGAAGTGATGAAACAAATGGACTTAACAGATATCTACAGAACATTTTATCCTAAAACAAAAGGATATACCGTCTTCTCAGCACCTCATGGTACCTTCTCCAAAATTGACCACATAATTGGTCACAAAACAAGCCTCAACATATACAAAAATATTGAAATTGTCCCATGCATCCTATCAGATCACCATGGACTAAGGCTGATCTTCAAACAAAATAAATAATAGAAAGCCAACATTCATTCTGAACAACACTCTTCTCAATGATACCTTGGTCAAAGAAGGAATAAAGAAAGAAATTAAGGAGTTTTTGGAGTTTAATGAAAATGAAGCCACAACACACCCAAACTTATGGGACACAATGAAAGCATTCCTGAGAGAAAAACTCATAGCTCTGAGTGCATCCAAAAAGAAATTAGAGAGAGCACACATAAGCAGCTTGACAACACACCTAAAAGGTCTAGAATAAAAGGAAGCAAATTCACCCAAGAGGAGTAGACGGCAGGAAATAATCAAACTCAGGGGTGAAATCAACCAAGTGGAAACAAGAAGAACTATTCAAAGAATTAACCAAACGAGGAGTTGGTTCTTTGAGAAAATCAACAAGATAGATAAACCCTTAGCTAGACTCACTAGAGGGCACAAAATCCTAATTAACAAAATCAGAAATGAAAAGGGAGACATAACAACAGATCCTGAAGAAATCCAAAACACCATCAGATCCTTCTACAAAAGGCTATACTCAACAAAACTGGAAAACCTGGATGAAATGGACAAATTTCTGGACAGATACCAGGTACCAAAGTTGAGTCAGGATCAAGTTGACCATCTAAACAGTCCCATATCCCCTAAAGAAATAGAAGCAGTTATTAATAGTCTCCCAGCCAAAAAAAGCCCAGGACCAGATGGGTTTAGTGCAGACTTCTATCAGACCTTCAAAGAAGACCTAATTCCAGTTCTTCACAAACTATTCCACAAAATAGAAACGGAAGGTACTCTACCCAACTCATTCTATGAAGCCACAATTACTCTGATAACTAAACCACAAAAAGACCCAACAAAGATAGAGAACTTCAGACCAATTTCCCTTATGAATATCGATGCAAAAATCCTCAATAAAGTTCTTGCTAACCGAATCCAAGAACACATCAAAACAATCATCCATCCTGACCAAGTAGGTTTCATCCCAGGGATGCAGGGATGGTTTAATATACGGAAATCCATCAATGTAATCCAGTATATAAACAAACTCAAAGACAAAAACCACCTGATCATCTCATTAGATGCTGAGAAAGCATTTGACAAAATCCAACACCCATTCATGATAAAAGTCTTGGAAAGATCAGGAATTCAAGGCCTATACCTAAACACGATAAAAGCAATCTACAGCAAACCAATAGCCAACATCAAAGTAAATGGGGAGAAGCTGGAAGCAATCCCACTAAAATCAGGGACTAGACAAGGCTGTCCACTCTCGCCCTACCTATTCAACATTGTACTTGAAGTTCTAGCCAGAGCAATTAGACAACAAAAGGAGATCAAGGGGATACAAATTGGAACGGAAGAAGTCAAAATATCACTTTTTGCAGATGATATGATAGTATATATAAGTGACCGTAAAAATTCCACCAGAGAACTCCTAAGCCTGATAAACAGCTTCAAGGAAGTAGCTGGATATAAAATTAACTCAAACAAGTCAATGGCCTTTCTGTACACAAAGGATAAACAGGCTGAGAAAGAAATTAGGGAAACAACACTTTTCTCAATAGTCACAAATAATATAAAATACCTTGGCATGACTCTAACTAAGGAAGTGAAAGATCTGTATGATAAGAACTTCAAGTCTCTAAAGAAAGAAATTAAAGAAGATCTCAGAAGATGGAAAGATCTCCCATGCTCATGGATGGGCAGGATCAACATTGTAAAAATGGCTATCTTGCCAAAAGCCATCTACAGATTCAATGCAATCCCCATCAAAATTCCAACTCAATTCTTCAACGAATTAGAAAGGGCAATCGGCAGATTCATCTGGAATAACAAAAAACCGAGGATAGCAAAAACTCTTCTCAAGGATAAAAGAACCTCTGGTGGAATCACCATGCCGGACCTAAAACTGTACTACAGAGCAATTGTGATCAAAACTGCATGGTACTGGTATAGTGACAGACAAGTAGACCAATGGAACAGAATTGAAGACCCAGAGATGAACCCACACACCTATGGTCACTTGATCTTTGACAAGGGAGCAAAAACCATCCAGTGGAAAAAAGACAGCATTTTCAACAAATGGTGCTGGCACAACTGGCGGTTATCATGTAGAAGAATGCGAATTGATCCATTTCTATCTCCTTGTACTAAGGTCAAATCTAATTGGATTAAGGAACTCCACATAAAACCAGAGACACTGAAACTTATAGAGGAGAAAGTAGGGAAAAGCCTCGAAGATATGGGTACAGGGGAAAAATTCCTGAATAGAACAGCAATGGCTTGTGCTGTAAGATCAAGAATCGATAAATAGGACCTCATAAAGTTGCAAAGCTTCTGCAAAGCAAAAGACACCGTCAATAAGACAAAAAGGTCTCCAACAGATTGGGAAAGGATCTTTACCTATCCCAAATCGGATAGGGGACTAATATCCAACATATATAAAGAACTCAAGAAGGTGGATTCCAGAAAATCAAATAACCCCATTAAAAAATGGGGCTCAGAGCTAAACAAAGAATTCTCACCTGAGGAATACCGAATGGCAGAGAAGCACCTGAAAAAAAAATGTTCAACATCCTTAATCATCAGGGAAATTCAAATCAAAACAACACTGAGATTCCACTTCACTCCAGTCATAATGGCAAAGATCAAAAACTCAGGTGACAGCAGATGCTGGCAAGGATGTGGAGAAAGAGGAACACTCCTCCATTGTTGGTGGGATTGCAAGCTTGTACAACCACTCTGGAAATCAGTCTGGCGGTTCCTCAGAAAATTGAACATAGTACTACCGGAGGATCCAGCAATACCTCTCCTGGGCATATATCCAGAAGATGCCCCAACTGGTAAGAAGGACACATGCTCCACTATGTTCATAGCAGCCTTATTTATAATAGCCAGAAGCTGGAAAGAACCCAGATGCCCCTCAGCAGAGGATTGGATATTGAAATTGTGGTACATTTACACAATGGAGTACTACTCAGCTATTAAAAAGAATGAATTTATGAAATTCCTAGCCAAATGGATGGACCTGGAGGGCATCATCCTGTGTTAGGTAACACAATCACAAAGGAACTCACACAATATGTACTCACTGATAAGTGGATATTAGCCCAGAAACTTAGAATACCCAAGATATAAGATACAACTTGCCAAACGCATGAAATTCAAGAAGAACGAAGACCAAAGTGTGGACACTTTACCCTTTCTTAGAAATGGGAACAAAACACCCATAGAAGGAGTTACAGAGACAAAATTTGGAGCTGTGACAAAAGGATGGACCATCTAGTGATTGCCATATGCAGGGATCCATCCCATAATCAGCTTCCAAATGCTGACACTAGCAAGATTTCGCTGAAAGGACCCAGATATAGCTCTCTCTTGTGAGACTATGCAGGGGCCTAGCAAACACAGAAGTGGATGATCACAGTCAGCTATTGGATGGGTCACAAGGCCCCTAATGGAGGAGCTAGAGAAATTACCCAAGGAGCTAAAGGGAACTGCAACCCTATAGGTGGAACAACAATATAAACTAACCAGTACCTGGGAGCTCTTGTCTTTAGCTGCATATTTATCAAAAGATGGCCTAGTTGGTCATCACTGCAAAGAGAGGCCCATTGGACTTGCAAACTTTATATGCCCCAGTACAGGGGAATACCAGGGCCAAAAAGGGGGAGTGGTGGGTAGGGGATTGGGGCGGGGGGTGAGTATGGGGGACCTTTGGGATAGCATTGAAAATGTAAAGGAGGAAATTACCTAATTTTAATTAGGAAAATACCTAATTAAAAAAAAAAGAAAGAAAGAAAGAAAATAAAACTGAAACATGTAAGACTAAGTCTAGAAAGCTGAATGCCAGAGAATTAAGTGAATCTTGTGGATTATAGGACTTACTATCTAGAAAAGTTAATCAGGTAGGATATAGAAAGGTTCCCATGTAAACAATAAAATACAGACATACAATCAATAGCAAACTATAACTCTACAATTTTAGTCAGAAGGAGATATGAGATGGCTCTGGACAACATATAGCCAATACATTGGTGAGTGAAGGACAATACTCTTTACTTGGGTCACGGTTTCTGACAATATACTTTGTTTATAATCATGTCCATTCCTCTGCTGTAATGCACAGATCACTTCTAGTGGTTTAGCCTGTTGATGTTTATAATATAATGCTAATTTATGGCACCCAAGCCTGGTTGCCACAGAAACAAGAGTGTCCACATATAAGACACTGAGTGACCCTGCACCCAAGTTGTTTCTAATTAGTAAATAAAGATGCCAACAGCTAATATGTGGGCAGAAGAGACAGAGGTCAGGTTCAGGTTTCTCAGGCTTGAGTGAGAGGAAGATCATGAGGAAGGAGAATGAGCAGGAAAAATAGGAAGGAGAAGCAGCCATGAGCTAAGACAGGCAACATGAAACATAGTAATACTAACTTGGATTAATTGATAGGAAAATATATTCTAACAGCTCGTGTGTTGATTAAGGTTTATTAAAAACATAAAGGCTATGAGTGTCTTTTTATGGGGGAACTCAATAACCAAAGGCAGGGTAGAAATCCCAAGCCAGGATTTAGATAATTGCTACAACATATGGTGCCTCAACATCTGGAAAAATCTAAAATTTGCAACCACATATGGGGGCAGATACATCAGAATTTTAATATTACAAGGACAATCTTTACACAGTGTGCAATAACATTGTGCCTGCACAGCATAAAATCTGGCTATGGGCCTCTGTATTTGTTTCTATCTGCTGCAGTAGGAGAATTCTTTGATAAGTTATGTGACGCTCAGATCTATAACTGTATCAAAATGTCGTTAGGGGTCATTTTATTGCTATAATTTTTTCAGAGCTGTAATATTTGTTTATATATATACTTTTTTAATTAGGTATTTCATTTACATTTCCAATGCTATCCCAAAAGTCCCCCACACGCTCCCCCACCCACCCACTCCCACTTCTTGGCCCTGGCGTTCCCCTGTACTGAGGCATATAAAGTTTGCATGACCAATGGGCCTCTCTTTCCACTGATGGCTGACTAGGCCATCTTTTGATACATATGCAGCTAGAGACAAGAGCTCCGGGGTACTGGTTAGTTCATAATGTTGTTCCACCTATAGGATTTCAGAACCATTTAGCTCCTTGGTTACTTTCTCTAGCTCCTCCATTGGGGGCCCTGTGATCCATCCAATACCTGACTGTGGACATCCACTTCTGTGTTTGCTAGGCCCTGGCATAGTCTCACAAGAGACAGTTATATCTGGGTCCTTTCAGCAAAATCTTGGTAGTGTATGCAATGGTATCAGCGTTTGGAAGCTGATTATGGGATGGATCCCTGGATATGGCAGTCTCTAGATGGTCTATCCTTTCATCTCAGCTCCAAACTTTGTAACTCCTTCCATGGGTATTTTGTTCCCAATTCTAAGAAGGGACAAAGTGTCCACACTTTGGTCTTCGTTCTTCTTCAGTTTCATGTGTTTAGTAAATTGTATCTTACAGTGAAGTCTGCCATCAGAAGACTGAAAGAACTGAAAGACCAGTAGAAGCCCTGCTGTCTGAGACTTGGCTAGCCTGCAATAAATGGGTTATTTACGTTTAAAAAAAATTGGTTTTATACTAGGTCTCTGAGCTGTTTATTCTGAGGTTCTTTTTAAATCGGAGTCTGAGGTTCTTTCTCATGGAGTAGGCATTAAGTCAAATAAGATATTTGTTGGTTATATAGCAATGAATAACTTGTTCAAATTTTGAACGTTGTTGTACTAACTCATAAGAAAATTGATGCAGATTATAAGCTACTAGTTAATGAAAAGTACCCTGCAGGTAATGAACTTGTACAAGATAGATGACATCCTCTGAGTGGTTGACTAATCTTAAAATATTGTTGATCATTATTAATTTTACTGCCTCTATTGTTTTTATAAGAAAATGGATACTAAGGACTAATAGATGGTTGTGCTTTTGTAAAAAGCAAAGCAAAGCAAAACAAACAAAAAACCCTACTTGCTTGCTGGACATAACTGAGACATATTCATGGTGTGTGTTGTAAAAACAAAACTGGAGCATGCTTTGGTATTGTTAAAGGGATCCACCTGCACCTCAGTACCTGAATAAAAACTCAGAGGCTTAATATCATTAACACCTAGACCATAAACTAGTCTCATTCCCCAACTAACTTACAACGTATTATCTTTTTTACACTAATGTGAGTTCAACTACCTGGCTGCTTTCTTCTCTTCCTTTTCTTATGTTGGTCTCTTCTATGTCTCAGTGGAAAATTCCCTGCCTGAGTCTATCTTAGTCAGAAGAGCCAGAGGGAGTTCTGCCCTCTAATCCTGCCTGACATTATTAGTCATTAGCTTTTTATTGACGGATGAAATGTCTGTGCAGGAGATTAGACGTAAATATTTCTATAAACCCTCCACCAACAAAATATCATCCCCATACTCTGAACATCTTGATTCTCAGATATGGTCTTGTCCAGTATCCATGATTCTGACTAGGATTTAATAATGTCTCTTACTTGTTAAAACTTACTCATAGTCATTGTGAGTCTTACAGAAATCCATAATAATTACTTCCACCAACACTGGGCTACCATTACACTAGCATACCTTACAGGAAGGAGAGCATTTGTAGATCCAAGCAGTTTTTAGCTGGGTAGGGGTTTATGTTTCTCTTAATAGCATTCAGAATAGTATTCTTCCTATTCCAAGATCCTATAACATAGGGGTGAAAGTTCTATGTAGTCAGCAGCTCAAGTCCACTATGTTCAATGAGATTTATAGGTGATGCCTTCAACAACAAGGACTTGCTATCAGATTTTGGAGAACATTCTCTAATCTTAGCAGCAGCCCTCATTGTTTGTCATTGAATTCCATTGAATAATCATTCAATTAGGTATTACCCCATCCCAGGACTGGATAATTTATTTGATGACAAAAAGGGCCAGTTAGAGTTCTGTCTCCCCCATCATTTGACAATTTGTGTTAGATTACATTAATATATGTACATTTATTAGGAAGATTTTATTCTGTTAGCATTCCATACTGTATACTTTTCAATTTTTCATCCAAGAAACTCCACCTCCCCAGTATATGTATATTTCTTATGCTACTCTGAACACTGACTTTTGGCTGTACAGGAACCCATATGAGCCCACCCAAATTTGAGTCAGAGAAGCAGTGTCAACTCAGGATCCATAGTAGACAAGCCAAGTACTCCCATCATGCTTTGACCATGACAAAATTCTTTGTATCTTGAGAAGAATTCCTAGAACATATTTGTCCAATGTTTGCTAGCTTTGAGTACATAGGCATTTGTTGGTCAAGTCAGATATGTGGATCATGGGCAGTCATTCAGTGGGTCTAATGTGGATACCCAGTAAGTAATGGACAATATCAACTTCAGTTAGTAGAAAATCAACAATGCTCTGTGCCATGCCCCAAAGTGGCCCTCAGCAATTTTCTGACTTGGAGTGTCTCACAGAAGTTTCTGTTGGTTAGATCTATCCTGAGTCTTGGATAAGATACTTGTAGAACTATAGAAAATTCCAGAGACAAACAATGATCTGAGAGTCTCCATCATAGGAGTTGATAGTAATAAACTCCACCTTTTATTCATCTCTAGCTACTGGGCTCCTTCAGAATAGGAAGTTCTCACATCTTTGCTTCCAATACATGTCTGTACGTGTACACACTGAAAAATTGTTCAGTGAATGAGTGAGTCAATGAACAATATAGCCATCAGGTCTGAATGGTTCCAGTGATCCTTTAATCTTTGACCAGAAAGTTGTATCTGCTATAATTACATACCAGTTAATGCTGCTGATCTGTGTATTTTTCTGTTTGAAAGGTGATATGTCTTCGTAGCCTGGTTGATATACATCTCAGGGGAATTCTCATATCAACGTGATATATGTTCTTTACATCAGACTCAGCATTTGTCTTCTTGATTTGGAGGTATCGAGAGGAGGTAAGGAATGACATTGCTAATATAGATTGGGCTAAGTTGCAAGGTATAGAGGGGAATTATGTCAGAAGTCCTCTATCCCCTAGTTCCTGACCACAGGGCTAGAAAATTGAATTGATGGCTGTTTCTGAACCTGGAAGATAGGTATTGAACATATAGTGCTGTCATTTCTCCTTTGCTGTAAATCTTGCCTTGACAAGGCATAAAAGTATCAACCTCTCTCATTCAGGCCAAAAGGAACACTCATCTTTTACCCCACAGCACTTAGAGCTCCCAAAATATAATTTTCAACAGTAAGGTCCTAAACCAATTTTCTAGGCAATTGAAAATTCAACAACATATGTAATATCATAACTATCCACTCATAACACCTACTGATTTAGTAACAACAAATCATGTTGGTGAATTACTTTACTTCTTACTTACACATCTACCTCTGCACTGAGGTCTCAGTCAATGAGTCAAATTTTGCACTCAATATTCTATATAAGGTGGTATAGAAAGATAAGAAATATTAAAGGGACACAAGAAAGGAAAGAAGCCCATCACCCTTCTCAATTTGCTTAAGACAGGGTGATTATCAAGAAAATTTTATAATTTTACTCTGTTCACTAGATTCAATAATTTTCTTATACATTATCTATAAGTAGAGCCATTTTCACTTCTTCATTACATATCTTCATCAATTCCATAACCTTTGCTTGTTTAATTCTGATAGCATGTCCACAAGTAAGAGAGAGATGGAAATGTTTTCCTAATTTTAAAGGAAGTTCTCAGAGTTTGTTACCATGTTAAAAAAAGATGTTGGCTTAACTTGGTTTGTGTAGTTTTATTATTTTCAGATATGTTCTATTCATTTCTAAAGTTTCTAAGATGTTTATATGAAGGTATATTGTACCATCAACATGACTTTTCATCATCTAACAGGATGGTTTCTGTCCTTGCAATACATTATTTATAGTATATTTATAGTATTGGCATTTATATATTATATATGTAAACAATTGTGCATGTGTGTACAGTGTAACATCTAGCAAGGAGAACAGGAAAGGGTAAATAGTAACTAATAAGGAAGGACTGAATGTAGGTTATTGATATGAGTCACAAAATGATTGAAAAACTATTTGGTTTAGATAGTAAATGGATTTTTAGGTTTTTGATAATTGATAAATGTATTCTATATATTTGACAGTGTAGGTGTAAAGAGCCATTTATTACTCATCAATTTCAGAGTTACTGTTCAATCTGTATGATGTATCTAATCTCACTTCATATTTTTTTTAATTTCTACGTTCTTGATAATAAAGTTTTAATAAAAATGAATTGATAATTTAGAAAGATATAATTTTATAATCAAGATTATAAACCCTTGTCTCTTATAAATTCATGTCATGATTGCTTTGTGAATAAGCACAGCATATGTTGCTATGACACTTTTCTCCTGTCTTTGTATGGAACTGGAAAATGATTCACACAAACTGTCTCCCAATCTGTTTTTACAAAAAGCAAAACAAACAAAAAAAAAATACTTCTTGGATGAAAATAAATATATGCAAAGATTTTTACTTAATTACATAAATGTATAAGTCTGCTTTATATACTTCAAAACATACAAAAATCACATACATAGATACAAGTAAGACACGAGACCCAATCTTCCTCTAATAATTTGAAGTTGGACTCAGGGGCTTGCATATGGTAAGCCAGTCCTATATCTCTGAGTTTCCTCCCCACTCCTACACTTTACATTCATTTTGCGACAGTGTCTTCCTACATTGCTTAAGCTTAAGTCTTGAGCTCCCATTCCTTCAGTTTTAATTTTCAAAGTATCTGGGATTATAGACATGCACTGTCATGCCCAGATATGATTTTTTTCCCTAAGAATTCTACACTTACAACTTGGGTATATGCTACTGTCCCTGTCTTACAAATCCCAACTTTCCTACACAATGCCTAGTCTTTAATTTCTTTTCTAATGGGTGAATCTATATCCCAGTAACCTATGACTGGAAGTCTCTGAAATGAACACACAAATGCACACAGCCAGAAATTCCAAACTTCATCTTTTCTGCCAGTGACCTCCCAACTTTGTCCAGGTACTAAATATTTCAATATTTCACTCAAATGTAAGGCTCTATTTTTGATAGCAGGGTGTGTTTCTGTGGCCTGTGGGCCCTTTGTATGATAACCTAGAATCAAATATCTCCTGTTGTTCCTAAGTGTGATATACATAAAAAGAGTCCAATTAACAAATACTCTACTTAATCCCTGAGATTTTATGGTTCTCAAATGAGCTTTAAGTAGTATTATAAAGAATGGAATTTACATTTAAATAATGGTTTCCTCCTTAAGAGCCCTAAAAAGTAGGACAGCTCTTCAGGGGCTGTCTTATCTTTTTTTTTTTTTTAATGTACTTTTCTTTCTCAAGTTTCCTGACCTCTAGTACAGTCCCTAAATGCTGTCATGGAGTTCAGCTGTGATGGCCTGCTTTTCTGAGTGAGAAAGAAGTGATTATCTCTTTTCTTTCCTTCTGATTTTTCCCCCTGTTTGGAGCCCAGGTATGCTTTTAATATTCTCTTTTGGAGCAGATGCTCTTTTTCTTTATTGCTACTATGATGCTGACCTCCATGCCAGCTTATATCCTTTATTATCCTTCTGGCTGCTTCATGATGTACAGATGATTTTCTGGCAAATTTCCATTTAAATTCCAGTAGATTGTCCTCAAGTTTCTGTTAGTTTCTGTCCTTAAACTCTTTAAGTAATGATTCTAAGAACATTATGAGGTTACTCCCACATTCTCAGTGTCATATGGCTCTACAGGGTAAGGCTCAGACTCTTGGGCACCACAGGCGCCACTGGGTACCATGGAAGAGCCAGTTCTGGGGTCCCTGAGCCACATGGAGGCAGGGATGACAGGTTTTCACTTTCAGACATCCCAGATGTCACTGTATGTCTCAGAAGAGCTGAGAATGAGTCGGGACCATAGAGCTGACAATGGCCTGGTGGCAAAGGAAAAAGGGCAGAGAGGAGAGATCTCTGGCTCGTTACCACAATGATGAGAGTGCTTGGCTTGCTCAGGCAAGTAGCTTGGTTTGGCTGGCAACCATGACTGGAAGTGCTGAGAGGCTTCCCTGTGTTAGTGGAAGACCTGCTTCATTGCTCCAGCATGGCAGATTCCGATGAGAAGAGGCAGTCAATGGTTTTAAGGCATATATTTTATAAAGGCAGAAAAAGGGCGAGAGTAGGGAGGTAGAGGCCAGCCATGGCCATGTGGAGATGGGGGGAAGGGAAAGCAGAGAGAGGGGAGCAAGGGAAAAAGAGGAAGAGCAAGAGAATAAGAGTAAGAGAGAGAGGAGGGTGCAAGAAGCTCCTTTTATAGTGGGCTGGACCATCCTGGCTATTGCCAAGTAACTGTGGGGAGGAACATACCTGGCTGTTGCCAGGTAACTGTGTGGTGGAGTCCAGTCAGAATACCAGGAGCTTAAGGCATTGCCTATGAGACAGAGAGGTCACACACCTCTCTGCAGGGGGCTGTGGGAGGGTGTAGCTGCAACAGGAGCCAAGGTCCCAAGAGGCATGGCCAAGCACCTACTATCCCTTAGGGTCACGTAGGTTCCAGGCCTGGAAATTTGGCTGTCTGTGCACAGCTCACAGCCCCACAGGAATGCACCAAACTTAAACTTTGATCTGTACTGCTAACAAAGGAAGTATGTAGACAAATCCCCAACAAGCTCAGAAACTCTGTGTGGCCTGAGGTATCCATCACAATTGGCATATGGAAGGGCACAGGTAGGTGAGCCTGTTCTCAGAAAACACCCTTCACATACAGCATCCCACAGTAGAAGCTGTTGTTAACATGTCTTTTTTTCATACCTGTTTTGTGCCAAGCCTACAGCAACTATGGGTCAAACAGACATCATCAGGCTGAGAGTACAAAAATCTAAGAGAGAAATAAATACATCTAAGAGATAAATGCATAGTACTGTGTGAAAGAATGGAATCATTTTGTGAAGAAGTAAAGTATGTGTAATATGTAGAAACAATAACAACACCAATTAGGGGTTCCAAAGAGTTAATGTTACAATACCAAAGATATCAGGAGTGTTGAGCTCTGCTAATGTTACCTCTGTTTATCCTCAGTTTTCTTTCTGGGCAGGTGAAATGATAATAATGGACAGTCATTCCCTACAGCGAATGAAAGTTCATTGATATCACTTCAGTTATATGAGAAGTCTCTCTATTTCACCTTCTATTAGTCATTCCTACCCATGATTCTGTAGTTAGCCTCAACCTAACTATAAACATCTTCAAATATCCCTAACTTATTCTCACACATGTTTCATCCAAGTTACATTCTGGAGTAAAACTAGCTGATCCTATGCTGCAAGAGCATGTGCCATAGTACAAATTTACAATATAATTGCAATACTGTAGGTCACATGTTATGACCTCAATAGCCTGGAGCAGGGCCCAGGAGTTATGCCCCAAAACTACAAGGGAAATGATGCAGGACACTTTGCATGACTGACATGAGCATAGGAATTGAGGTTGATTCTGATTTACTTTCTCTCTGCAGCTAAAGCAGTGAATTCAGCATCACTGGAGCTCTCTGGACACTTTCCCTCTACCTCACATTCTCCTGTTTCCTACTATTTCTGACCTACCACCCACCTCTACACAAAGGACATCCCTACATGCCGTATACTATGGCTGGATGGTGCTTAGAACCAGTCCACAACTGGGATAGGAAATATGTGAACCCTATCCCAAGGAGGAAACAATTCAATGCATAAAGTTAAATTTGAACAGTGGCACTGAGCAGCAGATAATTTGAGACAGATCAAGGGAAGAACTTAGTGTAAGAGTGTTGAAGTTTTTTCTTTTACTGTCTATTGTAATGCTAAGTGTGGACCCCAAACTTGAAGTGTGAATATAGCCCCGTGACCTGGACTCCATTTCATTGTGATTGGTAAATAAAGATGCCAACAGCCAATATCTGGACAGAAGAGAAATAAGTGGGGTTGGGGTTTCTGAGGCTTGGTACCATGAGGAAGAATAAAGTGCAGGAGAGGGGAAGAGGAAAAACGTGGAATTAAAAAAGGAGAGTTGTCATGGGATAGCTGATCCATACAAACGTGGTCATGTGGGCTGGCCAATTGGAGCTAAGAGTACCCCAGATAAGTAGTAAGTAATAACTTGGATTATCAATAGGGAAGTAGATTCTAACAGCAGCTGCCCATCCATTGTGCTGCCTAAGGCATATTGTAAATATAAAGGCTGTGTGTGTGTGTTTCATCCAGAAATACAAATTGTCTAATGCAGGAAAGAAGCACTGTTATGGGAATTTTAATACTATTTATTATATAAGACAATTGTCTGCTGATTTATAGCTAGACCTTGAATTTTACTTCTAGCTTGGTACAGAAACCAGAGATGAACAAACTTCATAACTCAGGATATTTGTGGTAGCAAGGTCCCAAAGACCAAAGTCTGGATTAGAGATCATAAATAAACTCACACTGGCCATACCTAATATTTTGAAAGTTACCAGTATCCTGAGAATTATTGTCATTTATGCCATTAATAAATCACACTAGAAATCAGAACAGGTATTCAGTAATTCTGTGAAGCCAATTCTCAGTACCTTCATTCCACTGCAATGAGATCCCCAGGGTAAGGCAGAATATGCTCCTCTCTATCTTAACTTCTAGTCCAGAGCCTTTCATCATAAAGCAGGGAAACACATTCATCAGATAAAATGCCTGCCTATGCTCACACTATTTGGAGTGCTGCCTCCTTCCAGGCATTGGAAACACTCATATAAGGATTTCCATTCATTATCCATTATTACACATCTAACCTTCAGTGGTAAAAAAATCAAACATCCATGACAGCCAACATTGAGTATAAACTGAAAAACATGTACTATGATCAGCCATCCACCAATATCTATGCATGGGGAGAAATGGCAGCAAAGAGTCTGGCAGGACCCAAAGATCTCTTATTTCTCTAGAAGACTTCAGTTGACAGATAAAGATGGCTGCTACCTGCCTAATCTTCATCGTGCTTCACTATGAACAATTAAATTACTCTCTAGGGACTTTAGTTTTAAGGTCAGATTTAAACATAATTGAACTATGGCATATGGTAAGGAGGGAGAACAATCATTGTAGATGGAATGAAGAGGGAGGCATAGACCTAGTTGTTTTACTAAGCCGACTATGACAGCATCTGGCCTCCCTTCAGAATCCACAAGTTAAAATTAGTCCCAAGTTGGCTGAAACAAGAACTTACATTCATAGAAAAAGAAAAATAAGGAGAGGTGAAAACAAGTCTATGAACAGCAAAGTATGGCAAGCAGATTCAGGTCTATGAATGAAGGTACAGGAGCCAATTTTCGTAGTGTAAATGCATGTTTGTGTATCTCATAGTTCTGGGACTTTTTCAGTTACATTCAGAATCTGAAGCTTCCCCCTGGATGTCTCTGTACACCCAAGTTCAATCTTGAACACTGAATACCTGGAGGGCCTTGGCCCAAAGATCCTTGTAACCAGACAGAGGTGGTCATGTGAGTTATCAGAGCTCTACAGAGTAGGAAAAATGGGTAGAGGCCAGGGTTCTTACCTGAACAGCAATGTGTGATTGCATCAGCAAACATGAAAAGTCTCACTTCTTCAGAATCTGTGATTCAGAGGCATATTACCAAGCCTTTCATGCATTATAATTTTGTCTCTTATGCATATAATGTTATAAAACTCTCCCTGTGGTACATAAATCTTGATTCTGGCAATCAATCATGGAGGTATGACAAGGCCAGTATGCGGTGTGGAGACACAAGGACAGAGACCATCTGTAAGTGGGAGATGATATAAATGCCTAGAGCACATGTGGTTCTAATGGCTTTGCAGGAGGACCCTGACACATGCCAACAGAAGAGAATAGTGTCTTAAAGGCCTCACAAGAGGATCTCACTTTTATTTGCAGACATGATTCCTTGCAGACAATAGTCTGAACAGATGAATACCAAGATACTCTCAAGGTGTCTTCTAGTGCACATGTGAATCATTATGTTTTCCCGTGTTTTCTGACTTGTGAGTAAATGGCTATAGGCTTTGTAGCAATAGGACAAATTAATGGACTGACAGACAAGATTCTCTAAAAATTCTTTCTGAAAAGAACTTAGCATACATTTATAAATCATATATGGGATAGGTATTCAACAAGGTGCAGAATTGGAGACTGAGGTAGTAGGGCATTCTGAGATGGGAATTCTAGATTAGGTTGGCCGACATAACAAGATCACTTGCACACATTCATAAACCTATGAATGAAAATGGGATTATGCATGGCTATCTGGATAATGCTTACTGTCTATATGTATAGGTAATTATTCACTGTAAATATGTATGGGAGCAGGATATTTTTATTTGCTCATCTGAGTTTTCTTTTTTAACAATAACAAAATACTTATTTTTCATCATGAAATGTGAGAGTTATGGTCACTTAAGGATATTTATTCCAATTCAATTAACATTCAAGACATTCTTATTTTCTGCCTGTTACAATACTGACAGCAAGTGGACAGTATTTGAGATTGTGCTGAGTAAGAGAGAGAACCATCTCTATAAAAAAATCATTCAAATTTTGGGAATATACATATGGAAATAAGTTCTTACAACGTATATGTGGATAATTTTTTTTTCCATTTTTTATTAGGTATTTAGCTCATTTACATTTCCAATGCTATACCAAAAGTCCCCCATACCTACCCACCCCCACTCCCCTACCAACCCACTCCCCCTTTTTGGCCCTGGCATTCCCCTGTACTGGGGCATACAAAGTTTACGTGTCCAATGGGCCTCTCTTTCCAGTGATGGCCGATTAGGCCATCTTTTGTTACATACGCAGCTAGAGTCAAGAGCTCCGGGGTACTGGTTAGTTCATAATGTTGTTCCACCTATAGGGTTGCAGATCCCTTTAGCTGCTTGGGTTCTTTCTCTACCTCCTCCATTGGGAGCCCTGTGATCCATCCATTAGCTGACTGTGAGCATCCACTTCTGTGTTTGCTAGGCCCCGGCATAGTCTCACAAGAGATAGCTACATCTGGGTCCTTTCAATAAAATCTTGCTAGGGTATGCAATGGTGTCAGCGTTTGGACGCTGATTATGGGGTGGACCCCTGGATATGGCAGTCTCTACATGGTCCATCCTTTCATCTCAGCTCCAAACTTTGTCTCTGTAACTCCTTCCATGGGTGTTTTGTTCCCAATTCTAAGGAGGGGCATAGTGTCCACACTTCAGTCTTCATTCTTCTTGAGTTTCATGTGTTTAGCAAATTGTATCTTATATCTTGGGAATCCTAGGTTTGGGGCTAATATCCACTTATCAGTGAGTACACATTGTGTGAGTTTCTTTGTGAATGTGTTACCTCACTCAGGATGATGCCCTCCAGGTCCATCCATTTGGCTAGGAATTTCATAAATTCATTCTTTTTAATAGCTGAGTAGTACTCCATTGTGTAGATGTACCACATTTTCTGTATCCATTCCTCTGTTGAGGGGCATCTGGGTTCTTTCCAGCTTCTGGCTATTATAAATAAGGCTGCTATGAACATAGTGGAGCATGTGTCCTTCTTACCAGTTGGGGCATCTTCTGGATAAATGCCCAGGAGAGGTATTGCTGGATCCTCCGGTAGTACTATGTCCAATTTTCTGAGGAACCGCCAGACTGATTTCCAGAGTGGTTGTACAAGCCTACAATCCCACCAACAATGGAGGAGTGTTCCTCTTTCTCCACATCCACGCCAGCATCTGCTGTCACCTGAATTTTTGATCTTAGCCATTCTGACTGGTGTGAGGTGGAATCTCAGGGTTGTTTTGATTTGCATTTCCCTGATGATTAAGGATGTTGAACATTTTTTCAGGTGCTTCTCTGCCATTCGGTATTCCTCAGGTGAGAATTCTTTGTTCAGTTCTGAGCCCCATTTTTAATGGGGTTGTTCGATTTTCTGAAGTCCACCTTTTTAAGTTCTTTATAAATGTTGGATATTAGCCCCCTATCTGATTTAGGATAGGTAAAGATCTTTTCCCAATCTGTTGGTGGTCTTTTTGTCTTGTTGACGGTGTCTTTTGCCTTGCAGAAACTTTGGAGTTTCAATAGGTCCCATTTGTCAATTCTCGATCTTACAGCACATGCCATTGCTGTTCTGTTCAGGAATTTTTCCCCTGTGCCCATATCTTCAAGGCTTTTCCCCACTTTCTCCTCTATAAGTTTCAGTGTCTCTGGTTTTATGTGAAGTTCTTTGATCCACTTAGATTTGACCTTAGTACAAGGAGATAAGTATGGATCGATTCGCATTCTTCTACATGATAACAACCAGTTGTGCCAGCACCAATTGTTGAAAATGCTGTCTTTCTTCCACTGGATGGTTTTAGCTCCCTTGTCGAAGATCAAGTGACCATAGGTGTGTGGGTTCATTTCTGGGTCTTCAATTCTATTCCATTGGTCTACTTATCTGTCTCTATACCAGTACCATGCAGTTTTTATCACAATTGCTCTGTAGTAAAGCTTTAGGTCAGGCATGGTGATTCCACCAGAGGTTCTTTTATCCTTGAGAAGACTTTTTGCTATCCTAGGTTTTTTGTTATTCCAGATGAATTTGCAAATTGCTCCTTCTAATTCGTTGAAGAATTGAGTTGGAATTTTGATGGGGATTGCATTGAATCTGTAGATTGCTTTTGGCAAGATAGCCATTTTTACAATGTTGATCCTGCCAATCCATGAGCATGGGAGATCTTTCCATCTTCTGAGATCTTCTTTAATTTCTTTCTTCAGAGATTTGAAGTTTTTATCATACAGATCTTTCACCTCCTTAGTTAGAGTTACGCCAAGATATTTTATACTATTTGTGACTATTGAGAAGGGTGTTGTTTCCCTAATTTCTTTCTCAGCCTGTTTATTCTTTGTGTAGAGAAAGGCCATTGACTTGTTTGAGTTTATTTTATATCCAGCTACTTCACCGAAGCTGCTTATCAGGTTTAGGAGTTCTCTGGTAGAATTTTTAGGGTCACTTATATATACTATCATATCATCTGCAAAAAGTGATATTTTGACTTCCTCTTTTCCATTTTGTATCCCCTTGATCTCCTTTTGTTGTCGAATTGCTCTGGCTAATACTTCAAGTACTATGTTGAAAAGGTAGGGAGAAAGTGGGCAGCCTTGTCTAGTCCCTGATTTTAGAGGGATTGCTTCCAGCTTCTCTCCATTTACTTTGATGTTGGCTACTGGTTTGCTGTAGATTGCTTTTATCATGTTTAGGTATGGGCCTTGAATTCCTGATCTTTCCAAAACTTTTATCATGAATGGGTGTTGAATCTTGTCAAATGCTTTTTCTGCATCTAACGAGATGATCATGTGGTTTTTGTCTTTGAGTTTGTTTATATAATGGATTACATTGATGGATTTTCGTATATTAAACCATCCCTGCATTCCTGGAATAAAACCTACTTGGTCAGGATGGATGATTGCTTTAATATGTTCTTGGATTCGGTTAGCAAGAATTTTATTGAGGATTTTTGCATCGATATTCATAAGAGAAATTGGTCTGAAGTTCTCTATCTTTGTTGAATCTTTCTGTGGTTTAGGTATCAGAGTAATAGTGGCTTCATAAAATGAGTTGGGTAGAGTATCTTCTACTTCTATTTTGTGAAATAGTTTGTGCAGAACTGGAATTAGATCTTCTTTGAAGGTCTGATAGAACTCTGCACTAAACCCGTCTGGTCCTGGGCTTTTTTTGGCTGGGAGACTATTAATAACTGCTTCTATTTCTTTAGGTGATATGGGACTGTTTAGATGGTCAACTTGATCCTGATTCAACTTTGGTACCTGGTATCTGTCCAGAAATTTGTCCATTTCGTCCAGGTTTTCCAGTTTTGTTGAGTATAACCTTTTGTAGAAGGATCTGATGGTGTTTTGGATTTCTTCAGGATCTGTTGTTATGTCTCCCTTTTCATTTCTGATTTTGTTAATTAGGATTTTGTCCCTGTGCCCTTTAGTGAGTCTAGCTAAGGGTTTATCTATCTTGTTGATTTTCTCAAAGAATCAACTCCTCCTTTGGTTAATTCTTTGAATAGTTCTTCTTGTTTCCACTTGGTTGATTTCACCCCTGAGTTTGATTATTTCCTGCCGTCTACTCCTCTTGGGTGAATTTGCTTCCTTTTTTTCTAGAGCTTTTAGATGTGTTGTCAAGCTGCTAGTATGTGCTCTCTCCCGTTTCTTCTTGGAGGCACTCAGAGCTATGAGTTTCCCTCTTAGAAATGCTTTCATTGTGTCCCAAAGGTTTGGGTACGTTGTGGCTTCATTTTCATTAAACTCTAAAAAGGCTTTAATTTCTTTCTTTATTCCTTCCTTGACCAAGGTATCATTGAGAAGAGTGTTGTTCAGTTTCCACGTGAATGTTGGCTTTCCATTATTTATGTTGTTATTGAAGATCAGTCTTAGGCCATGGTGGTCTGATAGGATACATGGGACAATTTCAATATTTTTGTATCTGTTGAGGCCTGTTTTGTGACCAATTATATGGTCAATTTTGGAGAAGGTCCCGTGAGGTGCTGAGAAGAAGGTATATCCTTTTGTTTTAGGATAAAATGTTCTGTAGATATCTGTCAGGTCCATTTGTTTCATAACTTCTGTTAGTTTCACTGTGTCCCTGTTTAGTTTCTGTTTCCACGATCTGTCCCTTGATGAAAGTGGTGTGTTGAAGTCTCCCACTATTATTGTGTGAGGTGCAATGTGTGCTTTGAGCTTTACTAAAATGTCTTTAATGAATGTGGCTGCCCTTGCATTTGGAGCGTAGATATTCAGAATTGAGAGTTCCTCTTGGAGGATTTTACCTTTGATGAGTATGAAGTGTCCCTCCTTGTCTTTTTTGATAACTTTGGGTTGGAAGTCGATTTTATCCGATATTAGAATGGCTACTCCAGCTTGTTTCTTCAGACCATTTGCTTGGAAAATTGTTTTCCAGCCTTTCACTCTGAGGTAGTGTCTGTCTTTTTCCCTGAGATGGGTTTCCTGTAAACAGCAGAATGTTGGGTCCTGTTTGTGTAGCCAGTCTGTTAGTCTATGTCTTTTTATTGGGGAATTGAGTCCATTGATATTAAGAGATATTAAGGAAAAGTAATTGTTGCTTCCTTTTATTTTTGTTGTTAGAGTTGGCATTCTGTTCTTGTGGCTGTCTTCTTTTTGATTTGTTGAGGGATTACTTTCTTGTTTTTTCTAGGGCGTGATTTCCGTCCTTGTATTGCTTCTTTTCTGTTGTTATCCTTTGAAGGGCTGGATTCGTGGAAAGATATTGTGTGAATTTGGTTTTGTCGTGGAATACTTTGGTTTCTCCATCTATGGTAATTGAGAGTTTGGCCGGGTATAGTAGCCTGGGCTGGCATTTGTGTTCTCTTAGTGTCTGTATAACATCTGTCTAGGCTCTTCTGGCTTTCATAGTCTCTGGTGAAAAGTCTGGTGTAATTCTGATAGGCCTTCCTTTATATGTTACTTGACCTTTCTCCCTTACTGCTTTTAATATTCTATCTTTATTTAGTGCATTTGTTGTTCTGATTATTATGTGTCGGGAGGAATTTCTTTTCTGGTCCAGTCTATTTGGAGTTCTTCTTGTATGATCATGGGCATCTCTTTCTTTATGTTTGGGAAGTTTTCTTCAATTATTTTGTTGAAGATGTTTGCTGGTCCTTTGAGTTGAAAATCTTCATTCTCATCCACTCCTATTATGCGTAGGTTTGGTCTTCTCATTGTGTCCTGGATTTCCTGGATGTTTTGAGTTAGGATCCTTTTGCATTTTGTATTTTCTTTGACTGTTGTGTCGATGTTCTCTATGGAATCTTCTGCACCTGAGATTCTCTCTTCCATTTCTTGTATTCTGTTGCTGATGCTCGCATCTATGGTTCCAGATCTCTTTCCTAGGGTTTCTATCTCCAGCGTTGCCTCGCTTTGGGTTTTCTTTACTGTGTCTACTTCCCTTTTTAGTTCTAGTATGGTTTTGTTCATTTCCATTACCTGTTTGGATGTGTTTTCCTGTTTTTCTTTATGGACTTCTACCTGTTTGGCTGTGTTTTCCTGCTTTTCTTTAAGGGCCTGTAACTCTTTAGCAGTGCTCTCCTGTAATTCTTTAAGTGACTTATGAAAGTCCTTCTTGATGTCCTCTATCATCATCATGAAAAATGCTTTTAAATCTGGGTTTAGATTTTCGGTTGTGTTGGGGTGCCCAGGACTAGATGGGGTGGGAGTGCTGCGTTCTGATGATGGTGAGTGGTCTTGATTTCTGTTAGTAGGATTCTTACGTTTGCCTTTCGCCATCTGGTAATCTCTGAAGCTAGCTGTTATAGTTGTCTCTGTTAAGAGCTTGTTCTTCAGGTGACTCTGTTAGCCTCTATAAGCAGAACTGGGAGGGTAGCACTCTCCTTAGTTTCAGTGGGTAGAGTATTCTCTGCAGGCAAGCTCTCTTCTTGCAGGGAAGGTACCCAGATATCTGGTGTTCGAACTGGACTCCTGGCAGAAGTTGTGTTCCACTCACTAGAGGTCTTAGGATCCCGTGGGGAATCCTGTGTGGGCCATTGCGGGTGTCAGGCGACTCCACTGGCAAGGAAGCCCGGGGCTGGAGTGGAGCGGAAGGGGCTTTCGCCCCGGGTCAGGCCCGGGCAGTCTGCTTCCCTATGTACCGCAGTCTCAGGTTCTGCGCGATTGGATTGGGGCCGGCGCTGTGTTCCACTCACCAGAGGTCTTAGGATCCCGTGGGGAATCCTGTGTGGACCCTTGCGGGTGTCAGGCAACTCCGCTGGCAAGGAAGCCCGGGGCTCGAGTGATATGTGGATAATTTGCCTCCAAATATTCCTTCTTGCAATAAACCATGAAACTCAGAGAAAACTGCAGCCAGTAAACTAAAGTACATATCGGAAAGAAAGTTATCTGGACCATAAAATCTGTTTGAAGGGGTTACAAGAGTTATCATTTTCTGGAGGTTGGCATTGGCAGATAGGAATAGAGCAAAACAATCCTAATCAAAACCTAATTTTAAAAAAAGGTTATTGTTGGTACTCCTCCTTAGCTTCCAGCATTTCACTAATTCAGTTACAGGGATCAGCAGCTTCTGTCCATTGTTTGATTCTTTTGGTTGCTTGTTGGATCTTTTGGAGGGCAGTCATGATAGTTTCCTTGGACCAGCAGTTTCAATTAACCTGGACCTCAAGTTCTCTCAGACACTGGACCATCAACAAGACAGCATACACCAGCTGGTATGAGGCCCCACACATATATTCAGCAGAGGACTGCAGGGTTTGGGTTCAGTCAGTGAAGATGCACCTAAGTCTGGAGAGACTGGAGGCCCCAGGGAGTTTAGAGGTCTGGTGGGGTGGGGATTGGGGGTATGGTGGGAACTTCCTCGTGAAGACAGGGTGCATGGAGGATTATGGGATGGAGAACAGTCAGAGGGTGGACCAGGAGGGGAGTAAAATCTGGAGTATAAAAAAATACTGATTAAATAAAAAAAATTGAAAGGTTACTGACAAATTAGAAAAGGAAGCAATTGTACATCAAATTTTAAGCACTCTCTATTTTTTCCTTTAGTTAGCACTAGTGATAGAACACAAGGTGCTACACATAGTAGATAAACAGAACTGTGTCCCCTGACTTTCGGTACTTTTATTTTCAGATAGTATCTCACTAAGGTTCCCAAATATTCTCCAGACCAGCTAAATTTATCACCCTGATGGCTTCAGCAATTTATTAGAATTTTATAACACTTCATATACATTGATGCAACTGCTGGCATGGGTGTAGAGTAAAAGGGTCACTTATTTGTTGTTGGTGAGAGTATGCCTGGGAGTCCATTATGAAAATTAGTGTACATGTTCTTCACAAACCTAGAAATATATTTACCACATAAACCAGCTGTAGCTTTTTGGGCATATACATAAAGTACTGTATTCTCCTACAGAGATAACTACTTATCAGTGTTTGGTCCTTCTCCATTCACAACACCCAGGAAATTCAAATGACCTACATGTCCATCAACTGGAGATCCGATGAGGAAAAAGTGCTTCATTTAGGCAAGGCACACTACTCAGTTGTTAAGTAAAATGAAATTGTGGAATTCATATGGATGGAGCTGCAAACAGTCCTTATGAGTGAGCTAAACAGACCTAGGAAAATAAGCATCACATGTTTTCTTTCATATGTAGAGTTAAACTGAAAAGGCATAGATCTCTGTGTGTTATTTAAAATACCCGTAAAGATCAAGAAAGTAGTAAAGGATGATTGTTAATGGTCTTTCAAGTGTGGAAAATAGAATTTTATAAAGGTGGAATAATGAGAGGAGAAGATACATATTAGGGTGGAGGATGGGGAGGATTGGGAGGCAGGGAAGAGGAAAAAATAAAGGAAGGGATAAATAACAGTAAATCTCACACACACACACAGACACACACACACGCACACGCGCACGCACACACACACACAGTTTAAATGAAGTTGCTCTAAAACTGGGTGGCAATGCCTCTTCTGGACCACACATGATAAAACTTATAGCTCCAGAAATGGGTAATTTCTTCTGGAGTTGCTGGCCAGTAAAGTGTCATAGATCTTGAAACTAGAATTTAATGGTAAACCCCTATTGCTGAATATACTTCACACGTGACACTTAGAACATGGGAACCCATGCTGGTACTTGCCTGAAAGCTTCATCCCTTATTGACTAGCTTTTAAAGTGCTATTAATGGTACCAGAGGTTAAATATAACCATCAGTCTAATCTATCTGTGAGTGTCATGAGCTATAATGACTACTCTGGCAAGGTATGTCCACTGGTGCAGTAGTGGAACAAATGTCATGGGAGTAGCCAATCACTTTCTGTTTAGATTTATAATCAACAAGATGTAACCAATTCCTAGCCTGTTTATTCAGAACAACAAGGTATGACTAGTTGAGTCATCATCCCTAATGGGTGGTAAATGTATCTAGTATTAAACCAACTCCTAAATGACTTACTGTTATGGCCATAGGTTATTGAATGTCTCAGCATTCATTAGAAACTTTTCTTTCAACAGTAATGACAATTAACACAGAGACTCACAACTAGTCCAGATGCAGAGAATAATAGAATGCAGAGTGCTCAGACCTATACATAAGGTTTATTTCACATACTTCCACCCAAGGATCAGGGACCACTATAGAAGGACTAGAAAGTTTGTTAGAGATACAGGTCATGATTGGTGATAAGGAAAACCTTCCTTGTTTCTTTCTTTCTTCCTTCCTTCCTTCCTTCCTTCCTTCCTTCCTTCCTTCCTCCCTCCCTCCCTCCCTCCCTCCCTCCCTCCATTCTTCTCTCCCTCCATCCATTCTTCTCTCCCTCCCTCCCTTCTTCTCTCCCTCTCTCCTCTCCCTCCCCTTCTCTCTCTATCCCCTCTTCCTCTTCCTCTTCCTCTCTCCCCTCCTCCTCCTCCTCTCTCTCCTCTCCTCCTCCTCTCTGTCTCTCTGTCTGTCTCTGTCTCTGTCTCTGTCTCTCTGTCTCTCTCTGTCTCTCTGTCTCTCTCTCTGTCTCTCTCTCTCTGTCTCTCTCTCTCTCTCTCTCTCTCTCTCTCTCTCTCTCTCTCTCTCTCTCTCTCTCTCTCTTTCTCTCTCTCCCTGAACACAACTAGTCTGTGGCTTGCTTAGTTCAAAAGTTTATTTTCTGGTGTCCTGTCCTCTTACCACATGTTAAAAAAAAACAAAGCAAAGATTATATAATATGTTTCTTTTTTCCTTTTTCTTGGATATTTTATTTGCCTTTCAAATATTATCCCTTTTCCTAGTTTCCCCTCTGAAAACCCTCTATCCTACCCCTCCTAAGTAGGAGAAAAACTGTGAAGAGAGTATGCCAAGGACAGAGGATTTGATTTAAGGCAGAACCCTGTGTCCAAAAAAATATGTGTGAAAAGTATACATAAGAAAGCACAGAAATAGTAACACCATCAAAAAGAAGGAGACCTGAGCATTCTAGAGCATCCTAGATCTGAGCATCCTATAAAGAGAAACAGGAGACCTGAGCATCCTAGAACCTTGCTGCCTGCAAAGTTCAAGCTGTGTTCTGCTTTCAGTTTTCAAGGTTAACTGAAGGAGTTCATCTGAGACAAACCAGACTCCTAAATTTCTGGCATTAAGACATTGTACTTGGTAGGATGGAATGAGCTAAGTGGTTTCTTGTGTGAATAAGAAGAGGCATCTTGTGGAATAATATTTTGAAGTGGTTCTTCCTATATAATTTACCAAATGAAGTCCTGCATATCAATTTTCTTACACATACAGACTTTAGTAGAATCTGCTTAAACCTAGATCTCTGGGAAGCTGGGAAAGTGTGTTCACGTGAACTCTGTGCTATATTCTCTCTCAGAGTAGAAAGGCCAATACACAGTTCATCAAGTACACCATCCATACTCATGTCTGTATATTACTTTGATTGTGGACTTCCAAAAGTCCACAACCTTTCCATAGTCCTGTTCACATTCAGTAAGAAAACAGTCAACACATGTCTATCTAAAGTTCTTGAACTTCTTCCTCCTGTGTATCTTCCACATTTCTTCATTCTTGTCTGAGTTTTAGATTCAGTGAGACCTTTAGCAGGTTTTTCTTTTGTTCAGGTACTCACTCATTAGGATCTTCATGGATTTAAGCCACTTTGCTGAGTGACCTGAGAGAAGGCACAAAGTGACTTCATGGCCAAGCTTGAGACCTTGATCCTGGGTTGAAAGAAGACTCATCTAAGCCAGGATCTCTGCTCTGTAGCCTCTCCACTCTGCATGATGTTTAGTTTCCCAAGTAATGAAAAGAAAGATGATGTTAGTTAGAATCATCTGTGTGTCTCTTAATTATAATCATTAACCAGACTTATTTCTACCCATCCTCAAGTGAATGTATAGAATTTTAGTACCATTTAAGGAAATCATAGACATGTTCTAGAGAGCTGTTCATCATACTCAGTGTCACTCCTTTGAAGAAAACTAATTTTCCCTCTCCCAGGAGGTTTCACTTATAAATAGTTTCTAAGTTATGCTTCTTTTTACTTTACTTCTCCATGCTGCAATTTTATTTGGCTTGAACTTATACTGATCTTGTCTGTATTGTAACAGCCTTTGTGGATTAACACAAATCAACCCTGTTGTGTCTAGAAGGCAGAAAATTAGTTCTGTTTCCTTAGAACTATTTGTATCTTATGATTTTCTACTTTCTCTTGTAGACTTCTGAGACTTGGTGCACAGTGTTTAATAAATGCATGTCACTTAGGGCTTAATGCTGAGAAGTCTCTCATTTTCTGCACATTGGCTATTGTACATCTTTGTGTTAATATCCACATACTGCAAGAGGAATTTTCTCTGATGAGGTGTGAATGACTTTGTGCTCTATGGGTATGTTAATATATCATTAGGCATTAATATGGTTTCATATCCATTCATCAAAATAATAGCGGGTTTTTACCTGGAACCATAACCTATTCATTCTCATGTTCTTGCCCATATTAAAAATGGCAGGTGTTTTGAATTTGGCTTTCTTCATATACACACTCGATGTTAATATTTTTTCAGATGTACTGCTGTTATATATACTTCATCAATTCTGTAGACTGCCATTCCACTCAAATGATGGTGTCATTTATAATACAGAAACAATTTAGTTTTATGATATCAAGAGTCCTGTTCAGAAAGACTTTTACTGTGCAATGAATATAATCATATTTCATTCTTTCTCCTCTCTCAGGTTAGAGAATTGGATTTTATGTTGAGTTCCTTGATCCATTGGTCTATTTGGAATTGTGCTTTAAGCAAGGTGAGAGACAAAAGTTTAGATTAATTATTATGTATGTAGCTATCTAGTTTTTCCACTATCATTTGTTGAATGCTTCTATTCTGTTTTGTATGTTCTTTTCCCCTGTGTGAATTGATGGGACTCTTCAACAAAATTCCTGTGGTTATAGCTGTGTGGGCCTGTGTTTTCAATTTTATTATTAGAATATTATTTGAAATATTTTGAAATAATAATTTGTAAAATAAAGGAAAGCTGGTGAAGTGTTGTGGATACCCCTGGGGCTAATTATATTTGATGTAGATTCCATTCTCCTGTGAGAGGTTGTGAACAAGGAATGAATCAGCACTCAGATGACTTCTTGTAAATCTTCTCACCTTAATTTGTAAAACAAAAGGAGAGCTGATGATTGGGCAGAGAAAGAGGGAAGGTGGAGCAGAAAGAAAGAAAAGGAGGTTTGAGAGAGAGAGAAGGCAGAAGAGAAGGAAGAAGAAAAGTAGAGGAGAAGCAACTGGTCTGGAGAAACTGCAGTCCTAAAGGATCTCATATATGTAGTATAGTGGTAGATCTGCCCAATCTAGGCACACAGCATGTATTCATATTAATTGTGTTGTGTTTTCATTGCTGGGGCATAATTTGGTTGGAGAGATTAACTGCACAAAAGTGTCGTTTCCTATGCCAGTATCATTAAATTTTTTTTACATCAGCTCTGTAAAAAAACTTGAAATCTGGGATGGATATACCTCCAGAACTTTCTTATTTATTGCAGCATATTCTGGGCAATTTGAAAGTGGGTTTGTTTCCATATAAAATTTTTATTACTCTTTAATTTCTGTGAAATGATTGCATAAGAGTATTTTAGCAGTTGCATTGTTGAATCTATAGATTTGCTTTTTGTAGGGTAACCTCTTTTATTCAGTTTTTTTTAAGTTTTTTTTAATTAATTTATTTTTACACTCCATATTCCATTCCCCGACTTCCATCCACTCTACAACTGTCCCACGTCCCACACCTCCTCCCCACACCCCTGTCTCCATGTGGATGCCCCCATCCCCCACCCCACCTGACCTCTAAACTCCCTGGGGCCTCCAGTCTCTTGAGGGTTAGATGCATCATCTCTGAGTGAACACAGACACTAAAGTTCTACTGTATGTGTTTGGGGGCCTCATATCAGCTGGTGTATGCTGTCTGTTTGGTGGTCCAGTGTTTGAGAGATCTCAGGGTTCCAGATTAATTGAGATGTCTGGTCCTCCTACAGGATCACCCTTCTCCTCTGCTTCTTTCAGCCTTCCTTAATTCAACAACAGAGGCCAGCTGCTTCTGTCCATTGTTTGGATGCAAATATCTGCATCTGACTCTTTCAGCTGCTTGTTGGGTCTTTTGGAGGGCAGTCATGATAGGTCCCTTTTGGTGAGTGCTCTATATCCTCAATAATAGTGTCAGGCCTTGGGGACATGGTAGGGTAACCTCTTTTATGACATTAACTCTTAAACTCTTTTCAGGGACTTTGTACATAATTTTGTAACTATATTGCCATGTATGGTGATGATTGCAGAGTCCAGAAGTGTGGGACTGTGATAGGCAGCCTATTTTGGTTGAATGGTGCTTGTTCCGGTGACCCATCAGAGAACTCGACAAGGGACAGAAAAGCCTGACACCACAGAGCCCCCAACTCCATAATTCTGTGACTATGTCCTAAGATTCTGGCATTCTGACTAGACTCCACCCCCACAGTTACCTGACTATAGCCAGGTATGCTCCTCCCCACAGTTACCTGGCAACAGCAAGATAGCTCAGCCCACTATAAGAGGGGCTGTTTGGCCCCTCCTTGCTCTCTTTAAGCTTTCACCTTTCTTACTCTCTTTTCTAGCTCCACCTCTTTCTCCTTTCCTCTGTCTTTCCACATGGTCATGGTCAGCCTCTCTCTTTCTACCTTCTTTCCTTTTCCCTGCCTTTCTACAATAAAGCTCTAAAACCATAGACTGTCTCTGCTTATCAAGGCCCCTGTGCTTGAATGATGGTATAGGCTTTCTCCTAATGAGCCATGTCTGACCTCCCCCCAGGTCTCCTTATGCTCCAGTCACAGATCAGACCAAGGACTCTCACCCGTGTGGGAACCATCAAGCACCCTCTCCCCCTGCCCTCTCCTCCCTTCAGCCCCGGGGCTGACTGACCCGCTCCCCCGGGGGACCCCCGATTTGTTCTCAGCTCTTCTGTGGTATCCAGCATCGGATGCCCAAGGCTGAGAACCTGGTACCTAGGGCTGTCACTTGTCCACTCCCTGCTGAGCTGGGATTCCGTGGCTTCCCACAGCCAGACACCCACCTGGGGCCGCATGGAAAGCTTGTAGCAGTCCTCCCATGTCTGCCCACACAGAGCACCGGAACTCTGGTGGGATGCGGGTTCTCTCCCATCTTTCCCCCATACCCATGGCCCCATACAGAAGTGTCAGATCTCTTGGAAATAGACATGCATGCAGCTGTGAAAGCTAGAAGTGAGTAGTGAGTGCTAGGATCCTGACTTGGTACCTCAGAGGAGAATCAAGTGGTCTCAACTTCTACTCTGCTCCTGTCCTGAAGCACATGACCACAACTGCCATGGATCCTGACATATAGTCACATAGTACACAGTTCTCCATGACAATGAGGTATCTAGATGTGCCAGCCCAGAAGGTTTAGCCAGTAAGCTTTCCTTTCTTCCTGCAAAAGGTATTTAATCTTTGGTCCACTCTGAGTAAGTGGTATGCATGCATTTTTCCATGATGAACAATGAATAAACAGGATGGACAAGCAAGGACTGTCTCTGTCATCAAGAAGAACCACTGTGAGAGGAAGTCTTCATTAAACATCCTTGCCACCTAAGTCTCCCACAGAAAGCCCCTCTATGCTCTGGGACACTCGTCTCCTGAGTGCAGTTAGAGTTCCCTTCTCCACTCACACCCCAACCTGGTTTCCAACTCCACATGGTTTTCAGCAGTGACAGGAGGCCTGGGAGTTTGGCCATATATCACCTGAGCTAGGATCCCCATCTTAGGCTGCATTGTTCTCCCAATCCTGACCAAATGGTGGCTTCAGGTGAAGTGCAGCCTAGTGCCTCCCTTTTTGTCTTCCTGAGCAGAGTTCATACACCTTAGTAGTGAGAAGGTATGTGGAAACATATTGCATGAATGAATGCCCTACATCCTCATAGAGTTCTGAAGTAAATCAGACAACAGATGAGATGAGAACAGACATGTGTACAATTAGAGTATTCACAGGTCATAACCTAGAAAGACATTTAAAAAAAACACTGTACACCAGAAACAATATTAGTTGCTTTCTATTTATTTTATTTATAAAACATGGCAAGAAAAACTGAAAGCCCAGCAATTCAGTACATGTGAAGGCAACCAAAAATATAAATGTCAGAAAAGGAGATTTTCCCAAGTAAAATGATTTGACATAAATATGGTTGTACATTTCCCAGTCCTATAAACCCAGGTTTTTCTGATCTCAAGTAGCCTTTAAACACTGTTTTCCAAATTAATGACTACACACACAGTTCCAACACTATAGTCCTGAAGAATGTAAGTAGAGGTCCATGTTGCCTGTCACAGGGGCAAAAACAAGAGTTGAATCTTTCCACAACTTGAGAATCACTGTGGAATACTGGATAGAAGGACTGTAAGAGCTAAAGGCAATGGATTATTGTCAGCAAACTGTCTTCTGAAGAGTCCAGGCTTGGTATATGTACAGAATTGTGATAAGACCTGGGCAAGTTCAAGAAAGACAAAAATCACAGAATGGAGAAAAGAGGCACACAATCTCACCCAAGCAGCTATAATCAACTGATACTTGCCGAGAAAGGGTGATTTTCCTTATGAGTGTAGCCCCTGGAAATTCAATCACATGAAAATGGACAGCTATACATCCAACAGTGTGGAGGCTGTTCCAACTATCCTTGATAGATAAAATAAAATGTAAAAAGATGCAAAGCAGGGTAGGTGTGAGTAGTGAAGGGGGTGGATCTGAGAGCAGGTAGGAAAGGGATGAGTATGATCAAAACATGTTCTAAGAAATTCTCAAAGAACTAATTTAAATAAAAAGAAAAAAATTAATGAATCTAAATGATTAAGAAATAAATAGTTAACAGAAACAAACTCCATGTTTGCTGTTGTTGTTGACTTTGTTTTATTTTGGCATTACTTTGACATTTTTGTATTTTTTATTTGTTTATTGTTATTTTGTTTTGTTTTGATTTTTTTTTGTTGTGGAATTTTTTAAAAGAGAGATAAAGATCATAAAGTTGGTTTGGTGGGAGGTAGTAAGGCTCTGGAAAGAGTTGAAGAAAGGGAACGACATGACCAAAATATATTGTATTTTAAAAATCAAATATATAAAAGATAAAACTATTAGAAGGTTAATATATTCTTTTTAAAAGATGTGCAAGTTAAAACAAGAGCAAACATGGATAAAACTTCCTTGACTGTAATGGTTCTATTGAAGTTATAAGGTCAAACTTCAGTATGCTGATGAAAACCTAAAGTCTAGTCTTGTTTATATCAATGAGGCTCTCCTAGGACATTGGTTTACTTTTTCTAACATTATGGAAGCATAGTTTGTTTATCAAAACACTATTTATTGGAATTATAAGATAATTTGTCTAAGTAATAGTTTTGATTCAACATTAATTCATGGCTAATAGATTATAACATTTCTGGCATAAAAGTACAGGATTAGATTTTAATTCATAATTTAATATGTATATATATTATAGACTTAAAGAATCCTTATGCTATTTGGGGATATCTGGATTTTAAGATATTTTACTTTTTCTGTGATTGTTTTGTCTACCAGTACCTATGCACACACATGCATGTACAGTGCCTGCAGAAACAAGAAGAGCATGGTGTGAAACCATGGAACTTTAGCTACCATATGAATGCTGAGAATTGAACCAGATCCTCTGAAAAAGTTGTAAGTTTAAATAACCATCTTTTTGACTTTTTGGCTTTTACAGCCCTCAGCTGCAACAGAGTTGGCACTGTCAGTACCTGCAGGGCCCACCGACAAATGTGAGGAAAATGAGAAGTCTGGGTGATGTTTCTTTCTCAAAATGCAAGGATGTGACTTCTCATGGTAGTGCCTGGAAAAACAAAACTAAGGACTGATCTTGTCCCTCCAAAGTGTTGCTACTCATTCATTTTCCAGATAGACAGACTTCCAGAAATTATTTAATATCCTCCTCACAGGAGATATGAGCCCCAGATAAAACCAGCAATACAGAGACAGACTGTTCTCTTTCTGATGGATACAAAACCTAATCATTTGGTAATAAAAGGGTCATTTACCAATGAATTGGAACTATACACAGAAAAAGCAAGCAAACAAACAAACCAGTTACATCCATCAGGATAACTACAAGGATGGATAGGTTGTCATTTCCATAGAAGTAATCAATGAAGCAAAATGGCTGCTGACAGGACCTCTGGGCAATAGGTACATCACACACTGGCCTGAGTTTTTGAACTATCTGCAGCAAAACAACTAAATATTTGTTCTCACTCTAGGTTTGACTTTCCGATTTTCTGTACTTGTGGCTCCATTTGGGAAGAGAAGGGACTTCTCAACTCCAACAAAAGGGACATTAAGCATTATATAAAATTATCTAGTATGCTGGGCACCACAGGTTCTTTCACATATGACAATTATGCACTTGTGACAATTATACACTGCAGCTCTAGACAATGATGATGAGTGCTCTCCTTGATTGGTATTTTAAGTTGCTCTCTTAGGTTTTGTACACATTTCTTATCTCTCTAATGCTTGTACCTCTGTCATCCTGACATTTTTTTTTCAACCTGAATTATAGATTTTTGTAATCTCTCTTCTAAAGCCTTTTCTATGTCTCAAATTTTTCATTTTGTTGTTCATTATGTTCCATAATTTCCTGTGTTCTCTGTGCAAAGTTCTGCTTCTTTTTTCCTTATATTGTAATGCTGATATTTTGTTGTCTATCTTATTTTTGTTGATTAATTTTAATAAACTATCCTCCAGGCTTTACTTCCTAACAGATTTTTTCTCCCTATGCTATTCAGTTTTGTCTATAAAATTATGCATCCTTAGTTCTAATGACTTCTCCAGGCCCTGGCTCAAATTTTCAACTTTCTCTCTCTGCTGTTCAGTCTGATCTGTAAAATTAGGTATCTTTTGTTCTAATGCCCTCTTTAGCTCCTGTCTCCTACCTTCATTTTCTTTTCTCTGCTGCTACAAAATCATATACCTTTAGTTATAGTGTTTTCTCCAGACTCTTTTGCCAAGTCTTACATTTTTCTTTCTGCTGTTCATTTTTATTTATAAAATTCTGTGTCCAGTTTTCTCAAGACTTCTCTAGGTCATGTCTCAAATTTTCAATTTTTCTCTCTAATGTTCACCTTTTTTTTTTTGAAAATTCTGTACCTTTTGCTCAACTCTTTGTATCTAAATTTTAACCTTTTCCTCTTCCTGTCTCCCAGACATCTCAACAGTCTCCATACTCTGATTTATAGTTTTATGTATTTTCCCCTTTACTGCCTTAACATTGCTCTCTTTCTTCTTCATAAAATATTTCCATGCCTTTTCTAAGGCTCTTTACCTTTTTCCTAAGGTCCTAGGTTTTGAAAAACCATAGCAATCCAATATGCTTCTTATGATAAGAATAAGGCTTAACACTGCAATAACGATAATCAGCATGGTGTCCTTTTCCTCTAAATCCATCCCTTTGAACAGTACAAAAGAGCATCATATAAAACCCAAAACGTATTTATTGTGTTTCTCATCTTCTTGTATCTACTTCTTTTCAAAATTTATCAATTTGTAACTTTTATTACCTGATCCAGAGTTTCCTGTACCTTTTTCTCCCTCTAGTGTTCAATTCAGAACATTGCCGTCCTTTCTGATTTATTCATTGTGAGACTCTGACTATAGAAAAAACACAGATTCTGTATTCCTAAGATGTTACTATCTTTGTCTGTTATGCCTGGGTGTGGAACTGGTCTTCTGCCAGTAGCACATGCCCAGATCCCAAGTGGCCCTCAGAGCAAATAGGTGGGAGACCAGGGTCTGGCTGTCCTCTGTCATGTTTAAATGTGAGAACTCAGCAATACCTCTCCTGGGCATATATCCAGAAGAAGCCCCAACTGGTAAGAAGGACACATGCTCCACTATGTTCATAGCAGCCTTATTTATAATAGCCAGAAACTGGAAAGAACCCAGATGCCCCTCAACAGAGGAATGGATACAGAAAATGTGGTACATCTACACAATGGAGTACTACTCAGCTATTAAAAAGAATGAATTTATGAAATTCCTAGCCAAATGGATGGACCTGGAGAGCATCATCCTGAGTGAGGTAACACAATCACAAAGGAACTCACACAATATGTACTCACTGATAAGTGGATACTAGCCCAAAACCTAGGATACCCACGATATAAGATACAATTTCCTAAACACATGAAACTCAAGAAAAATGAAGACTGAAGTGTGGACACTATGCCCCTCCTTAGAAGTGGGAACAAAACACCCATGGAAGGAGTTACAGAAACAAAGTTTGGAGCTGAGATGAAAGGATGGACCATGTAGAGACTGCCATATCCAGGGATCCACCCCATAATCAGCATCCAAACGCTGACACCATTGCATATACTAGCAAGATTTTATCGAAAGGACCCAGATGTAGCTGTCTCTTGTGAGACTATGCCGGGGCCTAGCAAACACAGAAGTGGATGCTCACAGTCAGCTAATGGATGGATCACAGGGCTCCCAATGGAGGAGCTAGAGAAAGTACCCAAGGAGCTAAAGGGATCTTCAACCCTATAGGTGGAACAACATTATGAACTAACCAGTACCCCTGAGCTCTTGACTCTAGCTGCATATGTATCAAAAGATGGCCTAGTCGGCCATCACTGGAAAGAGAGGCCCATTGGACACGCAGACTTTGTGTGCCCCGGTACAGGGGAACGCCAGGGCCAAAGGGGGGGAGTGGGTGGGTAGGGGAGTGGGGGTGGGTGGGTAAGGGGGACTTTTGGTATAGCATTGGAAATGTAAATGAGCTAAATACCTAATAAAAAATGGAAAAAAAAAATAAATGTGAGAACTCGGGAAAGCTAACCTGGAAAATGCTACTTGGGCAGAGATGCCCAGATCAGATTACTGTGCCAGTGAGAAGGTATTGGAAAGCTACCTGCTGTTTTTTCAGCTGTGGATCTTTATCTGTGAAGCATCTTGCTCAGCAGTACCCCCAGGGACCCTAGTCTTTTCTCTGAGACGCAGAAACCCCAACAGAGTTTTGGCATTGACTGCTTCCCAGTTCTGTGCTGGGGTGCTACCTTTAATCACAGTGGTTTCCTTGGGGCATAAGCACCGGGAAGGGTGCCTCTAAGTTAGCTTTGTGTAAACCCTTTAGACTCTAACTCAGCATTTGACAGTCACCCTGCTGCAGCTTTAGAGTGCTGTCCTAGTTGTTTATATTCAGGGAGAAGAATTTTATCTTAGGTTAATTTGCTTCTAAACTCCATTGAGTGCCAGTGTAGTAGGAATTTATAATGCTAATAAACTCATACAAAAGACACAATCCAGGCATTTTACTTATAAGACATATACCTAAATTGGACAAATCTAGAACTATACTAATTCCCCAACCATAAATCCCCTTGTTACTTGCTGTTTCTCCTGGCTACATGGTTCTGGTCCATGGTAGCTTCCTCTTTCTCTGTCTTCCTCTGCCCTCCTCTTTCAACCTGCAACCCCTCTATCAAACCCCTGACTGGTCTTTCTTCTTCCACTGTCAAATCACATGCTCTAGCCTTTTATTGGCCACTTGAATTGGAGCAAAGGTTCACAACTCATCACTTGAATACATGAGGATTTGGTAACTGGGGACAACCACATTTTGGGGAACTAGTATTTAGCATTAGACTACAAGCAGGATCAGAACAACCCACTGCAGTAAAACTAGAAAATCCCAAATATTCATTCACCAGATGACCTGTTTCACATCCTATTCATTCCTATCCCCACAGGAAACCACATAACTCACTCTATTTGACCTAGCTTGATAACCTAATTCAAGAATCAACAAATGGGACCTCATAAAATTGCAAAGCTTCTGTAAGGCAAAAGACACTGTCAATAAAACAAAACGGCCACCAACAGATTGGGAAAGGATCTTTACCAATCCTAAATCTGACATGGGACTAATATCCAATATATATAAAGAACTCAAGAAGATGGACTCCAGAAAAATCAAATAATCCCATTAAAAAATGGGGCACAGAGCTAAACAAAGAATTCTCAACTGAGGAATACCGAATGGCCTGAAAAAAATGTTCAACATCCTTAATCCTCAGGGAAATGTGAATCAAAACAACCCTGAGATTCCTCCTCACACCAGTCAGAATGGCTAAGATTCAAAATTCAGGTGACAGCAGATGCTGGCAAGGATGTGGAAAAACAGGAACATTCCTCCATTTCTGGTGGGATTGAAAGCTGGTACAACCACTCTGGAAATCAGTCTGGTAGTTTCTCAGAAAATAGGACATAGTACTACCGGAAGATCCAGAAATTCCTCTCCCGGGCATATATCCAGATGTTCCAACTGGTAATAAGAACACATGATGCACTATGTTCATAGCAGCCTTATTTATAATAGCCAGTAGCTGGAAAGAACCCAGATGTCCCTCAACAGAAGAATGAATACAGAAAATGTGGTACATTTACACAATGAAGTACTACTCAGCTATTAAAAACAACGAATTGATGAAATTCTTAGGCAAATGGATGCATCTGTAGGAGATCATCCTGTGTGAGGTAACCCAATCACAAAAGAACTCATATGATATGCACTCACTGATAAGTGGATATTAACCGAGAAACTTAGAATACCCAAGATACAATTTGCAAAACATAAGAAAGTCCAGAAGAAAGAAGAACAAACTGTGGATACTTCACTCTTTCTTAGAATGGGGAACAAAATACCTATGGAAGGAGTTACAGAGACAAAGTTCAGAGCTGAGATGGAAGGAAGGACCATCCAGAGACTGCCCCACCCAGGGATCCATCCCATATACAACTACCAAACTCAGACACTATTGCATATACTAGAAAGATTTTGCTGACAGAGCCCTGATATAGCTGTTTCTTGGGAGGCTATGCCAGTGCCTGGCAAATACAGAAGTGGATGCTCACAGTCATCTATTGGATGGAATACAGGGCTCCTAATGAAGGAGCTAGAGAAATACCCAAGAAGCTAAAGGGGTCTGCAACCCTATAGGAGGAACAACAATATGAACTAACCAGTACACCCGAGAGTTGCATATGTAGCAGAAGATGGCCTAGTCGGCCATCAATGGGAGGAAGGCCCTTGGTCTTGTGAAGATCATATGCCCCAGTACAGGGGAATGCCAGGGCCAGGAAGCAGGAGTGGGTGGGTTGGAGAGCATGGCGGTGGGGGGGGGGGGGAGTGTATAGGGAGCATAGTGGGGGGAGTGTATAGGGAGCTTTGGGGATAGCATTTGAAATGTAAATGAAGAAAATGTCTACTAAAAAAAAGAAATTCAGGTGTCCCACATGTACTCTTTCAGGTAACTTTTGAAGCTGGAAGCAAAACACATCATGCTTAGTGAAGTCTTCAAAGATCTGAGAATGCTCATTCTATCCATTCATTTCACCTATACCTTTTTCTGGGTTCTTTTACCCCATCACTCTTTTTATACCCTGTTAGGTATATTTACATCCATGGTCCTATATAAAGAACACTCCTTCTCAGGTACATGATCATTTAATATTCATTTATTTAGAGTTGTAAGTAAGCTCATTGTGAACACACAGGAAGCATAACTTTCTTTCTTCTTCCAATATTTATAGTATCACCTAACATCAAATATTTGTGATCTGGCCTGTATCATCCACTGGTACTGCTCTAGAGCTGTGTCCTCGAGGCCACCACTATGTTTGCTGGACCTAATGTAGAAATGAGCATCCAATTGATCAGCAACTACAAGTGTGGTAGTTGTTGCTTCATTCTGAGCAGAACAGTTATGTGAAGCTTGGGTGAGAAACAAAATGATGGCCCCTGTGCTTTCCACCCTTTATAGCTACTCATAATGATCGTTGACATGTTCATTGTGGCCTATACAGCACTGTGCTATCATTGATATAAATTTTCTGGAATATTTTGTGCTTCTGAAAATATCACTGTTGGGAACTAATAAGGGGACCCTGGGGAAGAGGGGGAAGGGAAAAACCCACACCCCACCTGAGTTATGTATTCTCTGGTCTGTCAGGCATGGGAGGGCTGCTATCTACCTGCTATGCTCATCCCTGGGTGGGCATCCTCTGACCCACTCTTCGGGGGTGGCAAGGGGCAGCCCTACCTGGGATTCACGGAGCTACTTTGCTAAAGCCACCCGGGGTTATGGGAGAGAGGGATGAGGGAAGAGGTTCCCAACACCTGCGAGAGTGAGCACAGCCTTGATGAGCAGAGACTGTTTATGGTTTTAGAGCTTTATTATAGAAAGACAGGGAGAAAGATAGAGAGAGACAGAGACAGAGAGAGACAGAGACAGAGACAGAGAGAGAGAGACACAGAGAGAGACAGAGAGAGAGAGGAAAATCTAGAGAGAAAGAGAGTAAGAGGGAGAGAGAAGAGAAGAAAGGAGAGGAGAGGAAGACAAAGAGAGCAGAGAGGGCGAGAGCAAGAGGGAGACAAGTCAGAGAGCAAGCAGGGGCTGAACAGCCCTGTTTAAAGTATGCTGTCTTATTTTATTGTTGTTAGGTAACTAGGGAGGAGTTTAGCCTGAAGGTCAGAAGCTTGGGCCATTGCCTACATGACTTCTAGCCATGCTTCTCTTGTGGGGGCTGTGGGGGGGGGGGCGGTAACTTAGGCAGGAGCCAGAGTTCCAGGAGCATAAGGGAACTCCTACCATGTCATGTAGGTGAATTATCACCCTTTTTGGGGTTCAGACCTCAGCTCAACTGGAGACCAGCCTGCAATTCCCTACATCTTACCTCAATATATTCTACACATCTCCCAACATGGACATGGAGACCCATATGTGATGCACTTTCATTTCTTGCCAAGGTGTCATTTTCCCTCTTGGAGGGTCATCTTTGCTAAGGGTCCTTTCCTGTGAAGGAGATAGGCTCTGGGCTCTGGAAGATCTTAGGTGCTAGAATCATAAAAAATAATAATAATAATAAAAGAATTACTGGAATTCCCATGAATACATTGGGGTTTGCATTGAATCTGGTAATTGCTTGTGCTAGGGTGGCTGGTTTAATTCCAATCCTATTGATCCAGAAGAATAGAATATCTCTCAATCTTCTAATATCTTCTTGAATTTCATCCATCAAAAATATAAAGTTTTTACTATACAAGTGTTTTACTTCCTTGATTAGAGTTACCCAAGATATTTTATATTATTTGAAGCTATTGTATCCACTTACTGTACTGAAAGTGTTTACCAACTGTAGGTGTTCTTTGATGGCACTGTTAGAATCACTTGTGTACACTATTTTATCATCTGCAAATAACAATACATTGACTTCTTCCTTTCTTATTTCTATCTTCCTGATCTCTTTCAGTTGTCTTACAGCTGTAGCTAAGACTTCAAGTTCTATATTGGATATGGAGAAAATAGACAATCTTGTTTTTTTCCTAATTTTAATGGAACTTGAGTTTGTTTCTCTCCTTTAAGTTGATGTTGGCTATCATTTTTATGTAAACTGCCTTTTTTTATTGTGGTAGGTTTCTTTTTATTCTTAATCTCTTGAAACTTTTATCATTAAAAGGCTTGAATCATATCAAATGGCTTTTACACTTCTAATGAGATGTTCACATCGTTTTTGCCTTTTATTCTGTCGATATGATGAAATACAGTCATTGATTTATGTGTTGTAACATCTCAGCATCTCTGAGATAAACACTATTTGACCACAATGAATGATATACTTTGTTTATTCTTGTTTTCAGTTCACAACAACTTCATTGAGAGATTTTGATTTTTTTTTTTTTTTTTAAGGAAAATTGGTTTTTAATTCTCTTTCTTTTGTTGGATCTTTAAGGTTTGGGTAACATGGTAACTGTGCCCTGTAAAATAAGTTGGATAATGGTCCTTCAATTTCTTAACTGTGGAATAATTTGAGAAGCATTGGCATTAACTATTATTTGAAAATCTGGTAGAACTCAGTGAAAACCACTTGATCCTGAGCTTTTATTGGTTGTGTGATGTTGTTGAGTGACTAGCTTGTTTGGTAGGGGTTATATCTTTGTTTATGTTGCTTATTGGATCTCGAATTAACTTTCGTAAGGGAAATATATTGAGAAAAGTGTCAATTTCTTTCAGATTTCTCAATATGGTGATATGCAAGTTTTTAAAATATGTCTTTAAGATTGTCTGGATTTCCTTGGTGTCTTTCCTTTTCCTTTCTGCTTTGGCTAATTTGAATATTCTTTCTCTACCTTTTAGCTGGTTTGGGTGGGGTTTGTCTATCTTGATGATTTTCTCAAAGAATCAGTTATTTGCTTCATTGAGTCTTTGTATTATATGCTGTTTCTACTGTACCAATTTCAACCCTGAGTTTGATGACATCTTGACGTCTAGTCTTGTTGGATGTCTTTTTTGTTCTAGAGTCTTATGTTTGTTGTTAAGTTGCTAGTATGAGATGAGATCTTTCCTTTAAAAAAATGTAGTCACCCAGTACTATGAACCCTTAGCAACACTTTCATTATGTCCCGTACTTTGATACCGTGTATTCATTTTCATTGAATTCTGGAAAGTATTTCATTTCCTTTTTCTTTTTTCTTTTTTGCCGAGTTGATGCACTGCAAGGGTTGTTTTTATTCACAAATCTTACTTGAGTATTTATTCCTGTCTTCACTTATTTTCATTCAATAGAGAGTTCTTCAGTTTCTGATTTGTAAGCTTTCCGTTGCTTCCGTTGTTTTTGATATCCAGCTTTAATTCATGGTGCAGTGATATGGTTCAGGGGAGTTATTTTCATTTTCTTGTGGAAACGTTCTTTGAGTGTGCAGCTTATTTTGGAAAAAAAATGTCTTTAGGTACATGTATATTCTTTTTTGTTTGCATTGCATTGTCTACAAAGATCTGTGAGATACATTTGGTTTATAATGTCTGTTAGCTTCAGCATTTCTGATTAGTTGTTGTTGTTTAGATTACCTATTCATTGGTCTCCCATATCAGTGTGTGAGCACCAATATGTAATTCAGATTATAGTAGTATTTCATTTGCCAAGGTGGGTGTGATTGTGTTTGGGGCATATATATAAAGAATTGAAATGCCTTCTTGGTAGATTTTTACCATTGATGAATATTTATTGTTCTTCCCTATTACTTTTTATTAATTTACATTTGATGTCTGTTTTGGTAGATATTAAAATGGTTATACCAGCATACATGTTAGGTGCATTTTCATGAAATATCTTTTCCCAAAACTTTATGCTGAATTGCTGTCTATTTTTTAACATATTTTTACTAGATATTTTCTTCATTAACAATTCAAATGCTATCCCAAAAGTCCCTTATAACCTGCCCCCACCACCCTGTTCTCCAACCAACTCACTCCCACTTCTTGGCCCTAGTGTTTCCCTGTACTGGAGCATATAAAGTTTGCAAGACCAAGGGGCCTCTCTTCCCAATGATGGCCTACTAGGCCATCTTCTACTACATATGCAGGTAGAGACATGAGCTCTGAGGGTACTGGTTAGTACATATTGCTGTTCGACCTATGGGGTTGCAAACCCCTTCAGCTCCTTGGGTACTTCCTCTAGCTCCTCCACTGGGGGGCCCCGTGTTCCATTCAATAGCTGTCTGTGAGCATCCACTTCTGTATTTGTCAGGCACTGGCATAGCCTCACAGGAGACAGCTATATCAGGGTCCTTTCAGCAAATTCTTGCTGGCATATGCAATAGTGTCTGCATTTGGTGGCTGATTATGGGATGGATCCACAGGTGGGATAGTCTCTGGATGGTCCTCCCTTTCATCTCAGCTCCAAATTTGTCTCTGTAATTCCTTCCAGGGGTGTTTTGTTCCCAATTCTATTAAGGGACAAAGTGTTGACACTTTGGTCTCCTTTCTTCTTGAGTTTCGTGTGATTTGCAAATTGTATCTTGACTATTCTAAGTTACAGGGCCAATATCCACTTATCAGTGAGTGCATATTATGTGAGTTCTTTTGTGATTGGGTTACCTCACTCAAGATGATACAATCCAGATCCATCCATTTGCCTACGAATTTCATAAAATCATTGTTTTTAATTGCTGGGTAGTACTCCATTGAGTAAATGTACCACATTTTCTTATCCATTCCTCTTTTGAGGGACATCTGGGCTCTTTCCAGCTTCTGGCTATTATAAATAAGGCTGCTATAAACATAGTGCATCATGTGTTCTTATTACCAGTTGGAACATCTTCTGGATATATGCCCAGGACAGGTATTGCTGGATCCTCTGGTAGTACTATGTCCAATTTTCTGAAGAACCGCTAGACTGATTTCCGGAGTGGTTGTACAAGCTTCCAATCCCACCAACAATGGAGGAGTGTTCCTCTTTCTCCACATCCTCGCCAGCATCTGCTGTCACCTGAATTTTTGATCTTAGCCATTCTGACTGGTGTGAGGTGGAATTCAGGGTTGTTTTGATTTGCATTTCCCTGATGATTAAGGATGTTGAACATTTTTTCCAGGTACTTCTCAGTCATTCGGTATTCCTCTGTTGAGAATACTTTGGTTAGCTCTGTGCCCCATTTTTTAATGGATTTATTTGATTTTCTGGGGTCCATCTTCTTGAGTTCTTTATATATATTGGATATTAGTCCCCTATCTGATTTAGGATTGGTAAATAAACTTTCCCAATCTGTTGGTGGTCTTTTTGTCTTATTGACAGTGTTTTTTGCCTTACAGAAGTTTTGCAATTTTATGAGGTCCCATTTGTCTATTCTCAGTCTTACAGCACCAGCCATTGCTGTTCTATTCAGGAATTTTTCCCCTGTGCCCATATCTTCAAGGCTTTTCCTCACTTTCTCCTCTATAACTTTCAGTGTCTCTGGTTTCATGTGGAATTCCTTGATCCACTTAAACTTGACCATAGTACAAGGAGATAAGAATGGATCAATTCACATTCTTCTACATGATAACTGCCAGTTGTGCCAGCACCATTTGTTGAAAATGCTTTTTTTTACCCCCACTGGATGGTTTTAGCTCCCTTGTCAAAGATCAAGTGACTATAGGTGTGTGGGTTCATTTCTCAGTCTTTAACTCTATTTCATTTTCTGTCACTATACCAGTACGATGCAGTTTTTATTAAAATTGCTCTGTAGCACAGCTTTAGGTCAGGCATGGTGATTCCACCAGAGGTTCTTTTATCCTTGAGAAGACTTTTTGCAATCCTAGGTTTTTTGTTATTCCAGATGAATTTGCAAATTGCTCCTTCTAATTCGTTAAAGAATTGAGTTGGAATTTTGATGGGGATTGCATTGAATCTGTAGATTGCTTTTGGCAAGATAGCCATTTTTACAATGTTTATCCTGCCAATCCTTGAGAATTGAAGTTTGTATCATACAGATCTTTCACCTCCTTAGTTAGAGTCACGCCAAGATATTTTATATTATTTGAAACTATTGAGAAGGGTGTTGTTTCCCTAATTTCTTTCTCAGCCTGTTTATTCTTTGTATAGAGAAAGGCCATTGACTTGTTTGAGTTTATTTTATATCCAGCTACTTCACCGAAGCTGTTTATTAGGTTTAGGAGTTCTCTGGTAGAATTTTTTTTTTCCATTTTTTATTAGGTATTTAACTCATTTACATTTCCAATGCTATACCAAAAGTCCCCCATATCCACCCACCCCCACTCCCCTGCCCACCCACTCCCCCTTTTTGGCCCTGGAATTCCCCTGTACTGGGGCATATAAAGTTTGCAAGTCCAATGGGCCTCTCTTTCCAGTGATGGCCGACTAGGCCATCTTTTGATATATATGCAGCTAGAGTCAAGAGCTCAGGGGTACTGGTTAGCTCATAATGTTGTTCCACCTATAGGGTTGCAGATCCCTTTAGCTCCTTGGCTACTTTCTCTAGCTCCTCCATTGGGAGCCCTATGATCCATCCATTAGCTGACTGTGAGCATCCACTTCTGTGTTTGCTGGGCCCCGGCATAGTCTCACAAGAGACAGCTACATCTGGGTCCTTTCGATAAAATCTTGCTAGTGTATGCAATGGTGTCAGCGTTTGGATGCTGATTATGGGGTGGATCCCTCGCTATGGCAGTCTCTACATGGTCCATCCTTTCATCTCAGCTCCAAACTCTGTCTCTGTAACTCCTTCCATGGGTGTTTTGTTCCCAAATCTAAGGAGGGGCATAGTGTCCACACTTCAGTCTTCATTCTCCTTGAGTTTCATGTGTTTAGCAAATTATATCTTATATCTTGGGTATCCTAGGTTTGGGGCTAATATCCACTTATCAGTGAATACATATTGTGTGAGTTTCTTTGTGAATGTGTTACCTCACTCAGGATGATGCCCTCCAGGTCCATCCATTTGGCTAGGAATTTCATAAATTCATTCTTTTTAATAGCTGAGTAGTACTCCATTGTGTAGATGTACCACATTTTCTGTATCCATTCCTCTGTTGAGGGGCATCTAGGTTCTTTCCAGCTTCTGGCTATTATAAATAAGGCTGCTATGAACATAGTGGAGCATGTGTCCTTCTTACCTGTTGGGGCATCTTCTGGATATATGCCCAGGAGAGGTATTGCTAGATCCTCCGGTAGTACTATGTCCAGTTTTCTGAGGAACCGCCAGACTGATTTCCAGAGTGGTTGTACAAGCCTGCAATCCCACCAACAATGGAGGAGTGTTCCTCTTTCTCCACATCCTCGCCAGCATCTGCTGTCACCTGAATTTTTGATCTTAGCCATTCTGACTGGTGTGAGGTGGAATCTCAGGGTTGTTTTGATTTGCATTTCCCTGATGATTAAGGATGTTGAACATTTTTTCAAGTGCTTCTCTGCCATTCGGTATTCCTCAGGTGAGAATTCTTTGTTCAGTTCTGAGCCCCATTTTTTAATGGGGTTATTTGATTTTCTGAAGTCCACCTTCTTGAGTTCTTTATATATGTTGGATATTAGTCCCCTATCTGATTTAGGATAGGTAAAGATCCTTTCCCAATCTGTTGGTGGTCTTTTTGTCTTATTGACGGTGTCTTTTGCCTTGCAGAAACTTTGGAGTTTCATTAGGTCCCATTTGTCGATTCTCGATCTTACAGCACAAGCCATTGCTGTTCTGTTCAGGAATTTTTCCCCTGTGCCCATATCTTCAAGGCTTTTCTCCACTTTCTCCTCTATAAGTTTCAGTGTCTCTGGTTTTATGTGAAGTTCCTTGATCCACTTAGATTTGACCTTAGTACAAGGAGATAAGTATGGATCGATTCGCATTCTTCTACACGATAACAACCAGTTGTGCCAGCACCAATTGTTGAAAATGCTGTCTTTCTTCCACTGGATGGTTTTAGCTCCCTTGTCGAAGATCAAGTGACCATAGGTGTGTGGGTTCATTTCTGGATCTTCAATTCTATTCCATTGGTCTACTTGTCTGTCTCTATACCAGTACCATGCAGTTTTTATTACAATTGCTCTGTAGTAAAGCTTTAGGTCTGGCATGGTGATTCCGCCAGAAGTTCTTTTATCCTTGAGAAGACTTTTTGCTATCCTAGGTTTTTTGTTATTCCAGACAAATTTGCAAATTGCTCCTTCCAATTCGTTGAAGAATTGAGTTGGAATTTTGATGGGGATTGCATTGAATCTGTAGATTGCTTTTGGCAAGATAGCCATTTTTACAATGTTGATCCTGCCAATCCATGAGCATGGGAGATCTTTCCATCTTCTGAGATCTTCTTTAATTTCTTTCTTCAGAGATTTGAAGTTTTTATCATACAGATCTTTCATCTCCTTAGTTAGAGTCACGCCAAGATATTTTATATTATTTGTGACTATTGAGAAGGGTGTTGTTTCCCTAATTTCTTTCTCAGCCTGTTTATTCTTTGTATAGAGAAAGGCCATTGACTTGTTTGAGTTTATTTTATATCCAGCTACTTCACCGAAGCTGTTTATCAGGTTTAGGAGTTCTCTGGTAGAATTTTTAGGGTCACTTATATATACTATCATATCATCTGCAAAAAGTGATATTTTGACTTCCTCTTTTCCAATTTGTATCCCCTTGATCTCCTTTTGTTGTCGAATTGCTCTGGCTAATACTTCAAGTACTATGTTGAAAAGGTAGGGAGAAAGTGGGCAGCCTTGTCTAGTCCCTGATTTTAGTGGGATTGCTTCCAGCTTCTCTCCATTTACTTTGATGTTGGCTACCTGTTTGCTGTAGATTGCTTTTATCATGTTTAGGTATGGGCCTTGAATTCCTGATCTTTCCAAAACTTTTATCATGAATGGGTGTTGGATCTTGTCAAATGCTTTTTCTGCATCTAACGAGATGATCATGTGGTTTTTGTCTTTGAGTTTGTTTATATAATGGATTACATTGATGGATTTTCGTATATTAAACCATCCCTGCATCCCTGGAATAAAACCTACTTGGTCAGGATGGATGATTGCTTTAATGTGTTCTTGGATTCGGTTAGCGAGAATTTTATTGAGGATTTTTGCATCGATATTCATAAGAGAAATTGGTCTGAAGTTCTCTATCTTTGTTGGATCTTTCTGTGGTTTAGGTATCAGAGTAATAGTGGCTTCATAAAATGAGTTGGGTAGAGTACCTTCTACTTCTATTTTGTGAAATAGTTTGTGCAGAATTGGAATTAGATCTTCTTTGAAGGTCTGATAGAACTCTGCACTAAACCCATCTGGTCCTGGGCTTTTTTTGGTTGGGAGACTATTAATAACTGCTTCTATTTCTTTAGGTGATATGGGACTGTTTAGATGGTCAACTTGATCCTGATTCAACTTTGGTACCTGGTATCTGTCCAGAAATTTGTCCATTTCGTCCAGGTTTTCCAGTTTTGTTGAGTATAGCCTTTTGTAGAAGGATCTGATGGTGTTTTGGATTTCTTCAGGATCTGTTGTTATGTCTCCCTTTTCATTTCTGATTTTGTTAATTAGGATTTTGTCCCTGTGCCCTTTAGTGAGTCTAGCTAAGGGTTTATCTATCTTGTTGATTTTCTCAAAGAACCAACTCCTCGTTTGGTTAATTCTTTGAATAGTTCTTCTTGTTTCCACTTGGTTGATTTCACCCCTGAGCTTGATTATTTCCTGCCGTCTACTCCTCTTGGGTGAATTTGCTTCCTTTTTTTCTAGGGCTTTTAGATGTGTTGTCAAGCTGCTAGTATGTGCTGTCTCCCGTTTCTTCTTGGAGGCACTCAGCGCTATGAGTTTCCCTCTTAGAAATGCTTTCATTGTGTCCCATAGGTTTGGGTACGTTGTGGCTTCATTTTCATTAAACTCTAAAAAGTCTTTAATTTCTTTCTTTATTCCTTCCTTGACCAAGGTATCATTGAGAAGAGTGTTATTCAGTTTCCACGTGAATGTTGGCTTTCCATTATTTATGTTGTTATTGAAGATCAGTCTTAGGCCATGGTGGTCTGATAGGATACATGGGACAATTTCAATATTTTTGTATCTGTTGAGGCCTGTTTTGTGACCAATTATATGGTCAATTTTGGAGAAGGTCCCGTGAGGTGCTGAGAAGAAGGTATATCCTTTTGTTTTAGGATAAAATGTTCTGTAGATATCTGTCAGGTCCATTTGTTTCATAACTTCTGTTAGTTTCACTGTGTCCCTGTTTAGTTTCTGTTTCCACGATCTATCCATTGATGAAAGTGGTGTGTTGAAGTCTCCCACTATTATTGTGTGAGGTGCAACGTGTGCTTTGAGCTTTACTAAGGTGTCTTTAATGAATGTGGCTGCCCTTGCATTTGGAGCGTAGATGTTCAGAATTGAGAGTTCCTCTTGGAGGATTTTACCTTTGATGAGTATGAAGTGTCCCTCCTTGTCTTTTTTGATAACTTTGGGTTGGAAGTCGATTTTATCCAATATTAGAATGGCTACTCCAGCTTGTTTCTTCAGACCATTTGCTTGGAAAATTGTTTTCCATCCTTTCACTCTGAGGTAGTGTCTGTCTTTTTCCCTGAGATGGGTTTCCTGTAAGCAGCAGAATGTTGGGTCCTGTTTGTGTAGCCAGTCTGTTAGTCTATGTCTTTTTATTGGGGAATTGAGTCCATTGATATTAAGAGATATTAAGGAAAAGTAATTGTTGCTTCCTTTTATTTTTGTTGTTAGAGTTGGCATTCTGTTCTTGTGGCTGTCTTCTTTTTGGTTTGTTGAGGGATCATGTTTTCTTTATTGTTTCTACTTCCCTTTTTATATCTTCAATGGTTTTGTTCAATTCCATCAGCTGTTTGGTAGTGTTTTCCTGTAACTCTCTAAGGCATTTTTGTGTTTTCTCTTTAAAGGCTTCTAGCTGTTTACCTATGTTTTCCTGTATTTCCTTCTTAAAGTCCTCCATCATCCTCATGAGAAGTGACTTTAGATCCATGTCTTGCTTTTCTGGTTTTATGGTGTATCCAGGATTGCTATAGTGGGAGAGTTTAGTTGTGATGACTCCATGTAACCTTGGTTTCTGTTTCTTCTGTTCTTATGCTTGCCTCCTGCCATCTGATTTTCTCAAGTGATAGTTGCCCTCAATATATCTGATTGGAGCCTGTCCTTCCTATAATCCCAGTTGATTCAGGACTCCTCACAGTCCAGCTTTCCCTGTGATCCTTTGATTGTAGGCTCCTGTGAACCTGAGATTCTGGGTGTATCAGAGTTCTTGGCAGTCAAGCTCCGTTGAGACTCTGAAATTCTTGTGTGACCCAGCTCCTGTTATCCTGGGATCCTGTTGTCCTAAGATCCTGGGTGTGTTACAGTACCTGAAAGTGGTGTCCCCTTTGAGGACCATGGAGCTGTCTGGTTTGTTTGAAACCAAGGTGAACCAGAACTGATCAAAAGGAACCCGAACCTCTGGTCAGAAAGGTCTTTGGTGTCCTCGTTCCTGCTGTCACAGGCCTGTCACAATTGGACTGGAACTGACGTGTTCCACTCACCAGTGATCCTAAGATCACGTGGAGAGTCCTCTGGGGACTGTGGGGGTGTCTACCGATTCCGTGCCCAAGGTGACCCAGTGCTAGTGCCGACCGGAAGGGACTTGTATCTCTGGTCAGGCTGGTGTTCTGCTTCCCTACTGCTGTCTCAGGTCCCTCGAGATTGAATTGGAGTAGATGTTGTGTTCCACTCATCAGTGATCCTAAGATCGGGTGGAGAGTCCTCTGGGAAATGTGGGGGTGTCTGCCATTTCCACGCCCCTCAAGTTCCTTTAATCAGGTAATCAAGTACCACTAATTTCCTTCTTGATAATATACCATGGACAATATCCAGCATTGTTTCCAGAAGTCAGCATTATGTGAGAATTTACTAAAATAAAAGAATTCACTTCAGATTAAGTGTTGGAGGAACCATGCTGCTTATATACAATAGGACTTGTTTATGGCCTAGGGTGCTCTACATTAGAAAAGAACTCATATTACATTGGGATGGAAAGCCTCATGTGTTAGATGGCAGTCTGAGAAGAAGCATACATCAGAAATGATACTATTCTACTACATTCTTGAGTAAAGTGAACAATACCCTAGTCCCCTCTTACTCGAAACCCACCTCTCCAAGGCAGTATTGTTGAAGTACTGTGGAACAATACTGACCTTACTCTAGGAACCATTTTGGAATTGTTAATCACAGGATAACACACATTAACAATGCCTAGTAGAGCTCTAGAAATCTTAGAAATTATCATGGCCTCAAATGTCTTCCTTATTTCATTCCATTGTTGCTTTTACTTACAAGTCCTCATTCTAACAGGTGTTCACATCATTTTGTGTTCTTTGAACACACTACAGTTGCTATTTTGAGTTATCTGTATAGCTTCTAAATAGCTTTATTTAGAGAACATTATTATATGAGTAATAATTTTTAGGGGAAACATGTTGGACTTTTGTATAATTTTGGAGAAAGGAACTTATCTTGAGTTAGGTGGTTGGTTGTACCATTTTGTATGGATACCTTTCCCACTTTTGTTCAGTAATCATTAAGATCACCACTTGTTGCTACTATAACTTTGCATGTTTTAGATGAGCTGCACAGTACTTGATTTCAGTCTTGGAGCCATTCAGCAGTGATGTGCTATTGTCATATCTAAAGGGATTCTAGCTTAGCTGCAGTCAAGTTTAACTTCTGGCCACATAATGAAACCCTCTCTACAGCTAATAATTCCTCATTGTAATTCATCATAATTCAAAGTTCAATCAACAGAGATCAGTATGTAGAGGTTGCCAGTAAGACACACAGGCATTCAGCAAAATTTTCAGTAGAATTCCACTGAATTAGAGTAAAGGAAAGCTAATTTGGAGTATACCTGGAATCATGCACAGTGCTATCTGTGAATTATACAAATTGTTCAGTTGCAGATACTCATGGTGTTGCAGGTTGAGGTGGTAGTATATGATAGATCCAAAATATGTAACAGAATATAGATCCTCAGAAGTGGGAGGTCACATGATCTTGGGGTGGTGATGGGGTACTACTTGTCAGAAGCAAAAACAGTTTTGAGCATAGATCCTCAGGTGACAAATGAAGGAAACTATGGATCACAGGGTATGAAGCCGTGGTGCTTATGAGGAATAAAAATGATTTGCATACAGATCATAGGTGGTGGTGACTTTGGGTTCTATTTTTGTAATTTTCAAGACAAAGTCTCACCTTATATTCCAAGCTGAACTAGGACTCACTATGTAGAATTGTCTTATATGTGTATATATGCAAAGTCATGGGTAATGCTACTGTTTTGGCCTAAGTGATAAGATTATAGTCATAAGCTGTATAAACTTTTAAGTTTATTTTTAAAGATAATCAGAGAAATTAGTAATGTATAATCAACCTTCAAATTATATGTTGATCCATTAAAACAAAGCATTGAAGAATTTTAAACGATTTTTAGATGATTGAGCAGTGTCAGTCATTTGTACTTTAAAGTATTTCATCACATTTGCACAAGTTGAAGTTTTCACCTACTGAAAAGGGTTTTGCTGATGTGGCTCTGTATGATGCCTTGTTAGCCTTGAAGAAAGAACACTAAAGTGTCACCCATACTTGATAGCACTATTACCATGATTATATTTTTTTGAAAAAAATCAGAACAAAATTTGGTTGATCTCAACTAATCTAAATAGAGAGGTCTCCTCATTCTGTCTGAACCTAGCTACTCTTCAAGATTTAAATGAAGACCATGGCATAACATGAGGACAAGATCAAAACCCTGCTAACCTTGAAGATATAAATACCCAAGAGCCATTTAACTGCACAGAAATTTAATTATTTCAAGAATTATGTAAGTATAGACAACCATGGGCTTCACATGAGCTGCATCCTTAGCAAATGTCTAGATTTAGCTTCCTCATATTCTGCTGGACGTAGCCAGACCCCAACAGACAGCTTTAGGTAGAACAATTGTATTTACGTTGGTTTGTAGCGATTTTTTCTCCTAGAAACATTAGAATCTTGTTACATAAATTTGCTTTCATAATAGTTAAGAAAAACAGATTTTAGTAAATATAGATTTCTCTATTAAAATATTTCACATTATGAATTACACATTTAATCAAAATGATTAATATGTAACTGCAGTTCATAACAAGACAGAGAAAATGCGTTATAAATCTTATACTCAAATGATTCTTATTAACTTTTCACTCTCATGTGTAGGATATCATTTTCTGCACAATAACAAAATAAATGAAAATTCCTCATTCTTCAGTATTGTGTAGAATAATACACATGGCATGTCTATGCTTCAATCTGGTATATTTCTTTTGTCATCTGAGTACTATTTTCATTTATTTTTATTATTAGAATTGAATACTAATCTAAGATTTTGTAGTTTCATTTAGCCAAAGGACTACAAGTCCTTACAAGTCCAAACCAAATTGGACTCAATGGAAGAAACTCTTAAAGATTGTGTATGAGTAATCACTGTGAGAGGAAAAATTGTATTACTGATAATAATACATTGAGCTGGTGACAGAAAAAATGGAATATTTGAACAAATAAGAATACCAACTTTTATGTTTCTGTGGAGAAGCTAGAGAAAGCACCCAAGGAGCTGAAGTGGTCTGCAACCCTATAGGTGGAACAACAGTATGAATTATCCAGTACCCTCAGAGCTCATGTCTCTAGCTGCATATGTAGCAGAAGATTTCTTAGTCGAACCTCACAGGGAAGAGAGGCCCCTTGGTATTGCAAACTTTATATGCCCCAGTACAGGGGAATGCCAGGGCCAAAAAGTGGGAATGGGTGGGTAGGGGAGTGGGGGAGAGGGAGGGTATAAGGAACTTTTTCATTTGAAATGTATATAAAGAAAATATGTAATAAAAATAAGTTTAAAAAAGAATGCCAATTTTTTCAGTTTTAATTTTATTGGTTGGTATAAATCTACAATAATGAAAGAATGTTATGTGTTACAATGTTTCAGTTATATATATATAAACAAACTTTACACATAAAGAATGCTTTTTAAAATATGGCTTGCTATATAGCCTAGAAAAATCATGATCATATTATGTTCATCAAGCTGGACTTTATATCATAGCACTCCTTCTGACTCAGTAATTATACCCAATTACTTAAAGCATGGCTTAAAAAGAGCATAAAAATCAACTAACTCATCCTGCTGCCTTATCCATCCTTAATACCTTCATGAATGCCCTGGCTACTTCTTTGTTGCGGAGGCTGTAAATTAGGGGGTTCAACAGTGGAGTAAGAATGGTGTAGAAAGCTGACACTAGTTTGTCTTGATTGGGAGAACGACTAGAAGAGGGCTGCATGTATATGAACATGGCTGCCCCATAGTATATTACCACCACCATGACGTGAGATGAACAGGTGGCAAAAGCTTTGTGACGACTCTCAGCTGAAGCCATTTTAATGACAGCAAGAATCACACAGATATAGGATGCAATAACAATGACTACAGGGAAGATAAGCATAATTACACAGCAGAAAAATATAATCTTTTCAAATATCAAGGTATCACTACATGAAATAGTTAGCAGGGCAGGGATATCACAGAAAAAGTGAGGTATTTCTCTGGTACCACAATATGAAAAAGATAGTACAGCTGCAACATCGATTATACCATCAAGGGAGCCAAGAATCCAAGAGAAGGCAGCCATTAGACTACAGATTTTGTGACTCATGAGAATAGGGTACCTTAATGGGTAACAAATAGCTACATAACGGTCATAGGCCATTGCAGCCAATAAAAAACACTCAGCTCCAAGTAGAGATACATAGAAAAATATCTGGACTCCACAGCCAGCCATGGAGATGGACTTGTTGCCAGAAAGGAAGTTGAAGGCCGTTTGGGGTACTGTGGTAGAGATGAGCATGAGATCCATGAGAGAAAGTTGGCTGAGAAGGATATACATGGGGGTGTGGAGTTGGGCATCCAGGTAGATGAGAATCACCATGACAGAATTTCCTATGAGGGCCATGAAGAAGATAGCCAGGATGAGAGAAAAGAAAAAAGTATGAAGAGGACTGTGATCAAAAAATCCTAGTAGGATGAAATCAGAGTTCCTGGTCCAGTTGTTCCATTGCATCATCAGTATGTTCACTGAGGAGACAAAATATATAATAAAGGTTGCATTGTGTTATACACATGTCTAATGTTTCCTTCCAAACTAGATAGACAGTGTTATGCAAATATAAGTAAAATCTATATTTGTGCATCAGCTATTTTATTTGGTAATAGGAAAGGCTAAAACTTATTTTTAAGAGCTCTGTCTTTTTGTCTCTCTCTCTCTTTGCTTCTGTCTTCCTCTCCCTCTACCCCTTGTCCCCCCCTCTCTCTCCTCTCTCTCTTTCTTGTACATGCACACGCAAACACTCCCACACACACATACTTTTTTATTCTGTAGCCATGTTTGCCTTTAAACTCATTGTCCTCTTGCCTTAACCTCTAAAGTGTTAGAATTACAGATTTGCATGCACCACCATGATTGGTTTGATATGACTTTTAAATTTATATTATTTAGCAACAGAAATGGAAGATTCCATAAAAACATATATCAAAAATTTTGTATCTACTCTGAGGAAGAAGTCAGTACCCATGTGTAGTGTCAATCATCCTTTTCATAATACCTAACATTATGAAAAAAATTTCGAGAACATGGAACTCCATGCTCCTTCTAGTACATTTTCCATGGAGGCTAGTTACCATGTCAGACAAAAAAATCTATGTGGAAAAATGATGAAATTTACTGTTTAAATTACTAAATTCAATTAATTTACTAAGATGAATCTTGATTATTTGATACCATATAAGCAGATACATTATCATTCCAACTTTAGAAGTATATTAATCAAAATGTGTTTTAAGAATATAAATGATCATCATGAAAGTAAACATTAAACAATATTTTTATTATTTAATTTTAACAGAGGTATTTTTACATGAGTCTAATATTAACAGTTTCACTGAATAGCATAGCTAGATGAATCATAAGTGTATACTTCAAACTTTTACAACACATTACTTTACCTGTGTGAACAATGATAACTATTCACCTAAAACATAATTTCACTCATTAACTTTGAGTAATTATAACATCTATATTATGTGGTTCCATAAGACTAAATAAAATTACATTTCAAATATTTCAACACTACGTTCATTTTAAATGAAACATGGTCAGGAGAGTATATTGACTATCTTTACTTTACCTCTAGAGGTATACAATTTATATTTAAAAGTCTGGGCTCGCCGGGTGGTGGTGGCACACACCTTTAATCCCAGCACTTGGGAGGCAGAGGCAGGCAGATTTCTGAGTTCGAGGCCAGTCTGGTCTACAAAGTGAGTTCCAGGACAGTCAGGGCTATACAGAGAAATCCTGTCTCAAAAAACAAAACATACACACAAAAAAATCTGGGCTCAACAGACTTATTTGTCAATTTTTAGATTTCAGATTTTCATATTAGGAATATCTAGCCTCTATTTTGTCAGTTGTATACTAGGTTAAGATGTCTTAACTAGTCCGGAGCTGTATAATTTTTTAAAGTTCATTAAGTTTCATTATTGTACAAGAGAATGGGAAAATTGGAAGTAGTACAATGAGATCTATATGGAAAGAACAAATGTCTTTAATTTTTTGAAAAAATTTTAAGATCATGACTTTGCATATCTTCATGTCCTGCTTAGTGGTTGAGGTTAAAAATAACATGTCAAATATTCTAGCCTAAATCTATAGTAGCAAAAGGATGAAAAGCAAAATATTTTGAATTTTGCTTTTATTTGATTTGTTTCTTTCCCTTGTATTTCTTCTGTAGAGCCAAAGCATTGGTTTTGTCTATTTCTTTCCTAATTCAGTGTGAACAAATTTTTGTCGACAATTTAACCTTTTCTCCCTTATCAACTATCTGTGCATTACTTAGCAGATTTATGAGTTTATCACTATTTCTATTGTTATTATGTCCTGAATTGATAACCAACTCAAAACAATATATATACTTTTATATTTATAATCTTGTCAGTAAACGTTATCATTGCTGTGTAGAAAAATATCTGTAATACATTATATCTAGTTCTTGTTTTCAAAGCTATTCTTTATATGTCAGTGTCTTTACTTATGATCATTTGAATAATTAGTAACGAAAAATTCCTGAAAATAATGAAAATCAGATTCCATGGAACTAGAGTTACAGGTAATTGTGAGCTGTCATGTAGGTCCTAGAAATGGAACCTGAGTCCACTAGAAGAGCAGGTAAGGGTCTCACCCACTAAGCCATCTCTCCAGCCCTTTTTAAAAAAATAATATTTCAATTAATTTTTCAGATTTTTGTACAATGTATTTAGAGAACATTCTAACCTCCACCTCCTTCCATAATCATCCTCCTCACATTTCCTTCCCCCTTTTCAACCCAATTTTGGGATTTCTTTGCTTTTTCTCTGACCAAGTCCAGTTGTTTTTCCCAATTAATCTTAGGAAAGGACTTGCTTTAGCATGTAGTAGCCCTATCATAATGGATTACATCATTAAAGAAACTGACTCTTCATGTAGTGGTGAGATTTTCTATGTTGATTTTTCACTTTGTGCTGAAGACTTTAAATGTCTTTACCTGGTTACAAGTCTTGTTCAAAATGTCACAAATACTGAGTTTATATGTGAAATTTCTCTGTTATTTCGAAAAAACAACAACAACAACAACAAAAACCAGTTAAACCAGTTTTCTTGATTTTATGCACCACCTCTAATTTTGAATCTTTCCACCTACTTTTCCGTGAATATTCCTGCACCTTGAGGAAACAGGGGGTATGTGTGTGTGTGTGCGCGTGCATGCGTGCGTGCGTGAGTGCGTGCATGCGTGTGTGTGTGTGTGTGTGTGTGTGTGTGTGTGTGTGTGTAAGTTCTATATGTTTTGACCAATTGAAATTCTCTCTGTTAATTACCACCTACTGGAAAAAGACGCTTCTCGAATGAGGTTTGAGGTATCATCTGATATATGATTAATGCAAGAAGTCATTGGAGTCATTTTAATATGTCAATTTAGGAACATGAAAATGTTGAATTCCCTAATGGAGTCTATACCCTACCTACCCAAATGGTTTTTTTAAATCCTAAAATTGAATGAGAATGAGAACATGTCATACAAAATATATGGAATACATCAATGAGACTCCAAAGAGAAAAAATTAAGAGACTAAGTAACTACATAACAACAAACAAAGAAACAAACAAAATACCTGCTCACCCCTAGAGGCATTGCAGGTGTGGCTACTGTGTCACATGTGCATCAGTTGGTGGCAGAGGGGAGAGAGGTTATGTCTACACTCAGTGTTCAGACCATCGAACATCTGAATGATGAGTACCCTAACAAGCTCTAAGGGGAACAAAAGAAAGAGTACTTGAGATGACTACCAGTTTGGTGCCAGGGTCCCCTACTGGGCTTCCAGGACAAAAAACAAACCAGATATTAGAAGAACCCCCTTTTGAACTGGCTAAGAGTGATCCCATAGCAGAGAACCCCTGTAAGTCATCTTTCTGGAGGGCCAATCCAAGAAGACCACTAAATCAGTGTCATGGCAGTACAACCAGGGAGCAAGCCTTGTATGACCACCTGTCTGGCACCCCTGCCCAGAAAAAAATTGCCTGAGCCAGGAATAGCACTCCTAAGGCCATTCCTGATACTCAGAGAACCTGGGCATCACTAGAAGAACAAGTAAGTGGTGGAGACATAAAAGACAATGAGAAACAGAAAGATGTGGGTATAATGAAGAGAGACTCGAGGGTAATGAGGAACAGACTGATGTGTGTATCCTGTAATGCCACCTGAGACAATGGTAGAGACCTGGCCTCTGTTGCTACTGCCTCCAGGGAATAAATATGGGTCTATGGTGGCAATCCCATGGTTAGAGTAGATGTCCATTGTCTGGGCTGCCATTTGGAGACATGTTGATGTCTAAGGGCTATGCAGAATTGTCCCCACCTCTCACTCAGTCATCTTTGGCATAAGCTGACACCAGACCATAATAGCAGGAGAGATGACCTCAACCCTAGCCAACTGTAGTATTTGGTAGAGCAATCTCTGTACACTGCAGGAATTGTGCATAAACCATATGTAGGCATGGGAGAGTTAGCCTGGTCATTTGTCTGCTGTGTAGTGATGTAGAGGAAGAAGAGTTGTCCCGTCTAGCTTCTTGTCACCTACAGCAGGCAAGAAAAAAGCATAAGTGTGGTCCCTGCCCCTTGCCTACTATAGCACTCAGGATAGTGGGCCCTGCACCTCTCCTGGGCAACAAGATAGAGCTGCCCCTAAATGTGGGAGTTGTTGCTGAGCAGTACATGAAGATATGAGCACAGTAGAATCAGCGCTGTTTCTTGTCTTCTGGGCTATAGTGAGGATGAGGGAAAGACACATCCTTTTTTCTCCCTCATTCTTCACTGTCTATGGCAGGTGGGAGAACTGGCCCCAGGGTCATGAGAGTGGGAGGACTGGCCATATCCTTCACCAGCTGCAACACTTGGGAAAGGGGCCTGGCACCATAACTGGCCATCTGGGTAGAGCTGGCCCTAGTTTGAGGGGTTGCTTGTAAGCCAATCACATGGGCAGAAGGGGAAGCACTATCAAGCTAAGATTCCTCTCAATGCAAGAACCAGGGTATTGAATTGGCTCACCCCATTATCTACCCCACTAATGAACATCTGTAGTGCCAGTCCTACAGATCCAAAGCTATATGATGTCCATGACACAGGGCAATAACAGTATGTCTGAGAAAAGTCCCAATGAGGTGCCAGTATTGGCAGTGTAGCAGAAGTCAAAGGCTTTTTCAATGACTCATTTCAGTGACTCATTTTAGTGAACATTTACAAGCAAAGAAGTGTAGGCAAAAATGTATACTGTGGTACATTCTGTTACACACTACAGCTTTAACAATAAGTTTTTTTCTCTGTTTAGGGGAAGATGTAACAATGGAGAAAAGGTATGAAGGAAGAGTATTAGAGTGCATGTCAAATTTACCAATAAAAAGTTTTAAAACTGGGGAGATTTTATATTAATGATTAATAATATACCTTAAGGCTTTGCTAAATCAATATACAGCATCCAAAAAGAGTTGAAGGAACTATACAATAAAAGTCAGGGATAAAATTAACAAAATAGGGACCCGCCGAACTTAGGAAATTAGTCTGAACAGGTGAGAGGGTGCGCCAGAGAACCTGACAGCTTCTGGAACAGGCAGAAGCACAGAGGCGCTGAGGCAGCACCCTGTGTGGGCCGGGGACAGCCGGCCACCTTCCGGACCAGAGGACAGGTGCCCGCCCGGCTGGGGAGGCGACCTAAGCCACAGCAGCAGCGGTCGCCATCTTGGTCCGGGACCCGCCGAACTTAGGAAATTAGTCTGAACAGGTGAGAGGGTGCGCCAGAGAACCTGACAGCTTCTGGAACAGGCGGAAGCACAGAGGCGCTGAGGCAGCACCCTTTGTGGGCCGGGGACAGCCAGCCACCGTCCGGACCGGAGGACAGGTGCCCGTCCGGCTGGGGAGGCGGCCTAAGCCACAGCAGCAGCGGTCGCCATCTTGGTCCGGGACCCGCCGAACTTAGGAAATTAGTCTGAACAGGTGAGAGGGTGCGCCAGAGAACCTGACAGCTTCTGGAACAGGCAGAAGCACAGAGGCGCTGAGGCAGCACCCTGTGTGGGCCGGGGACAGCCGGCCACCTTCCGGACCGGAGGACAGGTGCCCACCCGGCTGGGGAGGCGGCCTAAGCCACAGCAGCAGCGGTCGCCATCTTGGTCCCGGGACTCCAAGGAACTTAGGAATTTAGTCTGCTTAGGTGAGAGTCTGTACCACCTGGGAACTGCCAAAGCAACACACTGTCTGAGAAAGGTCCTGTTTTGGGCCTTCTTCTTCGGCCAGGAGGAGGTCCAAATACAAGATATCTGCGCACCTTCCCTGTAAGAGAGCTTGCCAGCAGAGAGTGCTCTGAGCACTGAAACTCAGAGGAGAGAATCTGTCTCCCAGGTCTGCTGATAGACGGTAACAGAATCACCAGAAGAACAATCTCTAAACAGAGTCAACTATAACTACTAACTCCAGAGATTACCAGATGGCGAAAGGTAAACGGAGGAATCTTACTAACAGGAACCAAGACCACTCACCATCACCAGAACCCAGCACACCCACTTCGCCCAGTCCAGGGAACCCCAACACACCTGAGAACCTAGACCTAGATTTAAAAGCATATCTCATGATGATGGTAGAGGACATCAAGAAGGACTTTAATAAATCACTTAAAGAAATACAGGAGAACACTGCTAAAGAGTTACAAGTCCTTAAAGAAAAACAGGAAAACACAATCAAACAGGTAGAAGTCCTTACAGAAAAAGAGGAAAAAACATACAAACAGGTGATGGAAATGAACAAAACCATACTAGACCTAAAAAGGGAAGTAGACACAATAAAGAAAACTCAAAGCGAGGCAACACTAGAGATAGAAACCCTAGGAAAGAAATCTGGAACCATAGATTTGAGCATCAGCAACAGAATACAAGAGATGGAAGAGAGAATCTCAGGTGCAGAAGATTCCATAGAGAACATCGGCACAACAATCAAAGAAAATGGAAAATGCAAAAAGATCCTAACTCAAAATATCCAGGAAATCCAGGACACAATAAGAAGACCAAACGTACGGATAATAGGAGTGGATGAGAATGAAGATTTTCAACTCAAAGGTCCAGCAAACATCTTCAACAAAATTATTGAAGAAAACTTCCCAAATCTAAAGAATGAGATGCATATGAACATACAAGAAGCCTACAGAACTCCAAATAGACTGGACCAGAAAAGAAATTCCTCCCGACACATAATAATCAGAACATCAAATGCACTAAATAAAGATAGAATACTAAAAGCAGTAAGGGAAAAAGGTCAAGTAACATATAAAGGCAAGCCTATCAGAATTACACCAGATTTTTCACCAGAGACTATGAAAGCCAGAAGAGCCTGGACAGATGTTATACAGACACTAAGAGAACACAAACTGCAGCCCAGGCTACTATACCCAGCCAAACTCTCAATTATCATAGAGGGAGAAACCAAAGTATTCCACGACAAAACCAAATTCACGCATTATCTCTCCACGAATCCAGCCCTTCAAAGGATAATAACAGAAAAAAACCAATACAAGAACGGGAACAACGCCCTAGAAAAAACAAGAAGGTAATCCCTCAACAAACCTAAAAGAAGACAGCCACAAGAACAGAATGCCACCTTTAACAACTAAAATAACAGGAAGCAACAATTACTTTTCCTTAATATCTCTTAACATCAATGGTCTCAACTCGCCAATAAAAAGACATAGATTAACAAACTGGCTACACAAACAAGACCCAACATTTTGCTGCTTACAGGAAACTCATCTCAGAGAAAAAGATAGACACTACCTCAGAATGAAAGGCTGGAAAACAATTTTCCAAGCAAATGGTATGAAGAAACAAGCAGGAGTAGCCATCCTAATATCTGATAAGATTGACTTCCAACCCAAAGTCATCAAAAAAGACAAGGAGGGACACTTCATTCTCATCAAAGGTAAAATCCTCCAAGAGGAACTCTCAATTCTGAATATCTATGCTCCAAATACAAGAGCAGCCACATTCACTAAAGAAACTTTAGTAAAGCTCAAAGCACACATTGCGCCTCACACAATAATAGTGGGAGACTTCAACACACCACTTTCACCAATGGACAGATCATGGAAACAGAAACTAAACAGGGACACACTGAAACTAACAGAAGTGATGAAACAAATGGATCTGACAGATATCTACAGAACATTTTACCCTAAAACAAAAGGATATACCTTCTTCTCAGCACCTCATGGTACCTTCTCCAAAATTGACCACATAATAGGTCACAAATCAGGCCTCAACAGATTCAAAAATATTGAAATTGTCCCATGTATCCTATCAGATCACCATGCACTAAGGCTGATCTTCAATAACAAAATAAATAACAGAAAGCCAACATTCACATGGAAACTGAACAACACTCTTCTCAATGATACCTTGGTCAAGGAAGGAATAAAGAAAGAAATTAAAGACTTTTTAGAGTTTAATGAAAATGAAGCCACAACGTACCCAAACCTTTGGGACACAATGAAAGCATTTCTAAGAGGGAAACTCATAGCTATGAGTGCCTTCAAGAAAAAACGGGAGAGAGCACATACTAGCAGCTTGACAACACATCTAAAAGCTCTAGAAAAAAAGGAAGCAAATTCACCCAAGAGGAGTAGACGGCAGGAAATAATCAAACTCAGGGGTAAAATCAACCAAGTGGAAACAAGAAGAACTATTCAAAGAATTAACCAAACGAGGAGTTGGTTCTTTGAGAAAATCAACAAGATAGATAAACCCTTAGCTAGACTCACTAAAGGGCACAGGGACAAAATCCTAATTAACAAAATCAGAAATGAAAAGGGAGACATAACAACAGATCCTGAAGAAATCCAAAACACCATCAGATCCTTCTACAAAAGGCTATACTCAACAAAACTGGAAAACCTGGACGAAATGGACAAATTTCTGGACAGATACCAGGTACCAAAGTTGAATCAGGATCAAGTTGACCTTCTAAACAGTCCCATATCCCCTAAAGAAATAGAAGCAGTTATTAATAGTCTCCCAGCCAAAAAAAGCCCAGGACCAGACGGGTTTAGTGCAGAGTTCTATCAGACCTTCAAAGAAGATCTAACTCCAGTTCTGCACAAACTTTTTCACAAGATAGAAGTAGAAGGTATTCTACCCAACTCATTTTATGAAGCCACTATTACTCTGATACCTAAACCACAGAAAGATCCAACAAAGATAGAGAACTTCAGACCAATTTCTCTTATGAACATCGATGCAAAAATCCTTAATAAAATTCTCGCTAACCGAATCCAAGAACACATTAAAGCAATCATCCATCCTGACCAAGTAGGTTTTATTCCAGGGATGCAGGGATGGTTTAATATACGAAAATCCATCAATGTAATCCATTATATAAACAAACTCAAAGACAAAAACCACATGATCATCTCGTTAGATGCAGAAAAAGCATTTGACAAGATCCAACACCCATTCATGATAAAAGTTCTGGAAAGATCAGGAATTCAAGGCCAATACCTAAACATGATAAAAGCAATCTACAGCAAACCAGTAGCCAACATCAAAGTAAATGGAGAGAAGCTGGAAGCAATCCCACTAAAATCAGGGACTAGACAAGGCTGCCCACTTTCTCCCTACCTTTTCAACATAGTACTTGAAGTATTAGCCAGAGCAACTCGACAACAAAAGGAGATCAAGGGGATACAAATTGGAAAAGAGGAAGTCAAAATATCACTTTCTGCAGATGATATGATAGTATATATAAGTGACCCTAAAAATTCCAACAGAGAACTCCTAAACCTGATAAACAGCTTCGGTGAAGTAGCTGGATATAAAATTAACTCAAACAAGTCAATGGCCTTTCTCTACACAAAGAATAAACAGGCTGAGAAAGAAATTAGGGAAACAACACCCTTCTCAATAGCCACAAATAATATAAAATATCTCGGCGTGACTCTAACGAAGGAAGTGAAAGATCTGTATGATAAAAACTTCAAGTCCCTGAAGAAAGAAATTAAAGAAGATCTCAGAAGATGGAAAGATCTCCCATGCTCATGGATTGGCAGGACCAACATTGTAAAAATGGCTATCTTGCCAAAAGCAATCTACAGATTCAATGCAATCCCCATTAAAATTCCAACTCAATTCTTCAACGAATTAGAAGGAGCAATTTGCAAATTCATCTGGAATAACAAAAAACCGAGGATAGCAAAAACTCTTCTCAAGGATAAAAGAACCTCTGGTGGAATCACCATGCCTGACCTAAAGCTTTACTACAGAGCAATTGTGATAAAAACTGCATGGTACTGGTATAGAGACAGACAAGTGGACCAATGGAATAGAATTGAAGACCCAGAAATGAACCCACACACCTATGGTCGCTTGATCTTCGACAAGGGAGCCAAAACCATCCAGTGGAAGAAAGACAGCATTTTCAACAATTGGTGCTGGCACAACTGGTTGTTATCATGTAGAAGAATGCGAATCGATCCATACTTATCTCCTTGTACTAAGGTCAAATCTAAGTGGATCAAGGAACTTCACATAAAACCAGAGACACTGAAACTTATAGAGGAGAAAGTGGGGAAAAGCCTTGAAGATATGGGCACAGGGGAAAAATTCCTGAACAGAACAGCAATGGCTTGTGCTGTAAGATCGAGAATTGACAAATGGGACCTAATGAAACTCCAAAGTTTCTGCAAGGCAAAAGACACTGTCTATAAGACAAAAAGACCACCAACAGACTGGGAAAGGATCTTTACCTATCCTAAATCAGATAGGGGACTAATATCCAACATATATAAAGAACTCAAGAAGGTGGACCTCAGAAAATCAAATAACCCCCTTAAAAAATGGGGCTCAGAACTGAACAAAGAATTCTCACCTGAGGAATACCGAATGGCAGAGAAGCACCTGAAAAAATGTTCAACATCCTTAATCATCAGGGAAATGCAAATCAAAACAACCCTGAGATTCCACCTCACACCAGTGAGAATGGCTAAGATCAAAAATTCAGGTGACAGCAGATGCTGGCGAGGATGTGGAGAAAGAGGAACACTCCTCCATTGTTGGTGGGATTGCAGGCTTGTACAACCACTCTGGAAATCAGTCTGGCGGTTCCTCACAAAATTGGACATAGTACTACCGGAGGATCCAGCAATACCTCTCCTGGGCATATATCCAGAAGAAGCCCCAACTGGTAAGAAGGACACATGCTCCACTATGTTCATAGCAGCCTTATTTATAATAGCCAGAAACTGGAAAGAACCCAGATGCCCCTCAACAGAGGAATGGATACAGAAAATGTGGTACATCTACACAATGGAGTACTACTCAGCTATTAAAAAGAATGAATTTATGAAATTCCTAGCCAAATGGATGGACCTGGAGAGCATCATCCTGAGTGAGGTAACACAATCACAAAGGAACTCACACAATATGTACTCACTGATAAGTGGATACTTGCCCAAAACCTAGGATACCCACGATATAAGATACAATTTCCTAAACACATGAAACTCAAGAAAAATGAAGACTGAAGTGTGGACACTATGCCCCTCCTTAGAAGTGGGAACAAAACACCCATGGAAGGAGTTACAGAAACAAAGTTTGGAGCTGAGATGAAAGGATGGACCATGTAGAGACTGCCATATCCAGGGATCCACCCCATAATCAGCATCCAAACGCTGACACCATTGCATATACTAGCAAGATTTTATCGAAAGGACCCAGATGTAGCTGTCTCTTGTGAGACTATGCCGGGGCCTAGCAAACACAGAAGTGGATGCTCACAGTCAGCTAATGGATGGATCACAGGGCTCCCAATGGAGGAGCTAGAGAAAGTACCCAAGGAGCTAAAGGGATCTTCAACCCTATAGGTGGAACAACATTATGAACTAACCAGTACCCCTGAGCTCTTGACTCTAGCTGCATATGTATCAAAAGATGGCCTAGTCGGCCATCACTGGAAAGAGAGGCCCATTGGACACGCAGACTTTGTGTGCCCCGGTACAGGGGAACGCCAGGGCCAAAGGGGGGGAGTGGGTGGGTAGGGGAGTGGGGGTGGGTGGGTAAGGGGGACTTTTGGTATAGCATTGGAAATGTAAATGAGCTAAATACCTAATAAAAAATGGAAAAAAAAAAATTAACAAAATAGAATTTAGGAAATGATACAAATAACCAGTGAAGCACATTATTGGTCCTTTAACAAGATTGGTAAACCTTGGACCAGATTAATCAAAATAAACAGACAGACAGACAGAATGCCCAAATTAATAAAACCAGAAAAGTACACTGAAACATAACATAATTAAGTAAATTTATAAAATCACATATATAAATTAAAAATCTATACACTGTGCACTTCAGAAACAGGGCCCAGAAACACCTGAATTGGAACGGACCTGAATTCTCCATCCCTAAGAACTAGCTTTGACGATTCCATAAGTGACTATGCAAGCTTCAAAGAAGGGAAGCAATCAACATTCCTTCCAATCTATAATGCCTTAAACCACATCAATGACTAGTATGACATAATGACCCAGCAGGTGTGGTAGTGGAACACATACCTTGACAGAAACCTTAGGTCTCTGCTAGATTTAAGACCTGACTAAAAAGTGGAAAACTATGCCTGGTTCTATAAACAAACTTAATTATTTGGTGCTAGGGAATTCATAGTTTTAGAGAATAGTATACAGTCACTAATTTATCAAACCAGTATAATTCCTAACTACAATTTGTAGAAGTTTGTCCTTAAATCCCCAGAAAAGTTTAATATTTACCATTCATCGTGAAATCTTTTTAAAACAGATGTAGGCTACTCTTTACCTACCATTGGTAATTCAGAAATATTTGTATATAACTAATTTAAAATTGTATTTAGAACATTTTCCAAAGAATACAGGCTTTGTTTCTAAAACCACAGTAAAGACATGGGAGAATATTTTACCCTGACATGAATAAAAATGAAAATCTAATACAATAGCATTTTAGTTCAAAGTCAGTATGATAATCACAAAAAGTCTCAGAATGAGATATTGGGCCCTAGTTACTTTGTTTTAAGTGTGATTTTCAAAATGAATATATGAGGGTGGACCAATAATTATATGAGCAATATTTACAATTTTAATCCAATTATTTCTGATATCATACTAAGAAAGTAATTTTTAAATAACCATTGCAACATTACCTAAACTTTATTCTAAATAATTATTAATGTATTAAAGTTAGTAAATCCTACAACCATAGAAATGACTCTAAAAGCCGAAGGGGTTTGCAACCCCATAGGAAGAACAACAATATCAACCAACTAGAGCCCCCAGAGCTCCCAGGGAATAAACCGCCAACCAAAGAGTTCACACGGAGGGACGATGGCTCCAGCTACCTATGTAGCAGAGGATGACCTTGTCAGTCGTCAATGGGAGGAGAAGCCCTTGGTCAAGTGAAGGTTCTATGCCCCAGTGTAGGGAAATGCCAGGGTGGGGAGAAGGGAGTGGGTGGGTGGGGGAACAACATCATAGAAACAGGAGGAAGGATAGGATGAGGAGGCAGGAAAGGGAATAACATTTGAAATGTAAGTAAAGAAAATATTCAATAAAAGGAAAAAAGGAGAAAGAGGACTCCAAACTATAAGAAAATTAACATACATCAACAACACTTAAAAATTTGCTTTTTTTCATTCAATCATACTAAACAGTATCTAAGCAGAATGAGCCACATCCTTGAACGATCTCAGAGTACCCAGCATACCAACTCTTTCAATTCATCTTAAGTTATGCTATTAAGTATACTATAAATTTAAAGACCAAGAACACTAAACCAACTTTGGACAAGAAAATTCATGAGTCATTCATTTCTTTAACCTTCATCTAATTGTCCTTTTTTCCCCCCTCTTTTATCTAATTAGGGCATACATTTGATTAATTCTCAATTTTGTACATATACCTGAGAAAATTGTAGGAGCTAATATGTTACCACATATGTACCACAATTCATTATATTTTTAAACCTCCAAATAAAATTCCCTTGCAGCAACTTAAAACCACATTTACAATTATTATTTAACTGAGGAAATATTTTTCTTAAGTATTGCAATGTGACAGTGTCCATTACTGACTAACAACAGACAACAAACTTGTTTGTCATTGTTTTATGTACCTCCTATTGACAAAAAACTTATACCTGCTCCCATTCTACACACATGAGAGAAATCATCAATTCATTTAGGAAATTGTAAAGCCTGCCTAGAAACCAGCAGTTTGTGAGTAGACCTGATCAAGTCTCTCCATTTTTCCTAACTCTCATTTAGAGATACCTTGATTATTTTGAGTTTAAAGAAATGTCATCACAATTACAGAACTTAGTTGTTAGTAATCAGAAAAAATATACAAAACCTATAGTATTATTAGGAACATACTTGAACATAAACATTTCTCTGTGTTCTATATTTTTTCAAAACAGGCGTGAATAAATTAAGAATTTTAATATACAATATCACTCACTTCCTCATAAACCAGCCCCAAAGTGTGATTTATTTTTCTTTGTCCTATTACAGAAAGTTAAAGTCAACATTACTTCATCTTAACTGAGGAAAGTATCTCTGAACTCTATCCAGGCTCCTAATCACAGTGTGGAAAATAAAAAGAAAACATAGCAGAAGCCAGTTTTATAACACTAAAAAATTGAAAAACGAGCTGAGTACTACTCTAGAGAGTAGTGTAATGATAGAGCATAGATGTAGATCATAGATAGAGCATTGAGATAGATCCCCAGCACAGATAATATCCTAATTTAGATTTCCTGTACTGAAGGAGAAGGAAGAGTCTAGGAAAAAAAAGGAGAAAGAGGAGAAGGAAGAAAATATCAAGGAAGAATATTTACTATAAAAAAATAAAATATTGTTATAGATTTTAGAGTAATCCATTTAAAATATGACACACTACTGCTTTACACATTTAGTAGTAATGTAGCCAGAAGGCTGGGGGAAGACACCCATAATGCCCTGGTGACCGTTTCACTATCTGAGTGGCCAGAGACCACACTAGATCAACCCTCACACCCTTGTATTGAGCTTGTTTGCTCAGATCTGGTATAGAATTTATCTGTATGGAAGATATCCATGTACTTTACAATGAGGTGTGATGGAGTCAAATCTTAAACTTTGTTGTTCTTATGAGGTTGACTTAATTATCATCAGGATTTTTTTTTCTCACCAAGTTGTGTTGCTTAAATATGCCTAAAATAAACTACTCTGTGTGAACCTCTAAGAGTTTGAACCAACACTATCTATGAGTCATGTAAAGACCCTGAAATTTTACATACCCATTTCAGGATTTTCTTCAAAATCAAATAATTTTCTTTTAAAATTCTCTTATCAAAGGACATTAATTACATGACATTTACTCTCACCATTCTTTAAGTTCTAGTAACTTGGTATAAGCTCATTTTTACCAGATAATATTTTTATAATTTTATCTTGGATAATGGAACTCTTCTCTCAGTCTTACCTTTCGTTTGTTCTCAACAAAAATTGCTGTTCACAATGTATCTGAGAAAACATTAACTTCCAGAGCAAGATCCACACAGCATTGTGTGCCAAGTCATCTGTCATATATTTTTACAATTTCTCCAGGGAATTTAGCATCTTACCTTCAATTGTAACACTGCATGGTGCCAGCTACTTTTCTTCCTAGGGATTAAGAAAATATAGGTTTAAACTTGATAAAAATGATTCACAATTTAAGAAAAAGAGAGAGTTACTTCATTTTATTATTGAATGATAAAAATATTCATTTGTTTCCTCTGTTTATCATTTATATATTGAACCCCATTTTCACTTACTTTCTATATTATATTTTTGAACTCTATATAAAGTTCATAAAAATAGGTAAAAAGCAGTAATTAAACTTCTCATTCTAGTTAGGTAAAATCCTTGAGTGTTTCATCCTATTTACTGTAAATAGAACATTGTTTAAGTTCATCAATCACTTTCTTTTTCGTTTTTTGTTAGTTATATTAATTGTTAACATTATCCCCTTTCCCATTTCCCCTCCACAAATTCCTATCCCCTCCCATTCCTCTATGAGGATGCTCCACCATCTGCTCACCCACTCCTGCCCCAGTGCAGTAGCATTCCCCTACACTGGGTCATCGAGCCTCCACAGGACCAAGGGATTCACTTTAAATCTGTTAAGTCAAGTAGACTTACAGGTACTCATGTACTCATAGGCTTTTAATATTTCTATGACTATTTTTTTATTCCAGCTAATATAATTCCCTACCATTTTTAATTTTGAGATTTCTCCATCCTTCCTGTATATCCTTTCCAACTCTTCTTTAAACTCATAGCCTTTTTTTACATCAACTGTTATTGAATTATATATATATTTATTCCTATATATAACCTGTTGAATCCATGAAATGTTAGTTGTATGTCTGTTTACAGAGCTGACTATTCAGCACCACAAAATGAATCAGTGTGATCTATCCTGGGCAGGACCATGTCTCCTGCTCTCTTTACTCAGTTCTCTACAGTTCTTTCTGTAGGAATGAGGTCTCATGGTCTTTTCCCCATCCAGCTTGGTATGTTTCACTGGTGTCATCCTTGTTCAACTCACACTGTTTCCCTTTCTAGCCTCCGTTTCTTCTTTCTTAAACTCTATGTTTGTCTAGAATGCAGTCTGAGTTTTGAATTCTCAAAATTATCTCAACTGATTCTTTGCACTTTATCATATTCTTACAAAGAAAGCTTTATGAAAATGGCTCAAGTAAAAACCAGATAAAAAGATACATAGGCACAGTTTGAAAAAAAAATGTTTGACTAATACTCTGTAAGTATGTTTTCTTAGAAATATTTTTTTTGTTTTGGGGTATTTCAATAACTCTTAAAAAATTGTGAAATTCCTCCAATCTATACGTTGGTGTGTGGGGTGGGGTGTGTGTGTGTGTGTGTGTGTGTGTGTGTGTGTGTGTGTGTGTGTGTGTGTGCTGACAGTTTTCTTTGGTGTATGGAAGTGTTTGAATTCTATATAGTTCCAGTCATTGATTCTAGGTACTATTTTCTAGGCTATTGGGGTTTTTAATTTAAAAATATCCTTGCCTACCTCTAACTTGGTGAAGTATTTGGCTTTCTTGATCATTTGTCTTTTACATGGCATTCAAAAAGATTCTATATATTCTGTTCATGTATATATTTTCAATTTTAATTTTTCTTTGAATGAATTGCCAATTTCTCTACTTTTTCTTTGAGCTCTGATATTCAATGTTCCACATGGTCTACTCTGTAACTGAGAATTTCTACTTTCTTACATTTTATTTTGACGCACTAATTTTTCCTTTCCAGCTTCATTTCAGTTTAGTATTTTTTAGCATTTCGACATCTCTATTGAATTCTATTTCCATATTCCAAATTGACTTTCTTATTTGCTTTAGCAGCAATCAATTTAGTACTGTATTCTTAATTTATCATGTGTGTGTTTGTGTCCTTTAAATTCATTAAACCCTTTAATATATACAATTATTACCTTGAATTTCATGTTTTGAATTTGATCTAAGCCATTCTTGGTAACCAATGCATATGGACTTCTTTGAAATTGGGATAAGTGCCTTTTTTTAATTAGGTATTTTCTTCATTTACATTTCAAATGCTATCCCAAAAGTTCCCCAGACCCTCCCACCCCACTCCCCTACCTACCCACTCCCACTTCTTGGCCCTGGTGTTGCCCCGTATTGAGGCATATAAAGTTTGCAAGACCAAGTGGCCTCTCTTCCCAATGATGGCTGACTAGGCCATCTTCTAATACATATGCAGCTAGAGACAAGAGCTCCAGGGGTACTGGTTAGTTCATATTGTTGTTCCACCTATAGGGTTGCAGATCCCTTTAGCTCCTTGGGTACTTTCTCTAGCTCTTCCATTGGGGGTCCTATGCTCCATCCAATAGCTGACTCTGGGCATTCACTTCTGTGTTTGCCAGGCCCCAGCATAGCCTCATAAGAGACAGCTATATCAGGATCCTTTCAGCAAAATCTTGCTACTGTATGCAATGGTATCAGCATTTGGAGGCTGATTATGGGATGGATCCCCGGGTATGGCATTCTCTAGATGGTCCATCCTTTCATCTCAGCTCCAAACTTTGTCTCTGTAACTCCTTCCATGGGTGTTTCATTCCCAATTCTAAGAAGGGGCCACAAGAACAGAATGCCAACTATTTTGTTTTGTTTCATTTTTTTCCATATGGTTTTTGTTTCTGCCATGCAATCTGAACATTCAGAGTAAGTTATTCCCTTTGTCTTGTCTTGTCTTGCCTTGCCTTGCCTTGCCTTGCCTTGCCTTGCCTTGCCTTGCCTTGCCTTACCTTGCTTTCCCTTTTCCCTTTCCTTTCCTTTCCTTTCCTTTCCTTTCCTTTCCTTTCCTTTCCTTTCCTTTCCTTTCCTTTCCTTTCCTCTCCTCTCCTCTCCTCCCCTCCCCTCCCCTCCCCTCCCTTCCCCTCCCTTCCCCTCCCCTCCCCTCCCTTCCCCTCCCTTCCCCTCCCTTCCCCTCCCCTCCCCTCCCCTTTTCTTTTCTTTTCTTTTCTTTTCTTTTCTTTTCTTTTCTTTTCTTTTCTTTTCTTTTCTTTTCTTTTCTTGAGCTCACCAAACTTCTGCCTAGAAGTAGGATGTGACAGGCAGCTGGTGGGAGGGAAATGTCTTATTTTGTCCATGCCAGTTAGGGCCATGTATAGTGGTTTGGCTCAAGGAGCTCCTGAAATAATGGACAGTTTAGAGTTGTTAATGATGGAGGTACACTTTATCTGAGTCATGCAGAGATGTATATAGTCTATTGGCTCCAGTACAATCTGGGATAGAAGGAAGGATTGCAGATAGTCTGAGTAGGAGTAAATATCCAGCTCCATATGAGGCCAGCTGCAACACCAAATGTTAGCTCACGTAGGTTAAGGGTTTAAGACCTAAAGATGGTAGAGATAGAGTGAATACCTATCCAAGGTGATAGATATGGGTCTAATTTCATTCCCCTATATATAGACATCCAAATTATTCTAAGTAACACCATTGTGCTCATCCAATGTCCTCATAAAGTATTACCAACATGGAATAAGTGCTCAAATGCAAGAGTCTGTGGAGACATATACCATTCAGGTCTATATCCATATTTTAATTGGAAAGTATGTCTTCTTGGTTTGGGGTTTTGTAAATTCTGTGTAGTTTTCTTATTAACTGTCTATAATATGTATACCTTGCAAAGATTCTTTCTCATTCTCAGGGCTTTCTTTTCACTTGATTGATTGTTATCTGCAGGGAATAAATGAAGTCCTGAATGAATGTCAATTATGCATTGATATGAACTTGGCCATATTAAGGACCCTAATACCTCAGACCTGTGAAAATAGCAAACCTTCTCTCTGTCAGGCTCAGAGGAATGAAAAAGCCTTCATGTGATTTAAGTATGAAGTTTTACATGCAGTTGGTCTTTAGCTAGAATCAGTGTATGCAGAAAATATCTGCCACAGCTTTCTCCTCCATGGTGACTTCCATTTGACACTGCCACCCTACTGAGTTTAGGTTATGCACACCTCTCTGTTCATACTGTATATAAAACATGCTGAATTTTCAGATGACTTTGACCCAGGTCCACTAGAGAACACAGCACCCAGTTCCAGCTTTTCTGTATGTATAGCTATGATTTCATTATTCCCAGTTGCCTAAGTCTGTTCATTTCAAAACTGTGCAGATTATGGAAGTTTCCGTTGTTGTACAGAAGGAATTCAGTTTTTGTCAGTTACTGGCATTAACTCTTGGACAAATGGAGTACTACCCAGGAACTCTTTTTTCACACCTATACCTCATTTTCTCCTAGCATTCTCAAAATTTTAGGCTTCACATTAAAGACATTTATCATTTCAGAGTTGATTTTTGTGCATAGTGATAGACATGGGTCTAATTTCATTCTTCTACATGAGGAGATCCAGTTTATTCTAAGCACAACTTATTAAGATATTGTCTTTTCTCGAGTGCATATTTTTTGGCAAATAAAACTGTTATTATGTATACTCATGCCTAGTTTTTTATTATGTACTATTGATCTACAAGTCTATTTCTGAATCAGTGTAATTCTTTTTAATTACTATAGATCTTTAATGTATGTTGAAGTCTGGTCTGTGATCCCTCCAGCATAGATCTTTTTCTCTCTTTGAATATTTTGGCTATTCAAAGTTTTTTTGTACTCAAACAAATTTTGGGATGATTTCTTCTATTTCCATGATGGACATCTTAGGGATTTTTATTACAAATTTATGAGATCAATAAATCAAATAAATAAATTTTCATATGACGATTATTTCCAGAAAATTAATTCTAATATTATACATTACACATTCTTTCACATCCTTGGTTAGGTTTATTTTTAGATATTTAGAGTTTTTATTTTTCTGTTGATTTTTTTTTTACAGGTTTTCATGATCCTTTTAGCTGCATGCATTCTTATTGGTATATATAAAAAGATGATTTTGTATCTTACAAATTTGCTGAAAGTGGTGTTTTTTTTTTCTAGAATGTCCCTACTCAGTTTTTAAAAGAATTTGTATGCATAATATCATTTCATCTGCAAATAGGAATGATTTTGTTTCTTTTCCTATTAGAATCCCTTTAATTTCTTTGCCTGTTCTGTTTATTTAATACTTCGGGTGTTGTGCTGAAAGAGGAATAGAATACTAGACCAGACTGGCCTCGAACTCAGAAATCTGCCTGCCTCTGTCTCCCAAGTGCTGGGATTAAAGGCATATGCCACCACTGCCTGGATTGATTGTATTAATATGAGTTTCATTTCTCTTTCTTCTGATTAATAGCATTCAGTATCTGTTGTTCTTATTTATATTTTCAAGGATTTATTGATTCTTCATATTAATTTCTGTTTCTGCTTTATTAATTTCTATTCTAATTTTATTTTCTCCATCTACTGAACTTGAGTTTAGCTTCCTTATTTCCAAATTATTTAGTTGCATCATTAAATTGCCTATTTGTACCCTTTCTGCTTATTTTATACAAAGTCTTAGAGATATAATTTCCCTTTGATAACTACTTTAATATTTTCTAGATGATTTAGTGTGGTTTGATTTTCATTAAATTTCAGGAAATTTTTCTTATTCAGTTCTTGATTCCTTCTCTGATAAATTTCCACTTCAGTAGTGTGTCTTTAATCTCCATTATTTTGTATAAATACTAGAGATTATTTTGCTGTTGCTTTTGAGTTTATTGCAATGTGGTCACATAGAATACACAGAGTTATTTCAAATTTTATGTGTTTGTTAAAACTTGTGTTATGTCTTATATGTGTTCTACTTTAGAGAATCTTCTTTAATCTACTGAGTAAAATATACATTCCTTTTATTGAAATGTCCTTTAAGATATCTGTTATGTCATTTTAACCCACTATTTCTCTTGTTTGTTGTTATTATGGTTGCTGTTGTTGTTGTCCAGGTGGCCTAGTCATTGGGAAAAAATGCTATACTAAAATCACTAACCAATACAGAGTTAGTGATAATCTGTCTTTAAGTCCAGAAGTGTGCTTTTAATGAAACTGTGGTCCAGTAGTGGGTCAATACATGTTTAGGAGTATATTGTTCCCTTGATATTTTCCCACCAGATTAATATGGGTTTTAACTCCATTTTAGATACTAGATTAGCAATGCCTGCTCTTTTTCTCATTCCATTTACTTGAAATACTTTTTCCCATTCTTTCATTCCAAGGGTGTGCTTTACTTTGCTTTGCTTTTTTTTTTTTCTTCCTTTCTTTCTTTCATTTTTGAAGGTAAAAGTTTCTTGTAGAAAATGGAAAGATGAAGTTAGACTCTTAATCTGTCAATTCATATTTGCCTTTGTATTAGCAATGTGAGACTACTAATAAATTCATTGGGGTTGTGGAGATAACTCATAGGTTCAGAGCTCTTCCACCAGAACCAGATTTAATTGCCAGTACCCACAGGCCAAATGACAATCATCAATAATTTCAGATCCAAGAAGACCAGCCACCCTCCACTGGACATTACAGGCACTATACATATGTGCAAAATACCCATGAATATAAAATAAAAATTGTAAGTAAAACTCAAATAACAAAGTTTTTATTTTAAGATGAAATGTGTGTGAGTGTGTGTCCATTTTCTATTTAGGTTCTCAATCTCATTTTGTGTTTTAGTAATTATAGCTTCTTTTATTTTTCTTTCTGAAGACTTTTGCCTTTAAGGAAGAAATTAATAAACCATTTAAAGAAATACAGAAAGATACATTCAAACAGGTGGAGACCTTTAAAGAGAAATAGAATAAATATAAAGTACAGGAAAATGCAATCAAACATATGAAGGATGTGAATAAAAGTGTCCAGGAACTGAAAAAGGAGATAAAAACAATAAAGAAAACATAAACCAAGGCAGTTCTGGAAATCACAAGCCTAGGAAGGAGAATAAGAACCATAGACACAAGCACCACCAACAAAATACAACAAATGGAAGAAAGAATATCAGACATAATATAGATGATGGAAGAAATCAATATATCAGTCAAAGAATGTGCAAAATATAGTACATTTTTAATAACTATTAGTTAATATGGGAGGGCCCTCTTACTATGGGTCGTGAAAACTCTGGCCTGTTTTTCCTATGCTATAAGAAAGCATGTTGACTATGCCAGTAAGCTGCAAAGTTCTATTCCTTCTGAGACAAGTTCCTGCATTGAACTCTTGCCTTGACTTCACTCAGCCATGGACTTATAAGATGAAATACTTTCCTCTCTATGTTGCTTTTGGTCATGCTTTTTATCAGAACAAGATAAACCTTAGCTAACATACACCACATACTCACACACACACACACACACACACAAGATCACATGCACACACACACACAAGATCACATGCACACACACACACATGATCACATGCACAAACACACACACAGGAAGAGAGAGAGAGAGAGAGAGAGAGAGAGAGAGAGAGAGAGAGAGAGAGAGAGAAAGAGAGCTCAGTCCGTGTTACTTACCTCTATGATTTCAGTGTTAATGGCATACTACTAGAAAAGCAGTTGCAGTAGCACAGGAAGATCTTCCCTACAGATGACTGTTTCTGGGCACAGAACACAGGCAACTTTTTTTTTCTTATTTGGACTCTGTCCTTGATAAGATCTGGAAGTCCTTTTATATGCCTTTTAAAATAAAGATAAGCTCTCATATGCATTTTGCTCATAAATTCAGAACACCTAGTTATTAGGCACCAGTTGAGTATGTAACCCCAATTTTAATTCATTAAATAGACCCTTGGATATCCAAAGATTCTTGTATACTCAAAGCTAAACACAATATATAGTAAACTGAAAGTAATATACTCAAAATAAAACATAAACAGCCCTACAACTTCAAACAAAGACATAAATAGGTAACTCAGATACTTTCTCTCATTCTTCAAAATAACCCTCACTTTTTTTCTTGTTTGTCCTCTATGTGGAGCAGCCCTTATACCACAAAACAGAGGATGGAAATATCCCTGTATGGAGTTTTCAAATAAAAAAACCTCATCATAAGAAACCATAATGTAAATTATAGTTGCTAACACAGAGGCTTGTGCAAGAAATATCTAGAATGACAGGGGTGAAATGAATAATCCCCAAGAGGAAAACTTCCACCTTCTCAGTCAGGTCCATGTGAAGCACAGCCAGCTGAGACATGAGCCTAGCATAGCTGTCCTCTGAGAGGCTCCACCCAGAAGCTGACCAAAACAGGTTTAGAGACCCACAACCAAACATTAGACTGAGCTACTTTTGGGATAGCCTTGGAAATGTAAATGAAGAAAATACCTAATAAATAAAAATATATATAAAAAATAAAAAAGAAGTAAACTATAAAGAAAAAAAAAGTCTTGTGAAAGAATTGGGGGAAGGACTGAGGAACCAGGGAAGAATCGGGGCTCTAAATGACCAGTAGATTAAACTAACCTGGACACTTTGGAACTCCCGAAGACTGAACAGCTACAGAATGTATAAAAGAGCTGGAGCTAGCTGCCCCCTACACATAGGTAGCAGATTTGCCGCGTGTTTTTCATGTGGATCTCCCAACAACTGAAAAGGGGGCTTACCCTGCTTCTTGATGCCTGTGGATCCTGCTTTCTTAACTGCAGCGTCTTGCCAGGCCTCAGTGGGTGAAGATGTAGCTAGTCCTGAAATGACTTCAGGTGCCAGCCTGGGTTGATTACCAAGAAGGGACCTCCCCCTTCTCAGAGGTGAAGAGGACAGGAGAGAGGGGATGGGGCAGTGTGATGAGGGCTATGAGGGGTGTATGATCAGGATTAAAGTGAATAAATTATTTAATAAGAAAAATTTCAAAAATGTTATTTAGTCACTTCCTTTGTGAAACAGCTCAGTGTTATGGTAGAGTCCCCAGTGCAGTGACAAAAAAATACTACCAGGGAAAAGATAGTAAAATTGGAACTAGGGAGGTCTAGAATTGAAATAGGTAGAAGTATATATAGAAAGAATATATGAAAATTGTTTACTTCTTTTGCACGTGTTCCATGAAAGTAAAACTAAATGATCAAGAAAACAAAATGACTCTTCTTTTCAATGTCTGTCATTGGGTATTTGGCTTTGCCTATTTTAATATGATGATAGCCAAAGGAATAACAAGCTATTCTGAAAAAAATATATAGGATAGGGATGCGCCCAACAATATACATTCTTTCTCTAAAATGCAACAATGACACAGCTATGAAAACTCAAAGCACACAATATCATAATTCAGTGGTGTGTAGTCATACCAGGAAGTCAAATAGTATGATGAATTGACTGTGCTATACATTTTCAGCTCTGCAAGAGGTGGTAATTCATTCTAAAAAGGAAAGGCATGCATTCTGAGTTTATATTGGTATTACTTTGTTCCTGAATAATTGGACACATTAGTGTGTCAAGCTAGGAGACCCGATCTATGTGATTTGAAATTGATGCAGAATTACAAGATTTGAGAGATATGGTAAAAGTTGACTCACCCAGAACCCAGTATATAAAATTTATTGGAAGATGCTGATAACAGCAAAATAAAAGCAATAGCTTAAAGTCTGTGAATAAAGCCATTATCTAGAATACAAAACATCTTACAAATTCTGATCTTATTATTGTGTAGTGTATTGAAAAGGAATAACAAATAGGTATAAACTGCCATGATCTCATTATTTTCATCTTTCCCATTATGTCTTAAGGAGTCAGAGATTTATGCTTATATCAGCCAATTTTTAGTTATTAACAAGATCTATACAAAATTATTATACTCTTCACTACTCCTATGAATTCAACTTCTATTGATCCACAGTATTTCAAATTCTCAAATTTCACCTGTAAGTGAACTATTTTAACAACAGTTCAGAGTATCCACGTGCAATAGACATCAGAAACAATCACCGTTAATAATAGCATTCCTAGTTAAATACTTTATATTATAATTCTCAGAATCAAAACATGGAGAAAAAAACTGAACAATCGGGCCTTCATTAAGAAAGAAGAACCACGCTAAGGTAAAAAGAGAGGAGAGAGGGAGAGAGGGGAGAGAGAGAGAGAGAGAGAGAGAGAGAGAGAGAGAGAGAGAGAGAGGGAGAGGGAGAGGGAGAGGGAGAGGGAGAGGGAGAGGGAGAGGGGAGAGGGGAGAGGGAGACAGAGAGGGAGGGAGACAGAGAGACAGAGAGACAGAGAGATAGAGAGACAGAGAGACAGAGAGAGAGAAGCAAGGGGATGCTCTGTCTAAACCTCACTAGAGATTATTCGGGATTTGATTTTAGGTGACTGGCTCGTGTTAAAGGACCTTCCTGTCAGAAGAAATTGAAAATTGTTGCTCATGGATTTCTGTGGGATATATGTTCTCAATTCATTATAAGTAACTACCAAATGGGACAATTTTTTTTTGCTCAATACTATAAGAGAGGTCAAAAGGGGGAACAGAAAAGTGGTGAAGATATGAGATGAGACATTGCTGAGATAAGGGGGTATGAATATCTAGTCTTCTGAATACACAAATAGCCTTGACAAATAAGTAAATGCAGATAAGCCACTGAAAGATATATGAAAAAAACTTTTAAGTATTTTGGAAAGAACATTAAACTCTCATATAAGTAGATTTGTTTAAAGTTGGTTAAGGGGACTGGACAAATGGCTTAGTAGTAAACGAGTAATAAAACTTTCTACTTTAGCAGTAGAGTTGAGTTCAGTTTCCAGGATTCTTGGCAGCTTACACTTTCCTGTAAGTCCATTTATAAGGTATCCTAAGACCTGCCTTCCAGATTACATAGGCACTACACACATGTAGTACAGAGACAGACAAAGAGGCACATGGACACACACACATAGAGAAATTAATGAAAAGAAAAGATTGCTCAAATTCATTACTGAGGGAAATATGAAATGCAAATTATGGTATGTTTACAGATGTTTCTAGTTTTGTTTCTTTAATTCATATAAATTAGTCTAACTGGGACTTCCTAACACTTTTTAACTTTCTTTGCAAACATGATTTTAATAGCATAAAATATTAGGTTCCATTATGGAAGCTTTCCCTCCTCCTTCCTCTTCCCTGTCCTCTTGACTCATTTTGTACCCTTCCATGCCCATAACTTTTATTTCCCCTTTCATATCAAATATGTCCATTGGCCCTTGTTTTCCATTCTCTTTGTGTGTTTTCTTATAGACTTTCAAACCAGTATACACTGTTGTACCACTGTGTGTACATTCATATAGACATTCAAAATCTGCTTAGAAAAGAACTTGTGATTTTTGTGTTTCTAAGAATAAGCTACCTAACTTAATATAGTACTTTCCAGTTGTATTTATTTTCTTTCAATATTTCTAACTTCATTTTCTTTACTGCTGAACTATGTGTGTGTGTGTGTGTGTGTATGAATGATGCAGCTATAAACATAAGTATACCAATATAATTAAAAATTATTTCCAAAAAGTATTATCTAATGGGTTAGTATTTGATTTCTTTTATGCTCACATATTGCTTCAGAAGCAAAAGGTGATAGGAAGTAAGACTATCTTTCTAATTTAACAATTTGCTGGACAGTCTCAAATACTACCGAAGCTTTGTTCTCATAATTTCCTTCACAGATGAGCATTTAAAGTTATATCCATCCTAAAATGGTTGTGATTATTTTGTTCCTCAAGAGGTACTCACTAGTAAATTTGGTAAACACAAGCTGAAACATATATATGGCTGTCTGGAAACATAGATAACCAGAAATTTCAATCCATTTTTTAACCTCAAACCATTGGGATGAAGTTGTTCATTAGCAAAGACACTTTGGAATTAATCCAATGATAAAAGAATGTTCTTGAGAAGATCTTAATTGGAAGAGTGATATTCAGGGATTTGTTAAATTGCACTTATGGGATTGCAGTGGAAAAGGTTTTAATTTGTTTGGCAAAGGTGAGCTTTCAGAGAGCTTTATTTAATGGCTGCCACATTAACAGGAGTTACAAACTTTATTTTATCCTCTTGCAACTTGTTAATTGGAGGCCTAATAAATTGGTGCAATGGAAATAATGTTATTGTTACGGAATGATATGAACCCTTTGTTATTCTGCTTTATGGTTGCTATGGTAACAGCAGAAAATTAATTATATAACAATAAATTTGCCTTTCTGGAAAACATACCAAACTAATTACCCAATTGTAGCCTCTGCTTGATACTTAGTAATTACTAATTATACAGCAAGCTTGTAAAATTTAAATTATTCCAAATTTCCAAGATTTATGTTTATACATAGTTTGTTTATCTGATATTGCTGACATACTATCCAACTGAGGATCATAATTCAGATGAATTGTCTCAAGATTGACTCTTTGTCTCAAAGAATTTCCTAATCAACATACATGATGTTGAGATGGGATATATTGAGTCACAAAGGAAAGATTATTACATCCATCTCCAATATTACATACAAACTTCACATTAAAATATCTTTCTCTATCATTTTGTCTGAAGGACATATTGCAAAAAATTGTAAGCTTCCTATAAATATGCCAAAAGAATGTAACCAATAATTTTACTTCATAGTGATCATTATACATTTAGGTAACGATTTTTCATATTCTTTAAGAAAAAAATAATTTCTTGATTTATTTCCAACTATTTAAACTACACAGACAAATTTTTACAACCTCATTCACTTTGCCACAATTTGGTGACTCTCTACTGACCCACCAGGCTCTAATTGAGAGGTGCAAACAAACTGTGGCCCTTTAGAGTAATCTCTATGTTAAAAGAAGCTTCTTTGTGTTAGGCATGTGGTGATGTGATAGAGAAATGTCCACCATAGGTTACAATGTGTTAACACTTTTCACCAGTGAGTGGTGCTGTTGAGTTCTTGCTATCACCACCAGTTTTTTTTATATGGAAAAAAATGATTTTTGTATCCACAGTTGTAATTACAGGTTAGTATGTATAGATTCTTGTCTCTCTGTGTCATATCTACTTTGTACACATACAAACTAATATAACTAGCTATTTCTTTGTCAAAAAACATAGGATGCCTGTAATCTTGTCCAGCTCTTATTGAAATGTAACATTCATACTCTCAGATATTTGGAAATAAAGAAAAATATGCTGCTATGTGTGCATGTACATGAAAATGTGTGTGTATAGATAGAGAGAGAGAGAGAGAGAGAGAGAGAGAGAGACTCCTGAATAAAATTGCTCTCTTTGTTTGAGGATGAGGGAAACTTAAATAAACTGTGCTCTTTTCCTTTTTTCTACTTTTTTTTAATTCTATGGAATATTCTTTCTTGCAGCAAAGAAAAGAATTAGGATCCAAAGTAATCTTCTTCTTCTTCTTCTTCTTCTTCTTCTTCTTCTTCTTCTTCTTCTTCTTCTTCTTCTTCTTCTTCTTCTTCTTCTTCTTCTTCTTCTTCTTCTACTTCTTCTTCTTCTTCTTCTTCTTCTTCTACTTCTTCTTCTTCTTCTTCTTCTTCTTCTTCTTCTTCTTCTTCTTCTACTTCTTCTTCTTTTTTTGTCTGTGATTAACGTGTATCAAACAGGCTCTTCTGCCAAAAAGCTCTTAACCCTGGCTAAAATTAAAACAAAGAATAAACAAACAGCAGTTTAAGGAGTCTTGGATCAGGCAAAGAAGTTGGCATTCGAAGTGCCAGGTTCCTAAAGAGAATGGAAAAAAAGGTGCTAAAATTTTTAAATTTGCCATGCTTTTGGTTTTTTGTTTTGTTTTGATTTGGTTTTTCCATTCTAGACATGTAAAGTTCCCAGGTTAGGACAAAGAAGCTGAACAAAATGTACTGTAACGTAAATATTTTCCAGATTCACTAGGATAGAAATGGCAAACTATTAACTGACATGGGTACCAAGGCAATAAGATACTTAAGGTGCCAACTTGAGTAAGAAAAGGGTCAGAGAAATCAAGTAATGAAGTTACACCTAATATACATTGAACCTCTGCATTTTTCCAACTCCTATCACTTGCCTGAATTGAAAATTAATTAATAAAAAACATTCAGGCAATTTGGAAAGAAATTTAAAATCAACAAAACTAAATGTTGGTTTTATAGATCTAAGTTAAAGGAATAAAAATCAATTCCTTCTATCCACCAAAATGAAAAATATTTAAAGGACTTCTCATTTAAGGCCACTGAAAACATATCCTGTAACTATAAGAACCAAGTCAGAAGAGATCATCTATGCCAAAGCCTAAAGCCATCCAAAAGATTTGAACCAAATTGGATCAAGGCAATCTGTTTATAAAACATATACTTAATAGTTGAATAAATTACCTCTGGGCAAAGGCAAAATTACTAAAACTATATTTTTATCATTGCCCACAATAATTGACATTCAGTTGATATCAGTCTCAGAACGGAATACATATCACAGAATGAAGCAGTGTTAATCTGCATTTCCCTGACTGCTAAGGATGTTGAACATTTGTTAAAGTGTTTATCAGCCAATTGTATTTCCTTCTTTAGTAACTTTCTGTTCATTTCCTAAGCCTATTTTTATTTATAATAAACTACTTTAATATTTATGATTCTACTCCATGAAGGAAGTTATAAAAGTACCAACAGGTGTACAATTTGCTCCAATGACACTGTCAGAAAATTCACAGAGTTGTAAAGTCCTACCAGGATATCACAGAACTGTCTAACATCTTATCAGTGCGCTTCTAGTATAACGAAGCCAAACAGTCAGTTAAATGCATTCTTCTTGTGTTGTACAGGATCTGTAGATTCTCCTAGGCAACCCTCATCTGGAATTTTTGTGGCCTGAATCACAATGAGCTATTTTCTTTTCTTTTTTTTTTTTTCCATTTCTTATAAAGGACAACATTTAATTGAGGCTGGCTTACAAGTTCAGAGGTTCAGTCCAGTATCATCAAGGCAGGATCATGGCAGCCTACAGGCAGGCCTGGTGCAGAAAGAACTGAGAATTCAACATCTTCATCTGAAGGCTGCTAGCAGAATACTTGCTTCTAGACAGCTAGGATGAGGACTTTTTTATTGCATAGTTTTTTATTTACATATCAAGTGTTATGTCTTTTCCCAATCAATCCCCCAACATATACCCCATCCCTCCTCCTCCTGCTTCTGTGAGGGAATTCCCTTACCCACACACCCAGTCCTGCTTCCTGGCCCTGGAATTCTTCTACAATGGGGCATAGAGCATTCACAGGACCAAGGGCCTCTCCTCCTATTCGTGCCTGACAAGGATGTCCTCTGCTACATATGTGGCTGGAGCCATGGGTCTCTCATGTGTACTCTCTGGTTGGTGGTTTAGTTCATGGGAGGTCTGAGGGGTCTGGTTGATTGATATTATTGTTCTTCCTATGGGGTTGCAAACCCCTTCAGCTCCTTCAGTCCTTTCTCTAATTCCTCCACTAGGGACCCCATGTTGGCTGCCAGATTCTGCCTCTGTGTTTGTCAGGCTCTGGTAGAACCTTTCCTGAGACAGTTGTATCAGGCTCCTGTCAGCAAGCACTTCTTCGCATCCACAACAATGTCTGGGTTTGGTGATGGTATATGGGATGGATCCCCAGTGGGGGAAATCTCTAGATGACTTTTCCTTCAGTTTCTTCTCCACACTTTGTCTCTGTATTATCTCCCATGAGTATTTTGTTACCCCTTCTAAGAAGGATTGAAGCATCCACACTTTGGTCTTCCATGATCTTGAGCTTCAGATGGTTTGTAAATTGTATCTTGCATATTCAGTGACTGCATACCGTGTATGTTCTTTTGTAACTGGGAGATCTCACTCAGAATGATGTTTTCTAGTCCCAACCATTTGCCTAAAATTTCATAAAGTCATTATTTTTTAAAAGCTGAGTAGTATTCCATTGTGTAAATGTATCACATTTTCTGTATCCATTTCTCTGTTGAAGGACATATGTGTGGTTTTTCTTCTGCTTATTATAAATAAGGCTGCTTCTTGAGTTGTTTGTATATGTTCAGATATAGGGTTGATAAAGATCTTTTCCCAATCTTTTGGTTGTTGTTTTTTCCTGTTGACAGGGTCCTTTGCCTTACAGAAGCTTTGCAATTTTATGACATTTGTCAATTCTTGATCTCAGAACATAAGCCATTGGTGTTTTATTCAGGAGCCTTTCCCTGTGCCCATGTATTTGAGGCTCTTCCCCACTTTCCCTTCTAGAAATTGAACAAAACCATCCAGGATCTAAACAATAAAGTAATCACAAAGGGAGACAAGTCTGGAGATAGGAATCCTAGGAAAGAAATAAGAAATCATATATGTGAGCATCAGCAACATAATACAAGAAATGGAAGAGAGAATCTCAAGTGCAGAAGATTCCATCAAAAACATGGAAACAATAATCAAAGAAAATGCAAAATGCAAAAAGATCCTAACTCAAAACATCCAGGAAATCCAGAACACAATGAGAAGACAAAACCTAAAGATAATAAGTATAAATGAGAATGAAGACTTTCAAGTTAAAGGGCCAGTAAATATCTTCAACAAAATTATAGAAGAAAACTTCCCTAACCTAAAGAGAGAGGTGGCCATGAACATACAAGAGGCCTACAGAACTCCAGATAGACTGGACCAGAAAAGAAATTCCTCCTAACACATAATAATCAGAACAACAAATGCACTACATAAGGATAGAATATTAAAAGCAGTAAGGGAAAAAGGTCAAGTAACATATAAAGGCAAACCTATTAGAATTACAACAGACTTCTCACCAAAGACTATGAAAGCCAGAAGGTCATGGACAGATGTTATACAGAACCTAAGAGAAAACAAATGCCATGAGTATAGGCTACTATACTCAGCAAAACTCTCATTTATCATAGATGGAAAAACTAAAGTATTCCATGACAAAACCAAATTCACACAATATCTTTCCATGGATCCAGCCCTTCAAGATTAATAAAGGAAAAACTCCAACATAAGGAGGGACAAGATGCCCTAGAAAAGGTAAGAAACTAATTGTTCAACAAAACTAAAAGAAGATAGCTGCAAGAACAGAATCCCAACTATAACAACAACAAAAAAATTAACAGGATTGCCTCTTAATATCTCTTAATGTCAATGGACTCAAATCCCCAATAAAAAGAAATAGACTAAAAAGTTGGCTACATAAACAGGACCCAACATTTTGCTGCATACGGGAAATGCACCTCAGGGACAAAGACAGACACTACCTCAGAGTAAAAGGCTGGAAAACAATTTTCAAAGCAAATGGTCTGAAGAAACAAGCTGGTGTAGCCATTCTAATATCAAATAAAATCGACATTCAACACAAAGTTATGAAAAAAGACAAGGAAGGGCACTTTATACTGGTAAAAATCTACCAAGATAAACTCTCATTTAAGAATATCTATGCTCCAAATGCAAGTGAATCCATATTCATTAAAGAAACTTTAGTAAAGCTCAAAGGACACATTGCAAAACACACTAATAGGAGAACACAGCAGAGACGAGAACACCCCACTCTCATCAATGGACAGATCCTGGAAACAGAAACTAAACAGAGACACAGTGAAACTAGCAAAAGTTATGAAACAAGTGGATTTAATAGATAACTACAGAATATTTTAGCCTAAAACAAAAGGATATAACTTCTTCTCAGCACCTCATGCTACCTTCTCCAAAACTGACCATATAATTGGTCACAAAACAGGCATCAACAGATACAAAAATATTGAAATTATCCCATGCATCCTATCAGATCACCAAGGACTAATGCTGATCTTCAATAACAATATAAATAATAGAAATCTAACATTCACATGGAAGCTGGACAACACTCTACTCAATGATTCTTTGGTCAATGATGAAATAAAGAAAAATAAACAGATTAAAGACTTCTTAGAGTTTAATGAAAATGAAGCCACTACACAACCAAACTTATGGAACACAATGAAAGCATTTCTAAGAGGAAAACTCATAGCTTTGAGTGCCTCCAAAAGGAAACTAGAGAGAACACACACTAGCAGCCTGACAGCACACCTTGAAGCTCTAGAACTAAAGGAAGCAAATTCACCAAAGAGGAGAACACAGCGGGAAATAATCAAACTCAGGGCTGAAATCAACCAAGTGAAAACAAAAAGAACTATTCAAAGAATCAACCAAAACAGGAGCTGGTTCTTTGAGAAAATCAACAAGATAGATAAACCCTTAGCCAGACTAACTAGAGGGCACAGGGACAGTATCCTAATTAATAAAATCAGAAATAAAAAGGAAGACATAACAACAGAAACTGAGGAAATCTAAAACATCATCACATTCTACTACAGAAGCCTATACTCAACAAAACTGGAAAACCTGGATGAAATTGACAATTTCCTAGATAGATACCAGGTATCAAAGTTAAATCAGGATCAAATTAATAATCTAAACAATCCCATTTCTCCTAAAGAAATAGAAGCAGTCATTAATAGTCTCCCCCCGCCCAAGGAAAGCCCATGACCAGATGGGTTTAGTGCAGAGTTCCTTCAGAACTTCAAATAGACCTAATCCCAGTTCTTCACAAACTATTCAACAAAATAGAAACAGAAGGTACTCTACCCAATTCATTCTATGAAACGACAATTACTCTGATACCTAAACCACATAAAGACTCAACAAAGAAAGAGAACTTCAGACCAATTTCTCTTATGAATATCGATGCAAAAAGATCAATAAAATTCTAGCAAACAAAATCCAAGAACACATCAAAATGATCATGTATCTTTCCAAGCAAATGGTCTGAAGAAACAAGCTAGAGTAGCCATTCTAATATCAAATAAAATTGACTTTTAACCCAAAGTTATCAAAAAAGACAAGGAGGGACACTTCATACTCATCAAAGGTAAAATCCTCCAAGAGGAACTCTCAATTCTGAATTTCTATGCTCCAAATGCAAGGGCAGCCACATTCATTAAAGAAACTTTAGTAAAGCTCAAAGCACAAATTGCACCTCACACAATAATAGTGGGAGACTTCAACAACCCACTTTCATCAATGGACAGATCATGGAAACAGAAACTAAACAGGGACACATTGAAACTAACAGAAGTTATGACACAAATGGACTTAACAGATATCTACAGAACATCCTAAAACAAAAGGATATACCTTCTTATCAGCACCTCATGGTAACTTCTCCAAAATTGACCATATAATTTGTAACAACACAGGCCTCAACAGATACAAAAATACTGAAATTGTCCCATGCATACTATCAGGCTACTATGGACTGAGGCTGATCTTCAATAACAACATAAATAATGGAAAGCCAACATTCACGTGGAGACTGAACAGCACTCTTCTCGATAATATCTTGGTAAAGGAAGGAATGAAGAAAGAAATTAAAGACTTTTTAGAGTTTAATGAAAATGAAGTCACAACATACCCAAACTTAGGGGACACAATGAAAGCATTTTTAAGAGGGAAACTCATAGCTCTGAGTGCCTCCAAAAAGAAACTAGAGAGAGCACACACTAGCAGCTTGACAACACACCTAAAAGCTCTAGAAAAAAAGGAAGCAAATTCACCCAAGAGGAGTAGAAGGCAGGAAATAATCAAACTCAGGGGCGAAATCAACCAAGTGGAAACAAGAAGAACTATTCAAAGAATCAACCAAACCAGAAGCTGGTTCTTTGAGAAAATCAACAAGATAGATAAACCCTTAGCCAGACTCACTAGAGGGCACAGGGACAGCATCCTAATTAACAAAATCAGAAATGAAAAGGGAGACATAGCAACAGATCCTGAAGAAATCCAAAACACCATCAGATCCTTCTACAAAAGGCTATACTCAACAAAACTGGAAAACCTGGATGAAATGAACAAACTTCTCGACAGATACCAAGTACCAAAGTTAAATCAGGATCAAGTTAACAATCTAAACAGTCCCATATTCCCTAAAGAAATAGAAGCAGTCATTAATAATCTCCCAACCAAAAAAAGCCCAGGACCAGATGGGTTTAGTGCAGAGTTCTATCAGACCTTCAAAGAAGATCTAATTCCAGTTCTTCACAAACTATTCCACAAAATAGAAATAGAAGGTACTCTACCCAACTCATTCTATGAAGCCACAATTATTCTGATACCTAAACCACAGAAAGATCCAACAAAGATAGAGAACTTCATACCAATTTCCCTTATGAATATCAATGCAAAAATACTCAATAAAATTCTCGCTAACCGAATCCAAGAACACATTAAAGCAATCATCCATCCTGACCAAGTAGGTTTTATTCCAGGGATGCAGGGATGGTTTAATATACAGAAATCCATCAATGTAATCCAGTATATAAACAAACTCAAAGACAAAAACCACATGATCATCTCCTTAGACGCGGAAAAAGCATTTGACAAAATCCAACACCCATTCATGATAAAAGTCTTAGAAAGACCAGGAATTCCAGGCCCATACCTAAACATGATAAAAGCAATCTACAGCAAACCAGTAGCAAACATCAAAGTAAATGGTGAGAAGCTGGAAGCAATCCCACTAAAATCAGGGACTAGAGAAGGCTGCCCACTTTCTCCCTAACTGTTGAACATTTTAATTGAAGTCCTAGCCAGAGCAATTCAACAACAAAAGGACATCAAGAGGATAGAAATTGGAAAGGAAGAATTCAAAATATCACTTTTTGCAGGTGATATGATAGTATATATAAGTGACCCTAAAAATTCCACCAGAGAACTCCTAAACCTGATAAACCGCTTCGGTGAAGTAGCTGGATATAAAATTAACTCAAACAAGTCAATGTCCTTTCTCTACACAAAGAATAAACAGGCTGAGAAAGAAATTAGGGAAACAACATCCTTCTCAATAGTCACAAATAATATAAAATACCTTGGCGTGACTCTAACTAAGGAAGTGAAAGATCTGTATGATAAGAACGTCAAGTCTCTGAAGAAAGAAATTAAAGAAGATCTCAGAAGATGGAAAGATCTCCCATGCTCATGATTGGCAGGATCAACATTGTAAAAATGGCTATCTTGCCAAAAGCAATCTACAGACTCAATGCAATCCCCATCAAAATTCCAAATCAATTCTTCAACGAATTAGAAAGAGCAATCTGCAAATTCATTTGGAATAACAAAAAACCTAGGATAGCAAAAACTCTTCTCAAGGATAAAAGAACCTCTGGTGGCATCATTATCAAGTAGGCTTCATCCCAGGGATGCAGGGATTGTTTAATATATAGAAATCCATCAACATAATTAACTATATAAATAAAATCAATGACAAAACCACATGATCATCTCGTTAAATGCTAAGAAAGCATTTGACAAAATCCAATACCCCTTCATGATAATAGTCTTGGAAAGATTAATAATTCATGGCCCATACTAAACATAATAAAAGCAATATACAGCAATCCAGTAACCAATGTCAAACTAAATGGAGAGAAACTTGAAGCAATCCCATTAAAATCAAGAATTAGACCAGGCTGCTCACTTTCTTCCTACCTACTCAATATAATACTTGAAGTCCTAGCCAGAGCAATTCGACAACAAAAGGAGATCAAGGGGATACAAATTGTGAAAGGAAGAAGTCAAAATATCACTATTTGCAGAGGTTATGATAGTATATATAAGTGACCGTAAAATTCCACCAGAGAATGCCTAAACCCGATAAACAGCTTCAGTGCAGTAGCTTGATAAAAAATTAACTCAAACAAATCATTGTTTTGTTTATACAAAGGTAAACAGGATGAGAAAGAAATTAGGGAAACAACACCTTTCACAATAGTCACAAATAATATAAAATACAGTTGTGTGACTCTAACTAAGGAAGTGAAAGATCTTCAAGTGATAAGAACTTCAAGTCTCTGAAGAAAGAAATAAAAGATCTCAGAACATGGAAAGATCTCCCACGCTTATGGATTGGCAGGATTAATATAATAAAAATGGCTATCCAGCCGAAAGCAATCTACAGATTCAATGCAAACCCCATCAAAATCCCAGCTCAGTTCTTAGCAGAGTTAGGAAGGGCAATTTGCAAATTCATCTGGAATAACAAAAAACCTAGGATAGCAAAAACTCTTCTCAACAATAAAAGAACCTCTGGTGGAATCACCATGCCTGACCTCAAGCTGTACTACAAAGCAGTTGTGAGAAAAACTGCATGGTAATGGTACAGCAACAGACAGGTAAATCAATGGAATAGAATTGAAGACCCAGAAATGATCCCACATACCTATTGTCACGGGACTCCGGTGGAGTCAGCTTGACAGATGAAAGTCTGAAAGCTTTCTCATGAGGAAAGTGTTTCAAGAAAACTTACTCCCAGATCTTTGGCTATTCCCCTGACCCATAAAATTAATTTTCCAAATCCACATTAGTCTAGTGTATGGATCCACGTGCACTCCATATATTATTACCTTATATTAAATGCCTTTTAAGATTGTATTCTAACATAGCTAAAGCCTTTTCCCAGTGTTCTTAGAATCCAGATAGCAGCAAGGAGTTTAACCTATTCAGTAACTAATTAAGCACTACCATAAAACAATAAAGCACTAGCCATTAACTCAGCTGTCTGCAGAAAGAGACTAAAAGTCTCACTGAGATAGAAATCTTTTACTACAGGCTACATTCCATGTCAAGAGTAAGTTGATATACTACCCTGATAAGGGGGAACTCTCCAGACAGGATAAGTTTTACTAGACCTAAAAATTTAGAGCTCCGTGATAACACATTACTCTTAAGGCCTGTCAAGAGTTAACAACCCCCTGATGCTATTAACCCTAAAGTGTGAAATTCTTGCCTGGCATTAGGCTGATCCTAGGCAGGGATTGTTATCCCTAATGTAAACATTTAATTAGTCCCTGCAAATTCCTTTCTGCTGTAACTGGTGAATCTCAGTGTATCTTGTCTTTTTGTGATTTGTATCTTCTGATAATTCGTTGTAATATAAGTCTGAAGCTCAACCAGAACATTACATTCAGACCCAAGACCACTCTTGCATGTTTGGCTGTCTGTCACTACATCCTACTCTTTGCCCATCTGCCTAAGTGATCTCGTTCCACACAGACCAGGGACCCAGAGGGTCTGTGGCAACCTATGGTTACTTGATTTTTGACAAGGGAGGTAAAACCATCCAGTGGAAACATGACAGCATTTTCAACAAATGGTGCTGACACAACTGGCAATTAGCATGTAGAAGAATGTGAATTGATCCATTCTTATCTCCTTGTACAAAGATCAAAGTCTAAGTTGATCAAGGAACTCCATATAAAACCAGAGACATTAAACTTATAGAGGAGAAAGTGGCAAAAACCCTTGACGATATGGGTACAGGGGAAAAATTCCTGAACAGAACAACAATGGCTTGTGCTGTAAGATCGAGAATTGATAAATGGAACCTAATAAAATTGCAAAGCTTCTGTAAGTCAAAAGACACTGCTAATAAGACAAAAAGGCCACCAACAGATTGGGAAAGGATCTTTACCAATCCTAAATCTGATAGAGGACTAATATCCAAGATATACAGAGAACTCAAGAAGCTGGACTCCAGAAAATCAAGTAACCCTATTAAAAATGGGGTACAGAGCTAAACAAAGAATTCTCAACTGAGGAATACCAAATGGTTGAAAAACACCTGAAAAAAATGTTCATCATATTTAATCATAAGGGAAATGCAAATCAAAACAACCCTGAGATTCCACCTCACACCAGTCTGAATGGCTAAGATAAAAAATTCAGGTGACAGCAGATGTTGGCAAGGATGTAGATTTGCTCGTGGGCTTGCAAGCTGGTACAACAACTCTGGAAATCAGTCTTGCAGTTACTGAGAAAAGTAGACATAATACTACTGGAAGATTCAGCAGTACCTCTCCTGGGCATATACCCAGAAGATGTTCCAACTTGTTATAAAGGACACATGCTCTACTATGTTCATAGCAGCCTTATTTATAATAGCCACTAGCTGGAAAGAACCCAGATGTCCCTCAACAGAGGAATGGATACAGAAAATGTGGTACATTTACACAATGGAGTACTACTCAGCTATTCAAAACAATGAATTTATGAAATTCTTAGGCAAATGAACAGATTTGGAGGACATCATCCTGAGTTAAGTAACCCATTCACAAAAGAACACACATGATATGCATTCATTGATAAGTAGATATTAGCCCAGAAACTTTAGAAGACCCAAGATACAATTTGCAAAACACATGAAACTCAAGAAGAATGAAGAGCAAAGTGTGGATACTTCATTCCTTCTTAGAATGGGGAACAAAATACCCAAGGAAGGAGTTACAGAGACAAAGTTCAGAGCAGAGTGTAAAGGAACAACCATCCACAGACTACCCCACTTGGGGATCCATCCCATAAACAACCACCATACCCATATAGTAGGCAGTTGCCAACAAGAGACTGCTGACAGGAGCCTGATATAGCTGTCTCCTGTGAAGCTTTGCCAGTGGCTGGCAAATACAGAAGTGGATGCTCACAGTCATCCATTGGATGAAGCACAAGGTCCCTAATGAAGGAGCCAGAGAAATACCCAGGGAGCTGAAGGGGACTGAAGCCCCATAGGAGGAACATCAATATGTACTAACTAGTACTCCCAGAGCTCCTTGGAACTATACCACCAATCAAAGAAAGCACATGGTGGAACTTGTGCCTCTAGCTATATATGTAGCAGAGGATGGCCTAATCAGTCATCAATGGGAGGAAAGGCCCTAGGTTCTGTGAAGGTTCTATGCCCCAGTATAGAGGAATATCAGGACCAGGAATGGGAGTGGGTGGGTTGGAGAGCAGAGGGAAGGGGGTAGAAAACTTTTGGAGGGTATACTAGGAAAGGGGATAACATTTGAAATGTAATTAAAGAAAATATCTAATAAAAAAGGTACAAATAAATAAATAAATGTTGTATTTTTCTCCCCCCAAAAAAATTTTGATTGTATTTTTTAAAAAAATTTAGTAGATATTTTCTTCATTTACACTTTAAATGTAATCCCCTTACCTGGTTCCCCCTGCAGCCCCCCCATACCCTCCCCTCTCCACCTGCTCACAAACCTACCCACTCCCACTTCCTGCTCTTTTCATTCGCCTATACTGGGGCATAGAATCTTCGCAAGACTAATGGCCTCTCTTCCCATTGATGGCCGACTAGGACATAGTCTGCTACATATGCAGCTAGAGACACAAGTCCCACCATGTGCTTTCTTTGATTGGTGGTTTAGTCCCAGGGAGCTCTGGGGGTACTGGTTAGTTCATACTGTTTTTTCTCCTATGGGGCTACAAACCCCTTCAGCTCCTTGTTTACTTTCTCTAAGTTCTTCACTGGGGGACCTTGTGCTCTGTCCAATGGATGACTAGGAGCAATCACTTCTGTATTTTTCAGGCACTGGCAGAGCCTCTCAGGAGACAGCTATATCAGGCTCCTGATAGCCAAAGCTTCTTGGCATCCACAATAGTGTCTGGGTTTGGTGGATGGATATGAGATGGATCCTCAGGTAGAGCAGTCTCTGGACGGTCATTCCTTCAGTCTCTCCTCCACTCTTTGTCTCTGTAACTCCTTCCATTGATATTTTGTTCCCCCTTCTAAGACGGATAGAAGCATCCACACTTTGGTCTTCCTTTTTCTTGAGTTTAATATGTTTTGCGAATTGTATCTTGGATATTCTGAGCTTCTGGGCTAATATTCACTTATCAGTGAGTGTATATCATGTGTGTTCTTTTATGATTGGGTTACCTTACTCAGGATGATGTCCTCCAGATCTATCCTTTTGCCTAAGAATTTCATAAATTCGTTGTTTTTAATAGCTGAGGAGTACTCAACTGTGTGAATATACCACATTTTCTTTATCCATTCCTCTGTTGAAGGGCATCTGGTTTGTTTCTGGCTTCTGGCTATTATAAATATGGATGCTATGAAAATAGTGGAGCATGTGCCCTTTTAATATGTTAGAGCATTTTGGGGGTATAAATCCAAGAGTGGTATACTTGCATCCTCAGGTAATACTTTGTCCAATTTTCTGAGGTACTGCCAAACTGATTTCCAGAATGTTTGTACCAACTTGCAATCCCACCAGTAATGGAGGAGTTTTCCACTTTCTCCACACCCTTGCCAGCATCTGCTGTCACCTGAATTTTTTATCTTAGCTATTCTGACTGGTATGATGTGGAATATCTGGGTTGTTTTGATTCCACAATGACTAATTCTATTCCACTGGTCTACCTGCTTGTAACCTCATCAATACCATACAGTTTTTATCACTATTGCTCTGTACTACAGCTTGAGCTCAGGGATGGTGATTCCCCCAGTTCTTTTATTGTTGAGAATGATTTTTGCTATCCTGGGTTTTGTTTTGTTTTTTCATTCCAAATAAACTCAATAATTGCTCTTTCTAACTCTATGAAGAATTGAGTTGTAATTTTGATGGGGATTGCATTGAATCTGTAGATTGCTTTCAGCAAGGTGAGGCAATTTTACTTTTTAAAATTTATTGGAGTTTTTAAAAGTGAATCTCATTATGCATCTCCTTTGTCTGAGGTTACTCTTCCCCAGAGGAGAATTCCAAGCTCTAGGTGCTGTTAATTCCAGACATTCTCATAATATTACATTTGTCTAAGATCAAAGCAGCTGCTGAAGGTTAGATATTGTTATTAAAAATTACATTTTTCTTATCAAGTTTTAATACTTTATTAATTCTTTCATAATTTATACAATGTGCTTTGATCATAGTCACCCCTTCAGAACTCTTCCCAGTTCTACCTTCATGGCTTCACTTTCTCACCTTCCAGTATTCCTTTTTTATAAATCAATGGGCCCAATTTGTTTTGCCCAACTAATATTACAAGTAGAGTAATGCATGGTTGTCTCTACCAGCATTAAAGAATACTAACTTTTTCTGTTCAATAGTTTCTTTACTAGGGGCTAAATTTTCTGCTGACCATCTCCACTCCATACAGGGATTTTGTCTGGCTTGAGCTCACTAGTCCTCTGTTTTGCTGATACAATCACTACAAAACCACATGTGCAACTGCAAAGTTATGCTCAGAAAACATTGTCTTTGAAGCTGTCTGTGACCTCTGACTCTTACCGGAATCTGTGAAGATTCTTGGACCTTTAGGAATATTATATGCATCTTCTACTTAGGATTGAGTGATACACAGTTTTATAATTGTCTGCACATTGCATAATTAATTTGTTTTTCTATTAATTTCCATCAACTACAAGAAGACACTTCTCTAAAGACACTTGAGCAATGCACACACTGTTCTATGTCCATAATAATAAGTCAATAGAAATTATTTTGATAGTATGTCCATTTAGCAAAATAATACTAGTAGGTTTTCTCATAGGGCCTATAACCTATCTAGTCACATTTTTGCTCCATCTAACAAAGCTTGTATGGGTTCCATTTTATGGAGATTACCTGATATACAATCAGAAAATGGAGCTATAACATTGTGGTTCCAGTGGGTATATATGCTCTCAAGCCATTAATTACTATAACCTGCAGGGATTGTAGACAGGTGACACTGATGGTTACACTTTTCCTCTAGTAGGCTAAGTAGCATCTTAGAGTATTATGAAATCATTTTCAATAACCTATAATATTGAGATCTATGGAACTTCATTGGCCAACAACTCAAAAAGTGGTAATGCTTCATGTTGGGGTTTTTGTATCCTAAAATGTTGTGTCTTCTTGGAGTAGTATGCTACTGTTATAACTTCATTTAAGCTGTTTAATACTATGCAAAAGTATATATTTTAGAAACCTTCTATAGGCATAAGTTTTCATATTACATTTTCCAAATGCTTTCAATGTTAATTTTTTCTTGAACGATCCTTCTATTCTCTGTGTCACCTTACTAGCTTCCTACCCTGTGTAGGAATTCCAAATGAAACACACATCTAGAATTCATAAACTAATGTCCACACGTGAGTTAAAATGTGCAATGTTTTGAATTCTGTGTCTGAATTATTTCACTTAGAATGATTGTTTCCAAATCCAACCATTTACTTGTGAATTTCTTAATGTTATTTTTAACAGTTGAATACCATTCTGTTGTACAAATATGCCATATTTTCATTAACCAGTCATCAATTGTTCATCTAGTTTATTTTTAGTTTCTGGCTAGTGTGAGTAGAGAAACAATGAACATGTAAAAATATAGAGAGGTTGTGTTATAATCCCAAAGTAAGTATAAGTAGTTCATGTAGTAGATTTATTTCCAGGTTTTAGAGAAACATCCTCCCCAAATTCCATAGTGAATTTCAATAGTTGCAACAGTTTTTACTCATACCAGCAGTGAATATACATTCCCTTTTCACATAAACTGTTGAATTAATTACTTATTTAATAAAATCCTGGTGGCAAATTTGCTACTGCCCTCAATGGTTCATATTCCTCAATGAAAGACACACATACAGCCTTTAGATTTTAACATCTTTAAACAGCACAATAGCTGGTCCACTTTATAACCTCCACGTGGTTAATCCTACATTATTACTTACTAATTATATATCCTATCTTGGCTGCTCTGGGCCTCACACACCTAGCTCCTTCACAGGGTGGCCGTGCCTGTCTGTCCTGCACTCTTCTCAGGCATAATAGATCTCTTCTTGCCCATACTCCCCTGGCATGGAATTGCGTATTTCCTTTCTTTTTCCTCCTCATGGTTCCAAGCCTGGGAAATCCTAATAGTCCCACCTCTGTTTGCCCTGCTCTGCCATTGGCTGTTGACATCTTTATTCACCAATCAGAACCAACTTATGTGTAGACATGCAGACTCATGCAAATATTTTTGTAGTAAATAGGAATTATCAGACGGAGATAGATTCTAGCAGCATGGAGGCTAGGCAGTTGCTCAGGTATTATGCTGCTTAATGCATATTAATATATAAAGGCTGTGTGTATATTTTTCATTCAGGGCCATAAAGCACTGAGCTGAGTAGCAACCCCATATCGAATTTATTAAAATAATTTAAACTGTAGCACCCTATCATCAATAGACAGATTATGAAAACAAATATTAATATAGATACTGCAGATAAATGGCATCATAAATCAGAGAGACCTAAAAGAAATTTATAGAACATTATACCCAAACATTAAAAAATAAACTTCTTCCTCAGAAACCCATGAAACTTTTTACCAAAATTGACAATATGATGTAACACAAAGCAAGTCTCAAAGTCTCAACTATTTTATTCATTGGAATAACAGCCTATCCCTGTTATTCTATCACTAAAGGAATCAACCTGAATATCAAAAATAAAAACCGTAGAAAGTAAGAAAGTAACACAAATTCATGCAAACTGAGCAACTCAATACTGAATAAAAATTGGGTGAAGAGGAAAATCAAGAAGGAAATATAAAACTGAGTGGAATTGAATTTAATTAAATAAAAATAAAATTCAGCATGCCAAAAATCTATCAGACACAATGAAGGCAGTACAAAAATCATAACACTAGATGTCTATAACAAGCAACCAGAACAATATCATATTAATGAGAACACTGCATGTGAAGGCGTTGAGAAAATATGAGCAGTAGATGCGGAGAGAAAATAAAAGTCAGGACTGAAATTGATTAAATAAGTTACTCAGAGTCAGTTAAATAAATAATTTGTTCTTTGAAATCATTAATAAGTTAACACATAGTTAAGCAAAGTAACTAAATGAAAGAGGAAATCTAGAAAATAATAACATACTTTTAAAATCTATATTTCTACCAACACTGACCAAGAGACTCCCAAAACATACAGCTTATTTCTATTTCTATTCTGGTTATCCCCCAGAGGTGGGAGGAAAGTTCCCTTTAATAGAGGCATAAAAGTACCCTGATATAGCTATCTCTTGTGAGGCTATGCCAGTGCCTGGAAAACACAGAAGGATGCTCACAGTCAGCTATTGGATGGAACACAGAGCCCCCAATGGAGGAGCTAGAGAAAGTACCTGTGATGGTTTGTATATTCTTGGACCAGGGAGTGGCACCATTTGGAGGTGTGGCCTTGTTTGAATAGGTGTGACCTGGTTGGAGTAGGTGTGTCACTGTGGGTGTGTGCTTAAGACTCTCACCCCAGTTGCCTGGAAGTCAGTCTTCCACTAGCAGCATTTGGATGAAGACATAGAACTCTCAGCTCTGCCTGTGTCATGCCTGCCTGGATGCTGCCATGCATCCTTGATGATAATGGACTGAACCTCTGAACCTGTAAGCCAGCCCCAATTAAATGTTGTTTTTTATAAGATTTGCCTTGGTCATGGTGTCTTTTCACAGCAGTAAAACCCTAACTAAGACAGTACCCAAGGAGCTGAAGGGGTCTGCAACCCTATAGGTGGAACAACAATATGAACTAATCAGTATCCCCAGAGCTCATGTCTCTAGCTGCATATGCAGCAGAAGATGGCCTAGAAGGCCATCATTGAGAAGAGAAGCCCCTTGGTCTTGCAAACTTTATATGCCCCAGTACAGGGGAATGCCAGGGCCAAGAAGTGGGAGTGTGTGGGTAGGGGAGCAGGACAGAGGGAGGGTATAGGGAACTTTCAGGATAGCATTTGAAATGTAAATAAAGAAAATATCTAATAAAAAATTTTAAAAGGCACAAAGGACTTCAGAAACAGGGTTCAGAGATCACTGAGTAGGTGCTGGTTTGAATGCCTCGTCCCTGAGTACTAACTTTTATGTGACCAGAGGATACAATAAAACCTTCCAAAGGAGGGAGGCAATCACCAGTTCTACCCAGCTATGATACCTATGAACCATATCAATTACCAGCATGGCATGAAAACTCTAAGCATGCAATAGTGGCATGCATAGTAGTAACTAACAGCTTTCTCATTGGACTTAACACACTCTTAACTGTAGCCTCCTTCCAGCCTAGCCAGGCTGGTTCAGACCATCTGCCACTGAGGCAGAGCCACCTGCTGTGCTGCTTCTCATCACTCTCCTTTGATGTTACACTGCCTGCTACCTGCCTGAGGCCAAACCAGTTCTCCAAGATTTTCCAGAGTTAACAGTGAACTGAGATTTTCATGAGTTCCTGCTAAAAGTTCTGACAACTTCACAAGGAACTTGGTGTGACTGGGGATAGGTTTCCCTCTTTACAAAGTACAGATTATCATTAAACATTGGAGTCTTGACCAGAATACTGTCTTGACTCCATTTCTCTCTCTACCTGCCTAGATTCTCTCTTTTCTTTCAGTTCCAAGATGCCTCCCAGGCTCGAAACCAGACATGAGAGATGCAGGTCAGCTCCAACACTTAACAAAAATAAAATCATGGCCATCACTGGAAAGCTAGCTAATTATTTAGTACTATTGAAGTTACAGATAGTGAATAGCCTACAATGAATAACTTACTAAAACAGCAAAATCCCAAACAACAACCTATAAACATCTGTTGTTATAACCACAGATATGTATAGTCATCACTTGTCACTCATCAACAGCTCCTTAAGATTTTATGCACACACACACACACACACACACACACACACACACACACACACACACACACACAAGGTTTTAAAACATGCCCTTATATTTTCAGAATTTAATGGCTATCTGTGGGGCAATGGTCTCCAGTAGATCTGAGGTCTTGAACCCCAGTAGGACCCAATGGGTGATAATTTTCACCTACATGGGATGGTAGGCGTTCAACCATGTCTTCTGGACCCCGACTCCTGTCGAAGTTACTGCCCCCACAGCCACCACAAGAGAGGCATGTGGCTAGCAGTCATGTAGACAATGTCCCAAGCTTCTGGCCTTCTGGCTAGACTCCTCCACACAGTTACCTAGCAACAGCAAGATAACACAGCCCACTATAAAATGGGCTGTTTGACCCCTCCTCACTCTCTAAGATCTCTTTCTCTCTTTCCCTTCCCCCTTCTCTTCTCTTGGCCATAGCTGCTCTCTCTCTCTCTCTCTCTCTCTCTCTCTCTCTCTCTCTCTCTCTCTCATCTTCTCTCCTTTCCCCTGCCTTTCTACAATAAAGCTCTAAAACCATAGCTTGCCTCTATTCATCAAGGCCTGGACTAAAGACACTCGCCTGCTTGGGAACCACCCAGCGCCCTTCTTTTCCCCTGTCCTTTCTTCCTGTATCTCTGAGGCCTAGTGCAGCCCTGGGCCCCTATTCTGTTCTCAGTTCCTCTGCCATATCCAGCGTGGGATGCCTGAGACTTAGAACCTGGTACGGGGAACAGCCTCTTGTCCACCCTCCACTGTGTGAGGTCAGTGGCTTCACACAGCAAGATGCCCACCCATAAGAATCCAGCAGTCCTCCCGTGTCTGCCCGCCCAGAGCACCAGACACGGGGTCTCTCCTATCCCCCTCTTCCCCTACACACATGGCCCTGCAGATATCTGTTGTAATCTGTCCCTTTTCATTTTTAATTTTATTTCCCCTTCTCTTTCAGCTAGGTAGGTATTTGATAACCATGTTAATCTTCAAAGTACCAGATGTTTGTTTCATTGATTCTTTGCATTGTTGTTTACACTTGTATTTCACCAATCTCTGCCCTAATTTTGACTCTTATGCACTGTTTTATAGTTTGTTTTATTCTGGTTTTGACAAGGACTTATGGTGAATCAAAGTATTAATCTGGTATTTCTCAACATTTTGATGTAAGCACTTAGAGCTATACATTTTCCTCATAGAATTCCAATTATTGAATCCCAAATGTCAGAACATAGTCCATGAATGGAGCTGTGTGAAGAGAAATATAATTGCTTATGAGAAAACTGTAAAAGAACAGGACAATAGTCCTGTTACCTCAGCCTTCACAGTACTGGATTGTTCTCGGAATCTGCTTTCACGCTCCTCCCACATGTAGGAAATAAGAGTGGGTTTAACAATAGGTTGTCTTACTACTCAGAGGATGTTTCCAAGCATGGATTGCCCTCATGACTATACAGCAATGTTTCTTAAACTGTGGATTAGGACCCCTTTGGTGATCAAGCAATCCTTTTACAGGGATACCACTAAGACCATGGAAAACACAGATATTTGGATTACAAGTCATAACAGTAACAAAACTACAGTTATGAAGTAGCAAAAATTTCATCCCTACATGAGGAATTGAATTAAAGGGTCACAGCATTAAGAAAGATGAGAAATCCCTGGAATAAAGCCTAAACTCCCGAGAACATGGTTTGCTCTTGTGACTGTACACAGGTGGACCTCCCATGAACTTTGCCCATATGAACTTGCTTACCCCAGAATATAGGTTGTCTGATGCCTGGAATAAAGTTAACTATTGCTTAAGACTGTACTATTTTAGTTTTAGTTGTACTCTCCCATGTTCATGCTACCAACTAAGCAATAACACCACAGATTTTAGTGTTCTTTCTTTTTTTTCAAGACAAGGTTTTCCTGTGTAGCCTTGGTTGTCCTGGTAGACTAGGTTGGACTCAAACACACAGAGATCTACCTACCTTTCCCTCCCAAATGCAGTTGCTAAAGGTATACAACACAAACACCTAGCTTTAAGTTTTCACTTTAATTCAGTTCTGAGAAGGTTTTAGTTATATTTTTTATTTCTTTATTATCCTATATGTTATTTAATAGATTATTCTTTGGTTTCCAGGAGTTTGTATTTTTCCTGTGGTCCTTGGTTCTCATTACATCTAGCTTTATTCTACTGTTGTCAGATAGGGTACTGAAATGTTTCCTTTTTTTCTTGAGACTTGTTTTATGTTCCAATATGTGGTCAGTTCTGGAAATAGTTTCTTTATGAAATTGAGACTCTGAATTCTTTTGTGTTTGAGAAGAACATTCTGTTGATTTCTGTTCATTTGATTTATGATCTCTTTTTTTTTCTCTTTTTATCTTTTTTCCTATTTAGTGTTTAGTCAATATTCTATATGTTTGTGATTGTGTGGCATTGGATTTAATCACTATAACTATGTTGGGACGATTCTGTGGTTTTTATCTCTAGTAGTATTTTTCACAATAAAATTGGTATACTTGTTCTGAGTATGCATATGTTAACAATTGTGATACTGTCTTGGTAGTGTGTACTTTTGAGGAGTATAAAGTGACTGTTCTTATTTCTTCTGATTGTTTTAATTTGAAGTATATTTTGTTTCATATTATCTATGCCTGCTTGTGTGCCAGATACTATTTTCCAACTTTGTCCTCAAAATACTATCTAGTCTACCATGATCTTGAGATGTGTTAATTGCTGGTAAGAAAAAAATGATAGATCATTACAAATCTCATCTGCTAATTTGTGGGGTACTTTTAACATTAATATTCAGTTATTATTAAAATATGCTTATTAATTCTTGTTATTACATTGATCTTCACAGTGTTTACTTATATGTTATTTGATGAACTGTCCTACAATTATTATACTTAGCTTTTCAGTGTGTTTATACACTCCAAAATGATGGTTTTCTTCTAGAATTCTTTATACATCTGGCTGTTTTATTTGTCCTTCAACTTGAATTTTTTGCTGGGTATAATAGTCTCCACTGACAGTTAAGATGGTCATAACTTGGAATACATCTTTCCAGGCCTTTCAAAATCTATTATTCTAGTGGCTTGCCTTTGCAAATGACTTGACGTCATCCTCTTGCAGTTTGCAATACCCTTTTATTACATTGTGTTTCTGATGTTTTATCTAACATATGTTGGGGAAGTTTCTTTTCCTACTAATTGATTAAGTATTTTGTAGGCCACTTACATCTCTTTCTTTAGGTTCAGAAGTTTTTCTTCAACTATTTTTACTGTGGGATATTTTATGACTTTATTACAGACAATTAGAAGGTTAGGTATTTTCAACTTATCCATTTTCTCTTCATCATCCCATTCATTTTTTTTTAAGTTTAGCATTGCCTTTGTTGAATCATCCAATTCTTCTACCTTGCCTTTCAGCTTTTGCAAACTGTTTCCAAAAAATCCATTTTATTAACCAATATTCAGGTTTCCTCGGAGGTTTTGACTTGTCTTATTGAGGTTTCAGTTCTGAGATTTCATTTGAGCTTTTATTCAGTAATTATCTCCACTGAACTTAATTGTTGTATCTTGTATGACTTCATTTCATGCACCGTTTTTGCCTTTATCATTCCTGTCTCTTTTCTTAGCTGTTTGTACACAGTGGTGATAATTCCTTCAAGTTATTTGGTTGGAAATTTATCCATGTCATTCCATTTGTGGGGCATTATTAAGGGCTTAGTAATTTTTGGAATAGATATGTTCTCAGGTTTTCATGTTGTTTTCATTTTTGCTCCAGGACTTGCTACTTGCTCATCTGTAGTTGCCTCCCCCTCCTTTGTTTCCTGATCTGTTCAAGTCACCTTTCATATTTGTTTGGATGTACTTGCAATATTCAAAAGGAAGCTGTCTTGATTGTGATGTCATTTTCCTTTGTACATTAGTGCTGGGAACAAGACCATCTAGCTGATGTCTTTCTCAAAGCATCAGCTACTGTCTGGTGCATAGAGGGAGGGGGCTTTTGGTGAAGTCTATATAGAGCACTGTATAGAAGGCTGCACATAGCCAATACCTAAAGTGAAGTTCCTGGACATTATAGGCAGACTTAAGAAGGGAAACCAAGGTTCCTCACTTGGTACAGGAAGCCATATAGGCTATACTCCTACAGAAATATTCCTAAATATTATGAAGTTGTCCAGTGCAAGATATCGTGTAGGTAGGAAAACTGGAACAACGTTCTGAGGTGGCATAATTGATTGATTCTGTACAAGGAAAGAAATGTTCCCTCACTTGACTCATAAAAGTCTAGATCAATATAGGTGTGTTGTGTGCCAGCCCGTGGTCTACATGAACCAAATACACCTGGGAGGCAGGCTGGGGCTGAAAGAGACTAGATGGTGAGAAAAGAATGACGCCAAGATAAAGTGCTGATCAAGGCCCACGATTTTACTCAGAAACTGTGCTTATAAAGGGGCAAGGCCCATCCCCCCTCACCAGTCCATTCTTGGTGTCTGGAGCCAGCCTGCAGGTGACATACAGAATAGGATGTTCCTCCGGAATATCTCAGAGGCCTCTCAGCAGGTAGCAGTGTCTTGGAGGAGAGCAGTGGCAGGTGACAGAACAATAGAGCCATCTAGGTTGGAAGGCTCCACCCCAGGTAATCTCCTTCTTAGTGGCAGCAAGGTCAAAGTCTGGATCAGCCTGCTTCAAGGGTGAGGAAGGATACAATTCCTCTCTAAATATGTAATAAAAATAGCTGGACCGAGACATAAAATTTATTTATGCTCCATAGTCCTGCCTGGGATTTATGGTGGCTGGCGGCCACGCCTATTTTAGGAAATCTCAGATTTTCCTGAGCCATTCTTATCCATCAAGGAGAATATATGCAGTTTGTTTGTATGCATTTTGCACAAACATGGCTCTGTGGTATATTATTAACAAAACACAGCCTCTTGACATATACTTGTGCCTTAGATTGATATGGCTCCGAAATCTGGTTGCTCGTCATTGACTGTCCGGCCCTCATAGCACACCTTATTCCCAAATCAGACCAAAGCCACAATATATACTGAATATGCTTCTTCATATTAATGAATTTCTGCCACCAGCGATTCCTGGAGGTGAGGCTGCACACTTGCTGAAATCAGGCTGTAAGGTGCTGACTGACCTGCTTGAAAAACAAAGTTGAGACAGTTGAAAAGCAACAGGATAAAAGCTTCTTTGTGGAAGCCCAGGTACTTTATTCAGTTGCAAATTGGCAATGATCAGTTGCAGACTCTGACCTCCTGGTGTGGGGGAGCTGGCTTTGATAATTAGAAAAAGCCAGAGATTCTCTTAATGTGGAGGCTGTGCTCCAAATTAACTTTGCTAGGTAATGAAGATTTTTAGCTATATTCAATAGGAATCTCTAATATTGGAATTATTACTAGACCAGTCCAAGATTGAGTTAGAATAACTGGTCACATTGAAGAAAAGAGAAAAATCATTATAACTCTTTCTTATGACTAAGCTTTCTAAGTCAGATTCCATGGTCTCTAAAGTTCTATGTCCATAAGGTTAAAAAGCTTGAAGCAAGGCACCTTAGCTTGTCTAATCTGGGACGAAAGCAAGCAAAGGTGGGTCAAAAACATATACCAAATTCAGCTTTCTTGTCACCACAGTCAGGGCACTCAGTGAACTCACAGGTCAGCTTGTCACACGAATCATTCTGACAGTTGTCATGCTTCTGCAGCAATTTGTGGAGAGAACCTAAGCTTTCCCCTTTTCCAAATAGGGTAGCTGTTCAGGATCAAGCCATATGCCAATAAGTAGATCCTTTTCATCTCACCTAGACATGATTAGGTCTAGTTTTAAGATACTATGAGGCACTTATTAAGTTCTTTGACATCCAAATTTCAAAATTCTTAAAATAAAAATATGATTTAAATAATGTGCATGGGAATATAATTCCTCCCCTTCTTTGTTTTTTAAAAAGCTATAGTTTAATACCTTGTCTTTGAGAATTATTAAATTGTTGACAAAACATCTCAAATACTTGACTGCTATAGTCAGTTTTAATATAACATGGGCAGTGACTACACTTTCATTTGTTTTTCTTGAAGAGCAGTTGTAACTAGAAGGCTTGAAAAGTTATTAATAGTCACATGTGCATAATTTATTTACTTATTAATCATAAATAAGAGCATTCATTTGCAGCAATTGATTAAGTATAAGTCCTCAAAAATTAACACCATTATGTGGAAACAGGTTGAATCTGAGGACACCAAGAACAAATTTTTTTCAATTTGACATGCACATTCTCTAAAAATACCAAAATATTATCTTAAGCCATTACTGTTTTAATTATATAAAGAACAAGATTATTCTTATGTAAGGCCTGTAATCTGCCTGAGATATAAATCTAGCATGGCATTGCCTTAAGGAGTCTTGTCCAGGCAATCTAGAACAAAATTTTAAATGTCCAAAAACAGTCTTCTTAAAAGAACAGCATTTTTTTCTTATGAGTTGTATATGCATAAACCATTACAAATTTGAGAATTTATAGTATTTGAGGGATGAACAATTTTAAGCAATTGTAAGCTCTGAGATATAATATTGACAATTAATATACAAATTAAAGCTTGATTTTCAACATTTTAAAACGCCATCTATAGTACACAATTTAATTATCTGTGCTGAAGCAGGAGGAAACGCAAAAGAATAAGTGTGTGATCCAATTCACATGTACTTTTCTCCCATAGAAGGACTGTTTTTGAACACAGTAAATGGGATGCATGCATGAATGAATTTATAGAAGGTACAAAAGCATGCATAAAAACAATTTTTAACTTTTAGGATACCTCTTTATCTTTAGGATAATGATTATCAATTTTATTTAAAATGATGGTAAGCTATAGGCCAAATATCAATATTCTGCAATAACCAAATTAATTGCTGTTTGGAAAAAGGAACAGACACTTTGTCAGGGTCTTAAGACACATTTTTTTTGTTATAGGTTTTCTAAAATGTATGAATTTATCTTACATTTCTTTATTAGCACCACAGAAGTCTTAATAGGATGTTAAAACTTTGCTTTGAGGCAAAGAAAGATGATTTTACATTAATGTTTTCTCTTGCCAAAGAATTGCTGTGGGCACATTTAATAACCATAACTAAAATAAGCAGCTAATATTTAATTACCAGTGATTATAATTGATAACAATTATAAAAGCTTTCTTTATTTTCTGGAAAGTCTTTTGCTTTTTACTAGTTAATTTGTTTCTCTTAAGATAACATCCAACAAAGGTTTAAGTCACTTTAAGACCTTAAGGTGAGGCCTTAGCCAATTAACATCTCCTGGAAGCTTTTGAAAATAAAATTTTGAAGCAAATCAATTTTTTTGTTCTTAGATTTTCTGTACCACAATTTTCTAGTATAATTAAAACCTTAAATATTATAAAGATATTGCCTCTGAATCTTTTCTGGAGCAACCGCTACTTCCCAGAACTTTAAAGCTCATTGTGTAAGAGCAAAGATTTGAAGTAAACTTCCCTTTAGAGGCATTAGCTAATAAAATACTTTCCACTTAGGAAACAATATTCACTGAAAGATTCAAAGTCTTAGCTTCTTGTAATTGAAGCAGAGACAATAAAAATGTTTCTTACATAATATAAAGCTGTATTAGCCATACCTAGAGGCAAAATTTTCCAGTGATTACCAGTTCACTAGAAACAAACCCTTTACAATTATCAAGATACAAAGGAAAAAATAAACTTTCAAATCTATAATATTTTTATATGAAGTAGGAAAGCTATCTTGTAATGCCTTTATAAGTTCCTCAGCCTGATTGACCTTTTATAAACTTTGAATTTGAACTTTATTTAGAACAACATCTGGATAGATCTGCAACAATGTTCTTTTAGCTAAAAGAAAATTCCACTGGAGGCAGGGAGAGGCAAGTTCCAAGAACTTCCTTAGGTACCCTTTGCAAAACAAAAGAAAGTCACACAAGCCTTGCTGAGGCTGCTCTGAGCTTTATATGGCTGTATAGCCACAGAGAGCTGTATTAGTGCTCTCATAAGATAATTACTCTTGTAATTATCTTAATTAACAATATATGGGTGAGTAGAAAATCTTTTTGCGATCAAACTGCAAGCTGCAGTCAATGTAACACTGGCAGTTTTAACCATAATTTTCAAGTTTCTTTTGCAATGTTAGGATAATATCTACAACCTTGGGAAAGCAAAACCCAATTTTAAAACAACTTATCATCTTTAAAATCAATATAGAAGCATCACTATCATGTTACAAAGTTTGGCTGCCAATTTATACCTATGAATGTGTGACAGTGCAAATTTTAATGCTTCATTAAAGACACATTGTTTTAAATCTTATCTTCAACTCTACCTTTTCAGATAAGAATCACATTAAAAATTATCTCAACTAGAAGTATCCTTAGAGGCCTAGTTTTTTGGCCTGTTCTATGCCACGTGTTTGAAAGACTCCAAACCTGAGTTACCAATTTAAAGCTGTCTTGCTACCAATGTTACACCTTTAAGACCAGTAAAAAAACCAAATGCAGTGGCTACACGAGTCTTATAAATTTAGAGCAATCAAAGAATTTTACTTTTTATAGCTATAATTATAAAAAAAGGCACTTTGTCATTTGCTAAACACAATAATCATGATTGCAGAGAAATTTCTAGAAAAAAACCATCAGCTTATTTGCCTTATAACCAAGAGGTTGCAGACTCCTTTTCTTTAAAAGCAGTTTTTCCAGCAGTGGCTTCCCCTCCTGTGCCTGATTCTTGGCTGAAGTGTGGCCACTCTCGGGCTTTGCTGAACCAGCAGATAAAGTCTTCGCCATTTTTATTTTCCAACATGAAACACAGAACATTCAGTCATTCAGACAATGAAACAAAGCACACATGAATCGACACGTAAACGGACTGGTGCACCAGACATCAAACAACACACAGAGGGCAGAGAACTTCTGCTGTAGAGCCAGAGAGAATAAAGCACCGCGTCCCCCGATTTTCTCTCTGTCTCTGGAAGAGTTTCAAAATCCATTTTCCTTTATTTATTTTATTTTATTTTATTTTAGTTTATTTTATTGTCTAAAACCCTATTCCTCTAGCCTGATGCAGTTCTCAACTGCGGACAACCACCTTTTTATTATTTTAAATCCTATTTCTCTCACCTGAAACAGCTCTTAAAAGCTGTGGACAACCGCCTGATTCAGAGTTTCTAGTCCCACACATATTTTGCTGTCAAACCCTAAGTGGAAGCAGCACCTTGTCAGCACTGTTCCAAACTTAGCCCGTATCCTACTGCATTTCCAGCAACACTTTTAAAAAATGAAGTTTAAAACCAGCGCTAAAGCCGAGTGTAGTGGCACAAGCCTTTAATCCCAGCACTTGGGAGGCAGAGGCAGGTAGATTTTGAGTTCGAGGCCAGCGTGGTCTACAAAGTGAGTTCCAGGACAGCCAGGGCTATACAGAGAAACCCTGTCTCAAAAAACAAAAACAAACAACAACAAAACAAAACAACAACAACAACAAAAACAGCACTAGCATAAATACTGTTGCTCACTGTGCCCGATCTGATCCTTTGATTCTTTCCTTCTCATGGAGCTCCACACAAGACAGCAATTCCCTCAGTGTTTCCCCACTGTTCCCATGTTTCCCGTTCGTCGCTGTTCACACGCCAATCTGTTGTATGCGGGCCCAAGGCCTATATGAACTGAGTACACCTGGGAGGCAGGCTGGAGCTAAAAGAGACTAGACAGCAAGAAAAGAATGAAGCCAAGACAACGTGCTGATCAAGGCCTGTGATTTTACTCAGAAACTGTGCTTGTAAAGGGGCAAGGCCCATCCCCTCCTCTCCCCCCCCCCCCCCCCCCCCCCCGCCCGCCAGTCCATTTTTGGTGTCTGGAGCCAGCCTGCAGCTGACATACAGGATAGGATGTTCCTCCGGAATATCTCAAAGGCCTCTCAGCAGGTAGCAGTGTCTTGGAGGAGAGCAGTGGCAGGTGACAGAATAATAGAGCCATCTAGGTCAGAAGGCTCCACCCCAGGTAATCTCCTTCTTAGTGGCAGCAAGGTCAAAGTCTGGATCAGCTTGCTTCAAGGCTGAGGGAGGCTACATAGGTGTGCCCAAGATAAGAGGGCATTTGTGCCATCACCTGTAGTAAATTTCCCAAGTGGGCCCAAACAGGCCAATCAAGGGTTTTAAAACTGGTATAAGATGTTAACCAGTAGTACATTTCAGGCTGATGCAAAATATCACATGGTTTTGGTATCTAAGCTCTCTCTAGCATTAAATGTAGATGTGGGATATAAACAAACTTTTGCCTGCACCTCACTCCATTTTCTCTAATCTACAACTACATATCATTTTCACGTAGTATTTTAATTTTTTATGAGTGGCATTTGTCATGTCTCCTCATTCATTTGTCTATCACAATTTTTTTTCAGTTTCAAAATGTGTGCCTGAAATGGAACACAGGTCATATCTGAAGCTTATTTTTAAATAAAAAGTTAAAGCAGATATGGGAAAGAAATCTGTAGGATATGTCAGTGAACTGTGAGGGAAAGTGGCCCCAGAGTATCTATGGGGTGACTACAGCTGAGATTCCTAGCAATGGACTCTAAACTTGTCATTTCCTGTAGTCAAGCAGGACTCTCAGTAGAGCGATAAGGACAGCAATCCATCCACAAAGCCTTCAACCCAAAACATGCCCTGCCTATAAGATGTGCAGGAACAAGATAGAGCAGAGACTGAGAGAATGGCCAACCAATGACTGCTCCTAATTAAGACTCATTCCATGGGCAAGAACCAATCTCTGACACTATTAATAATAGTTCATTATACTTGCAGATAGGAACCTAGCATAAGCATCCTTTGAGAGGCATGATACAAATGCCAATGAAAACAGAGGCAGAGACGCATGCCCAAATATTAAATGGAGTTTGGTGAGTCTTATTGAAGAGTTGGGAGAAAGATTTAGGGATCAATAGGACAGGTACTCCATTGGAAGACTAAGATAGTCAAGCAACCTGGGCTCTTGGGAGCTCCCAGAGACCAATCAAAGAGTGATTATGAGCTGTACCTATGCCACCTGTACATATACAGTAGATGAGCATGTTGGTCCCCCAACAAATGGAGCAAGGTTTGTCATTAAGCATGCTGCCTGCCTGCCGGTGGATCCATCAACCTTAAATAAATAGTCTTGTCTGGCTTTAGTGGGAGAGGATGCTGCTAGTCCTGCAGCAACTTGATATGTGATGGATATTGACACCCAGAAGGGGAAGGTACAATGGGGAAGGACTTGCTTGAGGGGAATCTGGAAAGAGAAGAAAGGCTGATGTTGGATTGTAAATTGAATAAACAAATAAATTCAATAAGAAAGAAGGAAAACAAAAATAAAAACTACAAAGGTAACACAAATCTCTACTCTTTAAATCAATCGGCAAAATGTTAAGATTTTATGTGAGGAAGAAAAGGTTAAGATTGGGAAACTGGCGTTGAATCAAATTGTCCTTTTGTGTAAAAGCATTAATGCAGCTGTTGGAACATAATGAATCTGAAGAAAGATAATACACTTCATCCAGATAAACCAAGGACTCTACCTTTAAAGGAAATAAGGCAGGGAAGGACTTCAATTATAAAAAAAGCAAATCTAACATGTGACCTGTGCTATGAGACACATTTCACTTAAGACTATATGACATGGGCCACAAAGACACAACATAGAAAAGTGGGCCTGGTTAATGTTTGTCCATAGTCAAGTTACCTTTCACATGGAGATGAAGGGACCCATGTACTGTGGTGTCCTCCCCTCTGAACCATATATTAGGCACAGACAACATGCAAATACCAATTTCCAATTCTAAGTACTAAAAGGTCTTTTATTAAGCATGACAATGAGTCAAGTTGGTTAAATCTGAATTGGGCAGCAAATAGCTTTGCAAGTATAATTGAAAGGAAAAAAGGGGAGAGCTCTGTTAGAATGAGCTAAGATGTGTTTGCAAATTCTAATTGGGCATGTTAATTAGGGTAGCAAAATAGGAATTTTGGTGCTAGACCTTGATGTTTTGATAGTTGGACCTCAGTGATAAGCCTCAGGAATGAGTGGGTTACCAAATAAAAGAACAGAACTTAGTGACTAGCTTTAGGAATGTAACCTAATGGTTCAGCAAAGGAGAAGGAAGTGAGTGTCTACTTTGCCTTTTATAAGCCTGCTACAATCCTTCAACCGGCTGCTTTGTTTCTCACCCTGATGACAGTGTCAGAGCCTGGGCTGCTCATAACATTCTCTATTACATCCTTGATATCTGGTTATCAAACATTTCCAGGTTTACTTTTGTGTATTTTTTGTAAAAAACAAACAAACAAACAAACAAAAAACCAAAAGGATGATTTTATACACAAAAAGAAAAGGGAAAAAGTGGAGTAAAAAAAAGTGTCTTCTTAGTGCAGTATCAGGATGTTAATAGATGAGAGTGCCCACCTGCTGTTTCATAGTGCATAATCTGTTGATGATCTTTGAGGTAGACATCTACATTTGTACTAATACATTAGGAAGACACTGTACTCATTTTGAAAAAGCATTTGGAATTGGATTTGTTGAATTTTGGGATTCATAAACTCCATACCTTCATCAGAATGAGGTTTGTGTGGAACTAGCTTAGTTAACAGAGCTAGTTCAGAGCTAGAGAGATGGTTCAATGGTTAATGTTGTGGTTTGAATATGAAATGTCTCCAGAACTTAATTTTTGTATACTTGATCCCCCACTAACTGATGTTTTAGGAAGGTTGTGGGACTTATGGGCATTGAGTCTGGTCTGGAAGCAAGTCTAGAGGCTTTCTTGCATGGCCTTATTTCCCATTCATGTTCTACTTTCTAAATTACTATGCAATGTGACTGAGCAACATACTATTCACTGCTACCATACCTTCTCTGATTAAGTGTATCCTTCAATAATATAAGTCAAAATAAAACTATTATCCTTTTGTCTTAGTTAAGGCTTTATTGCTGTGAGAGACACCATACCCATGGCAACTCTTATAAAGGAAAACATTTAATTTAGGGCTATGTTATAGTTTCAGATGTTAAGGGAATTTCCATCACAGCAGTAAAGCATGGCAGTATGTGGGAAGACATTGTATTACAGGTATTAGTTTTACATCTTGGTCCTCAAGCAACAGAAGGAGAGTGTGTGCCACAGTAAGCATAGCCTGAGCACAAGAGACCTCAGAGCCTGCTTCTACAGAGAAAGACTTTCTATAACAAGCCATCCCTCTTCCTACAAGATCACACCTCCTAATAGTGCCACACTCCCCATGTGCCAACCATTCAAATGCCTGAATCTACTGGGACCATACCTATTCAAACCAATACACCATTAAATTTTCTTGGCCATGATATTTTAGTACAGAAATAGGATAATAACTAAGACAACATTTTAGAGTAAAAATAAATTATCTAATAAGACTGTTATGGGTGTCCTTAAGACTTATCTCACTAAATTATCAAATAGTCTAGGAATTCCCATCAGAAATACAGAATGACATGGAATGTACACAGATTTTTATCAGTCAGTCAGAGGACCACTATTGTACATACAAAAGTAAGTATTTTGATAGTACCCCAGCTACGTAAATAATTGTTTACTATTTCATTTTCTTTCTTGTTTTTTTTTTGGGGGGGGCTGTTGTTGTTGTTGCCGTTGCTGTTCTTGATTGTGTTTTGGTTCAGTTTTGTTTGGTTTGGGGAGTTTTGATTTTATTCTGTTTTCTTTGGTGTTTTTGGTTGCTTGTTTGTTTGTTGAGGCAGGGTTTTACTATGTAATCCTGGCTAAACTAAAGTTGCTATGTAGACCAGGTTAGACTCAAACTCACAGAGATCTGTCTTTCTCCTCTCTGGTGAGATTAAAACTCAGTTTTGTGCTCACTTTTTGAATGGACCAATTCTCAAATCTTTACTCTGGGCCACTAACCACTAGCTTCCAGGACTACTAGAATGAAAGGTCTTATAGGTTTCCCTGGGCAGAGGCGTCCCAAAAAACTCATTCTTATGCTGGTGCTATTGAACATAGAATAGGATTTAGTGAAGACACACAGGTCACAGAAGGATGATATCTAAAAGAGAAAGGGTTTGACAGGATAGGAAATAAGCAGTGAGTTCTTAAAACACTTATAATGTAAGGATAGGAAAACAATCAGATGAAAGGTTTTTGGAATACTTACGATGTAGAAAGACATAAGAAGTCTTATCCAAAGCAATCATTGGAATACAGTGAATTACCACTCCCCAGGAAAAAGTATGTAAGCTTTAATGCATAGAGTTGGTATAAGAAGGAGTATTCCAAGAAAAATTATGAGCCAGACTGTTTATGTCCCAATTAGGTTGAATTGCCTTATAAAATGAATTTCACAATATTGATTTTTTTACAAGAATGATGTTAAGGCAAGCTGCTGGACTCTATTGTCAGAGGACTTCCTATTGTAGGGATGGTATGTCACATACAGATATAAGCAATTAATTAGATACTTATGTTAAGAAGTTAACATAGCTCAAGAAGTTTGGAGTATCAACATTAACCATCTTCATTTGCTGAAGTTAATCACTGAAGTTCCAATCAAAGAGAGGCTTCATTTTATGTTATGTTTAATTTGTTTCCTTTCTTGACCAAGAAACATGTTTTGTATATGCCAGGTTAAAATGTTTGTCCCACATTTCTATAGGGTTCATTCCTAGGGTATGATTAGATGAGGTTAAATGTCTGGAGCCATCTAGGAAAAGCTAAAGCTAGAAGGTAGTCTTCACAGAGGAGGCCCACTTTTACATGGGCTAAGATGGGTGAGCTCTGAGAGACAAGGTCCAAAGAGACATCATCTCAGGTATACCTGTTGCAACATACATACCTTTCCTGTCACTATTATACAGCCGAATTCCTGGACATTAGCTAACCCTATTGATCCAATTTGCTGCATATCACCATAAAGATGAATATTCACGAATTAATAATGTTCAGATGAGTTAATGATTTTATAGAATTCCTGATGTGATTCAAATAATTTTAGGAAGAGATAATTTTAGTTGTTTTACCGGAAAGATATAATGAAATTAGAATCAACAATTGAATGCACCCTCTTCTCATAGAATGCTAAATAAAGGCTGCATAATATAGAAAACAATAAGCTACCACTTATTACACTAAATGGAGGAATATTCTTGGGACAAATCTGTGATCAAGAAAAAACATTCTAGCTCAGATCCAAGGATAAAGCCACTGGTGTGCATTATGGTAAAGCAAGGCCATAAGAAACTGTTGCTTTGAACTTACAACAAACATGTATAATGAAACACTGATTTGAACTTAATATCAACATCTTTCTGCAACTCATATTTTCTGTAACATTTTATCTATGATGTAATTTTCTACAGAACTATTGTCTAAGAAGATACAAAAATGCCAGAGAAAAGAAGTAAGGTTAATGACTTGAGGGGCTCTACCTCACCTATCCTTCCATCCACCAGTGTATAGAGGTATATGTCTGTTTGTCTATGTATAGGTGTATGTATGAACACTTGTGGAGTGAAAATATCATCCTCCGTGAGGTAACACAGTCCCAAAAGGACAAGGATGGTATGTACTCATGTATAAGTGGATATTAGCCATAAAATAAAGTGCTTCACTCCACATTTCCGAAGAACCTAAACAAGAAGGAAAACCTAATCGAGGAAGCTTGAATCTCACTTAGAAGTGGGGATAAAATAGACATAAGAGGCAGATGGAGGTAGGTAAATATGGGGTTCAGAATCAAGTATGCAGAAGGACAGATAGCCATGAAGATTGATGGAAATCTGTAACTGATGGAGCTGAGATGAGAGTCATCTCTTGGACTAAATAGAGATCTGGGATAAGACAGGCACCCAAGAATCAATGAGCATGGCCTTATCTGTAACACTCAAAATTGGGGATATGGAACCTAAAGAGGCCACCTCCCGTTGCCAGGCAGGAACCCCAGTGGAGCAATGGAGACAGAAACCCACCACAAATCTTTCAAACCCAAATTTATCCTGTCTACAAGAAAGGCAGGCATGGAGAATGGAGCAGAGACTGGGGGGATGGCCAAACAATTACCAGCCCAACTTACCCATTCAATGGGCAAACACCAATCATTTAGACTATTAATGATACTCTAGTATGCTTGCAGCTATGATCATATTGTCACCCAGCAGCTGACTCAGACAGATATAGATACCCACAGCCAAACAGTGGATGGAAATTGAGGATTCTTATGAAAGAATAGGAGGAAAAATTGTGGGCACCAAAGGGGAGAGCAACTCTACAGGAAACCAACAGAGTCAACCTGGACCCTTGGGGCTCCCAGAGTCTGAACCACCAATCAAAGAACTTACAAGGGCTGAACCTAGTCCTCCTTGAACATATGTAGCAGATGTGCAGCTTTGTCTCTATGTGAGTCCTGAACATCTTGAACAGGGGTATCCCAAAAATCTGTGCGTGGAATTTGTCCTTCTAGCTGTGCAGCTTTGTTGGGCCTCAGTGGGAGACGAAGAACCTAGCTCCTAGCCTTTAAGATATTTCAAGTACCTGAAGAAATCGATTAAATAAAAAAAGAAATGAAACTATTAACAAATTGAAAAAATGGCTCACTAGATCCATGATCCAACTAATCAAAAGTTTAAAAAAAAACAAATTAATAGCAACAGAATTGAACAGAAAAAAATTATAACAAATAATGAAGAAATGGATGACTTTCTTGCTTCATCCAAGCTACCAAACTTAAACAAAGAAGAGATCATTACCCTATACAAACCTGAGGAGAATGAGTGGATTTAAATAGTGAAATGACACCATGCAAGAATAAATATAAACAAAAACAAATATGGGAGGGTGGAGGATCTGTGAGGAGTTAGGGGCTGGCAGAAGTCATCGAAATATATTGCATGAAAAATACTTTTTAAAAAACATACTTAAAAATAGTAAAAAACAAAAACAAACAAACAAGGGGAAAAAAAAAAACTTCCTACTAAATAGAACCCAGGCCCAGAATTCTACCAGACCTTCAGGAAGATATTTATCTTAAAGCAGTTACCTTTCTTCTTTTACCTTCTTTATCAAATATGTTATAGACCTCTGATTTTATATTATTTTTGTTTACTTGTTGCCTACCTCTTTTCTTATTTTATTTATAAAATCTTATAAACACATTTTTCTCAATAAAACAAGCCTATATTAGATAAGACCTAGGAAATTATATCGGAAATACAGAAAACTTGAACATTATACCAAAAATACTTAACAGTCACAAATACACATAAAAGATATTAAACCTTGAGACACAGAGATATATTGTTATCATATATTTGGGAGTTATTCATGATATAAATAAAATTATGATATAATAAAACTCATTATGATCATTTGGAAACATTAAGCTGTCTTTTTATGTCTCCAAGCAGATTAATCAAGGTTTCAAATTACCATTGAAGCATGCATACTTTTAAGCCACAATAGTATCTTAACTTGGGATTACAAAAGACAGTATTAACTGGTGCGCTAGAACCCTGTATATGTATGAATATGGGATCACTCACTGGGAATGGGCAAGCCACTAGAAGTGAATTATCATGAATGGAAGTCAAGACAGGGGTTCCAGGTAAGAACCTGAAAACAAGTGCTTATGTAGAGGTCATGGAAGGATGTTGCTTATTGACTTGATCTTCATGGCTTACTCGACCTTCTTTCTTATAGAATCCAGGACAACTTGATGAGGAATGGCACCATCCACAAGAGCTAGATCCTCCCACATTAATCACTAATTTCAAAAAGCTCCTCATGGTTACCCACAGTCCAATATTGTGTGTGTGTGTGGGGGGGGTATGTTCTTTAATTACGGTTCCCTTTTCTCAAATAACCCTAGCTTGTATCAAGTTAACAAAAATTAAACTAGGACAGTAGGACATTGACAGAACTTCCTGATCCATGACAGAATTTTAACTGGCTTTATTTCTTGGTAGTCTTGTGCCTTGTGTAGGTAATTTAGGGTGGTGTGAGTTGAAGTATACCTTGTCATGCCTTGTCTAAAATTTAGCAGTTTGTATCTGCATTTTGTATTTCTTCATTTCAACTGCCAGATGTTACATTTTTTGCCACTTCTCTCACAGGGTGTTGACCCTTGGATGAGTGGGCTTGATACACTGCTTCACGCTTTACCAAGCACTCATTGATACCCTACATTTTGACCAGTTATGAGTATCTGCATTAACTACCTACTGCCAAAGAGAAAATTCTCTGACCAAGTTGGTAACAACACAGATCTATGGGTTAAGAATAAATATTTAGAAGGCAATTTGACAAGATAATTTATAAAAAACAATAGTCTATTGCCTTGCATAACCAATGGTGTCAATAGTCAAGGGATTTTGACCAGTGCCAGGCATGAAATCCCTCCTTTATAATAGGACTGCTATCCAATCATAAAGTATTGTTACTCTATAACTGCTGGACCACACTTGACATATCTTTCATGAGAGCTCAGTATTTTAAGGACAGGGCCTTTCCTGAGTGAAACTCCTAATATCTCTTCTTATGCATCAGTCTACATTGCACTTTACAGAATTTAAGATATCCAACAGCGGAAAAGTTGCCTTCTCGGTTTAAGCATATTTTAGTATATCCAAAGTGAATGCTAGCTATAGCAACAGGGACTCATCTTGCTATGGTTGGCAAGCAAAAGCAATAGCAATATTATTTAGAGTGCATCTGTGGCTATAAAGGCCAATAACTCATAGGTAGGTATCCCTTACCAGGCAGTGAGATTTTCCCTTATTAGCCATGTCTTCTAGAAGCAGCATTGTCCACCCAGGCAGGAAACTTCTGTTCAAACTCCTTTTCAAAATATTTTATATATTTTGAGTAGCTTAAAAAGTAGATTTCTGTGAATCTTCATATATGTACAGTTTTGGTTAACCTACTCTTCTCTCCACAACTTCCTTGTCCCACTTTAACTCTAAAAATTTGCTCTCCTCTCACTTCTTATCAACTTCATTTTACTATTCCACTTAATTTCTTTACCTTGAATTAGAAGAACATAGGTTTCCATATAGTTTTCCATGCATACTTGATCTTGGATAAGCCTGTTACCCTCTCTTCATGATCTCCAAACTTTCTTCATGCTTGAATCTTCCTGCCCCCAGTATGATTCTTCTCTACTTTCATTTTACTATATTTTACTATCTCCCCTGTTTTAATGTCTCTACCATACTTTTCCAATTTCTAGTTTCTTGGCTTTTATATGTACTCTGATTTAAACATACAAAACAAAATGCCTGAAAGTAGAAACTGTGTGAAATAGACCACATGATATTTGTCCATTTTTCACAAGTAGATATTCATTCAGATCCAATGATTCACCTGAAATTTTCATGGCTTAATTTTTCTATATAGCCAAGTAAGAATGTATTGTGTATGTGTGTCATAGTTTCATTGTACATTCCCCATCTGATGTACAATTTGGTAAAATAAATTTCTTAGCTATTGTGACTAAATCTACGAGGAACCGTGTGCAAATATCACTATATTTCTAGAATGGTATAGCTGGGTGACATGATAGTTCTATTTCTAGTTCTTATTTTTATTTAGAAAATATAAGATATATTTTCTATAAGATATATAGATATAAGATACAATTTCCTAAACACATGAAACTCAAGAAAAATGAAGACTGAAGTGTGGACACTATGCCCCTCCTTAGAAGTGGGAACAAAACACCCTTGGAAGGAGTTACAGAGACAAAGTTTGGAGCTGAGATGAAAGGATGGACCATGTAGAGACTGCCTTATCCAGGGATCCACCCCATAATCAGCATCCAGACGCTGACACCATTGCATACACTAGCAAGATTTTATCGAAAGGACCCAGATGTAGCTGTCTCTTGTGAGACTATGCCGGGGCCTAGCAAACACAGAAGTGGATGCCCACAGTCAGCTAATGGATGGATCACAGGGCTCCCAATGGAGGAGCTAGAGAAAGTAGCCAAGGAGCTAAAGGGATCTGCAACCCTATAGGTGGATCAACATTATGAACTAACCAGTACCCCGGAGCTCTTGACTCTAGCTGCATATGTATCAAAAGATGGCCTAGTCGGCCATCACTGGAAAGAGATGCCCATTGGACACACAAACTTTATATGCCCCAGAACAGGGGAACGCCAGGGCCAAAAAGGGGGAGTGGGCGGGTAGGGGAGTGGGGGTGGGTGGGTGTGGGGGACTTTTGGTATAGCATTGGAAATGTAAATGAGCTAAATACCTAATAAAAAATGGAAAGAAAAAAAAAAAAAAAGAAGACATCAGGTTGGCAGAACTTGTGAAATGAGGACAGATCAGGGAGAGGAGATAAAGGAAGAGGGGAGAAGAAACATGATCAAAATACATCCTATAAAGATCTCAAAGAGTTAACAAAAATTTTATAAAAATAAATTTTATGTCTGAGGATCTGCAATCAAATATCAATGCTTATCATTAACAACAAAGAGTAATGATAGCCAGGACTAGGAAGGAATCCAAGAATGTCTACACGTGAAAGACGTTGTCATGGGCAGTGTGTGAAAATGATAAAATGAGTTCCAAACTTGTTGTATGCAATTACACTCCCACCATCAGTGTACAAAAGTTCTTCTTCACCCATGCCCATACCACTAGTGTTATCATCCATCTTCTTGATGGTAGCCATTTTGAAAAGACTAAGTTTTCATTTTTGTCCTCTTTATCCTGATACTCTCTCTGTAGACCAGGTTGGCCTCAAACTCAGATATCTGCCTGTCTCTGCCTTCCAAATGTGGGGGTTATTGCCCAGATGATATAGTATATTTTAACTTTTTATTGATTCTTTGTAAGTTTCATATCATGTATCCCCTCTTGCTCATCTCTCCGTCTCCCTATATCTGCCTTTTGCCCTTGCAACCCTCCCAACATAATGCACACACACATACACATACACATACATACACACACACACACACACACACACACACAGAAAGAGAGAGGGGAGGGAGGAAGGGAGGGAAGGGGAAGGAAGGGAGAGAGAGAGAGAGAGAGAGAGAGAGAGAGAGAGAGAGAGAGAGAGAGAGAGAGAGAGAGAGAGAGAGAGAGGGAGAGAGAGGGAGAGAGAGAGGGAGGGAGGAAAACAAACATGTCATTGTGGAAACTATAGTATGTCACAATGGGTCACATGGTATATCCCTCTGTCCACACATTTTCACCTGGAAAATATTCATTGCAATGTGCCATTGGTATGGTACAAGATCTCTGGCTTCTGTGACACTATCAATATTAGATCTTCACCAGGCCTCCTCCCAGTTATCCTATCATTTCCTTGTGTCATGGAGATCCTGCACTTTGGATCATCAGGACTGGCCTTTTCACAAGTCCCAGGCATTCTCAGATGATATAGATTTTCAAGTAGGTCAACTCAGAGCCCTGCTTCTGGGCCTGGATGGTAGGTGAGTTGGTCAGCCTGCAGTCTCTACCTTATTCATACAACCAGGGCAAGCTATCCAGCATGGTTCTGGATAGGCTACCCAATGCCTCCATCTGCAGGAAGCAGGTGCAGCTCTCCTGCACTCATGCCTTTGGGACATGTATGCCTGTACCCATACCTTCAGAGCCAATTCCACTGGACTGCCCAGTCAAGGTGCAGGGTCCTCTCTTTCAGGTGCTGCAGCTTGAAAGGGGCTGCTCCACCTCTCTCATGATCAGACTCTGGGGGCTTGCTCAACCATGCTGTTTTCTTTAGAATTTTACTGCTATGAAGAGATACCATGACCCAAGCAACTCTTATAAATACAAATATTTAATTGGAACTGGCTTACAGTTTCAGAGGTTTAGTCCATTATTATCATCAAGGCAGGAAGCATAGCATTATCCAGGCAGACTTGGTTCTGGAGAAGCTGTGAGTTCTATATTTTGATCTCAACACAGCTAAGAAAAGACTAATTTTCCACCCTTGGTGGAGCTTATGCATAAGACCTCAAAGCCCAAACTCACAGTAACACATTTCTTCCAACAAGATCACACCTTTTCCAAGGACATGACTCCTAATAGTGTCACTCCCTGTGAACCAAGTGTTCAAATGTGACTTTATGGAGGACAAACCTATTCAAACCACTACACATGCCTTCCCCACCAGTGCCAGCTCCACTGTGTTACCTAGGAAAGGTGCCCCTCTCCTGGGTGGTACATTAAGTGACGGGGCAGAACCAGCTCTCCTGACTACCATGGATGATGGGCAGAAAGGGAAGAATGGCATGATTTCCACACCCAGGCCATCTCATGGCAGAATAGTGCTGTAGCCAACTCTTTGTGCTCTGTGTGTGCCCCCTCTTTCAGGACCAGCTCTATTCTGCTGCCCAGGAGGAATACAGCACCCACTCTCCCAAGTGATGGAGCCAGTGAGGGGCAGAACCAGCTCATCCACTTTCAGAGCCAAGGCAAGGAGGGTACATCCCAAACCCACAACACCTCATGTCACAGGTATTCCAGGACTACCTCTCTCTTGTTCTCACCCTTTGAACTAGGTTTACCTGCACCACCACTACCACCAGGGCCAGCTTTGCTATGCTAAGTGCAGAGCATACTCTCCCAAATACTGCAGCCAAAAAGGAAAAGGGATAGATTTCCAGGTCTCCTGACCCTGTGAGCAACTGGCAGTGGAAAAAGGGGGATCATCACATGGTAGATGAATGGGGGGGGGGTGTTGAGCTATCCTACACTCACTACTTTGAGCTAGCTCATGGACAACCCCACATCTCTACCCTCCCCTATTGAGGTGTTGTCTTTTACTGTCTATTGTAATGCTAAATAAAGGTCCCCAAAACCTGGACACTGCATGGAGCCCCTGTGACTGCCCACAAGTTAATTCTAATTGGTGAATAAAAACGCCAATAGCCAATAGCTGGGGAGAAAAGAGATATGTGGGTGTGTTAGTTAGGGCTTTTCTGCTGTGAATAGACATCATGACCAAGGAAAGATTTTAAAAAGGCAATATTTAATTGGGGCTGGCTTACAGGTTCAGAGGTTCAGTCCAGTATCATCAAGGCAGAAACACGGCAGCATGCATGCAGGCATGGTACAGGAGGAGCTAAGAGTTCTACATCTTCATCTGAAGGCTGCTAGCAGATACTGGCTTCCAGGAAGCTAGCATAAGGGTCTTAAAGCCCACAACCACAGTGACACACATACTTCAACAGGGCCACACCTTCTAATAGTGCACTTTCTGGGCTGAGCATATACAAACCATCAGAATGGGGTTGAGGATTTCCTAGACTTAGAGAGAAGAGACCAACAGGAGGGCAGAAAAGAAAGGAGGCCATCATGGGACAAAGAAAAACATTTAGGAGAGGAGAAAGGAGAGGTTCCATGGGTTAGCTGAACCGTAAAATGTAGCCATGTGGGCTGTCAAATTGGAGCTAAGAGCAGACCAGATGGAACATAGTAAGTAATGACTTGGGTTAATAATAGGAAGGTAGATTTTAACAGCATAGAGGGTAGTCAGTTGCACAGCTATTGGGCTGCCTAACACATATTTTAAAATGTAAATGTGGTGTGTGTTTTTCATCCAGGAACATAAATGATCTAAGACAGGTAGAAAGCCCAGGCTGGGACTCTGCCTCCACCAGGCCAGCTCCAATGCACTGCCTCGGTGAGGTACATGGTCCACTCTCCTTAGTGCTGCCTCTAGTGAAAGGTAGAGCCAGCTCTGTAGGGTGCTGCATCAGACACCAGTGATGGTGGCACCATTTCTGCACAGCCCCTGGATATCCAAGTAGTCCCTGGCTGAACCAAATAGGAAAGTCCCCATGTTCTCTATGAGTGAAGTGTATTGACCCCTGCCAAGTAGCCACATACTTGTCGTACCATGAAAGGCACCCTGGTTTCTTCTTGAGCTAGGTTTAAATCCCCAGTGAGCCCACAAGAGATAATACTGCAGGGGACAGTAGGCATTTTGCCATGCTCCTAGACACCAGGCTCCTGAGATGAGGCCGCAGCTCTCCACTCCACAGGTCTATGGCCATCAGTCATGTAAGGACAATGCACCCAAGTCCTTCCACAGGTAGAAAACATGACCACAGGTTACGTAGCCTCAAGACATATCTCCATTTTAAGGATACCTAGAGGTCTGAAGGGCTTAGCCAATATGTTCCCCTTCCCAGACACTCCTACCTGCAAAAGGTATTTAACCTCAGGCCCTCCCTGAGAAAGTGGGGTACCATATCACTCATCACAACTCTCTGCCATGACAATAAATGCCTTAAAGGCATGGACTGTCTCTTCTCATCAGGATCTGCCATGCAGAGCAATGGAGCAGAGCTCCCAGGGACTAAACTATCAACCAAAGAGTACACATGAAGGGACCAGTGACTCCAGCTGCATATGTAGCAGAGGATGGCCTTATCTGGCATCAATGGAGGGGGAGGCCCTTGGTCCTGTAATGGATCAATGCACCAGCATAGAGGAATACCAAGGTGGTGAGTCAGGAGTGGGTAGGTGGGTAGAGGAGGACCCTCTTAGAAGCAGGGGGGGCAGGAGGGAAGGAATAGGGAGTTTGCAGAGGGGAAACCAGGAAGGCAGGTAACAACTGAAATGTAAACAAATAAAATAGGAAAACGTTTCTGGTTTTCATTAACACCTGGGGAAGATACTCTGAGGGGGTTGGGAGGTCTGAATAGGTGATACAGTTGTTCTTCCTAAGGGGTTGCAAACCCCTTTAGCTCCTTCCGTCCTTCCCCTAACTCCTCCATTGGGGTCCTCGTGCTCAATCCAATGGTTAGCTATGAGCATCCGCATCTGTATTAGTCAGGTTCTGGCACCTATATCAGTTTCCTGTCCGCAAACACTTCTTGGCAACATCAAATGTCTGGGTTTAGTGTCTGTAAATGGGATGAATTCCCAGGTGTGGCAGTCTCTGGATGGCCTTTCCTTCAGTCTCTGCTCCACTCTCAGTACCTGTATTTCCTTTAGACAAGAGCAATTATAGGTTAAAATTTTGGAGTTGGGTGGGTTGCCCCATCTCTCAATTGGGGGCGGTGCCTAAGGTCTGGATATAATCTCTACAGGTTCTCTTTCCCTTTGTTGGTTATTTCAGCTAATGTTACTGCTGTTCAGTCCTGGGGGCCTCTTGTTTTCCTGGCATCTGGGACTTTCTGGCAGCTACCCTCAGTTCCCCATCCCCCACTGCTACACACCTCTATTCAATTTCCTGACCCTCTGAACATCTCCCCTGTCTCTTCCCATACCTGATCCTGTGTAGGACCATGAAAGGCAGCCTGATTCCTGGTTGAGCTAAGGTTGGAAACCCCAGTGACCTGAGGGATTCCAGGCATTTTGCCTGGTTCCTGAACACTACTGGCTTCTGAGATGAGGACGCAGCCCTCCATGGATTTGTGGCCATCAGTCATGTAAGGGCAGTGCCCCAAGATCCTCCACAGGTAGAGGACTTGACCTGTGGTCATGTAGCCTCAAGACAAATCTCCATTTTCATGAGGTACCGAAAGGCCTGCAGGCTTAACCAATAAACTGTCTTTCCCAGACCTGCAAAAGATATTTAACCTCAGGCCCACCCTGAGAAATGGTATATGGGCTTATTCCTCTACTTTCCGCCAGAACAATAAATGTCTTAAAACAATGGACTGCCTCTTTTCATCAGGATTTACCATGGGGAGCAATAGAGCAGGACTTGAGACAGCCATCTAATCTCCCGCAGGAGGCTTCTCAGTGCTCCCAGCCACGGCCTCCACCAAGCCAAGCCACCCATCTAACAAGTCAAGGACTCTCCCCCAAGGGATCCAGTAGGAACTACCCCCCTTTTTCCTTTGGCCCTGGGCTAGTCTGTGGGCCCCTTCTCCATTCTCAGCTCTTCTGTGGCTCCCAGCAACATTTGAATACCCAAGAGCCTGAGAACCAGTTGGCCCCAGCTTCCCCGCAGGCCGGGGGACCCCTGAGCCAGCTCCAGCAGTCCCTGGGAACCTCAGACTGTGTTCCCCCATCCCTGGAGCAGCGTCCCATAGCTTGACACCTGCCCAACGTTGGCATGGAGTGAGCTTAGTCAAAACTCCCACATCATGCCTCCCCATGATCAAGCCCCATCAAGCCCAAGCCCTGTGATGGAGGGGAGAAGTGACCTCACTAACCCTACAATCCTGCCCACTTTATTCCCCCCTCTCTCCTTTCTTCCTCCCAAGTCCCTACCACCCTCTACCTACCATGATTATTTTGTTCCCCCTTCTAAGTAGGAATGAAGCATCCACACTTTGGTCTTCCTTCTTCTTGAGTTTCATATGATCTGTGGGTTGTATCATGTGTATTAGCTTTTGGGCTAATATCCACTTATCAATGAGTACATACCATGTGTGTTCTTTTGTGACTGGGTTACCTCACTCAGTATGATATTTTCTAGCTCCTTCCATTTGCTTAAGAATTTCATGAAGTTATTGTTCTTAATAGCTACATAGAACTCCATTGTGTAAATTTACCACATTTTCTATATCCATTCCTCTGTTGAGGGACATCTGAGTTCTTTCCAGCTTCTGGCCATTATAAATAAGACTGCTATGAGCATAGTGGAGTATGTGTCCTTGTTAAACATTGGAACATCTACTGGGTATATGGCCAGGTGTAGTAGAGCTGGGTCCTCACATAGTACTATGTTCAATTTTCCGAGGAACTGCCTGACTGATTTCCATACTGGTTATACCAGCTTGCACAGCTTGGTGACTATTTGATTTGATTTCATTTCATTTTTAAAAGTGTAGTTTCACTTTTCTGTATGTTAAAATGCAGAATTGCCTGAAACATTTGTTAAACATGCTATCTTTTTCTCTTGTGTATATTTTTGACATCTCTGTCAAAACTCAGGTAGCTGTAGTTATGTATATTCTCTATTCTAAATTCTCTATTCTATTCCACTCGTCTCTGTGTCTGCTTTATGTGCCACTACCTTTCTGATTTTGTTAATATTAACCTGTTTCATATTTTGAAATGAGGAAGTGTGATGCTTCTAAAAGTATTCTTTTTTGGTTAATATTTCTTTGAATATCCTTGTATTTTTGTGTTGCCACGTCAATTGTGAAATTGCTTTGTCTGAAAAAGAATAGCTTTGAGATTTGTATTAATGTTGCATTGAATGTGTAGAAGGGTTTGATTGTGGTAACCATTAATACAAGATTAATTCTTGCGAACCATGAGCATAGGAAGTATTTCCTCCTTCTGTTATCTCATTTCTTTATTTATTATCTTAAAATATCAAGTTTAGAGGTCTTTCATTTCCTTGGTTAAGTTTAATATTTTTCTGTAAGCCTGTTATTACCTTAGAATTGTTTTCCTGAATTCATTTTCATTGATTTTGTCATTATTATATACTTATGCCTATGTGTTGATTTTCTTTCATTATACTTTAAGAAAAATATTTATTGAAAATGAGAGTTTTAGAGGAGTCTGTAAGGCCTCATGTGTAAAATCATGTTATCTTCTACTATCAATGTTTTGACTTCTTTTCCTGTTTATAGAACTTCAAGTACTGTGTTCAATAGATTAGGAGAGAGTGTCACCACCTATGTTGTTCTTGATATTAGTGGAAATACATTGATGTTTTCATCAACTGCCCCTCTGAGAAGAAAATCAACTTCACTGAATTGTTGGTGAATATCATAAATAATGTCAATGTTTGTCAAGGTATAGATATAAACTGAGGACCTCAACAATTAGGAGGAAGAAACAATAAGACACTGAATTCAAGACCAGCCTGAATTACATAAAAAGAAAACTTTCACTGAATTAAGTATCAACCCAAGTTACACACACACAAAAAGAAGATAAAGTATTAATAAAGAAAATTCTTTTACATAGAAGTGAAAATAGGGAGCAAAACTATAACATCCCAAAATGTGTTCATTTATATTTTTTCATTCCAAAATGTCATGGCTATTAATATTGTTCTTCTCAGATAATCTATCACTAATCTAGTCACTATTTAAACTAAATATCTTTTCTGTCCCTCCTCTGGGTCCAAGATCATCAGTATTATCTCTTAACAAGGATATGGCCTCTAAAGATTCCCTGTGCTGATAAAGTTATCTCAGGACCACTTTACCTAGCACACCAAAACACAGTTGTCACTAACACACTACAAAAGATCTCTGTCTCATTCCAAATCCATTGCCTGAGTAATTTGTTTTCATAACCTTGTTGATTACAGCTTTCAAAACTCTATTCATAATCCCTCCAACACCATAAATTCTACCTCTATACACAGAAAAAGATGAGTCCCAAACCAGATACTTTACTTTTCACATCACAATTATAATAAACAAATAATGCCCATATGTTTGGAGGATGCTCTAACATCACAGTAGACAGGAAAAGGCAGAGGTGAGAAAAGATCAGCCTCATGCAAAGTACAGGGGTTGGATTCAGCCCACAGCAGATAGTATTGAACAATGTTACTACTTGCAAAACTGAGCATGCGTACATAGTGAGGAACAATAATATACATCTGCATGCATTTGTAACTTTCTTACTACTGCCTATGAAGATAATCGAACCAAATCATAAATGTTTACACATAATTTCAGTCACATTAGTTGGTAATATTTATTGAGTACAGTGCTAGTAAATAATATTTTCTCATCTATTTTATAAGATATAAACTGGGACATACATGTCTTAAATCACGCTAAATGTTTACCAGTCTATTTTAATAATATGTGGGTTCGCAGGATAATACAGTTCTCAATCCAACACACTTCTATTTCTCCATAAACACTGTAGAAACAAGTGGCATACATCCTCTAGTTTGTTCTTAAGGTGTTAATTATAGTAGATTTAAATATTTGGCCAAAAGTTTTGATTTGTCATAAAATTTGCCCAACTTGGTTTCTTAACCACAGGTGGACCTGTCATCCCAGATTGAGTCTGAATATCCTCACTATCATAAGACCTACATATCAAATTGTGACATAGGGTTTAGATCTAAAACAGTGGCCCAGCATATCTATTTTGTACCCTTTTGAAGTCCAAATTTTAAAATGAGGGACTTTAATATATATTGTCTAATAATCCTATAGCTCTCAAGTCCTATTCTGAAATTACATGGCACACAATCATATTCTGTTTTCAGGCATCCTGTGATAGTAGGAAAGTTTATTGTCATGTATTTGTTTCTCTAAATTCAGAACTGAGTTGTCTCAGACCAGCCAAGCCAAGGGAAAGGACAGAAGCTCTTTGTCTCTATAGAATTATACATGAGGGATCAATTAGAAGAAAAAGAAGAATATCTAAGGTTTGGTGATTCAAGGTAGCACATATAAAATACAGCATTTTGCTATTCTATATTTCATCACTATACTATTGAAAAATAGATATGAAATATTCCTTGAGTTTCACAAAAATAACTAGTAAAAACCAAGAGGTATGATAAACAAGCAATGAGCATACAAATATTTCAGGAAGAGAAACGAAATTCTTTCCGGTGTCATCATCATAATAAGATGACTAGTAAATGATTCTTCAAAATTTCTTTCCAGGGACATTGGCAGACAAAAAAAAAAAAAGATTCTTGGGCAAGGAGCAGAGTTTTGGACTGATGTAGGACTGCTAACCTGTTGTACATGGCAGACTTTGCAAGTGGAGACATATACTGAAACATTCCAAAGAACAACAGAGTGTCAGAAAGCAACGATTTCATTTTATATGTACTTTCTCCCACAACTACAAATACAAGACCTTTGGACAAGGTGAGATGACAGGGAGGTGTTCTGGAATTGTTGCTTTCTTGTTATGAAGAATTCTTTTCTCCTGCACAGACAATATGGATTTTGATAAGCAATTTAAAAATGAAAGTGAGCTTATAATGGAAGAGAAACAAAGCAAACATATTTAACTCTACAGTGTGCTGTTTTGAAGATTGTGGTCCTAAATGAAAGACTGAATTTTTCTGGTCTTGAGGTTTCTCAAAAGTTATGTTGAATGGAACAAAAAGATGGATTCTTTTTTCTTAAGTACCTAGTGTATACTAAATGCAGAGGATCATAGTCTCTGGTGTTCCATGGAGTTTTTAAGACTAAGAAGAGATCAATATTTCGTTTGGTCTTGTGCTCTGTAGATTTCCAGCTAGCTGAATGTCCCTGTTGTGTGTGGACACATCTGTAACTTTGCAAAATTAATCCTGAATACTGCATTTGGGGCACTCCTATATAATAGGACTCTTCATGACAGAGCTTTAAAAAAAACTTTGTGTTTCGTGTCATATGGAATGATCAAGGAGCACATAACCATCTACCTTGCAACCCCTGGAAGATTTTTAAATCTAAAACTTCACTAAGAAGGTGGTTATTTCTCTGAGTCTGATATATTAAATAATGCTCACACCCAATAAAGAAATTGTCTGGGATAAATGAAAGATTTCGTTATTACTCCTGCTTATGCATTTTTCACTATCAATATTTTCTCATTGGATCTCAGTGTCTAAAGTCCTAAAGCTTCAAATCCCAGGTATCTCCTCCTGAAAATAGCTCTAGTAAAATGTGACAAAATGAGTTTCTTACATTAGAAACAAAATAATTACTGTTCTAATTATCCTGAAAGCCTGTTTGTGACAACTGAAAAGGGATCTGAAAGCACACACCTGTGCTCCTTTTTGCATCCCTTTTATAGAAATGTAAGTTTCTATAAGCCTGTGAAATGTAAGTTTAGGGAAGATTCTGTGTCCAAAGCTGGCTATTGGAAAAACATCCTTAGAGGATGGTGTAACTTATCTTTCTCTTCAGCTACGCCAGTGTTCAAAGAAGAAAAAGAAAGTTCCCCTAAAGGTTCCTTTTTATTAACAGGACATGATGCAGAAAACTGATTTTGGAAATGATATTCTCAGTTTTGTCAGTATGAACAATAATAATCTATCATCTCTAAGGATAATGTTTTATTCTTCTCAAGTTGCACACAGGTCAGATCCTGCTGTAAGTATGCCTTGTCCTGGGGACTGGACATCAATGAATCATCAGGCTGGAGCCTAGTTCCAGGGAGGAAACTCAAGGTCTTAATGTAAATCCGCATTAGCCATCAGATATTTTTATTCCCTCTAACTAGTCTTCTCTGCTTGGTCCCCATTCTGAACAAGAATATTCTGGATGAGGATGAGAAGTGTGCCTAACAGCATATGACCCTCCCTATTTTCCTGGCTTATCCAGATCAGAATCCAAATTCTTTGTTCCCTACTCAATGACCCTCACACCTGCCCTTCACAAGCACTTGTCTCGTTGTTTTTGTCCTCACTGACTCTCCCTCCTAACTCTGTTCCTTGCTCATCACTTTGAGTATGGACCTATTTACATGACACCTGTATACAGTTTTCCCAAAATATAAGTCCATAAACTTTTACATAAATGAGCTCATCCCTGCCCTTCTTAACCACAATTCTACCTGTTCTCATCAATCACTCTGTACCTAAGCCCTGCTCCTTGTTCACAATTTTGAATAAGATACTTCACAAAGTCCTGTTTATATTACATCTGTTTATGGTGGCCCCAAAAAGATCCACTTCAACCATCTCTGTCCCTTTGTCTAACTCAGGTTTCCTCATACAGAAAAATCATTGCACACAATTAGTCCATGTGTCTGACTTTGTTGTTTTAATTTTGGTTTTAGATTGCATGATGTTGAATGAGTTAATAAACAATGCTTTAAAAGCATGAGTGTAATATAATGATGATGATTTTTATTTAGATTTTATATTTATCTATCAAGTCCCAGGTATTTATTTTAAAAAGTAGTAAGGGGATACAGGATGCTTGTCATCTCATTACTACTTGTGCCTATGCATTTCTCACTATCAGTATTTTCTCATTAGATAGTTGTAAGTATCTTCCCATTTTCTGTAATAAGGTCTCTTTTATTGTATTTATGAAATGCCAGGTGATTCATTATTATATTTGAATAATTGGACAAACTACTCCTTGTGTTTGATCACTGGGATGTATATAATATAATGTCAGTTGGGAAAGGATGGCCAAAAAGGCCAGTGTTCCAAAGAACAGAGTGAAAGGGATACAGAAAATCTATACTTATTTGTTTTAAGTAATGGGTTTGTATGGAGTTACTAGTAGGAAATGTGTTAGCCATCTTGCTCATGTTGCCACAACTTTGAATTGACAACATGAGCAGAAGTAAATGGGAAGGAACATTCAGTGCAGATTTAAAAATAAGTTCAACAGAATGATGGTGATGGAAGAAGAAGAAAGAGTAAACATTTCAGTACAAGTGAGTTCCTCTTTATTCTCCTGTTTTATTTCATATGATAAGTGTATTTGCTTTTAGGTCACACGTTTCAAGAAATATAAAGAAATACATTTAAATGGAGAAATGGAATCAGAGCTCAAGTGATTTTACTCTGTTAGGACTGCTTCCACAAAACCAAACAGGCCTGCTACTTTTGATGCTCATCATCTTTGTCTTCTCTCTGGCTTTGTGTGGCAACTCAGGAATGATCCACCTCATTCGTGTGGATCCAAGGCTCCACACCCCCATGTACTTTCTCCTCAGTCAGCTCTCTCTCATGGACCTGATGTACATTTCTACCACTGTTCCCAAGATGGCATTTAACTTCCTTTCTGGCCAGAAAAGCATCTCTTTTCTGGGCTGTGGAGTGCAATCCTTCTTCTTCCTGACTATGGCATGTTCTGAGGGCTTGCTCTTGGCTTCCATGGCTTATGATCGTTTTGTGGCTATCTGCCATCCCCTTCACTATCCCATTCGCATGAGCAAAATAATGTGTCTGAAGATGATCATAGGATCCTGGATATTGGGCTCAATCAACTCTTTAGCACATACCGTCTATGCCCTTCATATTCCTTACTGCCATTCTAGGTCCATTAACCATTTCTTCTGTGATGTTCCAGCCATGTTGCCCCTGGCCTGTATGGACACTTGGGTTTATGAGTACATGGTGTTTGTGAGCACAAGCCTGTTTCTCCTACTGCCTTTCCTTGGTATCACAGCTTCCTATGGTCGGGTCCTTTTTGCTGTCTTCCACATGCGCTCAAAAGAGGGAAAGAAGAAGGCCTTCACCACATGCTCAACTCACTTAACTGTGGTGACATTTTACTATGCACCTTTTGTCTATACCTATCTTCGACCTAGGAGTCTTCGCTCCCCAACAGAAGATAAGATTCTGGCTGTTTTCTACACTATCCTTACCCCCATGCTCAACCCCATCATTTATAGTCTGAGGAATAAGGAGGTCCTGGGGGCCATGACAAGAGTCCTTGGTACTTTTCCTTCAACTAAACCGTAACCATTCATTCTCTATTCCTCTTTAAGTTCTACTGGGGAATGTCATAGAGAAATGCTATCCACTGGAAAGGTAATATACCCCACACATATGTCATTACTTTCAGGTGATTCATTACTAGTTAAAAATAATATGTTCATTATTATATACTATCATAATGTTCATATGTTTAATTCATGTTATAGTCAATAATATCAATGATAAATATTAACAAATACCTGCACTATAAATATATGGCATATATACATTATGTGTGCACAGATATAACTGTAAACATGATAATATTATGGCAAAATTGACCAATTGCTACTTCAAAATTGACATGAAATTCTTTGTTCATATATTTTGCCTTCATTCTTCAAAGCCTTTTGTGTGTTTTATATCTACAACCCAATGTAGTTTGGACTATACACACATGCTAAACTGTGTTGAATATAGAACAATATAAAAGTCATGAAATATTCTAAGAAGTTAAAAACTCAGAAATCACTACTTCATCCTGGTAGAATAGTTGTCATAAAAGAAGACAATGGTTATTAAACACTTTTTGATTTGGAAGTATGGAAAACTTCTATCCACAATTGATCAAAGCACACTTTAATACAGTCCTTACAATAGACACATTATAGAACCTGGCAATCATCCTAATGTGCATAAATTTAAAGATAATAAAGTCAATGTTTTTAAGAGATATATAACCCAACATTTGTTCCAATTGCATTTGTATTAGCTAGACTAGGTCCTGGTGTGTTAAGCCACAGATAATCATGGTTAAGCATACTATCTCATATCTTAAAAGAGAATGCATGTGATAATCTGACTAATTAACATAATGCCATCATTATATAACATATATATGTATGAAATAGTATATCATACCTTATTAGTAGGTACAAGAATGTGTCACTTAAAACAGCTTTATAAGTGTGATTTTTTTTTAGAATATAACTCTGGTGTACTGAATATTGATAAAATGAGAAGAAATAAAATATGGTAGCATAGAATGGATGACTTGGAGAATTCTTATTTGTTCCTTTTATTTGTACCATGATCCTCTGTCATACAATTTACATATATAGGCCATCTCATTCTTCCACCCCTGTAGGAGATCATGATATATGAATTTATTGCACTTAAAATTTTTCTTATTTTTGTAAAAACACTGATATAAAATCACTGACAAGAGTACATAAAATCCATCCTTATTTCTAATATATTTTAAGATGTTTTCTGATAATTTCTTGGATGAGCAAACTATATTTTTATCCCTTGTCTCCATACTCAGCCATATCATGATTATCCCAGCCTAGTCAAATATTCATGATCTCTTCTATAATTTTAAGTATCAACCCAGTGCTGCTCATATGTGCATGCATTTAAAACTGACAAATCATGGTTCAAAAACCTATCCAGGAGTTTGTCACTAGAGAAAGGGATCGTCCCACTCTCAGTAGCCATTAATTCCTGTAATTATTCATCTCAGTAAGGAGCTTTATGAGATGTTATACAGCATGTTGCTATGTTATATTGCTTGGTCTCTGTAGAGATTGTCTTTAGAAAATCATATTATTTTAGATTTCATGGATTTAACATTCATCTTTTCTCTAATGAACACCATTTCACAATAATTCTGCTGGTCTTCTGGCTCTTTATGACCATATTCACAGAATATTTCTGAGCCTTTGGTGGAGGGCGTTGTTTTAATTTACCAATCAGGGGTGAGAACCACAGAGTCAGTCTTCTTTTCATTCTGACCAGTTGTGTACTTTTGTAGTAGCCCGAATCTTCTGCTAAAGGAATCATTTTTCTGTTTTTTTTTTGTTTGTTTGTTAAATGTTTGCAAGATTATAATATAATTAAATAATTTCCTATTCCCTTTCTCCCTCCAAACCCTCCCATATATTCCTCTTTGCTACCTTCCAAATTCCTGCGGTATTTTTAATTAATCATAGTTTGTGTATGTGTATATGTTTGCATGTATGCATGCATGTGTTTGTTTTCAGATATAACATCTTAGGTCTGCATAATGTTTTTTGAATGTGCATGATTTCAGTCCTAACCATTTGCTCTTGGATAATAAATTGATGTGCTCTTTCCTAGCAAAGAATCTCTTGTTCTTAGCATTTCTTAGTTACTTTATTCTTTGTCTATGGATGAGAAATCACAAACTTTTCCTTATCCAAATTAATATGTCAACCAGTGCCATCTTGTTCAGTTAATGCTTATACAGTTGTGTTGAAACTATATAGGAATAGATTTGACATTTCCATAAGACATTTAAACAGCAAATTCTGTTCCTCCAGATCTTACATTATGTCCAACCCTTTTAAGGAATGGTTTCTGAGCCTTAGGTACAAGAATTCTGTTATGGGTGTATCATTAGATGGTACTCCACAACTTTGAATATTGGTTTATTGTGATTTTTTGGTAATTGTCTCAGTCTAGTGCAAAGAAAAGTTTTCTTGATGAAGGGTGAGAACTACATTTATTATTTTGTATGAGGACAAATACTTTTAATTTAGTAAGGAATTGTCCATGTTTATTAAAGTGGTAGTTAAGGGTTTTCTTCCAAGATCCATGACTTCTCAGATCCTTGTTAGTTACTAGTTTTCCACAACCAATAATTAATTTCTTCCTCTTTGTCTCCTTCTCCTTCTCCTTCTTGATTTAGTCTTTAGTACAATTAGCTAGCTGTTGATTGCTGCCAAAGTATGAATCCTTAATGTTATCATGTCATGCTGGTCATTGTTGTGGTTTATAGACTTCATAGATGTGGAGAATTATTGCTAAATTCCCTTGCTTGGAAGCTTAGTTGATGCCTTCTGGAAGCATAAAATTTGAGACTCAAGGAAGAGGCTTTCAAGTCATACCCTGTTGAGTCCTATGGATCATACAACTGAAGTGAATGGTGTCTTCAGCAATACAGACTTACTTGCCACAGCAAGAAGGTAAACAAGAACAACAGTAATAGTTCATAATGTTTTGGGAACTCTTTAACCATCCTGATTAACAAAAAGAAGGCTTTTCTTTTTTCTTTTTTTAAATTTATTACCTTATTTATGTCCCACTTTCCAGTCTCTCCTACACAACCCTCCATCCCATTCCCCCACTCCTTTGGCTCTAAGAGGGTACTACCCCACTGACCAATCCACTCCTGTCTCACCCCTCTAACATCCCCCTTTGCCTCCACAGAACCAAGCACCTCCCTTCCCATTGATTTCATATAAGGCAAACCTCTGCTACAAATGTCACAGGAGCCATGGACCCACCCATGTATGCTCTTTGGTTGGTGGTTTAGTCCCTAGGAGCTCTGAGGGGTCTAGTTAGTTGATACTGTTGTTCTTTCTATGGTGTTTCAATCCCTATTAACTCCTTCAGTTTTTCCCCTAATTCTTCCATTAGCATCTCCAGGTTTAGTGCAATGGTTGGATGTGAGTGTCTGTCTTTTGGTCACATGCTAGCAAAGCCTCTCAGAGGACAGTGACACAAGGATCCAATAAAAAAGAAATTCAGACCAATTTTGCTTATGAATATCAATGTAAAAATACTGAAGAAAATTCTTGCTAATCAAATCCAAGGACAAATCAAAACCATCCTTTACCACGATCAAATAGACTTCATCCCAGGGATGCAAGTTTGGTTTAATAACTAAAATCAGCCGGGCATGGTGGCACATGCCTTTAATCCCAGCACTTGGGAGGCAGAGGCAGGCGGATTTCTGAGTTCGAGGCCAGCCTGGTCTACAAAGTGAGTTCCAGGACAGCCAGAGCCATACAGAGAAACCCTGTCTCGAAAAAACCAAAAAATAAAAAATAAAAATAATAACTAAAATCTATTAACATAATCCACTATATAAACATCTCAAACAAAAAAAATCACATGACCATCTCCTTAGATGCAGAAAAAGCATTTGACAAAATACAACACCCCTTTATGTTAAAAGTATTGGAGAAATCAGGAATTAAGACCCATACCTAAACATAATAAAACAATTTACTGCAAACCAACAGCCAATATCAAATTACATGGACAGGTACTTGATGCAATGTCACTAAATTCAGGGACAAAACAAGGATGCCCACTCTCCCCATATATATTCAATATAGTACTAAAAGTTCTATCTAGAGCAATAAGACACCAAGAAGGTACAAATTGGCAAAGAAGAAGTAAATGTATAAGTACTTGCAGATAATATGTTAGTATATATAAGCAACCCCAACAATTCTACCAGAGAACTTCTACAGCAGATAAACAACTTCATCAACGTGACTGGATATAAAATGAACTCAAATAAATCAGTAGCATAACTTTATACAAACGATAAACAGGTTGAGAAAGACACTAGGGAAACAACACCCTTTACAATAGCCACAAATAATATAAAATATCTTGGCGTAACACTAACCAAACAAGTAAAAGATCTGTGTGACAATAACTTCAAGTCTCTCAAGAAAGAAATTGAAGAAGTCCTCAGAAATGGAGAGATCTCACATGCTCAGAAATTGGTATTATTAACATAGTAAAAATGGCCATTCTATCAAAAGGAATCTACAGATTCATCTCAATTCCCAGCATAAAACACAACACAATTCTTCAAAGACAAGGAAAGAGTAATTCTCAATTTTATATGGAAAAAACAAAAACAAAAACAAAAACAAAATACAGGATAGCAAAAATATTTCTCAACAATAAAAGAACTTCTAGGGGAAATCACCATCCCTGACCTCAAGCTGTACTACCAAGCAATAGTAATAAAAACTGCATGGTTGTGGTACACAGACAGACACACTGATCAATTAAATAAACTTGAAAACCCAGAAATGAAACCACACACTATCAGACACATGATCTTTGACAAAGAGGCCAAAAATATGTAATGGTAAAAAGAAAACATCTTCAATAAATGGTGCTGGTCTACCTGATAGTATGTACAAAAATAAAAATAGATCCCTATTTGTCATCTAGCACAAAGCTCATGTCCAAGTAGATCAACATAAAACCAGAGACACCGAATCTAATAGAAAAGAAAGTGGGAAAGAGCCTTGAACTCATTGGCAAATGGGGGAATTTCCTAAACAGAACTTCAATGGCTCAGGCACTTTTCTCTTCCCATACCTGAACCTGACCCCCTTTTCCCTCACCCTCCCCTCTCTTACTCAGGACTCTTCCTCCCTCTACCTGCCATGATTATTTTGGTTGAGGAACATCTAGGTTGTTTCCAGCTTCTGGCTACTATAAATAAGGCTGCTCTGAACATAGTGGAGCACATGTACTAATATCTTGGAGCATATTTTGGGTATATGATCAGTAATGGTGTATCTGGGTCTTCAGGTAGAACTATTTACAATTTTTTGAGGAACCTTCAGATTGATTTCCAAGGTGATTGTACCAACTCGCAATGTCATCAGCAGTGGGGGAATTTTCATTTCTCCAAATCCTCCCCAGCATCTGCTGTTGCCTGAGTTTTTGATCTTAGACATTCTGATTGGTATATAGTGAAATCTCAAGGTCGTTTTGATTTGCATATCCTGCTAACAAAGGCTTTGCATAATTAATGTTGGGATTGTTTTGTTAGATGATCTTTAGCTCTTAGAGGAAGCATTTTCAGCCCAGATAAGAAAATTTCACCTAAGACAGGAGTGGTGGCACACACCTCAAATCCCAGTACTTGGGAGGCAGAGGCAGGAGGATTTCTGAGTTCAAGGACAGCCTGGTCTACAAAGTGAGCTCCAGGTCAACCAGGACTATACAGAGAAACCCTGTCTTGAAAAAAACAAAACAAAAAAAAAAAAAAAAAGAAAAAAAATTTCACCTAAACTTTGTATAGTTATATACCAACTTACATGTATCATGGGTACTTCCAGGTAGAGAGCCAATAGTATGGTTCTTCATTACTTTCTCAGACATGCTACTGTCACTTTACACTATCCTTTCCTTCTATATTTATCTCACTCCTTCTCCCTGGTTAGAATACCCATTTTTCTTAATTTCCCTTTCAGGTCACTTTTACTCTGCTATTCCCCTATCTATGCTCCGAAAATCATTCTGACTCCTGCAATGACCCCTATTACCCAGATTTTGAAGATACTCCCTGCTATCTACTCAGCTCTGAAGACTTGGATCTAAGGGTCACAGATGAGAAAGAATATCCTATGTTTGCCTTTTGAGTATGGGTTATCTCACACAGTATGATATTTCTAATTCAATCTATTGACCTTCAAAGTTTGTGATTTTGTTTTTGGCTTTTGCCACTGAATAGCACTCTATAGTGCATATGTAACCAACATTTTCATTATCACTTTGTCAGTTGAAGGACATTCAGGTTCCTTGTATTACCTAGCTATTGTGAATAGCCATTTCTTGCTACTCCAATTAATTTCTTTGAGTTGTTTATATTTCCTTTAAACACCTTGAATTCTTTGATGAAATTTATGATTTTTCCTATATGTCCTATGTCCAAGAGTTCATCCAGGTACTGCTCTCATTGGAGAACGTTTCTATAACACTACTGGATTTATGGGAAGGTATAATCTTGGTCCTTTAATATTTGGTTCATATGTGGTAAGAGCTGGGAATATAGTCCTCCTGGTTATGATTTAAGGCTGCCTCAAGCTATATCGATGTATGGGCAATATATACAAGGCAATGGATGGAAGATCATGGGCAGGGAGATTCTGGTCACTAACCAGGTTGGATCCTTGTATCAATCTGAGACTTGGGTTAGCATTAGACACTGGATATGGTGCAAGAGGGCTATGGTCTGGGGGATGTATAACACGGAGAGGATGCACAGTATGTACAACTATGGTCAAGAATGAATGTTGGAATGATACAGGTGAAACTTTATATAGGGTTTGTGGTCCAGATACCAAATAGGGAATAAAGAAAATGCATGTAGAGATTAGAGTTCAGAGAACTCACCAGAATAGATTTGACAATAGTATTTAGGCCCATGCAAGGCCAGGAGTTTGGATATAATGTTGGCTGCTGGCATGGAGGAGAAGGGGAAAGTGAGCAAATAAGTAGCCTTTGTGGGTTCAAACAATATTTTGTTTCTATGGAGTTCCTAAAAGGAAATTGAACTTAGAGCTAATGTATACATTTTTTTTAAAGATTTATTTATTTATTATATGTAAGTACACTGTAGCTGACTTCAGACTCTCCAGAAGAGGGAGTCAGATCTCATTACGGATGGTTGTGAGCCACCATGTGGTTGCTGGGATTTGAACTCCAGACCTTTGGAAGAGCAGTCGGGTGCTCTTACCCACTGAGCCATCTCATCAGCCCTAATGTGTACATTTTTATAAAACAAGTTAATTAAATAAAAACTTAATCAAATTTATTTATTTTGATCATTTTTGTATTTTTAGCTATCAGAGAAAAGAGTTTCATAAATAGTTATGGTAAAACTAGTCAATCAACAGTAAAAAGATTTATCCAAAAATGAACTATACCACTCTTGGCTCATACACATACTGAAAAGATGTCCTACTATACCACAAGAATACTTTTGTCTTCTCTCACTGAGGACAGACCAGGTAGTCCTCTGCTGTATATGTGTCAGAAGCCTCATATCAGCTAGTGTATGCTGCCTGGTTGGTGGTGCAGTGTCAGAGATCTCGTGGGTCCAAGTTAGTTGAGAACACTGTTCTTCTTATGGGGTCTCCCTCCTCTTCAGCTTATTTCAACCTTTCCCTAATTCAACCACAGAGATACCCAGCTTCTGTTCATTGTTTGGGTGTAAGTATCTGCCTCTGACTCCTTCAGCTGCTTGTTGGGCCCAAAGAGTGTGGAGGTCTGGTAGGGTGGTGGTCAGGGTGGTAAGGACATCCTTTTGGAGATGAGGGAGGAGGAATGGGATGAGGAATAGTTGGAGGACAGATCAGGATTGGAATAATGACTGGACTATAATAATAATAATAATAATAATAATAATAATATAATGGTAAAAGCACAATTCAAACAAAAAAAGAATACTTACTCAACTATCTACATAGCAGTTTTATTCATAACAGCCAGAAACTGGAAACAACTTAGAAGTCCCTCAAAGGAAGAATGGATATAAAAAACATGGTATATGTACAATTCAGCTATTAAAAACAACGACATCATAAAATTTTCAGGCAAATGGATGGAACTAGAAAATATCATCTTGAGGAGATAATTGAAACCCAGAAAGACACACTTAGCATGTACCCACTTATAAACAGATGTTAGCATTAAAATATAGAGTACTAATGTCATAATGCACAGACCCAAAGAAATTAAATGTAAGTGAACCAAAATTTTCTGATTTCTTTGGAGACTCAATTGTTTCTTTTTTTGTTTTCTGGAAGCTGTCTTATGATAGGATGTTTCATGAAGCAGACACATGAGAGGATGTTTTGCTAAGAATATACACATGGTAGTTTTGGGTTTTATTTTGTTTTTTTGTTTGTTTGTTTGTTTGTTTTGAAAGCTATCTTGTGAAATGTTATGTGATTGGTTTTGTTTTGTTTTGGTTGTTGTTGTTGTTGTTTCCTGTAGCAGACACTTATATAACCCCACAGACAGTGAGAGCTTGTTCTTGAATTGCTTCACCTTGCAAAACTTACTGGTTCTCACTGATGACACTCTAACATTGGTTCAACTTGCAGTGTTTTGTTGGTCTTCACTGATCTTTGCTTTTCATGACTTCTTAGAGAGTATCTTACCAAAGAACTTTCATGGTATTCCAGGTGCTTCTTGCCACTTCTACAAACTCATGCCAATTCAGCATGAATTCAAAATTTCTTCTGGATTGATCCACTGCTTCTTACTCAAGTTCAGTCCAAGAAAATGCAAAAAGCAAAGAGTTCCTAACCCAAAACATCCAGGAAATATAGAACAATGAAAAGACCAAACATAAGGATAATAGGTATAGAAGAGAGTGAAGATTCCCAACTTAAAGGGCCAGTAAATATCTTCAACAAAATTATAGAAAACTTTAACCTGAGAAAAGAGATGTCCATACATATACAAGAAGCCTACAGAACTCCAGATAGACTGGACCAGAAAAGAAGGTCCCCCCATCACATAACAGTCAAAACACCAAATGCACAAAATAAAGAAGGAATATTAAAAGCAGTAAGGGAAAAAGACCAAGTAACATATAAGGGCCGACCTATTAAATCACACCAGAGTTCTCAACAGAGACTATGAAAGTTAGGAGATCCTAGGCAGATCACATACAGACTCTAAGAGAACAAAAATGCTAGCCCAGACTACTAAGGAGTAAATGGCAGGAAATAATCAAACTCTGGGCTAAAATCAACCAAGTAGAAACAAAAAGAACTATACAAAGAATCAACCAAACCAGGAGCTGGTTCTTGGAGAAAATCAACAAGATAAATAAATCCTTAGGCAGACTAACCAGAGGGCACAGAGACAGTATCCAAAATGAAAAGGGAAATATAACAACAGAAACTGAGGAAATTTTTTTTAAAAATCATCAAATCCTACTACAAAAGCCTATCCTCTATAAAAATGGAAAATTTGGATAAAGTTTACAATTTTTTATACAGACACCAAATACCTAAGTCAAGTCAGAATCAGATAAACCATCTAAACAGTCCCATGACACTTAAGAAATAGAAGTAGTCATTAAAAGTCACCCAACAACAACAACAAAAAGACCAGATGGGTTTAGTGCAGGATTCTATCAGACTTCAAATAACACCTTCTATCAATACTCTTCAAACTATTCCACCAAATAGAAACAGAAGAAACACTACACAGTTCATTATATGAAAAAACAGTTATGCTGCATATTCTTCCTTGGAGATGGAATGGTTTCTACTAATCAGAAACCTGTCACAATTTCCTTTCATAGAGCACTTCATAAGAGATTTTTTTCTACTTCTATCATGTTTAATGTTCCAAATAGATTTTTTAAAGTGGTTGATCCACCTATAGTGTTGCAGACCCCTTCAGCTTCTTGGGTACTTGCTCTAGCTCCTCCATTGGGGGCCCTGTGTTCCATCCAATAGATGACAATGAGCATCCACTTCTGTATTTGCCAGTCACTGGCATAGTTTCACAAGAGACAGCTATATCAGGGTCATGTCAGCAAAATGTTGCTGGCATATGCAATAGTGTCTGCATTTGGTGGCTGATTATGGGATGGATCCCCAGGTGGGGCAGTCTCTGGATGGTCCATCCTTTTGTCTCCGCTCCAGGGTCTGCAACCCTATAGGTGGAACAACAATATGAACTAACCAGTACCCCCAGAGCTCATGTCTCTAGCTGCATATGTAGCAAAAGATGGCCTAGTCGGCCATCATTGGGAAGAGATGATGCAAACTTGGTCTTACAAACTTTATATGCCCCAGTACAGGGGAATGCCAGGGTCAAGAAGTGGGAGTGAGTGGGTAGGGGAGCAGGGCAGGGAGGGTGTATAGGGGACTTTCAGGATAGCATTTGAAATGTAAATGAAGAAAATATCTAATAAAACATTGGGAAAAAAGTGGTTGAGTACGTTTTACTTTTAGCTTCAGAAGACATCATGTATTTTAAAGAGGCATTTAACTATTATAAATTATTTTGACGACTTAAAAGCAAACACAGAAGTGGATGATCACAGTCAGCTATTGGATGGGTCACACGGCCCCCAATGGAGGAGCTAGAGAAATTACCCAAGGAGCTAAAGGGAACTGCAACCCTATAGGTGGAACAACAATATGAACTAACCAGTACCCGGGAGCTCTTGTCTTTAGCTGCATATGTATCAAAAGATAGCCTAGTCGGCCATCACTGCAAAGAGAGGCCCATTGGACTTGCAAACTTTATATGCCCCAGTACAGGGGAACGCCAGGGCCAAAAAGGGGGAGAGGGTGGGTAGGGGATTGGGGGGGTGGGTATGGGGGACCTTTGGGATAGCATTGAAAATGTAAACGAGGAAAATACCTAATTTTAAAAAATGTCAATACTGAATTCTATATTTTAAAATAAATTTTATTAGTTTAGTAATAAAGAAAAAGAAAAATTCCCTTCTCTTCCTCCCTCCTTTTCCTCCTGGGATCCAAAAGTCCCACCTGTACCTTCCACCCAATAATTGGCTCTGAGACTTCTTTATTGACAAATCAAGAACAATTAGGGAACTGGATCTTAGTATCAGAACCTGTTATTACAGAAATGTTGCTTAAGGAGGTTGGCAAAGAAGCAGCTGCTGCAGCCAGGTAGTCTTCTGCCTTGCTCTTGGAGGAGGTTTTCTGGGTTTGCTTCATAGTTTTCATATATACTGTCTTAGTCAGGGTTTCTATTCCTGCACAAACATCATGACCAAGAAACAAGTTGGGGAGGAAAGGGTTTATTCGGCTTACACTTCCATACTTCTGTTCATCACCAAAGGAAGTCAGGACTGGAACTCAAACAGGTCAGGGAGCAGGAGCTGATGCAGAGGCCATGGAGGGATGTTCTTTACTGGCTTGCCTTCCCTGGCTTACTCAGCCTGCTCTCTTATAGAATCCAAGACTACCAGCCCAGAGATGGCACCACCCACAAGGGGCCTTTCCCCCTTGATCACTAATTGAGAAAATGCCTTACAGTTGGATCTCATGGAGGCATTTCCTCAACTGAAGCTCCTTTCTCTGTGATATCTCCAGCTGTGTCAAGTTGACACAAAACTAGCTAGTACATATACTATTTTGAAAATGATTGGGGGAAAGCTGACAATTCTTTTGTGTTAGAGAAGATTACAGAATTGTCTGTGTACTTAGTTTTCTTATAGAGGCTGAAGTGCTTGGAAAGCAAAAAGAGCCAGTCGGGGGAGAAAAACAGGGATCAAGAAGACAACTGATATTGGTTCCAAGGAACATAATGCCATTATCATAGGGCAAATTATAGCTAGAAGTCTCATGAATCAAAACACCCAATGTTTTTAATTGTGGTGAATTGTGGTTTGGTGTCTGAAACCTGGAATTTACAGCATGATGAAGGATAGAAGCAAACTAATCTGGAAGGCAAACCACCTTCCTGCCCTGCTTCATGAACTTTCACTACAGGTTCATAAAGCTCCTCATTGAGACAAGGATCCAGAGAGAGCAGGAGATGGTACAAGAACCATGGGTTAGTGTTCAGGCAAGTGCAGCATCAGAGGATTTGCTTGGGGCTACACATGCATCTTTAGCCTTCCCTCTCTTTTTTGTATCATATGCCTACTAATGATACATTAACTGACGTGGCATCCTATAAAAATACTAGATCTAAAGAATTTTAATGAGGATATTATATTGTATAGTTTGCATTCTCTATTTGATAAAGAAATGTTAAGTAATTGGACTACACAGCATAGAGTTATTCCAGGATATTGGAAGGTATTGGTGCCAGCTGTGCTAGAAGCTGGTCATCAATTACAGTGGTGTGTGGAGGCATGAAGGCACAAAAATAGAACATAATATAGCAAGGGGGATAATGTTACTAAAGACCAACTACTTGGTGAAGAGCATTATGCTGATGTACAAGAACAAATCCAATCTGATGATGTTGTAATTTAACAATACTGTGTTGTGCTTTGAAAGTTTTGGTTATGATTGAAGAGCTAGGAAAAAATCTGCCTCATTTATTAAGGTAATAGAGGGTTCTGCAAAAGCCTTTACCAGTTCCTTATATGATTGGGTTCAGCTGTAAATAGGGCTACATCAGACCCTGAAACCAGACCATCATTGATAATAATTTTGGCACTTGAAAATGCAAACACTGAATATATGACAGCAATCAAACCCTTGAAAGCACTAAGAGCCCCAGTAGAAGAATGGATAAAGAAGACAACTGGTATTGGTTCCAAGGAACATAATGCCATTATCATAGGGCAAATTATAGCTAGAAGTCTCATGAATCAAAACACCCAATGTTTTTAATTGTGGTGAATTTTGTCCTTTCCAAAGAAAATTTTATACAATTCAAAATAGCAAGTACAATGACTCTGGAGAATGCAGTACTCATATAAAAGAACAAGCAGGTTCTGATTGCTATGAACCACAAATGCTTCCAGTAGCCACTGTGGAAAAGGAAAACATTGGTCAAAGAATTGTAGATCTAAGAGGGAAATTCAACATGGTCTCTTGCCATTGGCAAACAGAAGGAACTCTCAACTCAAGGTCCCAGAGCAAACAATATGAGCTGTCTTCCATTGGTCATCCAGCAAGTAATAAGCAGGCAAGAAAATCATAACTAGGTATTTCTGATCTTATATATTTTACAGAGGAAAATGCAGCTTTGGAGATGGCCACACATATGCCTTTTGCACTATCCACAACAGTTGAATTTACAACTGATGCTTATGATCCTTTATTCTCAGAGAAGTGGGAATAATATTGGGGAAAAGTGGGTTAACTTTGTAAAGATATATTTTGTATTCAGGTACAATAGATGAGGGTAAAAAGGAAGAAATAAAAATCTTGACATATGTGAAAAAGCAGATGCAAATTAATGTAGGAGATAGAATTGCTCAGCTGTTGCTGTTTCCTTACATCAAGCACAGGAACACTCCAGTAGAAAGAAATTTTGGGAGTCCTGGAAAACATGTGTTCTGCTGAACAGTGGTTAATAATCAGAGACCCAAAGTTATGGTACAAATGAATGGTGTTTATATAAAAAGTTTGGTGGGTACAGAAGCTGACATTAGTATACATTCTCAAAGATTTGGCATCCAAATTGACCACTTCAGAAAGTTTATAGGAATTTATAGGAATTAATAAACTATCATAAATAAGTGTCCAATGTATTACCTGTGTGGAATGAGAAGGGCAAACAGGGAAGTTGAGACCTTATGTGGATATCACTAGTTTATAAAGAAAGAATCTTTTACAACAATGGAGTACTGAAATTAATACCTCTGCAATTCTGGGAACAGCAAATGAGGAAATTAGAGGTGATATGTTAGTTGTCTCTACAGAAAGTATTGAAAGAAGTGATCTAGAACAATCACAAGGTGTGCCCATTGTCTAAACACAGAACATCACAGAGATTGTGTTTCCAAATTTATAAAGGGGACCACTGCTGACATACCAATTATAATGATGATCAAACAGACCTGTATGACTAGAGCAGTGGCCCATAACAAAAGAAAAATTCCAGGCACTTTAAAAGCTGCTACAAAAACAACTGGAGGCTCAACATGTAGAAATGTCTACCAGCCCATGGAATTCCCCTGTGTTTGTGATAATGCACTCACTGATAAGTGGATACTAGCCCAAAAGCTCCAAATAACCAGGGTACAATTCACAGACCACATGAAGCTCAATAAGAAGGAAGACCAAAGTGTGGGTGCTTCAGTTCTTCTTAAAAGGAGAACAAAATGCTCACAGGAGAAAATACAGAGATAAAGTGTAGAGCAGAGACTAAAGGAATGGCCACCCAGAGACTGTCCCACCTGGGGATCCATCCCATATACAATTACCAAACCCAGACACTATCATGAATGCCAACAAGTGCATGCTGAAAGGAGTCTGATATAACTGTCTCCTGAAAGGCTCTGCCAGTGTCTGGCAAATACCGAGGTGAATGCTCATAGCTAACCATTGGACTGAGCACAGGGTCACCAATGGAGGAGCTAGAGAAAGGACCTAAGGAGCTGAAGGGGTTTGCAGCCCTATAGGAGGATCAACAATATGAAACAACCAGACCCCTCCCCCCAGGACTCCCAGGGACTAAGCCATCAACAAAGGAGTACACATGGCTTCAGCTGCGTATATAGCAGAGGGTAGCCTTGTCATGAATCATTGGAAGGAGAGGTTCTTGGTCCTATGAAAGCTTGATAGATGCCCCAGTGTAGGGTAATTGAGGGCGGGGAGGTGGAAGTGGGTGGATGGAGTAATACCTTCATAGTAGCAGGGGGAGGGATGTAATTATGTTTCCTGGAAGGAGGAAAACCAGGAAAGCAGATAACATTTGAAATGTAAATAAAGAAAATATCCAATTTAAAAAACAAATAAGGTAAATGGAGAATGATAATAGATTTAAGAGTAGTTAATAGGGTAATGCAACCAATGGATTTTTTTTATAGCCTGGACTTCCTTTACCTTCCTTGTTACCAAGATCATGGCCTATAATTATTATTGACTTGAATAATTGCTTTTCAACAATACCCTTATATGAGCTGGATAGGAAAAGGTTTGCTATCTCAGTACCTACTCTGAAAAACAGTGGTCCATTAAAGAGATATCGCTGGAAGGTACTTCTACAGGGAATGTTAAATAGTTCAATTTTATGTCAATATTTTATACAACGAAGATTAGAAACAATTTGTTAGCAATTTCCTTTATCTATTATTTATCATTACATGGATGATATGTTGTTGACTGATTCAGATGAAGATGTTTTAGAGAAAATGCTTCAGGAAACGAAAAGAATTCTGCCATGCTTGGGGTTACATATTGCTCTAGAAAATATACAAAATGGAGATTCACTTTTTTATTTGGGTTAATAAGTCATGATACAAATTTAAACAGTCCAAGATGTCTAAAAGCTGAAGCAGAAAAAGAGGTAATTGTTGTAAAACAAATACTGCAAGAGGCATATGTGGATCAAATTGATCCTAAAAGTGATTGTATCTTGGTCATTTTGCCTTCAACTCATTCTCCTACTGGGCTCATTATGCAAAGGGAAGATTATGAAATGGATTTTTCTTAGTGCATAAAGCAAAAAACTGAAGACATATAAAGAAAAGGTGTATAAGTTATAAAAGGTATAATAAGACTATATCAATTATCAGAAACATATCAGGCCAAAATAGTAGTACCTCTTACAATTGCTGACTTTATGTCATTATGGGTGATAAATTAAGATTGTCAAAGAGCTTATAGTAACTACTTGAGTGAAAATAATACCAAATATCCAAAAAGAAAATGTATACAATTTATAAAAGAATTGGATTTCTCACATATTGTAAAGAGAACACCAATTCTACCAGGCACCAACATTCTCTACTGATGCAAACAAGTTGAGGATGGCATGTTATAAGTCAGACAAAATAGGTAAGAAGATCAAAAGTCCACCTACCTCAGTTCAAAAATCATGATTGTATGCAATCCTTGTGGTATTATTATCCTAAAACTCTTAACATAATTACTGATTCTTTATATGATGAAAGGGTTGTTTTGCATATAAAGACTGATGAATTTGTACCTAATAACATAGAATTAACTTTGTTCTTTATATAATTGTAATTGGCCATCAGTAGTAGAAAACTGTACATTATATATTACTTATATTTGTTTGCATACAGGTTTGCCCAGTCCATTCGCTAAAGGAAATAAAGAAATTGACTAACTCCTAATAGAAAATGTGTTAGAAGCCTCAAAATTTCATGAGAAACATCATATTAATGGGAAATGTTTAAATCTTTTCGTACCATTTAGCAACAAGCCAAAAAATTACACGTATAAACAGCCCTATGTATTCTCTATACAACCAAACTTGATTACCTACTGGTGGTAACCCAGAGACACCAAAAGAAATGATATCTGACAAATGTTTTTCATTTTGCAAAATTTGGAAAACAAAAGTGTTTACACCATACCATTAACACCTACTCAGGGCTTCAATTGGCAACTACTTTAGGTTATGAAAAGGCTGGTTGTATAATTACATAATTATTGGAAATTATGGCAATTATGGGGATACCTGCACAAATTAAACCTGACAATGCTCCCACTTATGTATCCAATAAGATAAAGCAATTCTTTGTATATTATATAAAGCATGTTACTCTATACCACACAATCCCACAGGATAAGCAATCATAGGAAGAGCAAATCATATCTTAATAGAGATGCCTATTAAACAAAAAGAAAGAGTAAAACACACAGATTTATACTGAATAATGCTTTGTTAGCTCTAACTTTTCTTAGTATTGGTGAAAAGGGAACTACAGCAGCTGAGAGACACTGGGTTACTGAAAAAACTGAGGAACTATGAAAACCAGCATACTATACGGATTTGTTGACATTAGAATAGAATCCTACAGTAGTTTTAATACTTTGGTGTGCTTATGCTTATGAATCTACAGGGAATAATAAAATATGGTTACCAACCAAACTTATAAAGATTAGACCTGACCAGATAAAACCTCTTAACCACTGAGACATGAATGTCTCCATGAAGCAAATAACTCAAGTGATTCACTATTGCAGACTCTCTCATTTACTGATTTCTCCAAAATATGCATGCAAATCTTCAAATTTATTGATCACACAAAGACTAGACAAAACATAGCATAACTAGATAGATAGAAACTGGACAACACTTAGACTGAACAGACAACATAAAAACGAAACAACACAGAGAATGGACAACAAATGTTACAGCTAGCTTTTTTCAGACTAGACATTTTTATTGGCCCCTAACAGGTATTTTTCACCCCAATTTAGCAGGAAGTAATTATAAGACCATTTTATCAGTATCTTAAGTTGTGTGGATGATTTTGGTTGTTTGATGTGTTATGGTTGTTATCATCTAGGGTGGTAGGTTGTTGTTAGTTATGATCAGTGATTGCTAGAAATTTAAGATTATATGTTTGAAGCATTGTACATCGATATAGCTTTCATCCTTATGTACTACTTGTTTAGAGTACTGGAAGGTATTCTGCATTTACCAGAGGAAAGAGGTAAACACTAACCTAGCTATAAACCTTTTGATATACAATGGTAACCTGACTAGATGGTATGCTTCTGTAATAGTGGCACAAACTCTGTCACATTGTCAGAGTTACAAAATCCCAATTAGATAATATTTAAGACCTACTCTATGAGATGGAACCTATGACTGACACTGCTCAGTTGGCCGAGAATCTGGCACTATATAGGTCTAAAAAAAACTATACATTATTGTTCTGCTAAAGGAATGTAAAAATAATGACTTCATTACCAAAGAAGCTTTCTCCTACAGTATATGATAACTAATATATAGACCCACAACTGGAATATATATATATATATATATATATATGAGAGAGAGAGAGAGAGAGAGAGACTTTGGAACATTCCTTCTTTAATGGAATGTGTTCATCAAATCCCTTCCCTCAAGCTCAAAGAACTTTTTTTTTTAATTAGGTATTTTCCTCATTTACATTTCCAATGATATCCCAAAAGTCCCCCATACCCTCCCTCCAACTCCCCTAACCACCCACTCCCACTTTTTGGCCCTGGCGTTCCCCTGTACTGGGGCATATAAAGTTTGAAAATCCAATGGGCCTCTCTTTCCAGTGATGGCCGACTAGGCCATCTTTTGATACATATGCAGCTAGAGTCAAGAGCTCCGGGGTACTGGTTAGTTCATAATGTTGTTGCACCTACAGGGTTGCAGACCCCTTTAGTTCCTTGGATACTTTCTCTAACTCCTCCATTGGGGGCCCTGTGATCCATCCAATAGCTGACTGTGAGCATCCACTTATGTGTTTGCTAGACCCTGGCATAGTCTCACAAGAGACAGCTATATCAGGGTCCTTTCAACAAAATCTTGCTAGTGTATGCAATGGTATCAGCGTTTGGAGGCTGATTATGGGATGGATCGCTGGATATGGCAGATCCTAGATTGTCCATCCTTTTGTCTCAGCTCCAAACTTTGTAACTCCTTCCATGGGTGTTTTGTTCCCAATTCTAAGAAGGGGCAAAGGGTCAACACTTTGGTCTTCGTTCTTCTTGAGTTTTATGTGTTTGGCAAATTGGAACTTATATCGTGGGTATTCTAAGTTTCTGGGCTAATATCCACTTATCAGTGAGTACATATCATTTGAGTTCTTTTGTGATTGGGTTACCTCACTCAGGATAATGCCCTCCAGGTCCAACCATCTGCCTAGGAATTTCATAAATTCATTCTTTTTAATAGCAGAGTAGTACTCCATTGTGTAAATGTACCACATTTTCTGTATCCATTCCTCTGTTGAGGGGCATCTGGGTTCTTTCCAGCTTCTGGCTATTATAAATAAGGCTGCTATGAACATAGTGGAGCATGTTTCTTTCTTACTAGTTGGAATATCTTCTGGATATATGCCCAGGAGAGGTATTGCGGGATCATTGGTAGTACCATGTCCAATTTTCTGAGGAACTGCCAGACTGATTTCCAGAGTGGTTGTACAAGCTTGCAATCCCACCAACAATGGAGGACTGTTCCTCTTTCTCCACATCCTCACCAGCATCTGCTGTCACCTGATTTTTGATCTTAACCATTCTGACTGGTGTGAGATGGAATCTCAGGGTTGTTTTGATTTGCATTTCCCTGATGATTAAGGATGTTGAACATTTTTTCAGGTGTTTCTCAGCCATTTGGTATTCCTCAGGTGAGAATTCTTTGTTTAGTTCTGAGCCCCATTTTTTAATGGGGTTATTTGATTTTCTGGAGTCCACCTTCTTGAGTTTTTTTTTTTTTTTTTTTTTTTTTGGTTTTTCGAGACAGGGTTTCTCTTTATAGCCCTGGCTGTCCTGTAACTCACTTTGTAGACCAGGCTGGCCTCGAACTCAGAAATCTGCCTGCCTTTGCCTCCCGAGTGCTGGGATTAAAGGCGCGCGCCACCACGCCTGGGCCTTGAGTTCTTTATATATATTGGATATTAGTCCTCTATCTGATTTAGGATAGGTAAAGATCCTTTCCCAATCTGTTGGTGGCCTTTTTGTCTTATTGATGGTGTCTTTTGCCTTACAGAAGCTTTGCAGTTTCATGAGGTCCCATTTGTCAATTCTCAATCTTACAGCACAAGCCATTGCTGTTCTATTCAGGAATTTTTCCCCTGTGCCAATATCTTCGAGCCTTCTCCCCACTTTCTCCTCTATAAGTTTCAGTGTCTCTGGTTTTATGTGAAGTTCCTTGATCCACTTAGATTTAACCTTAGTACAAGTAGATAGGAATGGATCAATTCGCATTCTTCTACATGATAACTGCCAGTTGTGCCAGCACCATCTGTTGAAAATGCTGTCTTTTTTCCACTGGATGCTTTTAGCTCCCTTGTCGAAGATCAAGTGACCGTAGGTGTGTGGGTTCATTTCTGGGTCTTCAATTCTATTCCATTGGTCTACTTCTCTGTGCTATACCAGTACCGTGCCGTTTTTATCACAATTGCTCTGTAGTAAAAACTCATAGAACTTTGTGGAAGAGGAGGTAAAAAGACATTAAGGTCCAGAGGGAAAAGATGGTATCAAGAAAACTGTCTTTCAGCAACAACAGGATTGATGAACATATGAAATCATAGAGACTAGCATGATGAATGGAGCCTGCACAATCCAAACCATATATGGCCTCATCACTGAGATAGGGGAATAGATAAAATACATAAAACCCAATTATGAAGCTATCTCCAAGTAACTACTACTCTTGAAGGAAAAAAAATGATTTTTTCCAAGGAATTCTCACTGGGGTTACAAACCATACTTAAGTGCAGGCTCCATGCTTAGCAGTAAATGGACAATACAAAATAAATTCAATGGCATTTTGGGAGATTTTTGTTTGTTTGTTTATTTCATTTTGCTTTATCTGCTCTATCTGTGTATATTATGGTTTATGATTTCTGAGGTTTTATGTTGTGTGTGTGCATGTGTGTGTGAGTGTGTGTGTGTGCATTTCTCAACACTTGTTGGTTTCTCCTTGTTTGATTTCTTGGTCATATGGTCGGTTGGTTTTATTCTTCTTTGTCTTTGTATTTGCCTTTTCATTTTCTTAAGAAAAAGAGAAAGAAGTCATAGAGTTGGAACAGTGGATAGTGAGGAGGCTCTGTGAGGATATGAGGGAGATAAAACTGACTATATATGTTATATTAAAATAAATGTATTTTGGGAAGTTGCTCAGCTCATGGCTGGCCAAGTAACACCAAAGTGCTGCTCTGAAACCATGGACCTGGGCAGAGAGGAGCCAATATAACATCAAATATGTGATGGAGAGGTGAAAAAGATAGAAAAATGGAGTAGTGGATATGCAAAGGAAAGAGGCAGAAATGGAGACAGGATGGTGGTGATAGAGAGAACTGGCAAGAAGGCTAAGTTCAACATGTAGTCATTTCGAAGCAGTGTTGGTGAGATGGTGTACAACATAAGAAATTTTGCTTAGAATGTATGCAAATGCAAACTCAACCCAAAAATATGCTGCTGGGCTCTAGGATACCCCTGGTTCTAGGCAACCACCAAGGCCCAAAATAAGAAAGGTTTCACTTCCTGGATTGAATGTTCTTAAAGGAACACTGTGTTGCATGGTATCAGAGGCCATGTTGGTGTCAGTTGTCCATGCTGCCATCATAGACTATGATGAAGCTTGAAGTGCATGTGGATATATGCAATCTGGGCCACTTTTAATTCCTCAGTAGTGAACTTGAGCTTTGCTGTTTTAGGCAGCCATGCCTATGTGAGTGGCATATGTAACCATGTGAGACCATATTGACTCATGTGGTCCATGCAGCCACTGAAGGCCATGAGTGGATCAGTGGTCCTGATATGACCAGAGGCTGAGTTGATTGTGCATCCATATTATTTCTGAAACCTGTGTGAATACTGTGGTTAGGGTTTCCACCTGAAGCCATATTACTGTCCACAGGCATAGGACAGGTAGCCCATCCCTAAGCAAAATAGCTGGCCCACCCTTCACTGGCCTACAGCACTACAGCACAGTGCATGTGTGTAGGAGAGCTGGTTCTGCCCTCTCTGTCCACTGCTTGGCTCTCCTCAGCTAATGGATTCTGGGGCAGAAACAAGAGTAGAAAGACTCATCCTCTTGGGAAACTGGCCACTGGGAATTTGACCATGCTCCAATGAATATATAGACCACACAAAATGTACATTTTTTTTCCTTTTCTTCTTTTACGAGGGTAAAAGGAGAAGGCCATGGGGGAGGGGGGGAATCATACATGGGAAGCCTGTGAAGTGAGCATAATTCTGACACATGATGTAAGATACCCAAATAACCAATAAAAAGACATAAGTAAATAAAGAACTTTAGTTTCAAGAAAAATTAAATAAATGAATCAATGTATTTCTATACAGTTAGCAATTATAAAATATTCAATATGTTTTATTTGTCCATACTGGTAGACCTATCTTTGCATTCTGTTATTGGGATATAATATTAGCTAGAATTGTACAAAAAATAGCTATATATAAAAATCTTGTATGGAGAGATTTTATGTAAGTACATGTGGACAAAAATATACATTATGGATCTTCCGCTGGAACCCAGTGGAGGCTCCTAAGGGCTCCAGAGTACTCTCAATTCTGCAGGACCTCAGGATCACCTCAGGATCACAGGTGAGTGGAATGCAACATCTGCTCCAAAGAATCGCAGAGGGTCTTGTGCCAGCAGGAACAGGGACGAAGGAACACATCCAACCAGAATGCTGGGATTTGTTTAGGTCAAGGCCAGACCCTCCATCTTCTGCGTGAACCTGGCTAAGGGCATCTAGGCCCCAGAGGACTCTCCACACTGCACGACCCCTAGAACACCCAGGATCTCGTGATCACTTGAAAGCACGTGGGTGACAGAAGCAACAGAGCTTCTAGAACAGGGTCCAGTCTGGCCTTCATCCTCAGCCAGGAGGCAGAGCTGAGACCCAGACCAGAAACTAACAGAAAAATCAACTCAAATGATAAAATAGACAGAGAACAAAATTAGGTAAACAACACCCTCATAATAGCCCCAAATAATATAGCATATCTTGGTATAACTCTAACTAAGCAAGTAAAAGTTTTGTATGACAAGAACTTCAAGTCTCTGAAGACAGAAATTGAAGAATATATCAGAAGATGGAAAGATCTTCCATGATCATGGATCAGTAGGATTAACATATAAAAATGTCCATCTTACCAAAAGCAATCTACAGATTAAATGCAATCCTCATCAAAATTCCAACACAATTGTTTACAGACCTTGAAAGAGTAATTCATATTTCTCAACTTCATGTAGAAAAACAAAAGATCCAAGATAGCCAAAAGAATCCAGAACAATAAAATAATGATGATGGTAGGAACCACCATCCAAGACCTCAAGCTATGCTATAGACAAATAGTAATAAAAACTGCATGGTACTGATACAGACACAGAGAGCTTGATCCATGGAATATAATCAAAGTCCCACAAACAAAACCAAACATATATGAACACTTGACTCTCAACAAAGAAGCCAAATATAATACAGTTTAAAAAAAAGAAATGATCTTCAGTAAATTATACTTCTCTATCTGGATGTCTGCCTGTAGAAGAAGGCAAATAGAGCCATATTTATCACCTTGCACAAGACTCAAATTCAAGTGTATCAAGGACCTCAATGTAAAACCAGATACACTAAACCTAATAGAACAGAAAGGAAAGAGCCTTGAATGCACTGGTAAAGGAGATAATTTTCTAACCAGAAAACACATGGCTCAGGCTCTAAGATCAACATTTGATAAATGGGACTTCATGAAACTAAAAACACAAAGGACACTGTCGATAGGACAAATGGCAGCCTACAGATTGGAAAAATATCTTCATTAAACTCAATGCAATAGAGGGCTAATATCCAAAATATATAAAGGACTCAAGAAGTTAGACTCCAAAAACCAAACAATCCAATTTTAAAATGGGGTACAAAGCTAAACAGAATTCCCAACAGAGGAATCTCAAATGGCTGAGAAGCACTTACAGAAATGTTCAACATCCTTAGTCATCAGGGAAATGCAAATGCAAGTGACCCTGAGATTCCAGCTTATACCAATCAGAATGGCTAAAAGGAAAAACTCAAGGGACAGCACCTACTGGTAGGGATGAAGAGAAAGGGGAACCTCCTGAGAACTGTAAACTTGTACAATTGCTCTGGAAATTATTCTGGCAGTTTCTCAGAAATTTTGAAATAGTTCTACTTGAAGACCCAGAAATCCTGCACATATACTCCAAAGATGTTCTATCATACCCCAATGATATGTGCACCACATTCATAGCAACTATATTTGTAGTAGCCAGAAACTAGGAACAACCTATATTTACCTCAACAAAAGTGTGGATACAGAAAATGTTTATTTTCACAATGGAATACTATACAGCTATTTAGAAACCAGGACATCATTAGTTTTGCATGCAAATGAGTAGAACTAGAAAATATCATCCTGAGTGAGGTAGTCCAGACCTAAAAAAGACATGCATGGTATGTGTTCACTGATAAATAGATATTAACCATAAAGTACAGAAAACCAATGATATATCCCACAGATACAAAGAAGTTAAAAAAGAAGGAAGGCCCAACAAAGGATGCTTGAATCTCACTTATAAGGGGGAATAAATTAGTCATTGGAGTCAGAGGGAGGAAGAGAACTCTGGGGTGGAAAAGACAGGGAGAGGAATGAGTAGGAACTATCAGGTGCTGGAGAGAAGGGAGAGAAGCCCAGAGTGTCAGGAAAATGAATGGTAATCTGCAGCTGCCAGTGGTGTAGAGAAGGGAAAATCTCTAGAAAGTTCCAGAGGCATGGAATAGAGAAGGCTCCCAGGATTCAATGCAGGCAACCTTAAATGAAATGCCTAAAAGTAGGGACATGGAACTGAAGAGGCCACATCCTATAGTCAGACAGAACCCCCAGTATAAGGAACACCAACCTACTCACAAAACTTTGACTCAAAATTTGTCCTGCCTAAAAATAGTGCAAGGGTGGAGCAGAGACTAAAGGAAAGGCCAATCAGTAACTGATCCAACTCAAACCCCATCCCATGGGCAAGCACCAATCCCTTAAAATTATTAATGATACTCTTTTATGCTTGGAAACAGGAGGCTAGCATAATTGTCATCTGAGAGTCTTTACCCAGGAATAGACTGAAGATATCCACAGCCAAACATTAGACAGAGTTTGGGGATTCTTATGGAAGAGTTTGGGGAAGGATTGAAGGCCCTGATGTAGATAGAAAATACATAGAAGACCAACAGAGTCAACAAACCTGGCCCTCTGTGTTCTCTCAGAATCTGAGCCACCAGCCACAGAAGCAAAAAGAGGCTGACAGAGGTCCCTCCATACACATATGTAGAAGACAGGCAGCTAAGTGTTCCTGGATGCCCTGTCTGCCCTTTGTGGGAGAAAATGTGCCCAATCTATCAGATACTTAATGTGCCAGGGTACTGTAATATCCAAGGGAACCCTACCCTCTCAGAGAAGAATCAGAAAAGGTGGAGGAATGAGATGGACAGGCCAAGAGGGGAACGGTGTTTGAGATGTAAATAAACTAAATAATTTAGGTACGTAAATAAATATTAACAGTTAAATAGATGCTCAAAATGAATTTCACTGTTACTCCCTAATCCCTAAGTGCCATTTCTACAGCTTGCAGATTTTTGAAAGTATGGGTACCTAAATCACATATACACAGGAAATAGAAAATGGGAGCTTTTTAGGGTGAAGAAAGGAGGTAAATGCAGAAATAAGCAAGTGGATAGAATAATAGTAAAGATGCCTGAAAAGCCACAAGGAATAATACAATTAACTACTTACGTAACAAAACAAAAATTTATAGTACATGTTTTCTCATGTATATACATACAAACATAGTTTTAATGAACTCTTATCTAGGCTGATGGTACTTCCTTTATGTTCCAAAGACAACCTAACAAAAACCCTAATATCAGATATAAGAAGCCCTTTTTCAGTTGTTGGCCAGGGATGGCCAAAAGATTTCCAAAACCTACAGACTTGCCATTGCCCTTGGTTACTCATCCCCACAGACATGAAAATACCTATTGCTGAAGATATAATGTACTTCAGAAACAGCACTCAGGGACTCTTGAGGTTGAACTAGTCTGAATACCCCCTAGTTGAGGACTACCTTTCATGGTACCATAAGGCACTATGAAAGCTTTCAAAGGAAGCAGGGAGCCAAGAGTCCTTCTTAGCTATGATGCCTATGAACAACATCAATGACCCACATGACATTATAATTCTAAGGGTGTAGAAGTGGTGTGCATTTCTTGCTGGTAAACAATAGCTCTCTTATTTGACTTAAGACCTACTCAACAAAAGGGAAGCCATGCCTGATACTAGAAACCTAGATAACTAGTCAGTGGTAGTGAAATCATGGTCATTGGAGGAGAATCTACAACCATTACCTTATTAAACCAGCACAATCTCTAACAACAATCTATAAACATTTGTCCTTATGTCCACAAATATGTATAGTCTTCACTGTCATCAAGGAAATTTCTCTTTGCAATTGATGGAGAGTACTACAGAAAATCACAATCAATCAAAATGAAGAGGTGTGAAACCTAGTTCAAATGCACATAGCTATAAAACACCCCCACACTTAAGGTTAGGGAACACTAAAGAAGAGGGGATGGAAGGATTATAAGACCCAGAGGGTCAGGGACTTTTGATTTGATGTTTGTCTATTAGTAACATCAGAAACTACACCCATAAAGTTTCACTAATATGACTGCCGAAACATGAACTGAGCAAGAACATGAATGGACATGCAAATGGACAAATAAAAGACTACTTCAACTCTACATAGAAATCTTTAGGCAACTGAAGAAAGCAAATCTGGGAAAGATGGCCTTCCCTCAACAAAGAGCACAGCCACTTGTTTGTCTATTGCCAAATTATAAGACCTGAAAACATACATGCAAATGAAATTATGTCGACAAAACAGGTTATGGGCATACATGTATATGCCTGCAAAAACAATTACTGAAAATAGGCCATGAATTTCGAGGAAAGTGGGAAGAGATATACAGGGTGGTTGGAGGGAGAAAGGTAAGGGAAAAATGTAATTATATTATAATCTCAAGAATAAAATTAGTGAGAGACAAAGAAAAAAGAATGACATTTTTCTCCCTAATTTTTACTTAAGAGATCGATCCGAGTACTTAACCTTTATTATCCTAATATCTTTTGGGATATTTGAGTTGTTATTAACTGGAGAAAACTAATGCTGTATATACTTGTGCATAAATTCTGGATTCACGGAAGCAACTTGTCTATATTTTTGCAAAGCAAATTCTGTGAGTCATCCTTCTCAGGGCCCCAATCACTTCTTTGTTTCTCAGGCTATAGATGATAGGATTTAGCATTGGGGTGAGAACTGTGTAGAAGACTGCAAGAATCTTGTCCTCTTCTGGGGATCGGAGGGATCTTGGGCGTAGATAGGTGTAAGCAAATGGTGCGTAGTAGAAAGTTACAACAGTGAGGTGAGTGCTACAGGTAGAATAGGCCTTCTTCTTCCCCGCCCTAGAATGCATACGGTAGATAGCAAGGAAAACACGACCATAGGAACACACTATTCCAATGAATGGAAACACAAGAAAGAGGATTGTACTCACAAACACTGTATACTCATAGACCCATGTGTCTGTGCAAGCCAGAGTCAACATGGCAGGGACATCACAGAAGAAATGGTTGATGGCTCTGGATCTGCAGTAAGGAATTTGGAGTGCATATCCAGTATGAGCACAGGAATTAATGGAGCCCAGAATCCAAGCTCCTGTTATCATCATCACACAGACTCTTTTATTCATATGTGTGGCATAGTGGAGAGGAAAACAAATAGCCACATAACGGTCATAGGCCATAGATGCCAACAAAAGGGTTTCTGCACCCCCAAAAGTCAAGAAGAGGAAAATCTGAAATCCACACCCAATGAAGGAGATGTATTTATTACCTAACATAAAGTCAGATACCATTTTAGGGACAATGGTAGAGATGTAATTTAAGTCAATAAGAGAAAGCTGACTAAGTAAAAAATACATGGGTGTGTGGAGATGTGAATCCAGGAGGATGAGGAGGATCATGGACAGGTTACCAATCCAAGCTGTCAGAAAGATGAGAACAATGAGAATGAAGAGGAACAGACCTATTTTTGATGGTGGGAACAATCCCAATAAAATGAAACCTGTAAATGTTTGATTATAACTATCCATTTGGTGTTCATTTACATTTTCTTAGAAACATGTGCAACAGTAAATTCATTAAACACAATAAAATTATTCAATTCATGATTTTCACCAGACTGAGAATAATCATAACTGCTAAACAAAAAATACACAGTGTACTTTGACTCATCTTCTGTCTCATACATAAGTTGGGAGAAAAACCAATGTATATGCACAAAATATCTTAATGAAATTTGAGTACCTATGCAAATATTTCCATAATGGCCTTATTAAAAATTGATATTTTATTCCTAACAATATGAGATATTATGAACATGCGACTTCATACTGCATGTTTGGAACCAATTTAAATATCTAAAACACATACCCATAATTTAATAATTTTTTTCCAATCATGATGACTCTTTCTGTCATACTCTGGCCCTAAGATACACACAAAAATGGAACAGTTAATAATATCATTCAAATTTCTTTTTCTTTCTGATACATACGCTCCACATTAATGAAAAAGATCTTATAAAATACAAGTGTTATTTCTTTAAAAGTCTATAAATAATACTTATGGACAATTTTCAACCACACAAGGTCATTTTCTTTTCCTTCTTCATGCACATTTGGAACATCTAACTAGATCCTGTTTGTGTACATCCGCCCAACATATCCACCCCACAAATGGAACAAGTGTGTGTCAACTCCTTCTTGGAACCTCACAGAGCACTTCCCTTTTTTTCTTCACTCCTTAATGTTTTTTCTTTTATCTAGAACATAAGGTAGAAATCTAAGCAGATTCGTTTATTACTTTTTCATCTTAGAATTAACTGAAATAATAAGGAAATGACTGCTGTAGATTTAAAATTACATAATATAAAGCAGAGAAATTACTATAAAAGAGGACTCGGGACCTTTCAGAGTTTGTTTCAGGCTTGTTAATGTACTCCATTCAGGTGCTAAATTCTGGGAGGGAAAAGAAATCCTGAGTCTTCAGAATGAGCATGAGCGTGGTTCCCTCCCCTCCAAGAGAGGTTGCTGCCAGCAGAAGGCTTAGCATACTGGGCCCAGAGAGTGTGTGATATGCTTCTCTGTGCTAGAGCCAAAGAATATCAGCCTGGGAATCTGCAGACTGAAGAGGAAGATATAGCACTTAGGAATATACAAACACATATACATATAAACACACAAACCTATCCATAAAATAAGTAAGAAATGACTGGGAAAATGTAGGTATTATCAGAAAAATTGGCATCTTTAGGAGAGCTATTAAGTCTATAACACAGATATCAATTCTTTTAAGAAGGGAATTAGAGATTCTGGTAATGAATTTCTGAAACTAAAATGATCAGGTCTGATCAAATATAATTAAGAAAATTTCTAATGTAAGCTGGAAAACATTTGAAAGAAAAATATAGCTAAAACATAAAAGGCTGAAGTTTATAAAAGGAAAAAATAATTGGAGCTTTAAGATCAGATACTTATGCATGTTCATAGGCATCCCTCAAAATGCCTAACATAAAATGATTGTGGCTTGAGATTATCAAAAGAAAAAGCAAAACGTTTGCTCAAGACTGAAATATGCAACTCTGTACTGTAAATACCATGCACATTATACATAAAATTAAAGAGAAATTATTTATTGAACAGTATAGCTTCTTAAGAATGCACAAAGTTGCTGGGCAGGGCAGTGGTGGCGCACTCCTTTAATCCCAGCACTTGGGAGGCAGAGGCAGATGGATTTCTGAGGTAGAGGCCAGCCTGGTCTACAGAGTGATTTTCAGGGTAGCCAGGTCTACACAGAGAAACCCTGTCTCGAAAAACAAAACAAACAAACAAAAAACAAAAAAAACAAAAAACAAAAAACAAAAAAGAATGCACAAAGCTTTCTCAAAAATCACTTTACTTTTTTAGAATAGATTTTAGGTTAAAAAATGCAAGAGATGAGAAATGCAGTAACAGCAACCAAACACCTACAGGCTTTGCAGTGTGTTGTACATGCAACAAATGCATGCCAGTACAGGAAATACCAATACATTTTAGAAGATGGAACAAAGTTGTTGACCTCCCTCAAACACAAAGTAGTGGCTATGCTGGGAGGGAAGAAGAAGGGAGAAAAGGAGCAGAGGGTTTGCTGTCTAAGCATCTTCATACATATTATGCAAGTACAAGAGAAACAGTGAAGTAGGAATGAGCTGTAATAGGAATGCCTATGAAATTCTCTTATCCTTTGGGATGCTGCTGCTATAACATAAAAATTTACCAGGTATGATCATCCCAAAAGTCAAAATTTTCATGCGTGAAGCTTGAAGTTAATTATGAGAAACAAAGTGGAACTCTGAGTCTGTGTTTAGCAAATGAGTCTCAGATGGCTACTGAAAACAGATGAAGATCTGGGAAAGCAGAGTTTTCATAGTCATATCTGGATTCATCACAAGACCAACACCCTAGACTGACATTAGAGTATATCATTAACACTGATTTTTTTAAGTGATTGAAATGTAATGTTAATTATTACTAATGTGATTAACATGGTGATGACTGCCATCATTTGTACTTTACATAGAAAGTAACAGTATTTCCATGAGTAACTTTAATCCTGCGATGAGAATCACAAAGAGAAATAATTACTGATGTATCGAATGAGTTTCTGAATGTGACATGTCAGAATTGTCAAAGAAACAGTTTCACCTAACAGTGTTTTGCTGTATCTATGTGACAATAGTGAGGAATGTAACTGCATCTGCAGGAAAATGGTTTCCACCACTGAATATTTGCTTCAAAGTTGAAAGTGGAGATAACATTTTTTATTTATATAAGAAACCAAGCCATGTGATTTTCTTTCTTTCACAGGGTGAAATAGCAATGATTCATCTATTTACAAATCATTCAAATAGATTTAACTTGTCTTGATTCCCCTAACAAATTGTTGTCAAAGCACTATGCATAAGAAAAAAGAGCCATCAAAAAAAAAAAAAAAAAAAAAGGTGACAAGAACTTCATATGGAGCTGAGGCACAATTTATAATTTCCTTCATATTGTATTTCTATTTAATTTTGGTCATCTAACCTGTAAAATAATGTAACCACTAGTAACCACAGGGTATTATTATGTAGACCTGACTAGCATAGAATTTTGCCATGTAGACCAGTGTTGCCTACATAAGACTTACAGAGCTTTGCCTCCTATTTTCTGGGATTATAGATATGTGCAACAAAGCCTGGGAACTATTAGCATAGAAATAACATCAAGTGAAGAAATTTTAAGCAAATTTCCTTGGACTCTTTTTGGAAACAGAGGAGACAAATCAAGCACAGACACAGGTATTACATATCAGTTTATCTTTGAATAGTTGCCCTATCCTACTCCTTACACATCTGAAGATAGTATTTCTGAAGCAATAAAACACTTGGCAACATATACCAGTGATGCTGTGAAGAAAAGCAAATACTTATTCATTGCTGGTGACAGTGCAAACTGTTCCAGGCCTTATGAAAATCAGTGCACAGTTTCTTCAAATACATGAAAATTAATCTACTGAAAGACACAGATGTACTATTCTTGGGCATCTACCCAAGGATACTTGCTCATATATGTTCATTGCTGCTCTATTTAGAACAGCCTGACATTGTAAACCGCCTAGATGCCATCGATAGTTGAATGGATATTGAAAATATGGTATATTTGCACAATGGAATACTATTCACCTAAATTTGCAAGCATGTGGATGGTTCTGGAAAAAATAATTATCCTGAGTGAGGAAAATTAGACCCCAAATACAGATGTTATGTTTTCTCTGATGTGGCTGTTAACTTTTAAGCTTTATAATGGCATATACCTCTTTAAATATGCAAATTTTTTATTAATTTAGGCAAACATTAATGAAAGTTTTTAAAATCTACAGTACCGTGAATTCAATTAATTTCCAATACTTGTACTCACTTGAAAAAAAAACTAACAAAAAAAAACTTTCCTTTAATTATCCATATAGTATACAACAATTTTAAATATACTTTTGTTATTTTAAAAATGCAAACTTTGTGAAACTATGCACTTTAAAGTGAAACTATGTAGTACTCACAAGCACTTTGAAGGGAGCCTGTGACATTTATTTAAGTATTCCTACAGCAAGACCATTTTCTATAACTTTTAAGTTTTTATTTTCAGCTACATATACATATATATTTATATTGTTGTAGTTTTCATATAGAATCCAAATCAGATAACCTGGGAGATTGATCCTGGGAGATTAGACATTGTTCCCAGGAGTGTCCTCCTATTGAAAGATGCATGAGATCCACCATTCCTTCAACATTTTCACAACACATTTTAGAAAAGAAAATGAAGTATAATCTCTTGTGTTATCTTAGTATTTCTTTTGTAATATTATCCAAGCAATTGTAAGTTGTGTTAATTTAGGAAGATATTTGTGGTAAGAACTATAATTCTTTTGATTAAAAGTCTTAAGGTATCCAATACTTGAATCTACAGGTGTACTTCGAAATCACATAACCATACTTACTATTTGAGTTACAATTTGTACTCACTAGATTGAAATACTACATTGATAAATTAGCATTCATAGATAGTTAGATACTGCATAAGTATATGGTGCTTTGAAGAATAAACAGATACATACGTCCTTTTAATTTCAGTCATATTGAAGGATGGTTTAGAGAGCTGCGTCTTTATACTAGACTGTTGTAAGGAATTTGGAATAAGCACTTGACATAAATCTATTTTGTTGTAAGCTTAGATTATTGAACACTGATTTGGGAGTTATGCAATTTATGAGTAGAATTATTTTTTAAAAAAATAAGCTTTTGGAAGATTTCATGAGATGATTCACAGAAAATTCATGCAGAGAATCTTAGATATATTAACACTGAGTAGTGACTCTAACATTTGGCATTAACTACTTACTAGCACCTGCATCAGCATGACCAATAACATGTTCACCAGCACATATTATTTACCACTGTATTGTTCAATGATTGGTATCTAAATATTCTTGTACTACTTAATTTCCTAGAAGTAATAATGATTGTCAATAAATGATTATTATTTAACTAGAATTTTAGTTATTACATGGAAATTAAAAGAAATAAAATGAAAAAGTAAATTTATAGATCATAGTAATATCCAATTTTAGGTAAAAAGAATAATTGAAATGTGCAATTAGCAATACTCTCTTGAATGTCTTGTAGATTTATAGTAATGTCTTAAGTTTACAAAACTATTATTGTTCCATAGATGGGTACTACTACTATGTTAACTACTACTGTTATTTATGTAATATAAGATGTTTAGATTTCTTATAAAATCTAAATAAGAATTTTTTATAAATAACAGTTTATATAAATAAATGAGGTGAAAAACAATGAATTTACCTTTGTATCCTATAACCCTGCACTCACTGACAAATACTTTATATGACTCCAATATCAGAAATTCAACCTTTAATCACTAGCAAATTGGCCCTCTTAAAATCGCCTTCCTCACTGAATTTCTCTGGGTTCTATCAGAGCCCTCTTACAGGAATGTAGCCCTCTTCCCATCCTGGCAGCACTGTTAGAAAGTGGTTCCCAGTTGCTTCTCATTACGAAGTCACTGCCACTGCTCCCTCAAACTCCACTCAAATCTGTTTCTGAAGCTCACTGTTTCTGCAAGTGTTACTGCAGCCACTTGTCACAGTGTAAAATTTAACTAGGGAGCTATTTCAATCCAGACAATTCCCCTCTGCCAAAAGGAGTAATACTAAGGAAACTGTGAATGTGATGACCACATGTGTTTGTATGGACACATTTTTCTCTGTGGGAAATACATCGGATTATGACTGTTCCTCCTTTTCATAATAAATAGTAGTGATCCTGCAGCGTAAATTTTTCTGTAAATAGCTTGCATTATTTAAATCAAAACACTCTCAATTTTTAAGTTTCTACTTGGATTCATATAAATTTTAACACATATTTTGTTAACCACTCCTTTTATTTATTATCTTTAGAATTGACATAATTATTTAGTATAAATAATAGCAATGTTTACCAGATACACAGGAAATTTTAGAAAATGCATCAGCTATATTATCAAATTTAGTGTCAATTCATTTTATATATCTTTAATCACAGAACTTTTTTAAGAATCATATAACCTTGTATATTTTAAATATCATCACACATATATGTAATATATGCATATACTTTATAAAATATGTGTCTTAAACCAACTTCAGTCTGAAATATCACTGTTCCTGTTCTGAAATCAAGAATATCTTTAAAGACACTAAATGCTAATATTTTGTAAATAGAAATTTTCAATCAATTCTAAAACAAATCTTCTTCAGCAGTTTTTAGAATCTAGGTACAAATATAATGACTATATATAAAAATTAGCTTAGTATACACACCATTTTTAATCTCTCCAGAATCATAGTTTCTCTTGTGTCAGTACCTCACAGTTGCCCTACAGTAATATGTAAAATCACTTCAAGCCAGTGAACATATTTATCTCCCGTCCTGTGCTTAGCAACTGTATTCTTCCATAAAAACTGGCAAATATGAGTCCAAGCAAACCCTAATGTATTTAATCTCTCTCTCTCTCTCTCTCTCTCTCTCTCTCTCTCTCTCTCTCTCTCTCTCTCTCTCTCTCTCTCTCTCTCTTTCTCTCCATCCCTCTGTGTGTGTGGGGGAGGTGTGTGTGTGTGTGTGTGTGCGTGTGTGTGTGCTCCCTTGATAAGGTCCGTAGAGATTACCATGTTATGGAATAAGTCACTAATGATACAGGAATTAGACCAAGGTTGAGAAAGGAATTTTATCAAATCCTTTAAAGTTTCCTTGGACTGATAAGTCAATGCAGTACATTCACAATCACTAATATTGCCTTCATCATAATCCCATTAATTAATTTATCATTCACTTTATAAATTACTTATTTATATTTTATATATTTACTATAATTATTATTTCTATATTTTATATATTATTCATACATGATATATTTTATGATTATCTATAATGTATTATTATGATATTATACTATATAATATATCCTGACTTTATTTTATATATGCTGACTATATAATTTTATTATATATTACATATATTATAATTATATATTGTTTATTTATTTATTATACATAATAAATAATCACATGGCTCCTTCCCCACACCCCACCCAGTCACCTCTAAGAAAGGGGAGGTACCCCTGGGTACTAACCTATCCTGGCACCTCAACTCACTACAGAACTAGGCACATACTCTCTCAATGAGGTCAGACAAGGCAGTCCAGTTAGGGGAACAGGATCTATGGGCAAGTAACAGAGTTAGGGTCAGCCCCAGCTCTAGTTGTTGGGGGACCTACATGAAGACCAAAATGAACATCTGCTACATATATATGGGGTAGGGGTGCTAGATCCAGCTCTTGTATGCTCTTTGTTTGGTAGTTCAGTTTCTGGGAGCCTCCAGGGATCCAGGTCAGTTGTCCATGTTAGTGTTCTTGTAGAGTTCCTATCTTCTCTGGGTGCTTTAATCTTCCCCAAACACTTTCACAAGACTCCCTGATCTATATCTAATGTTTGGCTGAATTCTTATGTATTAACTAATCTATTTAATGATGATTATTGTTCCTATAATCTTAACTGTGTGTTTCAAATATTATATGTATTATATTCAATAAAAAGAAGAGCAGCACATATATATATATATATATATATATTTATATATTTTGCTTAACACATATTATGTGTATGTATATTACAGATATAAGTATAATGTGAAGAAGTAAAGTAGAAAGACATATATATTATATATATTATATACATACATTGTATATAATTATATGTATATTATATATGCAATATTATTATAATGCATATTATGAATATTATGTTTTATATTTTATTATACTTTATTTTATATATAATATAGATATTATTGACATGTAAATGAATATATTTATTTGTACATTTTACATATGTTTTTGCAAATTTGTACATGCATATCTGAATTTATACATTACATATATAAAAATGAATACATATGATTCATTATATCTTACATTTAATTTTAAATAAAGGCACACTAAACAAAATTTAACGTATCAGGATCACACTGTCGACTTACTCACTGACATGCAAAACTGACTCATGAAGGCTCTGAATGACAATATCTAACACTGAAAGACAATGATCAACATTCTCAGCCATACAAGAGTATGTGTGAGATGCAAAAGCCATGTCCCCTGCATGAAATCAATCATTCAGTCTGCTCACGGTTTCACATTTATTTATTTTAATTTATTTTATTTATTTACATTTCAAATATTATACCCTCTCCCAGATTCCCCTCTGCAAACTCCCTATTCCATTCCCCCTTACCCTGCTTCTATGATGGTGCTCTCCCACCCACCTACCCACTCTTGCCTCACTGCCCTAGCATTCCTCTACACTGGGGAATCAAGCCTTCACAGGATGAAGGGCCTCCCTTCCCACTGATGCCAGGTAAGGCCTCTTCAGATCCTTCAGTCCTTCCCCTAACTCCTACACTGGGGTTCCTGTGCTCAGTCCGATAGTTGGCTGTGAACATCCACATCTGTATTGGTCAAGATCTGACATAGCCTCTCAGAAGAGAGCGGTTCTCAAGCTCCTCTAAGCAAGCACTTCTTGGCATCAGCAATAGTGTCAGGGTTTGGTGTCTGCCCCAGATAGGGCAGTCTCTGGATGGCCTTCCCTTCAATCTCTGCTCCATTATTTGTTCTAGTATTTCCTTTAGACAGGATAAATTCTGGGTTAAAATATTGAGGAAGGGTGGGTGGCCCCATCCCTCAACCTGGGAAGGGCACAAGCCTAACCTCTAGATATGGTCTTGACAAGTTCTTTCCCCTCTTTGTGAGGATTTTAGCTAATGTCATCCCTGTGGGGTCCTGAGAGGCTCTTGCTTTCCTGGCATCTGGGACTTTCTGGCTGCTACCCCCAGTTTCCCATCCTCCATTGCTACACAACTCTATTCAATTTTCTGACCCTCTGTAAATCTCCTCCATCTCCTCCCATACCTGATTCTTCCCCTCTTTTTTCTCTCTCCTGCTTGTCTTCCTCCCAAATCGCTCCCACCCTCTACTTCCCTTATTTTGTTCCCCCTTCTAAGTAGGGACTGAAGCATCCACTCTTTGGTCTTCCTTCCACTTGAGCTTCAGGTAGTCCATGAGTTATATTGTGAGTATTCCACACTCTTTGCCTAATACCCACTTATCAGTTAAGACATACCATGTGTGGTTTTTCTGACTGAGCTGCCTTACTCAGGATGATATTTTCTAGATTCATCCATTTGCCTGTAAATTTCATGAAAAGTCACTGTTTTTAATAGCTGAGCAGTATTGCATTGTGTAAATGTACCACATTTTCTGTATCCATTCCTCTGTTGAGGGACATATGGGTTATTTCCAGGTTCTGACTATTATAAATATGGCTGCTATGAATATCGTGCATCAGGTGTGCATATTACATGTTGGAGCATTTTGTGGGTATATGCCCAGGTGTGGTATACCTAGGTTCTCACATAGTACAATGTCCAATTTTCTGAGGAACCACCAGACTGATTTCCAGAGTAGTTGAACCAGGTTGCAATCCCACCAGCAATGGAGGAAGGAGTGTTCCTCTTTTTCCACATCCTTGCCAGCATGTGCTGTCACCTGACTTTTTTATCTTAGCCATTCTGGCTGCTGTAGGTGGAATTGCAGGGTCATTTTGACTTGTATTTTCCTGATGACTAAGGATGTTGAATATTTCTTTAGGTGCTTCTTGACCATTTGATATTCCATAGTAGCTAATTCTGTGTTTAGCTCTGTACACCACTTTTAATAAGGGTATTTGGTTCTCTGGGGTCTAACTTCTTGAGTTCTTTGTATATATTGGATACTAGCCCTCTATCAGATGTAGGGTTGGTAAAGATCTTTTCCCAATCTGTTGGTTGTCATTTTGTCCAATTGACAGTGTCCTTTACCTTACAGAAGCTTTGCAATTTTATGAGGTCCTATTTGTTGATTCTTGATCTTAGAGTATATGCCATTGGTGTTCTCTTCAGGAAAATTTCCCCTGTACCCATGCATTCGAAGCTCTTCCCCACTTTCTCTTCTATTAGTTTCAGTGCATCTGGTTTTATGAGGAGGCCCTTTGATCCTCTTGGACATGAGCTTTGTAAAAGGTGATAAGATGGATTGATTTCATTCTTCTGACCATATGCTGACCACCAGTTGAGACAACAGCATTTGTTGAAAATGGTGTCTTTTTTCCAATGGATGGTTTTGCTTCCTTGGTCAAAGATCAAGTGACCGTGGTTGTGTGGTTTCATTTCTGGGTCTTCAATTCTATTCCATTGATCTACCTGCCTGTCACTGTACTAATACCATGCAGTTTTTTATCATGATTGCTCTGTAATACAGCTTGAGTCGGGGATGGTGATTTCCCCAGCAGTTCTTTTATTGTGAAGAATAGTTTGTGCTACCCTGGGTTTATGGTTATTCTGAATGAATTTGCAAATTGCTCTTTCTCACTCTATGAAGAATTGAGTTGGAATTTTGATGGGGATTGCATTGAATCTGTTGTCTGCTTTCAGCAAGATGTCCATTTTTACTATATTAATCCTGCCAATCCATGAGCATGGGAGATTTTTCCATCATTTGGGGTCTTTTTCGATTTCTTTCTTCAGATACATGAAGTTCTTGTTGTACAGATCTTTCACTTGTTTGATTAGAGTCACACCAAGATATTTTATATTGTTTGTGAATATTGTGAAGAGTGTCACTTTCCTAATTTCTTTCTCAGACCATTTATTCTTTGAGTATAGGAAGGCTACTGATTTGTTTGAGTTAATTTTATATCCAGACACTTTGCTGAAGTTGTTTATCAGCAGTTGGAGTTCTCTGGTGGAATTTTGGGGTATACTATCATATCATCTGCAAATAGTGATATTTTGGCTTTTTCTTTTCCAATTTGTATCCCTTCGATCTCCTTTTGCTGTTTAATTGCTCTAGCTAAAACAAGTACTATGTTGAATAGATAGGGAAAGAGTGGGCAGCCTTATCTAGTCTCTGATTTTAATGGCATTGCTTCAAGTTTCTCTCCATTTAGTTTGATATTGGCTACTGATTTGCTGTATATTGCTTTTATGGGCCTTGAATTTCTTATCTTTCCAAGACTTTTATCATGAACAGGTGTTGAATTTTGTCAAATGCTTCCTTAGCATCTAATGAGATGATCATGTGATTTTTTTATTTGAGTTTGTTTATGCAGTGGATTATGGTAATGAATTTTCATCTATTGAACCATCCCTGCATTCCTGGGATGAAGCCTACTTGATTGTGGCTAATGATGGTTTTTATGTTCTTGGATTTGGTTTGCATGAATGCTATTGAGTATTTTTGCATCGATACTCATAAAGGAAATTGGTCTGAAGTGCTCTTTCTTTGTTGGGTCTTTGCGTGGCTTTGGTATCAGCATAACTCTGGCTTCATAGAATGAATTGTGTAATGTTTCTTCTACTTCTATTTTGTAGAATAGTTTGAAGAGTATTGGTATTAGGTCTTCTTTGAAGGTCTGATAGAATTCTGCATTAAACCCATCTAGTCCTGGTATTTTTTTGGTTGGGAAATTTTTAATGACTACTTCTATGTCTTTAGGGGTTATGGAACTATTTAAGTGGTTTATATGATTCTGATTTAACTTTGGTATCTATCTAGAAAATTGTCCATTTCATCCAGACTTTCCAGTTTTGTAGAGGATAGGCTTTTGTGGTAGGATCTGATATTTTTTTAAATTTCTTTAGTTTCTGTTGTTATATCTCCTTTTTCATTTTGGACACTGTCTCTGTGCCTTTTGGTTAATCTGGCTAAGGTTTTATCTATCTTGTTGGTTTTCTCAAAGAACCAGCTCCTAGTTTGGTTGATTCTTTGTATAGTTCTTTTTGTTTCTACTTGATTGATTTCAGCCCAGATTTTGATTATTTCCTGCCATCTACTCCTCTTCGGTGTATCTGCTTCTTTGTGTTCTAGAACTTTCAGGTGTGCTGTTAAGCTGCTAATGTATGCTTTTTCCAGTTTCTTTTTGGAGGCACTCAGAGCTATGAGTTTTTCTCTTAGCACTGCTTTCATTGTGTCCTATAAGTCTGGGTATGTTGCGCCATCATTTTCATTAAATTCTAAAGTCTTTCATTTCTTTCTTATTTCTTCCTTGTCCAAGTTATCATTGAGTAGGGCATTTTTCAGCTTTCATGTGTATGTGGGATTTCTGTTGTTTTAGCTGCTATTGAAGGCCAGCCTTAATTTGTGGTGATCTGATTGGATGTACGGGATTATTTCAATTTTTGTGTATCTGTTGAGGCCTGTTTTGTGGCTGATTATAGAATCAGTTTTATCGTATGTTTTCTCATGAAAATCCAGTCCCCCACATTTGAGCAGTCTGAATACAACACATGATTAACTATAAATGGATACAACACATGATTAACTATAAAAACAACACATAACTATAAATACAAATATATATATATATATATGACACATGATTAACTATGAATACTATGGTACCTTCAAAATAGACAGAAGGGACATTTTCTTGAAACCATACTCTGGACTCTGGATCACAGTTTATGTTCTCTAAGAGTAAAACAAAATCTAATTCTACCACATTAAATCCACCTCTCATAAAGAAACAAACACTGTAATATATTATGTTATGGAAGAGTTTACAAAGTAAGAAAATCAACAGTTTGTCTTACTAGTAGCATTTATAATCTAGTAACTAGATAGCAAGGAGAAATTCTTCTTGTTAAACCACACAACTTAGCTTTCTAGGTTCAATATAATTATTTCTCTAACAAAGGAAACTTTAGATAAAGGCTAATATTAGAGCATTTTCAATCTCCTTCCCAGGGTGTCCATACATGACATGCCCATCCTGTTTACACAGGACTATAATCCAATGGAATAAGTTCCCCAGACTTCTGACTAGACCTATCTAAATCCCTACCTGTGCAACCCTACATGAACAGTATAATGCAGAATCACATTCACATAGTATATAGGTGAGTATACTCAGGATCAGTTAAATACCACCATCTTTCTACATTCACACTCAGCTAGGAGCTACATTAGCACACCTTTTGGTTACTTGTGAATTAGAAGCAACCCAGTTTCACTTATCAAAAATCTGTACCAAATATATGAAGGACTTACCTACAAACTCTTCATACTTGATCTGAAATTCATCAAATTAAGGCAATATGAAAATATCCAATCAACAGAGGAAGCTCGTAATCCCAATATCAGACACACAGCCAGAGCTCTGATTCTAGATACCACCACTCATCTTGGGATGTCCAGTCTCTGCAGTACACTGACTGGGAGAGAGCAAGACAAAGTCCAGAACCAGTGGTGTCCTCAGTTTGCCCCTTCCCTCCAGGACATCAGATACTGCTGCTTACCAGGCCAGAAAGGGGAAACAGAGTGCAGAACAAATGTTGAGGCTCTGCATCTTCTACTTTCTCCCTCTCAAGGTTTCCAGGTGCTGCCACATACTGGGCTAAAAGTATGAGACTGTCTGGGATGGACAGGATCTCTGTTCAGTTGGGAGGAATGCTGAGGGGTGTGGCCTTCTCTGAAAGATCTTTAATAAATCTGCTTTACAGATCCTAGCTTGTGATCTTTTATTTTATTTTGGGTGGGTTTGAATGCATACAATTTATTTGGGGTGAATCAATGGTTATACAGTTTGGGAGAAAGGCATAGAAATATCCAGGAAGGGAAAGAGTTATTGGCTGAAAATTAAGGAACTGAGATGCCTCGTTAACATGAGGAGGCATTCGAGGGACGGATTTCAGAGGCTGACTACGTGTGACCACATGGTTGTTTTCTTGGTTGTTGTTAAAACATTTCTTGACCTTAAGATTGCTCTATTTTCCTACATAGTAGACACAGGTCCCATGTGTGGGCACAGTCCAAATTGAATATGTTGAACATATTCAATATTCATGCACATTTACTAATGAAAAGAATGAAAGCAAAACATACAATCAATGCAATTAATTCATGTTAGTTTTGTACAAACACATGTTAATATCAGAATAAACAGTATCATATCACAATAATATTTGGATACACTTAAGGTATAATGTATCATATATAATTCATTATCTAACATTTTTAACTAGTGTATGAGTGAAACAAGCATGGGAATAATTATATTAGTTTTAATAATGACTATTTTATTTAATATTAACTAGTAATAAATCACCAGAAACTTATTACATGTGTGTGGCACACATTGTATTTCCAACAGACAACACAAGTTTATGATATTCCTCAGAAAAAGTGAAAGAGGATTAATGAAAGAATGATCATGGTTTCATGGAAGAGAATGTCCCAAGGACTCTTGTCATGGCCCCCAGGACCTCCTTATTCCTCAGACTATAGATGATGGGGTTGAGCATGGGGGTAAGGATAGTGTAGAAAACAGTCAGAATCTTATCTTCTGTTGGGGAGCGAAGACTCCTAGGTCGAAGATAGGTATAGACAAAAGGTGCATAGTAAAATGTCACCACAGTTAAGTGAGTTGAGCATGTGGTGAAGGCCTTCTTCTTTCCCTCTTTTGAGCGCATGTGGAAGACAGCAAAAAGGACCCTACCATAGGAAGCTGTGATACCAAGGAAAGGCAGTAGGAGAAACAGGCTTGTGCTCACAAACACCATGTACTCATAAACCCAAGTGTCCATACAGGCCAGGGGCAACATGGCTGGAACATCACAGAAGAAATGGTTAATGGACCTAGAATGGCAGTAAGGAATATGAAGGGCATAGATGGAATGTGCTAAAGAGTTGATTGAGCCCAATATCCAGGATCCTATGATCATCTTCAGACACATTATCTTGCTCATGCGAATGGGATAGTGAAGGGGATGGCAGATAGCCACAAAACGATCATAAGCCATGGAAGCCAAGAGCAAGCCCTCAGAACCTGCCATGGTCAAAAAGAAAAAAGACTGCACACCACAGCCCAGAAAAGAGATGTTTTTCTGGCCAGAAAGGAAGTTAAATGCCATCTTGGGAACAGTGGTAGAAATGTACATCAGGTCCATGAGAGAGAGCTGACTGAGGAGAAAGTACATGGGGGTGTGGAGCCTTGGATCCACACGAATGAGGTGGATCATTGCTGAGTTTCCAAACAAGGCCAGAAAGAAGACAAGTATGATGAGCATCATAAGTAGTAGGCCAGTTTGGTTTTGTGGAAGCAACCCTAAGAGAATGAAATCACTTGAACTCTGATTCCATTTCTCCATGAAAATGTATTTCTTTATATTTCTTGAAAAGAGTGACCTGAAAACAAATATATTTATCATATGAAATACAACAGAATAAAGAGGAACTGGCTTGTAATGAATGTTTACTCTGAATTGTTCTTCCAGCACCATCATTCTGTTGACTGTATTTTGAAATCTGAACTGAATGTTTCTTCCCTGGCCATGATCACAATTCAGGGATGTCTGTATAATCATGATGACATCAAAGGAAGCAACATAAGTAAGATAGCACAAACACTTCCTTCTAGATAATTCCATGCAGGACTGTTATTAACCTGCCTTACAAAACAAAGGAACTCATGTCCCTACTCACCCTAATCTCTGCATCACCTCCTTGGCCCTCTTCCCCTAACTGGTCATACTACAGACAAGGATCTATTCTGTAATGTTCTGACTCGTAAAATCTCTAATGAGTCTTTGTTTTTCCTGAAAATTCTATCCACTCCCAATTAACTCTTCTAGAACAAAATGGTTTTGTGTGTGCTCAGATCCATACTCATCATTAAATGCTATTTTGTGTATTCACTTCCACAAAAATGCTTTGAATTGTGAAATCTCACAGATAACAACTGAATGCGTAATCATAATGAAAGTTTTAATATATTAAATGGCACACACTGCATAATATGTATGTTTCTTATATTTTACAATTGTAAATATTATACAAATATAATCTAAATGAAACAAATATTGTTTATATTCACTGATTTCTCTCCTTATTGTGAAGCTCAGGTTTTTGTACTCCATTAGCAGGAGTCAAAGGCTTTTAAAATCCTATTCACTGTGGAAAAAAATGTGCAGTAGTAAGTTCTTGATTTTTTTCCCTACCAACATTTTAAAAATTGTTACATTTTAAATTAATTTATATGTAATTGGGGGGGGTGCATGTACACCATAATACTTGAGTAGATTATAGAGTACTACTGGAAGAGTCAATTTCCTTCCTCGATCCTGAGGATCAAACTCGGGTCATCGGGTTGGAAGCAAGTTCCTTTACTTTCTAAACCATGTCAACAGCCCAAATAGTACAATAATGACTTGCTTTTATTAATTATGTCATTTATGTTACATATATTTTATTTACACATGTTAGACTTACTCAAATAAGGACATTAAAACAAAAATAATTATCCATGTTTAGAATAAATCAATTAAACAATAATAAAATGATTATATTATATATGTATATGTGTGTATTATTATATATTCCTACACATAGAAGTATAACATGCTCCATCTGTGTAATTTACAGGTAAGTATATATTTTCTATAAGAATTGCTTGGGATTGGATAACAAATTGAATTTTCAAGAGAGCAGGAGGAATACATGATACAGCCTAGATGGGGGAAATGAAAATGGAAATAATGTGACTATGTTGTAATCCGAAATATAAAAATATCATCTAAAAAGAATAAATATTCTTGCCAGGGCGTTTCCTATTTTTCTATGGCCTCTGTAATGGTATCTCTTGCTGCTCTGCTCTGTGCCACCTGATTCTTCTTCATTTACTCTCTCAAGATTGCAAAATCTATAATGATTTCATCTTTCCAATACATGATTCTTTCTCTTACCTCTTTTCAGCATAAGAGTCCATGCTTTACCCTTGAGGCTGAGAGAAATACTGAATACACAGCTTAAAAATGTTACTGGCCTGGATAGTCATGTTGTATTACAGATATTTTTCAAAAATAAAGAACAAATGGTACCTTGTGAAAATTGTTCATATGTAGTAACAGATATTTCAGCATTCCATTTGTCTGTGCTGACCACAAAACAATTTTAAAAGTATGTTTATCACAGGTAATGGGAAAGCAAGTTTATAGTTATCTAATCAAGAAGTACTGATAATGAGGCATGCATAGGCAGGAACATGACAAGTGCACAGGACCACTTGTCATAAAGTAAATATGATACCAGAAGAACCTTTTACTTCCTTATTACATTTTTTAAATAAATGGTATAAGCTGACAGATACACATGAAGTATAAATAAAATCTTCAAACACAACCTTTATGATATACCTTCAAAATGCCTTTCTTCTTTTAGATGGTTCCATGCTCTGTCCATTAATTCTTGGAAAATCATGTAACCTGTAGCACAAATTAAGAAGGTCATGACAAGACCAGACCATCAAACTCAAGAATATGACCTGATATTACATAACTTCATGTATTGTTTAAGTAAGTGTGTGTGTGTGTGTGTGTGTGTGTGTGTGTGTGTGTGTGTGTGTGTGTGTGTGTAATCATGAGAGATCAAGGGTAAGTAAGAGACAGCTGGAATGGATTCTTCCCTGAGCCACTAGGTTTGAGCACCATGTAAGGGGGTCTATATGAAGTCCCCTATCAAACTGCACTTGATCTTAGCAAAAATGCTGAGAAGCGATGTCCCCTATCAAACTGATGAGCATGGAACAGGGAGGGTCAGGAGGGAGAGTGAATGAGGACAAAAACAATGAGACAAGTGCTTGTGAAGAGCAGGTGTGAGGGCAATTGTGTAGGGAGCAAAAGAGTTTGATTCTGATCTGGAGAAGCCAGGAAAACAGGGAGAATGATATGCTCTTAGGTGGACTTCAGATCCTCACGAAGAATGCTCTTGTTCAGAAGGGAGCTGCATGGGGACCATGCAGAGAAGACTAGAGGAAATTAGTATATTTGTTGGCTGATCTGGATTTAAAAACATATCCACGTGTCCCAGAAAATCAATGATTCCTGGATACATTAGGACAGTTGGCCTCCTACCTGGACATGGGCTCTAGTCTGGTTACTCATTGATTTCTAGTCCCCAGCACAGCATTTACTTACAGCAGGCTCTGAACCTGTGTGCCTGTTGAGATGAATAAAACATATTAAGTGATGAAAGATTATTATTGTTTGTACTGACTAAACTGATTTTTTTTTTGCAAAAGATATTCTTCTGTATCATGTCTTGTGAATAAAGAGGAACCTTTTAGGGGCATTTATTTTTGCTTCCTTTAACACAAGTCTATCTGTAGAGGAAGGAATATCCAGCTGTCCTCTTAGTTTTTCCAATACCCAATTTGGATACATGGTCTACAATAAGCTTACATTTCACATATTAACATTTACATGTTAAACTTCTATAAAAGGGATGTATATGTATGTGCTCTCAGATCATGTCTCTGTGGTCCATTAGCATGCTTTGAGAACAATTGAAGGAATATTAATTTTGTTTTCAATGTTAGAAACTATTGCTTGGCACCATATATTAGAGAACAGCTATTTCTGGGAGCCCAGATACCAAGGACTTAAGATTTACTATCCAATTAGATATTTTCTTTATATACATTTCAAATGCTATCCTGAAAGTTCCCTATACCCTCCCCCTGCCCTGCTCCTCTACCCACCCACTCCTGCTTCTTGGCCCTGGCCTTCCCCTGTACTGGGGCATATAAAGTTTGCAATACCAAGGGGCCTCTCTTCCCAATGATGGCCGACTAGTCCATCTTCTGCTACACATGCAGCTAGAAATATGAGCTAAACAAAAAGAAAAAGGAAACAAAAGAAAAGAAAAAAGAAACCCCCCCCAAAAAAGGGGAAAAAAGAAAATAAAAAAAAGATTTACTATCTAAGACATTGAGTCAGAACCAAAGATCATTTATCCCCTGACAATTTCTTTATTGTGTCTGAGCTTTATTTAATATGCCAGAGTCATAGGGAGAACCATATTCTTGGTTATTTTTTAATTCTAAAATTGTCCATGTCTCCCTAAAAGACATGAAAAACATAAAGTTGTTTAAAGCTCTGTCTGAAGAGTACTATTATATAGGAATTCTACAAAGGCAGAATGCTGGCTTAATTTTGGCAAGTTTATAGGTGTGTACACATACAACACACAGGGAATAATCTTTATAGCACAAGAAACTGATCATTAGAGCCTCTATGGGCCACTGGAGGGCCTGAAACTCAATGAGCCCTTCACATTCGTCTTAGCTTTTGAGAAACCACAAGACCAGAAAACTTTAGCTCCTTACTTATAGTCACAACCTTGAGATCAAGTACATTGTAGAATTCAAACACATTTACATTGTTTCTTTAGAATTTTAATTTTATTTTGCTTTCCTACTTTTTATGAAAATCCTAAAAAGAGCTTTCTTATGACATGAAAACCATACCTCCAGAATCTCCCCTAGTTAATGTAGCCCAAACCAACTCTGCACAATAATGTCATTTGGACTCAGCTCATCTGAGGATCTTCTACTTGTACTTCTATTTGTGAGGAAAAGTACCTTTACAGGGTAGCCATTCCGTGCAGATAATCTGTGAGTCTTAAGAAATCTTCAGTCCCCTCTTTACTCACATTCCCTGCTTAGTATGCCACAAGATCATCTTTCTGTACAACAGCACCAACTAAAGAATAGAAATCCGCTTCTTACACTAGAATCCTTCCAAACTATCAGGAAAACACTTTCAAGAATTACCTACTTCTCATCTTATTCATAATAAAGCCAAGAAAACATCATTAACCACTCACTGAAATATTTACACACTCATTGCTCAGATAAAATATCCTCTCTTACTAACTATTTTTTAAGTAAAATCAAGAGAAATTTTAGATTCATTTCCCACAGACTGTATTGGTGACAGACAGAATGGCAAGTGCTCTATTTTATATGTACAACCTTGGATCACCAAGGTTTAGATATTCTTTTTTTTCCTCTAAGTACTCCCTCATGTCTAAATCTAGAGAGACACCACCTTGGCTATTTTCCCTGAGTTGGCTGCTATGAGGTAACTCAGTTTTGATATTATGTAAGTAAATATATGACAATAACTACTCCTGTCATCATGGGATGCCTGCCTGAAAATAGACTAAGGGATGTGACTGCATTACTCCAGAAAATGACTTGAGAGCTATAAGAATATTGAGTTATATGTATTATAGTTCCTCATTGTTAGATGCTTGACCCCCAAATGAGTACGAATTGATGTACAGAAACATTTATCTAGACAGAAACTCTACATTAGTCATAGGGTAATGCAAAGTTCTTGTGGTAGTGCGCATATTCAGTCCCAGGAACATCTATGCTGACAGATCCACCTCTTGTTAGAAAACCAAGTTAATCAAATTTCAAAACAAATGAAATATTGTGGCTAACCTTTACGTTTGCTACAGTTTGTGGGGTGTTCCAGGAACTAGCAGGGAGGATGTATGCTATTTGCATGTGGAGTCTCTATGCAGAAGCAGAAATGAGGAGACTTATAATTTCACCCGCCTTCTCAATCCACAGTGAGTAGATTAACAAACATTTGCAGTATTTAAGATATTTACTTGTGCACTGAGCCTCATTTTATAAATATATTATAGTGTTACATTATACTCAATAAATACTAGTAAACTTCTACTGTAAGCTTCTACTAATTAGTTCCAACCTTTTAATATGGAAAAATGGTAAACGCAGATGCAAGTTTATTATTATCATTTATGGAAACCTTCACCTCCTTTTATCAGAGCAATGCAAACTGCATTGCCTAGAAAGTTCACACAAACCAATCATCCTCTTTCAATTTCTTAGGATGTGTGCACAATCCATATGTAGCTCTGAAATGTGCCTTGAGAAAAGGCCAAACCATAATGACAGACATTACTTCAACTTCAACTAAGGTAGTTTGTGAAACACCACAGCACTTTTGTAGTCTCTGAAGACTTTTCTATAAATTCTTGCAATTCATATCCATACCAGTGCTCTTCCTTATTCTTTTGTTCACCAAAAAAGGAATAAATCTGACAAGAAAACATGGCCAGTGAGAATCCTTATTCTGTTGTACTCAAGTATCAACCTATCTCCTTCTGCAATGTATGCTCAACCTTGCATATACTAACAGTGCACAATACTAATGTGCTGGGACCTGAACCCACACTTTTACATCTCACCTTTGCCTTTTTCTGTATTCCCTGAAATTATACCATTTTCATAGCACACAAACAATAGTTTTAGGTAAGATTGATTTACTGAAGTGGAGTCTTCAATGAATGATTGTGTATCTTTCCTCTATACAGGTTGAAATTGCACATGGGTGAGGTGGAGTCTTGAGTGGATTGTGAATACATAGTTTTAAGAGTTGTGACCAGTAAAAGTAATAACTTGTTCTGACTTGGAGTTTTCATGATACCAGGACTTGGAATGAAGCAGAGATCCTTTATAGTGCCTTAATGAAATGGTTTTGGACCTTACGGTAAAGTGGAAGACTTTATCAGCAAAGGGAGTCTCTACAGGCCCGATCTTACTTAAGAGATGAAACTGATGATCTTGGAGTCTAGGAGAGGAGAAAAGAGCACTAAGTGATGCCATATATAGACATAAGTTGGATATCCTGTTTAAATAGTATACTATATGATTCCATCAGAATTTGATTTCTGGAGTACTTGTATCAGTTTGCAATCCTACCAGCAATGAAGAACTATTCTTTCTCCACATCCTCACCAGCATATGCTGTCACTTGGGTTTTTGCTCTTAGCTATTCTGATCGATGTAAGGTATAATTGATGTAAGGGTCATATGGATTTGCATTTCCCTGATGACTAAGAATGTTGAACATTTTAAAATGCTTCTTGATCACTTAAGATTCCACTGTTTAGAATTCTCTGTTTATCTCTGTACCCCATTTTTAATTGAGTTATTTGTATTTTTAGAGTCTAACTTTGTTGGCTCATTATATATTTTGAATATTAGCGCACTACCAGATGTAGTAACCACAAAAGTAAAGAATGTTTCCCAATATGTAGGCTGCTGTTTTGTCCTATTGACTGTGTCTTTTGTCCTATAGAAGTTTTTCAGTTTTAATAGGTTCCATTTATTACCTGTTGATCTGAGCAACTTAGCCATTGGTGTTCTGTTCAGGAAATGTTCTCCTGTGCCAATGCATTCAAGGCTATTTCCCACTTTCTCTTCTATTAGACTCACTGTATCTGGTTTTATGTTGAGGCCTTTGATCCATTTTGACTTGAGCTTTTTGCAGGGTGATAAACACAGAACAATTTGCATTCTTCTACAGGTACACTGCCAATTAGACCAACACCATTTGTTGAAGATGCTTTCTTTTTTTCTACTGTATGGTTTTGGTTTCTTTGAAAAAACATACAGTGTCCATAGGGATGTGGGTTTATTTCTGGGTCATCAATTCTACTCCTTTGATCAACAATCTCTCACTGTACCAGTACAGTGCAGTTTTTATCACTATGTATCTGTAGTACAGACTGAGATCAGGTATAGTGATTCTTCCTTAAGAGTAGTCTGTATCTCCCGTGAGACTCCCTTGATAAAAACTAAATTTTTCTCTGTAACTCCTTCCATAGGTATTTTTTCCCTATTCTAAGAAGGAATGAAGTATCCACACATTGGTCTTCCTTGTTCTTGATTTTCTTGTGTTTTGCAAATTGTATCTTGGGTATTCTAAGTTTCTTGGCTAAGATCCACTTATCAGTGAGTGTATAACAAGTGAGTTCTTTAGTGATTGGGTTACCTCACTCAGGATGATATCCTCCAGATACATCCATTTGCCTAAGAATTTCATAAATTCATTGTTTTTTAGTAGCTGAGTTGTACCCCATTGTGTAAATGTACCACAGAGCTGAGACAAAGGATGGAACATCCAGAGACTGCCCTACCTGGGGATCCATCCCAAAATCAGCCACCAAACGCAGACACTATTGCATATGCCAGCAAGATTTTGCTGAGAGGACCTTGATATAGCTGTCTCATGTGAGGCTATTCCAGTGCCTGGCAAATACAGAAGTGGATGCTCACAGTCATCTATTGGATGGAACACAGGGCTCCCAAAGGAGGAGCTAGAGAAAGTACCCAAGGATCTGAAGGGGTCTGCAACCCTATAGTTGGAACAATATGAACTGATCAGTACCCCCAGAGCTCGTGTCTCTAGCTGCATATGTAGCAGAAAATGGCCTACTCGGTCATCATTGGGAAGAGAGGCCCCTTGGTATTTCAAACTTTATATGCCCCAGTACAGGGGACCGCCAGGGCCAAGAAGCAGGAGTGGGTAGGTAGGGGAAGCAGGGCAGGGAGAGGGTATAGGGGACTTTCAGAATGGCATTTGAAATGTAAATGAAGAAAATATCTAATAAAAATTTAAAAAAAAACTAAATTTTTATTGGCAACTGGTTTTCAGTTGGAATAGTTTCAAGATTAGTGATGGGGGCATGTGTCTACTTTTAGTTCTAAGATAGAATCTGGTACAGACCTTACTGTACATGCTGACTCGTGCTATTGTGGAGAGCCATGCCACTAGCAATCGCCATTATAAGATGGTGCTGGCCTCCACTGTGCCTAACTAGTAAACAAGCCTTGTACGCAGGTGCGAGAGTGAACTCACGCCTAGTCACTGCCCATCTCGGGGCGTAGTAATGAGGTGATGGGCAAGCAACGAATCAGGAGCTGACACGCCACATCAGGTGCTGAAACGCCATGGCTGAAGGCTATATAAGCAACGCCATTTTCCGGGGTCGGGGTCTTTCCTCCTGAAGAAGCAATAAAGCTTGCTGCAGAAGAACCGGTGGTTGCGTCTTTCTTGCCGGTCGAGTGGGACGTGACAGGCTATATGAGTTCTCATATGTTTATTTAAAGGGCCTTGTATCCTTTGTTTCCTTCTTCCCCTCTGTCTCTTCTTCACTGTTCCCTGAGCCCTACAAGAAGAGATTTAATTAAGACATACCTTATAGGGATGCATGTTCCAAGATCTCTCACTCTCTGTGTATTGTCTGGCTGTGATCTCTGTATTTGTTCCCATCTGCTACAGGAGGGAGCTTCTTTGGTAATAGCTAAGCAAAGTACTTATCTATGAGAATAGCAGAATGTATAAGAATAATGTAATTGCTACATTTCTTTTGTAGAAAGGTAGCGTTCAGTTTACCCTGGGTCCATGGACTTTCTACTCCATTTCTTGTTAACCTGAGTAATGTTATATATGGATTCTTATTCTTGGAGTGGGCCTTAAGTCAAATAAAATATTGAGTGGTTGCTACCACAAGTTTCTTGCCACCATTGCACAAGAATATTTTGCAGGCAAGACACCAATGTAGATTAAAATGTTTGTGTCTGGGTTGGTTGCTGGGAGTCTCTCAGCCTGGAGAGGGTAGTGGCAGGGACACAGGGTAGGACTCTGGTGGGCTTTAAAGTCTGATGGTCTCAGGACATTCTAGCTCTCTAACTGTACTGAAATGCTGACGATAACTTCTAAAAAGTCCTAAAAGCTTTCTTGCTCTTTCTGGGGATAAAAAGCTACTGACTTAGATGATTGGCACCTGTAGCATAACAGCTGGGAGATTAAGTAATGTGGCCTTCGTTCTATCTCTGCAGGAACTGAGCCACTCTAACTCTCAGACTGCTAGACAGACGTTGCAGGAAGAAAAAAGGGACCCTTTAAAAAGTGATTATAGCATTTATTAATAAGTTGTAAAAAGTTTCCTATCAAAGCTGACTTAGGGGAAAAGCAGAAAGATCCTAAATGGGTAAAGGGAAAAAATCTCTAAGTGGGGAAAGGGGGTAAAAATTCCTCTCTCTCCTCTTTGTCCTCAGTACATATACATCTTTCAGAATACATGATCATATGTTAAAAAGTTCATCACAAGTTGACACAAAAAAATCAAGTCATAAATTGAAATAGAAGTTTACAACAGAGAATGTTTACATGCAGATCCATTAGGAATTATTATCTGGCTAAACATCCATCACCTGCCACAACTCCACATGTTCACTGAAGGTTTAAAACCATAACTAAGTTATTAGTGAAATTTCATATAGAGAAACCCTGTCAATATTTTATCTTCTGTACTAGCACATATAATAAATTGCTAGTTCCCTTTTTATGACCTTTGGTTAATTGTTTTACAACCTTTTGGAATATGCTCTGAGTAGGAGAAAGTCTGGTTACTATCTAAAAGCAATCAACTGTTGACAATTGGTACAGAGTTCTCATTGCAGTTTTGACTATCAGAAAAGGACCTAATAGCAGTACCACAATAAAAGAGCTTAATAATCACTGATATAATTTTAGGATATCTTATAGGATCATCATGATGACTTAAGAAGTCATCTATTTGTCTATATAGCATCACTACAAGACAGTAAATGCTCATAGATCTGCAGAGATCTGCTCCACAGGGATGTGCTAATACATAGTGATTGTTATATATGTTTAATAATAGAAAGAAAGGCATATTAATAGCAGGAATCTTTCCTAAAGTGAAATCTCTTATGGCCTTGCAAGATAAGAGCAAATCTGTTCCAGATTAGATTATAATCTGAGGCAGACTATCTCAGGAAGATCAACTGCTAGTTATTAGCTTGTCCTATTATGACTCCTGGCAGTTAGTGTTTACATTTCTTTTTTAGGAGCTTGCAGTGTACCTTCCTATACCAAAGAATCTAGCACATAAAGGTAAAAATTCTACTTAGCACCAGTCCAGGTTCTCTATATTCACTGAGTTCTGAACATGTTTTCAGCAATAATACCTTGATGTCAATTTGTGGAGAGCAACCTATAGTGTTAGCTATAGCCTAGGTAGCTTAGGAGTTCCCATGGTATTGCTTTAGCCAACAACTCAATTATGTAATCCATTCCCAGTACCAGAAGCTTCATTTGATGACAAGAGATATTCAGTTGGGACTGTCTCTTCCATTATTCAGGGATTTCATTTGGCCTGCCTTCATAGATGTACATATTTTAGGTAGGTTCCACTATATTAGGTTTCCATACTACCAGTCACATAATCATTAATTTCAGCTGTACCTCTCCACAGTCCCTTCCTTATTCTCCTCTTCTTTCCCCCTCCCACTTGATTCTTAATGAAAATGAAAACACAATAAAGTCAAACCTATGAAACAAGTACTAAGAAACAAGTGCATAGCACCAAGCACCTAGTGTCAACATCTAGACCCTTGGGGTCTCACAAGTAGAGGAGAATTAACCAGGAAACAGGGGATGCACAATGATAGCATGTCAATGCATAGTTTATTGAATATTCAAGCATTTTTATACAGAAAGCAGAATAAAGATTTCCCACAGGTTCTTATTCTCACCAGCTGTTGTTTACCTAGCAATAGCTTATCTTTGCTCAAAGTGACTTAAACCTCCTTACAGACTGAGTAATCTGTCTGCAATCCAATTCTTTGGTGTGGTGTCTAACTAAACTATAGACAAAGTTACTTTACCATGAGAAAAGGAACATGAAGGCCACTTCCTCAGGTTTTCAGCTTACTTGGCAGAACACCAGGATGCTTGGCTTGAGGAGGTATGCCTCCTCCTTTTTTTTCCAAATAAATAGATTAGAGTTTATTTTTAAAAATCAAACTGTTGGTGGTATGCATAGAGTCACCACAGATCTAAAGCCTGTGGTTTTCTTATATGATTCCTGAACAGAACAGAAATGTGTTTGCATGCTAAGAAACATCTATAAATTTATATTCAGAAAACAAACAAAGAGAAATTAAAATCTTGAGATTGTAATTGGATTGTAAACTGACAATGATCCATTAATTTATCAGAACTCCATTAATCCATGTTAAAATTCTGAACTTTGAAATAACAATAGCATGTTGGTGAAACATTTTAGGGGTCCCTGGGCTCATTCCATAATTCCCTGTCCTTGTGGACATACAAAACTATGTATATCATATAGATTGTAGCCCATATTTTATAGATTTCACCCATATGTAAACATATTTTAACATGTATAATTTTTCATTTAAAGTATAGCATTGATGTTTAATGCATATAATTTTACTCGCTATATAATGTATACACTAATGTATATAAATCATATTCAGTGTTATACTTTATAATAAATGCACATAATGTGCATTTATATAAAGATTATTTAATGCATGGGACTTAGATTTACTGTATATAAATTACACTCAATAAATGCAATACATATTTAACTTGTATATTTTATATTAGTTTATATAATTAAACTTGGGGGGGGGGGTCTGCATGAAAACCAGAGCTGCAATTATGCAGTGCTGTGCTGTCCTCTGGTGCTTACCACGTTGCTCCCTTACCAGAGCATGCCATTTCTCTCCCTGCTTCCTACAACCGATTTCATCTCTCCTCCTCAGGGGCTCAGAGATCAGAGTGGTCATGCAATGGGCTTGGAGCAACAGAGCATGTTGGAGATGATCCCAGCAGCCTGCAACCTCCATAGCAGCTTTATGCCTCTGTGTCCAGATCCAGAGCAGCTTACTTTCATTTTCCTTCTCTTTCACCAAGGTTTCTGATAGGTTTTTCTTCTCTGAAACTCTGCTTCTCTCTCCTTGCTAATTTGAAGTCTTATCTACACCGTATACAGGTTTCTAAGTTTATTTTTTTTCTTTTCCATTTTTTATTAGGTATTTAGCTCATTTACATTTCCAATGCTATACCAAAAGTCCCACATAGCCACCCACCCACTCCCCCTTTTTGGCCCTGGCGTTCCCCTGTACTGGGGCATATAAAGTTTGCCTGTCCAATGGGCCTCTCTTTGCAGTGATGGCCGACTAGGCCATCTTTTGATACATACGCAGCTAGAGTCAAGAGCTCCGGGGTACTGGTTAGTTCATAATGTTGTTCCACCTATAGGGTTGCAGATCCCTTTAGCTCCTTGGGTACTTTCTCTAGCTCCTCCATTGGGAGCCCTGTGATCCATCCATTAGCTGACTGTGAGCAACCACTTCTGTGTTTGCTAGGCCCCGGCATAGTCTCACAAGAGACAGCTATATCTGGGTCCTTTCGATAAAATCTTGCTAGTGTATGCAATGGTGTCAGCGTTTGGATGCTGATTATGGGGTGGATCCCTGGATATGGCAGTCTCTACATGGTCCATCCTTTCATCTCAGCTCCAAACTTTGTCTCTGTAACTCCTTCCATGGGTGTTTTGTTCCCAATTCTAAGGAGGGGCATAGTGTCCACACTTCAGTCTTCATTTTTCTTGAGTTTCATGTGTTTAGGAAATTGTATCTTATATCTTGGGTATTCTAGGTTTTGGGCTAATATCCACTTATCAGTGAGTACATATTGTGTAAGTTCCTTTGTGAATGTGTTACCTCACTCAGGATGATGCCCTCCAGGTCCATCCATTTGGCTAGGAATTTCATAAGTTCATTCTTTTTAATAGCTGAGTAGTACTCCATTGTGTAGATGTACCACATTTTCTGTATCCATTCCTCTGTTGAGGGGCATCTGGGTTCTTTCCCGCTTTTGGCTATTATAAATAAGGCTGCTATGAGCATAGTTGAGCATGTGTCCTTCTTACAAGTTGGGGCATCTTCTGGATATATGCCCAGGAGAGGTATTGCGGGATCCTCCGGTAGTACTATGTCCAATTTTCTGAGGAACCGACAGACTGATTTCCAGAGTGGTTGTACAAGCCTGAAATCCCACCAACAAAGGAGGAGTGTTCCTCTTTCTCCACTTCCATGCCAGCATCTGCTGTCACCTGAATTTTTGATCTTAGCCATTCTGACTGGTGTGAGGTGGAATCTCAGGGTTGTTTTGATTTGCATTTCCCTGATGATTAAGGATGTTGAACATTTTTTCAGGTGCTTCTCTGCCATTAGGTGTTCCTCAGGTGAGAATTCTTTGTTCAGTTCTGAGCCCCATTTTTAATGGGGTTATTTGATTTTCTGAAGTCCACCTTCTTGAGTTCTTTATATATGTTGGATATTAGTCCCCTATCTGATTTAGGATAGGTAAAGATCCTTTCCCAATCTGTTGGTGGTCTTTTTGTCTTATTGACGGTGTCTTTTGCCTTGCAGAAACTTTGGATTTTCATTAGGTCCCATTTGTCAATTCTCGGTCTTACAACACAAGCCATTGCTGTTCTGTTCAGGAATTTTTCCCCTGTGCCCATATCTTCAAGGCTTTTCCCCACTTTCTCCTCTATAAGTTTCAGTGTCTCTGGTTTTATGTGAAGTTCCTTGATCCACTTAGATTTGACCTTAGTACAAGGAGATAAGTATGGATCGATTCACATTCTTCTACATGATAACAACCAGTTGTGCCAGCACCAATTGCTGGAAATGCTGTCTTTCTTCCACTGGATGGTTTTAGCTCCCTTGTCGAAGATCAAGTGACCATAGGTGTGTGGGTTCATTTCTGGGTCTTCAATTCTATTCCATTGGTCTACTTGTCTGTCTCTATACCAGTATCATGCAGTTTTTATCACAATTGCTCTGTAGTACAGCTTTAGGTCAGGCATGGTGATTCCACCAGAGGTTCTTTTATCCTTGAGAAGAGTTTTTGCTATCCTAGGTTTTTGGTTATTACAGATGAATTTGCAAATTGTTCCTTCTAATTCGTTGAAGAATTGAGTTGGAATTATGATGGGGATTGCATTGAATCTGTAGATTGCGTTTGGCAAGATAGACATTTTTACAATGTTGATCCTGCCAATCCATGAGCATGGGAGATCTTTCCATTGTCTGAGATCTTCTTTAATTTCTTCTTCAGAGTCTTGAAGTTTTTATTATACAGATCTTTCACTTCCTTAGTTAGAGTCACGCCGAGATATTTTATATTATTTGTGACTATTGAGAAGGGTGTTGTTTCCCTAATTTCTTTCTCAGCCTGTTTATTCTTTGTGAAGAGAAAGGCCATTGACTTGTTTGAGTTAATTTTATATCCAGCTACTTCACCGAAGCTGTTTATCAGGTTTAGGAGTACTCTGGTGGAATGTTTACGGTCACTTATATATACTATCATATCATCTGCCAAAAGTGATATTTTGACTTCCTCTTTTCCAATTTGTATCCCCTTGGTCTCGTTTTGTTGTCGAATTGCTCTGGCTAATGCTTCAAGTACTATGTTGAAAAGGTAGGGAGAAAGTGGGCAGCCTTGTCTAGTCCCTGATTTTAGTGGGATTGCTTCCAGCTTCTCTCCATTTACTTTGATGTTGGCTACTGGTTTGCTGTAGATTGCTTTTATCATGTTTAGGTATGGGCCTTGAATTCCTGATCTTTCCAAAACTTTTATCATGAATGGGTGTTGGATCTTGTCAAATGCTTTTTCTGCATCTAACAAGATGATCATGTGGTTTTTGTCTTTGAGTTTGTTTATATAATGGATTACATTGATGGATTTTCGTATATTAAACCATCCCTGCATCCCTGCAAAAAAACCTACTTGGTCAGGATGGATGATTGCTTTAATGTGTTCTTGGATTTGGTTAGCGAGAATTTTATTAAGGATTTTTGCATCGATATTCATAAGAGAAATTGGTCTGAAGTTCTTTATCTTTGTTGGATCTTTCTGTGGTTTAGGTATCAGAGTAATACTGGCTTCATAAAATGAGTTGGGTAGAGTACCTTCTACATCTCTCTTGTGAAATAGTTTGTGCAGAACTGGAATTAGATCTTCTTTGAAGGTCTGATAGAACTCTGCACTAAACCCGTCTGGTCCTGGGCTTTTTTTTTTGGCTGGGAGACTATTAATAACTGCTTCTATTTCTTTAGGGGATAGGGGACTGTTTAGAAGGTCAACTTGATCCTGATTCAACTTTGGTACCTGGTATCTGTCCAGAAATTTGTCCATTTCGTCCAGGTTTTCCAGTTTTGTTGAGTATAGCCTTTTGTAGAAGGATCTGATGGTGTTTTGGATTTCTTCAGGATCTGTTGTTGTGTCTCCCTTTTCATTACTGATTTTGTTAATTAGGATTTTGTCCCTGTGCCCTCTAGTGAGGCTAGCCAAGGGTTTATCTATCTTGTTGATTTTCTCAAAGAACCAACTCCTCCTTTGGTTAATTCTTTGAATAGTTCTTCTTGTTTTCACTTGGTTGATTTCACCCCTGAGTTTGATTATTTCCTGCCGTCTACTCCTCTTGGGTGAATTTGCTTCCTTTTTTTCTAGAGCTTTTAGATGTGTTGTCAAGCTGCTAGTATGTGCTCTCTCCCGTTTCTTCTTGGAGGCACTCAGAGCTATGAGTTTCCCTCTTAGAAATGCTTTCAGTGTGTCCCAAAGGTTTGGGTACGTTGTGGCTTCATTTTCATTAAACTCTAAAAAGTCTTTAATTTCTTTCTTTATTCCTTCCTTGACCAAGGTATCATTGAGAAGAGTGTTGTTCAGTTTCCATGTAAATGTTGGCTTTCCATTATTTATGTTGTTATTGAAGATCAGTCTTAGGCCATGGTGGTCTGATAGGATACATGGGACAATTTCAATATTTTTGTATCTGTTGAGGCCTGTTTTGTGACCAATTATATGGTCAATTTTGGAGAAGGTACCATGAGGTGCTGAGAAGAAGGTATATCCTTTTGTTTTAGGATAAAATGTTCTGTAGATATCTGTCAGGTCAATTTGTTTCATAACTTCTGATAGTTTTACTGTGTCCCTGTTTAGTTTCTGTTTCCACGATCTATCCATTGATGAAAGTGGTGTGTTGAAGTCTCCCACTATTATTGTGTGAGGTGCAATGTGTGCTTTGAGCTTTACTAAAGTGTCTTTAATGAATGTGGCTGCCCTTGCATTTGGAGCATAGATATTCAGAATTGAGAGTTCCTCTTGGAGGATTTTACCTTTGATGAGTATGAAGTGTCCCTCCATGTCTTTTTTGATAACTTTGGGTTGGAAGTCGATTTTTTCTGATATTAGAATGGCTACTCCAGCTTGTTTCTTCAGACCATTTGCTTGGAAAATTGTTTTCCAGCCTTTCACTCTGAGGTAGTGTCTGTCTTTTTCCCTGAGATGGGTTTCCTGTAAGCAGCAGAATGTTGGGTCCTGTTTGTGTAGCCAGTCTGTTAGTCTATGTCTTTTTATTGGGGAATTGAGTCCATTGATATTAAGAGATATTAAGGAAAAGTAATTGTTGCTTCCTATTATTTTTGTTGTTAGAGTTGGCATTCTGTTCTTGTGGCTGTCTTCTTTTTGGTTTGTTGAGGGATTACTTTCTTGTTTGTTCTAGGGCGTGATTTCCGTCCTTGTATTGCTTCTTTTCTGTTATTATCCTTTGAAGGGCTGGATTTGTGGAAAGATATTGTGTGAATTTGGTTTTGTCGTGGAAATCTTTGGTTTCTCCATCTATGGTAATTGAGAGTTTGGCCGGGTATATTAGCCTGGGCTGGCATTTGTGTTCTCTTAGTGTCTGTATAACATCTGTCCAGGCTCTTCTGGCTTTCATAATCTCTGGTGAAAAGTCTGGTGTAATTCTGATAGGCCTTCCTTTATATGTTAGTTGACCTTTCTCCCTTACTGCTTTTAATATTCTATCTTTATTTAGTGCATTTGTTGTTCTGATTATTACGTGTCGGGAGGAATTTCTTTTCTGGTCCAGTCTATTTGGAGTTCTGTAGGCTTCTTGTATGATCATGGGCATCTCTTTCTTCATGTTTGGGAAGTTTTCTTCAATTATTTTGTTGAAGATATTAGCTGGCCCTTTAAGTTGAAAATCTTCATTCTCATCAATTCTTATTATCCATAGGTTTGGTCTTCTCATTGTGTCCTGGATTTCCTGGATGTTTTGAGTTAGGATCCTTTTGCATTTTGTATTTTCTTTGACTGTTGTGTCGATGTTCTCTATGGAATCTTCTGCACCTGAGATTCTCTCTTCCATTTCTTGTATTCTGTTGCTGATGCTGGCATCTATGGTTCCAGATCTCTTTCCTAGGGTTTCTATCTCCAGCGTTGCCTCGCTTTGGGTTTTCTTTATTGTGTCTACTTCCCTTTTTAGTTCTATTATGGTTTTTTCATTTCCATCACCTGTTTGGATGTGTTTTCCTGTTTTTCTTTAAGGACTTCTACCTGTTTGGTTGTGTTTTCCTGCTTTTCTTTAAGGGCCTGTAACTCTTTAGCAGTGCTCTCCTGTAATTCTTTAAGTGACTTATGAAAGTCCTCTTGATGTCCTCTATCATCATCATGAGAAATGTTTTTAAATCTGGGTCTAGATTTTCGGTTGTGTTGGGGTGCCCAGGACTATGTGGGGTGGGAGTGCTGCGTTCTGATGATGGTGATTGATCTTGATTTCTGTTAGTAGGATTCTTACGTTTGCCTTTCGCCATCTGGTAATCTCTGAAGCTAGCTGTTATAGTTGTCTCTGTTAAGAGCTTGTTCTTCAGGTGACTCTGTTAGCCTCTATAAGCAGACCTGCGAGGGTAGCTCTCTCCTTAGTTTGAGTGGGCAGAGTATTCTCTGCAGGCAAGCTCTCTTCTTGCAGGGAAGGTACCCAGATATCTGGTGTTCGAACCGGACTCCTGGCAGGAGTTGTGTTCCACTCACTAGAGGTCTTAGGATCCTGTGTGGAATCCTGTGTGGGCCCTTGCGGGTGTCAGGTGACTCTGCTGGCAAGGTACCCCGGGGCTCGAGTGGAGCGGAAGGGGCTTGTGCCCCAGGTCAGGCCTGGGTAGTCTGCTTCCCTATTTACCACAGTCCCAGATTCCGTGTGATTAGATTGGGACAGGGGCTGTGTTCCACTCACCAGAGGTCTTAGGATCCCGTGGGGAATCCTGTGTGGGCCCTTGCGGGTGTTGGGCGAGACTCTGCTGGCAAGGTACCTCGGGGCTCGAGTCGGTTTCTAAGTTTATTATGCCTTCCTGATATTCCTTTTTATGATCTCCCTTATCTATATTGTCTGCACTGGTCTGCCAGTACAGATAAGGCTGATTATAGGAAGGTTAAAAGATTATGTGAAAAACAGGTATAGGAAGATTGCTTTGTGAACATCAGCCCACGGCAAGTATACATCTCATAACATAGAATGCTACCAAAATAAAGAACCAGATTAACTCAAACTTTATTGGAAGTTTCTTCCCTGTACCATACAACCTTTTCTACATCCCTCTTTTGTTTGTTTGTTTTCTTAGTAGCTCTCTCTTTTTTGCATTGATCTTTTTTTTTCATTAGATACTTTCTTTATTTACATTTCAAATGCTACCCTCCCACAGCCCTGCTCCCCTACCCACCCATTCCCAGTTGATGGCCCTGACGTTCCCCTGTACTGGGGCATATAAAGTTTGCAAGACCTAGGGGCCTCTCTTCCCAATGATGGCCGATTAGGCCATCTTCTGCTACATATGCAACTAGAGACATGAGCTCTGGGGATACTGGTTAGTTCATATTGTTGTTCCACCTATAGGGTTGCAGATCCCTTCAGCTCCTTGGGAACTTTAGCTCCTCCATTGGGGGCCCTGTGTTCCACCCTATAGATGACTGTGAGCATCCACTTCTATATTTGCTAGGCACTGGCATAGCCTCACACAAGACAGCTATATCAGGGTCCATTCAGCCAAATCGTGCTGACATATGCAATAGTGTCTGGGTTTGGTGGCTGATTATGGGATGGATCAACGGGTGGCATAGTCTCTGGATGGTCTATCCTTTTGTCTTAGCTCCAAACTTTCTCTCTGTAACTCCTTCCATGGATATTGTATTCCCTATTCTAAGGAGGAATAAGTATCCATACAATGGTCTTCCTTCTTCTCAATTTTCTTGTGTTTTGCAAATTGTATCTTGGGTATTCTAAGTTTCTGTGCTGATATCCACTTATCAGTGACTATATAACTAGTGTCTTCTTCTGTGATTGGGTTACCTCACTAAGGATGGTATCCTCCAGATACATCCATTTGTCTAAGAATTTCATAAATTCCTTGTTTTTAATAGCTGAATAGTACTCCATTGTGTACATGTACCACATTTTCTGTATCCATTCTCTGTTGAAGGAAATCTGGATTCTTTTTAGCTTCTGGGTATTATAAATAAGGCTGCTATGAACACAGTGGAGTGTGAGGAGCGGGTGTGGCAGCAGTCCCAAGATGGCACCCGGGATTGCAGCTAAGTCTTATAACTTGCACCTGACTTCCTCATACACCTGAAAATAAGCCACAACCACCATGAGAGCTGCGCAGGTGCACCATGATGCTGGCGGTGTAAACCAGTCCATATTTGGTGGAGACATGCCCCTGCCACCCTGATTGGCTGAAGCTGCGTGCCTGGTGAGGTGGCATGGCCTGCCGTGAGTGGATGGGGGCTGAGAGTATATAAGCAGATCTCCCTGGGTGCCCGGGGTCCCCGTAGCAGCATCGACGTGTTCCTGCAATAAAGGCTGTTGAGAAGAATCCGACCATGTTGTACTTCCTTGCTGGCCAATGTGGGCATGACAGTGGAGCATATGTCCTTATTACCAGTTGGAACATCTTCTGGGTATATGTCCAGGAGAGGTATTGCTGTATCTTCCTGTACTACTATGTCCAATTTTCTGAGGAACCGCCAGACTGACCTCCAGAGTGGTTGTACAAACTTGCAATCCCACTAGCAATGGAGGATCATTCCTCTTTCTCCACATCCTCACCAGCATCTGCTGTCATGAATTTTTTATCTTAGTCATTCTGACTGGTATCAGGTGGAATCTCAGGGTTGTTTTGATTTGCATTTCCCTGATGATTAAGGATGTTGAACATTTTTTCAGATGCTTCTCCACCCTTCAGTATTCCTCAGTTGAGAATTCTTTGTTTAGCTCTGTACCCCATTTTAAGGGATTTCTGGAGTCCAGCTTCTTGAGCTCTTTGTAGATATTTGATATTAGTCCCTTATCAGATTTAGAATTGGTAAAAAAAAAACCCTTTCCCAAAGTGTTGGTGGCCTTTTTGTCTTATTAACAGTGTCTTTTGCCTTACAGAAGCTTTGCAATTTTATGAGGTCCCATTTGTCAAGTCTTGATCTTACAGCACAAGCCATTGCTCTTCAGTTTAGGAATTTTTCCCCTGTGCCCATTTCTTCTAGGCTTTTCCCCACTTTCTCCTCTACAAATTTCAGTGTTTCTGGTTTTACGTGGAGGTCTTTGATCCACTTAGACGTGAGCTTTGTACAAGGAGATAAGAATGGATCAATTTGCATTCTTCTACATGATAACCGCCAGTTATGCCAGCACCATTTGTTGAAAATATTGTCTTTTTTCCACTGGATGGTTTTAGCTCCCTTGTCAAAGATCAAGAGACCATAGGTGTATGGATTCATTTCTGTGTCTTCAATTCTATTCCACTGATCTACCTGTCTGTCACTGTCCCAGTACCAATGCACTTTTTATCACAGTTGCTCTGTAGTAAAGCTTGAAGTCAGGCATGGTGATTGTTCCAGAGGTTCTTTTATTGTTGAGAATAATTTTTGCTATTCTAGATTTTTTATCATTCCAGTTGAATTTGAAAATTGCCCTTTCTAACTCAGTGGAAAATTGTTGCGGCTGGCCAGCAGCTCGCAACATGAACGGTTCGACTGAGAAGGCCACTCGAGCTAAGGGAGGAACTAGACGGGGAGAAAGAAGAAACGGAGCCAAGACAAGTTCATCCTGTTCAAAGCTCAATTTTACTAGTTCCAACATTCAGTTAAAAAGGAAGGGGGAGGGAACCCCATTCCCGCCAACTGGTCTCGGGGTCCAGTAGCAGGGTGAACACCTGTGTGGCTCTGAACAGCAAAGCGGCAGGTTCCAGCAGTGGGCATGGCAGAATGATTGAGTGGGAAGCTCCACCCCTGAGCAAGCAGGTTTCAGGCTGGGGGGAGGGGAGGCTACATCTCCTCCCATTTGTTAACAAAAAATTTTAAAAAAAGAGAAGGGCTGGCCTGAGGCAAAAAACTTATCTATGCTCAATAGTTCTGCCTGAATTCTAGGGCTAAGGAAAAACACCTGTCTCTGTGGGAATCCCTAACTTTTCTTATGGTAAACTGTATCTGGCTGAGACTATCCTTTCTATCTTAGTAAACAACTAACTGAAAAGCCTGGAGCTGTAGGCTCTGACTTTATAATGTTAATTAGTACTGAAGGTAACTTCCTAGTTGAATTTTAAGTAGGGCGTTGGAACCCTGGCTAAGTTTGACTGAACAAATTTGAAATACACTTTATTAAGAATAACACTGAGTTGATATTCCTCTGCATTTTTGGATGACAGGCGGGAAACAGGGAGAAGGGGTATGACCGGCTCCGTAGTACAAGGCCAATTGGCTTTTTTATTTGGGTGGGAGGCAGTGAAGACAGTACGGTCTCCAACCTCTCTCCCCCCTATTAATTAAGTTAAATAAGGCAACGCTTAACTGAGGTGATCAAAAGATTTTTTCATCCGTAGATGAGTGGGCTTTTAACCTTGGCTTGGGTGGACATTGACCCAATTCCTCCCGTGGGTGCTGTCACGACCCACACCTGTGGCTCTTGGTATCTTTTGGGGAGGGGAGGCAGAGCCGTAGATATATTTGGTTTTTAGCCAAAATTAGATACCAACCTCCTTTTTAAACCAGGTATAACCCACAGGAAACTCAGAAATTGTCAAGCTGGACTTTCCCCTGCAGTAGCTCTCTGCACCAAGCGATACCCATACTGAATTTGTACGATTACAAACCAGTATGCACAGTTCTGAGTACTGTGCAGCTCCTAACGGAGAATTATCAACCTCAGATTTAGCAAGGCCTAGGCAAGAATTATGTCATTAGTAACACCACGATTTGTGGCTAAAATAGGAGCTGGAAGTCGTTCCTTCTTATCCCTGTTATTCCCATAGCCTGAGGAACTAAGGACACCTTGCAGTAACAGCAAGGGTGAAAAGCCAGAGGCCAGCTAAGGGACTAAGCCGTCTATCGAAATAAAATCCAATCTCTATTAATATTAGAAATATCTACTTTTCTAGCCCTCTTGGTAAACCTAATTTTTAACTCAGACTGAAAGCCACGTGCTGGAATGTCCTGGGACTGAAGATAACAGCTGCCACCTGTGTGCTCTAGGAGGGCGGGGATGCACATCTGCTGGTCCGGCTTGAGAATGTTGATTAACCTGCTTGAAAGACAAAAATCTTAGAGAGTGAAGGGTAACATTACAAAGCTTCTTTTGGGGAAGTCCAGGTACTTATTCAGTTGCAAATTGTAAAGCTAAGGCTAGTCTCCGGCCTCCTGTCGGGGAGCTGGCTCAGAGAGTAGCAGGAAAACAGCTTCTTGGGAGCCTGAGTCCTCAAGCTGACTTTTAAGCAAAAGAGGAATTTTAGTCTTCAGAATGATACTTATGAGAAGAGTCAGAATCTGTGTTCATCTGACAAATTAATCTTTCTGGCAGCCACCGCGCTCCATCTTCATCTCGTGAAAAAATACAAACCAAGCCTCTTCCCCAAATTAGAACCGGATCTGGACCCTTCCATTCGTTAGTCAGGGGGTCCTTCCATTTTACCAATACATAAGAATTAGAAGTAACTGGATGCCAATGGCGATCTGCTGCAGACTGACCTTTAATATCAGTTTGCAAAAAAATTAGGACAAATAAGGTGAAGGCAAGGTGAGCCTTTGGGGATATAGCTGCCCCTCTTTTGTTTTAAAAAGCCAATTCTTTAAGGTGCGATGAGCATGTTCAACTATTCCTTGTCCCATGGGGTTGTAAGGAATTCCAGTTTTATGTTTGATACCGAATTCTTTACAGAATGAAATAAAGTTTTTACTGGATTAAGATGGCCCGTTATCTGTCTTAATAAGTTTAGGCAATCCCATGGCATTAAAGGCTTGTAGGCAATGATCAATTACGTTTTTTGAAGCCTCTCCTGTATGCAGAGAAGCAAAGAGAAATCCTGAACAGGTATCAATGCAAACATGTATATATTTTAGTTTTCCAAATTCTGCATAATGGGTTATATCCATTTGCCAAATATGATTAGGCATAAGGCCTCTAGTATTGACTCCTAGATGTGGCACTGGAGATAATGTAATACATTTAGGACATTGTTTTACAATCATTCTCGCTTGCTCCTTAGTGATCTTATGTCGGAGCCTTAGGGTATGGCTAGAGAGATGAAACTTTTCATGATCACGTTGGGCCAAAGCAACAGGATCTGAAACTAAAGCTTCTCCTATTAGAGCTCTGTCAATGCGATCATTACCCTCGGCCAGAGGCCCAGGAAGACCAGAGTGAGACCGTATATGACCAATATAAAACGGATTTTTCCGGGCAAGAATGATGTTTTGCAATTCTGAAAATAAGGATCCTGACGGCGTATTGAAGTTAAACGTACCACAGGTTTCCAATAAGGGGACTGACTGAGAAACATATAAACTGTCAGTAAAGATATTAAAAGCCTCAAGTACAGACTGAAAGACCTTTAGTACTGCTGTTAATTCAGCTAGCTGAGCTGAGAGACCAGGAGTCTCTACGATAACCTGTTGATTATTAATAAGATATCCAGCTCGCCCTTTAGAGGAGCCATCAGTAAAAATCAATAGAGCATTATTTAAAGGCTGTAAAGAAGTCATCTTAGGAAATATCATATCATGTACATTTAAAAACTTTATCAACCTATCTTGGGGGTAGTGGCTGTCTATAGTTCCATTAAACCCTATTTGTGCAAGCAACCAATCTGTACTATGCTGTTTCAGCCAAGTGTCCTGACTTACGCTGTAAGGCTGAACAATGATATCTGGCTCTTTTCCAAAATAAGTCAATGCCTGCCTTCTTCCAGTGATCATCATCTGAGCCACTGCTTCGTGATATGGCAAGATATTACATTTGGGAGAAATCCTCAAATTTATCCACATTATAGGAAATTTTTGCCATAGCAGTCCCATAGGCACATGAGTCATATTAAAAATTAACAGGTGCAGCGGCAAGGAGTAATCTATATAAGTGACTAATTGCTCTTCAATAGCCTTTTCCACTAGCTGTAAGGTCAGCAATACTTCTGAGGTTAGGGATCTAGGGGAAGTGGAATTAGAACTCCCTTTAAGAATATCAAATAAAGGTTTCAACTCCCCTGTAGTAAGCTTTAAATAGGGGTGAAGCCAATTAATATCACCTAACAATTTTTGAAAATCATTTAAGGTCCTTAAGTTATCTCTACGAATAACAATCTTCTGGGGAAAAACAGCTTGATCAGTGAGTCTAAAACTCAAATAATTATAAGGATCCTGAGTTTGTATCTTTTCAGAAGCAATTTGCAATCCCTTATCAGCTAGGGCCTTTTGTAAGCCTTTATAACACAAAAGCAAATCTTGGGGGTCCTTTCCCGCCATCAAGACATCAACTGTGAAATGAATGATGTAAATATTTGGCCATTGTTGTCTAACAGGCTGAATTGGTTTTGCCACAAACCTTTGACATAAGTTGGGACTATTAGCCATCCCCTGCGGGAGAACTGTCCATTGATATCTTTTCATGGGTTCCTTGAAATTTACAGAAGGAACACTAAAAGCAAATCTTTCACAATCCTTTGGATGCAAAGGGATGGTAAAGAAACAATCTTTCAAATCTATAACAATCTTATAATATCCCTTAGGAATGGCTACTGGGGAGTTGAGCCCCGGTTGTAAGGTTCCCATAAGTATCATGGTTTCATTAACCTTTCTTAAATCTTGTAATAGTCTCCATTTTCCAGATTTCTTCTTGATAATGAAAATGGGTGTATTCCAGGGAGAATGAGACTCCACCAAATGCCCTGCTTCTAACTGCTCCTGCACTAGCAAAGAAGTGGCCTCTATTTTCTCTTTAGGTAAAGACCACTGATCTACCCACACCGGAATATCATTACGCCACTGAATTTTTTCGGCGTGGGATGCAGGCAAGATAGTGGCCGCTACTGAAAATACTTTAAACCTCTCATGTTAGAGTGGGGTTTAAGATCCTCAAAGGTCTTAATTCCCTGTCCCTTCTTTATTAGTCCACGACCAGGCAGGGGACCCTGCCTGAATGTCTGCTCAGTCACCATCTCCTTAGAACTGCACAGAATAACACCCATCTGTGACAACAGATCTCTTCCCCACAGGGTCACAGGCAAATTTGACATAACATACAGCTGAATCTTTCCTGATTTCCCATCCTCATCTCTCCAGGTTAGCAATTTGGAACTACGTTTTGGGTACCCAATTCCTTGAAGGTGAGTCAAGGAAACAGTCAAGGGCCAGTTTGAGGGCCAGTCCTGCCCTCTTATAATCGTTACATCGGCCCCAGTATCTATTAATCCTTCAAAGCTTTTTCCATCAAGAGTCAATTTAAGGTTAGGTCTCTGATTAGTGAGAGATTTCACCCAATTTACGTCAGAGGAATCAAAGTTATTTTGTCCTTCCTCATTTACAAAGAATTTATACAGTGACTGGCGTAAAGGGATCAAAGTAAGTTGAACAATTTTTTGATTAGCGGGTATAGTTATAACACCACGAGGGCAAGCGGCTATGATTTTATTTTCTCCCTCATAATCATTATTTATAACACCTGGATAAATCTGCAGGCCTTCTACAATAGAACTGCTTTGTCCTAAGAGAAAGCCACAGGTTTCTACAGGTAGCAGTCCAAAGACTCCAGTAGGCAGAGTTTGGACTCCCACTTCTGGGGTTAATACTGCATGGACAGTGGAACAGAGGTCCAGTCTTGCATTTCCTGGGTTTGACCTGACAAGCTCAAGAACTGATCTTGTTGGCTGGGCAGCAGATTTATAGCCCCATAAGCTGTCTTCTTTGAGTAACTCGGGGCCTGGGGCTGACCCCTTTCCTCGATTCCCGGCACTGGACGGCTCAAAACCCCTGGTTTATGCTTACAGTGGCGGCCCTTCCCACACCGGGGACATATTCCTGGGGCAAGGCCTGTTTGTCTACCCTCGGCACCCTTGTTCTTAGGACAATTACTTCTAAAATGATCCAAACTTCCACATTTAAAGCATGCATTATTCCCTCGTTTCCTCGAGAACATTGCTTGTGCGTGGGTTCCCTGTGAGATCTCTCAGGAAGGCCCGATGTCTGCGCAAAGACGGACATATCCCGCCAAATCTGTCTGTCCCTTATGCGGTTGAATCACAGCTCGGCAAATTGCGTTAGCATTCTCATAAGCCAATTGCATAACGAAAGGACTTCCCATGTCCGGACTTCCCATGTCCGGACTTCCAAGGATTCTACTAGCTGAAATCAATAGCCTGTCCACAAAGTCCTGATATGGTTCATCAGAACCCTGCCGAATGCTAGCTAAACTTCCACCAATATCTCCTTTGACTGGCAACCTTCCCCAAGCACGGCGTGCGGCCATCGCAATTTGCGCGTACACTGCAACGGGAAAATCAATCTGATTTGTCTGTCCCTCATATGGACCCTCTCCTAAAAGCATGTTGCTATCCCAGTCTGAATTACCAGCCTGAGCGTTAGAAGCAGCAGTTTTTTTTACTGGCGTCTCACCATTCAGAATCCCAAAGCAAAAAATCTCCTCCTGACAGGGTAGCCTTAGAAAGAGTTTTCCAATCTAAGGGGGTTAAGTGTGACTCCACAACTGTGTCCAGTAATGCTTGAGTGAATGGAGCTGAAGGGCCATATTGCACAACAGCCGCCTTTAACTCTTTTATCAACTTGAAATCCAAGGTCTGGTAATGTCTAGCCCTAGTATCTTGCTGATCAACTACCTCGACCACAGGAAAGGCTAGTGTATTAGACATATTCTGTCCTTTCCCACGAGCCTGACTCACAACCTTTTCTAGCGGCACCTGGTGAACTACAGAAGAGTTACTCTTCTCTGCTTCTGACATCTTTTTTAGTTCCCGAAGCTCATTAGTCAGCCTCTGAAGCTTAATCTCAAACGCTAACTCGCTTAGCCGTGTGTCCCTATGAGTAGCACCTCCCGAAGTGGGGACTATAGGTGAAGCGGGAGATTCACAAGAGGACCAATTCTCATTAAAGTAATGGGTAGCTCCTCTATCTGAGTGATTTTTGTTAAAATTAAGTTCATCGTCTGAGTTTCCACATTTATCAATTTTTGAGTTAAGAAGATCTTTTCCTGAGGAGGCCCTCTCTGACAGGCACTCCTCCTGAGATACCACAAGCTCCACCTGGGGGCAATTTAGCCCTGGAGAAGTTGCATCTTTTATAGCATCATTTACGAGCGCCCAGAGGCCTAGGGTAAAATTATCTGCCTGAATGATTTTTAAGGCCTCACCAACTTTCTCCCAGGTTCCACAATCTACTGTTTCTTCTTCCTTGAACCACGGGCAACAACTATCAATCTTATCTAAAAAAATTTCTTATTAATTGTACTTCAAGCCTTACTCCTCTGGCCTGAAACAACTCCTGAAAACTTTAAACCCTTTCTTCTTCCACCTAAGCAGCTTCCTAAAAAGCTGCGGCAAACCCACCTGTTTCCGTTTCTAGTTCCGATTAACACATTGCTGACCCAAGCAGAACCAGCGTTGGGTTAGCACTGATTCAAGCTTAATTTGTATCCTACCGCATCCTCAGCAACACTTTACAAAACTGAAATTTTAAGCTAGCGCTAGCATGTGTCCCTGTCCATTGCTCGGTGCCCGATACAAAGATCTTTTCCTGTGGAGCTCCACACCAGCAGCATTTCTCTTAGCATCCCTCTGCCATTCTTCAGGTCCCAGTTCTGGCACCAAAATGTTGCGGCCGGCCAGCAGCTAGCAACGTGAACGGTTCGACTGAGAAGGCCACTCGAGCTAAGGGAGGAACTAGACGGGGAGAAAGAAGAAACGGAGCCAAGACAAGTTCATCCTGTTTAAAGCTCAATTTTACTAGTTCCGACATTCAGTTAAAAAGGAAGAGGGAGGGAACCCCATTCCCGCCAACTGGTCTCGGGGTCCAGTAGCAGGGTGAACACCTGTGTGGCTCTGAACAGCAAAGCGGCAGGTTCCAGCAGTGGGCATGGCAGAATGATTGAGCGGGAAGCTCCACCCCTGAGCAAGCAGGTTTCAGGCTGGGGGAGGGGAGGCTACAGAAAATTGAGTTGGAATTTTGATGGGGATTGCATTGAATCTGTAGATTGCTTTCAGCAGGATAGCCATTTTTACTATATTAATCCTGCCAATCCATGAGCATGAGAGATCTTTTCATCTTCTGAGATCTTCTTCATTTTCTTTTTTCAGAGACTTGAAGTTCTTATCATACAGATCTTTCACTTCCTTAGAGTCACACCAAGGTATTTTATATTATTTGTGACTATTGTGAAGGGTGTTGTTTCCCTAATTTCTTTCTCAGCTCGTTTATCCTTTGTGTAGAGAAAGGCCACTGATTTGTTTGAGTTAATTTTATGTCCAGCTACTGCACGGAAGCTGTTTATCAGGTTTAGGAGTTCTCTGGTAGAATTTATAGGGTTACTTATATATACTATCATATCATATGCACAAAGTGATATTTTGACTTCTTCCTTTCCAATTTGTATCCCCTTGATATCCTTTTGTTATCGAATTGCTCTGGTTAGGACTTCAAGTACTAAATTGAATAGGTAGGAAGAAAGTAGGCAGCCTTGTCTAGTCCCTGATTTTAGTGGGATTGCTTTGAGTTTCTCTCCTTTTAGTTTGATATTGGCTACTAGTTTGCTGTATATTCCTTTTATTATATTTAGGTATGGGCCTTCAATTCCTGTTCTTTCTAAGACTTTTATCACACTAAACCCATCTGGTCCTGGGCTTTTTTTTTTGGTTGGGAGACTACTGATGACTGCTTCTATTTCTTTAGGGGAAATGGGACTGTGGAGATCGTTAATCTGATCCTGATTTAACTTTGATACCTGATATCATTCTAGGAAGTTGTCTATTTCATCCAGGTTTTCCAGTTTTGGTGAGTGTAGCCTTTTGTAGTAGGATCTGATGATGTTTTGGATTTCCTCAGGTTCTGTTGTTATGTCTACTTTATCATTTCTTATTTTGTTAATTAGGATACTCTCCCTGTGTCCTCTAATTAGTATGGCTAAGGGTTTATCTATCTTGTTGATTTTCTCAAAGAAACAGCTCCTGATTTGCTTGATTCTTTTCATAGTTCATTTTGTATTTGGTTGATTTCACCCCTGTATTTGATTATTTCCTGCCGTCTAATCCTCTTGGGTGAATTTGCTTCCTTTAGTTTTAAAGCTTCTAGGTGTGCAGTCAGACTGCTAGTGTATGCTCTCTCTAGTTTCTTTTTGGAGGCACTCAGGGTTATGAGTTTTCCTCTTAGGACTGCCTTCATTGTGTCCCATAAGTTTGGGTATGCTGTGGCTTCATTTTCATTAAACTCTAAAAAGTCTTTAATTTCTTTCTTTATTTCATCCTTGACCAAGGTATCGTTGAGTAGAATGTTGTTCAGTTTCCATGTGAATGTTGGCTTTCTATTATTTATGTTGATATTGAAGATTAGCCTTAGTCCATGGTGATCTGATAGAATACACGGGATAATTTCAATATTTTTGTATCTGTGGAGGCCTGATTTGTGACCAATTATATGGTCAATTTTGGAGGAGGTGTCAAGTGGTGCTGAGAATAAGGTATATCCTTTTCTTTTTAGGATAAAATGTTCTGTAGATACCTGTTAAATCCATTTGTTTCATAACATCTGTTAGTGTCCATGTGTTTCTGTTTAGTTTCTGTTTTCAAGATCTATCCATTGATGAGAGTGGGTGTTGAAGTCTCACACTATTATTGTGTGAGGTGAAATGTGTGCTTTGAGCTTTACTAAAGTTTCTTTAATGCATGTGGCTGCCCTTGTATTTGGAGCATACATATTCAGAATTGAGAGTTCATCTTGGTAGATTTTATCTTTGATGAGTATGAAGTGCCCTTCCTTGTCTATTTTGATAGCTTTGGGTTGGAAGTCAATTATATTCGATATTGGAATGGCTACTCCAGTTTGTTTCTTCAGATCATTCGCTTGGAAAATAGTTTTCCAATCTTTTACTCTGAGGTTGTGTCTGTCTTTGTACCTAAGGTGGGTTTCCTGTAAGCAGCAAAATGTTGCATCCTGTTTGTGTAGCCAGTCTATTAGTCTATGTCTTCTTATTGGGGAATTGAGTCCATTGATGGTAAGAGAAATTAAAGAAAAGTAATTGTTGCTTCCTGGTATTTTTGTTGTTAAAGTTGGGATTCTGTTCTTGCATCTGTCTTCTTTTGGGTTTGTTGAAGGATTACTTTCTTGCTTTTTCTAGGGTGTAGTTTCCATCCTTGTGTTGGTGTTTTCCCTTTATTATCCTTTGAAGGGCTGGATTCGTGGAAAGATGTTGTGTGAATTTCGTTTTGTCATGGAATACTTTGGCTTCTCCATCTTTGGTAATTGAGAGTTTTTCTGGGTATAGTAGCCTTGGCTGGCATTTATATTCACTTAGGGTCTGTATAACATCTGTCCAGGATCTTCTGGCTTTCATAGTCTCTGCTGAGAAGTCAGGTGTAATACTATTAGGCCTGCAAGAACCCAATCAAACAATGGGATATCAGCTAAACAGGAATCTCAAACGGCCGAGAAGCACTTAAACAAACATTCAAAATCCTTAGTGATCAGGAAAATGCCAATCAAAATGACCCTGAGATTCCACCTTATACCAATCGGAATGGCTAAGATAAAAAACTCAAGTGACAACACATGTTGGTGAGGATGTGGAGAAAGAGGAAGATTCCTCCATTGCTGGTGGGATTGCAAACTGGTACAACCACTCTGGAAATCAACCTGGAGGTTCCTCAGAAAATTAGAAGTAGATCTACCTAAAAACTCTACTACACCATTCTTGGACATATATCCAAAAGATGCCCATCATACCACAGGGGCACATGCTCCACTATGTTCATAGAGATCATATCTGTGATAGCCAGAAGCTGGAAACAGCCCAGATGTCCCACAGTGAAAGAATGGATACAGAAAATGTAGTCCATTTACACAATGCAATTCTATTCAGCTATTAAGAATGAGGATATCATGGGTTTTGCAGGCAAATAGATGGAACTAGAATATATCATACTGAGTGAGGTAACTCAGATCCAAAAAGACATGTATGGTATGTACTCACTAATAAGTGGATATTAACCAAAAATGTACAGAATACCCAGGATATAATAATTCACAGAATTCAAGAAGGTTAACGAGCCAAAGGATCCAAGTAAACACGCTTCAATCCCACTTGGGAGAGAAAAGAAAGCAAACACAGGGTGGGGATTAGAAGAGGGAGGGAGGAACCTGAGTGGGTTAGGGGAAAAGGAGGGGGATAAGGGGACATGATCAGGTATTGGGGTGGGGAAAAACAGGAGTGAAGCCCTGAGTTCCAGCAGAATGAATGTAAACATGCAACCTCAGGAGGTAAGAAGAGGAGGTATCCTCTAGAATGTACCAGACACCTGGGAGGTGAGAGACTCTCAAGACTCAGAGTGAGAGACCTTAGATGGAATGTCCAACAGTGGGGAAAGGGAATGTGTAGAGTTCACCTCCAGCAGAAAAAGATGGCATAAAGTGGAGGGATGGGATTGCCATGCCACAGTCAAAAACTCTGACCAAGAATTGTTCCTTCTAAAAGTACTGCAGGGACAAAAATGGATAAGAGACTGAGGGAAAGGCTGTCCAGTGACCATCCCAACTTGTGATCCATTGCAAATGGAGGCTCCAGGCCTGACACTATTACTGATGCTATGCTGTGCTTATAGACAGGATACTAGCATGACTGCCCTTTGAGAGGCCCAACAAGCAGCTGCCTGAGACAGAAGCAGATAACCAATAGACTGAAGTTGGGGACCCCTGTGGTTGAATTAGGAAAAGACTGGAAGAAGTTGAGAAGGAGAGTGACCTCATAGGAAGACCACCAGTCTCAACTAACCTGCACCTGTGAGATCTCTCAGACACTGAGCCACCTACCGAACAGGCAGCAAACACTAGCTTGTTTGAGGCCTCCAACACATACGCAGCAGAGAACTGTCTTGTCTGTCCTCAGTGAGAGAAGATGCACCTAAACCTCAAGAGACTTGAGGCCCCAGGGAGTGGAGAGGGCTGGAGAAGGGAAATACTCTTGGAGATGGGGAAGGAAGAATGGGATGAGGAACTGTTTGCAGGTGGACAAGGAGGGGAATAACGACTGGACTGTAAAAAAGATTAAAGATTTTTTTAAAAGTATATGGCAGTTATAAATACAGTGAAAACATTTTAGTAGTCTAATCTTTTTATTTTAATTAAATTATCTATTTAAAAATATAATAGACATTTAGAAATTGCCCTGAAGAAAAGAAGTCTTTTCATTTGAGCCAATAAGGCAAAAAAAAGTAGGATAAAAATCTAACATTTACATTTTGCTTTTTAATTATTTTGAACCTCAGTTTCCCTTTGTGGTAAAGGTATTAATCACTTAATAAATATTTTATCTAAAAAATTTTATCTTTTTTTAATGAGAAAAGTACAAGTATAAGCTATTGTTCAGACAATGAAAATAATATTTTTTTCTGAATTTGTAAAGAACTTGTTGTAGATGTTTAAAATCTGGTAGAATTTCACGGTAAATATATCTGGGTCTCTTATTGTTGTTGCTGTTGGTGTTTCTATATTTGCTATTTGTTTTTTCTAGAATAGTTTTAATTAATGTTTTAATCCTTTTATTGGTTATGAGTCTGTTTCAGCAGTGGAATTTTTGATTTGGTAGATATGCTAAATATAAAATTGGTACATTTCATTTAGAGTTTACAAATTAATAGAGTTAAAAGTTTTTAAAGTATTCCCTTATAGCATTCTTGTTTTCATTAGATATTTTCTTTATTTATATTTTAAACGCTATCCCCTTTCCTAGTTTCTCCTCTGAAAATCCCCATCCCCTCTCCCCTGCCCTTCCTCCCCAAACTACCCACTCCCATTCCCAGTCCTGGAATTCCCCTATACTGGGGCATAGAACCTTCACAGGACCTAGGGCCTCTCCTTCCATTGATGACTGACCAGGCCATCCTCTGCTACATATACAGCTAGAGCCACAAGTTCCACCATGCGTCTTCTTTAGTTGGTAGCTTAGTTCCAAGGAGTGCTGGGGGTACTGGTTAGTTCATATCGATGTTCCTTCTATGGGGCTTCAGACCCTTCAGTTCCTTGGGTACTTTCTCTAGCTCCCTTATAATATTCTAATATTCTTTCCTGCTTTTTGTAGTTATTCCTTTTTGAGTCATTGTTTTACTTCTTTTGGTTAGTTAAGACAAGGATCTGCCGATCACACCATCTCAATTAAAAAAAAAAAGTCTTTAGATTAATCAAATCTTTGCTTTGATTAATTAATTAATCAAATCTACTGCTTTGTTTCTAGTTCATTAATTTCTTGCTGTAAAGAGACACCATGATCAAGGCAACATGTATAAAAGAAATCATTTAATTGGAACTGGTTTGTCATTCAGAGATTTAGCCAAATATTATCATGGAGGGAAACATATTGGCATGCAGGTAAGAATGATGCTAGAATGGTAGCTGAGAGTTCTATATCTGGAATCTGCAGGCAGCTGGAAGTGAATAAGCCACATTAGGCCTGTCTTGATCTTCTGAGAGCTCAAAGCCCACCCACAGTGGCACGCTCCCTCCATCACTGCCACACGTACTCTATGAAGACCACAAACTGTGTTAAATTATCAGCATGGCAAAAACATATTATACTGCAGAGAACAAAAGGTTGAAAGTTTTACAAAGTTACAAAGAGCCAAAATAAGCCAGTCAGTGTGTGAAATCACAAGAAAAAAATGAAGCTTAAAATTCTGAGTTGATGTCTTTACAGAAAATGATATCATACAAAAGAAAAATGTGCAGCACCCATCAATAAGGACAACTCTTAACCTGACAGTATTTATGAAATGCACATAGAAGTTATGAAATGCTCAAATGTATTGATCATTGTAAAAGACATAATTGTAAAAAACAAATTAGTGAATATCCATCAGTTATACCTTTAAATGATGTGTGCTCATTTAAAATTACTTATTGTATGATATTTGTAAAGAAAAATTAATCAAACTATTAGGTTTGATATGATTAAAAATTTCCAAATTAAAATATACATTTCTATTTTGTTGCTATTAGTAAAGTGAATCAATTAATTTTAAAAGGAAAATATTTCCTTTGCATTAGTTTGGATAATTGCTATAGCAGCTTGCATATAAATTCTACAATATGTACTATAGATGCATTAACGAATTTTAAGACTTCTTAGATGATGCTCTATTATTGCCTTACTACAGCATAGCAAGACTTTACCATGGGCATCTGTATACAGATATAAACATATACCCGGGTACAATTATTCATTACTTTGAAGTAAATGTGCAAAACAAGCTTAAAAAGTGAGTTTACAAAACACAAAAAATGAGGCATTTTTCTCTTCATTTTTTATTCAAAAAATTACTTTGGACGATGTTTTTCACAGCCATAAGGACATCTTTATTACGAAAGCTGTAGATTATGGGGTTGAGTGTGGGTGTCAGGATGGTGTAGAATATTGCCAAAAATTTATCCTGCCCTGGAGTGTGGTATGAGCGAGGTCTCATATATGTAAAAATGAATGGCCCATAGTACATTATGACAACAACCATGTGGAAGGAACAGGTGGAAAAGGACTTTTGCCGGGCCCCTGATGACTGCATTTGGAATACAGTGAGGAGAATTTGCACATAAGATATAGAGATCATGGAAAATGGGATCAGCAGAAAAATAATGCCACTCACATAAACGCCTCGTTCATAGTGTGTTGTGTCTATACATGACAATTTCAACATGGCAGGGACTTCGCAGAAAAAGTGATCAATGGCTCTTGAGTGGCAGAAGGGAAAGTGGAGTGCAAAAACTGTGTGTACTATGGAGTTGAGGATCCCCACCAGCCAGGAGCCTGCAGCCAGGAGCCTACTGGAGTTATCCCTCATCAGCACAGGGTAGCGAAGTGGGTGGCAGATGGCCACATATCGATCATAGGACATGGCTGCCAGGAGAAGGCACTCACCACCTAGCAAGGTAAGAGAGAGAAATATCTGGAAGGCACAGCCTGCAAAGGAAATAGTTCTGCTGCCTGAGAGGAAGTCAGCAATCATTTTAGGAACAATGTTGGAAATGTGCAAGATATCCATGAAGGAGAGATGACTAAGCAGGAAATACATTGGGGTATGGAGTCGAGAATCCCTGTGGATTAGGAGGATCATGAGGGCATTTTCTGTTATAGCCATAATAAAAATGAAAAATATAAATGAGAAAAAAGTTAAGCTTGTCTTTGAAGAAGAGAACAGTCCCAAGAGGATGAAGTCGCTGTTAAAAGTGTAGTTCTCATATTCCATCATATTTCCTTCTATTTTACCTGCAAAGAGATCATTCTTTAATTATGAGAAAGTTGTTAAATCTATGACTTACTTAAAATTTTACATAATGAAGTGGGTTGATATGTAATTTGTATTCATCATCAAGTGCCTCATAGAGGGTTTCAGAGTTGATGTGTTATAAGTACATGGTTTTTTGTTCTAACAAAATTTAATATTTAGTTTGGAATAGACTGTTTTATATTTCAGATTTTTAACTGCACTTACCTTCATATGCTTTACTCAAGCCCACACATTACTTGAATAAACCTTTCACAATTGCACATCCTGTGTAATCTCCACTCGGGTTTCCTTCGGGTGGAACTCTCCCTAGAACCTGAGCATTGTTAAACCATTCTTTAATTAATTGTATATTCCAGTTGAAACCCAGATTTTCCTGCTCTTTTACAGTCTGCGTCACTTTAAGTCTTGAATAAGGAAAAATGGGCTCCAGTTATGAAAGGAAGTAAGGAAGATTAACAGCAGCATAAAATGTGTGGGTCATTTTGTGCTGAGTTTAACACAAAAAAGGGAGCTAACCATGATTAGTTTTAGAAACATTCAGTACTTCTTCCAAATGACTGTGATTAGACATCAGTGTGTGTATGTGTGTTTAAGAGAGAGACAAGACAGACAGAAAGACATAAACAATGATGGAGACAGAAATATTACTTTTTTCCTGAAAAGTTTTTTTCCATCCTTAACTTATATAGTTCATTATTAACACAACTAGCCTGCACAATAGGCCTTCCTGATATCTACCTTGGTAGTCACACACAGAATTCATTGGTCTTATCCACTTGGTGAGTCAGGCTGTACATTTCTCATCACTGAGCAAGGTTCCACTAAATTCACTTTGAAGTTTCTTTCTAGTTTTAGACACAGCTATAGATTAACTTATTATAAACTATATAAGCCTTATAGTACTCTCTATTAATTTCCTTCATTTTATTTATTTACTAATGTATATAAGTATACACACATATGCAAACACATGAAGGGGTCAACAGATCAGTTCTTTAGAGTCATCTTTTTTCATGCTTTAAAATTTATTTTTCGCATTATAATATAATTATATCAGTTCTCTGTACCATTTTCTACCTTTAAACTCTTCCTTGCTCTTTCTCAAATCCATGGCCTCACTTTTCATTAACTGTAGTTGCATGAGGGATCTGGCAATTAATTAGTACAATGTGCTCAGTCTATACGGCATTTTAATGTTTGTCTTCAGAGTGACCATTTGGTATTGAGTAGCCAAGCAGTGTGCTCTTCCCTGGGGAAGACTATTTCGCCAATTCTCAGCATTCAGTACTTGCCTATAGCTCTTTAGGTAGTGCTGAGGCTTCCTGGTCTTTCCGATATACACAGTAGCATGGCGGTGTTGTCATTGTTTCCTTCCAGTTTTACATGTGTTCCTAGGATCAAGCTAAGATCACCAGGTTTAAGTCACAAATGCCTTTACCTGCAAATCCACCTAACTGTTCGCCATTTAGTAGTTATGGTAGTTATTAAAATATACCATGTGTACAATAACTTAAAGTTACTTAGATTACATTTTCACTTTTCTACCTTAGTTCAAGTCTCCAGAAAAAGTATGCAATCTCCTTTAAATTTTAGCTAGTAGTCATTGCTCAATCGTATATGTTACTATACATTCAACTCTGAGAAGAATATTTATTGACAAAATGTTTGATATGAAAATAGTGGAGAATATTACATTAAATTGCATACTTACATGAGAGCAGCAATTTTATTGTTTGAAACTATAAATGACACACTGGTAAATTCAATCATAAAATCATCAAGCCTCTAACTTCACTTGGTTGGGAAGAATCTGCATGTGAACAACAACATAGTCTAGCATTAGTGATTACTGACTGTGTACATGAACCTAGGTTTAATGCCCAGTACTGATGGTTCCTACAAATTCACCCATTAGAATTTAAAATTTCAGTAAACACTGAAGCATACTCATTTTTAGTAGATAAGACATTGAGTGGGTGAAAGAAATGTGATAATTTCTTGCTACAAATTGAAGTGCTGCTAGCTCAAAAATATGTTTTAAGGTGGCCATATAAACTATATCTCACCGTCTTAAAACAAGATAAGAAAATTTAAGGCAAATAAAGTATCCGAAAATATAGTTTCTGTCTCTGTAAACAAAACACAGACCAGATACAAAACTATGTGAGAATTTGTATTAAATTTTCTCTAAAGGTCGATCAAGATTATATCAGTACTTGCTAGAACGTTTTAAGATTAAATGAAACATATTAAATACATGCTAGAGGGGGGAAAGCAGAGCCTAGACTAGCAAGAAACAATGGCTAAGACTGTTGCTAGAATTATTATGTTAAATGTCTTCTATAGTTGCTATATTCGAACTATTGTAATTTCTGTATTTGTTAATATTCTAAGGTAGTTTAGATAGGAGGGGGATATAAGGAAGAAGAAAAGATAGAGAATGGTAAAGCCTTGGATACTATGGATGAAGATCCCAAGATAAAACTCAGCCAGGAGAAATTATGTTACATTATCACTCCCTGTATACTTAGTGGGTTTGTGGACTCCCTAAAAAAAAAGATATTAACATAGTGGGTGTGAATGTACAGGCATCTTCTCACTAAGAAATACAATTGAACATATGCTTAGAAAAAATATGACAGTGCTGAGCCATCAAGCAAGCTGATCACGAATTCATTTTTCACCAAATGTTGTTTGATTGATTGCTTGCTTGTTTGTTTGTTTGCTCTGTGTGTGTGTGTGTCTCTGTGTGTGTGTGTGTCTTTTAACACTCTAGCCACATGCAATCACAGCAAAGTTTTCATATATCTACACTGTTTACTGACAGCCCGATTTAATAAAATCATACATTTCACAGTCATCAAATTCATAATGCCAAATTCTGAGCTATTACAATAAATCCTCTCTAATAGCCCTCTCCCAACAAAGTCAGGAATGGGCATTTATGATTCTAGAGCTCATGGATTCAGTATGGTGTCATTTTTGTAGTGGAAATACTTCTAAATCTCTTTAGTTCTCTCCTATACACAAACCACACTACGCAAATCATATGTCTACAAGTTCTGCCTGTGTAAACAATGTTCATGTAGTCTGTCCTTTCAGATTCCATGAAGTGTGTGTAACCATGGTAATTCTAAATGTACATAACTCCTCACCCAACTTTGAATTGAACATTTATACTGAGTTAGCATCAAGTTAATAATCCTGTGTTACTTATTTTCCTGAACCCTATAGAAAGTGACTAACTTATACTGTTTTCCAGTAATAGTTCATGTCGGTGGGAACTAAAACAGCATACCTTACAACTTCCATTGTATAGATTTCAGCATATGATTATGAACACACTCAAATGAAAGGATTACAAGTGCATGAAGCTGTGGCTCCACTTCCCTATCAAATGAGTACATTCTCAATCACAAGACCTGAAGCAGGTTGCCAACATCACCACCTATTTCCTTGAAAAAATAATAAAAAAAATAGTAGATGTGGCTGAAAGAAAAGAAGAAAGTGATCAATGATTCCAGAAAATGACTTTGTGGATTGTCTGCTTCCACTTATCTATACTGGCACACAAAACAAACAAACAAACAAACACAGGTGACAGTGAATAAGGCTTTGTTGCTGGTTTCAAGATTGAAAAAATGCAAAGTATTGTTCACATAATTGGAAATTTCCAGCAACTGTAATATAAACTCATACTAGAGTTAGCAAAGTGAAAAAATAGGTTGTGCTGATAAACATGTATATGTCTCACATATGGAAGGATATAACACAAGTCATGTGACTAAGAACTTGGTAAGAATAAAAATCTTAATGAGACCTGTGCTTCAATAAGAGAACATGTCAGAACAAGATGTGGAGTGTCTGCATTATTAGAAGAGCCCCAGGTCATACCTTCTCAGGCACTGTGCCTAGAGCACTCTCTTGAAGAGATAAATTTGCTGAAAGATATAAGCTAAATTTCTTACTCTTTAAACTTATTATTGTAATACATATTCAATGCAACCTATATTTGACTAATTTTTGAACAATCAAAAGAATAAAATGTGTACCTTGACAGCATATTAGAATGATATTGCTTTAAAGCGGAAGCACTGTTTTTGAAGCACAAGGAATGTCAAGATATAGGTCTGACTGTCACCACTTTAAACTCTAAATGGTAAACCTCCTTAAAGTAACATTGGCAAATGTGATCACACAGTTTGTGAACAATTTTATGTCTCCTACAGGTCAAATAGGGAGGAAGGAGTGTGGACAAAAAAAAAAAAAAAAGAACTCAGTGTTAAGGGCAACATCAAAGATACATCATTATCATATGGGCACCAGAGTTTCTTGAAATGTCCAGCTGAGCTACACAGCTTCACCATGACAACCAACCTCTTAACTGTGGGTGCCAATCAAGAATATATAACTTACTTCTTTGAAGTCTAGCAGTTCTTGACTAGAGAAACAATAGTGACTTTCTCATTCAGTAAGTGGGGTGCTTACATGAGTTCACTTGTTGATGCAATCCAGGACTGGGAATTACCACAGTGTATCCAGGCACATGGTGAATCAACCCATGCATCTCAGCAAGACCCAGTCCTCCCTCCTGCCCCCCTTACTTATCATATCAGACCACACCTTATTTACCATATAGCACACTTTATCCTCTAGATTCAGCAGTATAAGGGGCATCTTCACTCAGGATTCTGATCACTTGGTTATGTTATTAATAACACCTCTATAGGTATGATGGAAGGCATCTCACATCCAGCATCCACTTCAGATCAACTCAAACTGGCCATGGATAATTAGGATGCAACATAAATAAATGTGGAAGATATCTACTCTCCTTGAAATTCCTAGTGTGTGGTATCTGAGAGAGAAAGCAGCCAGCTTTTGAAATGAAAGCGTTGAAAATTGGATCCCCTGAGAGTCATCTAGGCATGCAGAAGTGGCCTGTGTGGGGAAAAATAAGTGCACTGTAGCATTCTTTGTGGGAAAAAGAAGGGGTCTGAGAATCATATCATCAAAAAATAACAATAAAAATACCAATGAGGGCAGGAGAAGGGTATAAGGAACTTTCGGGATAGCATTTGAAATGTAAATAAAGAAACTATCTAATTAATAACATATATCAAAGAATGTAGCACTCTGATAACTAATTTTGTTGATTTTGTTATAATCCTTATGACTAAACTTTTCCATGCATTTCAGAACTTCAACCATGATTGCAAACATCTCTTATTTATTAACGCCTTACATGATTTGTTCTAAGTTTGAGACAGGTAACTCAAGATGACATAGATCTCACTATGTAGCCCGATTGGACTCAGCTTATGAAAATCTCCAGCCTCAGTATTGCAAGTACTAGAAGTATAGGCAGACCCACATAGTATAACTATTGCTTTATTTCTTCTATTTGTCAATCTACAACAGGAGGCCCACAGAGATTGGACATTATTTCCAGGTGCCATTCTTGATGTTTCCACTGGTTTGAAGAGACACCATGACCAAGGCAACTCTTTCTATGTGTGTATGATACAGATTAGGGTGAATATATTTTATTAAGTGAGAAAAAGCAAGAACAATATAAATATGACCACAAGTCTAAAAACACATGCAGACATTATTTATGAAATATTCAGGAAAGAGTCAGGAAGAATTCATATCAATTCTGTTCTTAGGAAAAGCAGTAGGCTCTGTCAGGGCAGTGACCTAGGTAAGGTATGATTTTGTGTACACCTCCTAGTGCTGGAAATATTTTTCTTTCAGCACAAATCCTGTTACCTGTATAATTACAAAAAAAAGATTAAAAAATCAAAAAAATATGTAGACTTCATATAGTGATAGGTATAGGTTTTGATATTTAAAAAGCCTGCTTCAAAAGATATTTTATTTCATTTTCACCTTTAGTTTTATATTCTTTGTTGAATATTTTATTTATTTAATTTCAAATATCATTCCATTTCCCAGTTTCCCCTCTGCAAACCCACTATCCCATACACCCTCCCACAACTTCTATGAGGTTATGCCTCCCCCGTTCCCACCTCACTACCTTGGCATTCCCCTACACTGGGGCATCTAGCCTGGTAGGACCAAGGGCCTCTCCTCCCATTGATGACAAATAAGGCCATCCTCTGCTACATATGCAGCTGGAGCCATGGGTCGCTCCATGTGAAATCTTTGGTTGGTGGTTTAGTCCTTGGGAGCTCTGGGAGATCTGGTTGGTTTATATTGTTGTTCTTCCTATGCAGTTGCAAATCCCTTCAGCTTCTTCAGTCCTTTCCCTAACTCTTCCACTGAGGTCCCTGTGCTGAGTCCAATGGTTGCCTGCAAGCATCTGCATCTGTATTTGCCAGCCTCTGTTTAGCTGTGTACACAATTTTAATAGGGTTATTTGGTTCTCTGCAGTTTAATTTCTTGAGTTCTTTCTATATATGGGATATTAGCCCTCTATCAGATATGGGATTGGTGAAGATCTTTTCCCAATCTGCTGGTTGTCATTTTGTCCTAGTGACGGTGACCTTTGCCTTACAGAAGGTTTGCAATTTTATGAGGTCCCATTTGTTGATTCTTGATCTTACAGCATAAGCTATTGGTGTTCTGTTCAGGAAATTTTTCCCTGTACCTATGTGTTCCAGCCTCTTCCTGGCATTCTCTTCTATTCATTTCAGTGTATCTGATTCTGTGAGGAGGTTCTTGATCCACTTGAACATGAGCTTTGTACAAGGAGATAAGAATGAATTGATTTGCATTCTTCTACATGCTGACCACCAGTTGAACCAACACCATTTGTTGAAAATGGTGTCTATTTTCCAATGGATGGCTTTACATTCTTGGTCAAAATTCAAGTATTCATCTGTGTGTGCTTTCATTTCTGGGTCTTTAATTCTATTCCATTGATCTACCTGCCTGTCACTGTACCAATACCATGCAGTTTTTAATCTCGATTGCTCTGTAATATAGCTTGAGGTCAGGAATGGTGATTCCTCCATAAGTTCCTTAATTGTGGAGAATAGTTTTCGTTATCCAGAGATTTGGTTGTTTGGTTATTTCCTGCCTTCTACTCCTCTTGAGTGTATTTGCTTCTTTTTGTTCTAGAGCTTTCAGATGTGCTGTTAAGCTGCTAGTGTATGCTCTCTCCAATTTCTTTTTGGAGGCACGCTCAGAGCTGTGAGTTTTCTTCTTAGCACTGCTTTCATTCTGTCCCATAAGTTTGAGTATGTTGTGCTTTCATTTTCACTAAATTCTTTTAAAAAAAGTCTTTAATTTCTTTCTTTATTTCATCCCTGGCCACGTTATCAGTGAGGAGATAGCTGTTCAACTTCCATGTGTATGTGGGCTTCCTCTTGTGTTGTAGTTTTTGAAGACCAGCCTAAGTCCATGGTGATCTGATGAATGGGAATAGTTCAATCTTGTACTGTTTTGCATTCAATTATATGGTCAGTTTTGGTGGCGGTACCATGAGGTGCTGAGAAGAAGGTATATTCTTTTGTTTTAGGATGAAATACTCTGCAGATATCTGTTAAGTCCATTTGGTTCATAAACTCTCTTAGTTTCACTATGTCTCTTGTTTAGTTTGTGTTACCATGATCTGTCCATTGGTGAGAGTGTGGTGTTAAAATCTCATAATATCATTGTGTGAGGTTGAATGTGTGCTTTGAGCTTCAGTATCATTTCTTGTACATACATGAGTGCCCTTGCATTTGGGGCATAGATGTTTAGGATTGAGACTCCTCTTGGTAGATATTTTCTTTGTTGAGCATAAAGTGTCCTTACCCATCTTTTAGATAACTTTTGGTTGAAAGTCTATGTTATTAGAAACTAGAATTGCTACTCCAACTTGTTTCTTGCACCTGTTTGCCTGGAATATATTTTTTTCTAGCCTTTTAATTTGAGTTCATGTCTGTCTTTGTCACTGAAGTATGTTTCCTGTGTACAGCAAATGTTGGGTCCTGCTTACATATCCAATCTATGTCTTCTTATTAGAAAATTGAGTCAATTTATGTTGAGAGATATTAAGGACCAATGATTTTTGCTTCCTATTATTTTTGTTGTTAGAGGTGAAATTATGCTTGTGTGGTTCTCTAAGTTTGGTATTGGGAAAAGATTCATTTCTTGCTTTTACTTGGGTGTGGTTTCCCTCCTTGTGTTGGAGTTTTCCTTCTTTTACCTTCTGTATGTCTGGATTGGTGGAAAGGTATTGTGTAAATTTGCTTTTGTCATGGAATATCTTGGTTTCTCCATCTATAGTAATTGAGAGTTTTTCTGGACATAGTAGTCTGAGATGGCATTTTTGTTCTCTTAAGGTCTGTATGACATCTGCCCAATATCTTCTAGTTTTTCTTCTCTGTAGAAAAGTCTGACGTAATTCTGATAGGACTTCCTTTATATGTTACTTGACCTTTTTCCCTTACTGCTTTCAATATTCTTTCTTTGTTCAGAGCATTTGGTGTTTTAATTATTATGTGGTGGGAGGAATTTCTTTTCTGGTCCCAGATGTTTGGTGTTCTGTAGACTTCTTGTATGTTTATGGGCATCTCATTCTTTGGGTTAGGGAAGTTTTCTTCTATAATTCTGTTGAAGATATTAGCTGACTTTGAGTTGGGAATCTGCACTCTCTTCTATACCTATTATTCTTAGGTTCAGTGTTTTCATTGTGTCCTGGATTGCCACACCTACTCCAGTGAAGACTGTGTAATAGGCTCAAAAGCTTGGATGCAGTCCCAAAGCAAAGATTTTCTCAGAAACTTAGTCTCCTGGAAGCTTCGCATCTTGTAGCATGAATGCTCCAAATCTGTCTTTACATTAGTCAGTGAATGGATCTGTGTGCTTTCTTTCAGTATTGTTTTATTATAGGTGCTTCAGAGAAATAAGTTGTCAAATACCTAAATAAGGTTGAACTTTGTGTCCTGGCTTTCACCAATGTCCTCAGCAGTCCTGGAGCCAACCCTGGCTTGGAATTTCATAAGAATGCTACTCATTCAGACGAAATGCCCCAGTGTTGACAGTTAGTAATCAGGCATCTCACAGTTTGCCAGATAGGAGCTAGCAATCTCAGGGCTTGTTCAAAATAGTAAATTTAGAATCCTCATTACAGTCAGGTATGGCAGACTACATTGCATATTAGAAAGTTGGTGAGTTCTTCTGACAAATGGGGATTCCCTACAGACACTTAAAAAAGCAGCCAAGTTACTCCCTTATGCAAGAATTTACAATGGCCTAGGAAGAAGGAGGGTTGTGGTTTAAGGAAGAACTACAGTATTGCATTATTCATGAAAAGGTCAGCAAGAGCAGAACCCCCTGGTGCAAGCTTTCACAGAGGCTCAGAGGAATCGCATAAATTGTGACTAGGGTGTGAAATCCTCTTCTGACTCCTGTCAATAGCTGACTTTAGATAGGGCTGATCTTATCTCAATTGTAAACATCACTTGGTTCCTGCTAGTCTTTTGTAAGCATTTTTTGTTTTGTATCTGATAACTTCAATGTAATATCGCAGATGTGTCACCTAACTTCTATGTTTTCTTCTATAATATATAAGTCTGATGCTCTCTTTGAGAAATTACATTCAGATACAGTACTCTCTCTGGTATCCATGTCTGTTTGTCATCCCACTGACTCCTTGCTCACCCGATTACCGAAATCCTGGTTCCCTGAAGGTTGAATGACCAACTAAGTCCAGTCTGTGGCTCTGGATTTCTTGAATGTTTTGAGCTAACTCAAAACATGAACTTTTTGATTTTTATATTTTCTTTGACTGTTGTGTCAGTGTCTTCTAGGATATCTTCTATGCCTGATAGTCTCTCTTCTATCTCTTGTATTCTGTTGGTGATGCTTTGGTGACTCCTGATCTCTTTCCTAGGTTTTCTATCTATAAGGTTGTCCCTCTTTGTTTTTTCTTTAATGTTTTTCTCTCCAGTTTTAGATCCTGAATGGTTTTGTTCTATTCCTTTATCTGTTTGATTGTGTTTCCTGTATTTCTTAAAGAGATTTATTTGTTTCCTCTCTAAGGGCTGCTACTTGTTTACCTGTGTTCTCCTGTATTTAAGTGAGTTATTTATATCCTTCTGAAATTCCTCTATCATATTTATGAGATGGGATTTTAGATCCAAATCCTGCTTCTCAGGTGTGTTTGAGTATACTGGGCTTGTTGTGGTGTGTAGTCTCCCCTCCCCCAGCCTGAAACCTGCTTGCTCAGGGGTGGAGCTTCCTGCTCATTCGTTCTGCCACGCCCACTGCTGGAACCTGCCACTTTGCTGTTTGGAGCCACACACGTGCTCACCTTTCTACTGGACCAGAGATTATTCCGCGGGAATTGGGTCCCCTCCCCCTTCCTTCATAACTAGTGTCGCAACAATAAAATTTGAGCTTTGATCAGAATGAATTTGTCTTAGCTCCGTTTCTTCTTTCGCCCCGTCTAGATTCCTCTCTTGCAGCTCGAGTAGCCATATCAGTCGAACCGTTCACGTTGCAAGCTGCTGTCGGCCGCAACAGTGGTGGGAGAATTGAGTTGTAATGTTGTCAAGTAGCCTTAGTTTCTGTTGCTTGTTTTCTTCTTCTTGCCTCTCATCATCTGGTTATCTCTAGTGCTCCTTTCCTTGCTGTCTGTGTCTGAAGCCTCTCCCTCCTGTTTTGTAAAGTCTGGTTGTGTCAGAACTTCTTGGAGTTCAGCTGTCTCTGTAATCCTGTGATTCTGGTATCCTGTGATCCTGAGATCTTGAGTGTGTCAGAGATCCTGGGCATCAAGCTGCTTCTGAGATCCTGAAATCTTGGCGTGACCAAGCTCCTGAGATCCTGTTGTGTCAGAGCTCCTGGGAGTCAAGCTTTCTCTAGGTGTTGCAGGAGTGGGTAGGGTGCCAGGCCCTGAGTCTGCTCCAGACACAAGTGCAAGCTAGAAGGAACCCGTGCTTCTGTCTGGGTAGGGGTTCATGTTTCCCTGGTTTCTGTGGGGTTTTCAGTTATGTCGAGTGTTGGGAAAGATCTTGTAGCTTCAAATATGATATTGAGGGTGTCAGAGCTCTAGTGATTCTGGGTGTGTCCAAACCCCTGGGAGTTGAGCTTCCTGTGGATGTTGTAGGAGTGGGTGCAGAACCAGTGCCCCAGGTCTGCTCCAGTAACAGGTTCAAACTGGAAGGAACCTGTGCCACTGGCTGGACGGGGATTCCTGGGTCCCTGGATCCCAGGAGTCCCAGGTACTCTGGGTGTTAGGGCAGATATTGTAGCCTCACTTGTAATCATGGGCATGTTAGAGCACGTGGGAGTCAAGCTTCCTCTGGGTGTTGTGGGACTGGGTGAGGAGCTAGCACCCCAGGTCTGCTTTGGGCACAAGTTTAGACTGGATGCTCAAATGTAATTCTGATAGATCTGCCTTTATATGTTACTTGAACTTCTCCCCTTGCTGCTTTTAAAATTCTTTCTTTCTCCTGTATTAGTGTTTTAGTTATTATGTGATCAGAAAATTTTCTTTTCTGGTCCAATCTGTTTGGTGTTCTGTAAGTTTCTTGTACCTTTTTTAGACATTTCTTTCTTTAAGTAGAGGAAATTTTCTACTATGATTTTGTTGAAGATGTTTTCTGGGCCTTTGAACTGGGAATTTTTTCCTACTCCTGTTATTCTTAAGTTTGATCTTTTTAGAGTGTCCCAGACTTCCTGGATGTTTTGTGTCATGTAAATGTGTGCATTTTAGATTTTGCATTTTCTTTGACTGATTTCTTCTATTGTATCTTCTAAACCTGTGATTCTGTCTTCATTGTTTCATAATGTTGGTGATGCTTATGTTTGTAGTTCCTGATCTCTTTTCTAGGTTTTTCCATCTCCAGGATTGTCTCAGTTTGTGTTTTCTTTATTGCTTCCATTTCCTGTTTCAGGTCTTACCTAGCATTATTCATACCCTTCACCTACTTGATTGTATTTTCCTGTATTTCTTTATATTTATTTGCTTCCTCTTTTAATGCCTCTACCTGTTTGTATGTATTTTGGTGTGTTTCCTTAAGGGATCTATTAATATCCTCTTTAAAGGCCACTATGATCCTTATAAGATTGGATTTAAGATCCTCTTCTTGTGCTTCAAATTCATTACGAAATCTAGAGTTCATTGTAGTAGGAGAGCTGGGCTCTGATGGTGACATATTACCCTGGGTGCTGTTGATTGTGTCCTTAAACTCTCTTTTAGTCATCTAGTTAGCCCTGGTGTAGGCAGGATGATCCTGATGGCAGCAGGACTTAGCTGGAAGGTGGGGTGAGCCATGTAACAGGCAATAGCTATCAGGGTACCCCACTGTGTTGGCTGTGCCTCAGACAAGCCCCACTCTGCAGGCAGGCAGTGTCCCTGGAGGACCAGTCTCTGCAAGTATGTCCCAGTAAGACCCAGCCAGGGGGCGGGGGGGGGGGCAGAAGGGTCTAACTAAGATTTGTTGGACAGGGTTCCAAGCTGATTAGTTTTATGGGTCCCAAAGGTTTTCATGGGGAGTCAAGACACTCTTGGTGACCTGCATGTCTCCCCCAGACCAGGCAGCCCAGACTAGACAGTGGGGCTCCACAGATCACGTGCTTCACTCAACTCTGTCAGCTGTCTCAGGCAAACCAGTTAGGATGATGGGAGGATCCAACTCAGATGGATGATTAGGCAGAGCTCCAAGATGTTTAGTTTTGGGTCACCTGGAGTTTTCCATGAAGAGTTAAGTCTGGCAAGGCTCCTCCAGAAGGGAGAACCAGGTCACAGCTAGACAATAATAACTTATTTTTTATTTTACTGGAGATACCATTAAAGATCCTTTAAATATTTTTAAAAAGTGTTCATAGTTTCTCTAAAATTTCTATAAACTGGATTTTTTTAGAATATATTTGAAATTTTAAAGGAAGTTTGGGTGTTTTAGAAGGATTGAACGTTTAATAGTATTTGATTTTAAAGACCCTAGAACATTTAAAAGTTTGGATCTTTTATACATGATATTAATATTAATGACATTTGGGGACAAATGAGAAAGGAAATGTAAGTTAATAGGGATGTGTTTGTTTGTCATGTTGAGAATTAATAAATTGTCCTGGATAATTTTGGTTGGTTGATTGGTTGGTTGGTTGATTTGCTTTGGTTTGGTTGGGTTTGCTTTGGTTTTGTAGATTTGATATGAGCTACAGTCATCTTGGAAGAAGGAATCTCAATCCACAAATGACTTAATAAGACTGGACTATAGGCAAGGCTATAGGGCATTTTCTTGATTAATGATTGGTGTGAGAAGTCCCAGCCTGTTGTAGATCATTCTATCCTTAGGCAGATAGTCTTGGGATATATAAGAAAAAACTGAGAAAACTCGGAGAAAAAAAATCCAGACACCTTCTGCCTCCAGGTTCCTGGCTTGAGTTCCTACCCTTATAGTTACATGAGAGTTGTAAGGTGAAATGCACTCCTTCCAGATGACTGTAACATATGTCAAGTCTACAAAATTAAATCACCCAAGCAACCAATCCATGACCAAACAAACAAAATTATCCAAGACAATTGATCACTTCTCAACATAACAAGCAAATACATCTCTATTTAATTGCAACGTTTCCTTTCTCATTTGTCTGAAAATGTAATATTAACCATAATATCATGATATAAAAGTACCCATAATAATATCATGATATTAAAGGACCCGGGGTCTTAACTTGCTTTCCAAGTTAATTTTTGTCATGGTGTTTATTCACAGCAATAGAAGCCCTAGACAGAGACTTTTCATCCACCTCTCTCCATTCATCAAATATCCTATAATGATTTGAGAATCTCTTGGACAACCATGGTTAACAATCTAAAGTGGGAATTCTCATATCTGAATTGGGGGTTTTACTAGAGAGAATGACTACAGCTCTTAAGGGGAGCATTAGAGAACGTTATGTAAATTATATATACAAATTATAAATTATATACACAAATTGGAAATCATAATTTAAAACATACATACCAGCTTGCCAGCAGAGTGGCCTGACACGCGCAAGGGCCCACACAGGATTCCCCACAGGATCCTAAGACCTCTGGTGAGTGGAACACAACTTCTGCTAGGAGTCCGGTTCGAACACCAGATATCTGGGTACCTTCCCTGCAAGAAGAGAGCTTGCCTGCAGAGAATACTCTACCCACTGAAACTAAGGAGAGTGCTACCCTCCCAGGTCTGCTTATAGAGGCTAACAGAGTCACCTGAAGAACAAGCTTATAACAGAGAGAACTATAACAGCTAGCTTCAGAGATTACCAGATGGCGAAAGGCAAACGTAAGAATCCTAAAAACAGAAATCAAGACCACTCACCATCATCAGAACGCAGCACTCCCACCCAACCTAGTCCTGGGCACCCCAACACAACCGAAAATCTAGACCCAGATTTAAAAACATTTCTCATGATGATGCTGGAGGACATCAAGAAGAACTTTCATAAGTCACTTAAAGAATTACAGGAGAGCACTGCTAAAAAGTTACAGGCCCTTAAAGAAAAGCAGGAAAACACAGCCAAACAGGTAGAAGTCCTTAAAGAAAAACAGGAAAACACATCCAAACAGGTAATGGAAATGAACAAAACCATAATAGAACTAAAAAAGGGAAGTAGACACAGTAAAGAAAACCCAAATCGAGGCAACTCTGGAGATAGAAACCCTAGGAAAGAGATCTGGAACCATAGATTCGAGCATCAGAAACAGAATACAAGAAATGGAAGAGAGAATCTCAGGTGCAGAAGATTCCATAGAGAACATCGACACAACAGTCAAAGAAAATACAAAATGCAAAAGGATCCTAACTCAAAACATCCAGGAAATACAGGACACAATGAGAAGACCAAACCTGCGGATAATAGGAATTGATGAGAATGAAGATTTTCAACTTAAAGGGCCAGCTAATATCTTCAACAAAATAATTGAAGAAAACTTCCCAAACATAAAGAAAGAGATGCCCATGATCATACAAGAAGCCTACAGAACTCCAAATAGACTGGACCAGAAAAGAAATTCCTCCCGACACATAATAATCAGAACAACAAATGCACTAAATAAAGAGAGAATATTAAAAGCAGTAAGGGAGAAAGGTCAAGTAACATATAAAGGAAGGCCTATCAGAATTACACCAGACTTTTCACCAGAGACTATGAAAGCCAGAAGAGCCTGGACAGATGTTATACAGACACTAAGAGAACACAAATGCCAGCCCAGGCTACTATACCCGGCCAAACTCTCAATTACCATAGATGGAGAAACCAAAGTATTCCACAACAAATCCAAATTCACACAATATCTATCCACGAATCCAGCCCTTCAAAGGATAATAACAGAAAAGCAGCAATACAAGGACAGAAATCACGCCCTAGAACAAGAAAGAAAGTAATCCCTCAACAAACCAAAAAGAAGACTGCCACAAGAACAGAATGCCAACTCTAACAACAAAAATAAAAGGAAGCAACAATTACTTTTCCTTAATATCTCTTAATATCAATGGACTCAATTCCCCAATAAAAAGACATAGACTAACAGACTGGCTACACAAACAGGACCCAACATTCTGCTGCTTATAGGAAACCCATCTCAGGGAAAAAGACAGACACTACCTCAGAGTGAAAGGCTGGAAAACAATTTTCCAAGCAAATGGTCTGAAGAAACAAGCTGGAGTAGCCATTCTAATATCGGATAAAATCGACTTCCAACCCAAAGTTATCAAAAAAGACAAGGAGGGACACTTCATACTCATCAAAGGTAAAATCCTCCAAGAGGAACTCTCAATTCTGAATATCTACGCTCCAAAATGCAAGGGCAGCCACATTCATTAAAGACATTTTAGTAAAGCTCAAAGCACACATTGCACCTTACACAATAATAGTGGGAGACTTCAACACACCACTTTCATCAATGGACAAATCATGGAAACAGAAACTAAACAGGGACACAGTGAAACTAACAGAAGTCATGAAACAAATTGACCTGACAGATATCTACAGAACATTTTATCCTAAAACAAAAGGATATATCTTCTTCTCAGCATCTCACGGGACCTTCCCCAAAATTGACCATATAATTGGTCACAAAACAGGCCTCAACAGATACAAAAATATTGAAATTGTCCCATGTATCCTATCGGACCACCATGGGCTATGACTGATCTTCAATAACAACATAAATAATGGAAAGCCAACATACACGTGGAAACTGAACAACACTCTTCTCAATGATACCTTGGTCAAGGAAGGAATAAAGAAAGAAATTAAAGACTTTTTAGAGTTTAATGAAAATGAAGCCACAACGTACCCAAACCTATGGGACACAATGAAAGCATTTCTAAGAGGGAAACTCATAGCTCTGAGTGCCTCCAAGAAGAAACGGGAGAGAGCACATACTAGCAGCTTGACAACACATCTAAAAGCTCTAGAAAAAAAGGAAGCAAATTCACCCAAGTGAAGGAGACAGCAGGAAATAATCAAACTCAGGGGTGAAATCAACAAAAGTGGAAACAAGAAGAACTATCCAAAGAATTAACCAAACGAGGAGTTGGTTCTTTGAGAAAATCAACAAGATAGATAAACCCTTAGCTAGACTCACTAAAGGGCACAGGGACAAAATCCTAATTAACAAAATCAGAAATGAAAAGGGAGACATAACAACAGATCCTGAAGAAATCCAAAACACCATCAGATCCTTCTACAAAAGGTTATACTCAACAAAACTGGAAAACCTGGACGAAATGGACAAATTTCTGGACAGATACCAGGTACCAAAGTTGAATCAGGATCAAGTTGGCCATCTAAACAGTCCCATATCACCTAAAGAAATAGAAGCAGTTATTAATAGTCTCCCAGCCAAAAAAAGCCCAGGACCAGATGGGTTTAGTGCAGAGTTCTATCAGACCTTCGAAGAAGATCTAATTCCAGTTCTGCACAAACTATTTCACAAAATAGAAGTAGAAGGTACTCTACCCAACTCATTTTATGAAGCCACTATTACTCTGATACCTAAACCACAGAAAGACCCAACACAGATAGAGAACTTCAGACGAATTTCTCTTATGAATATCGATGCAAAAATCCTCAATAAAATTCTCGCTAACCGAATCCAAGAACACATTAAAGCAATCATCCATCCTGACCAAGTAGGTTTTATTCCAGGGATGCAGGGATGGTTTAATATACGAAAATCCATCAATGTAATCCATTATATAAACAAACTCAAAGACAAAAACCACATGGTCATCTCGTTAGATGCAGAAAAAGCATTTGACAAGATCCAACACCCATTCATGATAAAAGTTTTGGAAAGATCAGGAATTCAAGGCCCATACCTAAACATGATAAAAGCAATCTACAGCAAAACAGTAGCCAACATCAAAGTAAATGGAGAGAAGCTGGAAGCAATCCCACTAAAATCAGGGACTAGACAAGGCTGCCCACTTTCTCCCTACCTTTTCAACATAGTACTTGAAGTATTAGCCAGAGCAATTCGACAACAAAACGAGATCAAGGGGATACAAATTGGAAAAGAGGAAGTCAAAATATCACTTTTTGCAGATGATATGATAGTATATATAAGTGACCCTAAAGATTCTACCAGAGAACTCCTAAACCTGATAAACAGCTTCGGTGATGTAGCTGGATATAAAATAAACTGAAACAAGTCAATGGCCTTTCTCTATACAAAGAATAAACAGGCTGAGAAAGAAATTAGGGAAACAACACCCTTCTCAATAGTCACAAATAGTATAAAATATCTTGGCATGACTCTAACTAAGGAGGTGAAAGATCTTTATGATAAAAACTTCAAGTCTCTGAAGAAAGAAATAAAAGAAGATCTCAGAAGATGGAAAGATCTCCCATGCTCATGGATTGGCAGGATCAACATTGTAAAAATGGCTATCTTGCCAAAATCAATCTACAGATTCAATGCAATCCCCATCAAAATTCCAACTCAATTCTTCAACGAATTAGAAGGAGCAATTTGCAAATTCATCTGGAATAACAAAAAAACCTAGGATAGCAAAAAGTCTTCTCAAGGATAAAAGAACCTCTGGTGGAATCACCATGCCTGACCTAAAGCTTTACTACAGAGCAATTGTGATAAAAACTGCATGGTACTGGTATAGAAACAGACAAGTAGACAAATGGAATAGAATTGAAGACCCAGAAATGAACCCACACACCTATGGACACTTGATCTTCGACAAGGGAGCTAAAACCATCCAGTGGAAGAAAGACAGCATTTTCAACAATTGTGCTGGCACAACTGGTTGTTATCATGTAGAAGAATGCAAATCGATCCATACTTATCTCCTTGTACTAAGGTCAAATCTAAGTGGATCAAGGAACTTCACATAAAACCAGAGACACTGAAAATTATAGAGGAGAAAGTGGGGAAAAAACTTGAAGATATGGGCACAGGGGAAAAATTCCTGAACAGATCAGCAATGGCATGTGCTGTAAGATCGAGAATTGACAAATGGGACCTCATGAAACTCCAAAGTTTCTGCAAGGCAAAAGACACCGTCAATAAGACAAAAAGACCACCAACAGATTGGGAAAGGATCTTTACCTATCCTAAATCAGATAGGGGACTAATATCCAACATATATAAAGAACTCAAGAAGGTGGACTTCAGAAAATCGAACAACCCCATTAAAAAAATGGGGCTCAGAACTGAACAAAGAATTCTCACCTGAGGAATACCGAATGGCAGAGAAGCACCTGAAAAAAATGTTCAACATCCTTAATCATTAGGGAAATGCAAATCAAAACAACCCTGAGATTCCACCTCACACCAGTCAGAATGGCTAAGATCAAAAATTCAGGTGACAGCAGATGCTGGCATGGATGTGGAGAAAGAGGAACACTCCTCCATTGTTGGTGGGATTGCAGGCTTGTACAACCACTCTGGAAATCAGTCTGGCGGTTCCTCAGAAAATTGGACATTGTACTACCGAAGGATCCAGCAATACCTCTCCTGGGCATATATCCAGAAGATGCCCCAACTGGTAAGAAGGACACATGCTCCACTATGTTCATAGCAGCCTTATTTATAATAGCCAAAAGCTGGAAAGAACCCAGATGCCCCTCAACAGAGGAATGGATACAGAAAATGTGGTACATCTATACAATGGAGTACTACTCAGCTATTAAAAAGAATGAATTTATGAAATTCCTAGCCAAATGGATGGACCTGGAGGGCATCATCCTGAGTGAGGTAACACATTCACAAAGGAACTCACACAATATGTACTCACTGATAAGTGGATATTAGCCCAAAACCTAGGATACCCAAGATATAAGATACAATTTCCTAAACACATGAAACTCAAGAAAAATGAAGACTGAAGTGTGGACACTATGCTCCTCCTTAGAAGTGGGAACAAAACACCCATGGAATGAGTTACAGAGACAAAGTTTGGAGCTGAGATGAAAGGATGGACCATGTAGAGACTGCCATGTCCAGGGATCCACCCCATAATCAGCATCCAAACGCTGACACCATTGCATACACTAGCAAGATTTTATCGAAAGGACCCAGATGTAGCTGTCTCTTGTGAGACTATGCCGGGGCCTAGCAAACACAGAAGTGGATGCTCACAGCCAGCTAATGGATGGATCACAGGGCTCCCAATGGAGGAAATAGAGAAAGAACCCAAGGAGCTAAAGAGATCTGCAACCCTATAGGTGGAACAACATTATGAACTAACCAGTACCCCGGAGCTCTTGACTCTAGCTGCATATGTATCCAAAGAGGGCCTAGTCGGCCATCACTGGAAAGAGAGGCCCATTGGAAACGCAAACTTTGTATGCCCCAGTACAGGGGAATGCCAGGGCCAAAAAGGGGGAGTGGGTGGGTAGGGGAGTGGGGGTGGGTGGGTATGGGGGACTTTTGGTATAGCATTGGAAATGTAAATGAGCTAAATACCTAATAAAAAATGGAAAAAAAAACATACATACCAGGCACGGGCCCACACATACACACACAGGCAACAAATTTCCTTCCTGGAGAGAATGTTTGAGAATACATTGATACATTTTTTTTTGTAGATTTTCGTTCCAGTTGATAACAGAACCTAGAATATAATGCTGTCATGTGGCTTCCAAGAGAATTTAATCAATAATACATCATTATGACTAGAGGAGGTCTTATAAGATTATATTAAAACTTAAGATCTTCCTCCAATTCATGAATTGGTGTGTGTGTGTGTGTGTGTGTGTGTGTGTGTGTGTGTGTGTTGAATGGACAATTATATGGCTCTTTGTGAGTTTTCAGACTTCTTTACTGTTGTTTTACTTTTACTCTTCTTTCTTCTGTATTTATTTTCCTCTCCTTTCCTATTTAGAGTCCCTCTCTGGATGGTCATTCCAGAGACTGCCCCACTTGGGGATCTATCCCATAAACAACCACCAAATCTAGACTCTAAGCAGATGCCAGAAAGAGCCTGCTGACAGGAGCCTGATATACCTGTCTCTTGTGAGGCTCTGCCAGTGCCTGGAAAATACAGAAGTGGATGCTCACAGCCATCCATTAGATGAAGCTCAGGTTCCCTGATGGAGGAGTTGGAGAAGGTACTGAAGGAGCTGAGGGAAAGTACCCAGGGAGCTGAAGGGGCCTGAAGCCCCATAGGAGGAACAACAATATGAACTAACCAGTCCTCCAGAGCTCTTTGGAACTATACCACCAATCAAAGAAAACAAATAGTGGAACTTGTGGCTCTAGCTATATATGTAGCAGAGGATGGCCTAGTCGGTCATCAATGGGAGGAGAAACCCTTGGTCCTATGAAGGCTCTATGCCCCAGTATAGGGGAATGAGAGGACAAGGAATTGGAATGGGTGCATTGGGGAGCAAGAGGGGTAGGGGATTTTTGGAGGGGAAACTATGAAAGGGGATAACATTTGAAATGTAAATAAAGAAAATAGCTAATAAAAAACAATGCAATTAAAAAAATAAGAGTCCCTCTTGTTATTAGACGCGTTCTCACGACCGGCCAGGAAAGACGCAACAAACCAGAATCTTCTGCGGCAAAGCTTTATTGCTTACATCTTCAGGAGCCAGAGTGCAAGAGAGCAAGCCAGCAAATGGCGAAACCCCATCCCTTTTTAAGGAGAATTATCCTCCACCTAGGATGTATTACTCCCTGATTGGCTGCAGCCCATCGGCCCAGTTGTCATCACGGGAAAGGCAGAACACATGGTGGGAAAACTGCCCCTGCATGTGTGCAGACTATGTTTACCACTTAGAACACAGCTGTCAGTGCCATCTTATAATGGCAAATGTGAGGGCGGCTCCTCACAGATCCCCCTTTTCTTTTAATAAGAGCAATAGGCCACCCATATTAATGAGAGTGGAGATAGAGGTCAAATCCCCAGTGTGCAGGTAAAGGAGCCGTACACATAACCTCCTCCCAGGCTCATCACCCAGAGGGGTCCTGGTCTGGTCCCGTGTTGTTTTTCCTGGGGGAAGGACACTTGAACACTCAACCTTCTTGAAAGATGACATGTCTCCCTAGAATAGGCTCATATGTGCCGCAGAGCCTTTCTACTGCAGTGCTTAGCCTTGCAACTCTCTCGGGCTGCTGAAGCACACTCACTCTATCCCGTGCAATGAGACTAGCCTCGTGGGGTTTAAGAGCTGAGTGGCCAGCGACCTATTGCCTAAGCATAGATAACCATATATCAGGGGGAGCACCATGTTCTAGAGCTGCAAGCGCCTGGGCAATAACCACCTTGTCTCTCCTAGTTTGGGCCTTAAGCTTACAGACCAACCAAAGAAGCAACACTAATCCACAGCGAAGTGTATCTCCACATAATCCCACCCCCATCCATTCTTTAAAGAAGGAAAATGCTGAGGAGATCCAATTGGGTAATCCTTTGATCAGGGACAGGTCCAAGCGCTTGGAGTTGACCTGAATGATGGCAAGTCTCAATTCCCGAAGGGTCTGTTCAAATTCAGCCATCCAATTCTGTAACATATACTGAAAAAGACTTTTTGACAATTTAGCTGCCCTAGTAAATTTAACATACTGAATGGAAATAACACACAATCCCGGAAACTTTTGTTCACATCCCAGCTGAGTTATTTGTCATAATACATCTAGTTGTTTCTGGACAAGATCTATGAGTTGATTAACCAGCATGAGACCTCTCTGTATCTAGACATTAGCTGAGGCCTGTTTATCTATGACTGTAGTCACTGAGGCTGACAAAGTGTTAATGGTGTCAGTCATCTGGACCTGTCCAGACAGAGCCAAGGCTGTCTGAATTAAGGCCAAACCCAGTTCCCAGTTAGTGGTAAAAAAGCAAGAGAATACTTGAGCATTATACATCACCGTCATTGGGAGTGGAAATATCGACATTATCCCCCAACGCTGCTCTCTCTTTATTATTGACGCCCTGGACATCACCAAGACGAGGGACATTAGTATTCCCTTGGTCAGTCTGGATTTTTCGGGTGAGTCTTTCTGGTACCCAAAATGGGTTGTCTTCATTCTGTGGGAAAACACAGATAGCTCCCCTGGATCTTATCAAAATAGGATCCGGGCCATACCATTTATTATCAAGGACATTTTTCCATTTAACCATCTCATTGGGCCTATCTGGCTCTGAACAATGACGTTCAGCCGCAGTATGGCCATGAACATCAATATTTAAAAAATTGAGTGTAAAGAGTGCCAAAGACACCGACACTCTTGGTGCTCGGGGTAAAATCTCTTCAATTCCCCTCTTCTGTTTTATAAGATAGGCTTTGAGGGTGCGATGCGCACGCTCAACAATACCCTGTCCTTGAGGGTTGTATGGAAGTCCAGTCAGGTGGGTTACGTCCATCTGACGGCAGAACTGTTGGAATTTTTGAGACGTATAAGCTGGTCCATTATCAGTCTTAAGGAGTCTGGGTTTCCCCCAAGCACTCCATGCCTCAAGACAATGTTGAATCACATGTGAGGCTTTTTCTCCGGTTAACGGAGAAGCAAACATGATGCCAGAACATGTGTCAATGGACACATGGAGATATTGAAGTTTTCCAAAGGAAGAAACATGTGTAACATCCATTTGCCAGACCTGTAGAGGTCGAATACCGCGTGGGTTAATTCCCACATGAGGAACTGGCAAGAACTCACAGCAGCTTTGACATTGAGTAACAATGTCACGGGCTTCTTTTCTTGTCAAGGAGAAACGACTGCGTAATGTTTCAGCCGTCACATGAAAATTGTTATGAAAGTTTCTTGCAGCCTCTACCGGGGATGATAGGGCAGCAGCCACCACTTTAGTGGCCTTATCTGCCAAATCATTTCCCAGAGCCATGGGGCCAGGTAGGCCTGAATGGGCTCTAACATGAGTAATATAAACAGGAGATCTTCTAGATAACAAAACTAATTGTATCTGCTGAAAAATATTGGCAACTCTACTGGAAGGCTTAATCACTCCAACCACTTCTAAAAGATTTACTGCATTAACCACATAACAGGAATCTGACACAATATTAAGGGGTTCTAAAAAGGTTTTTAAAACTTCTAAGACCACTAAACATTCTACCACTTGAGGTGAATTTTCATTATATTGTTTGGATACCACTTTACCATTAGCCACATAGGCACCTATGTCAGTTTTTGATCCATCAGTATATACCACAATCCCATTTTTAAGTGGGTTTCTTACTGTTATTTGTGGAAACACAACAGATTGATTTTGGACAAACTGTAAAAGTGGATGTTTTGGATAAAGGTTATCTATTTGTCCTGAAAAGGAGGTAACTAAAACTGCCCAATCATTAGATATTAGGTGATATGGGCTCTGTCCTTCCTTGCTCTTGACATCCTAACCCTTTTCCTTCTTTATAACCCATCTTTGCCATGATATTTTTTGCTTTAGCTGAATACCCTCTCGATGGGGCATTCTCATTAGACAAAATAAGGCCCAAATGCTGCATAATATCCCTTCCCCAGAGGTTAACCGGGAGTGGGAGCACATAAGGTATGAATTTCCCTTGCTGTCCTTCAGAGGATTCCCACGTCAAGGCAACGGAGCTTATAGTGGGACATGATTGATATCCTAGGCCCTGTAATGAATGAGATGACTCTGTGGTGGGCCATGCTTTGGGCCACCAATGTATAGATATTATACTTTTATCTGCTCCGGTATCAAGGATGCCTTTAAACTCTTTTCCGTTGATCTTAAGGCGGAGCTTAGGTCTATCATTCAAAGATACAATCAAATAGGCAGAATCATTTCCTGAGGAGCCCATTTTCTTTATCTCAGGTCCTGCAAATTTTTCCCTGGTATTATCAGGGAGGAGCAGCAGCTGAGCTATCCTATCTCCTTTACTAATAGAAAAAACGCCTTTAGGGCTTGAGCACAGGACCTGTATTTCAGGGGAATGTTGACAATCCATAACTCCAGGGTGGACTACTAAGCCCTGCAAGGTGAGTGAACCCCGGCCGAGAATAAGGCCCATGGTTCCCGGGGGCAAGGATGGTATAGGCTCCACTGGCACCGGCTGAATACTCATTTGAGGCATTAATAGGAAGTCGGAGGCGGCACGCAGGTCCACCCTTGTGGGTCTTCCTGGGTCGCCTCTCTGACTGCTTCCTGGGTCCTGACAAACCGGTTCCCATATCTTTGAGGGCCCTGGGACCGAGGGCCCGATGACCCGTTTTTTGGCACATCAGTTGATTGACTATCAGGTGGGGGAAGGACTCTGCCCTTTATATCCCTCACAGAGCGACACTGGTCAGCTCTATGATAACCCTTGCCACACTTAGAGCAAAGAGTGAGAGTCCCTCCCTGTTTATCTGGAGCTCTGCAATCTTTCTTAAAATGCCCAGGCTTTCCGCAATTAAAACATGTCCTCTGATCATTTCTGCTCATGGAGCGGTTCTGAGATTGGAGGATGGCGGCCGCTAAGCCTGCATTGGTGAGAGGTCCCCCAAGCTCTCGACAGACCCTGAGCCAGTCTTGTAAGCCTTTGTTCTTTCTTGGGGCTATGGCCGCTCGGCACTCCTTTGTGGCTTGCTCATAGATTAGCTGTTTTATCAGAGGCGCAGCTTGCTCTGACTCTCCAAAAATACGCTCTGCTGCCTCTGTCATTCTGGCCACAAAATCTGAGAAGGATTCCTGAGGTCCCTGGATTATCTTTGTTAACTGACCAGTGGTTTCACCTGCTCGAGAGAGCGCCTTCCAGGCCCTAATAGCCGTGGAAGAAACTTGGGCATAAGCTCCCCAATGGTAGTTTGTCTGATCAGCAGAATAAGCTCCCTGACCCGTTAACAAGTCAAAAGTCCAATCTCTCTGCTCTGGAGTCAAAGCAGCTGCGTTTGCTCGGGCCTGCGCTTGTGCAGCTTCGTGCCAAAGCGCTTTCCATTCCATATATTTGCCCATACTAGGGAGAGCGGCTTTTACAACCGTTTGCCAATCACCAGGAGTCATAGCGTGATTCGCAAGCCTTTCCACTTGTGCTATAGTGAAATTAGCACTGACTCCATAGTTACGGACCGACTCGGCAAGCTCTTTAATCTGTATATACGCTACCGGAGCGTGGACACGCCCACCCTCGGCTCCTTCAAAGACCGGAAATGCCTGTTGTATTTTCCTTTGTTCCTCCTTTGGAATGAACGAGTCTGTGCATTGCCTCTCTGTCCATTGCCTCTCTGCGCAGGGCTGATGCACTACGCAGGGCGGGGGCTCAGCATAGGGTGGAGGTGCACTATGACCTTGAAGCCGACTGCCAAGAGGCCAAGCAGCAAGCTGGCCTTTGCCAGCCGCTTTTGGCTTCCTTAACTGATTAGCTAGCACTTTACCTGGCTGGTACCCTTTTTTCTCATAATGAGCTGCTTCTTCCTCCCAGTCTGTTTCCTCAGAGGAGAATTCTTCATCTGCTTCAGAGCTACTAAGAACTAGCTCCTTAAACTCATCTAGTGATGAGCACAGGCTCCTTTTCCTAGAGACCTCCGCTAATTGATCTTTCTTCTTTTCCCTTTTTCCTCTTTTTCTTCTAATCTCTCTCCAGGTATTCCTACCTGACCTTAACTTTTCCTCGGGTTCAAGACCCTTGGAAAGGCCTGTATACTTATTTTGTGCACCATGTTTTCTCTTTGCTCCTACTCTCTCTCCCCGCTTTACTTCTGATAGATTGTCTTGAATTTCGTCCAGAATCCGCCCTGCCTTAACCACTTGTTGACATGTGAAAAGGAACAAAAGGGCTTTTAACACTAGAAAAAGTTCAAGGCCAAACATACCTTATAAAGCTATTTTCCACTTTACTTCTGATAGACTGTCTTGAATTTCCTTAGAAAGTTCAAGGCCAGGCTTACCTCGTAAAGCTATACTCACTGGTACTCTCGTTCCCCAGCTGAAAAGTTCTGAATTCATACAGTTGAATCCTTCTTAACAGTCTGCTTTACGGGAACCTTTATTACCGCGACCCGCAGTTCTGGTTCTGGAATGAGGGATCTTCCTTGCGCCAGTCCCGAGTTTTTTCTCGTCCCGGGTTTCGGCACCAATTGTTATTAGACGCGTTCTCACGACCGGCCAGGAAAGACGCAACAAACCAGAATCTTCTGCGGCAAAGCTTTATTGCTTACATCTTCAGGAGCCAGAGTGCAAGAGAGCAAGCCAGCAAATGGCGAAACCCCATCCCTTTTTAAGGAGAATTATCCTCCACCTAGGATGTATTACTCCCTGATTGGCTGCAGCCCATCGGCCCAGTTGTCATCACGGGAAAGGCAGAACACATGGTGGGAAAACTGCCCCTGCATGTGTGCAGACTATGTTTACCACTTAGAACACAGCTGTCAGTGCCATCTTATAATGGCAAATGTGAGGGCGGCTCCTCACACCCTCTCCCCATTTTTCCTGTTTCCCCATTCAGATCTTTGTGGGTATGTTGTTCTCCTCCCTATTATTGCTCTCCCTTTATGGTCCCCTTTCACTCTGTTTCTTTAGTTACCCCAGGTCATATACTTATACTTAAAGACTTGGACCTAGAAACCACAAATGAGGGAGAACAAATGACTTTTGTCTTTCTAGGTCTAGGATACCTCAGTCAAGGTGATTTTTTTCTAGTTTCATCCATTCAGCTACAAGATTCATGATTTAATTTTTTACACCTGAATAGTATTCCACAGTGTATGCATGCCACATTTACTTTATCCATTTATTACTTCAAGAGCATTTAGGTTATTTCCACATTCTAGATATTGTGAATAGAATTGTATGAACATTCTGAGCAAGTATCTGTGGAGGAGAATGTTGAATCCTTTGGAAATATGCCAAGAAGTAGTATAGTTGGGTCATATGGAATTTATTTTTGCTTTTTGGAGAGGATATCTGTCAATATCTGTTGGTCTGGTGCTGCTATATATTCAAGTGCTAAACCCCAAGATGTGGTTGCTGTCTCTACAAGATGATTCTCACATATAACACATGATGTGGTATTGAAAGACCCCCGAAGGGAGACCCTCACTCAAGCACTCAATCCCCGGGACAGCCGCGGACCCAAGAAGACACTGAGACCATACATAAAATGTAGAAGGTAAGATTTAATAAAGCAACAACATGAAAGCACATAGACCAGAGCTCTGGGGTCGAAACTCATACACCTAGTGGTGTAGAGGAGAATCGACGACCAGCCAAATTTTTCACAGGCTTATATAGTAAAACTCAAGGGGGGAGAGCTGGGCAGGGAAAGTACAAGTTTACATCACTAGGGGGTTCTGCCAAGGGACAAGGGGTTCTGCCAAGGGAATCTACGTAACTAAGGGGTCATGTCCTATCATTTGGCATTGTACCCGGTTTATTTTGAGGTTGTTCCAGGAGGCCCTTATCTCAAGAATGTTCTTGGAACAGTCTTTAGTTGGGAGGGTTCAAACTCTAGGGTGAGGAGTTCAGGAATGCATTCTGGGGTGAAGAGTTCAGGAGTGTTCCGGGAACAATCTCTAGATGGGAGGGGTCGGGCTCTGGGGTGAAGAAGAGTTCAGTAAAAATTTTTATTCTTCATTCCCCACTTCTTTTAGGAGATAGCTCTAATCTTAGAGCAAGTTTTCAACCTCCTGAAGGACCCGATATTGTTGCCTTAGTACCATAACTTGGACTGCGTTTATCCTTTCTCTAATAAAAGCTACTTATTAAGGATGCATGGGCCAAAAGTAAGCAAAAGCATAAGTGTAATTAAAGGTCCTGCTATAGTGGGGAGGAGAGTGGTGAGCTAAGGGGACTTATTAAACCAGCTTTCAAACCATCCTTGTTGGCTTTCTCTTTCTCTTTTACATATATCTAGGCGTTCTCTAAGTTTAGCCATAGAATCTTTGATTACTCCTGAATGGTCAACATAAAAACAACATTCTTCTTTTAAGGCAGCACAGAGTCCTCCTTCTTTAAGGAATAATAAGTTTAATCCCCTTCTATTTTGCAGCACCACTTCGGATAAGGAAGTTAAAGATTCTTCTAATTTGGTTATAGACTGTTCTATAGTTCTAAGATCAACATCCATAGCTGCACGTAGTTCTTCATAGTATTGGGGGGTTTTAATTAAGGCAGCGGTTCCTGTACCTACTCCAGCTGCTACTCCCAATCCTAATAGAACTGCCAAAGTTAAGGTAACGGGTTCTCTTTTCCAGCGGACCCGATGTTCAAATTTATCTAAAAAAGAGCTATCATCATGATACAAGAGTCTGGGAATAAGCTGAACCAAAATGCAGAAATCTTTGGAACTATTAAAAACAGACATAGACACACAAGGAGTGAGATCGGTATTGTAAGCCCACACTGTGTCTAGGGGAGGCACTAGATACTGACCACTTTTGCTAGACTGAATGTCCTGGGTCTGATTACAGAGGTGCCCTTTATCCTGAGGTACCTGGCCCAGACAAAGCCCTCTTCCTGAAACTGCTGCTAGGGTCAACTTTCTGTTTTCTCTCCAAAGGCATTGAGAATGATCTGAAGTAGTATTATAAGTCCTGATCTGAGCTATTCCTTCATAATAAGGGGGGCTAGAGGCATAGCATAACCAGCATGATTGAGTCATATTAGGGTTAGTTCTATTTAGAACTAAAAAAGCTCCTTGGACTAGACTGACCAGACGGTCCTCTGTTCCTAGGGACGGTGGGGAAGCCAAGGTAGGCTTTATGAGGGGAGTATGAGTTCCTAGGGAGAGTACCACTGTGTTGGGCTGTGGAGTTGGTGGAGCTGGTACAGTCGGGACCTTTGGGGGAGCCAGTACGACTGGGGGGCCCTGTTCTATAAGGACCTTGTTGGGCCCTCCATTTACCACAAAAGTAATCTGATGCCCCCCCACCCCCCATTCTTGTTAAAGCCTTTTGCTCTGACCCTGACCAGGGCAAACATAAAAATGTGCAGCTCTAAGATTAGCTCGGTAGAACTGCCCCGAACACCCATATGTGCTCCCTATCCCATTTGGGACACACCGCTCCTCAGGGGGTGGGTTGCTAAGATCAGTATGATCTGAGAGGTCCCAATTGGGGGATCCTGCCGCTAACTTACAGATGTCAGGCGTGAGATCAGGCCACCAAGTCCAGAGGGGATGGACTGCAGTGGTTGCCCATACAATGTTTCCCTTTTCATTAAGCACCTCCCAGGACTGTTGAATTGGAGCATGAGGGTTAAGGTTCCCTAGGTCTAGAGTGGCGCCTGCGGCGCAGACGAAGCTTAAGAGGATTGTCAGTGGCTGCCACTGTCCAATTGTCATCGTGGTTTTCTTCATCTTGACTGGCGGCCCTCTTGACGTGGGAGGCGTGGATCCAGGAGGCGATTCCGTCAACTTTTACCGCAGTAGGGGTTGTCAGTAACACCAAATAGGGTCCCTTCCACCGTGGCTCGAGGCTGCCGGTTCGATGCCGTCTGACCAAGACTTTGTCTCCAACTCGGAACCCGTGGGGTACTGCGGTGGTCCCTGGGGTATAGGCTGCCTTCAGTTGGTCCCAAATCTGGGTCCTAATCACTTCTAGGGCCTTTAAATGAATAAGCAAAGAGGAGGGTAAGACAGGGTCAGAGTCGGAAACTAATGTTCCACCAGCTTCCATTAAGGGGGGAGGTCCTCCATACAGAACTTCAAAAGGAGTGAGCCCGAAACGTCCAGGAGTGTTCCGGGCTCGGAAGAGCGCAAGAGGAAGGAGAGCCACCCAGTCTTTTCCACCGGTCTCAATGGCTAATTTAGTCAAGGTCTCTTTTAAGGTCCTATTCATTCTCTCTACCTGTCCTGAGCTTTGAGGGCGGTAAGCACAGTGTAATTTCCAATCGATGCCCAACTGAGTGGCCAAGCCCTGACTTACCTGGGCAACAAAGGCTGGTCCATTGTCGGACCCAATTACCTTAGGGATTCCAAATCTTGGCAGGATTTTTTCAAGGATCTTCTTGGCCACAATCTGGGCAGTCTCTGTTTTAGTGGGAAATGCCTCAACCCATCCTGAAAAGGTGTCTACAAATACTAACAGATACTTGTTACCATACATTCCAGGTTTAACTTCAGTAAAGTCTACCTCCCAATACACTCCAGGATGGTCTCCCCGTTGTCTCTTTCCAGGTTCTCTGTAGGCTTTAGTTGCATTAGTGAATGCACATGGTTTGCAGGAGTCTATAATCTTTTGAGCCACTGACTTCAGGTTGGGGACTTGGTATCGGGAATTTTTAATTAGTCTCATCATTTTTTCAACTCCCAGGTGGGTGAATTGGTGTAGTCCTTTCACAAATTTTATTCTTTCTTCGGGAGTCAATTCTATTTTCCCTTCAAAAAAATATGGGAGGGGATCACTGGTCCACCATAGTTCTTTTATGTTATACCTCTCATCTTCAGTGCTTTTGGGCGGATCACCTTTTTCAGTTAAGATCATGGCCCCTTGAGCAACTTGTTTTGCCACTAAGTCTGTCATTCGGTTGCCCTTGGCCACCAAGTCTTCTCCTCTTTGGTGGCCGGGGCAGTGGATGATGGCTACCTTCTTAGGTACATGTATGGCTTCCAACAGGGCCAGAATTTCTTCTTTGTTTTTAATGTCTTTACCAGCCGAAGTCAATAGCCCTCACTGCCTGTAGATGGCCCCATGGATGTGTGCGGTAGCAAAAGCATATCGGCTGTCAGTGTAGATATTAACGATCTTACCTTTAGCCTCTCGGAGGGCTTGTATAAGCGCTATAAGTTCAGCCTTTTGTGCCGATGTTCCTTCAGGCAAAGCGCTTGCCCAAATTACCTTTTTCCCGTCCACCACCGCAGCTCCAGCCTTTCGCTTCCCCTCTATCAGGAAACTGCTGCCGTCCGTGTACCAACTGGGAGCTCCAGGCCAGGGTTGGTCAGTCAGGTCACTTCTGGTCCCAGTTTCTTCAGCGAGGATGTCCATACATTGATGTACTGGGACGGAATCATTTGTTAGAGGGAGAAGGGTAGCTGGGTTGAGGATGGCAGGGGGCGCAAAGGTTACACGCTCATTTAGCAGCAGGCTCTGATAGTGTGTCATTCGGGCATTTGTCATCCATCTGTCAGGTGGCTGCCGCACGATACTTTCTAAAGCATGAGGGGCTACAACGGTCACCTGCTGTCCCATTGTCAGTTTGTCAGCATCTTTGATCAGCAGGGCTACTGCTGCAATAGCTTTCAGACATGTGGGCCATCCACTAGCAACAGGATCTAATTTTTTTGACAAATAGGCTACAGGTCTCTTCCAGGGTCCCAGTGCTTGTGTCAATACTCCCCTGGCTACACCCGCTCTCTCGTCCACATATAGGACGAAAGGCTTAGTCAAGTCTGGTAATGTCAGCGCGGGGGCAGTCATTAGAGACGACTTGATAGCCTCAAAAGCTCTTTGGTGTTCTTCTTTTCACTCGAAAGGAACCCCTTCCTTAGTCAAAGGATATAGAGGTGCTGCTGGGGTTGCAAAGCCTGGAATCCAGAGTCTACAAAAGCCAGCAGTCCCCAGAAACTCACGTACCTGCCGTGGGGTGGTTGGTGATGGGATCATCATAACAGTCTTCTTCCGTGCTTCTGTGAGCCATCTTTTACCTCCTCGGAGGGTATACCCCAGGTAGGTTACCTCAGTTTGACAGATTTGTGCCTTTTTAGCCGAAACTCGATACCCCAAGTCACTCAGTTCTGCGAGGAGCCTTTCAGTTCCCTGGTGACACAGCTCCTTCGAGGCCGCCGCGACCAAGAGATCATCCACATACTGTAGTAGGGTAAGCTGAGGGTTTCGAGCGCGAAAAGGCGCGAGATCCCGATGGAGGGCCTCGTCAAACAGGGTGGGGGAATTTTTGAACCCCTGTGGTAGCCTAGTCCAAGTTAGTTGACCAGTCTGTCCGCCCTCTGGGTCCCTCCATTCAAAAGCAAACAGGAGCTGACTCTTAGGGTGCAAACGCAGGCAAAAGAAGGCATCTTTTAAGTCCAGAACTGTATACCATGTTCTCTCAGGTGGGAGAGAGCTCAATAAATTGTACGGGTTCGGGACTGTGGGGTGAATGTCCAGGACCCTTTGGTTAACCTCCCGGAGGTCTTGCACCGGGCGATAGTCATTGGTCCCTGGTTTTCGAACCGGCAGAAGTGGTGTATTCCAGGGCGACTGACAGGCCACTAAAACTCCTTGGCCTAGCAACCTCTGGATATGAGGCCGGATGCCTTCTCTAGCTTCCTTGCTCATGGGGTATTGTTTTACCGAAATGGGGGTGGCATCAGCTTTAAGTTCTACCACAACCGGAGGCACTTGTTTAGCCAACCCCATTCCTGCTTGTTCTGCCCAGACATTGGGGAACGCAGTTAGCCAACCTGAAGAGACTGCATTTTTGGGTTGTTCTTCATGCAACCGATACTCTTCCTCTGTGTTGAGGACAAGGCAGGCAACAGGGGCTTTTCCCCAGCTTACTTGTGGGCCTTCTGAGGTAAATTGGACTTGAGCCTTTAGTTTGGTTAGCAGATCGCTCCCCAAGAGGGGGGCAGGACACTCAGGTATCACCAGGAAGGAGTGGGTCACTATGTTCTTGTCTATCTGAAGAGCTCGTTTGGTCGTCCAGGGGTAAAATTTACTACCAGTGGCTCCAATTACCATGGTCTTTTTGGAGCCTAGCTTGCCTAGGGGGTTAGTGAGTACTGAATGTTCTGCTCTGGTGTCTATCAGGAAATTGACGGGAGTCCCCTCCACGGACAAAGTTACCCTAGGCTCAGGGAGGGCGTCTGAGCCCCGACTTCCCTAATCATCTTCTAGGGTCAGGACCTTGGATCGCTCCCGTTTTTTAGGGCAATCTCTAGCCCAGTGTCCTTTCTCTTTGCAATAGGCGCATTGGTCTTTTTCCAGTGGTATCTTTCTGCCACCTGGCGGTTTCACTGCCCTGTTGCCCAGGAGCCCTATTTTACCTTTTCTTGACTGTCTATCATTCACAACTGCGGCCAAAATTTTACTCAGATTTCTCTCCTGACGGCGATCCCGTCTATTTTCCCTCTCCTCCATTTCTTTCTTCTCTCTCTCCTGCCTCTCTTTTTCTGTTTCCCTCTTATGATAGACTTTCTCTGCTTCTTTTACTAAATCTTGGAGCGTATGATCTTGGAGCCCCTCCAGTCTCTGCAGCTTTTTCTTAATGTCGGGAGTGGACTGACCAATGAAGGCCATGGCTACAGCGGCCTTCTGTCCTTCTGACGAGGGGTCAAAAGGGGTATACCTTCTATATGCCTCCATGAGGCGCTCAAGGAAGACTGAGGGTGGTTCAGTCTGCACCTGCAAGACCTCTCTTACCTTAGCCAAATTGGTGGGCCGTCTAGCGGCTCCTCTGAGACCTGCCACTAGAGTCCGGCGATAGACAAGGAGGCGTCCCCTACCTTCCGCGGTGTTGTAGTCCCAGTTGGGGCGGTTTAAGGGGAAAGCTTTATCCACGAGGTTAGGGAGGGCAGTGGGTGTGCCGTCCTCTCCCAGAACATTTTTTCTCGCCTCCATGAGGATTCTTTCTCTTTCTTCTGTTGTAAAAAGAACTTGCAAAAGCTGCTGACAATCATCCCAAGTGGGTTGATGGGAGAACATAAGTGACTCAAGGAGCCCAGTAAGTCCAGAGGGGTTCTCTGAGAAGGGAGGGTGGTTAGTTTTCCAATTATATAAATCAGAAGAGGAAAAAGGCCAGTACTGTAAAGGAATGAGATCATTAGGTCCTGGTGCTGGCCCTCCCACATGTGCTCTGAGTGACAAGGCAACTGTTGAGTCTGGCCCCCCTTCCTCCCCAGGGCTTCGGCCTCGGCGACTCCGAGTCCCCCCTGCCGGTCCCTGAGCCCCTCTCGCTATTGGTCCCTGTGGTGGGGCAGCTGCAGGTGGCTGTTGGGGCAGGGGGTAAGGGGGAGGTTGGGAATCCATCCAGAGGAGGTCGTCAATCTCTGGATAGATCTTGGGGGGTGCTGATGGGCCGGACTTTCCGGCTGCATCAGACTGGGCAACCGCGACCGTCAGTTTCGAAGAGTTTGGGGTCCAAGGCTTGACCCACGGAGGTGGGAATTGGACGAGATTCTGCCAGGTCACAATGTAGGGGATCTGATCAGGGTGACCCCCTTCCTCCTGAAAAACAATTCGCCTAACGGCAGCAATTAGTGACAAGTCAAAAGCACCTTCTGGTGGCCAGCCCACTCCAAACGTCGGCCACTCGGAGGCACAAAAGGTCTGCCACGGACCCTTTCTGACCTCCACCGACTGGTTGTGGGCTCTGACCCGCACCTCCTTCCAATGCTCCAGAGTCAGAGAAAGGGGAGTGGACACCGATTGTCCCATTTCTAGAAAAACAGTAGACACTACAAGAGCGGACACGAGACTAAGACAAAAAAGAAACCAGAAACGGCGGCGACTCTGCGTCGACCACAAGCAACTCAAAGAATCAGATGGCCTTTCCAAGGCCGGCCGATTGAGACCCTCTGCACGAGGTGGGACTCGAACCCACGATCCCGTGACCAAACGCGAGGTGGGACTCAAACCCACGGTCTCGCAACAAGGCGCGAGGTGGGACTCAAACCCACGATCTCGCAACAAAACGCGAGGTGGGACTCGAACCCACGATCTCGCAACTGGGCACGAGGTGGGACTCAAACCCACGATCTCGCAACCCCAAATGGTCTCTTGGCCTCCAAAGGGGTCCACCAGGCGTCCCTGGTCCTCCCCTGTTCCTCCTGGGACGTCTCCCAGGGTGAACGGACGGTGGACACCTGGACATGTCTATCCTTATCCACCCCGCGTTCCCTCTCGGAGCGCGGTCTCACTGAGCGTCCGCAAAACCGAAACTGCGATCGCACCAAACTTAGAAACAGAACACAGACATCAGACCAAAACAGAACAAAGAATCTTACCTCTAAGTGGGTCTAGGACCTCTGGGTGGTCGCGCTGTTTCCCGGCCCATGCACCAAAATGAAAGACCCCCGAAGGGAGACCCTCACTCAAGCACTCAAGCCCCGGGACAGCCGCGGACCCAAGAAGACACTGAGACCATACATAAAATGTAGAAGGTAAGATTTAATAAAGCAGCAACATGAAAGCACATAGACCAGAGCTCTGGGGTCGAAACTCATACACCTAGTGGTGTAGAGGAGAATCGACGACCAGCCAAATTTTTCACAGGCTTATATAGTAAAACTCAAGGCGGGAGAGCTGGGCAGGGAAAGTACAAGTTTACATCACTAGGGGGTTCTGCCAAGGGACAAGGGGTTCTGCCAAGGGAATCTACGTAACTAAGGGGTCATGTCCTATCATTTGGCATTGTACCCGGTTTATTTTGAGGTTGTTCCAGGAGGCCCTTATCTCAAGAATGTTCTTGGAACAGTCTTTAGTTGGGAGGGTTCAAACTCTAGGTTGAGGAGTTCAGGAATGCATTCTGGGGTGAAGAGTTCAGGAGTGTTCCGGGAACAATCTCTAGATGGGAGGGGTCGGGCTCTGGGGTGAAGAAGAGTTCAGTAAAAATTTTTATTCTTCAGTATAAACTTTGCTTGCCTTTCTTCTTTGACTGATTAAATAAAACTTACTACAGCCAATCAGAGGGAAGTATAGATGTAGGGGAGACCAGTTACTAGACTATGGTCTTAGGTAGGGACCATGAAGAGAGGGAAAGAAGGAAAAGATGGCAAAAAAAGACAGAAGAGAATAGTCTCCATTAGAAAGTTGGACCAGGAGCATGTAGCAGAGTGAAATGCCCCCTGAGAAGAGGCTAATGGAGATAAAAAGCAGCCCAGGTGAGACTGAAATAGCAAGTACTTGGGGAGGACAACTAAAAAATAAATAGTAACTTGGAAAAGTAGATTATGGCTAATCCCCAAGTAATTGTGCTAAAATTGATTAAATCCACTATGATTCAGTCTTGATTATTGGGGGGCTGGATGAACTAATAGAGTTAATAAATACCATTTACAGCAATTTCTAGAGTGTCTTGAATAGATGGCAATCCCAGCAACAGTGAGTAAAGATTCCCTTCTTCCTTATCCTCTCCAGTGTGTATTTTCAGTTGTTTTCTTCACCTCTGCCATTTGACTGGGTTACAGTAAAATCTCAATGCTGTTTTGAGTTTCATTTCCCTATTTTCTAGAGATGACGAATAGTTTGAGCTATTTCTTAGCCACTTTTATTTCTTGTTTGAAACCACTTTATTTTGATCCATAATCCATGTTTAATGGGTTATTTGTCTGGAACTCGAGCTTCAAGGAAACTGATATCCTCTTTTGGCCTCCAGGGCAACAGGCACAACATTAGTTAACAGATGTATTTGCAGTAAAACAAATGCACATAAAGCAAAAATATTTTTAAATGAGCTGAAGCCAAGCAGTGGAAGTCCACACCTTTAATCCCAGCACTCCAAGGCAGAGGAAGGCAGATCTCTGAGTTAAGACCAGCCCACTCTACAGATCAAGTCCCAGGACAATACACAGAGAAACGTGTCACAAAAATAAATAAATAAAAATAAGAAAAAAAAAGCTGATATTATGCATTTCTGAAACAGAGTTCAGAGAGCCCTGAGGTAGAACTGACCTTAATGGCTCCTCCCTCAAGACAAGTCTTTGCGGTACCAGAGGAGTCATGAAAGCCTCCAAAGAGAGCAACCAACAGTCCTACACAGCTATGACACCCATGAATCACATCAATGAACAGCATGACATAATAACTCTAAGGGCAAAGTAGTGACAAACATACCTGGAAGTAACCAACAGCTGTCTTGTTGGACTGAAAAACCACTCGGCAAGAGATTAAACCATATCAAGCATTGGCAAACTAGCTAACTACCCAGTGGAATTGAAGGAAACCACCACTTTAGAAACACAGCATAAACCCTTCAATAATCTAAACATCTGTCCTTATATAAACAGTTAAGTCTACTCTTCATCCCTCAAGAAAACTTCTCTTTGCAACAGATGGAGATCATTACAGAAAACCACAACCAATGAAAATGCAAAGGTGTGGAAGCTAGGTTCAACAGAGACACCTATGGTCTCTCAGCTAAAGTTCAGAGATCATTGCAAAAGTGAAGGTGGAAAAATTGTAACAGCCAGAGGAACAGGGAGGTTGCTGTGAAACTTTGTCTCCTAGTAATATCAGAGACTTTATCCATAAAGTCTGACCAGAATGACTACCTAAACATAAGCTCAACAATGGCAATAATAGACATGTCAGAGAATAACAGACACGTAGACACAAGAAAAGCCCATTAGAACTCAACTCTACACAAAGAACTAAAGGCAACTAAGGAATGCCTAGAGCCAAAGAAATAGTCTTCCCCGGAAAGACCATACAAAATAGTTACCTAATACCCAAATGTTCATCCCTGTAAACATACGTCCAAGTAATAGTAAACAGACTGAGCAGGTTATAAGTAGGAATATATGTGTATATACATATGCATAATCCTAGAAGAACAATGAAAAGGAGGGTCACAGATTATAAAGACAGCAATAGAGGTATGTGAGAAGGTTTGAAAGAAGAAAAGGAAAGAGAAAACTAGTGAAATTATATAATGAACAAATATTTAAGTAAAAGTAAATAAATAAAAATGAGTTGAAAAATATTCAAAAATTTAAGGATTTAAAACAAATTAGTGAATGTCCACCAATTATATCTTTATATTATGTATTCTCATTCTATCATAAGTTATTTATTGATAGTTGCTCAAAATATTGGATGTGACATGTGTTACGTGTACCCTGGACAGCTCCCCCCACCTTACCTGCCTTTGTGGAATGGGGGAGTTGGCACAGAGCCAACAACACAGACTCTGGGAGCAGGTGAGAAATGTTACAGAAAGCTCATCTGAGCACTACTTTAAGCTCCTTTAATATCCTCCACCCACATCTCCATTGGTTTGAAGAAAATATCTATTCTAAACAGCAGTTCCTGACTAGCTGGCATTATTTGCATCTACAATCCTTGCTCTCATGCAGTCCTCAATTAGGTCATCCTGAAGGAATGCTGGTATCACAGGCAGACCTCAATAAGAAACTCCTGCAAGAGATCCTTTTGCAGCTACAGGGCCCCCAGCATTTACTAGAGACATCCCTGCTGTTCCTGCTACAGATATGATTAAACCTTTACCAATTAAAATATAGCTTTCTATTTTGTTGCAAATACTAAAATTAATTAATCAATTTTAATAGAAAAATTTCCTGTGCATTAGTTTAGAAAATTGTGAAAGCAGATGGCACACATAATTCCAAAATATTTTCGATAAATACATTAAAAATATTTTGTCTTCTTAGATAATGTGTTATTGTTGCCTTATAGCAAGACTTTATCGTGTGCATCTCTATACAGACATAAACACATACCTGGGTACAATTACTCATTACTCTGAAGTAAATATGTGAAACAAGCTTAAGAATGTGAGTCTACAAAACACAAAAATGAGGCATTTTTCTATTCATTTTTTATTCAGAATATTACTTTGGACTATGTTTTTCAAAGCCCTGAGGACATCTTTATTCCGAAAGCTATAGATTATGGGGTTGAGTTTGGGTGTCAAGATGGTGTAGAATATTGCCAGAAACTTATCCTGCCCTGGAGTGTGGTATGAGCGAGGTCTCATATATGTGAAAATGACTGGCCCATAGTACATTATGACAACTACCATGTGGAATAAACAGGTGGAAAAGGACTTTTGCCGGGCCCCTGATGAGTGCATTTGGAATACAGTGAGGAGAATTTGCACATAAGATATAGAGATCATGGAAAATGGGACCATCAGAAAAATAATGCCACTCACATAAACTCCTTGCTCATAGTGTGTTGTGTCTATACATGACAACTTCAACATGGCAGGGACTTCACAGAAAAAGTGATCAATGGCCCTTGAGTGGCAGAAGGGAAAGTGTAGTACAAAAGCTGTGTGGACTATGGAGTTGAGGATCCCCACCAGCCAGGAGCCTGCAGCCAGGAGCCTACTGAAGTTATCCCTCATCAGCACAGGGTAGCAAAGTGGGTGGCAGATGGCCACATATCGATCATAGGACATGGCTGCCAGGAGAAGGCACTCACCACCTAGCAAGGTAAGAGAGAGAAATATCTGGAAGGCACAGCCTGCAAAGGAAATAGTTCTGCTGCCTGAGAGGAAGTCAGCAATCATTTTAGGAACAATGTTGGAAATGTGCAAGATATCCATGAAGGAGAGATGACTGAGCAGAAAATACATTGGGGTATGGAGTCGAGAATCCCTGTGGATTAGGAGGATCATGAGGGCATTTTCTGTTATAGCCATAATAAAAATGAAAAATATAACTGAGAAAAAAGTTAAACTTGTCTTTGAAGAAGAGAACAGTCCCAAGAGGATGAAGTCGTTAAAAGTGTAGTTCTCATATTCCATCATATTTCCTTCTATTTTACCTGCAAAGAGATCATTCGTTATTTGTGAAAAAGTTGTTAAATCTATGACTTACTTATAATTTTACATAGTGAAGTGGGTTGATATGTAATTTGTATTCACCATCAAGTGCCTCATAGAGAGCTTCAGAGTAGATGTGTTATAAGTGCATGGTTTTTTGTTCTAACAAAATTTAATATTTAGTTTGGAATTGACTGTTTTATATTTCAGATTTTGTAACTGCACTTACTTTCATATGTTTTACTCAAGCCCACTCATTACTTGAATAAACTTTTCACAATTGCACATCCTGTGTAATCTCCACTTGGGTTTCTGTAGGGTTCGACTCTCCCTAGAACCTGGGCATTGTAAAACTATTCATTAATTAACTGTATATTCCAGTTGAAACCCAGATTTTCCTGCTCTTTTACAGTCTTCTTCACTTTAAATCTTGAATAAGGAAAAATGGGCTCTAGTTATGAAAGGGAGTAAGGAAGATTAACAGCAGCATGAAATGTGTGGGTCATTTTGTGCTGAGTTTAACACAAAAAAGGGAGCTAACCATGATTAGTTTTAGAAACATTCAGTACTTCTTTCAAATGACTGTGATTAAACATCAGTGTGTGTGTGTGTGTGTGTGTGTGTGTGTGTGTGTGTGTGTGTGTGTGTGTAAGAGAGAGAGAGACAGACAGACAGACAGACAGACAGACAGACAGAAAGACAAAAACAATGATGGAGACAGAAATTTTGCATATATCTAAAATAATACTGTTTTTCCTGAAAAGTTACTTTCAATCCTTAACTTACATAGTTCATTATTAACACAACTAGTCTACAAAAGAGGCCTTCCTGATATCTACCTTGGTAGTCACACACAGAATTCATTGGTCTTATCCACTTGGTGAGTCAGGCTGTACATTTCTCATCACTGAGCAAGGTTCCACTAAATTCACTTTGAAGTTTCTTTCTAGTTTTAGACACAGCTATAGATTAACTTATTATAAACTATATAAGCCTTATAGTACTTTCTATTAATTTCCTTCATTTTATTTATTTACTAATGTGTATAAGTATACACACATATGCAAACACATAAAGGGGTCAACAGATCAGTTCTTTAGAGTCAGTTAACTTTTTCATGCTTTAAAACTTATTTTTGGCATTATAATATAATTTTATCAGTTCCCTCTGCTGTTTTATACCTTTAAACTCTTCCTTGCTTTTTTCAAATCCATGGCCTCCCTTTTCATTAACTGTAGTTGCATGAGGGTTCTGGAGATTAATAAGTACAATGTGCTCAGTCTATATGGCATTTTAATGTTTGTCTTCAAAGTGACCATTTGCTATTGAGTAGCCAAGCAGTGTGCTCTTCCCTGGGGAAGACTATTTCGACAATTCTCAGCATTCCTTCCTGGCCTGTAGCTCTTCATGTAGTGCTAAGGCCTCCTGGTCTTTCTGCTATACACAGTAGCATGGTGGTGTTGTCATTGTTTCCTTCCAGTTTTACATGTGTTCCTAGGATCAAGCTAAGATCACCAGGTTTAAGTCACAAATGCCTTTACCTGCAAATCCATCTAACTGTTCTCCATTTAGTAGTTATGGTAGTTATTAAAATATACCATATGTACAATAACCTAAAATTGCTTAGATTACATTTTCACTTTACTACCTTATCTCAATTCTACAGAAAAGTATGCAAACTCTTAAACTTTAGCTAGTAGTCATTGTTCAACACTATACATGTTACTATACATTCAACTCTGAGAAGAATACTTATTGACAAAATGTGTGATATGAAAATAATGGAGAATATTGCATTTAATGGCATACTTACATGAGAGCAGCAATTTTATTGTTTGAAACTATAAATGACCCACTGGTAAATTCAATCATAAAATCTTCAAGCCTCTAACTTCACTTGGTTGGGAAGAATCTGCATGTGAACAGCAACATAGTCTAGCATTAGTGATTACTGACTGTGCACATGAACCTAGGTTTAATGCCCAGTACTGCTGATTCCTACAAATTCACCCACTAGAATTTAAAATTTCAGTAAATACTGAAGCATACTCATTTTTAGTAGGTAAGACATTGAGTGGGTGAAAGAAATATGATAATTTCTTGACTACAAATTGAAGTGCTGTTAGCTCAAAAATATGTTTTAAGGTATAAACTATATAAACTATATCTCACCGTCTTAAAACAAGATAAGAAAATTTAAGGCAAATAAAATATCTTAAAATATAGTTTCTGTCTCTATAAACAAAACACAGACCAGATACAAAACTATGTGAGAATTTGTATTAAATTTTCTCTGAAGTTCAATCAATATTATATCACTATATGCTAGAATGTTTTAAGATTAAATGAAACATATTAAATACATGCTATAGAGGGGGGAAGCAGAGCCTAGAATAGCAAGAAACAATGGCTAAGAATGGGCTGTTGCTAGAATTATTATGTTAACTGTCTTCTATACTTGCTATATTCGAACTATTGTTATTTCTGTATTTGTTAATATTCTAAGGTAGTTTAGATAGGAGGGGGATATAAGGAAGAGGAAAAGATAGAGAATGGTAAAGCCTTGGATACTATGGATGAAGATCCCAAGATAAAACTCAGCCAGGAGAAGTTATGTTACATTATCACTCCCTGTATACTTAGTGGGTTTGTGGACTCCCTAAAAAAAAAGATATTAACATAGTGGGTGTGAATGTACAGGCATCTTCTCACTAAGAAATACAATTGAACATATGCTTAGAAAAAATATGACAGTGCTGAGCCATCAAGCAAGCTGATCACGAATTCATTTTTCACCAAATGTTGTTTGCTTGCTTGCTTGCTTGCTTGCTTGCTTGTTTATATGTTTGTTTGCTCTGTGTGTGTGTGTGTGTGTGTGTGTGTGTGTCCTTTTAACACTCTAGCTATATGCAATCACAGCAAAGTTGTCATATATCTAAACTGTTTACTGACAGCCCGATTTAATAAAATCATACATTTCACACTGTCATCAAATTCATAATGCCAAATTCTGAGCTATTACAACAAATGCCCTCTAATAGCCATCTCCAAACAAAGTAAGGAATGGGCATTTATGATTTTAGAGTTCATGGATTCAGTATGGTGTCATTTTTGCAGGAAATAGTTCTAAATCTTTTTACTTCTCTCCTATACACTAATCACACTACGCAAATCATATGTCTACAAGTTCTGCCTGTGTAAACAATGTTCATGTAGGCTGTCCTTTCAGATTCCATGAAGTGTGTGTAACCATGGTAATTCTAAATATACCTAACTCAACTCCCAACTTTGAATTGAACATTTATACTGAATCAGCATCGAGTTTATAATCCTGTGCTACTTATTTTCCTGAACCCTGTAGAAAGTGATTACCTTATGCTGTTCTCCAGTAATGTTCATGTCGGTGGGAACTAAAACAGCACACCTTACGACTTCCATTGTATAGATTTCAGCATATGATTATGAACACACTCAGATGAAAGGATTACAAGTGCATGAAGCTGTGGCTCCAGTTCCCTATCAAATGAGTACATTCTCAATCACAAGACCTGCAGCAGGCTGCCAACATCACCACCTATTTCCTTTAAAAAATTATAAAAAAATACTTATATGCACTACTTCTCTGTCTCACTGAAGACAGAACACCTTTCTATTGTACTATACACCTGATAAGGCTAAATTACAGTATCTATAAGATATTTCCCATATAGTAGATGTGGCTGAAAGAAAAGAAGAAAGTGATCAATGATTCCAGAAAATGACTTTGTGGATTGTCAGCTTCCACTTATCTATACTGGCACACAAAACAAACAAACAAACAAACAAGCAAACACAGGTGGCAGTGAATAAGGCTTTGTTGCTGGTTTCAAGATGGAAAAAATGCAAAGTATTGTTCACATAATTGGAAATTTCCAGCAACTGTAATATAAACTCATACTAGAGTTAGCAAAGTGAAAAAATAGGTTGTGCTGATAAACATGTTTATGTCTCACATATGGAAGGATATAACACAAGTCATGTGACTAAGAGCCTGGTAAGAATAAAAATCTTAATGAGATCTGTGCTTCAATAAGAGAGCATGTCAGAACAAGATGTGGAGTGTCTGCATTATTAGAAGAGCCCCAGGTCATACCTTCTCAGGCACTGTGCCTAGAGCACTCTCTTGAAGAGATAAATTTGCTGAAAGATATAAGCTAAATTTCTTACTCTTTAAACTTATTATTGTAATACATATTCAATGCAACCTATATTTCACTAATTTTTGAACAATCAAAAGAATAAAATCTGTACCTTGACAGCATATTAGAATGATATTGCTTTAAAGTGGAAGCACTGTTTTTGAAGCACAAGGACTGTCAAGATATAGGTCTGACTGTCACCACTTTAAACTCTAAATGGTAAACCTCCTTAAAGTAACATTGGCAAATGTGATCACACAGTTTGTGAACAATTTTATGTCTCCTACAGGTCAAATAGGGAGGAAGGAGTGTGGACAAAAAAAAAAAAAAAAAGAACTCAGTGTTAAGGGCAACATCAAAGATACATCATTATCATATGGGCACCAGAGTTTCTTGAAATGTTCAGCTGAGCTACACAGCTTCACCATGGCAACCAACTTCTTAACTGTGGGTGCCAATCAAGAATATATAACTTACTTCTTTGAAGTTTAGCAGTTCTTGACTAGAGAAACAATAGTGACTTCCTCATTCAGTAAGTGGGGTGCTTACATGAGTTCACTTGTTGATGCAATCCAGGACTGGGGATTACCACAGTGTATCCAGGCACAAGGTGAATCAACCCATGCATTTCAGCAAGACCCAGTCCTCCCTCCTGCCCCCCTTACTTATCATATCAGACCACACCTTATTTACCATATAGCACACTTTATCCTCTAGATTCAGCAGTATAAGGGGCATCTTCACTCAGGATTCTGATCACTTGGTTATGTTATTAATAACACCTCTATAGATATGATGGAAGGCATCTCACATCCAGCATCCACTTCAGATCAACTCAAACTGGCCATGGATAATTAGGATGCAACATAAATAAATGTGGAAGATATCTACTCTCCTTGAAATTCCTGGTGTGTGGTATCTGAGAGAGAAAGCAGCCAGCTTTTGAAATGAAAGCGTTGAAAATTGGATCCCCTGAGAGTCATCTAGGCATGCAGAAGTGGCCTGTGTGGGGAAAAATAAGTGCACTGTAGCATTCTTTGTGGGAAAAAGAAGGGGCCTGAGAATCATATCATCAAAAATAACAATAAAAATATCAATGAGGGCAGGAGGAGGGTATAAGGAACTTTCGGGATAGCATTTGAAATGTAAATAAAGAAACTATCTAATTAATAAAAAATATCAAGGAATGTAGCACTCTGATAATTAATTTAAACTTTTCCATGCATTTCAGAACTTCAACCATGATTGCAAACATCTCTTATTTATTAACACCTTACATGATTTGTTCTAAGTTTGAGACAGTTAACTCAAGATGGCATAGATCTCACTATGTAACCCGATTGGACTCAGCTTATAACTCGATTGGACTCAGCTTATGAAAATCTCTGGCCTCAGTATTGCAAGTACTAGAAGTATAGGCAGACCCACATAGTGTCTTATAACTATTGCTTTATTTCTTCTATTTGTCAATCTACAACAGGAGACCCACAGAGATTGGACATTATTTCTAGGTGCCATTCTTGATGTTTCCACTGGTTTGAAGAGACACCATGACCAAGGCAACTCTTTGTATGTGTCTATGATACCGATTAGGGTGAATATTTTTTATTAAGTGAGAAAAAGCAAGAACAATATAAATATGATCACATGTCTAAAAACACATGCAGACATTATTTATGAAATATTCAGGAAAGAGTCAGGAAGAATTCATATCAATTCTGTTCTTAGGAAAAGCAGTAGGCTCTGTCAGGGCAGGGACCTAGGTGAGGTAGGATTTTGTGTACACCTCCTAGTGCTGAAAATATTATTCTTTCACCTCAATTCCTGTTACCTGTATAATTACAAAAAAAAAAAAGATTAAAAAATGGAAAAATATGTAGACTTCATATAGTGATAGGTATAGGCTTTGATATTTAAAAAGCCTGCTTCAAAAGATATTTTATTTCATTTTCACCTTTAGTTTTTTATTCTTTTGTTGAATATTTTATTTATTTAGATTTCAAATGTCATCCCCTTTCCCAGTTTCCCCTCTGCAAACCCACTATCCCATACACCCTCCCACAACTTCTATGAGGTTATGCCTCCCCCGTTCCCACCTCACTACCTTGGCATTCTCCTACACTGGGGCATCTAGCCTGGTAGGACCAAGGGCCTCTCCTCCTATTGATGCCAAATAAGGCCATCCTCTGCTACATATGCAGCTGGAGCCATGGGTCCCTCTATGTGTAATCTTTGGTTGGTGGTTTAGTCCTTGGGAGCTCTGGGAGATCTGGTTGGTTTATATTGTTGTTCTTCCTATGCAGTTGCAAACCCCTTCAGCTTCTTCAGTCCTTTTCCTAACTCTTCTACTGAGGTCCCTGTGCTAAGTCCAATAGTTGCCTGCAAGCATCCGCATCTGTATTTGCCAGCCTCTGGCAGAGTCTCTCAGGAAACAGCTATATCAGGTTCCTGTCAGCAAGTACTTCTTGCCATCACCAATAGATTTTGTTTACTGTATACAGGATAGATCCCTAGTGTCTGGATGGCCATTTCTTCAGTCTCTGCTTCATACTTAGTCCCCATATGTTCCTTTAGACAGGAGCAATTCTGGATTAAAAGTTTGGACGTGAGTGGTTGTCCCCATCCCTGAACCTGATGCCTTGCCTTACCTCTGGTTAAGGTCTTTACAGGTTTTCCCTACCCTCTGTTGGGCATTTCACCTAATCTCATCCCTGGTGGGTCCTAGGAACCTCTTGCTTTCCTGGCATCTGATATTTGCTAGTGGCTACACCCAGTTGCCCACCACCCATTGCTATACACCTCTGTTCAAATACCTGACTGTTAGCATATCATTATCATCTTAGATACCTGATCTAGCACGCAGTTTTTGGCCCCGTCCTCTATTCCTCCCAAGTCCCTCTGCCCTCTATCTCCCAAGCATATTTTGTTCACCCTTCTAAGAAGGACTGAAACATCCGCACTATGGTCTTCCTTCTTCTTGAGCTTCATATGATCAGTGACCATGGGTATTATGAGCCTTTGGGCTAATATCCACTTATCAGTTAAGGTATACCATATGTGTTCGTTTGTGATTGGGCTACCTCACACAGGATGGCTTTCTAATTACATCAATTTGCCTAAGAATTTCATTAAGTCATTGTTTTTAATAGCTGAAAAATATGCCATTGTGGAAATTTACCACACTTTCTGTACCCATTCCTCTGTTGAAAGACATCTGCATTCTTTCCACCTTCTGGTTATTATAAATAAGGCTGTTATGACATAGTGGAGCATGTGTTCTTGTTCTGTATTGGATCATCTTTTCGGTATATGCTCAAGAGTGGTATAGCTGGGTCCTTAGATAGTACTATGTCAAATTTTCTGAGGAAATACAAGAATGATTCCCAGAGTGGTCAGAGCAGCTTGCAATCCCACCAACAATGGATGAATTTTCCTCTTTCTCCACATGCTTGCCAGCACCTTCTGTCAAGGGTGTTTTTGATCTTAGCTATTCTGACTGGTATTGGTGGAATTTCAAAGTTGTTTTGATTTGCATTTCCCTGATGACTAAGGATGTTGAAAATTTCTTTAGATGCTTCTCAGCTATTCGATACTCCTCAGTTGAGAATTCTCTGTTTAGCTGTGTACACAATTTTTAACAGGGTTACTTGGTTCTCTGCAGTTTAATTTCTTGAGTTCTTTCTATATATGGGATATTAGCCCTCTATCAGATATGGGATTGGTGAAGATCTTTTCCCAATCTGCTGGTTGTCATTTTGTCCTAGTGACAGTAACCTTTGCCTTACAGAAGGTTTGCAATTTTATGAGGTCCCATTTGTTGATTCTTGATCTTACAGCATAAGCTATTGGTGTTCTGTTCAGGAAATTTTTCCCTGTACCTATGTGTTCCAGCCTCTTCCTGGCATTCTCTTCTATTCATTTCAGTGTATCTGATTTTGTGAGGAGGTTCTTGATCCACTTGAACATGAGCTTTGTACAAGGAGATAAGAATGGATTGATTTGCTTTCTTCTATATGCTGACCACCAGTTGAACCAAAACCATTTGTTGAAATTGGTGTCTTTTTTCCAATGGATGGCTTTACTTCCTTGATCAAAGATCAAGTATTCATCAGTGTGTGCTTTCATTTCTGGACCTTTAATTCTATTCCATTGATCTACCTGCCTGTCACTGTAACAATGCCATGCAGTTTTTAATCTCGATTGCTCTGTAATATAGCTTGAAGACAGGGACGGTGATTCATCCATAAGTTCTTTAACTATGGAGAATAGTTTTCATTATCCAGGAATTTAGGTGTGTGGTTATTTCCTGCCTTCTACTCCTCTTGGACATATTTGCTTCTTTTTGTTCTAGAGCTTTCAGATGTGCTGTTAAGCTGCTAGTGTATGCTCTCTCCAATTTCTTTTGGAGGCACTCAGAGCTGTGAGTTTTCCTCTTAGCACTGCTCTCATTGTGTCCTGTAAATTTGGGTATGTTGTGCTTTCATTTTCACTAAATTCTAAAAAAAAAAAAACAAAAATCAAAACCTTTCATTTCTTTATTTTGTCCATGGCCAAGTTATCAGTGAGCAGATAGTTGTTCAGCTTCCATGTGTATGTGGGCTTCCTCTTGTGTTGTAGTTTTTGAAGACCAGCCTAAGTCTCTGGTGATCTGATGCATGGGACTAGTTCAATCTTGTATTGGTTGAGGCTTGTTTTGCATTCAATTATATGGTCAATATTGGAGGTGGTACCATAGGTGCTGAGAAGAAGGTATATTCTTTTATTTTAGGATGAAATACTCTGCAGATATCTGTTAAGTCCATTTGGTTCATAAACTCTGTTAGTTTTACTATGTCTCTTGTTTGGTTTGTGTTACCATGATCTGTCCATTGGTGAGAGTGTGGTGTTAAAATCTCCTAATATCATTGTATGAGGTTCAATGTGTGCTTTGAGCTTCAGTAACATTTCTTTTACATACATGGGTGCCCTTGCATTTGGGGCATACATGTTTAGGATTGAGACTCCTCTTGATAGATTTTTTTCTTTGATGAGTATGAAGTGTCCTTACCCATCTTTTTGATAACTTTTGGTTGAAAGTCTATGTTATTGGACACCAGAATTGCTACTCCAACTTGCTTCTTGGGCCCGTTTGCCCGGAATATTTTTTTTCTAGCCTTTTAATTTGAGTTCGAGTCTGTCTTTGTCACTGGAGTATGTCTGTGGTATACAGCAAAATGCTGGGTCCTACTTATATATCCAGCTTGCCAATCTATGTCTTCTTATTAGAAAATTGAGTCAATTTATGTTGAGAGATATTAAGGACCAATGATTTTTGCTTCCTGTTATTTTTGTTATTTGAGGTGAGGTTATGCTTGTGTGGTTCTCTTATTTTGGTATTGTTGTGAGAAGATTAATTTCTTGCTTTTACTTGGGTGTGGTTTCCCTCCTTATCTTAGAGTTTTCTTTCTTTTACCTTCTATATGTCTGGATGGGAGGAAAGGTATTGTGTAAATTTGCTTTTGTCATGGAATATCTTGGATTCTCCATCATTGGTAATTGAGAGTTCTGCTGGACATATTAGTCTGGGCTGGCATTTTTGTTCTCTTAAGGTCTGTATAACATCTGCCCAATATCTTCTAGTTTTTCTTCTGTGTTGAGAAGTCTGGTGTAATTCTGATGGGTCTTCCTTTATACATTACTTGACCTTTTTCCCTTACTGCTTTCAATATTCTTTCTTTGTTCAGAGCATTTGGTGTTTTAATTATTATGTGATGGTAGGAATTACTTTTCTGGTCAAACTGTTTGATGTTTTGTAGACTTCTTGTATGTTCATGGGCATCTCTTTCTTTGGGTTAGGGAAGTTTTCTTCTATAATTCTGTTGAAGATGTTAGCTGGCCTTTTGAGTTGGGAATTTTCACTCCCTTCTTTACCTATAATTCCTAGGTTCAATGTTTTCATTGTGTCCTGGATTGCCACACTCATTCCAGGGAAGACTGTGAGATAGGCCCAAAATCTTGGATGCAGTCCCAAAGCAAAGATTTTCTCAGAAACTTAGTCTCCTGGAAACTTGGCATCTTGTAGCATGAATGCTCCAAACCTGTCTTTACATTAGTCAGTGAATGGATCTGTGTGCTTTCTTTCAGTATTGTTTTATTATAGGTGCTTCAGAGAAATAAGTTGTCAAATACCTAAATAAGGTTGAACTTTGTGTCCTGGCTTTCACCAATGTCCTAGGCAGTCCTGGAGCCAACCCTGGCTTAGAATTTCATAAGAATGCTACTCATTCAGACGAAATGCCCCAGTGTTGACAGTTAGTAATCAGGCATCTCACAGTTTGCCAGATAGGAGCTAGCAGTCTCAGGGCTTGTTCAAAATAGTAAATTTAGAATCTCATTACAGTCAGGTATGGCAGACCACATTGCATATTAGAAGAAAGTTGGTGAGTTCTTCTGACAAATGGAGATGCCCTACAGACACTTTAAAAAGCAGCCAAGTTACTCCCTTATCAAGAATTTACAATGGCCTAGGAAGAAGGAGGGTTGTGGTTTAAGGAGGAACTACAGTATTGCATTATTCAGGGAAAGGTCAGCAAGAGCAGAACCCCCCTGGTGCAAGCTTTCACAAGGCTCAGAGGAATAGCATAAATTGTGACTAGGGTGTGAAATCCTCTTCTGGCTCCTGTCAATAGCTGACTTTAGATAGGGCTGATCTTATCTCAATTGTAAACATTGCCTGTTTCCTTCTGGTCTTTTTGTATGCATTTTTTGTTTTGTGTCAGATAACTTCAATGTACTGTGGCTGATGTGTCTCATAACTTCTTTGTTTTCTTCTGTAATATATAAGTCTCTTGGAGATATTGAAATATATAAGTCTTTTTGAGAGATTGCATTCAGATACAGAGCTCTCTCTGGCTGGTATTCATATCTGTTTGTCATTCCACTGACTCCTTGCTCACCTGATTACTGAAATCCTGGTTCCCTGAGGGTTGAAGGACCAACTGAGTCCAGTCTGTGGCACATGATTTCTTGAATGTTTTGAGCTAACTCAAAACATGAGCTTTTTGATTTTTATATTTTCTTTGACTGTTGTGTCAGTGTCTTCTAGGATATCTTCTATGCCTGATAGTCTCTCTTCTATCTCTTGTATTCTGCTGATGATGCTTTCATTGGTGACTCCTGATCTCTTCCTAGGTTTTCTCTCTATATGGTTGTCCCTCTTTGTATTTTCTTTAATGTTTCTCTCTCCAGTTTTAGATCCTGCATGGTTTTGTTCTATTCCTTTACCTGTTTGATTGTGTTTTCCTTTTTCTTTAATATTTTTTTTATTACGTATTTTCCTCAATTACATTTCCAATGCTATCCCAAAAGTCCCCCATACCCTCCCCCCCTCACTTCCCTACCCATCCACTCCCACTTTTTGGCCCTGGCATTCCCCTGTACTGGGGCATATAAAGTTTGCAAGTCCAATGGGCCTCTCTTTCAAGTGATGGCCGACTAGGCCATCTTTTGATACATATGCAACTAGAGTCAAGAGCTCCGGGGTACTGGTTAGTTCATAATGTTGTTGCACCTACAGGGTTGCAGATCTCTTTAGCTCCTTGGATACTTTCTCTAGCTCCTCCATTGGGGGCCCTATGATCCATCCAATAGCTGACTGTGAGCATCCACTTATGTGTTTGCTAGGCCCCGGCCTAGTCTCACAAGAGACAGCTATACCAGGGTCCTTACAGCAAACGCTTGCTAGTGTATGCAATGGTGTCATCGTTTGTGTTTTCCTATATTTCTCTAAGAGATTTGTATGTTTCCTCTTAAGGGCTGCTACTTGTTTATCTGTGTTCTCCTGTTTTGTTTTGTTTTGTTTTTTTTAAGTGAGTTACTTATATTCTTCTGAAATTCCTCTATCATATTTATGAGATGGGATTTTGGATCTGAATCCTGCTTTTCAGGTGTGTTTGGGTATCCTGGGATTGGTTTGGTGGGAGAACTGAGTCATAATGTTGTCAAGTAGTCTTGGTTTCTTTTGCTTAAGTTCTTCAGCTTGCCTCTCGCCATTTGGTTATCTCTAGTGCTCCTTGCCCTTGCTGTCTCTGTCTGAAGCCTGTGTTGTAAAGTCCTCCTGTGTTGTAAAGTCTGGTTGTGTCAGAACTCTTTGGAGTTCAGCTGTCTCTGCGATCCTGTGATTCTGTGATTCTGTGATCCTGAAATCCTGAGTGTGTCAGAGGTCCTGGGCATCAAGCTGCCTCAGGGATCCTGAAATTCTGGTGTGACCAAGCTCCTGAGATCCTGTTGTGTCAGAGCTCCTGGGAGTCAAGCTTTCTCTAGGTATTGCAGGAGTGGATGGGGTGCCAGATCCCTGGGTCTGTTCTAGACAGAGGTGTAAGCTAGAAGGAACCCATGCTTCTGTCTGAGCAGGGGTTCATGTTTCCCTGGTTCCTGAGGGGTTTTCAGTTATGTCAAGTGTTGGGAAAGATCTTGTAGCCTCAAATATGATCTTGAGTATGTCAGAGCTCTAGTGATTCTGGGTGTGTCCAAACCCCTGGGAGTTGAGCTTCCTGTGGATGTTGTAGGAGTGGGTGCAGAACCAGTGCCCCAGGTCTGCTCCAGTAACAGGTTCAAACTGGAAGGAACCCATGCCACTGGGTGGATGGGTGTTCCTGGGTCCCTGGATCCCAGGAGTCCCAGGTACTCTGGGTGTTGGGGCAATTATTGTGGCCTCACTTAATCCTGGGCATGTTAGATCACCTAGGAGTCAAGCTTCCTCTGGGTGTTGTGGGACTGGGTGCAGAGCCATCACCCAAGGTCTGCTTTGGGCACAAGTTCAGACTGGAAGCTCAAATGTAATTCTGATAGGTCTACATTTATAATTACTGGACCTTTTCCCCTTGCTGCTTTTAAAATTCTCCTGTATTAGTGTTTTGGTTATTATGTGATCAGAAAATTTTCTTTAGTGTTCTGTAAGCTTCTTGTACCTTTAAAGGCATCTCTTTCTTTAGGTGTTTTTTTTTTTTTTCACAGCAATAGAAACCCTAGACAGAGACTTTTCATCCACCTCTCTCCATTCATCAAATATCTTATAATGTTTTGAGAATCTCTTGGACAACCATGGTTAACAATCTAAAGTGGGAATTCTCATATCTGAATTCGGGGTTTTACTAGAGAGAGTGTCTATAGCTCTTAAGGGGAGAATTAGAGAATGCTATTTAAATTATATATACAATTAATAAGTGCATTATATACACAAATTGGAAATCATAATTTAAAACATACATACCAGGCATGGGCCCACACATACACACACACACACACCCCAAATTTCCTTGCTAGAGAAAATATTTGAGTATACATTGCTACATTTTTTTGTAGACTTTCCTTCCAGTTTATAACAGAACCTAGAATATAATGCTGTCATATAGCTTCTAATAGAATTTAATCAATAATACATCAATATGAATAGAGGGAGTCTTTTAAGATTATATTGAAACTGAAGATCTTCCTCCAACTCATGACATTGTAGTGTGTGTGTGTGTGTGTGTGTGTGTGTGTGTGTGTGTGTGTGTGTGTATGTGTGTGTTGAATGGATAATTATATGATTCCTTGTGGGGCATTGGGCTATGCACAGACAGGCTGGTCTACATTCGAGCTGAGATGCTGAACCCTGGGACCCGGTGGTCATAATTTACCGACATGGGGTGGAAGGAGTTTTCTCATGCTCCTGGAACTTTGGCTCCTGCCTAAGTTACCATCACACACACACACACACACACACACACACACACACACACACACACACACATAGCCTCCACAAGAGAAACATGGCTAGCAGTCATGTAGGCAATAGCCCAAGTTTCTGACCTTCAGGCTTAACTCCTCCCCAGTTACCTAGCAACAGAAAAGATAGCAGCTCACCTTAAAAGGGGCTATACAGCCTCTCCTTGCTCCCTCACACCTCTCATTCCTTTGTTCTCTTACCTCTCACTTCTCTCACTCCTCTCTCCTCTCCTCTCTCTTTGTCTTCTCCTCTCCCCTCCTCTCTCCCTCTTACTCTTTCTCTCTAGCCTTTCCTCTCTCTCTCTCTCTCTCTCTCTCTCTCTCTCTCTCTCTCTCTCTTTCTCTCTCTCTTTACCTTCTCTCTTTCTTCTTGCCTTTCTACAATAAAGCTCTAAAGCCATAGACAGTCTCTGCTCATCAAGATTCACTGTGCTCACTGGTGTGGGAACCTCTCTTCCCTCTTCCCTCTCTCCCATAATCATGGGGCTACAGGGTGTGGCCCTGGGGCCCACAGGTCGGGCTGCCCCTTGTCCACCCCCACCCTGTCAAGTGGGTCTGAGGCTTGGATGCCCACCCAGGGCTGAGTGGAAAGCGTCTGGCAGCCCTTCCACGTCTGCCTGTCTAGACCATAGGTGGAACTCTGGCGGGAGGTGGGTCCTCCATTCCTCCTCATCCCTAGACCGCTTTTTACTTCCCACAGTTTCTTGTGAGTTTTCAGACCTCTTTACTGTTGTTTTACTTTTACTCTTCTTTCTTCTGTATTTATTTTCCTCTCCTTTCCTATTTAGAGTCCCTCTCCCCAATTTTCCTGTTTCCCCATTCAGATCTTTGGGGGCATGCTGTTCTCCTCCCTATTATTCCTCTCCCTTTATGCTCCCCAAGTACAACTAAAATATAAAAAATAACTTGGAAAAGTAGATATTGGCTAATCCCCCAGTAATTGTGCTAAAACTGATTAAATTCACTATGATTCAGTCTTGATTATTGGGGGGCTGGATGAACTAATAGAGTTAATAAATACCATTTACAGCAATTTCTATAGTCTTGAATGGTAGCAATCCCAGCAACAGTGAGTAAAGATTCCCTTCTTCCATATGCTCTCCAGTGTGTATCGTCAGTTGTTTTCTTGACCTCTGCTATTTGACTGGGATACAGTAAAATCTCAATGCTGTTTGAGTTTCATTTCCCTATTTTCTAGAGATGATGAATAGTTTGAGCTATTTCTTAGCCACTTTTATTTCTTGTTTGAAACCACTTTATTTTGATCCATAACCCATGTTTAACGGGTTATTTGTCTGGAACTCGAGCTTCAGGGAAACTGATATCCTCTTTTGGCCTCCGGGGCAACAGGCACAACATTAGATAACAGATGTATTTGCAGTAAAACAAATGCACATAAAGCAAAAATATTTTTTGAATGAGCTGAAGCCAGGCAGTGGTGGTACACACCCTTAATCCCAGCACTCCAAGGCAGAGGAAAGCAGATCTCTGAGTTGAGACCAGCCCACTCTACAGATCAAGTTCCAGGACAATACACAGAGAACCTGTGTCACAAAAAAAAATAAATAAAAATAAGGGGGGAAAAAGCTGATATTATGTACTTCTGAAACAGAGTTCAGAGAGCCCTGAGGTGGAACTGACCTTAATGGCTCCTCCCTCAAGACAAGTCTTTGTGGCACCAGAGAAGTCATGAAAGCTTCCAAGGAAAGCAACCAACAGTCCTACACAGCTATGACACCTATGAACCACATCAATGAACAGCATGACATAATAACTCTTAGGGCAAAGTAGTGACAAACATACATTGGAAGTAACCAACAGCTGTCTTGTTGGACTGAAAAACCACTCGGCAAGAGATAAACCGTACCAAGCATTGGCAAACTAGCTAACTATTCAGTGGAACTGAAGGAAACCATCACTTTAGAAAAACAGCATAAACCCTTCAATAATCTAAACATCTGTCCTTATATAAACAGTTAAGTCTACTCTTCATCCCTCAAGAAATTTCTCTTTGCAACAGATGGAGATTATTACAGAAAACCACAACCAATGAAAATGCAAAGGTGTGGAAACTAGGTTCAACAGAGACACCTATGGTCTCTCAGCTAAAGTTCAGAGATCATTGCAAAAGAGAAGGTGGAAAAATTGTAACAGCCAGAGGAACAGGAAGGTTGTTGTGAAACTTTGTCTCCTAGTAATATCAGAGACTATATCCATAAAGCCTGGCCAGAATGACTACCTAAACATAAGCTCAACAATGGCAATAATAGACATGTCAGAGCATAACGGACACATGGACACAAGAAAAACTCATGAGAACTCAACTCTACACAAAGAACTAAAGGCAACTAAGGAATGGTTAGAGCAAAAGAAATAGTCTTCCCCGAAAAGACCATACAAAACAGTTATCTAATACCCAAATGTTCATCCCTGTAAACATACATCCAAGTAATATTAAACAGACTGAGCAGGTTATAAGTAGGAGTATATGTGTATATACATATGCATAATCCTAGAAGAACAATGAAAAGGAGGGTCACAAATTATAAAGACAGCAAGAGAGGTATGTGAGAGGGTTTGAAAGAAGAAAAGGAAAGAGAAAACTAGTGAAGTTATATAATGAACAAATATTTAAGTAAAAGTAAATAAATAAAAATGAGTTGAAAAATATTTAAAAATTTAAGGATCTAAAACAAATTGGTGAATGTCCACCAATTATATCTTTATATTATGTATTCTCATTTTATCATAGGTTATTTATTGATAGTTGCTCAAAATATTAGATGTGACATGTGTTGCATGTACCCTGGACAGCTCCCCCCTTCCCCAACTTTACCTGCTTTTGGGGGTGGGGAGAGAGAGACAGTGGAGTTGGCACAGAGCCAACAACACAGACTCTGGGAGCAGGTGAGAAATGTTACAGAAAGCTCATCTGAGCACTACCTCAAGCTCCTTTAATACCCTCCACCCACACCTCCATTGGTTTGAACAAAATATCTATTCTAAACAGCAGTTCCTGATTGGCTGGCATTATTTGTACCAATGATCCTTGTTCTCTGAGGCAGTCCTCAACTGATCCTCCTGCAGGAATGCTGGTATCACAGGCAGCCCTCAATAAGAAACTCCTGCAGAGGATCCTTTTGCAGCTACAGGGCCCCCAGCATTTACTAGAGGCATCTCTGCTGTTCCTGCTACAGATATGATTAAACATTTACCAATTAAAATATAGCTGTCTATTTTGTTGCAATTACTAAAATTAATTAATCAATTTTAATAGAAAAAAATTTTCCTTTGCATTAGTTTAGAAAATTGCTACAGTGGTTGGAACACATAATTCCAAAATATTTTCTATAAATACATTAAAAACATTTTGTCTTCTTAGATAATGTATATTGTTGCCTTACTACAGCACAGCAAGACTTTATCGTGGGCTTCTCTATACAGACATAAACACATACCTGGGTACAATTACTCATTACTCTGAAGTAAATATGTGAAACAAGCTTAAGAATGTGAGTCTACAAAACACAAAAATGAGGCATTTTTCTATTCATTCTTTATTCAGAATATTACTTTGGACTATGTTTTTCAAAGCCATGAGGACATCTTTATTCCGAAAGCTATAGATTATGGGGTTGAGTGTGGGTGTCAGGATGGTGTAGAATATTGCCAGAAACTTATCCTGCCCTGGAGTGTGGTATGAGCGAGGTCTCATATATGTGAAAATGAATGGCCCGTAGTACATTATGACAACTACCATGTGGAATAAACAGGTGGAAAAGGACTTTTGCCGGGCCCCTGATGAGTGCATTTGGAATACAGTGAGGAGAATTTGCACATAAGATATAGAGATCATGGAAAATGGGATCAGCAGAAAAATAATGCCACTCACATAAACGCCTCGTTCATAGTGTGTTGTGTCTATACATGACAACTTCAACATGGCAGGGACTTCGCAGAAAAAGTGATCAATGGCCCTTGAGTGGCAGAAGGGAAAGTGTAGTACAAAAGCTGTGTGGACTATGGAGTTGAGGATCCCCACCAGCCAGGAGCCTGCAGCCAGGAGCCCACTGAAGTTATCCCTCATCAGCACAGGGTAGCGAAGTGGGTGGCAGATGGCCACATATCGATCATAGGACATGACTGCCAAGAGAAGGCACTCACCACCTAGCAAGGTAAGAGAGAGAAATATCTGGAAGGCACAGCCTGCAAAGGAAATAGTTCTGCTGCCTGAGAGGAAGTCAGCAATCATTTTAGGAACAATGTTGGAAATGTGCAAGATATCCATGAAGGAGAGATGACTGAGCAGGAAATACATTGGGGTATGGAGTCGAGAATCCCTGTGGATTAGGAGGATCATGAGGGCATTTTCTGTTATAGTCATAATAAAAATGAAAAATATAACTGAGAAAAAAGTTAAGCTTATCTTTGAAGAGGAGAACAGTCCCAAAAGGATGAAGTCGCTGTTAAAAGTGTAGTTCTCACGTTCCATCATATTTCCTCCTATTTTACCTACAAAGAGATGGTTATTTAATTATGAAAAAGTTTTTAAATCTTGGACTTACTCATAAGTTTAAGAAAATTAGTAGATACGTAATTTGTGTTCACCATCAAATGTCTCATAGAGGATTTCAGAGTGGATGTGTTGTATGAATATATATACATATACATATATATATGTATATATATATATGTATATATATGTATGTATATTTTGTTGTGGCTCTAACAGATTTTAGTATCTAGTGTGGAATGTAGCTCTTTATATTTTAAATGTCATAACTGCACCTATTACATATGCCTTACTTTAGTCAGTCATTTATTGAGTAAAGCTTTCACAATTCCACACACTGTGTAAACTCCACTAGGGATTCCTTTGGGTGGGACTCTCTCTAGGACCTAGGCATTGTAAAATCATTCATTAATTAACTATTTGAAACACAGACTTTCCTACTCTTTTGCACTCACATCCTCCTTGAGATCTTGAGTGAAGAGAAATGATATCTGGTTATGAAAGGAAGGAAGGAATAATAATGACAGCATGAATTGTGTGGGTCATTTCATGTTGAGCTTAATTAACACAATAGAAAAAAACTGCCTGAAGTAAGTTATAGAAACGTTCAATACTTCTTTCAAATGACTCCATGACTAAACATCAGTGTGCCTTTTTGTTTCTGATAGACAGACAGACAGACAGACAGATGGAGAGACAGATACAGACACAGAGTGGCAAAACAAAGATGGAGGCAGAGATTCTATATATACTTAAAAAGTTCCTTTTCATGAAATGTTTGTTAAAATTCTTAACTTTCACAGTTCTTTATTGACCCTGCTAATCTGCACAGGTGGATTAGCTGATTTTTACCTGAGAATCCACTTACAGGACTCACTTTGAGTCAGGCTGTGAATAGCTCATTACTGAGTAATGTTCCACTTAATTCACTTTTAAGTTACTTTCTAGTTTTAGGCACAGCTATATATCAACATCTTATAAACTATATAAGCTTTACTGCGTTCTATCATTTGCCTTTATTTCATTTAGTTACTAATATGTATGTGCACACTTTCATATGTCCACATGATGTGGGGAACAGAAGGGGCTGGAAAACCAGATCTTTAGAGTCAGTTATCTCTTTCTATGTCTTAAAAATTATATTTGGCATTATAATATAATTATATTATTTCCCCCTTCCTTTTCCTACCTCCAAAACCCTCCTTAATCTTTTTCAAATCTAATCAATGACTTCTTTTTTTAAATAATTGTAGTTTTGTGGAGGCAAGGGTCTAATAATAAATATAATGTTCTATGTCTGGATACATGTATGTTTGTCTTCAGAGATTATCACTTAGAATTGGGTAACTAGTGAGCTCTTCCCTGAAAGAGACTATTTCTCCAGCTCTCAGTATTCCTTATTTGCCTGTTTATGTAGGGCTGAGGGCTCCTGGGCTTTGCCCTGTCCACAGTAGCATGCTGGTTGGTGCTGTCACTCCCTGTATATTAAGTGGGTTTGGGGTTCCTTAGAGAAAAAAGAATTCAACATATTGTATGAAAATTTCTGGGGCAGTTTCACACTAAGATATACACATGGATATATGCTTATAAAAGCAAACTGGCACTCCTGAGTTAGCTAGTAAGCTGATTACAAATTCATTTTCCAACAACTGATTTGTTTGTTTGTGTTGTGTTTGTGTGGTGTATGTATGTGTGGGGCAGTGGGTGCCCTTTTACAACTCTAGTTATATTCAATCATTGCAGAGTGACCTACACTTTTTACTGACAGCCAGATTTAATAAGATCATACATTTCACAGTGTTATCAAATTCATAATGCCAGACGCTGAGCTATTACAATAAATTCCATCTAATAGCCTTCCCCCAACAAAGCCATGACTGAGTATTTATAGCTCTAGAGCTCATAGATTCAGAATGTTGTCATTCTGTACAACCTAGAAAAACTCCAAATCTTGTTACCTCTCTCCTATTAATAAATCAGACCTATATACAAATCACACTTCTATAAGCTCTGCCTTTGTAAACAGTTTTCATGTAATATGTCCTCTCAGATCTTATGAACTATGTGTAGACATGGTGATTCTAAATTTGTATTCCTCACTCTCTTCTTTCAATTGAACAAATGTCGATTAATTCAGTACCATGTGTGTATTCCTGAGCTATTCATTTTTCCTGAAGCCTGTAAAATAACTGATAGTGTTCTCCAGTTATATTCATGAGGGTGAAAGCGAAAATAGCATATCTTTATCATTTTCCCTTTTATAGATTTGAGCACCTTGTTATGAACAGTTTCAACAGGAAGATTGCAGGAGCAGAAATATGGGAGTTTACTCTGCCTTCAAATGAGTACATTCTCGTTCACAAGACTTCCTCCAGGTTGCCAATGTCAGCACCTACTTTATTTGAAAATTTTCCAAAAAATTGTTTTATGTTCATTACTTGCCTATCTCAGTGAAGACAGAACTTATGTCTGTTGTATTATATACCTGATGCTGCCAAATTACAGTATCTGTAAAATATTCATACAGTAAGACTGACTAAGGGAAAAGGAGACGGTAATTCTGAGAATTTAGAAAATGACTTTGCAGTTAGTCTGGTTCCATTTATCTACTCTACCATCAAAAAAAAGTTGCAGAAAGTAAAATTTTATTAAAATTTTATTTTATTCAAGACTAGAGAAGTCCAAAATACTGATCATGTACTTAACATCATTAACAAATTCCAGGAATTGTGAGAAAAAGTCAGGCTAGGGTTAGCAGAGGTGGAAAATAGGTTTTGCTGATAAACATAATATATATCACACAGGGATATATATATTACAAGTCTTGTGACTAAGAGACTGGTAAGCATGAAAATCTTAATGAGATCTGTGCTTATATAATATAACATGTCAGTGGAGTGTATGCATTATGATCTGAGCCTCAGGTCATATCTTCTCAAGCACTGTGCCTCGAGCACTCTCTTGCAGAGATAACTTTGCTGAAAGGTATCAAGTTAAGTTTCTTACTCTTCAAACTTGTTATTGTAATACACCTTCAATGCAATCCATATTTGGCAATTTTTTTAACAATCAAGAGGTTAAATTCTCTATCTTGACAGTATATTAGAATGATGTTGCCTTAAGATAGAATGCCCATTGGTTTTGAGGCACAGGACTGCCAAGACATAGGTCTGACTATTGCCATTTTAAACTATACAGTAAACCTTCTTCTAAAGTAACATTAGTAAATGTAGCCACATGGGTTGTGAACAATCTCTTGTCACCTATAGGTCAGACAGAAAGTAAGGAGTATAGACAAAGAAAAGGAACTCAATATAAAGGGCAACATCAAAGATAGATCATTATTATGTGGGCACCAGAGTTTCTTCAAAAGTCCAGATGAGCTACACAGCTTCACCATGGCAAACAAGCTCTTCACTGTGGCTGCCTATCAAGAATGCATAAATTATTTCTTTGAAGTTTAGCTGTTTCTGACTGGAGGAACGATAGTGGCAATAGCCATGACCTTTCTACTTCTTTTTACTTTAATTACCAGTTTTCGTTAGTAAATTAACATAGTGAGTAACATTGTCTCCCATTATTCTAGAGTTAAAACAAAGGAAAATTTTAAACTTCGCATGTTCATATTTCTTCTAAGTTATTTCAAATAATTTTATTGGGTTTTAAATTTATCTAAGTGAAAATTTTCATTTAATCAACTTTAGAATGTCCAGATGGTTTATGAGAATATCATAACTTATTTTTAAAATAGATATAGTATACTAGTTATATAATTATTACAGAATGCTGAACAGAATTAATAGTAATAAAATATTAATTAAAAAGTCCATTAAATTGGTTTCAAATATCTAATAAGAAAATAGCTATCAGCATCCACTGTAATTGCTTACTCCTTTAAACACTTGCATTAGTGTGCAAACTTGTGTGATCTTCAACTTGATATCAGTCTAGACTATTGTATTCAAACCATGTAATTCTCATTTTGCATAATGTAGAAGTTAAAGATATTGAATTATACTAATGAATTTCCTGCCTCTAGATTCCCCAAATATTTAGTCTTAAAAGTCAGCATTTCTTTCTGTAATACAGTTTTGAATATGCAAATATGTTCTGTCACATCAACATAATTTATTTAAAAGTTTTGAAATCTATCTTTATTTAGCATTTACAGTGAATTTCTTGTGTTTACAAAATTTAGTCTAGTTCCTATCTTTCACATACTTTGGTTTTTTCCACAGAGACCGTCTACCCTAATAATTTCAAAGGTCTCAAGGCTTTCAATTCTCCAAATATACCAAAAAAAGAGATTTCCATATGTCCAAAAAAATTTGAAATCTCTCTTACCATGGAGCCTCATAATTTCTGCAGAGAAGATGAGTTTATTCAGTTGAGAACCAGTCAACTGTATCAGGGCATCACACTCAGTCAGTAAGTGGGGTGCTTACATGAGTTCACTTGCTGCTGCAGCTCAGGACTGGGGATTGCCACAGTATATTCAGGCACAAGGTGAGTCAACCCATGCACCACAGCAGGCCCCAGTCTTTCCTCCTGCCCCCCTTACTTATCATATCAGACCATACCTGATTTACCATATAGCACACTTTATCCTCTGGATTCAGCAGTATAAGGGGCATCTTCACCCAGGATTCTGATCACTTGCTTATGCTATTAATAATATAGATATGATGGAAGGCATCGAGCATCCACTTTAGATCAGCTCAAACTGGGCAATGCATCATTAGGATGTAACATGGAAAACATGGAAGACATCTAGGCTTGAAGTTCTTGGTGTGTGGTTTCTAGGAGAGAAATCACCCTTCTTATAACAGGAAAGCATAGGGAATTTGATCCCCTGAGAATCAGCAAGGCATGCAGAAGTGGGTTTTGAGGACAAAAATTGGTGCACTGTAGCATTCTCTGTAGTAAGCATCACATCACAAAACAAATTATATAAATGAATTCAAAATTCTGGTGATTAATTTTGTTGATTGATAATAATAATGACCAAACATTTCTTTGCATTGCAGAATTTCAAGCAATATTTGAAACATATTTTATTTATTAATGCCTTAAAGGATTTGTTCTCAATTTTAGAGAGGTAGTTCAAGATGAGGCCAGACTCAACATATAACAATCCCCGGCCTTAGCATTGCAAGTATTAGAATCATGGGCAGGCACACATAGTGTCTTATAACTATTATTTTATTTGTTCCATTAGTCAAACAATTATTGAACACCATTCATTTCCAGGGCTGTTTTGATTAGCTCCAGATTAAGTTGGTTCTCCTGTCAGAACTCATAGGCTAAATGCAATATCATGTACCCATAAACTTCCCTTGTTCATTGCTCAGAGTAATCAATTTTAAAATACCTTGTTCTTCAGGACAGAAGAGCACATCTGTTCTACTCAGGTACATGTTGCTTGGCTGCTAGTGTGTGATGAGTAGGTATGTGGAGTTGAGGTTATTACAATTGGCCCTTTCCAAAGGAACGCCTTTTCATTTCAGAAATCTGGCTCATTGGAGTGTGAGACATTGCCGTCAAGAAGCTTCTCTCCATTTTTCCTCTGGTGACATCTGTAAACCTGTGTGCCACTGCATCCTTCTATGTCACCAGGTCTGAAACATGCCTGTGCCATGCTCAAACTTTAGGCTTTTCCAAGATTACCCACGCTGTGAGCTGGACAAGTATGGTGAGTCCACAGGACTTTAGACAAGCTGTACCACATCCAAACTCAAAGAATCATCTGGGATACATATTTGTGTTTTAGTCCAGCCTGGTGAGTCCATGGAATCTTACTTGCCTTTACTCCTATCCTTCAGGCATAGCACAATCACAGTCTACATGTTGGGTTAGTGATGCAAGTCCCCAATGCCCAGACACAATCATGCCATCCATACACTCCCAGGCAAAGCTCAAATAACACAGCCTGCAAACAACTACAGCAGATCTAGTTATTTGTCCCATTTCTACAATCCAAACTCAATGGAAAACATCTGGACAATGGACCAACCAATCCACATATATAATCTGAAATTAACCAAGCTTGAACAACAATAACAACAATGAGCAAACTTCACTCAACAGAAGCAACCTATAATCTCATCAGGCATACAAGTAAAATAAATCTATATGATCAGGTCTCATCACAGAAACAAAAAATATAAAAAGCTGAGAGTATGTCTCTACCAAAACCACCAGTCCAATAGAAGTGTTGTCCTAGGAGAATTACAGAGATAAAATACAAGACATGGAATGTAAAGCAACTATAACCTTTATTGAAGAATTCAAGTATTTTGAAGAAAACATAAACAGCTACATTAATTTAAATATAATTGAAGTATATGCCAAAGAAATCCCCCCAAAAAATACAAACATAAGGGTTAATTAAATGATAAAAATAATCCAGTATTTGAGAGCTGAATTCAATAAGGAAATAGAAATGTTAAAGATAGACTCACAGCAGACCAGCACACTCATTCCCCCTCCCACCCAACAGGCCTGCCTGTCTCTGAGGAGGACTTATATAAACAGGGATACAGGTGAGACATGCCAGCTAGAACCTCATAGAGCCCAGATGTGGGCTCTATTTTACCCTGTCTGAGCCCCCTCTCCCTCCTGGTCACCCTGTCCATGTGCAATCATGATGAATAGGAGCGTCCACCATCCCCCTTTTCACCCATCCCCCCCCCATCAAAACACCCCACCCACACTGCACACTCACCCTACAGCTCTGCCTGCCACCCAGGAGGCCTGCTCTAAGCCTGGACACACAGTTCTACATGCCTCAGTCAGCGAATCCTGCCTTCCCAGGCACTCTCATTTGTGATAAAGATGAAGTGAGAGTTGAATTTTTCAAGCAGATTTGACATGGAAAAATGGAATCTTTCTGTAGTGGATACCTTTGGTAATGAAATTTTGAACTGTGCTTATGCTCTGGACTTGGAAAAGTTCATCCTGAAGTTCCCTTACGAGATCTGTACTATAAAAGTGATTGGTGAATACCAGTTGAATATCAGAGTGTGGGACACCAGTGCTGATGTAAGATGGCATCCCATCATTCCTTCTGACCAGCTATTCAAGCAGAGATCCATCAGATTTCAGAAATTGTTGTCTGCATAGAGGATCTCATATCATTTTCTTTCTTACAACTCTTCTCTGGGCATGCTGATGAAAATCAGAATGCATCTGAGATGGGATGGATTGTAAAGATTGGCAATGGTTTTTGTGTCCCGGTGTGAGGAATTGCAGGCTGGTCTCCAGCCGAGATGAGGTCTGAACCCCGAAGGTCTCTATGTTCTCTATGTCCTCTCCTCTCCTCTCCTCTCCTCTCCTCTCCTCTCCTCTCCTCTCCTCTCCTCTCTTCTCCTCCCCTCTCCTCTCTCCTCTCTCTAGCCTTCTCTCTCTCTTTCTCTCTCTCTCTCTCTCTCTCTCTCTCTCTCTCTCTCTCTCTCTCCCTCCCTCCCTCCCTCCCTTCTCTCTTTCACCTACATGACAAGGTAGGCCTTCCCTCATGCTCCTGGAATTCCAGCCTCTGCCTAAGGTACCACCTCCCACAGTCCCAACAAGAGAAGCATGGTCAGTAGTCACATAAAAAATGGCCCAAGCTTCTGACCTTCAGGCTAAACTCCTCCTCAGTTACCTACCAACAGTGAAGACCATAAAAAGGGGTGCTCAGCCCCCACCATGCACTCTTACTCCTTTGTTCCTTTAGCTCTCACTTCTCTCGCCCTCTCTTCTTTCTCTATGTTCTCTCCTCTCTCCTCTCTCTAGCCTTCTCTCTCTCTCTCTCTCTCTCTCTCTCTCTCTCTCTCTCTCTCTCTCTCTCTCCCTCCCTCCCTCCCTTCTCTCTTTCCCCTGCATTTCTATAATAAAGCTCTTAAACCATAGAGAGTATCTGCTCCATCTAGGTCCGCTGCACCACTCTCACCAGTGTTGGGAACTTCTTCCTGATTCCCTCTCTCCTACAACCCTGGGGCTTTAGCAAGGTAGCTCTGGGGTCCCTGGTCCGGGGCTGTCCCTTTTCCACCACCCCCACCATGTGGGTCAGGCATGCTCACCCAGGGCCCTGTGGAAAAGCATCTGGCAGCTCTGCCTGCATCTGCCTGCCCAGAGCACAGGAACTCTGGCCAAACGTTAGGCCCTTTTTTCTCCCCCACTTCTCCCTACCCCCCCCCCTTATTTTGTTCCCAACATCCCAAGTCCCTGGGAGACCAGTCTGCACAGGTGAGAGTGTGGACTGCAGAAGCAACACAGCTTCTGGGACAGACACCCTTTTCAGGCTCCAGACATCAGGGCACCTTTCCCATCATAGGAGAGATGACCACCTGGGAGGGCTCTGACTGCTGGAGCAGGTGAGAGAGCCATCTTGTATCCTGGGTCCCTCAGAGACCAGTCTGCACAGGTCAGCTCTTGGCCTGCGGAGGGTGAGTGAGTGGACTTCAGAAGCAATACAGCTTCTGGGACAGGCCCCGTTTTGGGATCCAGACATACAGGCAACTTCCCCACCAGAGGAGAGGTGGCCATTTAGGAGGGCTCTGACTGCTGGAGGAGGTGAGGGAGCCACCTTGTGTCCTGGGTCCCTCAGAGACCAGTCTGCGCAGGTCAGCTCACAGACTGTGGAGGGTGAATGAGCGGACTGCAGAAGCGATACAGCTTCTGGGAAAGTCAGAAGCAACACAGCTTCTGGGACAGACCCCCATTTTGGGCTTCAGACATCTGAGCACCTTCCCCACCAGAGGAAAAGTGGCTGCCTGGGAGGCTCTGACTACCGAAGCAGGTGAGGAAGCCATCTTGTGTCTAGGATCCCTTAGAGACCAGTCTGCACAGGTGAGAGTGCAGACTGCAGAAGCGAAACAGCTTCTGGGACAGACCCCCGTTTCGGGCTCCAGACATCCAGGTACCTTCCCTGCCAGAGGAGAGGTGGCCACCTGGGAGAGTTCTGACTGCTGGAGCAGGTGAGGAAGCCATCTTGTATCCTGGGTCCCTCAAACCAGTCTGTGCAGGTGAGCACGCAGACTGCAGAGGCAACAAATATTCTGGGACAGACCCTGTTTAGCAGTGTTCTGAATGCCAGACCTCTGTGCACATTCCCTGCAAGAGGAAAGCTTGCCTGCAGAGAGTACTTTGACCACTGAGATTCATGAGAGCTGGACTCCCAGGACTGCTGAAAGAAGCTAAAAGACTCACAGGAGGAACAAGCTCCAGCCAGAGACAACTATAACAACTAACACCAGAGATTACCAGATGGCAAAAGGCAAGCATAAGAATCTTACTAACAGAAACCAAGACCACTCACCATCAGCAGCACCCAGCTCTCCCACCTCAGCCAGTCCAGGATAGTCCAACACATCCAATAACCAAGAATAAGATTTAAAATCAGATCTTATGATGCTGGTAGAGGTCTTTAGGAAGGGCATTAATAACTCACTTAAAGATATACAGGAGAACACTGCTAAACATGTAGAAGTGCTTAAAGAATTACAGGAAAACACTGCTATACAGGTAGAAGACCTTAAAGAGGAAACACAAAAAATCCCTTAAAGAATTACAAGAAAAAACAAGCAAACAGGAGATAAAATTGAAGAAAACCATCCACGATCTAAAAATGGAAGTAGAAACAATAAAGAAAACCCAAAGGGAGACAACTCTGGATATAGAAACCCAAGGAAAGAAATCAGGAACCATAGATGCGAGCATCAGCAACAGAATACAAGAGATAGATGAGAGAACCTCAGGTGCAGAAGGTTCCACAGAGAACATGGACACAACAATCAAAGCAAATGCAAAATGCAAAAAGATCCTAAATCAAAACATGCAGGAAATCCAGGACACGATGAGAAGACCAAACCTATGGATAATAGGAGTAGATGAGAATGAAGATTTTCAACTTAAAGGGCCAGCAAATATCTTCAACAAAATTATAGAAGAAAATTTCCCAAAATCTAAAGAAAGAGATGCCCATGAACATAAAAGAAGCCTATAGAACTCCAAATAGACTGGACCAGAAAAGAAATTCCTCCTGACAGATAATAATCAGAACAAAAAAAATGTACTAAATAAAGATAGAATATTAAAGGCAGGAAAGGAAAAAGGTCAAGTAGCATATAAAGGCAGGCCTATTAGAGTTACTCCAGACTTCTCACCAGAGACTATGAAAGCCAGAAGATCCTGGACAGATGTTATTCAGACACTAAGAGAACACAAATGCCAGCCCAGGCTACTATAACCAGATAAACTCTCAATTACCATAGATGGAGAAACAAAGATATTCCATGATATAACCAAATTCACACAAAATCTTTCCACGAATCCAAACCTTCAAAGGATAATAAAGGGAAAACACCAACACAAGGACTGAAACTGCACCATAGAAAAGGCAAGAAAGTAATCCTTCAACAAACCTAAAAGAAAACAGCCGCAAGAACAGAATCACAACTTTAACAAAAAAATAACAGGAAGCACAATTACTTTCCTTTAATTTCTCTTAACATCAATATACTCAATTGCCCAATAAAAAGACATAGATTGATAGGCTGGCTACACAAACAGGACCCAACATTTTACTGATCACAGGAAACCCACCTCCGGGAAAAAGACAGACACTACCTCAGAGTGAAAGGCTGAAAAACAAACTTCAAAGAGAATGGTCCAAAAAAACAACCTGGAGTAGCCATTCTAATATCGAATAAAATTGACTTACAACCCAAAGTTATCAAAAAAGACAAGGAGGGGCACTTCATACTCATTAAGGTAAAATCTACCAAGATGAACTCTCAATTCTCAATATCTATGCTTCAAATAAAAGGGCAGTCACATCCATTAAAGAAACTTTAGTAAAGCTCAAAGCACACATTGCACCTCACACAATAATAGTGGGAGAAATCAACACCCCACTCTCATCAATGGATAGATTTAGAAAACAGAAACAAAACAGAGACACATGGACAATAACAGAAGTTATGAAACAAATGGATTTAATAGAAATCTACAGAACATTTTATCCTAAAACAAAAGGATATATCTTATTCTCAACACCACATGGTACCTCCTCCAAAATTGACCATATAATCAGTCACAAAACAGATCTCAACAGATACAAAAATATTGAAATTATGCTATGCATTCTATCAGATCACCACAGACTAAGGCTGATCTTCAATAACAGCATAAATAATAGAAAGTCAACACTCACATGGAAACTGAACAACACTCTATTCAGTGATAACTTGGTCAAGGATGAAATAAAGAAAGAAATTAAAGACTTTTTAGAGTTTAATGAAAATGAAGCCACAACATTCCCAAACTCATAGGTCACAATGAAACAGTCCTAAGAGGAAAACTCATAGCCCTGAGTGCCTCCAGAAAGAAACTAGAGAGAGCATAAACTAGCAGCCTGTCAGCACACTTAGAAACTCTAGAACTAAAGGAAGCAAATTCACCCAAGAGGAGTAGATGGCAGAAAATTATCAATCGGGGCTGAAATAAAAAAAATGGAAACAAAAAGAACTATTCAAAGAATCAACGAAACCAGGAGCTGGTTCTTTAGAAAATGAACAAGATAGATAAACCTTTAGCCAGACTAACTAGAGGGCACAGGGACAGGATTCTAATTAAAAAAATAAGAAATAAAAAGGGAGACATAACAACAGAACCTGAGGAAATTCAAAATATCATCAGATCCTACTAAAAAGGGCTATAAGCAATGAAACTGGGACGCCTGGATGAAATGGACAACTTCCTAGACTTATAACAGGTACCAAAGTTAAATCAGAATCAGATTAACGATCTAAACAGTCTCATTTCCCCTAAAGAAATAGAAGCAGTTATCAATAGTCTCCCAACCAAAAAAAGGCCAAGGACCAGATGTGTTTAGTGCAGAGTACTATCACTCCTTCAAAGAAGACCTAATTCCAACTCTCCTCAAACTATTCTACAAAGTGGCAGAAGATACTCTACCAAATTCTTTCTATGAAGCCACAATTACTCTGATACCTAAAACACAAAAATGTCCAACAAAAAAAGAGAACTTTAGACCAGTTTACCTTGTGAATATTGATTCAAAAATATTCAATAAAATCCTTGCAAACCAAATCCAAGAACACATCAATACGATCATCCATCATTACCAAGTAGGCTTCATCCCAGGGTTGGTTTAATATGCAGGAATCCATCAACATAATCCACTATATGAACAAACTCAAAGACAAAAACCAAATAATCATCTCATTAGATGCTGAGAAAGCATTTGACAAAATTCAACACCCATTCATGATAAAAGTCTTGGAAAGATCAGGAATTCAAGGCCCATACTAAACATAATAAAAGCAATATACAGCAAACCAGTAGACAGAATCAAAATAAATGGAGAGAAACTCGAAGCAATCCCACAAAAATTAGGGACTAGACAAGGCTGCCCACTTTCTCTACTTATTTTATATAGTACTTGAAGTCATGGCAAGAGCAATTCAAAAACAAAAGGAGATCAAGGGGATACAAATTCGAAAGGAAGAAGTCAAAATATCACTATTTGCAGATGATATGATAGTATTTAGAAGTGACCCTAAAAATACCACCAGAGAACTCCTAAACCTGATAAACAGCTTCTGTGCAATAGCTGGATATAAAATTAACTCAAACAAATCAATAGCCTTTCTCTACACAAAGAATAAATGGGCTGAAAAAGAAATTAGAGAAACAACACCCTTCACAATAGTCAGAAATAATATAAAATACCTTGGTATGACTCTAACTAAGGAAGTAAAAGATCGTTATGATAAGAACTTCAAGTCTCTGAAGAAATTGAAGGAGATCACAGAAGATTGAAAGATCTCCTATGCCCATGGATTGGCAGGATTAATATAGTAAAAATGGCTATCCTGCTGACAGCAATCTACTAATTCAATGCAGTCTCCATCAAAATCCAACTTGACCAAGGTCCCTGGCCCGGGGAGTCTCCAGACACCCGCAAGGACCCACACAGGATCCGCCACGGGAACCTAAGACCTCTGGTGAGTGGAACCCAACTTCTGCCAGGAGGCAGGTTCAAACACCAAATATCTGGGCACCATCACTGCAAGAGGAGAACTTGCCTGCAGAGAGTACTCTGACCACTGAAACTAAGGATAAAGCTAGTCTCCCAGGTCTGCTGATAGAGGTTAACATAATCACCTGAGGAACAAGCTCTAACCAGAGACAACTATAACAACTAGCTCCAGAAAATACCAGATGGCGAAAGGCAAATGTAAGAATCCTAACAGAAATCAAGACCACTCACCATCATCAGAACGCAGCACTCCCACCCCACCTAGTCCTGGGCACCCCAACACAACCGAAAAGCTAGACCCGGATTTAAAAGCATATCTCATGATGATGGTAGAAGACATCAAGAAGGACTTTAATAACTCACTTAAAGAAATACAGGAGAACACTGCTAAAGAGTTACAAGTCCTTAAAGAAAAACAGGAAAACACAATCAAACAGGTAGAAGTCCTTATAGAAAAACAGGAAAACACATCCAAACAGGTGATGGAAATGAACAAAACCATACTAGAACTAAAAAGGGAAGTAGACACAATAAAGAAAACCCAAAGTGAGGCAACGCTGGAGATAGAAACCCTAGGAAAGAAATCTGAAACCATAGATGCAAGCATCAGCAACAGGATACAAGAGATGGAAGAGAGAATCTCAGGTGCAGAAGATTCCATAGAGAACATCGGCACAACAATCAAAGAAAATGGAAAATGCAAAAAGATCCTAACTCAAAACATCCAGGAAATCCAGGACACAATGAGAAGACCAAACCTACTGATAATAGGAGTTGATGAGAATGAAGATTTTCAACTTAAAGGGCCGGCAAATATCTTCAACAAAATTATAGAAGAAAACTTCCAAAACCTAAAGAATGACATGCCCATGAACATACAAGAAGCCTACAGAACTCCAAATAGACTGAACCAGAAAAGAAATTCCTCCCAACACATAATAATCAGAACAACAAATACACTAAATAAAGAGAGAATATTAAAAGTAGTAAGGGAGAAAAGTCAAGTAACATATAAAGGAAGGCCTATCAGAATTACACCAGACTTTTCACCAGAGACTATGAAAGCCATAAGATCCTGGACAGATGTTATACAGACACTAAGAGAACACAAATGACAGCCCAGGCTTAATATCCGGCCAAACTCTCAATTACCATAGATGGAGAAACCAAAGTATTCCACGACAAAACCAAATTCACACATTATCTTTCCATGAAACCAGCCCTTCAAAGGATAATAACAGAAAAAAAAAAAACAATACAAGGACTGGAACCTCGCCATAAAAAAAAAAAAACAAGAAGATGATCCCTCAACAAACCTAAAAGAAGACAGCCACAAGAACAGAATGTCAACTCTAACAACAAAAATAATAGGAAACAGCAATTACTTTTCCTTAATATCTCTTAATATCAATGGACTCAATTCTCCAATAAAAAGACATAGATTAACAGCCTGGCTACACAAACAGGACCCAACATTCTGCTGCTTACAGGAAACCCATCTCAGGGAAAAAGACAGATACTATCTCAGAGTGAAAGGCTGGAAAACAATTTTCCAAGCAAATAGTCTGAAGAAACAAGCTGGAGTAGCCATTCTAATATAGGATAAAATCGACTTCCAACCCAAAGTTATCAAAAAAGACAAGGAGGGACACTTCATACCCATCAAAGGTAAAATCCTCCAAGAGGAACTCTCAATTCTGAATATCAATGCTCCAAATGCAAGGGCAGCCACACTCATTAAAGAAACTTTAGTAAAGCTCAAAGAACACACTGCACCTAACACAATAATAGTGGGAGACTTCAACACACCACTTTCATCAATGGACAGAAGTGGAAAAAGAAACTAAACAGGGACACAGTAAAACTAACAGAAGTTATGAAACAAATGGACTTAACAGATATCTACAGAATGTTTTATCCTAAAACAAAAGGATATACCTTCTTCTAAGCACCTCATGGTACCTTCTCCAAAACTGACCATATAATTGGTCACAAAACAGGCCTCAACAGATACAAAAATATTGAAATTGTCCCATGCATCCTATCAGACCACCATGGACTAAGGATGATCTTCAATAACAACATAAATAATGGAAAGCCAACATTCATATGGAAAATGAACAACACTCTTCTTAATGATACCTTGGTCAAGGAAAGAATAAAGAAAGAAATTAAAGACTTTTTAGAGTTTAATGAAAATGAAGCCACAACATACCCAAACTTATGAGACACAATGAAAGCATTTCTAAGAGAGAAACTAATAGCTCTGAGTGCCTCCAAAAAGAAACTACAGAGAACACACACTAGCAGCTTGACAGCACACCTAAAAGCTCTAGAAAAAAAGGAAACAAATTCAGCCAAAAAGAGTAGACAGCAGGAAATAATCAAACTCAGGGGCAAAATCAACCAAGTGGAAACAAGAAGAACTATTCAAAAATCAACCAAACGAGGAGCTGGTTCTTTGAGAAAATCAACACGATACATAAACCCTTAGCCAGACTCACGAGAAGGCACAGGGACAGCATCCTAATTAACAAAATCAGAAATGAAAAGGGAGACATAACAACAGATCCTGAAGAAATCCAAAATGCCATCAGATCCTTCTACAAAAGGCAATACTCAACAACACTGGAAAACCTGGACGAAATGGACAAATTTCTAGACAGATACCAGGTACCAAAGTTAAATCAGGATCAAGTTAACGATCTAAACAGTCCTATATCCCCTAAAGAAATAGAAGTAGTCATTAATAGTCTCCCAACCAAAAAAAACCCAGGACCAGATGGGTTTAGCACAGAGTTCTATCAGACCTTCAAATAAGATCTAATTCCAGTTCTGCACAAACTATTCCACAAAATAGAAGCAGAAGGTACTCTACCCAACTCATTCTATGAAGCTGCAATTACTCTGATACCTAAACCACAGAAAGATCCAACAAAAATAGAGAACTTCAGACCAATTTCCCTTATAGATATCGATGCAAAAATACTCAATAAAATTCTAGCTAACTGAATCCAAAAACACATTAAAACAATCATCCATCCTGACCGAGTAGGTTTTATTTTACGGATGCAAGGATGGTGTAATATACGGAAACCCATCAACATAATCCATTATATAAACAAACTCAAAGACAAAAACCACATGATCATCTTCTTAGCACAGAGAAAGCATTCGACAAAATCCAACACCCATTCATGATAAAAGTCTTGGAAAGATCAGGAATTCCAGGCCCATACATAAACGTGATAAATGCAATCTACAGCAAACCAGTAGCCAACATCAAAGTAAATGGTGAGAAGCTGGATGCAATCCCACTAAAATCAGGGACTAGAGAAGACTGCCCACTTTCTCCCTACCTATTCAACATTGTACTTGAAGTCCTAGCCAGAGCAATTCGACAACAAAAGGAGATCAAGGGGATAGAAATTAGAAAAGATGAAGTCAAAATATCACTTTTTGCAGATGATATGATAGTATATATAAGTGACCCTAAAAATTCCACCAGAGAACTCCTAAACCTGATAAACAGCTTTGGTGAAGTAGCTGGATATAAAATTAACTCAAACAAGTCAATGGCCTTTCTCTACACAAAGAATAAACAGGCTGAGAAAGAAAATAGGGAAACAACACCCTTATCAATAGTCACAAATAATATAAAATACCTTGGCACGACTCTAACTAAGGATGTGATAGATCTGTATGATAAGAACTTCAAGTCTCTGAGGAAATAAATTAAAGAAGATCTCAGAAGATGGAAAGATCTCCCATGCTCATGGATTGGCAGAATCAACATTGTAAAAATGGCTATCTTGCCAAAAGCAATCTACAGATTCAATGCAATCCCCATTAAAATTCCAACTCAATTCTTCAACGAATTAGAAAGAGCAATCTGCAAATTCATCTGGAATAACACAAAAGCTAGGATAGCAAAAACTGTTCTCAAGGATAAAAGAACCTCTGGTGGAATCACCATGCCTGACCTAAAGCTTTACTACAGATCAATTGTGATAAAAACTGCATGGTATTGGTATAGTGACAGACAAGTAGACCAATGGAATAGAATTGAAGACCCAGAAATGAACCCACACACCTATGGTCACTTGATCTTCGACAAGGGAGCTAAAACCATCCAGTGGAAAAAAGACAGCATTTTCAACAAATGGTGCTGGCACAACTGGTGGTTATCATGTAGAATAATGGGAATTGATTTATTCCTATCTACTTGTACTAAGGTCAAATCTAAGTGGATCAAGGAACTCCACATAAAACCAGAGATGCTTAAACTTACAGAGGAGAAAGTGGGAAAAAGCTTCAAAGATATGGGCACAGGGGAAACAATCCTGAATAGAACAGCAATGGTTTGTGCTGTAAGATCGAGAATTAACAAATGGGACCTCATGAAACTGCAAAGCTTCTGTAAGGTAAAAGACACCGTCAATAAGACAAAAAGGCCACCAACAGATTGGGAAAGGATCTTTACCTATCCCAAATCAGATAGGGAACTAATATCCAATATATATAAAGAACTCAAGAAGGTGGACTCCAGAAAATCAAATAAACCCATTACAAAATGGGGCTCAGAGCTAAACAAAGAATTCTCACCTGAGGAATACCGAATGGCTGAGAAGCACCTGAAAAAATGTTCAACATCCTTAATCGTCAGGGAAATGTAAATCTAAATAACCCTGAGATTCCATCTCACACCAGTCAGAATGGCTAAGATCAAAAATTCAGGTGACAGCACATGCTGGCAAAGATGTGGAGAAAGAGGAACACTCCTCCATTTTTGGTGGGATTGCAAGCTTGTACAACCACTCTGGAAATTAGTCTGGTGGTTCCTCAGAAAATTGGACATAGTACTACGGGCTGATCCTGCAATACCTCTCCTGGGCATATATCCAGAAGATGTTCCAACTAGTAAGAACGACACATGCTCCACTATATTCATAGCAGCCTTATTTATAATAGCCAGAAGCTGGAAAGAACCCAGATGCCCCTCAACAGAGGAATGGATACAAAAAATGGGGTACATTTACACAACGGAGTACTACTCAGCTATTAAAAAGAATGAATTTATGAAATTCCTAGGGAAATAGTTGGACCGGAGGACATCATCCTGAGTGAGGTAACCCAATCACAAAAGAATTCAAATGTATGTACTCACTTATAAGTGGATATTAGCCCAGAAACTTAGAATACCCAAGATATAAGATACAATTTGCAAAACTCATGAAACTCAATAAGAACGAAGACCAAAGTGTGGACACTTTGCCCCTTCTTAGAATTGGGAACAAAACACCCATGGAAGGAGTTACAGAGACAAAGTTTGGAGCTGAGACAAAAGGATAGACCATCTAGAGACTGCCATATCCGGGGATCTATCCCATAATCAGCCTCCAAACGCTGACACCATTGCATACACTAGCAAGATTTTGCTGATAGGACCCTTATATAGCTGTCTCTTGTGAGACTATGCCGGGGCCTAGCAAACACAGAAGTGGATGCTCACAGTCAGCTATTAGATGGATCACAGGGCCCCCAATGGAGGAGCTAGAGAAAGTACCCAAGGAGCTAAAGGGATCTGCAACCCTATAGGTGGAACAACATTATGAACTAACCAGTACCCCGGAGCTCTTGACTCTAGCCTCATATGTATTAAAAGATGGCCTAGTCGACCATTACTGGAAAGAGTGGCCCATTGGACATGCAAACTTTATATGCCCCAGTACAGGGGAACGCCAGGGCCAAAAAGTGGGAGTGGGTGGATAGGGGAGTGGGGGAGAAGGTATGGGGGACTTTTGGGATAGCATTGGAAATGTAAATGAGGAAAATACCTAATAAAATAAAAAGAAAAGAAATACAGGAGAACACAAGTAAACAGGTAGGAACCCTTAAACAGAAACACAAAAATCCCTTAAAGAATCACAGGAAAATACAACCAAACAGACCAAAATCATCCAGGATCTAAAATCAGAAGTAGAAACAATAAAGAAATCACAAAGGGAGACAACTCTGGAGATAGAAAACTTGGAAAGGGACCAGATGCCATAGACGAAAGCCTCACCAACAGAATTCAAGTACAGACTATACCATAGAAAACATTGACACAACAATCAAAGAAAATGCAAAATTAAAAATGATCCTAACCCAAAAGATCCAGGAAATCCAGGACACAATGAAAAGACAAAACCTAAGATAATAGAAGAGAATGAAGATTCCAACTTAAGGGGCCAGTAAATATCTTCAACAGAACTATGGAAGAAAGCTTCCCTAACAAGAAAGAAAGAAAGAAAGAAAGAAAGAAAGAAAGAAAGAAAGAAAGAAAGAAAGAAAGAAAGAGAGAGAGAGAGAGAGAGAGAGAGAGAGAGAGAGAGAGAGGGAGGGAGGGAGGGAGGGAGGGAGGGAGGGAGGGAGGGAGGGAGGGAGGGAGGAAGGAAGGAAGAAAGAAAGAAAGAAAGAAAGAAAGAAAGAAAGAAAGAAAGAAAGAAAGAAAGAAAGAAAGAAAGGAAGGAAGGAAGGAAGAGAGAAAGAGAAAGAGAGAGGGGGAGGAGGGAGAGAGAGAGAAAGAGAGAGAGAGAGAAAGAGAAAGAAAGAAAGAAAGAAAGAAAGAAAGAAAGAAAGAAAGAAAGAAAGAAAGAAAGATGCCTGTGAAAATACAAGAAGCCTACAAAACACCAAGTAGATTAGATCAAAAAAGAAATGCCTCCCATCACAAAAAGAATCAAAACACCAAATGCACAAAACAAAAAAAGAACATTAAAAGCAGTTAAGGAAAAAGGTCAAGTAACATATAAAGGCAGAACTATGAGAATTACATAAGACTTCTTGCCAGAGATGATGAAAGCCAGCAGATACTGGCCAGATGTCATACAGACCCTAAGAGAACACAAATGTCAGTCCAAGATACTGTACCCAGCAAAACTCTCAATGAACATAGATGGAGATACCAAGATATTCCATGACAAAAACAAATTTACACAATATGACTCCACAAATTCAGCCCTTCAAAGGATAATAAAGGGAAAACTCCAACACAAGGAAGGAGGGACACTACACCCTAGATAAAGCAAGAAAATAATCTTCTTTTAACAAACCGAAAAGGAGATAGCCACAAAAAGCACAATTCCACCTTGAACAACAAAAATAAATAGGAAACAACAATCCTTTCCTTAGTATCTCTTAATGTCAATGGACTCAATTCCCCAATAAAAAGACATAGACTAATATACTGGATACATAAACAGGATCCAACATTTTGCTGCATACAAAACCTACCTCAGTGACAAAGACAGACACTACCTCAGAGTAAAAGGCTAGAAAACAATTTTCCAAGAAAATAGTCCCAAGGAAAAAGGTAGAGCACCCATTCTAATATTGAATAAAATTGGCTTTCCATCTAAAGTTATCAAAAAAGATTAGGAAGGACACTTCATACTCATCAAAGGAAAAATCCAAGAAGATCCATCTCTATTCTGAACATCTATGCTCCTAATGCAAGGTTAACCACATTCATGAAAGAAACTTTACTAGAGCTCAAAGAACACATTGCACCTCACACAATAATAGTGGGAGGCTTCAACATCCCACTCTGAGCAATGGACAGATCATGGAAACAGAAACAGAGACACAGTGGAGATAACAGAAGTTATGAACCAAATGGATTTAACGGATATCTATAGAACATTTCATCTTCAAACAAAAGAATATACCTTCTTCTCAGCACCGAGTGGTACCTTCTCCAAAATTGACCATAGAATCAGTAACAAAACGGTCTTCAACATATATAAGATTGAAATAATCCCATGCATCCTATAAGATCTCCATGGATTAAGGCTCCTCTTCAATAACAGCATAAACAATAGAAAACTCACATACATGTGGAAGCTGAACAGCACTCTACTCAATTATAGCTCTGTCAAGGAAGAAATTAAAGACTATTTACAGTTTAATGAAAATGAAGTCACAACATACCCAAACTTATCGAACACAATGAGATCAGTGCTAAGAGGAAAACTCATAGCTCTGAGTGCCTCCAAAAAAAGAAACTGTAGCGACCATACACTAGTAGTTTAACAGCATATCTGAAAGCTCTAGAACAAAAAAAAACCATGCACCCGAAAGGAGTAGATGGCAGGAAATAATCAAACTCAGGGCTAAAATAAACCAAGTAGAAACAAAAAGAACTGTACAAAGAATCAACCAAACCAGGAGCTGGCTCTTTGAGAAAATCAACAAAACCCTTAGTCCGAGACTAACTAGAGGACACCGAGACAGTGCCCTGATTAACAAAATTAGAAATGAAAAGGGAGACATACCAACAGAAAAGGAGGAAATCCAAAAAAAAAAAAAAAAACCATCAGATCCTACTACAAACACCTATACTCAACACAACTGGAAAATCTGGATGAAATGGACAATTCTCTAGACAGAAACCAGGTACCAAAGTTAAATCAGGATCAGATAAACAATCTAAACAGCCCCATGTCACCTAAAGAAAAAGAAACAGTCATTAATAGTCTCCCAAACAACAACAACAAAAAAAATTCCCAGGACCAGATGGGTTTAGTACAGAGTTCTATTAAACCTACAAAGAAGACCTAATACAAATACTCCTCAAACTATTACACAAAATAGAAACAAAAGGTATGCCACACAATTCATTCTATGAAGTTATAATTACTCTGATAACTAAACCGCACAAAGACCCAACAAAGAAAGAGAACTTCAGAACAATTTCCCTTATGAATATTGATGCAAAAACACTCACTAAAATTCTCACAAACCTAATCCAAGAAAACATTAAAGCAATCAACCATCCTGACCAAGTAGGTTTCATCCCAGGGATGCAGGGATGGTTCAATATATAGGAGTTCATCAATGTACTCCACTATATAAACAAACTCAAAGGAAAAAAAAACCACATGATCATTTCACTAGATGCTGAAAAAGTGTTTGACAAAATTCAACATCCCTTCATGTTAAAAGTCTTGGAAAGATCAGGAATTCAAATCCCATACCTAAACATAGTAAAAGCAAACCAGTAGCCAACATCAAACTAAATTGAGAGAAACTTGAAGCAATCCCACTAAAATCAAGAACTAGTCAAGGCTGCCCACTCTCTCCCTACCTATTCAATATAGTACTTGAAGTTCTAGCCAGAGAACTTAGATATGAAAAGGAGATCAAAGGGATACAAATTGAAAAGGAAGAAATCAAACTATCACTATTTGCAGATGATATAGTATACTTAAGTGACTCCTAAAGTTCCACCAGAAAGCTCCTAAACCTGATAAACAACTTCAGCAAAGTAGCTGGATACAAAATTAACTCAAACAAATCAGTAGCCTTCCTATACTCAAAGGATAAACAGATTGAGAAAGAAATTAGGGAAACAACACCCTTCAAAATCGTCAAAAATACCTTGGTGTGACTCCAACTAAGCAAGTGAAAGATCTGTGTGACAAGAACTTCAAGTCTCTGAAGAAAGAATTCAAGAAGGCCTCAGAAGATGGAAACATCTGGCATGCTCATGGATTAGAAGGATTAATATAGTAAAAATGGCCATCTTGCAGAAAGCAATCTACAGACTCAGTACAATCGCCATCAAAACTCCAACTCAATTCTTCATAGAGTTAAAAAGAACAATTGCAAATTCATCTGGAATAGCAAAAAATCTAGGATAGCAAAAACTATTCTCAACAATAAAAGAACCTCTGGTGGAATCACCATGCCTGACCTCAAGCTGTACTAAAGAGCAATTGTAATAAAATAAAAAATAAAAACTGCATTGTATTATTGCGTCCCGCTCGACCGGCAAGAAAGACGCAACAAACCAGAATCTTCCGCGGCAAGAGCTTTATTGCTTGCTTCTCAGGAAGATCCCAAACCGGGAAAATGGCGCTGCTTTTATAACCCGCAGCGTGACGTTTCAGCACCTGATATGGCGTGACAGCTCCCGATTCGTTGCTTGCCCATCACCCCACTATTACACCCCGAGAATGGGAGTGACTAGGAGTGAATTCACTCTCGCACCTGCGTACAAGGCTTGTTTACTAGTTAGGCACAGCGGAGGCCCGCGCCATCTTATAATGGCGATTGCTCTCGGCACACATGGCTCTCCTCAGAGATTACTGGCGGCACACATGTGATTGCTCTCAGCACGTACCGGCTCTCCACATCTCCCTCTTTTTATTTTATTAAAATTTGAGGCTGGTCTAGGCCTGTGTAATTATGCCCATCCGCTGTGGCTCCTGTCTTAGGTCGTTCCTCCAATGTCACAGCCTTTCCTGTCATAGGGTAACCCTATCGCCACCGGGCCCCATGTCTTAGGTTGATCTGTGCATGAGGAAAGTTGCCCGTCCCTGGATACCACAGTGCTATGTGACATTAACTACTAAATGACCTAGGGTGAACTCTATAAAAGAGGCCAGCCACCAATGTCAATTAATTTTTGAGCATAGATAGCCAGATTTCAGGGGAGGCCCCTTGCTCGATGGCAGCAAGTGCTTGAGTTATCACAACCTTGTCACGTGTTTGTTGGGTTCTGAACTTGCAAACCAACCAGAGCATGACCACAAGTCCACAGCAGGTGGCAACGCCAAATAAACCTACCCCCACCCATTCCTTAAAATAAGAAAAGGCAGATGAAATCCAGAAGGAGAGGCCCTCTGTCAATGACAGGTCCACTCGTGTCGAGTTGATCTTTAGAACAGCCACTCTCAGGGCCTCAAGGGTCTCATCGAATCTTTCAGACCAGTTTCCTGCAAGATATAAAGAAAGCTGTCTAGACAGATTAGCTGCATAAGTAAAATTTTCATATTGGACACTGGTAATGCACAGAGCTTCCAGTTTTCTTTCACAACCCAACTGGGCCATCTGGTATAGAACACCTATCTGTTCCTCCGCCAGGTCAAGGCGCTGATTCAAAATCATCAGCCCTCCCTTTAACTTGGTACTAGCAGAAGTTTGGACAGTGATGGCATCAGCCAGATCTGCTGAAAGCTGATTTAATTTTGTGCCTGATTGAACCGCACTAACCATAGCGTACCCTGCAGCTGTAGCAGCAACTGCACTGGCTGAAATTGCTATGATCACGGCAGCAGTAATGCCAAAATCTCTCTTTTGTCGAAACATAGATAAGGTAGAGGGTGTTTCCACAGGAACAGGGATCCAACGTGGGATCCGTGCCACCATGGCACGGGTGTTCTTTGTTACATCCCAACATTGAGAAATCCAACAAGAATCATTGGAACAGACTTCAAATGAATCATTTGAAAGAATAAACAAGAAAGGAGGGTAAACACAGACTGGGGTAGATGGATAATTAATCTGGTTTACCAAAGTTTTATTGAACCCAGTGATCTCTACACTGGTATTAGTATATCCATAAGAGTCCTGGGAGGCATCATGTATTCCCCAATACTGAGCAAATCTTGAGATGCCAGTAAAAGAAGCCTTTCCAACTGCTCCTCCCTGGATAAAGATCAAAGGATTGAGTTCTGTACAACTGCCATTGACTCCACAAAGCACCCACTTGTGAAAGGGATGCATTCTAAAGTCCTGTATGAAAAGTCCCTTTTTCATAACAAATTCCTTCTCTGGGTCATCTATCATGTTGGGAGAAAAGGAAAAGGTTTTACTCTGATCTGCCCAACGAGTGATGGAGGATTGACAATCAGACCAAGGCAGGATCAGCCCTTCATCTTCCAAACTAAAATGAGGGGCTATTTTTGGTTGGTGTGGACGTTCTTTGTCTGAAAAGTTAGGTGGTAGAAATGTACCATTAACCCAATTTACCTCCTGCCAAAAGGTCCAATTTGTAAAGGTTATATCTACATTGGAAGTATCTTGGGTTGTGCTCACCCAAACTCCTCGATGCCCATTAAACTTCCCCAAAGCTCGGGCTGTGAGGTTGATACAATTTCCTGGTCCATTAATTTGAAAACATAAAGAAACCTGTTCTAGTAAAGAGCGATTTTCTCCTAATGGTGCTCGGGTGGGATCATAGGGTAAATATGGCAAATCCACTGTTTTATTAGTAGTAAAGAATTTTGGAAAAACTATAGCATCATGGCGAACTGGCATTGGTTTAGGGAAAGTCGAGAGAATAGCCCATCTCTGCTCGCCCATTATACTAGGAACCTGAGACAAGTTCAGCATTGTCAGGATCAGGAACAGTCCTCGTGAGGTCAGCATCTTCTGCACCATCGTTGATGAATATCCTGCGGGTGAGTCGTTCCAGCAGCCAAAATGGGTTGTCTTCACTCTGTGGAAAAACACAAACAGCTCCCCGGGATCTGATTAAGATAGGATCCGGGCCTTTCCACTGACCAGTTAAAACATCCTTCCATTTGACCATTTCTTTTGGTCTATCAGGGTCTGAGCTATGTCGCTCAGCTGCAGAGCGTCCCTGCTCGTCGAGATTCAAAAAATTAAGTGTAAAGAGTGCCATAGATACCGCTACTCTTGGCACTGAGGGCAGAGTCTCATCAACTCCCCCTTTCTGTTTTATAAGATAAGATTTGAGTGTGCGGTGGGCACGTTCCACAATGCCTTGTCCTTGAGGATTATAAGGAAGGCCAGTCAAGTGAGTGACATCCATTTGATGACAAAATTGTTGAAATTTAGTAGAAGTATATGCTGGCCCATTATCCGTTTTAAGAATTGTGGGCTTGCCCCAAGCACTCCACGCTTCTAGGCAGTGCTGTATAACATGAGAGGCTTTTTCACCTGTTAAAGGTGTGGCAAACATTACACCAGAGCAGGTGTCAATAGAAACATGTAAATATTGATTTCTCCCAAAGGAGGAAATATGAGTGACATCCATTTGCCAGACCTGTAATGGCCTGACGCCGGGAGGGTTTACCCCTACATGAGGAGTAGGTAAAAATTGACCACTACCTCTGCACATAAAGCGGAGGTGCACTAGGACCCTGAAGCCGACAGTCCGGAGGCCGAGCAGCAAGCTGGCTTTCGCCAGCGGCTTTTTGCCTTTTTCTGGACTGAGTAGCTCGCCTTTTATCTTGCTGGTACCTTTCTCCCTTATAACGAACTGCTTCCTCCTCCGAGTCTGTTTCTTCAGAGGCGCTAATTCCTTCATCTGGTTCTGAGCTACTAAGAGCTAGCTGCTTAAACTCATCTAGTGGCGGGTAGAGGCTCCTTTCCTTATGTGCCTCTCCAGCTCGATCTCCCTTCTCTCCCTTTCCATCCCTTTTTCTAATCTCTCCCCAGGTATTTTTCCCTGACATTCTCTTTTCCTCCGGCTCAAGGCCCGTGGAAAGGCCTAAATTCTTCAGTGCACTTTGTTTCCTCTCTACTTTTACTCTCTTTCCCCGCTCTACCTCTGATAGACTTTCTTGAATTTCGTCCAGAACTTTCTGCCCCGCTTCTACCATTTGCTGACAATCCTCATCTGTTAAACACGATTTCACCAATTTCCATAGCAGCATAATCCGTGCTTTAAGTTTGCCTTTCTGCTGTTCCCTAACTAGATCTCCTTTCAGTTTGTCCCAAGAGGCGACAGTTAATGACCCTGAGCAAGCATGCCATGGTGCGACATGGTCTATCTCTCTGAAAAATCCCTCTAAGGTCTTAGTGGCGATTTTTTGGCCACACTGCTTCAGGATGGAGCGTAAGGCCACTACTATAGAATGGGAGATTCCCATACTGCCGCTGTCCAGGCCTGACTGCGACTAAGAACCAGTCAGCAGTTCCAGTGGTGGAAACAAAACGAAACCGAAAGGAAAAGTGTAATTGCCATGCAAACAATCAAAAGGGCTTCTAACTCTGGAGAAATTTCAAGATTGTACGTACCTTGTAGAGCCTTTTGTCCCATGGTTCTGATTCTGCCCCGCGAACGAGGGATCTTCCTTGCGCCGGTGTGATGACAGTTCCCGGGTTCTTCGGCGCCACTTATTGCGTCCTGCTCGACCAGCAAGAAAGACGCAACAAACCAGAATCTTCCGCGGCAAGAGCTTTATTGCTTGCTTCTCAGGAAGATCCCAAACTGGGAAAATGGCGCTGCTTTTATAACCCGCAGCGTGACATTTCAGCACCTGATATGGCGTGACAGCTCCCGATTCGTTGCTTGCCCATCACCCCACTATTACACCCCGAGAATGGGAGTGACTAGGAGTGAATTCACTCTCGCACCTGCGTACAAGGCTTGTTTACTAGTTAGGCACAGCGGAGGCCCGCGCCATCTTATAATGGCGATTGCTCGCGGCACACACGGCTCTCCTCAGAGATTACTGGCAGCATGCACGCGATTGCTCACAGCACGTACCAGCTCTCCACATTGTATTCGTACAGTGGCAGGCAGGGAGATCAATGGAATAGAATTGAAGATCCAGAAATGAACCCAAACACCTTTAGTCACCACAATATGAACTTACCAGTACTCCCAGAGCTCCCAGGGACTAAACCACCAACCAAAGGGTACACATGGTAGGACTCATGGCTCCAGCTGTATATGTAGCAGGGGATGGCCTTGTTGGTCATCAATGGGAAGAGAGGTTCTTAGTCCTGTGAAGGCTCTATACCCCAGTGTAGGGGAATGCCAGGACCAGGAAGTGGGAGTGGGTGGGTTGGTGAGCAGGGGGAGGGGGATAGGATAGGGAGTTTTTAGAAGGGAAACAAGGAATAGGGGTAACATTTGAAATGTAAATAAAGAAAATATCTAATAAAAAAGAAAGGAAAAATAGAATTTAGTGTAGGTGATGGATAGATGAAGATTATAGAAAATTAAAGTAAATTTCTTAGGCTAACATGCTTGTTATATAAATAAGGGCCATGTTTGCATGATTATTGATGCTTTTGTATTATTTAGTTTTTTTGTCTATAGGCACCTATTTTTTTGAACACTTAAAAACTGTTTTATTGAAACATAGCCATGCCCGCTGGTTTATACACATAAATGTGGCATGTTACATCAGTGGTTCCCAACCTTCCTAGTGCTGCAAACTTTTAGTACAGTTCTTCATGTGGTGACCCCCAAACATAAATTTATTTTAGTTGCTACTTCATAACTGTAATTTTGCTACTGTTCTGAACCATAATGTAAAAATATCTATGTTTTCCAGTGGACCATCAGGTTGAGAACTGCTGGGCTAGACCATCCACAAAGCCTAAAATTTAGTGAGAGTTAGAGTTTAAACATTGGCCAGATACCACTCTTGGTGAAAATGCAGACAGAAACATTTTAAAATGAGATTCACTGTATTTTTTAACTCTTTATTAAGAAGAAACCTATGTCAGCACTGCTATGTAAACAATGACAAAGATCAAGGGAAACACATCAGGGATCGTAGACAGTAATATACATTGTCCTTTATATAATCAATGTATAACAGTTAAAAAGAGTTTAATCATTATTAAGCAAACATTTTTGCATACACAGCCTTCTCTTTATCTTTCTGTGCCTTTATCATTTGTTTGACTTTAAGCAATTCTGCCTGGATAGCTTTATCTCCTGGAGCTATCTCCTGTGCCTTCTTAAGATCAGCCAATGCTTGATCATATTCCTTCAATCCTTGCCATCCTTGGCTTTTCGGTACAGTGCTTTAGTATTTGAAGGGTCCATTTCAAGAGCCTCTAAGCAACTGTCAGTTGCCCCCTGCCAATTTGACATCTTCAGCTTACAGGCACCAATATTCAGCACACAACTTAAGGCTATAGGTTGCAGTCTGGGTCTACCTGCTTTCTCAGTAACAGCCTTTGAACTATCCACATACCTTAAAACCTTCCCATATGTTTTAATAGCCATTTGTTGGGAATTAGTTCTAATGATTTGTTTTAATTCGGCTCCCAAAGCCACACTTCCAGATCTGAGGACCCCAGATCTGCCCCCAGTCCCAGTTCTGAGACTTGAAAAAAGTATTCCCAATGTTTTTTAGTCTTCAGATATTAATAAAATTTTATCTACATCTTTTAAATCTATATCTGCATCCTCGGGGAAGTCTGGATGACTGTCACCAGAGCCATCTTTGGGGAATATTCCCCAGTCATCCCCTTCTTTCAATTCTCCACATACTGCAATAACACAGAGTTTGGCAGGTTTTTCACCATTTACATTTTCAAGCATCCTTGCCACACCTAGCCCTTTTATGACTTGACCAAATACCACATGTTTCCCATCCAAATGAGGAGTTGGAACTATTGGGGCCTGCATTTGCCATGCTCAGCAAACCCTCCCGATCATGCTTATAATGAAAATTCTCATCTTCAAATTTTTCACCATAAATACTTTTGCCACCTGTCCCATTCTGATTTGAGAAGTCTCCACCCTGAATCATAAATTTCTTAATAATTTGGTGGAAAGGGCATCCTTTAAAATGGAGAGGCTTCCCGGTCGTGGACCCAGTTCCTTTTTTTCCTGTATACAATGCACGAAAATTTTCTGCAGTTTTGGGAACAATATCTGCAAACAATTCTAAAACAATTCGTCCAACTCGCTCCCCGCCGATGTCCACGTCAAAGAAGACTCATGGGTTCTTGGAGTTGGAGGGCTTGGCTGCCCGGGATGCGTGGGACATCTTCACTGCAGGCGCTGGGAAGCGGGACATGGGCACCTTGTGCATGAGACCGGATCAAACTCTATCAGGCACCTATTTCTTAATCTTTGTTAATTCTGAAGCAAGATTCATAAAGAAAAAAAATGTTTTTCCATGTAAAGTCTAAACAATATGAGATGTGTTATTTTGATAACTAAAAATATTTAAATGAAAAAGTAGGTGAGTACCATGTCAGATGTACATACATAAACTAAACATAGATAGTAAGAAAATCCATCAAAATATTCTTAAAATAAAAATGTTAATGTCAAAATACATTTCTCTAGGCAAACACCGGTAGGATTAATTAAAATCAATTATTATGGTTTATAATTTATAAATATCTACCACTTTTGAACAATATGTTAATTTTGTGTATTTAAAATCAATTATTTTGGCTTATAATTTGTAATTATCTACCACTTTTGAACATTATGCTAATTCTGTGTATCTCAAATATTCATTTGAGTAGTTAAATTTTTCCAACAAAAGCTAGAAAATACTCAATATCTTCCTTAGTCTTTCATGAAATAAGCAAAAATGTTCAGAATTGATATACTGCTTCAATTTGAATCACTAATCACTTATTGGTTTTAGTAGATGCCGCCAACGTTCTGGAAATAATGAGATTTTTTTCTAAACTCTATTGCCATTTCCTTTGGTTACAAATTAGATTCTCTGGTATGCAGATGACTGATGCCTTTGGCGGATTTTGTAAACACTCAGACCCACAACACAGATGACGACCACGATGATTGCAACCATAGGAAGCACAACTGTGTAGTCAGACAAACACTCGTTCACTATGAGAGAAAACAAATACAACATAGCAGGTAAGATTGGGTGATGGCAGACCAGAAAATAGACCAGAGACAAAAGGACATGAGTTTTGGAGTTAAACATATTTGTTCTTGACTTTTGCTTTGTTGATTGGTTGATTGATTGGTTGGTTGATTGATTGTACTGCTGGGCATCTAACCAAAACTTTATGCCTATTAGGCAAGCACTCTACTACTGAGATACATCCACAGCACTCGTTATATAACCTTGGGCAGATTAATTTACCTTTGAAATTCTCTCATTCATAAGATAAACATATAGCATATATGATTCTTAAGTAATTACATAAATAACTCCTATTTTTTTACCCATTAATACCAAATCATTGTTATCCACATTTCTGGAATTTATAAAACATTTCCAGGAGTGCTCCCTAAGAAGTAGTATGTTCCTATGTAAAAATAATAATAAATAAATAAATAAAATTTAAAAATACAAACCTTAATCACTCAATGTCCACATATTCTCTCAGATCATTTCACTTGCTTTATAAATCATCATTCTCATTCTAATGCTTTTATAGTATAACTCTTAACTGATATTTGAGAATATCTATCATTTTCAGAGCTTAAATGTGAGATTTCATAAACTTGACACATTTATTTTGCTTCATTCCTCTGAGAATACCATACTCAGTTGATTAAAATGTAATAAACTTGGTCAGAGGTTAACCAATATCAACTGAAAAAAGATCAAATGAGCTGAGAATAAATGGAAACTTGATAGAATTCTCAGTGGAATGTGGAGTTTGGGAAAACAGAGAAAATAAATGAAGAACTAGACCCATATCTTAGTCATAAATGATCAGATGTTTGTTAAGTTTTGGAATGAACCAATCCTTCTATAGTTTCTATAGCCTGGGAGTGATTCAAGGATGGCAATTATAGGACCCCCAAAATTAAAATGTATGCATCCAAGAAATAATATTTCCAATGAATTATTTAATTTGGCAGTAAAAAATACTTAGAGGATGTCTTATTTACAGTTTCTGTTGTGAAGAGACTCCATGACCACAGCAACTCTTATAAAGGAAGCATTACATGTCAGAAGTTTATTTAGTTCATTATCATTATGATGAGAAGCATGACAAGCATTCAGGTAGAGAGGGAGCTGGAGAGCTAGCTCTGGGTTCTACATCTGGATTAGCAAGTAGCAGGAAGAAAAAGAGCCACTGGTCCTGGTTTGAGCATTAGACACCTCAAAGCCCACCCCTAGTTACCTATTTCCTCCAAAAAGGCCATCTGTACTCCAACAAGGCTACACCTCCTAAAGGTGGCTCTCCCTACGAGCCTATGGAAGCCATTTTCATTCAAACCTCCCCACAGAATTATAACATATATCTCATTATCTTGTTATTGCTACAAATTCTTTTTTACTAGAGCAGAAATCTACAACTGAAAAATATTAATTAATATTTTCTATGTGAAAAATAATGTTCTTTTAATTAAAATAAAATAAGAAGAAAATGTTAAATAAAAATGAGGGGTCAGAATGATGGTTCAATGATTAAGAGCACTGGCTGTTCTTTCAGGGCATCCAGTTTTGTTCCAAGGATATACATGGTACTTCATACCATTTGTAACTACAGTTCCAGAGGATATAACTCCATCTTCTGGTCTCCATGGTAACCAGGTATACAAATTGTAAGCAGACATACATACAGGCAAAATATCCCCACAAATGAAATAGAACAAAATAAAATAGTAGTTTTGTAATACAACATTTTATAATGTAATTATATCATTTTCTCTCTTTTCTTTCTTTCCACCAACTACTCATGCACTTTCCTTGCTCTCTCACATATTCATGGTCTCTTTTTCTTTAATTGTTGGTAAATATTTTCATAAATATATAAATACAATCTGTTTAGTCCACATGTTATTGGTTTGTATATGATTTCAAGGATGACCTCTTGGTATTGGACAGCCACTTGACAGGACCATCTCTGGGGAAAACTACATCTCACTTTCTTGGCATCCCTTAGTCTCCTGTAGTTCTTAGTTTGTTATTAAGGCCTTGTTAAGCTTCCTTGTTCTAAGTTCACTTGTCTATTTGTGTTGTCCTCACTTGCGGCTTGTTTAGGCACTTGTTCATGTTGATGAGACTTCATGGGTATAGCTTTTCTGATATTTCTAGGAAATACAATCTCACAGCAAACTTGCTCTTCCTCTAACTTTTACAATTTCTCTGGCTCTTCTAAAATTATCCTTGAGCCTTAGGTAGAGTAGTGTAATAGATATATAAGTTGGGAATTGGTATCATACAATTTCTTGTTTACTGTATTTTAATTAGTTGTGGTTTTTTGTAATAGTCTCCAACTGTTGCAAATAGTTTCTTTGATAAAATGTTGAGAATTATTCTTATCTGTGAGCATAAGCACAAATATTTAGAATGTAGTTAAGGGTTATGCTGATTTAGTAAAATGGAGGTTATAGATTCTTCCTCAAAATCATGACTTCAGTAAATCCATATAGTTTGCGAGGATTTCCTTTTTGCTGAGTTGGTGTTAAGTTTATCACCAACAGTTCATTGATGGGACTAAAAGAGAAATTGGTACCAGAAAGTAGGCTATTGTGACAGACTTGGATGAAGATTGTAGAAGGAGTTTTAAACTTTGTGCTAAAAACAAAACAAAAACAAAATAAAATAAAACAGAACAGAACAGAACAGAACAGAACAGAAAAGACAATGATGTTCAGAGCTCAATGGAATATCCTGGAAACTTGAAATATAATAAGAAAGCAAGAAAGACTATGGAATGCTGACTCATTTCAGAGGGAAGCAAAGACTCTGTAAGATATTTATGTGATAATTTCAATTAAAAACCTGTAGTTCTGGTGTAATCTAGATGAAAAATTGACTGTGGTAACAAGAAAATAGAACAACTAAAGTCAAAGATTCCTTTTGCTTCCAGTTTCCATCTGCACCGCGGAGCTGACCTTATGCCACAGCTATCCTTACAAAAATTTCACCCTAAAAGAGCTGGTCACCCATCTAAAGTCACAGGGGAGACCACCACTTCTGCTCTAATACCTGGATTAAATGGGACCTGACCAAAGCCTACAAGACACAGGAACCAAGGAGCAGTCAGGGACAGGATCCTTCCAGTTTCCATCTGTACACCATAGCCGACCCTGTGCCACAGCTCTATGTACACAAATTCCACCCAGAGAGAGTTGGTCTCCAAATAGTGCTGACATAACTAAGATCACAGGCTCACAGGCTCACAGGAGGGACAAGATTCAGTTAGACAGAGCAAGACCAGGTACCACCAAAGATAATCATATGACAGGAGGCAAGAGCAAGAATGTAAGCAACAGAAACCAAGACTACTTGGCATCATCAGAACCCAATTCTTCCACCACAGCAATCCCTGGACACCCCCAACACACCGGAAAAGCAAAATTCTGATTTAAAATCATATCTCATGATGATGATAGAGGACTTTAAGAAGGACATAAATAACTCCCTTAAAGAATACAGGAGAACACAGGTAAGCAGGTAGAACCCCTTAAAAAGGAAACAAATGAATACCTTAAAGAATTACAGGAAAACATAACTAAGCAGGTGAAGGAACTGAACAAAACCATCCAGGATCTAAAAATGGAAATGGAAACAATAAAGAAATCACAAAGGGAGACAACCATGGATATAGGAAAGAGATCAGGAGCCATAGATGCAAGCATCACCAACAAAATACAGGAGATAAAAGAGAGAATCTCAGGTGTTGAATATACCAGATAAAACATTGACACAACAGTCAAAGAAAATGCAAAATGCACCAAGTTCCTATCCCCAAACATCCAGGAAATCCAGGACAATGAAAAGACCAAACCTAAGAATAATAGATATAGAAGAGAGAGAAGATTCACAATTCAAAGAGCTAGTAACTATCTTCAACACAATTATAGAAGAAATCATCACTGGCCTAAAGAAAGAGATACCCATAAACATACAAAAAGCCTACATAACCCCAAATAGATTGAACCAGAAAAAAAAATCCTCCAGTCACATAATAATCAAATCACCAATGGAAAGAACAAACAAAGGATATCAAAAGGAGTAAGGGGGAAAGGTCAAGCATATTGAGGCAGACATATCAGAATTACACCAGACTCCTCAACAGAGACTCTAAAAGCCAGAATATCCTGGGCAGAGAGGTCATGGAGACCCTAAGAGAACAAAAGTGCCAGCCCAGGCTACTATATGCAACAAAACTCTCAATTACCATAGATGGAGAAACCAAGTTATTCCATGATAAAAAAAATTAAACAATATCTTTCCACAAGTACAGGCCTACAAAAGATAGTAGATGGAAAAATTCAGTGCAAAGAGAGTAACTACACACAAGAAAAAGCAAGAAAGTAATCTTCTTTCGACAAACCAAAACAAAGATAGCCTCACAAACAATTCCACCTCTAACAACAAAAATAACAGGAAGAAATAATCACTGGTCCTTAATATCTCTGAACATCAATAAACTCAATTCCCCAGTAAAAAGACATAGACTAGCAGACTGGGCACATAAACATGACCCAGCATTTTGCTGCATACAAGAAATGCACCTAGTGACAAAGACAGGCACTACCTCAGAGTAAATGGCTAGAAAAACATTTTCCAAAAAATGAACCCAAGGAACAAGCTGGAGTAGTCATCCTAATATCAAATAAAATAGACTCTCAACCAAAACTTATCAAAAAAAGATGAGGAAGAACATATACTCATCAAAGAAAAAAAATCTACCAGGATGAACTCTCAATTCAGAACATCTGTCCTACAAATGCAAGGAAACCGACATTCATAAAAGAAACTTTACTAGAGCTCAAAGCACACATTGCACCTCACACAAGAACAGTGTAATGTAATCAGTGTAATATAACAGTGACCATATAATCAGTCACAAATCAGACCTCAACAGATATAAGAAGATTGAAATAATATGATGCTGCCTATCAGATAATTACGGATTAAGGCTGGTCTTCGATAGCAACACAAACAACATAAGCCCATAAACTCATGGAAGCTGAACAATGCTTTACTCAATGAGAACTTGGCCAAGGAAGAAAAAAGAAAGAAATTAAAGACTTTTTAGAATATAAAGAAAATGAAGGTACAACATACTCAAACATTGGGACACAAAGAAATCAGTGCTAAAAGGAAAACTCATAGCTCTGAGTGCTTCCAAAAAGAAACTGGAGAGAGCATAGACTAGCAATTTAATAGCACACCTAAAAGCTCTAGAACAAAAAGAAGCAAATACACCCAAAAAGAGTAGACAACCAGAAATAATCAAACTTGAGGCTAAAGTCAACCAAGTGGAAACAAAAAGAAGTATAAAAAGAATCAACCAAACCAGGAGCTGGTTCTTTGAAAAAAATCAACAAGATCGATAAACCCTTGGCCAGACTAACCAGAGGGCACAGGAACAGTATCCAAATTTTAAAAACTTCGAAATGAAAAGGGAGATATAACAACAGAAACTGAGAAAATCAAAAAAAAAAAATCATCAGATTCTACTGCAAAAGCCTATGCTCAACACAACTGGAAAATCTGAATGAAATTGATAATTTTCTAGACAGATACCAAATACCAAAGTTAAATCAGGATCAGATAAAAGATCTAAACAGTCCCACAACCTCTAAAGAAATAGAAGAAGTCATTAAAAATTTCCCAACAACAAAAAAGACCAGCACCAGATGATTTTAGTACATAATTCTATCAGACCTTCAAAGAAGACCTAATACCAATACTCCTCAAACTATTTCACAAAATAGAAACAAAAGGTACTCTACCAATTCATTCTATGAAGCCACAATTACACTAATACCAAAACCATACAAAGACCCAACAAAGAAAGAGAACTTCAGACCAATTTCCCTTATGAATATCGGTGCAAAAATATTCAATAAAATTCTTGCCAACCAAACCCAAGAACACATCAAAACAATCATTCACCAAGATCAAGTAGGCTTCACCCCAGAGATGCAGGGATGGTTCAATATATGGAAATCCATCAGCGTAATTCACTATATAAACAAACAAAAGAAAAAAACTATCTGATGATCTCATTAGATGCTGAAAAAGCATTCAACAAAATCCAGCACCCCTTCATGATTAAAGTCTTGGAAAGATCAGGAATTCAAGGCCCATACCTAAAGATAGTAAAAAGCAATATACAACAAATCAGTAGCCAACATCAAACTAAATGGAGAGAAACTTGAATCAATCCCACTAAAATCAGGACCTAGACAAGACTGCCCTCTCTCTCCCTGTCCATACAATATGGTACTTGAAGTTCTAGCTAGAGCAATTAGACAACAAAAGGAAGTCAAAGGGATACAAATTTGAAATGAAGAAGCCAAACTATCACTATTTGCAGATGATATGATAATATACCTAAGTGACCCTCAAAACTCCACCATAGAATCCTACAGCTAATAAACAACTTTAGCAAAGTGTCCAGATATAAAATTAACTCAAATCAGTAGCTTTTCTATACTCAAAGGATAGAGAGTCTGAGAAAGAAATCAGGGAGACAACACCCTTCACAATAGTCACAAACAATATAAAGTATGTTGGTGTGACTCTGACCAAACTAGTAAAAGATCTGTATGACAAGAACTTCAAGTCTCTGAAGAAAAAAATAAAAAAAAAAAAAAAAGACCTCAGAAGATGGACAGATCTCCAATGCTAGTGGATTGGTAGAAATAATATAGTAAAAATGGCCATCTTGCCTTAAGCAATCTACAGGTTCAATGCAATCCCCAGCAAAATTCCAACTCAATTCTTTATTGAGTTAGAAAGAGGAATTCTCAAATTCATCTGGAATAACAAAAAATGCAGGATACCAAAAAACATTCTCTAAATAAAAGAACCTCTGGGGGAAATCAGCATCCTGGACCTCAAGCTGTACTACAGAGCAATTGTGATAAAAACTACATCGTATTGGTATAGTGACAGGCAGGTAGATCAGTGGAACAGAATTGAAGACCAAGAAATGAACCCACACACCTACAGTCACTTGATCTTTGACAAAGAAACTAAAACCATCTAATGGAAAACAGACACCATTTTCAACAAATGGTCCTGATTCAACTAGGTATTAGCACGCAGAAGAATGCAAATCAATCTATTCTTATCTCCTTGTACAAAGCTCAAGTCCAAATGGATCAAGGACCTTCAAAAAAAAAAAAAAAAAAACAGATACACTGAAGCTAATTAAAAAAAAAAAAAAAGTGAGGAAGAGCCTCACGCACATGGGCACAGGAGAAAATTTCCTGAACAGAACACCAATAGCTTATGCTCTAAGATCAAGAATTGACAAATGGAACCTCATAAAATTACAAAGCTTCTGTCAGGCAAAAAAACACTGTCCATAGACAAAACAGCAACCAACCGATTAGGAAAAGATCTTTAGCAACCCTACATCCAATAGGGGGCTAATATCCAATATATACAAAGAACTTAAGAAATTAGACTCCAGTGAATCACATAACCCTATTTAAAAATGGGGTACAGAGCTAAAGAATTCTCAGCTGAGGAATAAGAATGGCTGAGAAGCACCTAAAGAAATATTCAACATCCTTAGTCATCAGGGAAATGAAAATCAAACAACCCTGAGATTCCACTTCACATCAGTCAGAATGGCTAAGATCTAAAACTCAGGTGACATCAGATTCTGGCAAGGATGTACAGAACAGGAAGACTCCTCCACTGCTGGTGAGATTGCAAGCTGGTAAAAATTGCACTCTGGAAATCAGTTTAGTAGTTCAGAAGATTGGACATAGTACTACCTGAGGACCCAGCTATATCACTCCTGGGCATATACCCAGAGATGTTCCAACACATAATAAGGTCACATACTCCACTTTGTTCATAGCAGCCTTATTTATAAAAGCCAGAAGCTGGAAACAACCCAGATGTCCCTCAACAGAGGAATGGATACAGAAAACATGGTATATCTAAACAATGGAATACTACTCAGCTATTAAAAACAATGAATTCATGAAGTTCTTAGGCAAATGGAAGGAACTGAAAAATATCATCCTGATGAGGTAACCCAATCACAAAAGAACACACATGGTATACACTCACTGATAAGTTGATATTAGCCCAGAAGCTCAGAATACCCAAGATACAATTCACAGACCAAATGAATCTCAAGAAGAAAGAAGACCAAATTATGAATACTGCAGTCCTTCTTAGAAGGGGGAACAAAATACCCATGGGAGGAGATACAAAGTACAGAGGAGAGACTGAGGAAAGACCATCCAAGTGGAGAGCCGCAATAACATTTACCATCATAAGATGGTGCTGGCTCCGCAGTGCCTTATGCCACCTAAACAAAGAGCAAGCTATGTGCGCATGTACTAAGAGCAAAAGCCCGCCAAAGTCACTAGCCCACCCCGGGGCTTGGGAGATCGTGGGTGGAGCTACCAGTCATAGTTAGACACATCACTTCAGAGGGTATTTAAGCAACACGTTTCTGAGCCTTTTTGCCTTTCTCGTCAAGATGTAATAAAGGATAGCCATGGAAGGATCTTGTGACCTATGTGCGTTCCTGCGGGCGGGGACAAAGCTCAGGACACATCCAGAGACTGCCCCACCTGGGGATCCATCCCAAATATAGTCACCAAACCCAGACACTATTGTGGATGCAAACAAGTGCTTGCTCACAGGAGCCTGATATAGCTGTCTCTTGAGAGACTCTGCCAGTGCCTGGCAAATACAGAGGTGGGTGCTCTCAGTCAACCATTGGACTGAACACAAGGTCCCCAATGGACGAGCTAGAGAAATGTCCAAAGGAGCTGAAAGAGTTTGCAGTATCCCCCAGAGCTCCCAGAGACTAAACCACCAACCATGGAGTACACATGGAGGGACCCATGGCTCCAATTTCATATGAAGCAGCAGATGCCCTTGTTGGACATCAATGGGAGGAGAGGCCTTGGTCCTGAGAAGGCTCAATGCCCCGGTGTAGTGGAATTCCAGGACAAGGGAGCAGGAGTATGTGTATTGGTGAGCAGGGGGAGGGAGGGTGGGATAGGGTATTTTGGGAGGAGAAACCAGGAAAGGGGATAACATTTAAAATGTAAATAAAGAAAATATCAAATAACAATGATGATGATGATGATAAGAATAAGAATTTTTAAAAATAAAATTTTAAATATCTTTGTTACATTTTATTATTTTAAATAAATTAAAATTTGAAACATAAAAAAAATCATGGAATTTGTAGACAAATGTATATAACTAGAAATAAGTCATTCTGAGTGAGGTAACTCAGACCCAGTAAGATGAATATGGTAGGTATTCACTTATATGTGGATGTTAACTTTTAAGTCATTAATAAGCAAGCTACAGTCCATATAAAAACAGAGAGTAGGTAGAGAAAAAGAGACTAGGTGAGAGAAATGGATCTCCCAAATATGGGGAAATAGAATAAATACTTATGGAAGGATAGGGGCATGCTGGAAAGAGATCAAATGGAAAGGGGGAAGGAACATGGCTAAGCAGGGTAGCCCTTACTTTATGGGGAATAGCTAAAACAAGGGCTAATTGAAAGATTATATGAGAACCTAATACCATAGAAACTTCCTATGATAGATAGATAGATAGATAGATAGATAGATAGATAGATAGATAGATAGATAGATAGATAGATTATATATAGATATATATGTGTGTATAGATATAGATGATAGAGATAGAGATACAGAGATAGAGATAGATAGATGAAGGTTATCAAGATGAAATTTCCAAGCAACAAGGGAGAAATAGCCCCATCTAGACATCTCTAATTATCCAATGAAGCTTTCTGGATAATGACTGGGTTACATCTAATCAAGTATTTGGCTAAGGGGGTCCCATGGGAACCCCAAAACAACCCAAGCTATTCCCAAGGCTATCGTTGGTTGTGGTAGTTTGAAAAAATGACCACATTCACTCATATGCTCGAATGTTTAGTCACCAGAGTATGTTATTATTTTAAAGAATTAGAAGGATTAAGAGATGTGGTCTTGTAGTAGTAGGTATGGCCTTGTAGGAAGAATGTCATTAGGGTGGGCTTTGAGACATCCAAAGTTCTCATTCTCTCTCTCTCTCTCTCTCTCTCTCTCTCTCTCTCTCTCTCTCTCTCTCTCTCTCTCTCCTTCCTGTTCAGGATGTAGCTCTCAGCTGCATCTCTAGTACCATATCTGCCTGCCAGCAAGCTCCCTGCCATGATGATAATGCACTCAGCCTCTGAAACTGTAAGCAAAATCCCAATTAGATACTTTCTTTTATAAGAGCTGTCTTGTTTGCAGTGTCTCTTCACAATAACAGTACAGTAACTAAGAAAGTGGATCTCCACAAACTGATAACAATGGAATCACCAAAAGAAGGGGGAGACAAAGCTCCAACTAGATACCTCTTGCCACCATTTGAAACTTCCATAGTTTAGTTGTTGTCCAATGAGACCCCATAGAAGCTCCAATACAACTGAGGTTATTACCAAGGTTATAACTGATGGTAAGGCCTTATGGCTGAAATTCAACTCATTGAACACAGAGAAGTCAAGCTTTGCCTACCTAGAGCCTTCACACCCATAGATTAATAAAATAGTACTAAAAGATACTTGTCATGTTACCCAAAGAGAAAGGTAAACATCAACACAGTTACAAAACCTTCCATCTTATAGATATGCTGGTGCAATGGTGACACAAAACTTGTAGGAGTTACCAACAACTATCTGATTTGAGTTAAAACCTACTCCATGAGAGGGAACCAATACTCAGTGCTACTTAGGCAGCCAAGGACCTGAGGACCTATGTTATCTAGTCCCAATTACTACTGCTCTGACAAAAGAACATAACAATAAAATGATTCCTAATGATGTTCTTTTGTACCTGTAGATATACAGTTAGCCCCTCCTTTCGAATAAAATAATTGGAGAGAACTGCAGTGTCCTGAGTCAAACAGTAGAGGGAGACAAAGGTACAGTAAGCTCAAAATAGGATAATAAGAATCATAAATTGATAATAAATAGATATATTTTTTTAGATACATAAAGGTGAGAAATACAGTAAGTACCTTTTGAGTTTAATGGGATGATATTTTGAACTGTTTGTCAGGGATGAATTTAAAGGAAATTGACAATTTGCCAGTTATCATTGTTGCAATGTTAGTGTCTTCTCAAAAGACAGGGCCCTAGATAAAAAATTATGAGCCTTAGAAAAGAGATTAGAGGATTTTATAGGACAGAAAATACAGAAATTCATAGGTGAGACTGATCAACAGAGAAATAAACTTGGAAACAGCCTAGAAAAAAACACTGGAACTAAAGGTACAGAAATTTATAGGTCAAGATAAGCAACAGAGAGAGGAAAATGAAGGTTGGAGACAGACACTGGAAAGAATATTAGAGCAGAAATTGCAGAATTTCATAGATCAGACTGAACAGAAAATAGATAGTGATAAAATTTGGAAGCAGAGTCTACAGGATAATTTACTAAAGCTAATAAATCAACATAAGGAACTTAAAATATTAAGGAAAATATTCAGGTGGAGACAGAAGATAAAACCAGAGAAAGCCAACCAAGGGTTATTAGAAAACAAACTTTAGTTTATCCAGTTAGTATGCAACAAAGGCCAGCAGGTGATGACCATCCACAGAATTATCAGGAATTTGAATGGCAACCCACAGATGTGTTAGAACTGAGAAAATTTAAGGAAAGTATCACTAATTTTGAAATGTATTGGCCATTTGTAAAAAAAAAAAAAATCCTGCCTTCTTGGGCTACTAAAAATAGAATAACCCCCCAAGACTGAAAGAATATAGATAAAGCAAATTAGAACCTGGCTCATATTTACAATGGTTCTCATGGTAAAGAGAAGATACAAAGGAGATAGCACACACACACTAAAAAAAAAAAATAGAGTCAGGGTAGAAATATTTCTAAAGGTCAGCTGCTTGGTGAAAGTCATCTTGCTGAGATCAAGGTGCAGGCTGAATATGATGAAGAAATCTTGACATTGTGTTGCTTGGCAGCCTTATGTCTGGGAGAAATTTGCAGAAACAAAGAAAAGACTTGAGCCATTTCTTCAAGTCATGCAAGGTCCAAAAGAAATATTCCCTGACTTTTTGCAAAGTTTGACTACTGCTATATAAGGAAGTACATCAGATCCATTATCAAGAAAGGCACTAATCGAGTCTTTACCTTGTGAAAATGTGGATGATGAATGCAAAGAAGTAATGAAACCATTGAGAACAAGGTCAGCATCAATAGATGAGTGGGTTAGATATTGGGTTGATGTTAGACATCGATCACATGATATGACCTTAATAGGAGAGGCTGCCACTTGAAGCCTTGAAAAGACCCAAAATTTCAAATGTCTTAATTGTGGTGAGCAGGGTCATTTCAGAATAAACTGAAGAGAAAACCAAATTAATCCCCAAAGGGAGCCTGGCAGAGGCCAACAGTAGACTAAAGAATGTAGAGCAACAACAGATAAATGGGCAACACTTTACCAAAAAACCTCCCAGGGGAGCCTCTTGCAGGCCCTAATGTCAAGCAAGGAGAGTTCTCTTCCTCAGGACAATTAAACACCACTGCTCTGAAAGCAGACACCATGGGACCAAATAACAAGGCTGAGACAAATTCTATAAACAACTCAAAAAAAAAAAAACTAACAAGGGGCCAAAAACGAATATTTTGACAAACTTCTACAGAGGATCAAAGGCCCATGCTAAGAATTTTAATAAACAATATTGAAATTGAAGGAATGGTTGACACTGGAGAAGATGTCAACATTATTTCTTCAAAATCTTGACCTGCAGGTTGGACAGTTCAAGAAGTAGGCATCAAATTTCAAGGAGTTAGAACTTTATTCCAAATAAAGCAAAGCACCAGATATCGTAAATGTACAGAGCCTGAAAGTCATACAAGAAAATTAAGGTCATATGTGGTTGATATAGCCATAAACTTATGAGGAAGAGATCTGTTATAAAAGTGGAAAACAAAAATTAATATCCCTTCAGTTTCAGAGACTGGCCACAAAACCAGTCAGGCTTCTAACCAAAAACAAAATAAAAAAAATAAATAAATAAAATTAGTTACACAGTGTTATCAAAGATAGTTACAGACTGTCCAGGCTGTTCATAAACAAGACAAAGCAGGAGCTAACAATTCAGCTTTACTTCAAGGATCTACGGCAGATAAAACACAAACAGCATAACCATTTAGAAGGTTAACTGACCAACCTATTTGGACTGATCAATGGGCTATGACAAATGAAAAACTACAAGATGTAGAGCATCTAGTCCAGGAGTAGCTGGAGTCTCAGCATATAGGGGGCCCACCAGCCGTTGGAAATCTCTGGTATTTGTCATCAAAAAGAAGTTTGGCAAGTGGAGGATGTTAAAAAGTCTCAGAGAAATTAATAAGATTATTAAGCCAATGGGTTCTCTGTGGCCTGGAAGCCCATTGCCTTCTGTGTTGTCTAAGGAATGGCCTATCATAGTTATTGATCTAAAAGATTGCTTTTTCACACTTCCTCTAAATAAATATGATAAAGAGAACTTTGATTTCTCAATACCTACCTTTAATAGAAGTTGTCGAATAAAAAGATATCATTGGAAAGTTCTACCATAAGGAATGTTAAATAGCCCCATCTTTTGTCAATATTTTGTACAACAGCTATTGGAGATGATTCATAACAGTTTCCTCAATCCATTATTTAATCATTATATGAATGATATTCTATTGGCTGCTTCATATATGAATATCCTAAAAGAAATAGTTGATGATGTTAAAAAAAAAAACTTGCTTTGCTGGGGATGGCCAATCACCCCTGAAAAAGTACAGAGAGGGGATTCTATTAATTATCTACAATATAGAATAAGTCTATGAAGGGTTAGACCACAAAAAGTACAAAACAGAAGAAACCAATTAAAGAATCAATGAATTTCAGAAGCTAATAAGAGATATTAAAAGGCTATGGCCTACAACTGGCTTGTCTACTCAGTCAAGGCTGAGAAAGAGTTAGCTCTAGTAGAAGGGAAATTACAAGATAAACATCTAGATTATATGTATTCAAACATGGACTGCATCTTAGTTATCTTTCCTTCTACTCATTCACCTACAGGAATTCTTATGCAGAGGAATATTACACCTTAGAATGGATATTTTTAGAACATAAACAGAGTAAGAAATTAAAAGCCTACATAGAATAAGTTTCTGAATTGATACTAAAAGGAAAAGAGGGATGTTGACAATTAGTTGGGATGAATCAGCTGAAGTTGTGGTACCTTTTACTAATGCAGAGATTGCCTTTGTATGGGCACAAGATGAACATTGGCAAAGAGCAGACGGTATTACTTAGGAGAGATTAAGAACAAATACCCCATTTAAAAAAAGAAGAAAGGGGAGATTAAAAAAAGAACAAATACCCTAAAAGCAAGCTACTTCAATTTGTAAAAAGGAACTAATTGGATTTTCCCTCTTATAATAAAAAGAACTCCAATTTCTGGAACCTCAACATTTTATACTGATGCTAATAAATTAAAAAAGGGAAGATACAGTTCAAAAGATGTAAATAAAGTGGTTGAGGGTCCCTATAAGTAGGATTCAAAAAATCTGAATTATATGCAATGCTTATGGTTATCAGATTTTCAAGAGTCTCTTAATATAGTAACTAACTCTCAATATGCAGAAAGGGTTGTTTTACACATAAAATCAGGATGATTCTGAACTGAATCCACTATTTACTCAGCTACAACTAATGATCAGAATTAGGAGTCATCCACTATATATAACACATAAGATCCCATACAGGTCTGCCAGGTCCTCTGGCATAAGGTAATAATGGAATTGAAAGGATGTGTGCTACAGGCTTTGGAACTCCATTTAAAAAATGTTAACAGTAAAGGTTTAAAGAAAGAATTCTCTATCATCCTGCAGCAAGCCAAGGAAATTGTGAAGCAATGTCCTACTTGCTCATTTTATAATCAAACTCCATTACCCACAGAAAGTAACCCTAAAGGTACCCAAAGAAATGAAATTTGTCAAATGGATATGTCCCACTTTACAGAATTCAATAAACTGAAATGTGTCCATCATACTATAGAAACATATTCAGTATTTCAATAGGCCACTGCCTTAGCTTCAAAAAAAGCTGATTCTGTAAGTATGCATTTGTTAAACATTATGGCCATTACAGGTATACCCATTATAAATTAAAACAGACAGTGAGCCTGCATATGTCTCTAATAAGATGAAGCATTTTTTTACATATACTGCAGGACAAGTTCCCATCTGGTTTGTAAAATAAACTTCAATTGGTTGTTCCTCAAGATGGCTGGTAGCATCATAAGTAAACACCTCCACTCTGTTCTGTAGAGCTTTACAAGGGTCCTTGACACTTCATATCTGGGAGTCTAGAAAAATAAGTGTTTGACGTAGGAACAAGGGGACCACATCTCTCTAAGCCAGATGTGTGCTATTACCTATAAGTCACTTAGAAGAAACCTAGACCCTGCAGGATCTCTTAAATCTTCCATATGCTTCACTCAACCCCTTAGGAATGTGGAAAGAACTAAGACACCTCCAAAAAGGGCAAGTGCATTTCATAAGTAAGCAAAAACCACAGTTGTTGCCAAGATTGCATAAGCTTCCTGTTTAAACTAATGAGTGTAAAAAGAGAAACTGTAGAAATTTTTCCTTCTTTGATCTCCTCCTCATCAAGAGCACTGTTCCCATGGCCCTTGTACCTTTTTCTTTAAATTTCATTCACACAATAGCTTTCTCCTTTTAAAGTGACCGTTATTCATAAAATATAGCATTTAAAGAATGGCATATATCTTTCCACTTGAGCATCACAAAAAAATTTGTTTTAATTACAAAATCTAGGAATATAGACTTGAGCTAAGGCAGTAACCAAATGGGAAACTTTTGGGTGATAGAACGGTAGGAGTTTGTGAGAGTTCAATGAGAAGGTGAATAGCAAAAAGAATGAAAGAATGTTGGTCTCTTCCTTAGGGTTTCTTTAACTATTAATTATTCCTTCCTTAGAAAAACAAAGAAAAGAGCTTTTATGCATTTGCTTGTGAGCATTCATAATGGTAACCAGACATGAGACAGGTCTTGTTTGCTAGATCTATCCCTTTCCTTCTTCACATAATTTTTTTTTTTTTTTTTTTTGCAGTTAGACAGTCAACTGTGTGCCTCATTCTGAAATCCCATGATTAATGTTAGAGGATATTTTGCAAGAAGTAAATATTTTCTAGAAGTTAGACACACTAAGATCAGTTTTTGACAGCTTAACTGTGGTGATACTAATATTAACCCTATGATGAAGACAAAAGGCAAATGCAGAAACTCTAAGACAGAAAGAAACCCTTCAAAAACACAGGATCCAAGCAAACAACAGCTGAACTCTTAATTTGATAAATGAAAAGGAAGGTTTTTTCCCTAGGCACATCTTTAGTTATATAATGGAACCCAAAGTAAAATAAGATTCATGTTAGAAGTTCACATGAAGCCTCTAAACATGTTTGAAAAGTACTTATAATGTTTTTGAGTTCTTATAAGAAAGATATTTTAGGTGATGTATATGACTATTCTGGTCAAACATAGAAGACTGAATAACACTGCTTTCTAAACATAGAAAAGGTGGTTGTGGTGGTTTGAATAATAATGGCTCCTGTGGGCTCATCTATTTGAATGCTTACTCATCAGGGAGTGGCACTATTGAGAAGGATTAAGAGGATGAAAAGGTGTGGCCTTGTAGTACATGTGGCCTTGTTTCAAGAAGAATATCACTAGGAGTAGACTTTGGCCTTCAAAACTCTGTGCCAGACCAGGTTCTCTCTGTTTTCTCTCTAATATCTATGGATATGGATATAAAGCTCTCAGTTCCAGAGCCATGACACCCTATATGCCACATGCTCCTTACTACAATGATAATAAACTAACCCTATGAAACTCTTGAATGCCCCCTTTTATGAATTGCTATGGTTATGGTATTTCTTCATAGCAAAAGAACAGTGACTAAGACAAAGGCTTTTCTAAAAAGTGACCTACCTAGCCCTGGCCTTCATCTAAAGCTAGTTTCACCTTGGAAAGTTCCAGACAAGCTCTGTGCTGTAGTTCAAATTCAAAGAAAAAGTCAGATGCATGTAAACTAAACTGGCTCGGAGACAATGTCCAATGATGCCTTATATTCCAGAAAAGTGACTCTGACAGAACTTAACTTCATTCTTGAATGTGGACAGAGCACATCTTGCTTTTCCCTCTCTACAAATGGGAAGAATCTATTAAAAGTCTTTTTTAAATCTCTTACTGAAGATGTTTAAAATGTCCTCTGAACATGCTGGAATTGTTTAGTCTTCAGCATTTATGAGAGGAGTGCACAATGTTTCCCCTCTTTTCTTGGTGTACGTGCATGTGTATGTGTGTGGGTGTATGCATGTGTGCCTCTGTGTGTGTGTGTGTGTGTTTGTGTGTGTGTGTGTATATTTGTGTGTGTGTGTGTGTGTATTTGTGTGTGTGTGTGTGTGTGTATTTGTGTGTGTGTGTGTGTGTGTGTGTGTGTGTGTGTGTGTGTGTGTGTGTGCGTTTAAATGAGTGAGTCAGATGAAGAGTCATCCTACTGGGGTAAGTTGGCAGGCACAGGTGGAGTTATATATATGGTTTTTACATGTAAGCATAGGGTGAGTACAGCCCTTAAAACTTCACAGAGTTATACTATGATAGTAAACCACATGATCTGGCCCCTTGACAGCTTCAGAATAAAGACACCTTGGAACTGCCTCTTAGGTCCTTAAAGTCTGCTTGTGACTTGAGGACATTTAACTTACCATTTCCAAAGGAGTCTCCTTCGAAATCAAAGGCCTGAAGGTGGATATTCATTGTTTTCATTTGAAGCTGAGCTGACAGCTGGATGCTCTGCTCACTGACACACTTGAAGGAATGCCCAACTACTGTCTCAAACATCATCAAAGTATTCTTCTTTCCCTGGTAAGTCTTCTCTGAAGACAAAGTAAAATATGATATGTGACAAACCTGACAATATTAATTGAGTTCCAGGTGCCACTACTATGCTCATGTATAGCCAGTTGCCTTCCATCAGTTGGGGTAACCTTAGAGTCCTGCCATCTTTTATTCATGAAAAAATACTCTAGGTGTACAGACTACTTTTATGGCAATTTTACCACTTTTGTTAAAATTAACAAGTTGGCCTAAGATGATGTACTAAATTATCTATTTATACTACTATATCATGTGATATAAATCTGTAGTTTTTTATCTATTATCTCCCTACCCACATATCATTCATTGGCCTATCCTATTGCTGCCATCCCCATTAACATTAAGTCTTATATCAGTACTGTAATGATAATGAACCGCTATTACTAATACTAGTACCGGTACCACAATAACATGAAAACCACCATTACTGTTTCTACTATTCTTTCTGCTAATATTGCTGAGCTCTTAATTATATGAACATAGAACTGGTATCCCTATAAGCCTCTAAGTTAATCTCTAGTTTGATATTCCTTTCCCACCTTTCATAAGAGTTGACTGCACTACTACTGGCTAAAATCTTGTTCATCTCGAGATAACATTAAACAATTTCTATTAGCACACATGATACTTATTCTCTAATCTTCATGAGGCAAGTGTAAGTTAACATATGAAAATTAGTTTTTAGTTGTTTTCTTTAACTTTCATTTAATTACCATCACTAACAAAATCCCCTTGAGCAATATCAATAATATCAATAAAATATAGTGCACACACAAACAGATATAGATAAATATAGATATAGATTATATAGATACAGATACAGATATAGATATAAATAGATGTCATATCTCATAAATAAATTGACATATATATATTTATATTTCAAATATTATCCTCCTTCCTGATTTCCTCTATGAAAAAACCTCTATATCATCCCCCTCCCTCCTGCTTCTATAAGGGAGCTCACCAACCCACCCACTCACTCCCACCTCACCACCCTAGCATCCCCCTATGCTGGGGCATCAATGATATGGCACACATTTTAAACAGACTTTGTCCCCACAGTTTTACTTCTTAAAAATATCATTACTGGGAGATAATAAATTATGTTTAAACCAATAAAATAATAATACTTATTTAAAACCAGAATGTTCCAAAGGTAGTGACTGGCATAGTGGATGAGCTCAATACAAATGTGATATCTAAAGCTAGATTTTCTAGGGTAATATCTGAGGGCTTCCATAAACTCATTAGATTCTGTTGGAAACATTATCTCTCTAAACATGAACACTTATAAATTGTTTTAAATGTCTCTCTATGGGTAATTTTCCATAAGGTAAGCAAAGTAAACGTTCATAAATGCAAATCTGTTATACCATTCTCTTAACCCAAATCTTCCTATGGTATACTTATAAGCTTTAAAATAAACTCTCAAGTCTTTAGCTGACCTGCCCATAGGTTCTATATGCTCTAGACCACATGTACTGTGTGTTCACTTTCTAGAACATTAGAAACAGCACTATTGTTCCTTAGCTGCTGTGGTAGCTTAAATGAGAACGTCCCTCATAGGCTCTGACATTTTAATATTGGTCTTCAGATGGTGGCACTGCTCAGGGACATGGCCTTGTTGGATGAGTACATCACTGCCTCAGCTTACAAATGAAGATGTAACTCCTCAGTTTCCTGCCCCATTCCTCAGCCATTATGCCTTCCTGCAGCCACACTTTTCTCCCATGATGCTAATGAACTCATGTCTTTGGAGCCATAAACCAAATATACCCTTCTTTCTAAAAGTTACCTTAGCTATAAAGCTTTACTGCACCAATATAAAAATAGTAAATATAGCTACTTTAACAAGCTCACTCATTAAAACCCATGCATCTTTTATTAATGTCATCTGGCAAAATTGCTTCAAATAAGATGTCCCTAAATAGAGATACTGTGTTCAAACATCACATTTTCAAAATAGTCTTTCTTCTCTGGAGGCTTCCCAAAGTCTTTCCATTCTTTGACATTCTAGTTTTTGCTTACTCACAGAACTGATTATCACTTATTAATATAATTTAATGTGGCTGTATATAGTGCTATTTCTTTCTAGAATGCAAGCTCTACTATACAGAATCTGACCAGCTTGGGTATTATGGCTAACACAGACAAAGGTTGGTACCTAGCAATAGCTTAATTTTGTAGCATAACATACAATTAAGAATACAGAATAAATTTCACTCCAATAACAAATCAGTTAAAAAGGAACTAAACTTATAATTTGGTATTGTTAATATAATCTAGACCATCATAGTCCATAATCAGATAAACTGAAGTACACACAGATTTTGAATTCCCCAAAGATTTAGTTACATGCTGTTTTTATTAAAAATCAGCATCAAAAATTATCAGAGTCAATGATAAGAAAATAGGATAACCAGACAGCAATGATGTGAGACCTGTTCTTTTACTAACCTGTATTTGAGATGGTCAAATATGCTCCAACTTCACTAATATAATATAAGTTTTCTTCCTGTAAAAGAGTGATGTGCTAATAATTAGGTAATATCAAGTTTTAGGCTTATATTAATGGCTACTAAATACTTGATATGAGGGCTAGGGTATGTTTGTGCTAGTCATAATTATATTTGAAAACTTCAAAAAGAATAAACATATTATACAATAAATAAAAAATATGTAATGAATGACTCCTAGGCTCAGATTTCTCTATTTCTTACTTGTTACTAGAGTCTAAAACTAATATTTCCCCAGGAGAATTTCAGTTCTACCAAGTTTCCAAAATGCAATTACATCTAGAAGATGGAGTGGAATAATGAGTAAAGGTGGATGGTATTAACCTAAAGTAACCATTCTCATGATTGTACAGGGTGGAGTTTGAAGGACTCATCAACCCTTAGATAAAAATAACATTGCATCCAGCAGCTGGGGTTCATTCCAGTCAGCTCCAGCCCTGTGCCATCTTGGGTGCCAACTTGGCGAGCCCTAGCACATCCAAGATTTTGGAATCACTGAGACCAGTCTATGCAGGAGAGCAGGTAGGAAGAAGAAGCAACAGAGCTTCTTGGACAGGATCCCTTCAAGCCTTCATCCTCAGCCAGGAGGCAGAGATGAGACCCAGACCCCTGGGCACCTTCCCTGCCAGAGGAGAGTCAGCCTCCAGGGAGGGCTCTGACCCAAGGACTCAGGGGGTAGATATGAGCTCCAGACTTCTGTGCACCTTCCCTGCAAGAGGAGCGCTTGTCTGCAGAGATTGCTCTGACCACTGGGACTCAGGAGAGAGTTGGACTCCTAGGAGTGCTGACAGAGGGTAAAGAATCACAGGAGGAACAAGCTCCACTCAGAGACAGCTAGAAAATCTAATACCAGAGATTACCAGATTGTGAAAGGCAAACCTAAGAATCTTACTAACAGAAACCAAGACCACTCAACATCATCAGAACCCAGTGCACCTCCCACAGCAAGTTCTGGATACCCCAACACTCCCGAAAAGCAAAATTCAGGTTTAAAATTATGTCATGAAGCTGGTAGATGACTTTAAGAAGGGCATAAATAACTCGCTTAAAGAAATACAGGAGAACACTGCTAAACAGGTAGAAGTCCTTAAGGAATTACAGGAAAACACTGCTAAACAGGTAGAAATCCTGAAAGAGGAAACACAAAAATCCATTAAAGAATTAGAGGAAAGCATAACCAAACAGGTGATAGAATTGAACAAAACTATCCAAGATCTAAAAATGGAAGTAGAAACAATGAAGAAAACCCAAAGGGAGACAACTCTGGAGATAGAAACCCAGGGAAGAAATCAGGAACAATAGATGCAAGGATCAGCAACAGAATACAAGAGATGAAAGAGAAAATCTCAGGTGCAGAAGGTTCCATAGAGAACATGGGTACAACAATCAAAGAAAATGCAAAATGCAAAAAGATCCTAACTCAAAACATCCAGGAAATCCAGGACACAATGAGAAAACCAAACCTACAGATAATAGGAGTAGGTGAGAATGAAGATTTTCAACTCAAAGGGCCAGCAAATATCTTCAACAAAATAATAGAAGAAAATTTTCCTAACCTAAAGAAAGAGATGCCCATGAACATACAAGAAGCCTATAGAACTCCAAATAGACTGGACCAGGAAAGAAATTCCTCCCAACACATAATAATCAGAACAACAAATGCACTGAATAAAGACAGACTATTAAAAGCTGTAAGGGAAAAATGTCATATAAAGGCAGACCTATTAGAATAACACCAGACTTCTCACCAGAAACTATGAAAGCCAGAAGATCCTGGACAGATGTTATACAGACCCTAAGAAAACACAAATGTCAGCCCAGGCTACTATACCCAGCAAAACTCTCAACTACCATAGATGGAGAAACCAAAATACTCCATAACAAAATGAAATTCACACAATATCTTTCCACGAATCCAGCCCTTAAAGGATAAAAAAAGGGAAACCACCAACACAATGATGGAAACCATGCCCTGGAAAAAGCAAGAAAGTAATCCATCAACAAACTGAAAAGAAGACAGCCACAAGTACATAATCCCACATTTAACAAGAAAAATAACAGAAAGGAACAATTACTTTTCTTTAATATCGCTTAATATCAATGGACTCAATCCCCCAATAAAAGACAGACTAACAGACTGGCTACACAAACAGGACCCAACTTTTTACTGCTTACAGGAATCCCACCTCAGCAAAAAAGACAGACACTATACCAGAGTGAAAGACTGGAAAATAGTTTTCCAAGAAAATGGTCACAAGAAACAAGCTGGAGTAGCCATTCTAATAGCGAATAAAATCAACTTAAAACCCAAAGATACTAAAAAAAAAAAAAAAAAAAAAAAAAGACAAAGAGGGGCACTTCATACTCACCAAAGGTAAAATCTTCCAAGATGAACTCTCAATTCTGAATATCTCTGCTCCAAATGCAAGAGCAGTCACATTCATTAAAGACACTTTAGTAAAGCTCAAAGCACACATTGCACCTCACACAATAATAGTGGGAGACTTCAACACACCACTTTCACCAATGGACAGATCATGGAAACAGAAACTAAACAGAGACCCATTGAAACTAACAGAAGTTATGAAAGAAATGATCTAACAGATATCTATAGAACATTTTATCCTAAAACAAAAAGATATACCTTCTTCTCAGCACCTCATGGCACCTTCTCCAAAACTGACCATATAATTGGTCACAAAACAGGCCTCAACAGATACAAAATTATTGAAATTGTCCCATGCATTCTATCACATCACCATGGACTAAGGCTGATTGTCAATAACAGCATAAATGATAGAAAGCCAACATTCATGTGGAAAATGAACAACATTCTTCTCAATGATACCTTGGTCAAGGAAGAAATAAAGAAAGAAATTAAAGACTTTTTAGAGTTTAATGAAAATGAAGCCACAACATACCCAAACTAATGGGACACAATAAAAAACTCATAGCTCTGACTGCCTCTAAAAAGAAACTGGAGAGAGCATACACTAGCAGCTTAACAGCACACCTAAAAGCTCTAGAACAAAAGGAAACATATTCAACCAAGAGGAGTAGATAGTGGGAAATAATCAAACTCAGGACTAAAATCAACCAAGTGGAAACAAAAAGAACTATTCAAAGAAACAACCAAATCAGTAGCAGGTTCTTTGAGACTAACTAGAGGGCACAGGGACAGTATCCTAACAAAATCAGAAATGAAAACGGAGACATAATAACAGAACATGAGGAAATCCAAAACATCATCATATCCTAATACAAAAGGCTATACTCAACAAAACTGGAAAACCTGCATGAAATGGGCAGATTTCTACACAGATACTGAGTTCCAAAGTTAAATCAGGATCAGATTAATGACCTAAACAGTCCCATATACCCTAAAGAAATGGAAGCAGTCATTAATAGTCTCCCAACCAAAAAAAGCCCAGGACCAGATGGGTTTAGTGCAGAGTTCTACCAGACCTTCAAAGAAGACATATTTCCAATTTCCTTCAAAATATTCCACGAAATAGAAACAAAAGGAACTCTACCCAATTCATTCTGTGAAGCCACAATTACTCTGACACCTAAACCACATAAAGACCCAACAAAGAAAGAGAACTTCAGACCAATTTCCCTTATGAATATCGATGCAAAAATACTCAATAAAATCCTCTCAAACCAAATCTAAGAACACATCAAAACATTCATCCATCATGACCAAGTAGGTTTCGTCCCAGAGATGTGGGGATGGTTTAATATATGGAAATCCATTAACGTGATCCACTATATAAACAAACTCAAAGAAAAAAATCACATGATCATCTCATTAGATCCTGAGAAAGCATTTGAAAAAATCTAACACCCATTGATTTATCATCAATCTTGGAAAGATCAGGAATTCAAGGCCCATACCTAAACATAATAAAAGCAATATACAGCAAACCTGTACCTAACATCAAACTAAATGGAGAGAAATTTGAAGCAATCCCACTAAAATCAGAGACTAGACAAGGCTGCCCTAGCTCTCCCTATCTATTCAGTATAGTTTTTGAAGTCCTAGCCAGAGCAATTAGACAACAAAAGAAGATCAAAAGGATACAAATAGAAAACAAAGAAGTCAAACTATCACTATTTGCAGATCATATGATAGTATACTTAAGTGATCCCAAAAATTCCACCAGAGAACTCCTAAAACTGATAAACAGCTTCAGTGCAGTAGCTGGATATAAAATTAACCCAAACATATCAGTTGCCTTCCTCTACCCAAAGGATAAACAGCCTGAGAAATAAATTAGGGAAACAACACCCTTCACAAAAATCACAAGTAATATAAAATACCTTGGTGTGACTCTAAGTTAGTGGAAGATCTATATGATAACAACTTCAAGTCTCTGAAGAAGAAAATCAAAGATCTCAGAAGATGGAGAGCTCTCCCATGATCATGAATAGGCAGTATTAATATACTAAAAATGGTCAGTTTGCCAAAAGTATTCAACAGATTCAATGCAATTCCCATCAAAATTCCAACTCAATTCTTCACAGATTTAGAAAGAGCATTTTGCAAATTCATCTGGAATAACAAAAAATCTTGGATAGCAAAAACTATTCTCAAAAATAAAAGAACTTCTGATGAAATCACCATCCCTGACCTCAAACTGTACTACATAACAATTGTCATAAAAACTGCATTGTATTGGAACAGTGGCAGGCAGGTAGAACAATGGAATAGAACTGAAGACTCATAAAGAAACCCACACACCTATGCTCACTTGATCCTTGACAAAGGAGCTAAAACTATCCAGTGGGAAAAAGTCAGCATTTTCAACAAATGGTGCTGGCACAACTGGCGGTTATCATGTAGAAGAATGTGAATTGATCCCTTCTTGTCTCCTTGTACAAAGCTCAACTCCAAGTGGATCAAGAACCTCCACATAAAACCAGATACACTGAAACTTATAGGTGAGACAGTGGGGAAGAGCTTGAAGATACAGGCTCAGGGGAAATTTTCCTGAACAGAACACCAATGGCTTGTGCTATAAGATCAAGAATAGACAAATGGGACCTCATAAAATTGCAAAGCTTCTGTGAGGCAAAGAACACTGTCAATAAGACAAAAAGGCTACCAAGAGATTGGGAAAAGGTCTTGACCAACCCTAAATCCGATAGAGGGCTAATATTCAAAATATACAAAGAACTCAAGAAGTTAGACTCAAGAGAAACAAACAACCCTATTAAAAATGGGGTACAAAGCTAAACAAAGAACTCTCAACTGAGGAATACCGTATGACTGAGAATCACCTAAAAAAATGTTCAACGTCCTTAATCATTGGGGAAATGAAAATCAAAACAACCTTAAGATTCCACCTCACACCAGTCAGAATGGCTACGATCAAAAATTCAAGTGACAGCAGATACTGGGGAGGATGGGGAGAAAAGGGAACACTCCTCCATTGCTAGTGGGATTGCAAGCTAGTACAACGACTCTGGAAATCAGTCTGGCAGTTCCTCAGGAAATTGGACATAGTACTACCGGAAGATCCAGCAATACCTCTCCTGGGCGTATACCTAGAAGATGTTCCAACTGGTAATAAGGACACATGCTCCACTATGTTCATAGCAGCCTTATTTATAATAGCCAGAAGGTGGAAAGAACACAGATGTCCCTCAACAGAGGAATGGGTACAGAAAATGTGGTACATTTACACAATGGAATACTCCTCAGCTATAAAAAACAATGAATTTCCTTCTGGCCCACTGCAGCACCGGGGTCCCTGGCCCGGGGAGTCTCCGGACACCCGCAAGGACCCATATAGGATCCACCACGGGATCCTAAGACCTCTGGTGAGTGGAACACAACTTCTGCCAGGAGGCAGGTTCAAACACCAGATATCTGGGCACCTTCCCTGCAAGAGGAGAGCTTGCCTGAAGAGAGTACTCTGACCACTGAAAATAAGGAGAGTGCTACCCTCCCAGGTCTGCTGATAGAGGCTAACATAATCACCTGAGGAAAAAGCTCTAACCAGAGACAACTATAACAACTAGCTCCAGAGAATACCAGATGGCAAAAGGCAAACGTAAGAATCCTACTAACAGAAATCAAGACTACTCACCATCATCAGAACGCAGCACTCCCACCTCACCTAGTCCTGGGCACCCCAACACAACCGAAAATCTAGACCCAGATTTAAAAGCATATCTCATGATGATGGTAGAGGATATCAAGAAGGACTTTAATAACTCACTTAAAGAAATACAGGAGAACACTGATAAAGAATTACAAGTCCTTAAAGAAAAACAGGAAAACACAACCAAACAGGTAGAAGTCCTTATAGAAAAACAGGAAAACACATCCAAACAGGTGATGGAAATGAACATAACCATAATAGACCTAAAAAGGGAAGTAGACACAATAAAGAAAACCCAAAGGGAGGCAACGCTGGACAAAGAAACCCTAGGAAAGAAATCTGGAACCATAGACGTGAGCATCAGCAACAGAATACAAGAAATGGAAGAGAGAATCTCAGGTGCAGAAGATTCCATAGAGAACATCGGCACAACAATCAAAGATAATACGAAACACAAAAAAGATTCTAACTCAAAGCATCCAGGAAATCCAGGACACAATGAGAAAAACCAAACCTACGGATAATAGGAGTTGATGAGAATGAAGATTTTCAACTTAAAGGGCCAGCAAATATCTTCAACAAAATTATAGAAGAAAACTTCCCAAACCTAAAGAATGGCATGCCCATGAACATACAAGAAGCCTACAGAACACCAAATAGACTGGACCAGGAAAGAAATTCCTCCCGACACATAATAATCAGAACAACAAATTCACTAAATAAAGAGAGAATATTAAAAGCAGTAGGGGAGAAAGGTCAAGGCCTATCAGAATTACACCAGACTTTTCACCAGAGACTATGAAAGCCAGAAGAGCCTGGACAGATGTTATACAGACACTAAGAGAACAAAATGCCAGCCCAGGCTTAATACCCGGCCAAACTCTCAATTACCATAGATGGAGAAACCAAAGTATTCCACGACAAAACCAAATTCACAGGTATCTTTCCATGAATCCAGCCCTTCAAAGGATAATAACAGAAAAAAAACAATACAAGGACGGAAATCACGTCCTAGCAAAAGCAAGAAAGTAATCCCTCAACAAACCAAAAAGAAGCAACAATTACTTTTCCTTAATATCTCTTAATATCAATGGACTCAATTCCCCAATAAAAAGACATAGACTAACAGACTGGCTACACAAACAGGACCCAACATTCTGCTGCTTACAGGAAACCCATCTCAGGGAAAAAGACAGACACTACCTCAAAGTGAAAGGCTGGAAAACAATTTTCCAAGCAAATGGTCTGAAGAAACAAGCTGGAGTGGCCATTCTAATATAGGATAAAATCGACTTGCAACCCAAAGTTATAAAAAAAGACAAGGAAGGACACTTCATACTCATCAAAGGTAAAATCCTCCAAGAGGAACTCTCATTTCTGAATATCTACGCTCCAAATTCAAGGACAGCCACATTCATTAAAGACACTTTAGTAAAGCTCAAAGCACACATTGCACCTCACACAATAGTAGTGGGAGACTTCAACACACCACTTTCAACAATGGAGAGATCGTGGAAACAAACAAAACAGGGACACAATGAACCTAACTAATTTATGGAAAAAATGGATCTGACAGATATCTACAGAACAATTTATGCTAAAACAAAAGGATATACCTTCTTCTCAGCACCTCACGGGACCTTCTCCGAAATTGACCTTATAATTGGTCACAAAACAGGCCTCAACAGATACAAAAATATTGAAATTGTCCCATGCATCCTACCAGACCACCATGGACTAAGGCTGATCTTCAATAACAGCATAAATAAGGGAAAACCAACATTCACTTGGAAACTGAACAACACTCTTCTCAATGATACCTTGGTCAAGGAAGGAATAAAGAAAGAAATTAAAGACTTTTTAGAGTTTAATGAAAATGAAGCCACAACATACCCAAACCTATGGGACACAATGAAAGCATTTCTAAGAGGGAAACTCATAGCTCTGAGTGCCTCCAAGAAGAAACTGGAGAGAGCACACACTAGCAGCTTGACAACACATATAAAAGCTCTAGAAAAAAAGGAAGAAAATTCACCCAAGAGGAGTAGATGGCAGGAAATAATCAAACTCAGGGGTGAAATCAATAAAGTGGAAACAAGAAGAACTATTCAAAGAATTAACCAAACGAGGAGTTGGTTCTTTGAGAAAATAAACAAGATAGATAAACCCTTAGCTAGACTCAATAGAGGGCACAGGGACAACATCCTAATTAACAAAATCAGAAATGAAAAGGGAGACATAACAAACAGATCCTGAAGAAATCCAAAACACCATCAGATCCTTCTACAAAACGCTATACTCAACAAAACTGGAAAACCTGGACGAAATGGACAAATTTCTAGACAGATACCAGGTACCAAAGTTAAATCAGGATCAAGTTAATGATCTAAACAGTCCCATATCCCCTAAAGATATAGAAGCAGTCATTAATAGTCTGCCAGCCAAAAAAAGCCCAAGACCAGATGGGTTTAGTGCAGAGTTCTACCAGACCTTCAAAGAAGATCTAATTCCAGTTCTGCACAAACTTTTACACAAAATAGAAGTTGAGGGAACTCTACCCAACACATTCTATGAAGCCACAATTACTCTGATACCTAAACCACAGAAAGATCCAACAAAGATAGAGAACTTCAGACCAATTTCCCTTATGAATATCGATGCTAAAATACTCAATAAAATTCTCACTAACCGAATCCAAGAACACATTAAAGCAATCATCCATCCTGATCAAGTAGGTTTTATTCCAGGGATGCAGGGATGGTTTAATATACGAAAATCTAAACTCTCAATTACCATAGATGGAGAAACCAAAGTATTCCACAACAAAACCAAGTTCACACATTATCTTTCCACGAATCCAGCCCTTCAAAGGATAATAACAGAAAAAAACCAATACAAGGACAGAAATCACGCCCTAGAACAAGCAAGAAAGTAATCCCTCAACAAACCTAAAAGAAGACAGCCACAAGAACAGGATGCCAACTCTAACAAAAATAAATAAAAGGAAGCAACAATTACTTTTCCTTAATATCTCTTAATATCAATGGACTCAATTCCCCAATAAAAAGACATAGACTAACAGACTGGCTACACAAACAGGACCCAACATTCTGCTGCTTACAGGAAACCCATCTCAGGGAAAAAGACAGACACTGCCTCAAAGTGAAAGGCTGGAAAACAATTTTCCAAGCAAATGGTCTGAAGAAACAAGCTGGAGTAGCCATTCTAATATCGGATAAAATCAACTTCCAACCCAAAGTTATCAAAAAAGACAAGGAAGGACACTTCATACTCATCAAATGTAAAATCCTCCAAGAGGAACTCTCAATTCTGAATATCTACGCTCCAAATGCAAGGGCAGCCACATTCATTAAAGACCCTTTAGTAAAGCTCAAAGCACACATTGCACCTGACACAATAATAGTGGGAGACTTCAACACACCACTTTCATCAATGGACAGATCATGGAAACAGAAACTAAACAGGGACACAGTGAAACTAACAGAAGTTATGAAACAAATGGACCTGACAGATATCTACAGAACATTTCATCCTAAAACAAAAGGATATACCTTCTCAGCACCTCACAGGACCTTCTCCAAATGTAATCCATTATATAAACAAACTCAAAGACAAAAACCACATGATCATCTCATTAGATGCAGAAAAGCATTAGACAAGATCCAACACCCATTCATGATAAAAGTCTTGGAAAGATCAGGAATTCAAGGCCCATACCTAAACATGAAAAAAGCAATCTATAGCAAACCAGAAGCCAACATCAAAGTAAATGGAGAGAAGCTGGAAGCAATCCCACTAAAATCAGGGACTAGACAAGGCTGCCCACTTTCTCCCTACCTCTTCAACATAGTACTTGAAGTCCTAGCCAGAGCAATTCGACAACAAAAGGAGATCAAGAGGATACAAATTGAAAAAGATGAAGTCAAATATCACTTTTTGCAGATGATATGATAGTATATATAAGTGATCCTAAAAATTCCACCAGAGAACTCCTAACCTGATAAACAGCTTCGGTGAAGTAGCTGGATATAAAATTAACTCAAACAAGTCAATGGCCTTTCTCTACACAAAGAATAAACAGGCTGAGAAAGAAATTAGGGAAACAACACCCTTCTCAATAGTCACAAATAACATAAAATATCTTGGTGTGACTCTAACTAAGGAAGTGAAAGATCTGTATGATAAAAACTTCGAGTCTCTGAAGAAAAAAATTAAAGAAGATCTCAGAAGATGGAAAGATCTCCCATGCTCTTGGATTGGCAGGATCAACATTGTAAAAATGGCTATCTTGCCAAAAGGAATCTACAGATTCAATGCAATCCCCATCAAAATTCCAACTCAATTCTTCAACGAATTAGAAAGAGCAATCTGAAAATTCATCTGGAATAACAGAAAAGCTAGGATAGCAAAAACTGTTCTCAAGGATAAAAGAACCTCTGCTGGAATCACTATGCCTGACCTAAAGCTTTACTACAGAGCAATTGTGATAAAAAGTGCATGGTACTGGTATAGTGACAGACAAGTAGACCAATGGAATAGAATTGAAGACCCAGAAATGAACCCACACACCTATGGTCACTTGATCTTCAACAAGGGAGCTAAAACCATCCAGTAAAAGAAAGACAGCATTTTCAACAAATGGTACTGACACGACTGGTTGTTATCATGTAGAAGAATGTGAATCGATCCATTCCTATCTCCTTGTACTAAGGTCAAATCTAAGTGGATCAAGGAACTTCACATAAAACCAGAGACACTGAAATTTATAGAGGAGAAAGTGGGGAAACGCCTCGAAGATAAGGGCACAGGAAAAAAAATTCCTGAATAGAACAGCAATGGCTTATGCTGTAAGATCGAGGATTGACAAATGGGAATTCATGAAACTGCAAAGCTTCTGCAAGGCAAAAGACGCCATCAATAAGACAAAAAGGCCACCAACAGATTGGGAAAGGATCTTTACCTATCTTAAATCTGATAGGGGACTAATATCCAATATATATAAAGAACTCAAGAGGGTGGACTCCAGAAAATCAAATAACCCCCTTAAAAGATGGGGCTCAGAGCTAAACAAAGAATTCTCACCTGAGGAATACCAAATGGCTGAGAAGCACCTGAAAAAATGTTCAACATCCTTAATCATCAGAGAAATGCAAATCAAAACAACCCTGAGATTCCACCTCACACCAGTCAGAATGGCTAAGATCAAAAATTCAGGTGACAGCAGATGCGGCGAGGATCTGGAGAAAGAGGAACACTCCTCCATTGTTGGTGGGATTGCAGGCTTGTACAACCACTCTGGAAATCAGTCTGGCGGTTCCTCAGAAAATTGGACATAGTACTACCGGAGGATCCAGCAATACCTCTCCTGGGCATATATCCAGAAGATGCCCCAACAGGTAAGAAGGACACATGCTCCACTATGTTCATAGCAGCCTTATTTATAATAGCCAGAAGCTGGAAAGAACCCAGATGCCCCTCAACAGAGGAATGGATACAGAAAATGTGGTACATCTACACAATGGAGTACTACTCAGCTATTAAAAAGAATGAATTTATGAAATTCCTAGCCAAATGGATGGACCTGGAGGGTATCATCCTGAGTTAGGTAACCCAATCACAAAGTAATTCACATAATATGTACTCACTGATAAGTGGATATTAGCCCAGAAACTTAGGATACCCAAGATATAAGATATAATTTGCTAAAAACATTAAACTCAAGAGAACGAAGACCAAAGTGTGGACACTTTGCCTCTTCTTAGAATAGGAAACAAAACACCCATGGAAGGAGTTACAGAGACAAAATTTGGAAGTGTGACGAAAGGATGGACCATCTAGTGATTGCCATATCCAGAGATCCATCCCATGATCAGCTTCCAAACGCTGACACCATTGCATACACTAGCAAGATTTTGCTGAAAGGACCCAGATATAGCTGTCTCTTGTGAGACTATTTCAGGGCCTAGCAAACACAGAAGTGGATGCTCACAGTCAGCTATTGAATGGACCACAGGGCCCCCAATGGAGGAACTAGAGAAAGCACCCAAGGAACTAAAGGGAACTGCAACCCTATAGGTGGAACAACAATATGAACTAAGCAGTACCCCGGAGCTCTTGTCTCTAGCTGCATATGTATCAAAAGATGGCCTAGTCGGCCATCACTGCAAAGAGAGGCCCATTGGACTTGCAAACTTTATATGCCCCAGTACAGGGGAACGCCAGGGCCAAAAAGGAGGAGTGGGTGGGTAGGGGAGTGGGGGTGGGTTGGTATGGGGGACTTTTGGTATAGCATTGGAAATGTAAATGAGCTAAATACCTAATAAAAATGGAAAAAAAAATTCAGGTGACAGCAGATGCTGGCGAGGATGTGGAGAAAGAGGAACACTCCTCCATTGTTGGTGGGATTGCAAGCTTGTACAACCACTCTGGAAGTCAGTCTGGCGGTTTCTCAGAAAATTGGACATAGTACTACTGGAGGATCCCGCAATACCTCTCCTGGGCATATATCCAGAAGATGTCCCAACCGGTAAGAAGAACACATGCTCCACTATGTTCATAGCAGCCTTATTTGTAATAACCAGAAGCTGGAAAGAACCCAGATGCCCCTCAACAGAGGAAAGGATACAAAAAATGTGGTGCATTTACACAATGGAGTACTACTCAGCTATTAAAAAGAATGAATTTGTGAAATTCCTAGGCAAATGGTTGGACCTGGAGGGCATCATCCTGAGTGAGGTAACACAATCACAAAAGAACTCAAATGATATGTACTCACTGATAAGTGGATATTAGCCCAGAAATTTAGTATAGCGAGATATAAGGTACAATTTGCAAAACACATGAAACTGAAGAAGAACAAAGACCAAAGTGTGGACACTTTGCCCCTTCTTAGAATTGGAAACAAAACACCCATGGAAGGAGATACAGAGACACAGTTTGGAGCTGAGACAAAAGGATGGACCATCTAGAGACTGCCATATCCAGGGATCCATCCCATAATTAGCCTCCAAAGGATGACACCATTGCATACACTAGCAAGCATTTGTTGCAAGGACCGTGATATAGCTGTCTCTTGTGAGACTAGGCCAGGGCCTAGCAAACACATAAGTGGATGCTCACAGTGAACTATTGGATGGATCACAGGGCCCCCAATGGAGGAGCTAGAGAAAGTAACCAAGGATCTGCAACCCTGTAGGTGCAACATTATGAACTAACCAGTACCCCGGAGCTCTTGACTCTAGCTGCATATGTATCAAAAGATGGCCTAGTTGGCCATCACTGGAAAGAGAGGCCCATTGGACAGGCAAACTCTATATGCCCCAGTACAGGGGAACGCCAGGGCCAAAAAATGGGTATGGGTGGGTAGGGGAGTGGGGGGGGGGTGTGGGGGACTTTTGAGATAACATTGGAAATGTAATTAAAGAAAATGTGTAATAAAAAAACAATGAATTTATGAAATCTTAGGCAAATGGATGGATCTGGGGGATATCATCCTGAGTAAGGTGACCCAATAACAAAAGAGCACACATGATATGTACTCAGTGATAAGTGGAGATTAGCCCAGATGCTCAGAATACCCAAGATACAATTCACAGACCAAATGAAGCTCAAGAAAAAGGAAGACCAAAGTATAGATACTTCGATCCTTCCTAGAAGGGGGAACAAAATACCCATGTAAGTAGTTACAGAGACAAAGTGTGAAGCAGAGACTGAAGGAATGACCAGCCAAGACTGCCCCACCTGGGAATCCATCCAATATACAGTCACCAAACCCATACACTATTATTGATGCCAACAAGTGCTTGCTGCCAGGAACCTGATACAGCTGTCCCCTTGAGAGGCTCTGCCAGTGCCTGAAAAATACAGGAGATGCTCACAGCCATCCATTGGACTTAGCACTGGGTCCCCAATGAAGGAGCTAGAGAAAGGATCCAAGGAGTTGAAGGGGTTTGCAGCCCCATAAGAGCAAAAACAATATGAACTAACCAGTACCCCCAGAGGCCCCAGGGGCTACACCACCAACCAAAGAATATACATGGTAGGACTCATGACTCCAGCTACTTATGCAGCAGAGGATGGCCTAGATATTCATCAGTGGGAGGTGAGGCCCTTGGTTCTGTGAAGGCTCTATGCCTCAGTATAGGGGAATTCCAGGGCCAGGAATCGGGAGTGGGTGGGTTGGTAAACAGGGCTAGTGGGGAGGGGATAAGTTTCAGAGGGAGACCAGGAAAGAGGATAACATTTGAAATGTAAATAAAGAAAATATCTAATAAAATTTTTAAAAAATAAATATTTGAGATGGTAGAATACCTGGGCCTGGTGGAAGAAGAGGTCTCTTGTTCTAAGGACATGAAAACTCTACTAAGTCACAGGTGCCAGTAGACAACTTCACTAAGTCACAGGTACCATGAGAGGCATCCTAGGAGAGTCACAGTAGCAGGAACCACAGCCTGGCAGCCTGGAACCTCCCAGGTCAGAGTAGCTGCAGGATAGGGAAACCTGCCAGAATGGACCAGAGATGTGTTCTCTGGGGCTGCTTAGAAGGACACAGCTTTCAAATTTATATTGCCTAATTCTTTCCATTGTAGAGTTCCCTTGGTCACTTCCAGTCTGCACCTATACCCACACCTATGGCAGATTGGCATACCTACTCCCCCACCCCACATCCCTGCCTGTCTCCCAGGAGGTCTACTCTAACCAGGGGCATAGGTAAGACACACACCCCAATAACCATACCAGCTGGTACCCCATAGAAACCTGCAGACATGGTATCTATCCAGCCCTTATGGACTCCCAGAGTCTGAGGTCTGTACCTGCACCTATAATCAGGTAGATTGGCCCACCCACCACTACCAACTCCAAAATTCTGTCTGTCTCCAAGAAGGCTGCTCTAACAAGGGGCAAATGAGGCCTGCTCTAGCCAGAGACACAGCACTGCAAGCCTCCCAGGAAGACAGCTCCACCTCCTCTGCCTGTTCCAACCTGGAAGACCAAGGATAGTTAACACCAGAAACAACCATATGGTGAGAAGCAAGCACAAGAACATAATGAAGAGAAGCCAATGCAATTTGGCACCATCACACCCAAGCGCTCCTACTACAGCATGCCCTGGATATCCTAACACAACCTGAAGGGCAATTTTCTGACTTTAAATCCAGTTTAATTAAGATGTTTGAGGCCTTTAAACAGGATAAAAATAATATACTTAAAGAAATATAGGAAAACACAGGCAAATATGTAGAAGCCCTGAAAAAGGAAACAAATAAAGCCCTTAAAGAACTACAGGAAAATAAAGCCAAACATGTGAAGGAATTGAACAAAATGGTCCAAAACTTAAAAATGGAAAAAGAAACAATAAAGAAATCACAAATGGAGGCAACCCTAGAGATGGAAAACTTAGGAACTTCAGATGCAAGAATCACCAACAGAATACAAGAGATGGAAGAGAAAATCTCAGGTGTAGAAGATAATGATACATCAGTGAAAGAAAATGCAAAGTGTAAAAGGTTCATAACTCAAAACATCCAGGAAATTTGACACAGTGAAAAGACCAAACCTAAGAATAATGGAAAAAGAAGAGGGTGAAGATTACCATCTCAAAGAGCCAGAAAACGTCTTCAAAAAAATCATAGAAGAAAACTTCTTCCCTAACCTAAAGAAAGAGATGGCCATAAATGTACAAGAAGCCTTCAGAACACCAAGCAAATTGGACCAGAAAAAAAAATCCTTCCCTAACATAATAATCAAAACACTAAATTACAGAACAAAGAAAGAATATTAAAAGCTGCAAGGGAGAAAGACCTTATAAAGGTAGACCTATCAGAACTACACATGACTTCTCACCAGAGACTCTAAAAGCCAGAAAATCTTGGAAAGGTGTTGTAGGCTGCACTGGTGCTGTTTGTATTCTGATGTTAATTCTGCTTCCTAAAGAGGGGCTGCCCCATCAAGGAATAGATCACATACTCAGGTGATTTCATGTGAAACTTCTCCCCATTTTAACTGGTCAAATAAAGGCTGGAGCCTGTGATTGGGAAAAGGAAGGGAAAGGTAAGAGGTAGGACTGAAGGTTTTAGAGAGTGGAGGAAGAAGAGGTAGAAAGAAGATGGAGCAGAACCACCTGTCCTGGAGAAGCTGCAAATAACAACCATACTGTAGTGGTATAACTCCCCAGTCCAGGGGTATAGCTTATAAATATTGCAATGAGTTGTGTGGATTTGGCATAGGCTTATTGGCGTTGGAGATTTACTGCAACAGACAGGAGTCTTGTGTACCCTAAGAGACCACAACCAAGAGTACTATTCCCAACAAAACAATCAATCACCATAGATGAAGAGGCAAAGTATTCCATGAAAAAAAAACCCCTAATTTAAACAATATGTTTTTACTATTCCAGCTCTAAAGAGCATACTAGAAGGAAAACTCCAACACAAAGAAGGTAACTACACACAAGAATACACAACAAATTAATCATGTCACAACAAACCCAGAAGAATTGAATCACACACACAAAGGAGCACCTCCAACAACAACAACAACAACAACAGAAAGGAAGGAAGGAAGGAAGGAAGGAAGGAAGGAAGGAAGGAAGGAAGGAAGGAAGGAAGGAAGGAAGGAAGGAAGGAAAACAGAAGTTAAAAATCACTAGTCACTAATACTTATCAACATCAATGAACTCAATTTCAAAAGCAAAAAAAGGACAGGGCTAAAAAACAGGATATGTCAACAGGATCCATCATTCTGATGCATATAAGAACTACACCTCAGTAACAAAGATAGACAGTACCTCAGAGTTAAGGGCCAGAAAAATGTTTTGCAAGCAAATTATCTCAAGAAATGTGGATAATAGCAGACTGGTCTCCAATTGAGCTGAGGAACCCTGGAAGGTGATAATTCACCTTCATGACATGGTAGATGTTCCCTTATGCTCCTGGAACTCTGTCTCCTGCCTAAGTTACCCCCCCCACATCCCCCACAAGAGAAGCATGGCTAGAAGTCTCATAGGCAATGACCCAAGCTTCTGACCTTCAGGCTAAACTCCTCCCCAGTTACCTAGCAACAGTAAAGACCTAAAAAAGGGGGGGGGGCTGTTCAGCCCCTACTTGCTCTCTTACCTCTTACTTGTCTCTCTCTTACTTCTTACCCCTCACTCTCTCCTTCTCTCTCCTCTCTCTTTGTCTTCTCTCCTCTCTCCTCTCTCTTTGTCTTCTCCTCTCCCCTCTCCTCTCCTCTCTCTTATTCCTTTTCTCTCTAGCCTTCTCTCTCTAGCCTTCTCTCTCTAGCCTTCTCTCTCTCTCTCTCTCTCTCTCTCTCTCTCTCTCTCTCTCTCTCTCTCCCTCTCTCTCTCTCTCTCTCTCTCTCTTTTCTCTCTTCCCCCCTGACTTTCTATAATAAAGCTCTAAAACCATAAAATGTCTCTGCTCATCAAGGCCCACTGGGCTTGGAGGATGGGACAGGCTTTCTCCTAATGAGCCGTTTCTAATCTCCCATTAGAAGGCCTTCTTGTGCTCCAGTCAAGATCCACTGCCTTCACTCTCGAAGGTGTTGGGAACCTCTCTTCCCTCATCCCTCTCTCCTATAACCCAGGTGGCTTTAGCAAAGTAGCTCCAGGAATCCCAGGTAGGGCTGCCCCTTGGCCACCCCCTGAAGAGTGGGTCAGAGGCTTGAATGCCCACCCAGGAATGAGTGGAAAGTATATGGCAGCTCTCCCACGCCTGACAGACCAGATAATAGGTAAAACTCTGGTGGGTTGTGGGTCTTTCACTACCCCCTCTTCCCACGGGCCCCCTTTTTAGTTCCCAACAAAGAAAGAGGCTGGAGTATTTTGTTTTTTTGTTTTAAAAATCCTCCAATATGAAGTCTCAATTCTGAACATCTAAACATTCATGGGGAGGTACCAGGGTGGGATACCCAGGGGGTCATCCACCCATAGAAGAAGGAGAAAAGATGGGAGAAGGATTATGGGGTCAGTGACCAGGAGGGGAACATCAAATAAGATGTAAAGTTAATAGGTAAAAAATAAGTAAAAAAAAATAAATAATTAATTAATTAATTTTAAAAATTAATAAAAATTTTAAAAAGAGAAAGAGAAGGGGAAAGGCACTTCATATTCACGGGGGGAAAATCAACCAAGATGAAGTCTCAATTCTGAACATCTGTGCCCCAAATGCAAGATCACCTGCATTAGTAAAAGAAACTTTACTGAAGCTCAAAATATTCATTGAACCTCATACAATAATAGTGGGATACTTAACCACCCAACTGTCACCAATGGACAGGTCATTGAAACAGAACTAAACAAAAACACAACGAAACTAATTTAAGTTATGAACCACGTGGATTTAACAAATATCTATAGAACATTTCACTCTGGTTTCTGTCTGCTCTTGGAGCAAATCTTCTGCCACAGATCTCCTTACCCAAATAGCACCAGGAGAAAGCAAGCCCCCCAGGAGTGTGGGCAGGCCTGTGAGCACAGGTAGGACCACCACCGCTGCTCAGAGGAACCTGCACTGAAGCTGCAGGACACAGGAACCAAGGAACTGCTTGGGATAAAAGTCTTTTGATTTCCATCTGTGCAAGAGCTGATCCTGTGCCACAGAGCTACATACGCAAATACTGCCAGGAGAAAGCTGATCTCCCAGGAGTGCCTCCCAGGTAGTCACTTCTCTTCAAATTCCTGGTCCAAGAGGGACCTTCAGAAAGCCATCAGGAAACAGGAACCAAGGATCATCTGGGGGCAGGATCTCTGGAGAGAAACTTAAAGGAAACTCACTAAAATCAGTGACTAGACAAGTCTACCCTCTCTCTCCCTATTTATTCAGTATAGTACTTGAAGTTCTAGCTAGAGCATTTAGACAACAAAAGGAGGCCAAAGGGATACAAATTGGACAGGAAGAAGTCAAACTATTACTATGTGCAGATGATATGATAATATACATAATGACCACCAAAACTTCACCCTAGAAACCCTACAGCTGATAAACAACTTCAGCAAAGTGGCCAGATATAAAATTAGCTCAAACAAATCAGTAGACTTAATCTACCAAAAAAATAAATGGGCTGAGAAAGAAATTAGGGAAATGACAACCTTCACAATAGTCACAAATAATATTGAATATCTTGCTGTTACTCTAAAAGCAAGTAAAAGATCTACATGACAAGAACTTCAAGTCTCTGAAGAAAGAAATTGAAGATCTCAGGAGATGGCAAGACCTCCCATGCTTGTAGATTCACAGGATCAATATAGTAAAAATGGCTGTCTTGCTGAAAGCAATTTACAGATTCAATGCAATTCCATCAAAATTCCAATTCAATTCTTCAGAGAGTTAGAAAAAGCAATTCTCAAATTCATTTGGAATAACAAAGAACCCAGGATAATGAAAACTGTTCTCAACAATAAAAGAACCTCTGGAGGAATCAGCATCCCAGACCTGAAGCTATACTACAGAGCAATAGTGAAAAAACTGCATTGTATTGGTACAGTGACAGGCAGATAGATCAATGGAATAGAATTGAAGATCCAGAAATGAACCCACACACCTACGGTCACTTATTTTTGACAAAGGAGCTAAAACCATCCAGTAGAGAAAAGACAGCATTTTCAACAAATGTTGCTGATTTAACTGGCAGTTAGCATGTAGAAGAATGCAAATCGGTCCATTCTTATCTCCTTGTATAAAGCTTAAGTCCAAATGGATCAAGGACCTCCACATAAAACTACACTGAAACTAATTAAAAAAAAAAAAAAGTGGGGAAGAGCCTCGAGCACAGGAGTATAGGAGAAATTTTCCTGAACAGAACACCAATAGCTTATGCTCTAAGATCAAGAATTGACAAATGGGACCTCACAAAATAGCAAAATTTCTGTAAGGCAAAGGACACTGTCAATAGGACAAAACAGCAACCACCAGATTAGGGAAAGATTTTTATCTACCCTACATCCGATAGATGGCTAATATCCAATATGTACAAAGAACTCAAGAAGTCAGACTCCAGTAAATCACATAACTAAACGAAGAATTCTCAACTGAGGAATACTGAATGACTGAGAAACACCTAAAGAAATGTTCAACATCCTTAATCATCCGGGAAATGCAAATCAAAACAACCCTGAGATTCTATCTCACACCAATCAGAATGGCTAAAATCAAAACCTCAGGTGACAGCAGATGCTGGAGAGGATGTGGAGAAAGAGGAACACTCCTCCATTGCTAGTGGGATTGCAAGCTGGTACAACCACTCTGGAAATCAGTCTGGTAGTTCCTCAGAAAATTGAACATAGTACAACTGAAGTATCCAGCTACAGCACTCTCTGGCATATACCCTGAAGAGGCCCCAACATGTAATAGGGACACATGCTCCACTATGTTCATAGAAGCCTTGTTTATAATAGCTAGAAGCTGGAAAGAACCCAGATTTCCCTCAACAGAGGAATGCATACAGAAAATGTGGTACATTTACACAATGGAATACTACTCAGCTATTGAAAACGATGAATTCATGAAATTCATAGGCAAATGGATGGACATGGAGGATATCATCCTGAGTGAGGTAACCCATTCACAAAAGAATACATATTGTATACACTCACTGATGAGTGGATATTAGCCCAGAAGATCAGAATACCCAAGATACAATTCACAGACCAAATGAAGCTCAAGAAGAAAGAAGACCAAATTATGAATACTTCAGTTCTTCTTAGAAGGGGGAAGAAAATACCCATGGGAAGAGATACAGAGATAAAATGTGGAGGAGAGACTGAAGGAAAGACCATCCAGAGACTACCCCACCTGGGGATCCATCCCATATACATACAGTATCAAACCCAGACACTATTGTGGATACCTTGCTCACAGAAGCCTGATACAGCTGTCTCCTGAGAGGTTCTGCCAGTGCCTGACAAATATAGAGGTGAATGATCTCAGCCAACCATTGGACTGAACACAAGGTCCCCAATGGAGAAGCTAGAGAAAGGACTGAAGGAGCTGAAGGAGTTTGAAGCCACATAGGAGGAACAACAATATGAACCAACCAGTACCCCCAGAGCTCCCAGTGACTAAACCACCAACCACAGAGTACACATGGAGGGACCCATTGCTCCACCTGCATATGTAGCATAGGATGACCTTATTGGACATCAATGGGAGGCGAGGCTCTTGGTCCTGAGAAGTCTCGATCCACCAGTGTAGGGGAATGCCAGGCAGGGAAGTAGGAGTAAGTAGGTTTGTAAGCAAGGGGAGGGGGAATAGGGGATTTTTGGAAGGGATACCAGGAAACTGGATAACATTTAAAATGTAATTTTAAAAATATGTAATTTTTTTTAAAGTTAAAATAAGATATTTCACCCCAAAACAAAAGAATATACCTTCTTCTCAGCAACTCAAGGAAACTTTCCCAAAGTTGACCATATACTCTAACACAAAACAAACCTCAACAGCTATATAAAGATTGAAATAATACCTTGCATTCCCTCTGATCAACAGGGAATAAGGCTAGACTTCAACAACAAAAACAACAGAAAGCCCACATATTCATGGAAACTGAACAATTCTCTACTCAATGATAACTTGGTCAGGGAAGAAATACAGAAATAAATTAAAGACTTTCCAGAAGGAACAGCATACCCAAACTTATGGGATACAATGAGAGCAGTGTTAAGAGGAAAATTCATAGCACTAAGTTCCTTCATAAAGATCCTATACTAGCAATTTAACAGCGCACTAGAAAGCTTTAAAACAAAACGAAGCAAACACACCATGGAAAAGAAGGTGGGAAACAGTCATCTGTGGGGCTGAAATCAACCATTTAGAAACAAAGAGAACAATACAACGAATCAACAAAACCAAGAGCTGGTTCTTTTGAGAAAATCAACTAGATAACAAACCCTTAGCCAAACCAACTAAAAGGCTCAGATGCAATATCAAAATCAACAAAGAAATGAAAAAGGAGACAGACATAACAACAAAAACTGGAAATTCAAAATCATCAGGTTTGACTACAATAGCCTATACTTGACAAAACTGAAAAAATCTAGATGAACTGGATAATTTTCTGTACAGATACCACGTGCCAAAGTTCAATCAAGATAAGGTAAACTATTTAAACAGTCCCATAAACCCTAAAGAAATAGAAGCAGTCATTAAAAACCACCCAACCAAAAATATCCCCGGTCCATATGGTTTTAGTGCAGAATTCCAACAGATATTCAAAGAAGAGCTACTAGCAATATTCCTCAAACTATTCCACAAAATAGAAACAGAAGGAACACTACCTAATGCAATCTATGAGGCCACAATTACCCTGATACCTAAACTACACAAAACCCAACAAAAAAGAGAACCTCAAACCAATTTCGCTTATAAACATTGATGCAAAATATTCAATAAAATTCTCACAAATGGAATTGAAGAACACCTTAAAAACAACAATCACCAGGTCGAGTAGTCATCATCCCAGGAATGCAGGGATGGTTCAGTACATGAAAATCCATCAATGCAATCCATCACATACAAAAAAAAAACCCTCAAAGAAAAAAAAATCACATGATTATTTCATTAGATATTGAAAAAGCCTTCAACAAATTCAGGATATGATATTGAGGAGAGAAGAAAGAGTCACAGAGGACCAGGAGAATAACATGAAATATGCAGCTGCTGGGGTGGAGGTTGGGGAACCTCTAAACAGTGGAATAACCAAATTCATCTGTTTGCCCTGCCCTGAGATAGCTGCCCATTGTAGTCACTTCTTTTCCTCTATAACAGGTATGCTTGTAAAGAAATTATCCCATTGCTCATTTTTAAGTAATAAAATAGGACTTGCAGATATTAATGAGCATTTTTTGCTTACTGCCACAAAACAAGTCAGTGGTAGAGTTAAATTTATATATGACTCAGACCTCAACACCCAAGCCTTTCCACTCTGCTTTGCTGTCTCTATCTCCTGTTCAGGAAAACTCAGAGCCTCCCAAGTCCATGAGCTTTTACTTCAGGGATTGGAAATAACCCATTCTGTTACTTGATCTTGGTATTAAAATACCCCACTTATATGATTTCTACTGGGAATTTCCATCAATCTTTTCATCTATGCCACTTCCTCCTTGCATAATCTACAAAGGGTACTGGTGAGTAGACCTGCCCTGCAAAGCTAAGGTTCTCCTAAGAGGCACTGAAGCCCTTCTTGGAGTGACCAAAGTAGATTGAAGAAGAAAGCAAACATGATGTCAACACTTCCTTTCTTTCCCTCCCAAACTCCTTATTCTTATCTAAAAAGACCCCAAAGAGGCTCTTGGCTAATTCTGACAGGATCTAGCTTGAAATTTAGCACTGAATCACTGGCACTAGACTGAGGTGAGTCTAAGCCTTGCTAGAGGTAATCACTGTGAAGAAATGCATGCCTTACCTTGGTAAATGTGATATTCACAGATCCACCCTGGAAATTCAAGAAGAGGTTGGATTTTTGGGAGTCACATTTCCCAGATGCATGGGTTAGGCTGGGGTCAATGTTGAAATATCTTTGGGTTGCAGAATCCTAAACCAAAGATGATAGGTCCAATCAGTAAGAGACAAGAGAAAAAAATCAAGCCAGAAGTATAGGCTATTAAATAAGTGGATGCTCATTTAAAAAACAAACAGCCAGGCAGTGGTGGCGCACGCCTTTAATCCCAGCACTGGGGAGGCAGAGGCAGGCAGATTTCGGAGTTCTAGGCCAGCCTGGTCTACAAAGTGAGTTCCAGGACAGCCAGGGCTATACAGAGAAACCCTGTCTCAAAAAACCAAAAAGCAAACAAACAAACACAAACTCCCCAATTGTGTGACATCATCTTACTTCCAAACATATGCTTAAAGGCTTTCTTAAAAGAAATTCCCCCATAATAGGTAGTTTCAATGGGTAACTATTAGGAAGCAAACTTCATGAAATTCAAATTTTATTTTGTTCAATGTACTGAAAGGTGATGGAGAGAGGAGTTTGTACTCTAAGGTACTATATCAAATACGGATATGAGTTTTCTTTGGTTGAAAACTATGTAAAAATAATAGTTTATTGTGACGCTTTTATAAATAAAATACTTTATATAACCCTTTTCCATAATCTTGTTAATTTGGATTTTTGTATTAATATTATGATGGGCTAAAGCCATGGAGAATATCAGATTCCACTGTCTCATGTCAGAAAGGAACTGAGGCTAAGAAGTCATTACAGAGGAACAAGGACAGGCTGTGATTGTCATCCAGGATTGCTAATATTGCCAATGCTGGCTCCAAGTAAGAAGTATACATGTTGAAGTTCTCCTTGCTTTCTTTATTTATTTTAAATTGTCTTCTGGAACACATTCCTATGATAGAGAACACTGGAAAGATGGACCCACAACTACCTGTCTCACCTAAAGACATAGTGTAGAGAGCTGCTCATTCTTAGCAAGAAAACTTTAGTCAGACTTTGAAGATAGCATTATTGTCCTATGACCCCAACTTACCAAATCCTTTTCTTGAACAATCAGTGCTAGTCCCATCTCTGCTTTAATACAGAGCCTGCTTCCATTTAGGACTTCATAAGTTCCGATCTTGGCTGGTGATGACCAAGTTACAAGAGTAGGCCTAGGAACTAGGGGAACAGGTGAGGTCGTTGATCTGTCCTTGTGTGTAGGTGTTGATGTTCCTAAGACATTAGTGGACAGAGTTGGCCTCTGATTGGTTGTGCTTTTGTGTGATGCTGTGAAAAATGTTTTGGGAAGGGTAGTCTGACCACCAAGTTGTGTAGCTCTCCCAGTTATATAGTTGACAATGGCTAGACTAGCTCTGGTTGTAGGAACTGGTAAATGTGCAATTGAGCCAGAGCCAATGGTATCGTCAGTAGATGAAGCAGTCATGTGTGCGTTATTAGATCTGACAAAGGTATAACTAGCTGAGCTGATGGGTGGAAGGCTCTTTGTAGTTACTGGGGTTACTGTTTTCATTGTTATATGGGCTGTGTTTTCAATGGCTGAAGTTTCAGCAGCCATTTGAATGTAATCATCCTTGAATCTTGATGCTAAAGTTATATGAGATCTTTGGTTAATCAGTTGTAGTAGAGGTTTTGTTGTGATCTGTTCTGCTGATGTTGCAGTATATTGAAGATAGCCTCTGGCTTTTGGAAATTCTTTTTCTCTTATTTGATAGCCATGTAAAATTACTGCAAATTAAGAAAGCAGAAGTGTTACAAGCAGTGACCAAATGCTTAAAAGATCCCTCCCCCATCTCCACTTTAATATGCTCATTAGCAAACTCACATATACAGCTTCATATCTAGGGAAAACTTCCAGGAGTTTCAACAATAAAGTGATGATCACCAAAGACTCTAGGACCAGGCCATCACTAGAATATTTTGGTTTGTACATGTGTTCTTTACATGTTTATGATCACATAGCAAATATTTGCATGTAAACCTTCATCTGCATAGGTTACGATACCAATGCACACCAAAGCAATCATATTCAACTGTGAAACCAAAAAGAAGTCATAAAGTGCTCCAGGGCAAAGAGCAACTATGACAACTTCATAGACTGAGGCAGCATTAGAGTTAAACAGTTTTGTATTTTTCATGAAATCATGTACTTCTAAATTTGGAATAAGACTCACAAGCCATTTAGTTTAAACCACAATATGATGGATAAATTGTGGTTAATTGATATATATTCATGCAGTTTATACTTAACTACTCCCAATTTCTTGCAAGATATTTCCTTCCATATTCGTTTTCAAAATATAAACTAACTTTATTATTTTCTTAATCTTTTGAGCTTTCTAGTCTTTATTAACTAAGAAAAATCAAGATATAATTGCTCTCATCCTTAGTGATTTGGTTTAATTGGCAGCTCTTCAGAGAGCTGTCCTCCTTATAGTCAATATCTTCTGTCCCCATGCTTCTCCATCTCAGTGATAAATTCATTGACTCCACCTATCAAATTTTATACTCATATATGGGGATAGTATCAAAACATTTTATGATCACATTGCCAGTAAGAATGAGTGGAATTTCATTCTTAAAAATTTCTTTATTTACTAGTTTATTTCTTGGTTATGCAGCACATTCACTAGATTAAAAGCCTAAAATTAGAAATCATGTGTATAGTTTTCACCACAAATATGAGTTAGATGGGTGAGTAAAAAAGGATGACACCCTTAAAGACATTCTAGAATTATTATAAAGCTTTAGCAAGTTTGTTTCAATGAAAGCCTTCAGGACCACTGAATACACAGTGTCTGTTGTTGTCACGAATTGTCTTCAGGGATGTCCTTTAAAGAGATAAGATACCTCTGTCTATATTTCATCCAGATTCTATCCTTGCCTCTTTTTAGGCATATATAAATCCAGAAAAGTAGACAAAGTTCTTAAACTAGCCCTTGGAAACTCGTTGATGAGATGTACTGGAAAATAGCTCTGTCCATTCAAACTTCATTGGTTATATTGTATTTACTCAGACATTTGTATTAACTGTAGTTGCTAGGTTCTGAGATGAGGCTTGAGAACAAAGGATGTGGCTCTACTGGTATTTATGAAATCTTCAGGTTCATAACTGTCAATATAGTCTATAAGTATCTTTAGGTCTCCTTTCATTCAATACATTTTAAGTGGTTAGTTGTTCTGTATTAATAGGTAACAGCCAGGCTTTTGGAACTTTGGCTACTGAGGATCAAACTCAAGACTTTGCATATGGTGGCCAAGCACTGTACTACTGAGTTCCATTCCTTACCTGTAAAATTTGAAATTACTGAAATTTATTACATGGCGGCTTTAAGCCAAAGGTACTTTTTCTTTATCCTACCACAGAGACACTTGCTCAACAATGTTCATTGCTGCTCTATTCATAATAGCTAGAAATTGGAAACAACCTAGAATGGATAAAGAAAATATGGTACATTTACCAGAGAGAGAGAGAGAGAGAGAGAGAGAGAGTATTATTCAGCCATTTTTAAAACATGAAGTCATGAAATTCACAGGTAAATGGGTAGAACTAAAAAAATTAAAATAAAAATAAATTATCCTGAGTGAGGTATCCCATACCCAGAAAGACAAATATGGTATTATTTGCTTATATGTAGATATTAATTGTTAAGTCACACAGAACCACAGAGGATATGTACAAAGCAAGAATCAAGGATCTAGGTAAAACAGACAAACCTTATTTGAGAAGAAAAGTAGAATAGATAGTTATGAATGGTTAAGAGAAGGCTGGAACTGGAGGATCAAGTGAGGAGATGGAGAAAAGAGAGAGAAAAGGGAAGGACTTTGGGAAGATATAATTGAAATTAAGGATAATTTGATGGGTAGGATGAAAATCTAACACAATAAAAACTTTCTAAATCAAAAACAGATATGAAGGCAAATGGAAAATTCCAAACAATCCCCACAACACACTAAATATAGAGAAGTACAACTAGTGCATACATAGATCTTTCACTCCTATGGACCAGCATCATTAGTATATCACACTACTCTGCACACTAAACTAAAGTAGAAACATAAACACCAACCCAGTCACAATCCTTAGATCAACAATGTTGTCCTCACTGTAATATGTGCTAGGGAAATGGTGGCCCAAAACTTGTGTGTGGAATTAATAAAACAACATCTTATTTGACCTAACGACCACTCCATGAGATGGAACACTGCTTGAGTGACCAGATCAAGGCAGTAGACAACACAAGGACATAGAATAATCAATTAGTATTGTTCTAAAAAAAGAAAATGTAGCAATAAAATGACGCCAATGACACTGTGATATACTCATAGATCATTGCCTTGCTCAACCATCACCACAGAAACTTCTTACAGCAGCAGATGAAAACAAATACAGAAACTCACATCTAGACAATGTGGAAAGGATAAGAGACCTTGGAAGACTCAGTCCTAAGTGGAATGTCTCTATTAAATCCCTCCCCTTAGGGTTCAGGGAGCCTGTGGAAGAGGAGGTAAAGAGTTTAAGTCAGAGAATGAAGGACACCGAGCAAACAAGGCCCTCTAAATCAAGCTAAGCAAAGTTCATATGAACTCAAGACTGAAACGAAATACACAGGAGTCTGTACCAGGTCCTTTGCACGTACATTATGGATACAGTTTAGTGACCTTATTGAATTCCTGAGTATGAGAACAAGTGGGTCTCTAATTCTTGTGCCTTCTCTTGGGCTCTTTTCCTACATTGATTAGTCTTGTCCAACTTCACTGTGATAGTTTTTGCTTTAATTATATTTTGTTATATTTTTATGAATGAATGAATGAATGAATGAATGAATGAATGAAAACCTGGCCACTATGATAAAGGTTAACAACTGTATTGTTATACCTTCTGGGAAAGTCAGTTTTCTCCAATAGAGTGACACTGAATATTTCAACCATTTTAGGATAGGCTTCATGTTCAGGCGTAGTTGACCGACATATGGATTCCACAGTTTTTAGTGTATTTATGTTTGGTTACAGTTTGGTGGGGGTGCTGACTTTTCACTGTTTTGGGGTCTTGAGGGCTGAGGTTTTACTTTGTTTACTTGATTGGAGGTTGTTGTGTTGGGTTTTGATGGATTTTTCTTTTAGAAAGGACTTAAAATTGTTTGGGTAGGGAGGGGGAAAGGATCTGGAATGTCTTGAGAGGTGGGAGGAATATAATTAAAATACGTTTAAGTTTAAAACTTCTTTTAAATAATGAAAATATAATAAAAAAGAAGAAAAAGTGATGCCACCTAATCTCAGAAGAAGAAAATGTTCATTTCTCATATGTAAGTACTAGCCAATAAACAATTGTGTGTGTTTAGTGTATCACTTAGGAAAGAACATGAAATTATAATAACAAAGACAAAATGCTTACTAATGTATTAAACACACACACACGTAAATATTCAAAGTCCTGCCTCTTCTTCCTTAGCAATGAAAGTTTAATAAGCTAAGCCTGTGTTTTTTGTAGTAAGGAGCCTTTAATCCTACTTTTACTTCTAGAGGGATGAGAGTCTGTGCATAGGCAGCAATTTTTACTTTTTCTTCTAGCTTAAAACATTAAGTTGTGGGAAGTTATTCCCACAGTGTTAGTTAGTGGATCCAAAGCTAAGCTAACACGACCATTGTACTACATTGCCAAATTAAGTCTTTTTTTTGTGTGTGTGTACTTCGGAGAGCATGAAATTATAATTCTGAAAGCATGGCACAAACAAAAACTACTTGGATTAAGGCAGCTATCATGACCGCACAGCTTCCTTAAGATTCATGTAACAACTGAGGCCACAGTGTCCTCCACTCCATGTAAGCAGTGGAGTGTAGACTAAGTCAGTGATCTCACAAGCTAAATTCAGTAGTTGTAGGAGGAACTGGAAATTTTTTGATACACTTGCTAGTAGAACAGAACAAGAACCTGATAGAACTCATTATCTTTCGCACAAAATACTCTAGTGAGATTAGGTACTTAAATAGCCATTTAAAGCTTGGCTCCCAAGGCTACTTCTCTGACTTGATGTGCAATAGCACTATCTTAATAACATTTTTGATGCCTCAGTTTACACCTTTGTGAAGTGGTAGAACTGATCAGATGACTTTTGATATATCTTCACATGTCACTATTTATATAAATAAACAACATATTTAAGATAAACAGAGGACGGAGTATGAAACCAGCTACAGCTCCAATTCCTAAGCTCTAGCCTAGTTCTCTTAAATCAACGTGATTTTTATAAACTCACATTGATATGGTATCTGTACTAATATAGGTGTCATAGGCAATGTCTTCTGGTATCGATTCCTATTCTAACTCACAGAAATTCCACTCAAACCATAAAGGCCCATGGAAAAAAATAGGTCTGCCCCACCTATGTAAGATAACAGATTTTAAATGTTCTCACACTAAATACCTGTAGTAGCAGAAACAGCATCTATAGCCCTATAGCCCTCCCTGCTTCACCTTTGGTCCAGGACACCTACATGCATTTAGATTTAAGAGAAATGGATAAAGAATGGCCACCACAGCAAATGGGGTGTGTCACTTACCAGTCAGGGACAGGAAGAGTACAGCTACTGCAGAGATCTGCCCAGGCATGGCAGGTAAGATTATTCTACCACTGTTGTGTGCTTGAGTCTTCTGTAGGAATGGACTCAGTTTCAGAGCAGATCCACAGAACACCAAGGAACACCAAGCTCATCCACTTATGGCAGGGAAACTGATCTCACATCATGAGAGGTAGCTAATAGAGCCAAGCTTTGTTCTGTACCTCATAGTGAGAAAGTAAACACTTACCTCTTCCTGGAGTGTTTGAAAGAGATGAAAGTGTGGGTGGGGGCTAGTTAGGGTGAAGGGAAACAGAAATTATTTTTCCAGGAATGGTGGCAAATCTGGGGCATCTCCTTCCCTTATGAGATGGGTCTCCACTTTTTTTTTAACTAGATGTTTTCTTTATTTACATTTCAAATGTTATCCCCTTTCCTAGTTTGCCCTCCGAAAATCCCCTATCCCTTCCCCCCTTTCCCTGCTCCCCAAATCACCCACTCCCATTCCCAGTCCTGGCATTCCCCTATACTGGGGCATAGAACCTTCGCAGGACCAAGGGCCTCTCCTCCCATTGATGACCAACTAGGCCATCCTCTGCTATATATACAGCTAGAGCTACAAGTTTCACTATGTGTTTTCTTTGATTGGTGATTTAGTTCCAAGGAGCTCTGGGGGGTACTGGTTAGTTCATATTGATGTTCCTTCTATGGGGCTTCAAGACCCCTTCAGTTCCCTGGGTACTTTCTCTAGCTCCTTCATTGGTGACCCTGTGCTCTGTTCAATGAATGGCTGTGAGCATCCACTTCTGCACTGGCAGAGCCCCTCAGGAGACAGCTATATCAGGCTCCTGTCAGCAGGCTCTTATTGGCATCTGCTATAGTGTCTGAGTTTGGTGGTTATTTATGGGGTGAATCCCCAAGTGGAGCAGTTTCAGGATGGTCGTTCCTTCAGTCTCTGCTCCAAACTTTGTCTCTGTAACTCCTTCCATGGGTGTTTTTTCCCCCTTCTAAGAAGGATTCTGAGCTTCTGGGCTAATATCCACTTATCAGTGAGTACATATCATGTGTTTTCTTTTGTGATTGGGTTACCTCACTCAAGATGATATCCACCAGATACATCCATTTGTCTAAGAATTTCATAAATTCATTGTTTTTAATAGCTGAGTAGTACCATATTGTATAAACGTACCACATTTTCTGTATCCATTCCTCTATTGAGGGACATCTGGGTTCTTTTCAGCTTCTGGCTATTATAAATAAAGCTGCTATGTCTCCTCTTTATGTAATAGCTTGAAACCATTTCTATAAACTTTTGCCAGCCAGTTTCTCAATCACAAAGTTGTGGAGTAGTTCTAGAGTACTTTCTGTGTGCAAGGCATGCCACTGTGATGTTCATTGTTTCCTCATTTTGGAGGGTGTGTGTGTGTGTGTGTGTGTGTGTGTGTGTGTGTACTACAGAATAATGATGAAAAGCCAAGAGGCCACAGCAGAGTTAAAGAAGTTCTGGGATTAAATATATTTTTCCATTTTAATCAGTTCTATATATGTGTTACTTTATAAATATACAGACATTTTGATATATCTTATATTAACTTCTAGTTTAACTTTATGGTTAAAACAGTTCTAGAACTTAAATCTTACAAATTTTTGAGACTTCTTTTCTGACCAAGACTGTGACTATATTCATTTTATAGATTCTTACAATGAAGTACCATGGATGAGGCAACTCAGATGCCAGAAATTTACTTTCCTAAAATTCAGATAGTCTAAAGTCTGAGATCAGTCTATCACTAGGCTTATTTCTTCTAAGTCTAGTAGACTGGAGGCTATGGTCATCCACTGTGCATGCCTGTGTTCTGCTCTCCAATTCTTATGCCTATGCTTACAGCCTCATTTTACTTTTCAAAGACTCCATCTCCAAATATAGTCACATTTCAAGACAAAGGAGTCTTTTACCAATTAATCTGTTGGTGGAGAGGAATGATACATTTCCCATAACAATGGGTTAACTTACTAAATTTTAGCTATGCATTTAAGAAGAATACATTACCACACTTGTGTTCAATTCCTGTAATAAACACCGTGGTCAACGCAACTAGAAGAGGAAAGGATTAATTTCAGCTGGTAACTCCCAGGTCACAGTTCACTCCTGATGAAAATTGACACAAACTCAAGTCAGGAACATGGAAGCAGAAACTACTTCCAGTAAGTATAGAAGAATGTTACTTACTGGCTTGCTCCAATGGCTTTCTCAGGTTGCTCTTTCATACAACTCAGAACAACCTGACCAGAAGTGGCACCACTTCCAGTATGCTGGTCCCTCCCACATTAACAGAGAAAACGCCCTACAAATCTGTTCACAGGCTAATTTTATGGAGACTGAAGACAGGTAGTTCTCTAGGAGTTCCCCAGGACTCTAGTACCAGATTAGGACTGCTAAGTCCTCCAGTCTCATGAACTGAATAACTACTGGATTCTTGGCTTTTCTTTCTGTAGACAGCCATTGTGCTACAAAGCCTGAAAGCTACTTTAAAATCTGATATTTTTTTTCACTCTCTCAGTTCTGTTCCTTTAGTGAACCTTGACTAATATAGTTTGTAGTAACAGGAGTGGTTCTATAGAAACAGATTTCTAAGTTTTAAGTATCTAAAACACAGTCTGCAATTTGGCAATACCTATAGATTGAATAATACCACCGTAGCATGGATAACATTGGAAGCCCATGTTTAAAAATATTTAAAGGAATAACTGTGAGGGACAAGAAATTCAGTGACTTTAGGCAATTGGTTGTAAAATACAGAAAATTGTGATGGTGCCTGGTTCCTTCTATTAGCTGTGGATAAACTACACAACAAACACATAAGCTCACAGAAAAATATCAACTGGCTCTGGATTAGCCTAACAGTCTAAAAGTTTCTAAGTGTACCATGAAAGGACATCTTTTCTCCAGTGGTCATGGAATTCAAGTTGCAAAAAATGAAACCTAAGCTTTCATGAGATTGGCTGCAAAAATTCAACTCCCAGCTTCAAAGAGTGGGGATCTTGCAATCCTGGGTGGAAATGTGTGGGAGGACCCTAATGAAGCTGAGGGCTTTGAACCATCAAATTCTTAAGAGTTTTTCTCATCTGAGGAAGAAGTCTTTCTACCCTTAATAGATGATGCATCTTCACTGCCACCACCATGCCCTGTAATATTGCCTATTCTACCATTGTCCCAGGGAATTATTCCATCATTTTGTCTAAACCAGGAGAATCTTTTCTGAAGAAGATGCCAGGTATAGCAATACTGATGTCCCTCAATGCCCAACAACAGTCACTTTCAGACCAATAAGACTAAGCAGGCTTCTCCTATATGTGAGATAGAGACTGTAGTCCATGACGAAGTTACTACACCACTAAAGAGCTTAATAAATTTACTAATTCACTCAAGCAGAAGTCTGAGGAATATGTGTGGCCATAGATTTTAAGAGTGTGAAATACCCAGGATCTAAGGCTGTTCCACAGCCCTCTGTACACAGGTCCCACCAGGAGAGAGCTGGTCTCCCAGGAGTGCTCTCACTTCTGGGCTCAGAGGTGACATAGACATTTTCTCTCCAATAATTTTTCAAAGCAGGACTGGTGAGGAGTCACAGGGCACAGGAACAGTGGAGCAGCTGGGACAGAATCCTTCCAGTTACCATCTGCACCCAGGGCTAAGGCTGTTCCACAGCCCTTGGTACACATGTTCCACCAGGAGAGAGCTGGTCTCCCAGAAGTGCTGGCACAGGCTTACAGGCTACAGAAGGGACAAGCTCCAGAGAGAGAGAGCAAGACCAACTAACACAAGAGATAACCAGATGTTGAAAGGCAAGCACAAGAACCTTACCAACAGAAACCAAGGCTTCTTGGCATCATCAGAACCCAGTTTTCCAACCAAAGCAAGTCCTGGATACCAAAACACATGAGAAAAGCAAGATTTGGATTTAAAAATCACATCTCATGATGCTGGTAGAGGATTTTAAGAAGGACATAAATAGCTCCCTTAAAGAAATACAATAGAACACAGGTAAACATGTAGAAAACCTAAAGAGGAAACACAAAATCCCTTAAAGAATTACAGGAAAACACAACCAAACAGGTGATGGAATTGAACAAAACCATCCAGGATCTAAAAATGGAAGTAGAAATGATAAAGAAATAATCACAAAGGGAGACAACTCTTGAGATAAAAAACCTAGGAAAGAGATCAGGAGTCATAGATGCAACAGAAAACAAGAAATAAAAGAGAGAATCTCAGGCACAGAAGATACCATAGAAAATATTGACACAACAGTAAAAGAAAATGCAAAATGCAAAAAGATCCTAACCCAAAATGTCTAAAAATCCAGGACACAATGAGAAGACAAAACCTAAGGATAATATGTATAGAAGGGAGCGAAGATTCCCAACTTAAAGGACCAGTAAATATCTTCAACAAAATTATAGAAGAAAACTTCCCTAACCTAAAGAAAGAGATGCCTGTGAATATACAAGAAGCCTAAAGAACACCAAATAGATTGGACCAGAAAAGAAATTCCCCCTGTCACATAATAATCAAATCACCAAATGCACAAAACAAAGAAAGAATATTAAAAGCAGTAAGGGAAAAATGTCAAATAACATATAAAGGCAGACCTATCAGAATTACACCAGACTTCTCACCAGAAGCTATAAAAGCCAATAGATCCTGGGCAGATGTCATACAGACCCTAAGAGAACACAAATGCCAGTTCTGGCTACTATACCCAGCAAAATTCTCAGTTACCATAGATGGAGAAACCAAGATATTCCATGACAGAAACAAATTTACACAATATCTTTCCACAAATCCATCCCTTCAAAGGATAACAAAGGGAAAACTCCAACACAAGGAGGGAAACCACATCCTAGAAAAAGCAAGAAAAAAATCTTCTTTAAACAAACCAAAAAGAAGATAGCCACATAAACATAATTACACCTATAGCAACTAAAATAACAGGAAGCAACAATCACTTTTCCTTAATATCTCTTAATATTAACGGACTCAATTCTCCCAATAAAAAGACAGGCTAACAGACTAGTAACTAAACAGGACCCAACATTTTGCTGCATACAGGAAACCCACCTCAGTGACAAAGACAGACACTACCTCAGAGTAAAAGGCTGGAAAACAATTTTCCAAGAAAATTGTCGCCCGGGCTTCCATGCCAGCAGAGTCTTGCCCAACACCCGCAAGGGCCCACACGGGACTCCCCACGGGATCCTAAGACCTCTGGTGAGTGGAACACAGCGCCTGCCCCAATCCAATCGCGCAGAACTTGAGACTGCAGTACATAGGGAAGCAGGCTACCCGGGCCTGATCTGGGGCACAAGTCCCTTCCGCTCGACTCGAGACTCGAGCCCTGGGCTACCTTGCCAGCAGAGTCTTGCCCAACACCCGCAAGGGCCCACACGGGACTCCCCACGGGACCCTGAGACCTCTGGTGAGTGGAACACAGCGCCTGCCCCAATCCAATCGCGCGGAACTTGAGACTACAGTACATAGGGAAGCAGGCTACCCGGGCTTGATCTGGGGCACAAACCCCTTCCACTCCACTCGAGCCCCGGGCTACCTTGCCAGCTGAGTCGCCTGACACTCGCAAGGGCCCACACAGGATTCCACACGTGATCCTAAGACCTCTAGTGAGTGGAACACAACTTCTGCCAGGAGTCTGGTTCGAACACCAGATATCTGGGTACCTGCCTTGCAAGAAGAGAGCTTGCCTGCAGAGAATACTCTGCCCACTGAAACTAAGGAGAGTGCTACCCTCCAGGTCTGCTCATAGAGGCTAACAGAGTCACCTGAAGAACAAGCTCTTAACAGTGACAACTAAAACAGCTAGCTTCAGAGATTACCAGATGGCGAAAGGCAAACGTAAGAATCCTACTAACAGAAATCAAGACCACTCACCATCATCAGAACGCAGCACTCCCACCCCACCTAGTCCTGGGCACCCCAACACAACCGAAAATCTAGACCCAGATTTAAAAACATTTCTCATGATGATGATGGAGGACATCAAGAAGGACTTTCATAAGTCACTTAAAGAATTACAGGAGAGCACTGCTAAAGAGTTACAGGCCCTTAAAGAAAAGCAGGAAAACACAGCCAAACAGGTAGAAATCATTAAAGAAAAACAGGAAAACACATCCAAACAGGTGATGGAAATGAACAAAACCATACTAGAACTAAAAGGGGAAGTAGACACAATAAAGAAAACCCAAAGCGAGGCAACGCTGGAGATAGAAACCCTAGGAAAGAGATCTGGAACCATAGATGCGAGCATCAGCAACAGAATACAAGAAATGGAAGAGAGAATCTCAGGTGCAGAAGATTCCATAGAGAACATCGACACAACAGTCAAAGAAAATACAAAATGCAAAAGGATCCTAACTCAAAACATCCAGGTAATCCAGGACACAATGAGAAGACCAAACCTACGGATAATAGGAATTGATGAGAATGAAGATTTTCAACTTAAAGTGCCAGCTAATATCTTCAACAAAATAATAGAAGAAAACTTCCCAAACATAAAAAAAGAGATGCCCATGATCATACAAGAAGCCTACAGAACTCCAAATAGACTGGACCAGAAAAGAAATTCCTCCCGACACATAATAATCAGAACAACAAATGCACTAAATAAAGATAGAATATTAAAAGCAGTAAGGGAGAAAGGTCAAGTAACATATAAAGGAAGGCCTATCAGAATTACACCAGACTTTTCACCAGAGACTATGAAAGCCAGAAGAGCCTGGACAGATGTTATACAGACACTAAGAGAACACAAATGCCAGCCCAGGGTACTATACCCGGCCAAACTCTCAATTACCATAGATGGAGAAACCAAAGTATTCCACGACAAAACCAAATTCACACAATATCTTTCCACGAATCCAGCCCTTCAAAGGATAATAACAGAAAAGAAGCAATACAAGGACAGAAATCACGCCCTAGAACAACTAAGAAAGTAATCATTCAACAAACCATAAAGAAGACAGCCACAAGAACAGAATGCCAACTCTAACAACAAAAATAAAAGGAAGCAACAATTACTTTTCCTTAATATCTCTTAATATCAATGGACTCAATTCCCCAATAAAAAGACATAGACTAACAGACTGGCTACACAAACAGGACCCAACATTCTGCTGCTTACAGGAAACCCATCTCAGGGAAAAAGACAGACACTACCTCAGAGTGAAAGGCTGGAAAACAATTTTCCAAGCAAATGGACTGAAGAAACAAGCTGGAGTAGCCATTTTAATATCGGATAAAATCGACTTCCAACCCAAAGTTATCAAAAAAGACAAGGAGGGACACTTCATACTCATCAAAGGTAAAATCCTCCAAGAGGAACTCTCAATTCTGAATATCTACGCACCAAATGCAAGGGCAGCCACATTCATTAGAGACACTTTAGTAAAGCTCAAAGCATACATTGCACCTCACACAATAATAGTGGGAGACTTCAACACACCACTTTCTTCAAAGGACAGATCGTGGAAACAGAAACTAAACAGGGACACAGTGAAACTAACAGAAGTTATGAAACAAATGGACCTGACAGATATCTACAGAACATTTTATCCTAAAACAAAAGGATATACCTTCTTCTCAGCACCTCACGGGACCTTCTCCAAAATTGACCATATAATTGGTCACAAAACAGGCCTCAATAGATACAAAAATATTGAAATTGTCCCATGTATCCTATCAGATCACCATGCACTAAGGCTGATCTTCAATAACAAAAAAAATAACAGAAAGCCAACACTCACGTGGAAACTGAACAACACTCTTCTCAATGATACCTTGGTCAAGGAAGGAATAAAGAAAGAAATTAAAGACTTTTTAGAGTTTAATGAAAATGAAGCCACAACGTACCCAAACCTATGGGACACAATGAAAGCATTTCTAAGAGGGAAACTCATAGCTCTGAGTGCCTCCAAGAAGAAACGGGAGACAGCACATACTAGCAGCTTGACAACACATCTAAAAGCTCTAGAAAAAAAGGAAGCAAATTCACCCAAGAGGAGTAGACGGCAGGAAATAATCAAACTCAGGGGTGAAATCAACCAAGTGGAAACGAGAAGAACTATTCAAAGAATTAACCAAACGAGGAGTTGGTTCTTTGAGAATATCAACAAGATAGATAAACCCTTAGCTAGACTCACTAAAGGGCACAGGGACAAAATCCTAATTAACAAAATCAGAAATGAAAAGGGAGACATAACAACAGATCCTGAAGAAATCCAAAACACCATCAGATCCTTCTACAAAAGGCTATACTCAACAAAACTGGAAAACCTGGATGAAATGGACAAATTTCTGGACAGATACCAGGTACCAAAGTTGAATCAGGATCAAGTTGACCATCTAAACAGTCCCATATCACCTAAAGAAATAGAAGCAGTTATTAATAGTCTCCCAACCAAAAAAAGCCCAGGACCAGATGGGTTTAGTGCAGAGTTCTATCAGACCTTCAAAGAAGATCTAATTCCAATTCTGCACAAACTATTTCACAAAATAGAAGTAGAAGGTACTCTACCCAACTCATTTTATGAAGCCACTATTACTCTGATACCTAAACCACAGAAAGATCCAACAAAGATAGAGAACTTCAGACCAATTTCTCTTATGAATATCGATGCAAAAATCCTCAATAAAATTCTCGCTAACCGAATCCAAGAACACATTAAAGCAATCATCCATCCTGACCAAGTAGGTTTTATTCCAGGGATGCAGGGATGGTTTAATATACGAAAATCCATCAATGTAATCCATTATATAAACAAACTCAAAGACAAAAACCACATGATCATCTCGTTAGATGCAGAAAAAGCATTTGACAAGATCCAACACCCATTCATGATAAAAGTTTTGGAAAGATCAGGAATTCAAGGCCCATACCTAAACATGATAAAAGCAATCTACAGCAAACCAGTAGCCAACATCAAAGTAAATGGAGAGAAGCTGGAAGCAATCCCACTAAAATCAGGGACTAGACAAGGCTGCCCACTTTCTCCCTACCTTTTCAACATAGTACTTGAAGTATTAGCCAGAGCAATTCGACAACAAAAGGAGATCAAGGGGATACAAATTGGAAAAGAGGAAGTCAAAATATCACTTTTTGCAGATGATATGATAGTATATATAAGTGACTCTAAAAATTCTACCAGAGAACTCCTAAACCTGATAAACAGCTTCGGTGAAGTAGCTGGATATAAAATAAACTCAAACAAGTCAATGGCCTTTCTCTATACAAAGAATAAACAGGCTGAGAAAGAAATTAGGGAAACAACACCCTTCTCAATAGTCACAAATAATATAAAATATCTTGGCGTGACTCTAACTAAGGAAGTGAAAGATCTGTATGATAAAAACTTCAAATCTCTGAAGAAAGAAATTAAGGAAGATCTCAGAAGATGGAAAGATCTCCCATGCTCATGGATTGGCAGGATCAACATTGTAAAAATGGCTATCTTGCCAAAAGCAATCTACAGATTCAATGCAATCCCCATCAAAATTCCAACTCAATTCTTCAACGAATTGGAAGGAGCAATTTGCAAATTTGTCTGGAATAACAAAAAACCTAGGATAGCAAAAAGTCTTCTCAAGGATAAAAGAACTTCTGGCGGAATCACCATGCCAGACCTAAAGCTTTACTACAGAGCAATTGTGATAAAAACTGCATGGTACTGGTATAGAGACAGACAAGTAGACCAATGGAATAGAATTGAAGACCCAGAAATGAACCCACACACCTATGGTTACTTGATCTTCGACAAGGGAGCTAAAACCATCCAGTGGAAGAAAGACAGCATTTTCAACAATTGGTGCTGGCACAACTGGTTGTTATCATGTAGAAGAATGCGAATCGATCCATACTTATCTCCTTGTACTAAGGTCAAATCTAAGTGGATCAAGGAACTTCACATAAAACCAGAGACACTGAAACTTATAGAGGAGAATGTGGGGAAAAGCCTTGAAGATATGGGCACAGGGGAAAAATTCCTGAACAGAACAGCAATGGCTTGTGCTGTAAGATCGAGAATTGACAAATGGGACCTAATGAAACTCCAAAGTTTCTGCAAGGCAAAAGACACCATCAATAAGACAAAAAGACCACCAACAGATTGGGAAAGGATCTTTACCTATCCTAAATCAGATAGGGGACTAATATCCAACATATATAAAGAACTCAAGAAGGTGGACTTCAGAAAATCAAATAACCCCATTAAAAAATGGGGCTCAGAACTGAACAAAGAATTCTCACCTGAGGAATACCGAATGGCAGAGAAGCACTTGAAAAAATGTTCAACATCCTTAATCATCAGGGAAATGCAAATCAAAACAACCCTGAGATTCCACCTCACACCAGTCAGAATGGCTAAGATCAAAAATTCAGGTGACAGCAGATGCTGGCGTGGATGTGGAAAAAGAGGAACAGTCCTCCATTGTTGGTGGGAGTGCAGGCTTGTACAACCACTCTGGAAATCAGTCTGGCGGTTCCTCAGAAAACTGGACATAGTACTACCGGAGGATCCAGCAATACCTCTCCTGGGCATATATCCAGAAGATGCCCCAACAGGTAAGAAGGACACATGCTCCACTATGTTCATAGCAGCCTTATTTATAATAGCCAGAAGCTGGAAAGAACCTAGATGCCCCTCAACAGAGGAATGGATACAGAAAATGTGGTACATCTACACAATGGAGTACTACTCAGCTATTAAAAAGAATGAATTTATGAAGTTCCTAGCCAAATGGATGGACCTGGAGGGCATCATCCTGAGTGAGGTAACACATTCACAAAGAAACTCACACAATATGTATTCACTGATAAGTGGATATTAGCCCCAAACCTAGGATACCCAAGATATAAGATATAATTTGTTAAACACATGAAACTCAAGAAGAATGAAGACTGAAGTGTGGACACTATGCCCCTCCTTAGATTTGGGAACAAAACACCCATGGAAGGAGTTACAGAGCCAAAGTTTGGAGCTGAGATGAAAGGATGGACCATGTAGAGACTGCCATATCCAGGGATCCACCCCATAATCAGCATCCAAACGCTGACACCATTGCATACACTAGCAAGATTTTATTGAAAGGACCCAGATGTAGCTGTCTCTTGTGAGACTATGCCGGGGCCTAGCAAACACAGAAGTGGATGCTCACAGTCAGCTAATGGATGGATCATAGGGCTCCCAATGGAGGAGCTAGAGAAAGTAGCCAAGGAGCTAAAGGGATCTGCAACCCTATAGGTGGAACAACATTATGAACTAACCAGTACCCTGGAGCTCTTGACTCTAGCTGCATATATATCAAAAGATGGCCTAGTCGGCCATCACTGGAAAGAGAGGCCCATTGGACTTGCAAACTTTATATGCCCCAGTACAGGGGAACACCAGGGCCAAAAAGGGGGAGTGGGTGGGCAGGGGAGTGGGGGTGGGTGGATATGGGGGACTTTTGGTATAGCATTGGAATTGTAAATGAGTTAAATACCTAATAAAAAATGGAAAAAAAAAAAAAGAAAATTGTCCCAAGAAACAAGCTGGAATAGCCAATCTAATACCGAATAAAATTGACTGTCAACCTAAAGTTATCAAAAAAGATAAGCAGGGACACTTCATACTCATCAAAGGAAAAATCTACCAGAATGAACTCCCAATTCTGAATATCTATGCTCCTAAAGCAAGGGCAACCACATTCATTAAAAAACAAAAAACAAACAAACAAACAAAACCTAAAAACAAAAACAACTTTACTCAAAGCACACATTGCACCTCATACAATAATAGTGGGAGACTTCAACACCCCACTCTCATCAATGGATGGATCATGGAAACAGAAACTAAATAGAGACACACAGTGAAACTGACAGAAGTTATGAACCAAATGGATTTAACAGATATCTGTAGAACATTTTATCCTGAAGCAAAAGAATATACCTTCTTCTCAGTACCTCACAGTACCTTCCCCAAAATTGACCGTATAATTGTTCACAAAAGAGGCCTCAACAGATACGAGAAGACTGAAGTAATACCATGTATCCTATCAGATCACCACTGACTAAGGCTGATCTTCAAGTTCTAAGCATAAATGGGAGAGTGTTAAATGACTTCCAGCCCATCCCAGAGAAATTTGGCAGTGTATAAAGGCAGTTTGATTGTCATAATTTTTAAGTAGGTAGTAGATGTGGAGACATGTTATGGAGTGGAAAGAGGCTAAAACTGCTACTAAACACCCTACAGTGCATATCCTAGATTCAGCATCAATTTATCTGGCCCCACATGACAAAACTCACAGTCAACAAGCCCTTGCCTGAGCTTCTCAGTATTGTACTTTAGGAGAGTCAACACCCTCAGCTGCAGTTCCCAGAGTAAGATGCAGAGTCTGTTCTCCACTTTAGGTGCCCATGGCCAAGTCCACACTGCTGCCTCCCTCTCCTGAGAACAACATATACCCAGGCAGGGATGGTGGCCATCTGTCATATGAATCAAGGGCAGTATTTCATGTGTCCTGCCCTCACTGACACTACCTGCACCAGGACACAAGTCTTCACCTCTGCAACACACAGCAGTGTGAGAGATAGACAATACCTTGAAGCAATTCTCCATGATGTGGGTGGCCCTGAAGCATCAAGAAGAAAGTCAGAAATCCATTAGCCTGACTATTCAGCAGCTAGGCTTTCTCTCGTCTTCTGCACCCATCTTTCCTATATCCTTTCTTTCATCACATTTGGTACTTTTTCTCCTCTCCAGAAAAATGAACTTGAACCCACTGGTTTCACAAAAGTTATTCAACAGGAAAAGACCTACTAAGTGAGATATGGGGACAAAAGTGAACTCTCATAGTAGCAATAGGAGAATGCATTGACCCAGACAATGCCTACTAGGTGATGCCCATGTTTGCCACTGAGATCCTTCCTATCAGGATCCCTTAGTTGTAACCAGAACCCAGCACTGTCAAGAAGGTGATGCAGGGTGGCATGCAAAACTCAGCTTCCTAACTGGTCTAGGTATTAATGGGAGAGAATCCTGAAAAGAGAGAGAAAGAAGCTGAGGAGGGAGGGGCAGCTGACGAAGGATGGCAATGAGGAAAGGCATGAGAAAGGCAAGAAGAAAGTTACTTCTCCTTTCCCATAGTTTCTGCTTCTTCATCATTTCTAGGGTTTCCATGGGGATAAGATACCTGCATAAGCAGCTTCCTTAGGGAGCCAAGTAAGGAATTGGCTCCATGGTAGGAGTTTAGATGGTCCCACTGCCCAACAGCAGGGTGTGGGGAGCAATGCTGTCTCAGGAATACAGCCTCACTATCTCTTACTTCTATACCATCTTTCATTGAGATGGCATTTCTCACTGTTTGATCTGAGAAAAAAAAGGGGGGCTCCCAGGATGATTGATTATCCTAAAGAAGGATCTATAGTGCTCAGACACAAAGCCAGAGATTCCTGAACTGAAACTGACTAGAAAGCCTCCTCCCTGAGAACTAACTCATGGTACCAAAAGCAACTCATAGGACTCTGATGCCTATGAACCACCACAACCAGCTTGAAATAACACCCTAAGGCTGCAATAGTGATACCCATTCCTTGGCAGTAACCAGCATCTAACTGAATATAAGAACCACTCATCAAGAGGGAAATTGTGCCTGGTATCAGAAACCTAGGCAACTACTCAGAGCTATTGAAATCACAGATCTTAGGGGAAAACCTACCACTGCCATTTTATTAAACCAGCATACTACTTAAGTATATTCTAAATATTTGTCCTTATACCCCCAGATGAATATAGTTTTCATCCTCTTCTCTTCGCAACAGATGGAGACTTAGAGAAAATTACAACGAGTAAGAATGTAGAATTGTGGACCCCAGTCCCAACTGATACATCTTCAAAACACCTGCTACACCTAAAACTCAAGGAACTTTGTGGAAGAGAACAGAAAGATTAAGAGCCATGGGGATCAGGAAATGTGCTATGAAACTGTCTTCTGGTAATGTCAGAAGCTACACCCATAAAGTCTCACCAATATGACTGCCTAAGAATAAACTGAACAAGCACTACAACAATAGACATGCTAAAGTGGATAGAGGACCTATGAGATTCCTAACCCTACACAAAGAACTACAGACAGCTAAGAAATGCTGGGAGCTGGAGAAACAGTCTTTTCCAGGGAAGAGCAAGCCAATTGGTCATTCAGTACTAAATGGTCAGCTCTGAAATGCAGATACACAAGTAGCATTATACAGACAGACTGAGTAGGTTATATTTATATTTATATATGGATATACATAATCATACAATAACAGTTAGTGAAAAACATGGTGATGAATTTGAAACAGAGCAAGGAAAGGTATATAGGAAGATTTAGAAGGAGGAGAAGGTAGAAGGGATGATGTAACTATATTATAATCTCAAAAGTGAAAGAGATAATCTTAAAGAAAAAAATGTAAAGTGCTTTCTGCACCCTGGGTTGGATGGGACCTGAGGTAACCCAGGAACTGAAAGACAAGTTCCAGCCAATTTGCAGGATGTGATGAAGTGGAGTTCCAGAAACAAGTAATGCTCGCTAGCTGCTTTCTTGGACCCTAGTAAGACACCCAGAACTACTTAGCTGTCCACTGAAAACTGTGAACATCTATTGTAGGTTTAAGTTACTTGGGTTTGGAGATCTTGTTAAACCTATAAATAGCCAATCCACACTTGAGAAATTGGTGAGGGATGATAGCAGAGGGACCTGGCTCAGTCGTGTTTGCTCCTTATAGGAAATGCCACATGAGACATGTTTAGGTGATTGTCCTACACTGGTGCCTACTGATGTCAGTAACATCAGTGAAGATGAAAAAAACAGGCTTCCTGTAAAGTCTGCAAGGGGCCTTGTCCTCTGTCACCACCCTCTATGATCCAGAAAGGCACACACAGTGTTGAGATACCAGGGGCCACAGAGCCACCTGCTGACAGACAGGGTGCAAGTCCACCTTGGTGACTCTCATACTAAGGAGGGAAGAATTGGCAGGCAATTATAGAAATGCGGGCCTAAGGAATTCTGGCTACTTAGAAGACTGAGCCCTGGGGGCAGGGATGCCCCAAGATGGAAACATTGTTTGCTGTTACTGGCTCCCTAAAGGAGAGAGATCAGAGGGAAGCTCCGGGCAAAGAACAGAGGGCTGTCATGCACTTAGCTCAACTATTCCAGGGCTTACCTTAGCCATGTCCACTCTAAAATATAAAAAATATTGAACTTATAAAAAAGACAGATCCTCCAAGCTCTACTGAGACTCAGGGTCCACTTCCCTCTGTCTGTGCCACTTGTGACAGAGACAGTGAAAGAAACTACCATGTTCAGTAATGGAAGCCAGTGGCCTCTGCTGCTCTTCCACCTCCTCTGTGAATGTGGAGGTAAATGGGACACCCATAGGACCCCAAGCTGGTTTAGAGCTAGGTTTTCATTGAGAAGTGCACATTTTATATCTCAACATAGTGTATACATAGAAAATAAAAGGTCAACAAAATTAAAATGAAAACATATAGGGCAGAATTTCCCCTTACACTCAGTGATGCCCTTGTCTGTCTCATCCTGTCCCTTCCCATCCACAGGGTCTGTTCTATTCTACAGAATAGAGCTGAAAACATGATACAGGAGGTGGGGCTGGGGAAGTCACAACATCTCAACATCCAAATGTTCTGGACCTCAGCCTCCCAGGGATGTTGATACAGAGACAATACTCTATTCACCTGGTCGCACCATGGCTCCTGGAAAGCCCAGGATTCTCAGGCCCTGTAAATCTTGGAGAGCACTCTGCAGTCCAAGCACCAGAACACAGGGAGAAGCGGGTAGCTCGTAGGCATCAAATCCATGACAGTTATTGATCATCAGGCCAAAGGCCGTAAGTGGGCCCTGACCTCTGAACAACCGTCCCTCCCTTGCCTCGTCCCTGCTAGTTCCTAATCTGCCTTTGCTTGTACCTTAAGTCATCTACATGTTTAGTCCTCTCCTGCCTTCACTGACATAGGCTCTACTGCCCTGTCTTGGGTATAAAGGCTTTAGCAGCACTGAAGGCACACAGTCTCAGTCAGGATCTTTTCAGTCACCAGAACGGATGCAAGTAAGCAGAGAGGCAGCCACTATCTACTGCTCAAAATCAGCAGATCTGGGTTTGAGTCTCACTGCCACTCAATAGAGATGTCATTTATTCTCTTTGACCACACAACTTCTTTTTAAAAAAAAAATCTCTAAAATCAGAATAATTCCTAGTTTACAATGCTGGTAAGAAGATTAGCTATAATTCAGAAAAATGAGATCCCTGTTCATCATAGAAATTCAATAAATAGTACTTGTGATGGTCATGGCTAGTAATCACCACAGTAAAACTGAAGCAAGGCTCTGGGCAACTCTGGTCTTTCCAGTATGTTAGCATACTTATTTTGGGGTAGAATTCACTTGCCATGCCTCATCATCATATACTCTCAGGATATATGAAACCAGTTATAAAAGTATCAAATGGTTTTAAACTAGAGCACACATGCACACGCACAAACACACACACACACACACACACACACACACACCATATGTGGTGGGGGAAAGGTTTGACAGGTTGTTGGTGGTGGTTGGTGGTTTATGGGTTTTTTGTTTTGTTTTTGTTTGATTGATTGATTGATTGATTGATTGATAACAGCAAACTTTTAAAGGACAGATACATTCTTGCAATATGTGGAGAATGACTGTCCTCAAAGCCAGCAGCTGGCAAAGGAGTTGTTCTCTGAGTTTTGAAGTCACTTTCAGGCTGTGTGGCAAAATAAGTAGACTGTTAATTGAGGTTGGGTAAGAGGAAAAGCGAACCACAGACCTTCGTAGACAAATGCTGTAGTTCACACCACATGGTTCCCTGCATGGATTAGGGAATATAGTTTTAATAATTTTATAGTTCTAATGTGTAATTCTGATTAAACATATTGAGTAGAATTTACCAAATAAAGCTGTCAGTAAATTTAAAGTAGCCTTAATGCCGCATCTTCTTGTGCAGTGCCAGCCTCCTCCCGTAAACAAAATGGTGGAGGTCGGTGTGAACGAATTTGGCTGTATTGGACGCCTGGTTACCAGGGCTGCTGTCTGCTCTCCACTTGGCAAAGTGAAGATTGTTGCCACCAGTGACCCCTTCATTGACCTCAACTACATGGTCCACATGTTCCAATATGACTCCACCCACGATGGCACAGTCAAGGCCGAGAATGGGAAGCTTGTCATCAACAGGAAGCCCATCACCATCTTCTAGAAGCAAGATCCCGCTAATGGGCCGTGATGGCCGAAGGGCTGCCCAGAACATCATCCCTGCATCCACTGGTGCTGCCAAGGCAGTGGGCAATGTAATCCCAGAGCTGAACGGGAAGCTCACTGGCATGGCCTTCCGTGTTCCTACCCGCAATGTATCCGTTGTAGATCTGACAAGCCGCCTGAAGAAACCTACCAAGTATGATGACATCAAGAAGGTGGTGAAGCAGGCATCTGAAGGCCCACTGAAGGGCATCCTGGGCTACACTGAGGACCAGGTTGTCTCCTGCGACTTCAACAGCAACTCCCACTCCTCCACCTTTGATGCTGGGGCTGGCATTGCTCTCAATGACAACTTTTTAAAGTTCATTTCCTGGCATGACAATGAATACGGCTACAGCAACAGGGTGGTAGATCTCATGGCCTACATGGCCTCCAAGAAGTAAGAAACCCTGGACCACCCACCCGAGCAAGGACACTGAGAGCAAAAGAGAGGCCCTCGGTTGCTGAGGAGTCCCTATCCCAACTCTGCCCCCAACACTGAGCATCTCCCTCACAGTTTCCATCCCAGACCCGCATAATAACAGGAGGGGCCTAGGGAGCCCTCCCTACTCTCTTGAATACCATCAATAAAGTTAGCTGCACCCCAGATAGATAGATAGATAGATAGATAGATAGATAGATAGATAGATAGATAGATAGATAGATAGATAGATAGATAGATAAAGTAGCCTTAACAAAATAAATGTTTTTGATAAATTAGAATTTGAAGACAAAATTGTGCCTTTTCTCTTATTACCCACTAGGTGGCAGAATGTAACCATGGTATATCCTGCTGACAGTTCTTATTGGCAAAGATGTTAAATGAGTGAACTAATTTCTTTTATTATTATTATTATTATTATTATTACGTATTTTCCTCAATTACATTTCCAATGCTAGCCCAAAAGTCCCCCATGCCCTCCCCCGCACTCCCCTACCCACCCATTCCCACTTTTTGGCCCTGGCATTCCCCTGTACTGGGGCATATAAAGTTTGCGTGTCCAATGGGCCTCTCTTTCCAGTGATGGCCAACTAGGCCATCTTTTGATACATATGCAGCTAGAGTCAAGAGCTCCGGTTAGTTCATTTCTTTTTAAAACCAGCAATATTTTTCTATTCCTTTAAACTAAGCACATTCCTAACGTTCAACCCCAGAATGTCAACCAAAGTTCACGATTTCCATTGGTAGCAGAGGATCTTCTCTAAAGCCACGCTTAAGGCCTGGGCTCCTCTTCTTGTCTTCCAGAGGATGATGGATAACTATGGCTGAGGGTCAGATGCTAACAGAGAACTTGGTACAAAGGCTAAGAGCGTCTGCATGTTTATCCTTACAAGGCTGTGTTTAATCCCATCATGTAAAATAAATGATAAAGGAATTTAAGCATAAAGAGACAAACCTGCTTTTCAAGCGAGACTGGAGAGATGACTCAGGGGTTAAGAGCACTGGCTGATCTTTCAGAGGACCCATCTAGTCTCCAAAATTAACATGGTGGCTCACAACTGCCTGTGGCTCTGGTTCTAGGGTTCAATGCCTTGTTCCAGCCTTCTCAAGCACTGCATGTATGTGGTGTACAAACATACCTGCAGGCATTCACACATACACATGAAATAAAAATAAAAAAATCTAAAAACAAAAAACAAGGCTCTGCTTCTCATTTGCTCTCTCGAACTCTCACAGGATGGAGCACTAAAATGCTCCCAGGGGGACAAGACGGAAATAGGATATTTTATTTGGTGCAGCTTGGGCTATGTCTGCTGAATCTAATGGGGCACAAGTATAATAGGATTCAAGAAATTCACTAGACTGGATGTGGGCACAGGATGTGGGTTCCAGGGAAACCCTGAATGTTGAATGTGACATGGGCAGCTGGAGGGAGCACAGGTAGCCCATCTGGGCCTACGCTGCTATGCCTCTCTCTACCAGTGACTACAGGGTCACTGGTGAGAAACAGGGCTAATGTCACTATGAAGTTCCATAGGAATGGAGACAGGATGGGAGGTCGAGCTGAGCAGGTGGAAGCTGCAGAATTAGGGGAGATCCATACTCAAAAAGTATGGCTATGTGATCCCTGGTAGAGAACATGGCAAGTGTCACTGGCTGGGTGACTTTGGGTATCACCCAAAGATTTGTAGAAGGGACAGACGCAGGCAGTAATGCAGGGCCATGAGGACTAGAATCTTCAATGAATTCCCAACAATGTCTACTACTCACCTGAATGCTTAAGACTTCAAAAATACTCCTAACATAAAATGTTAAATATGAGCCTTTTATTAAGGCAATAATATATGCAAAATCATAGACATATATGTCTGTTGACTACCTCTGTTAATTTCCTTTTCATGGTGGATATTTAGGAGCTACCATACCAACAATAAAAATTAGCACCTATAAGCAGTTTGGATTACCCTTATATGACAGAGGCTGCTATTATTAAATCCTAAGATAATAATAACTAGAGCATTACATTTTGATATAAATTTTAGCTTTTATCATTAAAAGGCAAAAGCTATTTTCTAACTACTTGTTCTGTTGTATTTCAAAAACCAGTTTCTCAGGATTCTTATCTTGTCTAATCTAAGCTAAAGAGAAAGAAAGTATTAATTTTAAAAGGAAGCTTTTGGTTCCTTCTCTGCATGCATAAATTGGCAAATGATACAAATTCTTTGGTATTTTTTAAAACATCTATTTGTTGTGTATTATGCTGGTTAATCTCCATGGCTAACACACCTGGGAAGAGGGACCTTCAATTGAGAGACTGTCTTCATGGCCTATGGGAATGTCTGTGTGGTATTTTCATGATTCAAATGATGAGGGAGGGCCCAGGGCCCATCCCATAGTGAGCGGTAGCATCCCTCTGTAGATGGGCTTGGACTGTGTAAAAATGCTAGATGAACATCCAGAGAAAGTGAGCTTTCTCTAGTGAGCAGTGGTCCCCATGGTCTCTGACTCAATTTCTGTTCTGCTCTGAATTCCTGACTTGGCTTCCCATGATGATATACTATAACCTGTAAGACCAAATAAATTCTTTCCTTCTTGAGTTGCTCTTGGTCAGTGTCTTATCACAGTAACAAAGAACCAAACCACAACATGCATGGTAGTATGTTTACACGTGCTTATCTTTCTATATATATGGCAGTGATTGGCTTATGAATAAGTGGACATGTTAATTGAGACTTCTAAGCTACTCCAAATTATTTCTAGTTTATAATATAACTAAAATTTTAGGGGTAAATTCTAGGGCTAAAATTTAGGGATAAATAGTTTAAAAGGTTTAGTCAAGCTGTTACTTGATAAATCATTGTTTCCACTCTGATTCTATATATGGTCTTAAGGGAAAAGAAAATCCCTATTGCTTGGAAAAGAAACAGGCTTTCAGGCCATGCAAAGCCCTGGTCCAGGTTACAGTCATATCTTCATAGATTGCTGTTCTCATCTGAAGGTGATCGTCTAGGCTCTGCTATTCCAAGTCTGCAGATTGAGAGTGCAACCTAGCCCTGTACTTCCAGCTTTCCCTATGTAATTAATTTGCTTACAGAACAAAGGTTTTATGTTTTATCAAAATAATTGTTTTTATTCTGTACTAAATGTGTCAGGTACTAATTAAGAAACAACGTCTTACATTAGGCTTTATTTTTAAAAAAAGGATCTCTGTCAAGCTTTATCTCAGTGGCATTCAACAGCTACATTTTAAAAGCAAGAGTTGTTCCTTAATGGTAATATAATTGACATCTGGGTGCTCAATAACCATACAGAGAGACCTATACTAACACATGCATAGATGTCAAGAGTTGGCCCATATGTATAAGTCAACTAGGTTCCAGAGAGCTATAAGATATCTCTCAAAGGATCCTACAGCTCTGATGAGTCATCTGGACCCTTGATTAGAGAGGCCATGAATATTTCAGAGGACAGATTGTAACCAGTATAAAAGGAGAGTCAATACAGACATGCTCCCTATGCCTCTTAAGGAAATGAAATGCTCAAAAAGTATTTGACTCATGCCTAGCTGATGGCACAGTTGGTAAAAGGCTTAAGGAACCAAAGTTTCTTCACAAGTCTCAAGTAATCCCTGAGGATTAATCTCTCAACTAGCTTTGACATTAGGAAATAGGTTAAGTATCCACATTTTGGTCTTCCTTCTTCTTGAGTTTCATGTGTTTTGCAAATTGTATCTTGGGTAGTCTAAGTTTCTGAGTTAATATCCACTTATCAGTGAGTGCATATCATGTGTATTCTTTTGTGAGTGGGCTTAGTTCCTTCTTAGAATGGAGAACAAAATACCCATGGAAGGAGTTACAGAGACAAAGTTCAGAGCTGAGTCGAAAGAAAGGACCATCCAGAGACTGCCCCATGCTGGGATCCATCCCATATACAACCTCCAAACCCAGAAACTATTGCATATGCCAGAAAGATTTTGCTGACAGGACCCTGATATAGCTGTCTCTTGTGAGGCTATGCCAGTGCCTGGCAAATACAGAAGTGGATGCTCACAGTCATCTATTGGATGGAACACAAGGCCCCTAAAGAAGGAGCTAGAGAAAGTACCCACGGAAGTAAAGGGGACAGCAACCCTATAGGAGGATCAACAATATGAACTAACCAGTACCCCCCAGAGCTGTGTCTCTAGTTGCATATGTAGCAGAGGATGGCCTAATTGGGAGGAGAGGCCATTGGAAAGATCATATGCCCCAGTACAGGGGAATGCTAGGGCCAGGAAGTGGGAGTGGGTGGGTTGGGGAGCAGGGTGGGGGGTTGTATAGGGGACTTTGGGGATAGCATTTGAAATGTAAATGAAGAAAATATCTAACAAAAACAATGGAGAAAAGAGGAAATGGGTTAAACAAATCTCCCACGGCCTTTTTTCCTCACTTAATCCCTTTTTTGCACACTGACAAGTAAGTAATCTTTACTCCTGTTCATCCTCCAATTCTAATTCCCCAGTTTTATCTCCAGCTTTGTGGCCTCTCCTTCCTCCCTGCTCCCATTCTCAGGGAACTAAACAAAACTTCTCCCACAACCTTACTTCCTCACTGCATCCCTCCATTTTAGTCACCAACAACCTGGGCACTCTCTCCATGGATACCCACTACCCATGGAAAAAGGTAGGCAATTTTAATTATATATAATAAGTTATATATGGTTTTAACACACAGGCACAAAACAGCCAGGAAATCTGCACAATGGGAAGATACAGAATCTACAAATAATAGCAAAAAGAGGAGGAGGGGAGGAGGAGGAAGAGGAGGAGGAGGAGGAGGAAGAGGAGGGGAGAAGGAGGCGGTGGAGGAAGAGAAGCAGCAGCAGCTCAGATCAAAGGCCCAGAAAAATATTTTCAGCAATATCATAGAAGAAAAGTTTCCTAACCTAAAGAAGGTGCTTATTAACGTACAAGAAGAATAAGAACACCAAATAGACTAAGTCAGGAGAAAAATCTCTATGAAACATAAGGATTGAAACACTAACTTTACAGACCAAAGAAAAAAGCTGAAAAAGAAAAAGACCAATTAACCTATACAGGCAGACCATATTAGAATAACACGTGTTTTTTTCAGTGGGGACCCTAAAAGCCAGAAGAGCCTGGGCAGATGTTCCACAAACTCTAAAAGACTACGGATGGCAGTCCATAGTGCTATACCCATCAAAACTTTCAATCACAGTAAATGGAAAGCAAAAGACATTCCATGATAAACCCAACTTTAAGTAATGTCTGTTTACAAATCCAGTTCTACAGAAGGCACAAGAAGAAAAATTTCAATCAGAAATTGTTGATTACACCCAAGAAAACACAAGGAAGAATAATAATAATCTCAGACCAGAAAGTCAAAAGAGGCAGGAAAAAGCCCTACATCTCAACAGCAAAACAATCAGTAAACACTGCTCATTGATAATTCACAACATCAATAGTCTCAAGACACCAATAAAGAGACACATACTAGCAAAGTGGATATGAAAACAGGTGCAGTCTGCTGTATCCAGGAAATATGGCTTATCATCAAGGACAAATGTCACCTCAGGGTAAAAGTATGTAAAAAGATACTCTTAAGTAAATTGTTCCAAGAGAAAACTGGCATAGTCATTTTTGTAGTCATCAAACTAGACTTCAAGCAGAACAAATACAAAGAGATGGGGAAGGACACTATATATTGATCAAAGGAAAATTTTATCAACAAGATATTCCAATTCTAACATCTTTGCACCAAACACAAGGACACTCAAGATCATAAAAGAAACTTTAATACAGCTAACATCACATATTGATCCTTACACAGTGATAGTGGATGACTTCAAGATTTCACTGCCACCAATAGACAGGTTATCCAGACAAGACAAAACAGAGAAATACTGGTGCTGACATCATAAACCAAATTGGCCTAAGAGATATTTACAGGATATTTCAGCCAAAACACAGAAGAATATACTTTCTTCTGAGCAGCTTTCTCCAAAATTGACCATATATTCAGACACAAAGAAAGTCTCAACAGATATATGAAAATTAAACTAACATCCTGCATTCTATCTGAAATCCATAGATTAAAGCTGACTATCTACCACAATAGAAACAACAAAGAGCTTACAAACTCATAAAAACTGAAAAACTCACTACTGCATGAAGAAATGGATCAAGAAAAAAAATTAAGAACTTTTAGAATTGAATGAAAATGGAATCAGAACATACTCAGACTTTTGGACACAACTAAGGCAGTTCCAAGGAGCAACTTCATAGCATTAAGTGCCTACATTAAAAAATTAGAGAGATCTCATGTTAGTAACTCAACAGTATACCTGAAATCTTTATAACAAAAAGAAAAATTAATGCCCTAAAGGAGTAGACGGCAAGAAATAACAAATCTTGGGGCTGAAAACAATAAAATAGAAAGGAACCATACCAAAATTTACAAAGAAACAATTCAAGAAAGAGCTGGTTCTTTGAGAAAAACAATAAGACAAACTCTTATTCAAATTAACTGAAAAGTGGGTGGAGAAGATCCAAATTAACAATATTAGAAACGAAGAGGTAACAAAACAACAGACACTGAGGAAATAGAATCATAAGGACATACTTTAATAACCTACACATCACCAAATTTGGAAATCTAAAAGAAATGGAACTTCTTGATATATACCATCTATTAAAGCAAGATCAGGTAAGCAACTTAAACAGAACTATAGCCCCTAATGAAATGAAGCAATCATTAAAAGTTTACTAATCAATAAAAGCCCAGGGAAAGATGGTCTTAGCACAGAGTTCTACTGGACTTTCAAAAAATTGGTGTTAATACTTCACAAATTATTTTAGAAAATAGAAACAAAAGGAACATTGCCCAATTCATTTTACAAAGACACAGTTACCCTGATATCTAAACCACATAAAGACCCAACAAGGAAAAAGAACTACAAACCAATTTACCTTATGAATGCAGATACAAAATTCTCAGCAAAATACTTGTAAACAGAATTCAAGAACACATCAAAAGGACCATCCACCACGATCAAGTAGGCTTCATTCCCAAGACCTGTAGTGATGGCAGTTCAACTATGAGAATCAGTAAATGTAATCCACCACATAAACAAACCGAAAGCAAAACAAAAACATGATCATCTCATTCTCATTAGAGTCAAGAAAAGCCTTTAACAAAAGCCAACACATCCTCTCATGATAAAAGTCCTGAACAGACTAAAGACACAAGGGACATACCTCAAAATAAAGACAATTTACAACAAGCCTGTATCCAACATCAACTTAAATGGAAAGAAACTTAAAGCATTTCTAGCAAAATCAGGAACAAGGCTGTTCACTCTTTCCATATCTATTTCAAGTACTCTAAGTCTTAGCTAGAGCAATAAGACAACTGACGATCAAGTGGATATAAATAGTAAGAGAAGAAGTCAAAGGATCTCTATTATGAAGATGGCATGAAATTGATAGGATAAACTTCCTCTTCATACAGAAACACAAAGCACCAAGAATTGTTTAAAAAAACAAAAAACTGGGGCTGGTGAGATGGCTCAGTGGTTAAGAGCGCCGACTGCTCTTCCAAAGGTCCTGAGTTCAAATCCCAGCAACCACATGGTGGCTCACAACCATCCATAACGAAATCTGATGCCCTCTTCTGGAGTGTCTGAAGACAGCTACAGTATACCTATATATAATAAAATAAATAAATAAATATTAAATGGATGGATCACAGGGCTCCCAATGGAGGAGCTAGAGAAAGTACCCAAGGAGCTAAAGGGATCTGCAACCCTATAGGCGGAACAACATTATGAACTAACCAGTACCCCGGAGCTCTTGACTCTAGCTGCATATGTATCAAAAGATGGCCTAGTCGGACATCACTGGAAAGAGAGGCCCATTGGACACGCAAACTTTACATGCCCCAGTACAGGGGAACGCCAGGGCCAAAAAGGGGGAGTGGGTGGGTAGGGGATTGGGGGTGGGTGGGTATGGGGGACTTTTGGTATAGCATTGGAAATGTAAATGAGCTAAATACCTAATAAAAAATGGAAAAAAAATAAAAAAAATAAAAAGAAAAAAATAAATAAATATTAAAAAAACTCATAACAAAAGAATCACTGAAGGTATCTCTAACCTAAAATTGTATTACAGAGCTATAGTAATAATAACATGGTATTGGCATAAAAACAAATACAATGATCAATGGAACTGAATTGAGGACCCAGATATAAATCCACACATCTATGGACATCTGATTTTTAAAGTGTCAAAAACATATGCTCAAAAGGAAAATATAGCCTCTTCAGTAAATGAAGCTAGTTCAACTGGATGGCTGCATGTGGAAGAATGCAAGCAGATGATATCCATAGTTATGACCATGCACAACTCTAAAGACATCAAAGACTTCAGCATCAGGTCACATACACTGAACCTGACAAAAGAGAATAGTGCTAGCACAGGCACTAAGATCAACAATTAATAAATATGACCTCATGAAACTGAGAATCATTCTGAATAGAAAAACAAAACAAAAACAAAAACACACTATCATTTGCTTTCTTGGATCTACAAAGTCAGACTGAGGCAAAGCCAAATCCCTCCATCTCATTGAAAAAGAGCTTTAGAATTGAAACTTTAAAATTTTAAGGTAGAAATGAACTGTGTTTATCATAGTCTTAATAATATTCTCTTAATTTTTGGACCTTGTGTGCTGAACTGCTGTTAACTCCTCCCATTTATAGTCAATCTACACTCTTCTATGCCAATGTAACTCTGTTGGTTTAAGGTCCCTTAATCATTCTCCAAAGCTTGAAAGTCTATATGATGAAAAACAAAAAATTTTCTAGTTGTATCTAGATAACATATATGTCAATAACTTCTGAGAGTTGATAAGAGAAATGTGCCCATATAGATTCTCCAGATGTGACCATTAATCCTGGGAATTTAGGGACATGTAATTATGTCCCAAAAGAAACAACTACAGTCACACTGAGTAAGCCTGTGGCAGTTCTGGAGAGTGGTGGGTCTGACTTGCCTTACTGTTCTGAGAAAGGTATGTCTGAATCACAGAGAGCTAAAATGAGGAAGCTATGTCTGATCAACAAAAACAGAAAATGGGGAAGTTATATGTAGTCAGTAGAGAGTTGAAAATGGTTCTTAGACAAATGATATCAGTAATTAATAGGTACATGCTTGGTACAATGAACCAATTAGAAAAGTATTGTTTAATTCCGTCTCTCACCTTGCATAACTATATAACCACATTTGCTACCAGCTGGGTATGTGCTCATGTCTACAGGATATGCCTGGCTAGACATTTAGCTTTTGACTTGCTAAAACTATGCTTTGTAGTGTAAAAATGAGGTTAGGAGTTGATAAACCCAGCAGGAGGTAGGAAGAAGAAAGGGAAACTATTGATCACTTTTTGTAATGATGGAGCTTTCTTAATTCTGATGTTATGATTTCGTTTAATAAAATAACCAATAATGTCACTGCTCATACGAGCAGGATTGTGTATTGAAGGTGTCAATACACTTTCTTTTCTGTGTGTGCTTGGTGTTTTAACTATGACATGCCATGAGGATTTTCTTTTCTGATTCTGTCTATTTGGTGTTTTGTGTGTGTTTGGTGTATGGGTATCATTCCTTAGTTTGGGACAGTTTTCTTCTGTGATCTTGTTGAAGATTTATCCTATGTCATTGACTTGGGATTCTTCTCCTGCATCTATACCTATAACTCAAAAGTTTTTTTTTTTATTAAAGATGTCCCACATTACCTGTGTGTTTCTTTCCTATATTCAAGAGAGAAAAAAGAAAGAAAGAAAGAAAGAAAGAAAGAAAGAAAGAAAGAAAGAAAGAAAGAAAGGAAGAAAGAAAGAAAGAAAGAAAGAAAGAGTCGCCATCTTGGTTCCGGGACTCAGCAGAACTTAGGAAATTAGTCTGAACAGGTTAGAGGGTGCGCCAGAGAACCGGACAGCTTCTGGGACGGGCGGAAGCACAGAGCCGCTGAGGCAGCACCCTTGGCGGGCCGCAGACAGCCGGCCACCATCCGGACCAGAGGACAGGTGTCTGCCTGGCTTGGGAGGTGGCCTCAGCCTCAGCAGCAGCGGTCGCCATCTTGGTTCCGGGACTCAGCAGAACTTACGAAATTAGTCTGAACAGGTTAGAGGGTGCGCCAGAGAACCGGACAGCTTCTGGAACGGGCAGAAGCACAGAGCCGCTGAGGCAGTACCCTTTGCAGGCTGCAGACAGCCGGCCACCGTCCGGACCAGAGGACAGGTGTCCGCCTGGCTCGGGAGGCGGCCTCAGCCTCAGGAGCAGCGGTCGCCATCTTGGTTCCAGGACTCCCTGGAACTTAGGAATTTAGTCTGCACAGGTGAGAGTCTGCACCACAGAAGCTGACAGCTTCTGGGAACTGCCAAAGCAACACAGCTTCTGAGAGAGGCCCTGTTTTGGGCCTTCTTCTTCGACCAGGAGGAGGTCCAAAAACAAGATATCTGCGCTCCTTCCCTGTAAGAGAGCTTGCCAGCAGAGAGTGCTCTGAGCACTGAAACTCAGAGGAGAAAATCTGTCTCCCAGGTCTGCTGAGAGACGGTAACAGAATCACCAGAAGAACAATCTCTAAACAGAGTCAACTATAACTACTAACTCCAGAGATTACCAGATGGCAAAAGGTAAACGTAGGAATCCTACTAACAGGAACCAAGACCACTCACCATCATCAGAACCCAGCACTCCCACTTCGCCCAGTCCAGGGCACCCCAACACACCCGAAAACCTAGACCTAGATTTAAAAGCATATCTCATGATGATGGTAGAGGACATCAAGAAGGACTTTAATAAATCACTTAAAGAAATACAGGAGAACACTGCTAAAGAGTTACAAGTCCTTAAAGAAAAACAGGAAAACACAATCAAACAGGTAGAAGTCCTTACAGAAAAAGAGGAAAAAACATACAAACAGGTGATGGAAATGAACAAAACCATACTAGACCTAAAAAGGGAAGTAGAAACAATAAAGAAAACTCAAAGTGAGGCAACACTGGAGATAGAAACCCTAGGAAAGAAATCTGGAACCATAGATTTGAGCATCAGCAACAGAATACAAGAGATGGAAGAGAGAATCTCAGGTGCAGAAGATTCCATAGAGAACATCGGCACAACAATCAAAGAAAATGGAAAATGCAAAAAGATCCTAACTCAAAATATCCAGGAAATCCAGGACACAATGAGAAGACCAAACCTACGGATAATAGGAGTGGATGAGAATGAAGATTTTCAACTCAAAGGACCAGCAAACATCTTCAACAAAATTATTGAAGAAAACTTCCCAAATATAAAGAAAGAGATACCAGTGAACATACAAGAAGCATACAGAACTCCAAATAGACTGGACCAGAAAAGAAATTCCTCCCGACACATAATAATCAGAACAACAAATGCACTAAATAAAGATAGAATACTAAAAGCGGTAAGGGAAAAAGGTCAAGTAACATACAAAGGCAAGCCTATCAGAATTACACCAGATTTTTCACCAGAGACTATGAAAGCCAGAAGAGCCTGGACAGATGTTATACAGACACTAAGAGAACACAAATTCCAGCCCAGGCTACTATACCCAGCCAAACTCTCAATTACCATAGATGGAGAAACCAAAGTATTCCACGACAAAACCAAATTCACACATTATCTCTCCACGAATCCAGCCCTTCAAAGGTTAATAACAGAAAAAAACCAATACAAGAACGGGAACAATGCCCTAGAAAAAACAAGAAGGTAATCCCTCAACAAACCTAAAAGAAGACAGCCACAAGAACAGAATGCCAACTTTAACAACAAAAATAACAGGAAGCAACAATTACTTTTCCTTAATATCTCTTAACATCAATGGTCTCAACTCCCCAATAAAAAGACATAGACTAACAAACTGGCTACACAAACAAGACCCAACATTTTGCTGTTTACAGGAGACACATCTTAGAGAAAAAGATAGACACTACCTCAGAATAAAAGGCTGGAAAACAATTTTCCAAGCAAATGGTATGAAGAAACAAGCTGGAGTAGCCATCCTAATATCTGATAAGATTGACTTCCAACCCAAAGTCATCAAAAAAGACAAGGAGGGGCACTTCATTCTCATCAAAGGTAAAATCCTCCAAGAGGAACTCTCAATTCTGAATATCTATGCTCCAAATACAAGGGCAGCCACATTCATTAAAGAAACTTTATTAAAGCTCAAAGCACACATTGCACCTCACACAATAATAGTGGGAGACTTCAACACACCACTTTCACCAATGGACAGATCATGGAAACAGAAACTAAACAGGGACACACTGAAACTAACAGAAGTGATGAAACAAATGGATCTGACAGATATCTACAGAACATTTTATCCTAAAACAAAAGGATATACCTTCTTCTCAGCACCTCATGGTACCTTCTCCAAAATTGACCACATAATAGGTCACAAAACAGGCCTCAACAGATTCAAAAATATTGAAATTGTCCCATGTATCCTATCAGATCACCATGCACTAAGGCTGATCTTCAATAACAAAAAAAATAACAGAAAGCCAACACTCACGTGGAAACTGAACAACACTCTTCTCAATGATACCTTGGTCAAGGAAGGAATAAAGAAAGAAATTAAAGACTTTTTAGAGTTTAATGAAAATGAAGCCACAACGTACCCAAACCTTTGGGACACAATGAAAGCATTTCTAAGAGGGAAACTCATACCTCTGAGTGCCTCCATGAAGAAACGGGAGAGAGCACATACTAGCAGCTTGACAACACATCTAAAAGCTCTAGAAAAAAAGAAAGCAAATTCACCCAAGAGGAGTAGACGGCAGGAAATAATCAAACTCAGGGGTGAAATCAACCAAGTGGAAACAAGAAGAACTATTCAAAGAATTAACCAAACGAGGAGTTGGTTCTTTGAGAAAATCAACAAGATAGATAAACCCTTAGCTAGACTCACTAGAGGGCACAGAGACAAAATCCTAATTAACAAAATCAGAACTGAAAAGGGAGACATAACAACAGATCCTGAAGAAATCCAAAACACCATCAGATCCTTCTACAAAAGGCTATACTCAACAAAACTGGAAAACCTGGACGAAATGGACAAATTTCTGGACAGATACCAGGTACCAAAGTTGAATCAGGATCAAGTTGACCTTCTAAACAGTCCCATATCCCCTAAAGAAATAGAAGCAGTTATAAATAGTCTCCCAGCCAAAAAAAGCCCAGGACCAGACGGGTTTAGTGCAGAGTTCTATCAGACCTTCAAAGAAGATCTAATTCCAGTTCTGCACAAACTTTTTCACAAGATAGAAGTAGAAAGTACTCTACCCAACGCATTTTATGAAGCCACTATTACTCTGATACCAAAACCACAGAAAGACCCAACAAAGATAGAGAACTTCAGACCAATTTCTCTTATGAATATCGATGCAAAAATCCTCAATAAAATTCTCGCTAACCGAATCCAAGAACACATTAAAGCAATCATCCATCCTGACCAAGTAGGTTTTATTCCAGGGATGCAGGGATGGTTTAATATACGAAAATCCATCAATGTAATCCACTATATAAACAAACTCAAAGACAAAAACCACATGATCATCTCGTTAGATGCAGAAAAAGCATTTGACAAGATCCAACACCCATTCATGATAAAAGTTCTGGAAAGATCAGGAATTCAAGGCCCATACCTAAACATGATAAAAGCAATCTACAGCAAACCAGTAGCCAACATCAAAGTAAATGGAGAGAAGCTGGAAGCAATCCCACTAAAATCAGGGACTAGACAAGGCTGCCCACTTTCTCCCTACCTTTTCAACATAGTACTTGAAGTATTAGCCAGAGCAATTCGACAACAAAAGGAGATCAAGGGGATACAAATTGGAAAGGAGGAAGTCAAAATATCACTTTTTGCAGATGATATGATAGTATATATAAGTGACCCTAAAAATTCCACCAGAGAGCTCCTAAACCTGATAAACAGCTTCGGTGAAGTAGCTGGATATAAAATTAACTCAAACAAGTCAATGGCCTTTCTCTACACAAAGAATAAACAGGCTGAGAAAGAAATTAGGGAAACAACACCCTTCTCAATAGTCACAAATAATATAAAATATCTCGGCGTGACTCTAACTAAGGAAGTGAAAGATCTGTATGATAAAAACTTCAAGTCGCTGAAGAAAGAAATTAAAGAAGATCTCAGAAGATGGAAAGATCTCCCATGCTCATGGATTGGCAGGATCAACATTGTAAAAATGGCTATCTTGCCAAAAGCAATCTACAGATTCAATGCAATCCCCATCAAAATTCCAACTCAATTCTTCAATGAATTAGAAGGAGCAATTTGCAAATTCATCTGGAATAACAAAAAACCTAGGATAGCAAAAACTCTTCTCAAGGATAAAAGAACCTCTGGTGGAATCACCATGCCTGACCTAAAGCTTTACTACAGAGCAATTGTGGTAAAAACTGCATGGTACTGGTATAGAGACAGACAAGTAGACCAATGGAATAGAATTGAAGACCCAGAAATGAACCCACACACCTATGGTCACTTGATCTTCGACAAGGGAGCTAAAACCATCCAGTGGAAGAAAGACAGCATTTTCAACAATTGGTGCTGGCACAACTGGTTGTTATCATGTAGAAGAATGCGAATCGATCCATACTTATCTCCTTGTACTAAGGTCAAATCTAAATGGATCAAAGAACTTCACATAAAACCAGAGACACTGAAACTTATAGAGGAGAATGTGGGGAAAAGCTTTGAAGATATGGGCACAGGGGAAAAATTCCTGAACAGAACAGCAATGGCTTGTGCTGTAAGATCGAGAATTGACAAATGGGACCTAATGAAACTCCAAAGTTTCTGCAAGGCAAAAGACACCGTCAATAAGACAAAAAGACCACCAACAGATTGGGAAAGGATCTTTACCTATCCTAAATCAGATAGGGGACTAATATCCAACATATATAAAGAACTCAAGAAGGTGGACTTCAGAAAATCAAATAACCCCATTAAAAAATGGGGCTCAGAACTGAACAAAGAATTCTCACCTGAGGAATACCGAATGGCAGAGAAGCACTTGAAAAAATGTTCAACATCCTTAATCATCAGGGAAATGCAAATCAAAACAACCCTGAGATTCCACCTCACACCAGTCAGAATGGCTAAGATCAAAAATTCAGGTGACAGCAGATGCTGGCGAGGATGTGGAGAAAGAGGAACACTCCTCCATTGTTGGTGGGATTGCAGGCTTGTACAACCACTCTGGAAATCCGTCTGGCGGTTCCTCAGAAAATTGGACATAGAACTACCGGAGGATCCAGCAATACCTCTCCTGGGCATATATCCAGAAGATGCCCCAACTGGTAAGAAGGACACATGTTCCACTATGTTCATAGCAGCCTTATTTATAATAGCCAGAAGCTGGAAAGAACCCAGATGCCCCTCAACAGAGGAATGGATACAGAAAATGTGGTACATCTACACAATGGAGTACTACTCAGCTATTAAAAAGAATGAATTTATAAAATTCCTAGGCAAATGGATGGACCTGGAGGGCATCATCCTGAGTGAGGTAACACATTCACAAAGGAACTCACACAATATGTACTCACTGATAAGTGGATATTAGCCCAAAACCTAGGATACCCAAGATATAAGATACAATTTCCTAAACACATGAAACTCAAGAAAAATGAAGACTGAAGTGTGGACACTATGCCCCTCCTTAGAAGCGGGAACAAAACACCCTTGGAAGGAGTTACAGAGACAAAGTTTGGAGCTGAGATGAAAGGATGGACCATGTAGAGACTGCCTTATCCAGGGATCCACCCCATAATCAGCATCCAAACGCTGACACCATTGCATACACTAGCAAGATTTTATCGAAAGGACCCAGATGTAGCTGTCTCTTGTGAGACTATGCCGGGGCCTAGCAAACACAGAAGTGGATGCCCACAGTCAGCTAATGGATGGATCACAGGGCTCCCAATGGAGGAGCTAGAGAAAGTACCCAAGGAGCTAAAGGGATCTGCAACCCTATAGGTGGATCAACATTATGAACTAACCAGTACCCCGGAGCTCTTGACTCTAGCTGCATGTGTATCAAAAGATGGCCTAGTCGGCCATCACTGGAAAGAGAGGCCCATTGGACACACAAACTTTATATGCCCCAGAACAGGGGAACGCCAGGGCCAAAAAGGGGGAGTGGGTGGGTAGGGGAGTGGGGGTGGGTGGGTATGGGGGACTTTTGGTATAGCATTGGAAATGTAAATGAGCTAAATACCTAATTAAAAAAGAAAAGAAAGAAAGAAAGAAAGAAAGAGAGAGAGGGGGGGGGAGGGAGGGGAAGGGGAGGGGAGGGGAGGGGAGGGGAGGGGAGGGGAGGGAAGGGAAGGGAAGGGAAGGGAAGGGAAGGGAAGGGAAGGGAAGGGAAGGGAAGGGAAGGGAAGGGAAGGGAAGGGAAGGGAAGGGAAGGGAAGGGAAGGGAAGGGAAGAGCTTCGTACCCCTTGCTTATTTGGTCTTCCATTTTCTCCTTCAGCCCTGATATTTTGCTTGAGTTGTTTTACTTGTAAGGTTCTCCTTTGGGTTTTTTAGTTGGACTGTGGTTTTCAAGTCCATCTTCATTTTTGTTGGAATCTTCTTTGTTTCTATATCTTTATTGAATTCCATTTTCAACTCCCGGATTATCTTTGTCATTTTTCTAAGTGCTATATTCTCTTAGGCGTCATCTAAACATTTATTACTCCTTAGCTCTTCCTCTTTGGTTTCATTGAGCTGTTTCTTTGTGTCTGCTTTAAATTCCTCGAATCTTTGAAACTATCCAGTAGTTGTTTGTATTCTAATGCTAATTGTGTCCCCCAAAACTGTTTGCAAGGGAGTGTCTATGCCTGCCACCAATTAATTCTGATTGGTAATTAAGATGCCAGCAGCCAATAGCTGGGGATAAAAGAAAGAGGCAGGGTTTTAGGTTTCCAGACCTTGGGACCTCTAGAAGGGGAGGAGAGAGCATGCCTGAGCAGAGGGCAGGAGAGCCAGGAAAGCCCTTCTCAGAAGGTTGCTCAATTCAGTCAGGAGTGGCCAAGATGGAACATAGAAATTAGTTAGTAACTCAGAATTATCAGTGGGAGGTAGATTCTAGCAACATGGAGGCAAAGCCAAGCTATTGTGCTGCTTAAAGCATATTAAAATATAAAGGCTGTGTGTGTGTGTGTGTGTGTGTGTGTGTGTGTGTGTGTGTGTGTGTGTGTGTGTGTCTGTGTCTGTGTCTGTGTCTGTGTCTGTGTCTGTGTGTGTGTGTTGGGAAAATAAAACCATTGAGGTGAGAAACAACTCCATCCAGGACTTATTAGAAATGCTAATACCACATGGGTCAACATTACTCTTTAAGTTCTGTGTCCTGGTGTCCATCTACATAATTCTCATTGGTAGGAATTTATCTGAGACTGGTATTTTTTAGGAGGAAAAAATACTGAGTTGATATTTCATATTGTTGGTATTTCTGTGATGAGATCTGGACATGTGGGCTTTCTTTGTTACTTTGTTATTTCTGAGTTTGTTACAGAAGAAATAGGGTCAGAGAGAAGAGTAGAGGTAGGTTCCATCTAGAGGCTGGGAATGACTTGGATGGAATGAAATCAGGTAGATACAGGAGACTGGCCTGGTATTTAAAGGATATTTCCAAACTGGAAAGTGAGGGTATGTTGTCCCAAGTATAAAGATTGAATATGGTGTGGAAGAGACCTATGGTATCACAGATAGATATCAATCCAATTAAAATGTGGATTACAGATCTAAACAGAATTTTCAACAGAGGAACCTCTGATGATGGAGAAACACTTAAAGAAATGGTCAACATCATTAGCCATCAGAGAAATGCAAATCAAAACTGCTTTGAGATTCCATCTTACACCTGTCAGAATGGCTAAGATCAGTAACACAAGAAACAGACCATGCTGGCAAGGTTGTGGAATAAGGGGAACACTCCTCTATTGCTGGTAGGAGTGCAAACTTGTACAACCACTTCAGAAACCAATACAGTGGTTTCTTAGAAAGTTGAGGGAGAATCAATCTACCTCAAGTTCCAGCTATACCATTCTTAGGTGTATACCCAGAGAATACTCCGTCCTACCACAAGGATACTTGCTCAACCATACTCATAATAACCAGAAACTGAAAACCTAGATTTTTCTCTACTGAAGAATGGATAAAGAAAATGTAGTACATTTCCACAATGGCGTATTATTTGGCTATTTTAAAAGATGACATGAAATTTGCAGGCAAATGGATGGAACTAGGAAAAAAAATCATCCTAAGTGAGGTAACTCAGATCCAGGACTAATATGGTATGTTGTAGAGAAATGACATGAGGAGACTGCTCACAGCTTGCTAGCTTCAAGGTAACCTAGGGTCTCTGTCCCTCTCCGCAGACTGAGATCAAGGAAGTACACTTTCTCAAGCAGAGAATCCTGGAGTTCTGCCAAGTAAGCTGCAAACCTGAGGAAGCGACCTGACCTTTGTGTTCCCTCTTTGTAACTTTGTTTTTAATTGTAAGAAGCAACACATCTAAGAGGTGAACTGATGACAGATTTCTCAGTATGCAAAGAGGATTGGGTCATTTTGAACCAAGATAAGCTACTGCTAGGGGAACAGCACCTGGTGTGAACTGGAAACTGGGAAAGATCTTTATTCTGCCTTTTGTATAAAAGATGTTTAAACTTTGAATAAAGTGTGCATTGGCTGACTATGGCTGTGTACCTCCCCTGTGCCCTGTTAATGCGGCTTTACCCTTGGGACTACAACACACTAGACAATGAATGTATGTATTCACTTATAAGTGGATATTATCCATTAAATAAATGATAACTAAACTACAATCCATTACTCATAGAGGTTAGGTAAGTAGGAAGATCTAGGGGAATGCACTGTCTCTCTGTGAGGAGGAATAGAATACATTTTATGGAAGAACTGGGGGCAGATAGGAATCAGAGTGGGGGGAGGGAGTCATGAGGAGAAGAAATGATCCGGGGGGACTTGTTGGTAGCTGGGGGGGGGGCTTAACGCAGTGGAAACTTTCTAGAATCTATGAAGGTGATTCTAATGAGGACCCATTGTAATGGGGGATAAGTCTGAACTGGCCATCTCTTATAGTCAGGACAGGCTTCCAGGGATGAGACTAGGTTACATTCAATTGAGCTGTTGGCCAAAGCAGGAGGAGGGGAGGAACTGGGAGGTTTAGAAGAAGTGGAAAGTAAAATCAGGATATACTGTATGATAAAAGAATCTATTTTCAATAAAACTAAATAAAATAAAATTTTTATTGGGTATTTATTTCTTTTACATTTCCAATGCTATCCCAAAAGTCCCCCACACTCTCCCCCACCCACTACCCCCACCCACCCACTCCCACCTCTTGGCCCTGGCATTCCCCTGTACTGAGGCATATAAAGTTTGCATGACCAATGGGACCTCTCTTTCCACTGATGGCCAAATAGGCCATCTTCTGATTCATATGCAGCTAGAGACACGAGCTCAGGGGGGGGAGGTAATTGGTTATTTGATATTGTTCTTCCACCTATAGGATTGCAGATCCCTTCACCTCCTTGGGTGCTTTCTCTAGCTCCTCCATTGGGGGCCCTGTGATCCATCCAATAGCTGACTGTGAGCATCCACTTCTGTGTTTACCAGGCCCCAGCATTGTCTCACAAGAGACAGCCATATCTGGGTCCTTTCAGCAATATCTTGCTAGTGTATACAATGGTGTCAGCGTTTGGAAGCTGAATATGGGATGGACCCCAGGTATGGCAGTCTCTAGATGGTCCATCCTTTCGTCTCAGCTCCAAACTTTGTCTCTGTAACTCCTTCCATGGGTGTTTTGTTCCCAATTCTAAGAAGGGGCAAAGTGTCCACACTTTGGTCTTCATTCTTCTTCAGTTTCATGTGTTTAGCAAATTGTATCTTATATCTTGGGTATTCTAAGTTTCTGGGCTGATATCCACTTATCAGTGAGTACATATTGTATGAGTTCTTTTGTGATTGGGTTACCTCACTCAGGATGATGCTCTCCAGGTCCATCCATTTGGCTAGGAATTTCATAAATTCATTCTTTTTAATAGCTGAGTAGTACTCCATTGTGTAAATGTACCATATATTTTTGTATCCATTCCTCTGTTGAGGGGCATCTGGGTTCTTTCCAGCTTCTGGCTATTATAAATAAGGCTGCTATGAACATAGTGGAGCATGTGTCCTTCTTACCAATTGGAATATCTTCTGGATATATGCCCAGGAGAGATAGTGCGGGATCCTCCGGTAGTACTATGTCCAATTTTCTGAGGTACTGCCAGACTGATTTCGAGAGTGGTTGTACAAACTTGCAATCCCAACAACAATGGAAGAGTGTTCCTCTTTCTCCACATCCTCGCCAGCATCTGCTGTCACCTGAATTTTTGATCTTAGCCATTCTGACTGGTGTGAGGTGGAATCTCAGGGTTGTTTTGACTAGTATTTCTCTGATGATTAAGGATGTTGAACATTTTTTCAGGTGCTTCTCAGCCATTTGTTATTCCTCAGGTGAGAATTCTTTGTTTAGCTCTGAGCTCCTTTTTTTTAATGGGGTTATTTGATTTTCTGGAGTCTACCTTCTTAAGTTCTTTATATATATTAGATATTAGTCCCCTATCTGATTTAGGATAGGTAAAGATCCTTTCCCAATCTTTTGGTGGCCTTTTTGTCTTATTGACAGTGTCTTTTGCCTTGCAGAAGCTTTGCAGTTTCATGAGGTCCCATTTGTCAATTCTCGATCTTACAGCACAAGCCATTGCTCTTCTATTCAGGAATATTTCCCCTGTGCCCATATTTCGAGGGTTTTCCCTGCTTTCTCCTCAATAAGTTTTAGTGTCTCCAGTTTTATGGGGAGTTCCTTAATCCACTTAGATTTGACCTTAGTACAAGGAGATAGGAATGGATCAATTCGCATTCTTCTACATGATAACCGCCAGTTGTGCCAGCACCATTTGTTGAAGATGCTGTCTTTTTTCCACTGGATGGTTTTTGCTCCCTTGTCAAAGATCAAGTTACCATAGGTGTGTGGGTTCATTTCTGGGTCTTCAATTCTATTCCATTGGTCTACTTGTTTGTCGCTATACCACTACCATGCAGTTTTTATCACAATTGCTCTGTAGTACAGCTTTAGGTCAGGCATGGTGATTCCACCAGAGGTTCTTTTATCCTTGAGAACAGTTTTTGATATCCTAGGTTTTTTGTAATTCCAGATGAATTTGCAGATTGCTCTTTCTAATTCGTTAAAGAATTGAATTGCAATTTTAATGGGGATTGCATTGAATCTGTAGATTGCTTTTGGCAAGGTAGCCGTTTTTACTATATTGATCCTGCCAATCCATGAGCATGGGAGATCTTTCCATCTTCTGAGATCTACTATAATTTCTTTCTTCAGAGACTTAAAGTTCTTATCATATAGATCTTTCACTTCTTTAGTTAGAGTCGTGCCAAGGTATTTTATATTATTTGTGACTATTGAGAAGGGTGTTGTTTCCCTAATTTCTTTCTCAGCCTGTTTATTCTTTGTGTAGAGAAAGGCCATTGACTTGTTTGAGTTAATTTTATATCCAGCTACTTTCACCGAAGCTGTTTATCAGGTTTAGGAGTTCTCTGGTAGAATTTTTAGGGTCACTTATATATACTATCATATCATCTGCAAAAAGTAATATTTTGACTTCATCTTTTTCAATTTGTATCCCCTTGATATCCTTTTGTTGTCGAATTACTCTGGCTAGGACTTCAAGTACTATGTTGAAGACGTAGGGAGAAAGTGAGCAGCCTTGTCTAGTCCCTGATTTTAGTGGGATTGCTTCCAGCTTCTCACCATTTACTTTGATGTTGGCTACTGGTTTGCTGTAGATTGCTTTTATCATGTTTAGGTATGGGCCTTGAATTCCTGATCTTTCCAAGACTTTTATCATGAATGGGTGTTAGATCTTGTCAAATGCTTTCTCCGCATCTAACGAGATGATCATGTGGTTTTTGTCTTTGAGTTTGTTTATATAATGGATTACATTGATGGATTTCCTTATATTAAACCATCCCTGCATCCCTGGAATAAAACCTACTTGGTCAGGATGGATGATTGCTTTAATGTGTTCTTGGATTCAGTTAGCGAGAATTTTATTGAGTATTTTTGCATCAATATTCATAAGAGAAATTGGTCTGAAGTTCTCTATCTTTGTTGGATCCTACTGGGGTTTAGGTATCAGAGTAATTGTGACTTCATAGAATGAGTTGGGTAGAGTACCTTCTACTTCTTTTTGTGAAATAGTTTGTGCAGAACTGGAAATAGTTCTTTCTTTGAAGGTCTGGTAGAACTCTGCACTAAACCCATCTGGTCCTGGGCATTTTTTTGCCTGGGAGACTATTAATGACTATTTCTATTTCTTTAGGGAATATGGGACTGTTTAGATGGTTAACTTGATCCTGATTTAACTTTGGTACTTGGTATCTGTCTAGAAATTTGTCCATTTCATCCAGGTTTTCCAGTTTTGTTGAGTATAGCCTTTTGTAGAAGGATCTGATGGTTTTTTGGATTTCTTCAGGAAATTCATTTCTGATTTTGTTAATTAGGATTTTGTCCCTGTGCCCTCTAGTGAGTCTAGCTACGGGTTTATCTATCTTGTTGATTTTCTCAAAGAAACAACTCCTCATTTGGTTAATTCTTTGAATAGTTCTTCTTGTTTCCACTTGGTTGATTTCGCCCCTGAGTTTCATTATTTCCTGCCATCTACTCTTCTTGGGTGAATTTGCTTCCTTTTTTTCTAGAGCATTTAGATGTGTTGTCAAGCTGCTAGTGTGTGCTCTCTCTAGTTTCTTTTGGGAGACACTCAGAGGTATGAGTTTCCCTCTTAGAAATGCTTTCATTGTGTCCCATAGGTTTGGATATGTTGTGGCTTCATTTTCATTGAACTGTAAAAAGTCTTTAATTTCTTTCTTTATTCCTTCCTTGACCAAGGTATCATTGAGAAGAGTGTTGTTCAGTTTCCACGTGAATGTTGGCTTTCCATTATTTATGTTGTTATTGAAGATCAGCCTTAGTCCATGGTGATCTGATAGGATGCATGGGACAATTTCAATATTTTTGTATCTGTTGAGGCCTGTTTTGTGACCAATTATATGGTCAGTTTTGGAGAAGGTCCCGTGAGGTGCTGAAAAGAAGGTATATCCTTTTGTTTTAGGATAAAATGTTCTGTAGATATCTGTCAGATCCATTTGTTTCATCACTTCTGTTAGTTTCAGTGTGTCCCTGTTTAGTTTCTGTTTCCATGATCTGTCCATTGGTGAAAGTGGTGTGTTGAAGTCTCCCACTATTATTGTGTGAGGTGCAATGTGTGCTTTGAGCTTTACTAAAGTGTCTTTAATGAATGTGGCTGCCTTTGCATTTGGAGCATAGATATTCAGAATTGAGAGTTCCTCTTGGAAGATTTTACATTTGATGAGTATGAAGTATCCCTCCTTGGTTTTTTTTTTTTTTTTTTTTTTTTTTTTTGATAACTTTGGGTTGGAAGTCGATTTTATTCGATATTAGAATGGATACTCCAGCTTGTTTCTTCAGACCATTTGTTAGGAAAATTGTTTTCCAGCCTTTCACTCTGAGGTAGTGTCTGTCTTTTTCCCTGAGATGGGTTTCCTGTAAGCAGCAGAATGTTGGGTCCTATTTGTGTAGCCAGTCTGTTAGTCTATGTCTTTTTATTGGGGAATTGAGTCCATTGATATTAAGAGGTATTAAGGAAAAGTAATTGTTGCTTCCTTTTATTTTTGTTGTTAGAGTTGGCATTCTGTTCTTGTGGCTGTCTTCTTTTTGGTTTGTTGAGGGATTACTTTCTTGCTTTTTCTAGGACGTGTTTTCCGTCCTTGTATTGGTTTTTTTCTGTTATTATTCTTTGAAGGGCTGTATTCATGGAAAGATATGTGTGAATTTGGTTTTGTCATGGAATACTTTGGTTTCTCCATATATAGTAATTGAGAGTTTGGCCAGGTATTAAGCCTGGGCTGGCATTTGTGTTCTCTTAGTGTCTGTATAACATCTGTCCAGGATCTTGTGGCTTTCATAGTCTCTGGTGAAAAGTCTGGTGTAATTCTGATAGGCCTGCCTTTATATGTTACTTGACCTTTCTCCCCTACTGCTTTTAATATTCTCTCTTTATTTAGTGAATTTGTTGTTCTGATTATTATGTGTCAGGAGGAATTTCTTTCCTGGTCCAGTCTATTTGGAGTTCTGTAGGCTTCTTGTATGTTCATGGGCATGTCATTCTTTAGGTTTGGGAAGTTTTCTTCTATAATTTTGTTGAAGATATTTGCTGGCCCTTTAAGTTGAAAATCTTCATTCTCATCAACTCCTATTATCCATAGATTTGGTCTTCTCATTGTTTCCTGGATTTCCTGGATGTTTTGAGTTAGGATTTTTTTGAGTTTTGTATTTTCTTTTATTGTTGTGCCGATGTTCTCTATGGAATCTTCTGCACCTGAGATTCTCTCTTCCATCTCTTGTATTCTGTTGCTGATGCTTGCATCTATGGTTCCAGATTTCTCTCCTAGGGTTTCTATCTCCAGCATTGCCTCACTTTGGGTTTTCTTTATTGTGTCTACTTCCCTTTTTAGGTCTTGGATGGTTTTATTCAATTCCATCACCTGTTTGGTCATGTTTTCCTGCAATTCTTTAAAGAATTTTTTGTGTTTCCTCTTTAAGGTCTTCTACCTGTTTATCTGTGTTCTCCTGTATTTCTTTAAGTGAGTTATTAAAGTCATTCTTGATGTCCTCTTCCATCATCATGAGATAGGCTTTTAAATCCGGGTCTTGCTTTTCGGGTGTGTTGGGGTGCCCAGGACTAGGTAGGGTGGGAGTTCTGTTTTCTGACGATGGTGAGTGGTCTTGATTTCTGTTAGTAGGATTCTTACATTTGCCTTTTGCCATCTGGTAATCTCTGAAGCTAGTTGTTATAGTTGTCTCTGGTTAGAGCTTGTTCCTCAGGTGACTCTGTTAGCCTCTATCAGCAGACCTCGGAGACTAGCTCTCTCCTTAGTTTCAGTGGTCAGAGTAGTCTCTGCAGGCAAGCTCTCTTCTTTCAGGGAAGGTACCCAGATATCTGGTGTTTGAACCTGCCTCCTGGCAGAGGTTGTGTTCCACTCACCAGAGGTCTTAAGATCCCATGGAGGATCCTATGAGGACCTTGGGGGTGTCCGGAAACTCCGCGCACAAGGAAACCCGGTGCTGGAGTGGACTGGAAGAGACTTGTGCCCCTGATCAGGCCGGGTTATCTGCTTCCCTAATTAATGCAGTCTCAGGTCCCACGTGATTGGATTGGAGCAGATGCTGTGTTCCACTCACCAGAGGTCTTAGCATCCCATGGGGGATCCTGTGTGGGTCCTTGCAGGTGTCCGGAGACTCTGGGGGCAAGGCACCCTGGTGCTGGAGTGGACCAGAAGGGCGACTTGAAGTTCTTATCATACAGATCTTTCACTTCCTTAGTTAGAATCACACCAAGGTATTTTATATTATTTGTGACTATTGAGAAGGGTGTTGTTTCCCTAATTTCTTTCTCAGCCTGTTTATCCTTTGTGTACAGAAAGGCCATTGACTTGTTTGAGTTAATTTTATATCCAGCTACTTCATTGAAGCTGTTTATCAGACTTAGGAGTTCTCTGGTGGAATTTTTAGGGTCACCTATAGATACTATCATATCATCTGCAAAAAGTGATATTTTGACTTCTTCCTTTCCTTTTTGTATCCCCTTGATCTCTGAGAGTAGTCTGCACAGGTGAGAGTATGGACTACAGAAGCTAACAGCTTCTGGCACAGGCGGGAACCACAGAGCTTCTGAGGCAGCCCCCTTTTCGGGCTCCAGATAAAATAAATTTTTAAAGGAAGGAAGGAAGGAAGGGAGGGAGGGAGGAAGGAAGGAAGGAAGGAAGGAAGGAAGGAAGGAAGGAAGGAAGGAAGGAAAGCAGGCAGGAAAGAAAGAAAGAAAGAAAGAAAGAAAGAAAGAAAGAAAGAAAGAAAGAAAGAAAGAAAGAAAGAAAGGAAGGAAGGAAGGAAGGAAGGAAGGAAGAGAGCAGTATGAGCAAATGATGGGAAGCAAGCCAGTAAGCAGCACTCCTCCATAGCTTCTACCTCCGCTCCTGCCTCCAGGTTCCTGCCCTGCTTGAGTTCCTGCCCTAACTTCCTACAACGATGAACAGTGATGTGGAAGTGTAAACCAAATTAACCTTTACCTCCCCAGATTGCTTCTGGACATCATGTTTTATCACAGCAATAATTACCCTAAGACAAAGTAATACAAAAAGATGAATAAATACTTTTAAAAGTATCCAATGCACCTACCTAGCCATTAGGGAAACACAAATAAAAACTTGTGATTCCATATTATCCCAGAAGAACAACTATACTAAGAAAACAAATGACAAGAAATGAGGATGTGGGGAACGAAATATAAACTGGTACTATATGTACTAGAAAACCAGGATGGGGTTATCAAAAAGTTGAAAATAGAACTACTATACAACTACCCTCATATACCATTCCCACATATACCATTCTCTCTCTCCTCCATTCTCTCTCTCTATCTCTCTCTATCTCTCTGTCTATGTGTGTGTGTGTGTATGTGTGTGTGTGTGTGTGTACACATGCACACTCGTGTGTGTGTGTGGTATGCTTATGTATACGTTTGTGTGGTTGTGCCTACATGTGAATGTGTGTGCAGACATGTGTAGAGGTAAGGTAAGGTTACTTTCTTCTTCAATAGTGATTCTATCCTTACCACAACCACCACCATCACCACTGTCATCGTCATCATCATCATCATGGTCATCATCTTGAGACAGGATTTCTCAGTAAGTCTGGAGCTTATTTATTCAGCTGGGCTATCTGGAAAGGAAGCTTCAGGGATCTGCCTGTCTCTGTCTCCCAGTCCTGGAATTATACTATTCTGCCTATCTTTTACCTGTGTCCTGGAGCTCCAAATTCACTTCCTCATGATTTTGCCACCTTACCACTAGGCAGTCTCTCCAGCCCACAGCATAACTACTCGAGTATACACCCATATGGACTCAAGAGTCAATATACTACAGAGATAACTGCACTGTTCACAATAGCTAGAAAATAAGATCAGTGTAGATGTCCACCAAGAGATTAATGCATAAAGAATACAAGGTACATACACATTGGAATTTTATGCAGCAATAAAGATAAATCATAACATATTCAAGAAAACAAATGTAACCAGAAAACATGATGCTAAGTGGAGAAAAAGCCAATCTCAGAAAGATAAGTTGTATGTTTTTTCTCACATGCAAATCCTATAAGCCTAGTCAAACTGTGACATGAATGATCATAACCCTCCTACCCAGAACAGGGAAGAAAGAAAGGAAGAGAGGGAGAGAAGGGGAAAGATGGAAGGAAGGAAACAGAGCAGAAAGAAAACAAAAGGAAGCCTGAGAGTCTACAGCAACAAGGAAATTTCCTGAAGAAAATCCATGCTTGAAGATATCAAACGATCAACAAGCAAAGAGGACACACTATGCCCTCTGTCCTATGTTGCTATGTAAATATAAATCCTATTACTCTATTAATTCCTTTGTTTCCCTGTGATGGTTTGCTCACTTACATGGTACAAACTTTTTTATAATGCAAACATTTCTCACAGATATTTTTCTCTTTGTTTGAGTGACTTCTTAGCCCCTAAGCCTGTAGGACCAAGTAAGTATTCCTATCAGGCTTCCTTTAGACCACAGCTTCTTTAAATGTGAGTTGCCATACCACATGTGAAGGTCAAAAAATTGGCAAAAAAAAAAAAATAAGAGACTTCTGAATAAATAACATTTTGGCTAAGATTCTGGACTACTGTGTATTGTGAATTGTTATATTTTGCTGTACATACAGTTTTCTATTCACATAGGAACATAATGGCTCAATTGCCGAAAACAAAGACTTCATTTATACTCGCCATCATTATTCAGCACGATAGTAACAGTTTAGTGTATCTCTAGATTGTATCATGTTCGAATGTTGTATTTTAAAATAGGTGTTTGGTGCTGGGGACAGTACTCACTTACAGAGTACTTACCTAGCATTTCTCAGTTTGACTCAAGCCCCAACTGCACAAACAAGATATGGTGGCCCAGGCCAATGAGCCCTATACTCAGGAGCTAAAGAGGATGGCAGACCCAAGTTTCAAGGCCATTCTCCCCTACAAAGTGAGCTTGAGGTCAGTCTGAACAAAATGAGACCTTGTATCAAAATTAAATAAATAAAATTAATGAACTAAATGAATTAGCTGATTAATCAATTATTTTTAAAATAAACTGCTTGATTGGTTAAAAATTGCTGTTTGGTAGCTGAACTTAGTTTCATTAAAAATTATTCAATGAACTTTGGCTTGAAACAAGGTCAGGATTTCCAACAATTTCTGAAACAACCATAAAATATACTTTTGCCATTTTGTATTATGCATTTATGCAAAGCAGCTTTCTGAGCACTAATAATTATATAACTCAAGCTCTCAATCAACTCTGGCAAATGTGAAGGCACTCACTTTCAAATATTTAGTCAGTATTTATTTCTTAAAAATAACTAAGCATAGACATATCTTTAATATGTAAGCTTGTTTTTTTTCTTTGTTTATTAAATATTTTCTTCATTTAGTAAACTTGTTTTTAACTATAATAAATAGTAAACGTGTATAGAGACCAAAATTTGCCTTAAAGTAAGTTTCTTCAGTATTTGTTATCAGGAAGTATTTGCTCTATGTATCTATTTACATGAAACAATACACTTAGAAAAGAGGCTCAAGTAGGAAATGTGTAGATGTTTTTCTTCAGATCATCAAACCAACTAAGACTTTTGCAGGCTTACACTGTTTCCAATTGAATGCAGGGCTTCTCAAGTGCTGATGTAAAATATTCTTAGACAGGAAGCTAGTGATAGACATTGTTATTCTACATATGACAACACTAGAATTTGATGATAGTGTGTTTATTACATTCTGGAAGTGAGTATTTCTGATGGGACTTAAACCATTAACACTCCATAAAACAGGTTTATGACAATGTAGTAATTAATATTAAAAGTAGAGAGGCTGGGGTTTTCTCAAAATCAGGTATATGCTCAAGACTCTGGGCTTCATCACCACTACCTCAAAAAAAGAGGGATAGACAATTGTAGTTGTCTGTAAAAGTCAGGTCTGGTTCTTCCTCCCAGCCACATGCTCCCAGAAATAAGACTCAGACTAAAATATATCTGTAAATACTGTGACCATATAGGTAGGCTCTTCTCTGACTAGCTCATATTTTAAATAAACCCATTTATTCTGCCATGTGGCTGGTTATCTATGCTCAGGCACCATGCATCTGTCTTGTCACATATTTTTATTTTTTCCATCAATTCCTGGGAAATTCTCCCACACCTCATTCTATCCGAGAATTCTTTCTGTCTCCTGGATGTCCTACCTTCTATTCTATCCTTTTCTATAGGCCATAGGTTCCTTAATTGACAGGTGATGCATCTATACAATACACAGGGTATTTTCTCTACAATTCTTTTTTTAGTCCAATAAGAAGCTCTATTTCTTTCAAATATACATTAAATACAATAATAACAATTATGACACAATTATGAAAACTATAAGGTATGAGATGTATTTACAATGTCCAGTCCATATTATTTGCTAGTTAATGAAAATTTTCTATTATCTATCCTATCTTGGTGTATTGTCTTGTACCTAACTCTAACTTGCATTGCCAACCTAAAAACATCTTTTTTAGACTTAAAACATCTTCTTAAATCCTAAACATCTTAATCTTGACTGTGAGACTATATCTAGTCTTCTATTTCATCAGAGACCTGAGAAGGAATAAATATTATCTTAGAAGCAGACGAGCAGCTTCTAAGGTTATATAAAAGACAGACATAGTTGGCTGCCTAAACAGTTCCCCAAAATTCTCTCTATAATGTTGGCGCATCCATCTTCAGCCTCTGGCCCAATATATCTGACAGAATTTGTGAAGCAGGAATTATCAAGGACTTGCTTACCTATAGGAGGAACTTAGCCAAGCAGCTCAGCCACAATACTGGCATATATACCACTGATTCTAGCCAACCTAGAATCTGCCAGCACAGCTAGAGACTGCCAGTGCTGTACCAGGTGATGGAAAGAGACATTGAGAAAAAGACAGCATCATCTCCCTACAGGAGAGTCAATGAGATGTTAGGAGGGTGGTATAAAAGTTTTCCCAGTTCCTATAATAAATGAGTTTGCTTTTGCCACTTGCTCAAGTCCTGGAATCTATGTCATTGACTCTGCACCTGCTTACCCCACCACCAAGAGTCTTGGTTAGAGTTACAAGCAGCACTTACCCTGTCTTAGCAGAGCTTGGCAATTGACTTCCCTGCATCTGTTTGTTCTTTCTAGACAATATTTTGTCTGTAGTTGAAGCACGGGCATTTTCTTTTCCCAGTAGCTAGTTTGACATGATTGAAGTGCAAGCGATTCCATATGGAGGTTACTACTGATGCTCATCATCTTCTTTAAAGTCAAATGGGGTGCTGTCAGCAGCAGACTTGTCTCATAGTCAAAGATCTTTTAATAATTAAATAATTTTAAATGCCATAATCTGTGGGTCTCTGAGGTTTTTGAAGATTATCTATCTATATTATATCTGAATTATTGAACAATGTTTATTCTTAGCTATTTACTATAGAAATAACCTTGAAAACATCTTATTATAGTTAACTAAACTAATCTAATATGATCATGAGTTTGATTGCCTTTTAACTTGTACTTTTTATTTATCCCTAACAGTTCATAATAGCAGCTTTTAAAAGGACTAGAACTTTACATTGTATCTTTAACAATTACATAAGCACAATATCTCAAATAAATATTGAAAACTTGTGTGTACACATGTGTGTCAAAATTAACCTTAAATTAGTATCAATACACAATATCTTATAACAATGTATCAATATTAACCTTATCTCTGTATCAGTATATAAGATTCTGTACCAATGTAACAAAATATAATCTCAATTTCGCATCAAAATACAAAGAACTCTACCATTGCAAGATTATGGCTATAAAATGTTTCTTGGATCAAGCACAGATTCAATAATCTACCCACTTTTAATGATTCTTATAATATTTCTATATTCCCCTCTCTTTCTTCTCAACTCTCTTCCCTTATATAAGAAAGAAAGAGAGAGAGAGAGAGAGAGAGAGAGAGAGAGAGAGAGAGAGAGAGAGAGAGAGGAGAGAGAGAGGCAGGAAGGAAGGAAGGAAGGAAGGAAGGAAGGAAGGAAGGAAGGAAGGAAGGAAGGAAGGAAGGAAGGAAGGATGGATGGATCTGGAAAAAGAGGGGAAAAAGAAATCCCTGAGTCTAAGTTCCTAAAGTTTGCTTTATCCCTGTCTAAGACCATAACTATTTGAAACCAGCCACTATTAAGAGATGACAAACATCCAACATCCAATGAATGACAAAAAAAAAAAAAAGCCCTCAACCATTCCACCTCTTGGGAATGGAGTGTATTCTTCTCATTAATTCCTGCTGATTTGGGATGTAGAATTTCTTTGTGGGGGCGGGGTTTCCAAGGAAATTACAAAGATTGTTAGTCTTTTAAAAAGATAACTGTGGCATCTGTTATTCAGTCTCTGTATGCTGAGAAAGTTTCAGGGCTCAACTGAAATTCTGACTGCAACAGGCTGTGGTGCTGGACTAAATGAGTTAGCTGTTTTGATGTTGTTCTAGGGGCAATATTTTTGAGAACACAGCTACTGAGGCAGTAGGTGGTGTCTGTGGTAGGAGGAGACAGGGGTCTGGAACAGTCAGCTGCAGCATCTCTTGCCAGGACTTCATTCTTTGTTATTTTTTCTGTGAACATAAAGCTTTTAGCGGTAATATTTAATTTTGTATTAACATGATGCATGAATCTTCAATGTGCACAAATCAGTTAGAGGTTTTTAAGCAGGTGAAAAACAACTGCTTTTTTTTCTTTATGAGCTAGTTTTCATATAACCAAACTACAACATAAATCTCCATTTATGTCATAGGGCATGTAATAATAAGTCATGAGACTTCTACAGCCAACAAGATTATTTGCCATGCGGGGTTGACATTTTGGCTGGAGACATTTTGATGTCTCAATCAGTTTCGGACTGTTTTAATAGAGGGTTGACATCATATATTACCCATTTGTTTGGTCCTTTTAATTTTCTCCTTTCTTCCTGTAGCCAAGATCTTCCTCAATCAAATCTGATCCTTATTATTTTGGATGGAATCCAGAGACTTTTCCTCTTTCCTGATGATACAAACACAAAGCTTGTCTCCCAACATAACATACCTTTTGTCCAGAAGTTTGAAGTCTTCATAAGTATAGACAGATCCAATCTAGCAGCCCCTTTCCTATCCAGGTCTGCTCCATTTTGACTTCCTAAATTTACATGTGAGGCTTCCAACACACATGCTGATGGGTTGCCAGCACAAATCTTTAGACCACAGTGTAGTCAGTAACCATCTTCTTCCTTTCTTTTATCTCATCACAAACCCAAGTCATTTTGTCCAGGTGACATAGCTTGGCAAAGCTGGGTGTCACCAAACAGTACTCACAACGGTCCTGGTTGTTGTTTGTCCATTCAAGTAGAATGTGCTCTCCTACGTGGGACAGACATGAATTAGAGGAGTTAGAGAGGCTCCCTGGAAGACTATTCAGTACCCTCTATGCCCCTAGAAGTATTAAATGTCTGATCTACCACTGGAAAAGGTAGACGAAAGCTGAGAGAGGCAGCATAAAAACAGGTACTATGTCATTGTCACAGAGGCTGTCTGAGTGTTTTCATTCTTGAAGGGAGACTGTGTCAACTTCTCTCCATTCCTGGCTAAAGTCCACTCAATCAACAGAACACCTCTATTGGAACAAGAAGAGCCCCAGAAAGAAGGGTCTTCCTGTCCCCACGGGGCCCTACTGAGGCTTTCCATACAAGAAAATGTGGGTTGTATTAGTAGAGAGAACCAATTGCAAGATGCTCCTCCCAGACCAAGAGCAGTATAAACGAGTAGGTCATGGGATGGATGGTCTAAGGCAAAGGCCTCTGTGGTGGCAGTTTTCATGTTCCTGTTCTGTGTAAACTTAACATGATTTCATTGTCTTCTATTGTCCTATCATCGAGGAGGGATATCAATATTGCCAAACCACGGGGGTTGATGAGGAGATATTCAGGGAAGAGTTTAACTTTGGGGCCCTTATACTAGTCCAGAGGCTTCTGTTATTGAAAATGTAACATTTGGTTTATATTGAGGCACTTGGCAAAAGTTCAAATAACCCAGCAATTAATATGGTATACATTTACTTACTCTGCAAGGCACCATGGGAGTGCTTGAGGGAATCAGTCTCCATCTTCATGGTCAGGATGTGAAGAGTCTCAACCAAGGAAACAGATTATTATATAGTGGCAAAATGTCACAGATTATTGTAAGCAAACAGTAAGAGCGATAGGAAAAGTAGATTCTCATCTCTGCGGCATCAAAGTCCCAACCACTTTCTCCTTCTCAAACATCTTTGCTGACATTCTTGTTTACACATGCTATCCTGAAGACTGGAATCAAGGATAGAAATACAGATGGGGGATGAATGGCAATGGAAGATGTCACCAAGAAGCAAACATAGGAGAAACAACTATGCCAGAAAGGTACATGAGAGAGGGGCTGGTGGGAAGTAGAAGAGGAGGCAGCAAGGGGTGGGCATTGTGTTAAGGGGGTAATGCTGTTTTACATACATGAATCCACAAATATGTGAAACGCAGCTGATCCTCTGATAATGATGAAGCAGGATAAGAGTCTAAAGCCAACTTCTGCCTTTCTGTAAAGGAGCAAGAACTTTCTACAGCCTGTGATGAGGATAGGGATGGCAACCACTCACCTGTCCCATCCTGATGGCTCTGGTCACTATGTTCTGCTCATCACTGAACCTGAATTGAGTCCTTACTCACTCAGATGCAGGGCCAAAGAGAGTTGAGTAGCTTGCCTGAAACTTTATGAAGAAGCTAGTTCAGGATTTCACCAAGTAAGTCTTGCATGAATGCTGGTCATTTTCAGAACACCGAGCCTGGAATATGTCTGGATTTATAATAGTGTCTGTATAGGGCCATAGCTGACAATCCAGAAAGCAAATTTAGCTGAACAAGTCAAGTCTGGCACCATGGTGGCAGAATTTCAGCATCACTGGCCTCTTCTCTGCTCAGCAGTGTGGAAAGTTCTCTTGCACTCAGGTTTTAGCATTCTTTCTACTCTCTAATTCATTCATATTTGTATCTCCTCCCCCTGCGTGCGCCATTCCCCATCCCCCATCTTATCTGTACTTTCTAACATGAAAATGTCAGCCCCTCTTACTTTTAAATTTAATAAGTTGATGTGACTTTTATTTTTCAGATATATTCTACAGTTCTCTTGTGCTCTGCAAAGCGCATTCCTAACAGTATGATTCAAAGATATTTGCATGGTATTCTAGGGTGCTACGCTCACAAGCAACTGCTGTGGATAGAATACACTGACCTCTTTCCTCCTGTTGTTATGATCTAATTTTACTCCCAGACCATCTCACAAGCTTCATGCAATCACTGGCAATGAAATCATACATTTCTCTATGGTACTGTGGATGAGGATCTGGATGGTCTAGGGAATCCTTCTAGATGAATGGGAGGACCTCCTTTGCCTGTCCCCTGGTGTGTGTGTCTGTGTCTGTGTCTGTGTGTGCGTGTGTGTGTGTGTGTGTGTGTGTGTGTGTGTGTGTGTAACATCATACATCATGGGCCTGTCATACATACATATATCTGTCTGGGCCCAGAGAGGTCATTCTGGGCCTCTTTGCCCTTCCTCATCTCTTAGCCTCAGGTTCTTTAACCATTACCCCTCCCACCCCAACTCTACAGCTCACTAATTTTTCTACTCTGGATTTTTAGTAGTAGTAGTAGTAGTAGTAGTAGTAGTAGTAGTAGTAGTAGCAGCAGCAGCAGCAGCAGCAGTATTATATGTATCCCTAGGCTAACCTGATACTCACTATGTGATCAAGGCTGCCTTTGAACTCATGAAAATCATTCTGAGTGCTGAGATTACAGGCATATGATACCATATGGGTTTACTTTTAAAATCATTAGTCCACATGTCTATTTGTATAGAGGTTGGAAAGGGGTGTGTGTGTGTGTGTGTGTGTGTGTGTGTGTATATTTTCTCATCAGTTCATATTTCCCATGTGCCTACCTATATAAACTGACACATGTAACTAGTTCCAAATGACCGAAAAGGAACAAAGTCCCACTTGAATATATGTATGTGAATACAAAATACACATGTGTTTTAGGGAGGACCATATAAAGGATTAGTCAGGATTTAAGAAGATAATTGGGGGGTGATTAACCCTGTAGGAACAATGAATGCTCCTCTTTATAGATCACTGTCAGACTCCATTAGGAGTCCCATTACATTAGTATTTCTGCTTGTGGTCTTCTGGACAGGTGAGTTAACAGCGAACCATGCCTTGTGTGAGTAACACATGAAAAGAATTTCAGGATTGGAAATACGCTGAAGGGCTTTTAAAATGCAGTTGCAAAATCTCCTAAAACTAGAGTTTGAAATAACAAGTGTGTTTTAAACTGATTCAGCAACTACTTTGAACTTACTGACTTTTACAATTACAAACCCATATTTGGACTTGACATTTTTGGATTTTTTTTCTTGTCCTGTTTTCAGTATGTATAACTACAAAACTGCTCAAAATAGGAGCTCTATTGAATGCTTCTATAAGGAAAAGTCTAGAACAGCATTTTTTTAAGCAAGCAATTAGCTACAAAAAAAAAAAAAAAAAAAGATTTATTTACTTGCTCCTTCAGCTGATGTCTACACTATCCTGATAATGTCTGGTTACAGGCCGAACAAGAACTTTCCTTTGGGCTCAGGTGCACATTTGGTCTTCTGAATCTATAGTTTAGTTATTAGCAAACAAGTGAGGCAATCGCTTCCTGGAGTCCTCACAGATAGCACTTTAGGGCGGGGCACGTCACCTTCACAGACCGGGGTAGGGGAGGGGCGGGGCTGAGCATTCCCGAGGAAGCCTGGAGTGGAGTGACCAAATAAGCAGCTGGAGGCTCCTGCGGCTGCGCCCCAGCCTGAGTGAGCCAAGACCCTTAATCAGGCCCGCCCCTCTCAGCCGGCTCTAGCCGGCTCCAGCGGGGTCTCTCTTGGAGCCCTGCCCTAGCTTCCTCGCTTACAACCGAAATTTAGTTTGCAACTTTTGTTCTTGAGACTTTTCCCCCAGGGCTTCTAGGAGGACAGCGGACCTCTGGGACATTTAAGGACTTGGGTTCCTCGGTGAGTTTTACAATGCTTGAAATTCCCTGGGTTGGAATGTAAATCAATGGGGAGGCTGAACACAGGGGAAGGGTCTGCTTTTAAAACGAACTGTTGCTGTGCAGTCATAAGGCGTGCAGTCTTCGCTTCAAATAAATGTGCGTTTCCTTTCTTTGTTACTTAGGCTCCCAGGAGCTCAAGTCCTAAGTGTCCTGACAGAAGACCGGCGGGCTCTTAGGGTTTGCTAGGAAACTACGAGACGATGGGAGAACCGCTGTCCACTCAAAACCTTCAGCTCGGAAATGACTAACTGAAACGTGGTTTGGATGAATGGGTCTCCAGTCTTAACCAACGCCGCTCCTGGATGAAAGGTCAGTCACTGCCCACCCAAAGTGCCCGCTGCATCCTACTGTGAGCCAAGGTCCCTCTGTCGGGGAGCGTGGCTTCGCAGTCTGCTTTAGACCGGGCACTCTCGAAGCCCCTGCAGAGTCTAAGTCTCTGGCTGGGCTAGCTTTGTGCCGGCTCTGAGGTTCTCCCCGAGGCTGCTAGCTGAGAGTCCCGGGACCCGCCCCACCTCTAGCTTCCCCTCCTCTAGCCCGGACCCGACCGGGAGGCGGGAAGGGGTGCAGAGGGTAGTCCACACGGGCGGCCCGGGGGCATCAGGGTGGAATGGTCAGGAAGACAGACGGCTCTTCGTTGCGAGCCGGGGCTTCCCGGTCCGGAGGTGCAGCGAAGAAGGGAGAGTTCCCTCGGCGAGCGCCTTTGTTCACTGCGGCCTGGTGGGCGCGAGCGCTGGGCGGCGACCACCCTAGGCCTAGCTGCCGCTTTTGTGCCGCAGGTACGATCCGACCCGCGGGGTCCAGAGCACCGGATTTACCCGGAATGCCAATGGGGAGAGGTGGCTGTGGTGTCGCGAAGCCAGGTCCAGCCTTGGCGCATCTTCAGTCTGGGTCCTGAGATTTATCAATGCTGGATTGAATTCGGGCTGACCGCCTAGGGTAGCTTGCACGTGAGGGAGCTGACCGGCTCTTTGGAATAGCTGCTAGCTGGAAAAGAAAAAAGAAAAGAAAACGGGAAAGCAGGCGGGTAGGAGAAATTGGGAAAAGATCTTTCTAATGAGAATCTCCTGTTTACTCCCATTTTCTTTAATATACTAGTAAAGTGATTGTTCAGATACCCGTAGATAAAAGTAACAGCTTTTGATTCACATTCTTTACAGCAGTAATGGTTTTCTTAGGTTATGGGTCATGTTACAGGGACACAGATGCCATCACAAGGTAGTCAGTGGTGGTAGAGCTAATTTTTAGGCTAACTTTCTGGTGAAAGTACATTCATTAAAATTAGATTTGCTCCTCTGTGCCTTTATTTTGGGAAACAGTCTGGTCCCCAGGGGCAGAGATGCCAGGAAGTGGTATATGAGAAAGTGAAACTGGCCCAGAAAAGTATGATTGAAGGTAGTGGTGCAGAAAATGACCCCACCCTTAACACTGAAAGGGTGATTTGTAAACAGTTGGTAAGTGTGGACTTCATCAAAAGGCAGCAGGGGATACAGGCTTGCAAGTCTGACTTTGGGTTCAATCTCTAGCACGAAGGAAAAGTTTGTCAAAAGAAATGTAGGGCATAGTGGTTTTGTTTTTGTTTTGTTGTGGTGGTTGTTGTCGTCGTTTTTGTTGTTGTTTGGATGAAAGATAAATTCAGTAACTAAAGGGTTTCCATCATATTCCTAAACCACTTTTCTTCTGTTGCGCTCTCTTTGCCTCTCCCCATCCTTGCCCTTTCCTCCCACTCCACCCCCACTTACATACCAAGCACTCAGCAAAGATGAGACTGACTGTGCACACCTGTAGATCTTCTGAGGAAGGGTTCCTTAGACATTTAAGATGATCTCCATGAGTGTTATGATGAGTACACTCTGAGACTGCAGCCCTTCCTGGGAGAAAAGTAACCCTATAGATCCTTATAATTGCTTTTCTTACAAAGAAAATTCAGAAGATGGGAAAGGGTTTTCAAAATGAAATCTAGGCCCTATTGAGTAAAAATGCACTTACATATTTCATTCAAAATCTGAATCAAAACTCCCTTTATAAAAACGGATGTGTCCAAACAGAGATTTATGGTGAAAGTCTGTAGATTTCTAATTCTCAGGTCTGTAACAGCTTGGATAATAAGTCATGGATTTCTAAATGGGTCATCTTTTTAAATGGGTCACTTTGGATAGAATCATTACACTTGCTGACTTACAAATTGTAAACGTTGAGTTCCGTCTGCAGCCCAAGTGTATTCAAATTTAAGTTTCAGAACATATATTGGAAGATACTGGGAAGATACAGAAGTTAGTTTTTTTTTCCCAAAGTCACAAAGTAGATGCACTTGTGCTAGGGATTTTGTATGTGCTCAATTGAGCGGATCCAAGCAAATTATTCAGAGTTCCACCATTGAACTCTGGCAGCAGAGATGTAAGATAACGGGATCGACAATTACTTACAGTATACAGTGCACATTATAGTATATAGTATACATTACTTTTTATATTTCCATATACTCCCTTGTCATCTTTATATTTAAAGAGAAGAAGCTTGGTCAGATAAAATATAAATTTTAAATAAACAAAATGACCTTTTCCCATTTAATCTTTTACTTTGTTTACTATGAAAATTGAGCATTCATTTAAGCATTAACTAGATGGTCAGGAAAAGAAAACCTTCTCCATATAAGGAATGAAATTTAAATAGCATCGACTTACTTCTTTATGCCCTAGTTGTGATTGTTTCTGTACTAGAAGTGGGGCTTGCTTTAATTTCTTTTCTCCCATAAAGGGGCCAATAATATTGAGTCATTCCCACTATGAAGGAAAAACAAAAACCAGACAAGAAACTAATCCTGGAAGAGCCAAACTAACTCAGGCTGTGGCAATGGAGCCCAGCCACCATTCCCGGAACTCCAGTGTTGCTCTGAGCTGTCCAGCCCTGGGCAGAATGAGCTGACAGGAAGAGCTCTGATTTCAGTCCCATAGTATGGGACCACAAGTCCTGAAAGTGAGTGGCTGATTTGGAGGTCAAAAGGCTCTGGAGTCCATTCTGCTTTCTCTGGCAAAGACTCTCTCTCTCCCTCCCCCCTCCCTCTCCCTCTCCCTCTCCCTTACCCCCTCTCCCTTCCCTTCCCCCCCTCCCCTTCCTTTTCTCTCCCTTTCTCCATTTTTTAAAAATAATTGTCAGGGACTTATTATCTTCTTTTCATAGACTCTTACTTTAGTTTCTATGTGTATAAAGTTGCGGAACTGTACTCTGTTTTGTAATTATACAAAATACTTAGTTTCAGAGGACTGAGCAAAACCCATATTCTGTTCTCTCACTTTAAGATCACTTATCAGTGAAAGGATTGAGTTTCCCTAAACCCTTAGTTTCTATTTAAAGAGAACTTTTCTTTTTTGTTTTTTTTTTGTTTTTGTTTTTTTTTTTTTCTTTTTGTTTTTTCAAGACAGGGTTTCTCTGTGTAGCCCTGGCTGTCCTGGAACTCACTTTGTAGACCAGGCTGGCCTCGAACTCAGAAATCCACCTGCCTCTGCCTCCCGAGTGCTGGGATTAAAGGCGTGCGCCACCACCGCCCGGCTTAAAGAGAACTTTTCTTACCTCCTCCAATGGTAATGTGCTCCATTTTGTTTGCTTCTTTTGACTTTTTTTCTTTTTGGTTCCAGTTGAGGTAGACCTTGCAGGCATCCAGGCAAGGAAGGGAACCAGTGAAGAAATCAGAATGAAAACCTGAAGTAGATTGACTTGGATCATACTTCAGGGAGGATAATCCTTTTTCGTATTTAATGCTATGAATTTAAAGACTGCCTTTGATTGGTTACTGTACAAAAACATCGCACTACTGGGATAGGCCATAAAATTCCAGAAGGTAAAGTTGAGATATGACATAAAATCCACGTAAAATATCATAATTTGTCTCTTTAGTGCACTTAACAAAATAAGCTAACAGGTTGACTCCACTCAGGGTCAGTCCCTAACTGGCAAGCCTCATCTTAACTCTGTGTCATTGTCACTGAAAGACATCTTCACTACCAAGACAATTTTGGTTTTGTTGTTTGTTTTTTTGTTATCTGTGTAACCCTGCTATCCTGGAACTTGCTTTGTAGACTAGGCTAGCCTGGAACTCACAGAGATCTGCCTGTTTCTACCTCCCCAATGCAGGGATTAAACATGTGTGCCACCATGCCTGACAATTCTTAGCATTCCTTCTGGTCAAGGATAATGGAACACTCCACTTGGTCAATTAGGATCTGTTAGGTGGCTATTAGCAATCAAAATTTTAGTAAATTTGTATCTGGTTAATATTTTTAGAAGAGTATTGGGACACAGCAGTTTTGAAAGGTTGATACCCACCTGGAAGTATCAGCCACCTACCAGTCTGTAGTAAGGAGTCATGAATGGTTTATAAAGAAGGAAAATTAATGTATATAGTTGATGTGGCCCAGGCTTTAAGTTATGTCAAATGATCCTCAGAATGCACTGGTACCTGGTTCAAAACAAATCAGGTACACAGGATGAGTAAAATAGAAAAGACTAAATACATGTACTTTTTTTTTTTTTTTTTTTTTTTTTTTTTTGTCATTCTAAACTTCTGAAATCTTCTATTCTCTTACATCTATCAGGTCGAGATTTCAGGTTGCAACATTATACCTACTGATTCTTTGGTGGACTATCAACCCCTGAAAGGTCAATGAAGTCACATCTAGCATCCTGTCTGTGGCCTTTTCAGGTATGGTTAATATCTGTTAAATTCACTAAATGTAGATATTACTCACTTTCTAGGGCTTCCCAGAACAAGGTATGTGCTAAATAAATGGTAAAGTCGTATAATACATCATTGCTCAGGAAAGATCATGACAAATGCTGATGTTCATACTACCTTGTACTTTTTGTCTTCTGGGTAGTAAAACAGTTCATCAGATGCTGCATCTAGATGCCCATAAACAAATAGAACTCTGTTGGTCTCCCGGCATAAGATGCTCAACCTTATCAAATTCATGCTCTTACCATGACAGAACTCAAGCTCTTCTTTCTGATCTACTTTTGACATCTTTTCCCTTGGACAAGCTGCCAGAAGTCTGATCCAAATTACTGCTGAAAATAACCTCACCATTGTACACAGGAATTATACTTTATGTGAGTATAATAAGTCTTATCTCAAGCTAACTGTAAATGCTTTGAGACTAAAGACCAGAAATTGCCATACCATACTCTTCCACCATGCCTGGCTTACACATAGGTATGCCACATCCCTCCACTGTGCCCAGCTTGCACATATCCATGTTGTGCCTCTCCACTGTGCTTGCACTATAGCTTGAGCAGTACTCACATACTTGCCTGGTTAATTGGAACACTAAAGAATGCAGTCATTTAAATTGAACTTAAACTCCAAACATCTCCATCTTGATTAAATTTCAAAATTTTTATAAAATTTTGCATATTTCAGGATTGCAAAAGCAAATTTAACAAGGAAGTGACTTGATAGGGTGAAGCATTAAAAATCGGGTGTTATCATCAGGAAACTTGTAGCTCTTTAAAGAAAGAGCTCTTTTGTCTGAATTAATTATTCTTTTGGGGTAACTGAGGGGTACAGCTCCCTAACTATTTTAGAAGTATTTAAGTCTTTTAGTAGTTTAGGAGACACCTTGTTCTGCTTTTAAAAAAATAATTTAAGGATTTTATTTGTGTGTATGTGTACCCCTCATCGTGATCACTCAGTGTGTGTGTCTGTGTGTATGATGCCCACAGGCATGTCTATACCACATGCATGCAGTGCCTTTGGAGGCCAGAAGAGGGCATTGCAACCCATGGAACTAGTCTTAGAGGAACTTGTAAACTGCAGAGTGGGTGCTGGGAATCTGGAAGAGCTCTTAAACACTAAGCCATCTCTCCAGCCCGATGTCTGTACTGCCTTACATTCCAAAAGTTAGTGCGTTGGTTTATTTTCTCATTGCTATAACAAAATGCCTGACAAAATCAACTTAAGGAAGGAAAGGTTTGTTTTAGTTCACTGCTTGAGGGTGCTCTCCATCATGGCAGAGAAGTCGCAGCAGCAGTGAGATGAGGCAGTGGACCCATTCTGTCTGGCAGCAGACAAAGGTGAATGCTGGTTTTCTGCTTGGTTCTTCCTTTTTTGTTCAGAGGAAGACTCCATCAGACATGCCTAAAGCTTTGTCTCCTAGGTGATTTTAGATCCTGAAAAGACAGTCATCAGTATTAATTATCATTATTTACCAACCTTTGTTCTCTTCCTAGAAACTATAGATTTGTTCTAACTGATAGTGTTCCTAGACTTCTTAAATGTTGATGCTACTTTAAGTAACTTTTCCATTAAGAACTACGTTGCCTCAACTTAACTCTGTAGGTCCTTTATGATATATTGTGAAGGCCTTGCTTTTGGCCTTCACGGGCATCCCTTACCTGAATTCACTGTGGAAACAAAATTCTTGCCCCTGAATGAAAGTTATTTTATAAACTTTAGGCAGAAGCCAGCATCAAACACTAGTATTTCCTGTTGTTTCCCTCGATTTCCCTCAAAGCATTAAGTCCAGACATGTTAAGCATATGGAGGGAGGGACAGCTTTGTCAGACTGATCTGCCCTTTACAACAGAGTATTTGGCCTTTTTATAATCAAGCCCACTAATGCACTAACATCACATCCTTGAATGCATACAACATAAGACTCACAACTATTGCTTTTTGCATACTCTGTCCTTTTTATTTGTTTGTTTTGTTTTGTTTTGTTTTGTCTTGCTGATTATGGCTTCCTAACCAGTTTTTGCAGTTTTAAAATGTATAATCCTAGGAGATAAAGTAAAACACATGCTGATTAGCTGTAGACAAAGTCTCAGTGAGACTTGCTTTAGTCTCCTTTTTTGAACATTCCTCATGACTAGCCTGTAGTTACTACCCTGTCTAGGAGCAGTTGGAAATAGAGCAGAATCTGAAAACCCAGAGGTCTGGAAGGCAGTGCCACAACTGGAGGTAGAATCCTTCTGCAGGGTCCTCAGTGTGTGCAGTACTTTTTATATCAATGTCAAGGACAGAAGTACATGATTACAAGTCTCTGGGCACAAAGCAGAATTTTTGCCCTACAGCTTGTGGTGTGGTCTTACAATTACACTGCTTTGATTAATTTCCCCCCTAATCCTAACCAACATCCAGGAGGCATGTGTGCCACCCCTGGGTGGGAGCAATTATATTTCTATGCACAAATAAGGAATATCTTTGATAGAATAGGGAAACTATAATCAAGCTTCTAGATAAAGGATGCCTGTAGTATGTTAGGAATGTGCATACACCATGCTATGAGGAAATTGGGGCATGCTGGTCAGGAAGGGTACGTGAAACTGCCAGTATGTGTTCTTAAATGTCACGTTAACTCATAACCTAGACTCTGTGTTTGTCACTAGCTGGTAGAGATGGGGGGGCGGGGGGCTTTGATTATATCAGAGTTTTGGAAAGCTCACTCTGGCTAAAGTGCTACCCTTAAGTCTGCGCCCTAGTCTGGATGAGAATGATCACTAGAAGGGGAAAAGACTTTGAGAATTAAACAATGGGAGATGGGGCTAAAGGCAATGGAAGACTTTTGAGTTTCTGGTATAGATTGAAAGAGCACATGTAGGCACAAGTAAAGATAGAAGCAACGTGTATTAAGGAAAAGACAAAATAATATGTTCAAATTGGAGGACTCCTGTATGTTGGGTAAGTTATCTGACTTCCTCTTTTTACTAGCACATTTACGCACATTCTCATTTGCTCTGACGAAGACTAAGTTGACTCATGCTTTCCCTAGTTTCTCAGGGTTCGTGGTATGATGCATGATATAGTACAAGAAACAGTAAGTGACTAGAAGGCCGTCAGTGGTCATTTCTCTGACCACAAAGATATCTTGGAAGTTCTACCTACTCAGTTTAAAACATGTTAAATATGAAGTGCCTGTTAAAGTCCATGTAAAGAGGATGCCCGTACAGATTGGAACTCACAAAGTAATTTGGGAGTTTGAAAATTGCTTTTGAAAAGCAAATCTTGACTTCATGACTGTGAACCTTGATTGTTTTTTGAGTTTTTAAAGAAAGTTTACCCTTATTCCTACCTAATATGGGGGAGTTTTAATGGAACTGTAATTTATCTTATTAAATACTAATGTCACAAATACTTTTGTGAGGATCACTCAGGTCACATTTGGTGTAAGAGATAAGGAATCTTTTTCTCTGTGGTAACTCTGTGTCCCATTCTCATGTTGTTCTTTTGAAAGGGCTACAGTGCATGTTCGTAGAAAGAACTACGTGGATCAAGCATGTGAGGCCATAAGCAGTACTTACTGAGGAACACCAGGGTCGACGGATTTGGATGTACCAATGTCTTCATTCTATAGTGTCCCATCCTTTTACCATCCCAGAGAAAATGTTGCTAGAAGAGAATATTGTGTGGAATGAGACCTTTTCCCATATTTTATGAGCAATATGCATTAAGAAATGCATCTATTCTACAGAGCTCTATAGCCCTGAAGAAGCAAGCAGCCATATACCCACAGACCAGAGAACATGAGACTGTTTGTTAGCAGAAGAGTCAAAAGATGGAAAATTTTTCACTTTTTTGTCACTTGTTTTATATTAAGCTTCATGGTTTTTTGGAGCCCAATCAATAATTACATCATGAGCCATATGAAGTCCTACTCCTACAGATACCTCGTAAATAGCTATGGCTTTGTAAACAATTCCCTGTCTCTCAAGCACAGCTCTGTGCAGCCTCACTACCCATACTTGATCAACCACAGAGAGAAGTGTCAGGCTCAAGATGTCCTCCTCTTACTGTTTATAAAGACTGCCCCTGAAAACTATGGCCGACGTTCTGCAATCAGAAAAACGTGGGGCAATGAGAACTATGTTCAGTCTCAACTCAATGCCAACATCAAAATTCTGTTTGCATTAGGAACTCCTGGTCCACTGAAGGGAAAAGAACTGCAAAAAAGACTAATCGGGGAAGATCAAGTGTACAAGGATATAATTCAGCAAGATTTCATTGATTCTTTCCACAATCTTACTTCTAAATTCCTTCTTCAGTTCAGCTGGGCAAATACCTTTTGTCCACATGCCAAATTCCTGATGACTGCTGATGATGATATATTTATCCACATGCCAAATCTCATTGAATATCTTCAAGGGCTAGAGCAGATTGGAGTTCGAGACTTTTGGATTGGTCACGTTCATCGAGGTGGCCCTCCTGTTAGGGATAAAAGCAGCAAATACTATGTTCCCTATGAAATGTACAAGTGGCCAGCCTACCCTGACTATACAGCTGGTGCTGCCTATGTTGTCTCCAGAGATGTAGCTGCCAAAATCTATGAGGCATCGCAGACACTGAATTCCAGTATGTACATAGATGATGTATTCATGGGCCTCTGTGCCAATAAAGTGGGAATCTTGCCACAGGACCATGTATTTTTCTCTGGGGAAGGGAAAATTCCTTATCACCCCTGCATCTATGAAAAGATGATGACATCTCACGGACACTTACAAGATCTGCAGGACCTCTGGATAGAGGCTACACATCCTAAAGTAAAGAACATTTCAAAAGGGTTTTTTGGTCAAATATACTGCAGGTTAATTAAGATAGTTCTTCTCTGCAGACTGACTTACAGGAATTCATACCCTTGTTGGGCTGCATTTGCTTAGTAGTACATGAATGCTGTACTGTGTTAAGTGTCACTGAGCCAAACTTGAATGGAAAATAATAATCTGTAAATGTTTCTCTCTACCCTAAGTCAAATGAATTGAAAGCAAAGAGATTCATTTCAAAACCCAGTCAAACTGGTCAGTGTAACTCCAAATTAAACTGCAGCTTAATTTCATTTCAAGGAATTCATATTCTAAACGACTTAGATCATGAGCAAGGGTAAAGTAAGAATTTCAAGTTCTCATTTGGTTCTACACATGTATTTAAGGTATGGAGAACACCTGAGAAGCCTTGATATCAAAATAATAGTTTGGGGAAGATACCTGAGAAATATATAATATAGCATTTCTAAAAAATTAATACCTCTTAGAACAAGCAATCCCAATTATCTTATTAAAGAGTTCTAGGTAGAGGTGGAGGGAGGCAGGTGATGCAGAAGGAACGTGATGAAAGGTTCATCCGAATGAGGACATATGTGGAAAATGTATATAATTTCTTATAGTTAAGTCGTTTAACATTGGCATTCCTACAGCCAGTTACCTAGGCAGTTCTGGAATCATTTAAGATATATTTGTTTCATTTTCTCAAATTTAATTTTTAGTGTAAAAACTTTAGAAAGTGGTCAGCTCTACCCTAATAAAAACTATATGTACGCTTTCTCTAAAGTTATAAAACAAGAATAGTTCCTGGCCCCTGGAGGACCTTCTTTAAAGATAAATCACTATCAACTCCAATAAGCTTGTTTTAATTTAATGAATTATTCAATGGCTTTTAAAACACTAGATATTGGCCTCTGTTTAAGGTAGTTGTTTGGATGCAGCTTACAATGAGGAGTATAATAACAGAAGAGACTTAAAGGAAAGATAGAACTAGGGGTATAGCTCAGCATCCAAAAGGGAAGACAAAGAAGCAATAAAAGTCTCTTTTCCTTGTAATTGTAACATCAGCTTGGAGTCCAGACCATGGCACTCAATACTCAAATGCCGCTTCCAATAAGGTCTTGTAGGACACAGATTTTGTTCCAAGTGAAGACTTTTAGCTTGAAAGTTTTTAATATAGTACCACGTCTAAAATAATCCATTATTTGACTCAATAGCTATCAGAGGTTATCTTTTAAATATTTCAAACATGGGAGCAAAATAAGAGTGCTAGAGAAACTGACCAAATGAGATTAGAAATGTTGGTAAATCTGCATGTTCTTTGTAATCAGAGGCTTGGCAGATCTAATAAATTAAATTACATTTATTTTACAAAATAGGATTAAAACATGTGGCTGGTATGCAAACAGTGCACCAGCACAGAAAGGACTAAGGGGTATTCATCGATTAAGGACCTGTAATGCAGGTCAAAACACGATTTCAGCAAATGAAGATGGATGCTTAACAACCCTCAGACAGATGCATATAATAGGGAAAGTTTAGCTACTATTATTAGGGTGGTTTTGGAAACAATGCAAAAAAATCTAAAAATACACAACTAAATGATATCTGTGTTTTCACAGGTAGATTTTTTTTAAAAAAATGTTTACAGAAATCTTTGTGAAGTTTTTTATTATGAGATATGAAGCTTGTTTATCCTACTCGGGTAGTTTCCTACTAATTTCAAGACTAGTGTTAAACATTCTAAGGTAGTTATCTTAGGGTAGATTCAAGGTTTTAGATGACTAACAGTTCAGATTTTCTGATCAATTTTTTAAACACTAGAGAATAAAAGTGTACTAGAGAATAAAAGCAGCTTCATAGTTAATTCTCACCAATTGGCCCTTTGCTAGCTGCTGGCTTTAGGTACACATAGGATAATATGTGTCCACGTTTCTACTTGGAACTGGTAAAAGTTGTCACTGGCTGGAAAATGGTATCTCTCTCTTGTATACAAGATGGTCCATTGACACTGGTACTTTATGAAGCAGTTCTTTGTTTGTTTGATTGAGCTCTCTTGAACCTTGTTCATCTTTTAGTTTTTGCTTAGAATAGAATGGAACTGGTTTGAAGTTAAAGGAAATATTCATTTTGAAACTTGTTCATTTTGAAAGGAAATGCAAGTTTCAAAATGAAAAATAAAATGAAAAAGGAAATAAATTATTGTCCCAGATGGTCACTTGAGTTTTAAAAAATGGCTGCACACAGTAAAACTGCTAAAAACAAAAACTTACCTCATTATTGGTTTGCATCTTTTTTCAGCTACTAATTTTATACCAAAATGTTAAATATTTATATTGTTTGAGTTTCAATCTTGTATGGAAAAAAATAATTAGTAGGTCTAAAAATGCCATGCTTTCCAATAAAGAAGTTAAAAAAATCATCAGTAATGTGAATTTAAAATCCTGTGTGGGCATCATTCTGTGTATCGTCACCTGCTGTCTTATACCAGAAGAACCTGCACTACCCATCCATTGTCCTATGTGTGCTCACCCTGCTGCTGTGCTCACTGGTGGGCTGTCATGGAGCTACTTAAGGAGCTATGCTGTGACTGTGGGAAATGCTGTTTGTCCAGAATGCCATGACAAAAAGCTCTTGCAGTTTTAGTGTATTAAGATGCCATCTAAAGAGGTTAGACTCTATTCATTAGCTGAATAAAAGAAGAACTTGGAAGCATCTGCGTTACTTGGGTGTAGCAGAACTTTGTACCTGCAAGGCATGTCAGTGATGTCTGTAGTTTGGATGAGAGATACTTACCTCAACAGTTGGAAGAAGCCATTAACTATTAAAGTCTACTTTTGTAGTTTACCTGGACATCATAGCTTCAGTGAGAATGGACCCTGAGATCTTGGGGAAGCCAGTTCTCCAATTCTGACTTTAGAAGTCCCATTTCCTTATGTCAATTCCATGATAATGAGAGGGCGTTAGATGTCTCCCTCACTGTTCTTTCTAGGCAGTTATGAATTCTGTACCAGGGCAATATTTAACTTGTTCTCCTCACACCTTTGTTATGCATCACAAATGCTGTTTCCAGTATGGACTCTACACTCTTCCACCTGCCTTTAGAAGTCCTATTTCCTTGTCCTATATGAGTTTGCTTTGCCTACTGCCAACATTATTACAAACTCCATTATTTTCTGTCTCTCCCTTGGCGATGCTGGTTTCTTTTGCCAAGAGCACTATCTGCTTTATTCAGCCAAAGAATACTCTGAGAAGCCCTAGTTGAGGAATCTGAAAGAGGCAAGTCTATGTTAATGACCCACACAAGGCCAGTGCAGTCTTCACACAGGCCCCTCTCTTCCTTCGCTACCTGAAGCAGGCCATGGGGAAGTTATGGCATAGCTCCAGTCTTGTCTGTATGACCCTCTTAACCCATCCCGAATTCCTGTAATTGTCTATGTGTTTCCGTCATGGTACAGAGGCACAAGAACTTGAAAACTTTCAGTATCTGCCTTCTAGAACCACATCCGCACCTGTGATAACTCCCTCTAAAGATTCCATGTCGAGGCTTAATCTTCTTGTCGATGGTAATGCTGAGTACAGGCCTCCAAGATCTGGAGTCTTCATGTAGACCCAAGTGACCCTATGTGACCCTGCCCACAAATCATTTCTAATTTGTAAAGATACCAACAGCCAATACCTGGACATAGGTGAGGTTTGGGATGCTTGGGCTTGAGTCAGAGGAGAAGGACAAGGGGAAAAAGAAGGTGGAGGAGAAAGGAGAAGCTGCCATGGATTAGGTGAGCCATAAAAACATAGCCTTGAGAGCTGGCCAAATGGAGTTAAGAACAGTCCAGATGAAGTGCAGTCAGCAAGTAATGATTCAGGGTTGTCAATAGGAAAGAAGATTCTAATAGCATAGAGGGTAGATATCTGCCTACCTCTAGTACTGATTAAGGTTCATTGTAAATATAAAGGTTGTATGTGTCTTTTATCTGGAAACTGAATGATCAAGTCAGGGTTGAAACACTGGGTCAGGATTAAATTTTCCTACAATAGTTCCATTTTTTATTCTTAGCTACAGTGTAAATTCTGACAGTAGAGACTCAGTATATCCAATTACATAGTAATATTATTCTGGCAAGATATTTACCTATAGAAACCAAAACCTTTCATGGATACTTTCTAGTGTCAACATTTTGCTTACAGTGCTTAAAGCTTTGTAATCTATGCAATACATTCAAAATATTTCACTATTAAACATACTGTACCTACAAGCATGAGCACCAATAACTTTTTACCAGTGATGTATCAAAATTCAAACCTATACTATTAAGAGTAAATAAGGAAATTCATATTAAATGATATAGCTAAGACTAGTGATCACAACATACATATGATGGCAAAACAGAACAGCCTTGTAGATTCTTTAATCTCATGACGAACTTGGGTAATTTAGCCTTAACAATGTTTTATAAGAACATAAGATTTTTATTAATTTCTTCACATATTACCCTTGTATTTCTTATGATAAAATGATTTAGTGGTCTACTATAAATTAATAGTACAATTCATCGGCTAAATGCAAGTGCTTTAGGACTACTATGGCTGTGATAAAAAAATAAATAAATAAATAAATAAATAAAAGAACTGGGAAAGAAAGGATTTCTTAGGCTTACACTTCCATAGCACTTTTCATCACTGAAGGAAGCCAGGACAGAAACACAAACTGGGAGGGAACCTGGAGGCAGAAGCCTGAGTGCTGCTTACTGGCTTGTTCATCCAGGCAAGCTCAGCCTCCTTCCTAATAGGACCCAGGACCACCAGCCTTGGGATGGCACATCCACAATGAGCCAAGCTTTCCCCCATCAATACCAAATTAGGAAAATTTCCCTACAGGCTTGCCTACGGTCCAAACTTATTGAGACATTTTTTGTTTTTCATTTTTTTTAGTTAGGTATTTATTTCATTTACATTTCCAATGCTATCCCAAAACTCCCCCACCCACTCCCACTTCTTGGCCCTGGCGTTCCCATGTACTGAGTCAGATAAATTTTGCACCACCAATGGGCCTCTCTTTCCAATGATGGTCGACTAGGCCATCTTCTGCTACATATGCAGCTAGAGACACGAGCTCGGGGGTACTGGTTAGTTGATATTGTTGTTCCACCTATAGGGTTGCAGATCCCTTCAGCTCCTTGGTTACTTTCTCTAGCTCCTCCATTGGGGGCCCTGTGATCCATCCAATAGCTGATTGTGAGCATACACTTCTGTGTTTGCTAGGCCCCAGCATAGTCTCACAAAAGACAGCTATATCAGGGTCCTTTCAGCAAAATCTTGCTAGTTTATGAAATGGTGTCAGCATTTAGAAGCTGATTATGGGATGGATCCCTGGATATGGCAGTCTGTAGATGGTCCATCCTTTCGTCTCAGCTCCAAACTTTGTCTCTGTAACTCCTTCCATGGGTGTTTTGTTCCCAATTCTAAGAAGGGGCAAAGTGTCCACACTTTGGTCTTCGTTCTTCTTCAGTTTCATGTGTTTAGCAAATTGTAACTTATATCTTGGGTATTCTAAGATTCTGGGCTAATATCCACTTATCAGTGAGTACATATTGTGTGAGTTCTTTTGTGATTGGGTTACCTCACTCAGGATGATGCCCTCCAGGTCCATCCATTTGGCTAGGAATTTCATAAATTCATTCTTTTTAATAGCTGAGTAGTACTCCATTGTGTAAATGTACCACATTTTCTGTATGCATTCCTCTGTTGAGGGGCATCTGGGTTCTTTCCAGCTTCTGGCTATTATAAATAAGGCTGCTATGAACATAGTGGAGCATGTGTCCTTACCGGTTGGAACATCTTCTGGATATATGCCCAGGAGAGGTATTGCTGGATCCTCTGGTAGTACCATGTCCAATTTTCTGAGGAACTGCCAGACTAATTTCCAGAGTGGTTGTACAAGCTTGCAATCCCACCAACAATGGAGGAGTGTTCCTCTTTCTCCACATCCTCGCCAGCATCTGCTGTCACCTGAATTTTTGATCTTAGCCATTCTGACTGGTGTGAGGTAGAATCTCAAGGTTGTTTTGATTTGCATTTCCATGATGATTAAGGATGCTGAACATTTTTTCAAGTGCTTCTCAGCCATTCAGTATTCCTCAGGTGAGAATTCTTTGTTTAGCTCTGAGCCTCATTTTTAATGGGGTTATTTGATTTTCTGGAGTCCACCTTCTTGAGTTCTTTATATATATATTGGATATTAGTCCCCTATCTGATTTAGGATAGGTAAAGATCCTTTCCCAATCTTTTGGTGGCCTTTTTGTATTATTGACGGTGTCTTTTGTCTTGCAGAAGCTTTGCAATTTTATGAGGTCCCATTTGTCGATTCTCAATCTTACAGCATAAGCCACTGCTGTTCTATTCAGGAATTTTTCCCCTGTATCCATATCTTCGAGGCTTTTCCCTACTTTCTCCTGTATAAGTTTCAGTGTCTCTGGTTTAAGTGGAGTTGCTTAATCCACTTAGATTTGACCTTAGTACAAGGAGATAGGAATGGATCAATTCACATTCTTCTACATGATAACTGCCAGTTGTACCAGCACCATTTGTTGAAAATGCTGTCTTTTTTCCACTGGATAGTTTTTGCTCCCTTGTCAAAGATCAAGTGACCATAGGTGTGTGGGTTCATTTCTGGGTCTTCAATTCTATCCACATGATCATCTCATTAGATGTGGAGAAAGCATTTGACAAAATCCAACATCCATTCATGATAAAAGTCTTGGAAAGATCAGGAATTCAAGGCCCATACCTAAACATGATAAAAAGCAATCTACAGCAAACCAGTAGCCAACATCAAAGTAAATGGTGAGAAGCTGGAAGCAATCCCACTAAAAACAGGGACTAGACAAGGCTGCCCACTTTCTCCCTACCTATTCAACATTGTACTTGAAGACCTAGCCAGAGCAAATCAACAACAAAAGGAGATCAAGGGGACACAAATTGGAAAGGAAGAAGTCAAAATATCACTTTCGCAGATAATATGATAGTATATATAAGTGACCCTAAAAATTCTACCAGAGAACTCCTAATCCTGATAAACAGCTTCAATGAAGTAGCTGGATATAAAATTAACTCAAACAAGTCAATGGCTTTTCTGTACACAAAGGATAAACAGGCTGAGAAAGAAATTAGGGAAACAACACCCTTCTCAATAGTCACAAATAATATAAAATACCTTGGCATGACTCTAACTAAGGAAGTGAAAGATCTGTATGATAAGAACTTCAAGTCTCTGAAGAAAGAAATTAAAGAAGACCTCCGGAATCAATATAGTAAAAATGGCTATCTTGCCAAAAGCAATTTACAGAGTCAATGCAATCCCCATCAAAATTTCCACTCCAGAAACTTAGGATACCTAAGATATAAGATACAATTTGCTAAACGCATGAAACTCAAGAAGAACAAAGACCAAAGTGTGGACACTTTGCCCCTTCTTAGAATTGGGAACAAAACACCCATGGAAGGAGTTACAGAGACAAAATTTGTATCTGTGACGAAAGGATGGACCATCTAGTGATTGCCATATCCAGGGATCCATCCCATAATCAGCTTCCAAACGCTGGCACCATTGCATACACTAGCAAGATTTTGCTGAAAGGACCCAGATATAGCTGTCTCTTGTGAGACTATGCTGGGGCCTAGCAAACACCGAAGTGGATGCTCACAGTCAGCTATTGAATGGATCACAGGGCCCCCAATGGAGGAGCTAGAGAAAGCACCCAAGGAACTAAAGGAAACTGCAACCCTATAAGTGGAACAACAATATGAAGTAACCAGTACCCTGGAGCTCTTGTCTCTAGCTGCATATGTATCAAAAGATGGCCTAGTCGGACATCACTGGAAAGAGAGGCCCATTGGACTTGCAAACTTTATATGCCCCAGTACAAGGGAATGCCAGAGCCAAAAAGGGGGAGTGGATGGATAGGGGAGTGGGAGGGTGGGTATGGGGGACTTTTGGGATAGCATTGGAAATGTAAATGAGGAAAATACCTAATAAAAATAAAAGAAAAGAAAAGAAAAAGAAAAAGAAAAATTCCCACTCAATTCTTCAACGAATTAGAAAGGGCAATCTGCAAATTTATCTGGAATAACAAAAAGCCACATTATGTCTACATGTATCCATGGAGATTGCCAATCGCCCTACTGAGTTTTAGCCTTGCTTTGATCCAATATTTCCTCTACATGCTATCACTTCTGCCCTTTGTAATGGCAATATATAATCCATGCTATGATATGGTGGATATGTATGTAATTTGGTTTTTGATTTCACAGTGGGCTGCAGTTAAGAGATTGTCTGGATTCTCAGAAAAGATTTTGAACTTTTAGGCAGTTGTGAAATGGCCAGGAGCCTATGGGAAACAGAAAGTAGAATGTGGCCATTTCAAAAGCAATAATCCCTGGGTGCAGATATTTGACTACTTAGTCCCTAGTTGGTGACATTGTTTGGGAGGTTTAGTAGGTTGAGCCTTATTGGAGGAATTATGTCACTGGAAAGATTTTGAAAGTTTAAAGAAGTGGCAGAAACCATTTTGAGTTCACTTTCTTTTGTTTCCTGTTTCAGGTTAAAGATTTTTCTGCCACCATGAGGTCGTACTGTGACACTTCCTTCCCACTATGATAGTGACAGACTCTTGCTCTTCTAGAGCCATAGCCCAAATAAATTCTTTCTCCCATAAGTTGCCTTGGTTATGGTGTCACAGGAAAAGAAAAGCAAACTAATACAGAAATCAAGCAGTGTAGCTATAAATGTGACTACCACTAGACTAGACTTATGACAGGGATTTTGTGTATAAGAAATTTTTGTTTGGCTTTTGTTTGTTTAATGGCTTTTCCCTTATACTTCTAGTCTTTTCCCTTACACTTCTTTTCAATGTAGGCTTTCTGAGCTACATACAATTCATATACCACTCACCAAAAATAGCATTAAATTTATGTAAATTATATATTTTATGAACTAAGAACCATTAAAAATATTAAAAACAATAAACTATTTAATATTAACATTAGTTTAGATTTAATATTTGTACTGGCTAGTTTTGTGTCAACTTGACACAGGCTGGAGTTATCACAGAGAAAGGAGCTTCAGTTGGGGAAATGCCTCCATGAGATCCAGCTGCAAGGCATTTTCTCAATTAGTGATCAAGAAAGGTAGGTCCCCTTGTGGGTGGTGCCATCTCTGGGCTTGTAGTCTTGGTTCTATAAGAGAGCAGGCTGAGCAAGCCAGGGGAAGCAAGCCAGTAAAGAACATCCCTCCATGGCCTCTGCATCAGCTCCTGCTTCCTGATCTACTTGAGTTCCAGTCCTGACTTCCTTGGTGATAAACAGCAATGTGGAAGTGTAAGCCGAATAAACCCTTTCCTCCCCACAACTTGCTTCTTGGTCATGATGTTTTGTCCAAAAATAGAAACCCTGACTAAGACAATATTCTCTTGATAATACTTTTTTAAAAGATGAACATTGACTTGGGAGTTTGTTTATAAGCCTTCATTTTCAGTTCCATGTGTCCCTTTTATGAGATATCTGTGTTTTATTCTTGGGAACATAACAAAGGTTTCCTTATAAGTACTGTAGTTTTCTGGGAAAGAAGAATGCCATTTCAAAGAAGGTGCCAAATACAGATATACCCACAAGGATCTCCCTTCTTACCTGGGAAAGGAAAGATCTCCTCTCTAGGGTGCTCTAAGGACCACTGCCACATTTATTGTCACTTCTTTCACATATCATTTATTCTATTTTGCAAAGATTTTATAATTTGAAGTTCACTTAGTCTATATTATTCTTCCCCTTAATTTCAATTTGGTTTAGAATTTGGTTTTTTCTTTTCTTTTGAGCAACATGGCAAGCTTCTCATCCTGTTTTAGCATGTTTTTGGTTGTTTTTGACGATAGGTTGGTATGTTGTTTGATTGGCTGGCTGGCTGGTTGGTTGGTTGGTTGGTTGGGTCTATAGACTCTTCTACAGTGGATTATATCATCTGTTAATAAGAATACTTCTTTATCCATTTGTGTCTATTTTGTTTCCTTTACTTGTCATATTGCTGTAACTGACTCTTCAAGAGTTGTATTAGATAAAAGTGGAGAGTGTAGATCCTCTTGTCCTTTTTCCTGATTTTAGTGGGAATGTTTTGAATTTATTTCTACTTAGCATGATATTGGCTATAGATTTGCTGTATATATCCTTTACTAGGTTAACATGTCTAATCTGTCTGCCTCCATTCCTAGTTTCTCCATGACTTTTATCATGAAAGGATGTAGAATTTTCTCAAAGATATTTTCGGCATATATGAAGATGATCATATGACTTTTGCATTTGAGTAGTAGTAGTAGTAGTTTTTTTCTTTGAAGTTCTGATATAATTATTCGGTGAATCTATCTCATCCTAGACTTTTATTAATTGAGAGACATTTTATTTCTGCTTCAAGCTAAGTGCTAGTTATAAGTCTGTTTATTTCATCCATCTTGAATTAATTAGGATATGTGATATGTAACTATAAAGTCATCCATTTATTTTAAATTTTTTTCCAATTTTATGGAATAAACCTTTTTGAAGTTAAATCTTTATGATTTTATAAATTCCACAGTTACCTGTTTTATGTGTAATTTTAATTTATGTCTAATGTTTCACTTTGTCAATTTAGGAAAGTGTCCATCTTGTTTATCTTTTCAAAGAACCCACTCTGAATTTCATTGATTCTTGGTAATTGTTCTATTATTTATTTAAACTTCATTAATTTCTGCCCCATTTTGATTATTTCTCTCTGTGTAATGCTTTTGCACTTGATTGATCTTGTTTACCCAGGACATTAAGGTAAATCATTAAGCTGTTCATTTTACATTTCTCAAACTTTTTGATATAAGCACTTAGAATGATAAACAATACTTTTAGGATTATCTTTATTTTGTATCATAAATTTGGTATGTTGTGTTGTCATTTCCATTCAGTTCTATGAAGTTTTAACTCACTTCATTATGTCTTCAGGGATCCTTATATCATTGACAGTGTGTTGCTTAATTTCCACATGTTTCTGTGCTCTCTGTAGTTCCTAGTGCTGCAAATAGCTTTATTTGTCTGTAGTCAGATAAAATCCAGAAATGCTACTTTGAATTTTCTTTTAATTTGATGAAACATGCTTTGTGTCTTAATATGTGATCATTTTGGAGAAATTACCATGGACTACTGAAAAGAATGTATGTACTTTGGTGTTAGGGTAGATATTCTGTGGGTGTCAGGATAACCTGTCTGGTAGTGAGAGTGGAACACTGAAGTCTCCCACTCTCATTCTGTTGGCATTGATCTATGGATTTACGTCTAGTACCCTTTGCTTCATGAAACTGTATGCATCTTTGTTTGGTAGGTGTGTGTTTAGAATTTTATTATACTCTTGGTAGAGTATAGCATGAAATTATCTTGCTTATCTCTTATTACTTGCTTTTGTTCAAAGCCTATTTTATCAAAACTACACTAGCTATACCTGTTTCTTTTCTAGTCTAATTTGCTTTGAATACCTATTCCGACATTTACTTTAAGGTGGTGTCTAACATTGATAATAAGGTGTATTTCTGCAAAAAGATGGATCTTGTTTCCTACCCCATATAAAACTCTTGTTCTTTTGAGACCACTAATATTCAGAACTATAACTGAAAGATGTATATTAATTCTTAAAATTTTGTTGATTTTGTGGTATTTTCTTACATCTCTTTGGATTGACTATTTATTCTCCCCCATGGCTCCTTGGGTGTGTTTGTGTTTCTTTTCATTTTTAATCTAAATTATTCCTTCAAGTATCTTATAGCGAACTTGTTGAAGGAGGATCTTATGCTCTGTGTACTCAGATGCTGATTTCTGTCTCCCAAAATCTAGTTACAGTCCTGACATGGGCATTGCCATGAATATTGAAGAATCTCCTCTATCAATGTGATGTAAAGAACATTCCTCAATTATCTGAGATTGGCTAATAAACCACTGAATGGCCGAGGGTGGGCAGAAGAGATAGAATGGCTGGACTTCCAGTCTCAGCCGAGATCTAAGGGATAAGAACCAGGAGAAGGAGCTCACAGGTTAGGTAAGGGTCCAGGAGAAGAAGGGCCATGAGGCAGATGGAAGAAGAAAAAGAGAAGGAAGTAAAGGGAGAAGAAGAAGAAGGTTACCATGAGGTTGAGCATGAGTAGGAGTCACCAAGAGAGTTTTCATGAGGACAAACAGTTACAGCAGAACAAGCCAAGGAGATGCTAAATGTAAGTAGCTCAGATCCTGTGGCTGTTATGTAGATAGCTTAGAGGGTTAGAACCCACCCAGTCATTGTGTTTAAAGCTTGTTGAATAAATCAAAAGCTCTCAATTATTTGGGAGCTAGCCAAGTTGGAAAAAACTGCCACCTTTAAATTTCATCCTCTAGAGCTGGTCATAAATTCCCTCCATCTGTTTTTATTTCCCCTTAAATTGTAATATATAGTTACAGTTGGCATAACAGTATAGATTGCCAGATGTAGTCTTTTAGAACTTGGAATGCATCCTTCCAGGCACCTCTGGCTTTAACTATTCCTAGTGTGTAACCACTGTTATCTGACTGGCCTTCCTTTTATAAGTGACTTGAAGTTTCTATCTTGAAGCTTCCAATGCCCTACCTTTATTCTGGGATTTTAGTCTTTAACTATAATATCCTATCAAGAGTTTCTTTTCTTGTTCTGTCTATTTGGTGTTTTGAAGCCCTTTTGTACCTGGATGGGCATTTGTGTGTAAGTTGAAAAGTTTTTCTATATTGTTATTGAAAATATTCTCTATGCTTTTGGTATGGTATTCTTTCCTTCTTCTATTTCCATAATTTGAAAGCTAGATCCTTTCACATAGTCACAATGTTTTCCCACATCCTGTTCATATATTTTCAATTTATCATTGATTTTTTAAAGTGATACAATATCTCTTCCTTGTCTCCTAACCCTGATACTATGTTTTCCATGTGATCAGTTTTTTGGAAAGCTTTTTCACTGATGTTCTTATTTAGCATGTTGAGTTTTTCATTTCAATTTGGCTTTTTCTTTTCTGTAATCCTATCTCTAGTGAACTTTATTGTCATCCTGGATTAATTTTCTTATTTCAATTAACTTTTTGTTTTTGTTTTCTGATAGTTCACAGCTTCTTTGTGATTCTTTATGTGTGAACATAATTATAATCATTCTTTCTTTTGAACTGTCTGGAAGTTCGTGCAAGTCATTCCCTTTGGTGGTGTTAACAATGTGTTTAGTAATTTTTGGAGGAGACCTGTCTTGATCTTTCCTATTGATTTGCATTGTGACTGCACATCCAGACTTACTTTGTTGTTTCAGTCACTCATCCTATTTGAATCTCCTTTCCTCTCTGGAGGTGTGTATAATGTTCAGGAGAGGACAAGGTTTCAGAAGAGTTGAGGTGTCATTTTCCTATGTGGGAATAGTTTTGAGTGTTACAATTTCTCTGTCCTCCTTTGAGAGTATTGTACTAACTACAATAACAGTCACTACCCAATGCTAAGACAGTGCTGACCAGTCCCCTTTGCCCCTTCTGTCTGGTGTGATATAACTAGATGTCTTACCCCAGATCAGTTCTAGACCAGTTTCCGTGTGTCTTTCTGGAGTTTTGAAATATCTGGTTTGTTTTGGATTGCCATGTGTCCTGGCATTTTCCCTGTATGTAAGGTAATCCAAGTATGAAGGTTCCATCCTGAGCCTTAGAACTCCTGGAGGCTCTGTATCTCAACCTGAATCAGCCCATTGTTCTCCCTGGATTTGCAGCTTCTGTCCCATGTTTTGGTTCTTCTTCAATGCTTATCTTTATTAAATTCCATTTTCAAATCATGGATTGTCCTTATCATTTTCATCACCCTAATGTATGTGCTTTTTGGGACACTACTCAAACATTTACTCTCTTTGAATCTATTCTTTAAGTTCATTAAGTTATTTTTTGTTGTCTTCTTTAAGTTTTTTAAATTCTTTGATGAACTTTATGTTTTTTTTAATTATGTGTCCTGGATTTCATCTAGATAAGTTTGATTGACAAACATTTTTATAGGCCTGGTGGGTTTGTAGGGAGAGAGGGGTGAGGTAGATAATGTGTTGATCTTTCATATTGTTAATATTTTGTTATGAGATCTGAGCATGTGAATTTCTGTTAGTTCTGTGTCTGATAAAGACAGAACATGTTGGCAGGGAAGAGATGATGTGCAGGTCAGGTTGGGCCTAGAGGTTAGATATAGTTTACATGGAATGAATGTAGGTGTATAGTGGAGACTGAGTTGGTGTGCAAGATGTGCACCCTGGTTCAAGTCTAGAGTTAAGGGGTAGATGTGGGCTTGGGATGGGTGCAAGGAGGGAAGACTCACATGGACCCCTCAGGCTATATTCTGGAGAAGGCAGGGCAGGATCTGGCAGGATGAAGAGGTTGGATGTGGAGTGACAGGAGCCTATAGATTGGAGACCAGCAGGGCAGGTCCTGGTAGAAGACTAGAGATTGGGGATGGTGCAGAGAGGGATGATCAGACTACACTGAGGCACTGAATGTGGGACCTGGGTTAGGTCTGGAGAAACTGAGAAGGGTGCCTACAGGGGAGGATAAGGCAGACTCACCTAAAGGACTCTGGAGAATGATGATGCAAAGATTTTGAACTATGAACAGAGCTTGAAACTATGGCTGTAGCTTAAGTTTTCCTTGAATATATCTACACATAGAGTTAGATGTAGATATATATGCTATAAATTTGCAGATATGTTTTCTAAGACCATGGAAATACATTAAGAAATATATTTTATATATATTTATATACTTATATTTAGAAGTAACTCTCCTATATTTTGAAAAGATGCATGGTTTAAAATAAAACAAAAGTAAGTTTTTAAAAATAAACAAGGTATTTCCTAGCCTGATGGAATTTTATAAAGTCTTCTTATTTTTTTTATTACGTATTTTCCTCAATTACATTTCCAATGCTATCCCAAAAGTCCCCCACACCCTCCCCCCCACCCCGACTTCCCTACCCACCCATTCCCAATTTTTTTGGCCCTGGCGTTCCCCTGTACTGGGGCATATAAAGTTTGCCTGTCCAATGGGCCTCTCTTTCCAGTGATGGCCGACTAGGCCATCTTTTGATACATATGCACCTAGAGTCAAGAGCTCCAGGTTACTGGTTAGTTTATAATGTTGCACCTACAGGGTTGCAGATCTCTTTAGCTCCTTGGATACTTTCTCTAGCTCCTCCATTGGGGGCCCTGTGATCCATCCAATAGTTGACTGTGAGCATCAACTACTGTGTTTGCTAGGCCCTGGCCTAGTCTCAAAAGAGACAGCTATATCAGGGTCCTTTCAGCAAAATCTTGCTAGTGTATGCAATGGTGTCAGCGTTTGGAAGCTGATTATGGGATGGAACCCTGGATATAGCAGTCTGTAGATGGTCCATCCTTTTGACACAGCTCCAAACTTTGTCTCTGTAACTCCTTCTATGGGTGTTTTGTTCCCAATTCTAAGAAGGGGCAAAGTGTCCACACTTTGGTCTTCGTTCTTCTTGAGTTTCATGCGTTTAGCAAATTGTATCTTATATCTTGGGTATCCTAAGTTTCTGGGCTAATATCCACTTATCAGTGAGTACATATTGTGTGAGTTCCTTTGTGATTGGGTTACCTCACTCAGGATGATACCCTCCAGGTCCATCCATTTGCCTAGGAAAGTGATGTAAAAGAACTCCAAAGAGAAAATCTAAATTTCTGTCTGTATGCTTGTTTTATCTGCATGTATGTGTACCATGTGTATATATAGAATGCCTGTGAAGGTCAGAAGAATGTGTAGGCTCCATTGGAACTGGGGTTACAGACAGTTGTGAGCCACCAGACATGGGTGGTAGGAATCAAACCTAAGTCTTTTGCAAGAGAAGCAAGTGATTTTAGCCACAGAGGCATCTTTCCAGGCCCCCACAAAAAATTATCAAAAATTAAAATTATATTACTTTTTTAAAGTGGTTATTTCTAACTAGGAAAATAATAAGCAAGTTAAATGCCCATGCTTATTTTCTCTAAATTACCTACAATGAATTTTCCTATACTTACAATAGTGAAACAATAAATATGTTTTAGAATTAATGATTATCACTGTGTGGAACAGGAGAGGGAGGATATGTAGGCTCTGTGATTAACTTTTTCCTCCCACTTCCTCTCTTTTCTCTCTGGTTCAAGTGCTTCAGTGGGGTTAAAAAAAAAACTATTTTGGATTTTCAAACTAATATGTCATGCTTGAGTACAGACAATGAAAACATTCTCTTACCACATGATGCCTAGATCTGCAGAAAACAGTAAGCTGGAATCCTCTCACTAACAATAGAGGAATATGGAGTTAGGAAAACAGCAGCTGATCCTCCAGCAAGCTCAGCACCAGGGGCTGGCCGCGAGCCAGCCGCTTCTAATCCATTTATTTCTAGAACAACTGAAATCGTTGACCTTTTAGTCCCTTTGGCAATGGGATGGTGTAAACTGCCTAGACACATGGCATGTCCCAGCCCTGTGGCAGAATCAGCTGTGAAAATGGAGTATGCTGACTCATGGCTCAAAGTCATGCTGCACCCCAGAAGCCAGGACTGTAGACGCTGATTAGGAAGTGGCCCCACAGGTCGCATCTGAAAGACCACAGGGAATGAATCCCAGGTGCTCTCAATGCCATCCTCACAGCACCAGCACCAGCCCCTAAATCACAGAAAAGGCTGAGTGAAACGGATTCCTCAGCACCTGCTGGACCTGATTACTGAGGGTGCGCTGCGGAGTCTGCACTTAGAGCCAGTCACCAGGTGATTCTCACATACTGAACTTTGAGAATGATTAACTTCATAAATGCTGAATCTGTTCCGGGCCCTGCGTCATGAAGCAATCGACACTTTCCTATAACTGTCTTGGGAACTAAATTGATGGCATAATTATGCTTTCAGGAAATCCTATGTTGGTCTTCAATGGACAGTAAGGTGTCACAGTCAATATTTGTTAAGTTTCTCCCAAAGAACTAATACCTATTGGATTATGAGGGAATCATTTTGCAAATGAGGTGCTCTACTCCAAAAAGAAATACAGAAATGTCCCCCAAAGGGCTATACCAAAGAGCTAACATTTTGCTCTCTGACTACAAATCTTTCTGGCACTGTTCAGATTCTAAGTACCATAGATTTAGTTCATTACAAATTAGGGAACAGAAGTCATCTCTTTCAAAGAAAAGTGTACCTTCTGTTTTTCTTAGTTTCTTTAATGTTTTGGTCTACTAAGTACTAAGTCTCCTTTTGAGTTCCTTTGTGAGCTACTCTGAAACAGCTTACTTGGTGATAGTTTTCTCTTTTTTCCCCTATTTTTATTAGATATTTTCTTCATTTACATTTCAAATGCTATCCCGAAAGTCTCCTACACTTCCCCCCCCCCGCCCCTGCCCTGCTCCCCTACCCACCCACTCCTACTCCTTGGTTCTGGCGTTGCCCTGTACTGGGGCATATAAACTTTGCAAGACCAAAGGGCCTCACTTTCCAATGATGGCCAACTAGGCCATCTTCTGCTACGTATGCAGCTAGAGACACGAGCTCTGGGGGTACTGGTTAGTTCATATTGTTGTTCCTCCTATAGGGTTGCAGACCCCTTCAGCTCCTTGGGTGCTTTCTCTAGTTTCTCCAATGGGGGCCCTGTGTTCCATCTTATAGATGACAGTGAGCATACACTTCTGTGTTTGCCAGGCACTGGCATAGCCTCACACGAGACAGCTATATCAGGGGCCTTTCAGCAAAATCTTGCTCGGATATGCAATAGTGTCTGCGTTTGGTGGTTGTTATGGGATGGATGCCCGGGTGGGGTAGTCTCTGGATGGTCCATCCTTTTGTTGTAGCTCCTAACTTTGTCTCTGTAACTCCTTCCATGGGTATTTTGTTCCCTATTCTAAGGAGGAATGAAGTATCCACATGTTGGTCTTCCTTCTTGATTTTCTTGTGTTTTGCAAATTGTATCTTGAATATTCTAAGTTTCTGGGCTGATATCCAATTATCAGTGAGTGCATATCAAGTGACTTCTTTTGTGATTGGGTTACCTCACTCAGGATAATATCCTCCATCCATCCATTTGCCCAAGATTTTCATAAATTCATTGTTTTTAATAGCTGAGTAGTACTCCATTGTGTAAATGAACCACATTTTCTGTATCCATTCCTCTGTTGAGGAACATCTGGATTATTTCCAGCTTCTGGTTATTATAAATAAGGCTGCTATGAACATAGTGGAGCATGTGTCCTTATTACCCGTTGGGGCATCTTCTGGGTATATGCCCAGGAGAGGAATTGCTGGATCTTCCAGTAGTACTATGTCCAATTTTTGAGGAACTGCGGACTGATTTCCAGAAGCTTGCAATCCCACCAGCAATGGAGGAGAGTTCCTTTTTCTCCACATCCTTGCCAGCATCTACTGTCACCTGAATTTTTAAAAGATCTTAACCATTCTGACTGGTGTGAGGTGGAATCTCAGGGTTGTTTTGATTTGCATTTCCCTGATTATTAAGGATGTTGAACATTTTTTCAGGTGCTTCTCCACCCTTCAGTATTCCTCAGTTGAGAATTCTTTGTTTAGCTCTGAACCTCATTTTTAATGGGGTTATTTGATTTTCTGGGGTCCAGCTTCTTGAGCTCTTTGTATATATTGGATATTAGTCCTCTATCACATTTAGGATTGGTAAAAATCCTTTTCTAATGTGTTGGTGGCCTTTTTGTCTTATTGACAGTATCTTTTGCCTTACAGAAGCTTTGCAATTTTATGAGGTCCCATTTGTCAATTCTCGATCTTACAGCACAAGCCATTGCTGTTCTATTTAGGAATTTATCCCCTGTGCCCATATCTTCAAGGCTTTTTCCCACTTTCTCCTCTATAAAATTCAGTGTCTCTGGTTTTATGTTGAGTTTTTTGATCCACTTAGACTTGAGCTTTGTACAAGGAGATAAGAATGGATCAATTCCCATTCTTCTACATGATAACTGCCAGTTGTGCCAGCACCATTTGTTGAAAATGCTGTCTTTTTTTCCACTGGATGGTTTTTGCTCCCTTGTCAAAGATCAAGTGACCATAGGTGTGTGGGTTCATTTTTGGATCTTCAGTTCTATTCCATTGACCTACCTGTCTGTCGCTGTACCAGTACCATGCAGTTTTTATCACAATTGCTCTGTAGTACAGCTTGAGGTCAGACATGGTGATTCCACCAAAGGTTCTTTTATTGTTGAGAATAGTTTTTGCTATCCTAGGTTTTTTGTTATTCCAGATGAATTGACCTTTCTAACTCAGTGAAGACTTGAGTTGGAATTTGGATGGGGATTGCATTTTTTTTAATCTTTTCTTTTTTTTTCCATTTTTTATTAGGTATTTAGCTCATTTACATTACCAATGCTATACCAAAAGTCCCCCATACCCACCCACCCCCACTCCCCTACCCACCCACTCCCCCTTTTTGGCCCTGGCATTCCCCTGTACTGGGGCATATAAAGTTTGCAAGTCCAATGGGCCTCTCTTTCCAGTGATGGCCGACTAGGCCATCTTTTGATACATATGCAGCTAGAGTCAAGAGCTCCAGGTTACTGGTTAGTTCATAATGTTGTTCCACCTATAGGGTTGCAGATCCCTTTAGCTCCTTGGGTATTTTCTCTAGCCTCTCCATTGGGGGCCCTGTGATCCATCCAATAGCTGACTGTGAGCATCCACTTCTGTGTTTGCTAGGCCCCAGCAGATAATTGATTTGTACATTACAGATGGAAACACATGGCCTCAATTACAGACAAGGTCATGCAAAACTTAAGCTATTCCCAGGTAAAAAGATGAGAAAGCTGCCTAATTCTGTTAAAGAAATTGTAAAAATATCACATTTTTCAAAAAAATTTATACTGACAATTCTTAGTGTGTGAGAACAGAAAGAAGTTTTATCTGTTCTATGTAGTAACAGATCTAACATTAGCCAATTTCTCCAACCTGAAGTCATGTTGAAGTTATTTTAGCTTCTCAGACGTGAGGGCATCCATGCATGTGGTCCTCAGGGACAAGATCTAAAGTGATTAGTGATCTTTGGCTTGTGAATCATTCACCCATTTTGACTTTTTCCAGTTTGGTAGCTGACACCATTAGAGCATCTCAAAAGTACTTGACACCCTAAGCCTCCTCTGACACCTGTATGCTTTAGCGACTTCAGTAGGACTCTCTACTTCCAGCATTAATCTTCTAGTTATTAAAATGCATACTTGGGGGTGGAACGAATGAATGATAAGACTGAGGTATTGCTGTGTTCAACAACGACTGAATGATCTATGATTGCCCATAGTGACTTCCACACCATGCACAACAGCATCAAAATAGTTCATGTCCCTTTCCCTCCAGTTGTTTGTGCTTTTTTTTCAGTTGCTCCACATGATTATAGGTAGGGAAGGTTTTTTGGTTTTTGGTTTTGTTTTTTGTTTTTTGGGTTTTTTTTTTTTTTTTTTTTTTTGGTTTTTTGGTTTTTTTTGGTTTTTTGGTTTTGTTTTTGTTTTTATCGAGACAGGGTTTCTCTGTATAGCCCAGGCTTTCCTGGAACTCACTTTGTAGACCAGGCTGTCCTTCAACTTAGAAATCTGGTAGGGAAGGTTTTAACCACAAGACAGATTAGAGCACTGAATAAGCAAACAAGAAGCACTAGAGTCCAGCCCTGGTGGGATTCAGAACCCAAAGGAGGATGTGTAGAATCAGCAAAAGAGGACTGGACCAAGAAGTGCAGGTCACACACTCTGGCACTGAGACAACTCAGGCCATCTTTATTTATACATCTATTTGTTTTCACAGTTAAAAAAGTTTTACATTCACTTTCTCATTTTTTTTTTCATGTAAAGTTTCTTTTAAGAACATAAAACACCACCATATCCCCCATTGTTAATACTCTGAGTGGACCTAAAAGATTTAATTCTGGGTATGGCTGCACTGATTAATATTGTTGAGGCTATTCTCACTGTCTACTACAGCTCTGATCCAACAAGCTTATACTACACACCATGTAAAAAATCTCTCTAGACATGTTTCTTTGACACTCATAACTCAAGAAAAGATAGATCATGGGCTGGAGGATAGAGTCATGCTTTAGAGGAAGACATTTTATGTATGGGAACTCAAATCCAAAATATTAAGATTAGGCTTACCACTTAATTATAAATGGGTTTGTATAACTCCTCTCTGCCTTATAACAGCTCCGAGGTTACACAGGAACAAAATCAGTTTCATTTTCAAGGAGCTCGGGATAATGCTGACTAAACAGGGACACAGTGAAACTAACATAAGTGATGAAACGAATGGACTAAACAGATATCTACAGAACATTTTATCCTAAAACAAAAGGATATACCTTCTTCTCAGCACCACATGGTACCTTCTCCAAAATTGACCACATAATTGGTCACAAAACAAGCCTCAACACATACAAAAATTTTGAAATAGTCCCATGCATCCTATCAGATCACCACAGATTAAGGCTGATCTTCAATAACAAAATAAATAATAGAAAGCCAACATTCACGTGGAAACTGAACAACACTCTTCTCAATGATACCTCGGTCAAGGAAGGAATAAAGAAAGAAATTAAGGACTTTTTGGAGTTTAATGAAAATAAAGCCGGACAACCGGCCACCTTCCTGGTGAGTGCACAGGGATCCGCCAGCCCGAGAGGTTTGTGCCTCAGGCCCCAGCGGCGGCCACCTTCCTGGTGAGTGCACAGGGATCCGCCAGCCCAAGAGGTTTGTGCCTCAGGCCCCAGCGGCGGGAGCCTCCTTGGCTCCAGGACTCCGCGGAGGGCAGGCTGCACGGGTGACAGTGTGGAATACAGAGGCCAGCCGTTTCTGAGACAGGCGAGAGCCACAGAGCTTCTGAGGCAGCGCCATCTTCGGCTCCAGACAACCGGCCACCTTCCTGGCCAAAGCAACACAGCTTCTGGGAAAGATCCTGTTTTGGGCCTTCATCTTCAGCCAGGAGGAGGTCCAAACACCAGATAACTGTGCACCTTCCCTGAAAGAGGAGAGCTTGCCTGCAGACTGCTCTGACCACTGAAACTCAGAGGAGAGAGCTAGTCTCCCATGTCTGCTGATAGAGGGTAACAAAATCAACAGATGAACAATCTCTAAACAAAGACAACTATAACAACTAACTCCAGAGATTGCCAGATGGCAAAAGGTAAACGTAAGAATCCTACTAACAGGAACCAAGACCACTCACCATCATCAGAACCCAGTACTCCCACTTCGCCCAGTCCAGGGCATCCTAACACAACTGAAAAGGTAGACCTGGATTTAAAAGCATTTCTCATGATGATGGTAGAGGACATAAAGAAGGAATTTAATAACTCACATAAAGAAATACAGGAGAACACTGCTAAAGAGTTACAAGTCCTTAAAGAAAAACAGGAAAACACAACCAAACAGGTAGAAGTCCTTATAGAAAAACAGGAAAACACATCCAAACAGGTGATAGGGATGAACAAAACCATACTAGACCTAAAAAGGGAAGTAGACACAACAAAGAAAACCCAAAGTGAGGCAACGCTGGAGATAGAAACCCTAGGAAAGAAATCTGGAACCATAGATGCCAGCATCAGCAACAGAATACAAGAGATGGAAGAGAGAATCTCAGGTGCAGAAGATTCCATAGAGAACATCGGCACAACAATCAAAGAAAATGGAAAATGCAAAAAGATCCTAACTCAAAACATCCAGGAAATCCAGGACACAATGAGAAGACCAAAGCTACGGATAATAGGAGTGGATGAGAATGAAGATTTTCAACTCAAAGGACCAGCAAACATCTTCAACAAAATTATTGAAGAAAACTTCCCAAATCTAAAGAAAGAGATGCCCATGAACATACAAGAAGCCTACAGAACTCCAAATAGACTGGACCAGAAAAGAAATTCCTCCCGACACATAATAATCACAACATCAAATGCACTAAATAAAGATAGAATACTAAAAGCAGTAAGGGAAAAAGGTCAAGTAACATATAAAGGCAAACCTATCAGAATTACACCAGATTTTTCACCAGAGACTATGAAAGCCAGAAGAGCCTGGACAGATGTTATACAGACACTAAGAGAACACAAATTCCAGCCCAGACTACTATACCCAGCCAAACTCTCAATTACCATAGATGGAGAAACCAAAGTATTCCGCGACAAAACTAAATTCACCCATTATCTCTCCACGAATCCAGCCCTTCAAAGGATAATAACAGAAAAAAAAACAATACAAGGACGGGAACCACGCCCTAGAAAAAACAAGAAGATAATCCCTCAACAAAACTAAAAGAAGACAGCCACAAGAACAGAATGCCAACTTTAACAACAAAAATAACAGGAAGCAACAATTACTTTTCCTTAATATCTCTTAATATCAATGGACTCAACTCCCCAATAAAAAGACATAGAATAACAGACTGGCTACACAAACAGGACCCAACATTCTGCTGCTTACAGGAAACCCATCTCAGGAAAAAAGACAGACACTACCTCAGAGTGAAAGGCTGGAGAACAATTTTCGAAGCAAATGGTCTGAAGAAACAAGCTGGAGTAGCCATTTTAATATCGGATAAAATTGACTTCCAACCCAAAGTTATCAAAAAAGACAAGGAGAGGCACTTCATACTCATCAAAGGTAAAATCCTCCAAGAGGAACTCACAATTCTGAATATCTACGCTCCAAATGCAAGGGCAGCCACAGTCATTAAAGACACTTTAGTAAAGCTCAAAGCACACATTGCACCTCACACAATAATAGTGGGAGACTTCAACACACCGCTTTCATCAATGGACAGATCGTGGAAACAGAAACTAAATAGGGACACAGTGAAACTAACAGAAGTTATGAAACAAATGGACCTGACAGATATCTACAGAACATTTTATCCTAAAACAAAAGGATATACCTTCTTCTCAGCACCTCACGGGACCTTCTCCAAAATTGACCACATAATAGGTCACAAAACAGGCCTCAACAGATACAAAAATATTGAAATTGTCCCATGTATCCTATCAGACCACCATGGCCTAAGACTGATCTTCAATAACAACATAAGTAATGGAAAGCCAACATTCACGTGGAAACTGAACAACACTCTTCTCAATGATACCTTGGTCAAGGAAGGAATAAAGAAAGAAATTAAAGACTTTTTAGAGTTTAATGAAAATGAAGCCACAACGTACCCAAAACTATGGGACACAATGAAAGCATTTCTAAGAGGGAAACTCATAGCTCTGAGTGCCTCCAAGAAGAAACGGGAGAGAGTACATACTAGCAGCTTGACAACACAACTAAAAGCTCTAGAAAAAAAGAAAGCAAATTCACCCAAGAGGAGTAGACGGCAGGAAATAATCAAACTCAGGGGTGAAATCAACCAAGTGGAAACAAGAAGAACTATTCAAAAAATTAACCAAACGAGGAGTTGGTTCTTTGAGAAAATCAACAAGATAGATAAACCCTTACCTAGACTCACAAAAGGGCACAGGGACAAAATCCTAATTAACAAGATCAGAAATGAAAAGGGAGACATAACAACATATCCTGAAGAAATCCAAAACACCATCAGATCCTTCTACAAAAGGCTATACTCAACAAAACTGGAAAACCTGGACGAAATGGACAAATTTCTGGACAGATACCAGGTACCAAAGTTGAATCAGGATCAAGTTGACCATCTAAACAGTCCCATATCACCTAAAGAAATAGAAGCAGTTATTAATAGTCTCCCAGCCAAAAAAAGCCCAGGACCAGACGGGTTTAGTGCAGAGTTCTATCAGACCTTCAAAGAAGATCTAATTCCAGTTCTGCACAAACTATTTCACAAAATAGAAGTAGAAGGTACTCTACCCAACTCATTTTATGAAGCCACTATTACTCTGATACTTAAACCACAGAAAGGCCCAATAAAGATAGAGAACTTCAGACCAATTTCTCTTATGAATATCGATGCAAAAATCCTCAATAAAATTCTTGCTAACCGAATCCAAGAACATATTAAAGCAATCATCCATCCTGACCAAGTAGGTTTTATTCCAGGGATGCAGGGATGGTTTAATATACGAAAATCCATCAATGTAATCCATTATATAAACAAACTCAAAGACAAAACCCACATGATCATCTCATTAGATGCAGAAAAAGCATTTGACAAGATCCAATACCCATTCATGATAAAAGTTTTGGAAAGATCAGGAATTCAAGGCCCATACCTAAACATGATAAAAGCAATCTACAGCAAACCAGTAGTCAACATCAAAGTAAATGGAGAGAAGCTGGAAGCAATCCCACTAAAATCAGGGACTAGACAAGGCTGCCCACTTTCTCCCTACCTTTTCAACATAGTACTTGAAGTATTAGCCAGAGCAATTCGACAACAAAAGGAGATCAAGGGGATACAAATTGGAAAAGAGGAAGTCAAAATATCACTTTTTGCAGATGATATGATAGTATATATAAGTGACCCTAAAAATTCTACCAAAGAACTCCTAAACCTGATAAACAGCTTCGGTGAAGTAGCTGGATATAAAATAAACTCAAACAAGTCAGTGGCCTTTCTCTATACAAAGAATAAACAGGCTGAGAAAGAAATTAGGGAAACAACACCCTTCTCAATAGTCACAAATAATATAAAATATCTTGGCGTGACTCTAACTAAGGAAGTGAAAGATCTGTATGATAAGAACTTCAAATCTCTGAAAAAAGAAATTAAAGAAGATCTCAGAAGATGGAAAGATCTCCCATGCTCATGGATTGGCAGGATCAACATTGTAAAAATGGCTATCTTGCCAAAAGCAATCTACAGATTCAATGCAATCCCCATCAAAATTCCAACTCAATTCTTCAACGAATTAGAAGGAGCAATTTGCAATTTCATCTGGAATAACAAAAAACCTAGGATAGCAAAAACTCTTCTCAAGGATAAAAGAACCTCTGGTGGTATCACCATGCCTGACCTAAAGCTTTACTACAGAGCAATTGTGATAAAAACTGCATGGTACTGGTATAGAGACAGACAAGTAGACCAATGGAATAGAATTGAAGACCCAGAAATGAACCCACACACCTATGGTCACTTGATCTTCGACAAGGGAGCTAAAACCATCCAGTGGAAGAAAGACAGCATTTTCAACAATTGGTGCTGGCACAACTGGTTGTTATCATGTAGAAGAATGCGAATCGATCCATACTTATCTCCTTGTACTAAGGTCAAATCTAAATGGATCAAAGAACTTCACATAAAACCAGAGACACTGAAACTTATAGAGGAGAATGTGGGGAAAAGCCTTGAAGATATGGGCACAGGGGAAAAATTCCTGAACAGAACAGCAATGGCTTGTGCTGTAAGATGGAGAATTGACAAATGGGACCTAATGAAACTCCAAAGTTTCTGCAAGGCAAAAGACACCGTCAATAAGACAAAAAGACCACCAACAGATTGGGAAAGGATCTTTACCTATCCTAAATCAGATAGGGGACTAATATCCAACATATATAAAGAATTCAAGAAGGTGGACTTCAGAAAATCAAATAACCCCATTAAAAAATGGGGCTCAGAACTGAACAAAGAATTCTCACCTGAGGAATACCGAATGGCAGAGAAGCACCTGAAAAAATGTTCAACATCCTTAATCATCAGAGAAATACTAGTCAAAACAACCCTGAGATTCCACCTCACACCAGTCAGAATGGCTTAGATCAAAAATTCAGGTGACAGGAGATGCTGGTGAGGATGTGGAGAAAGAGGAACACTCCTCCATTGTTGTTGGGATTGCAAGTTTGTACAACCATTCTGGAAATCAGTCTGGCAGTACCTCAGAAAATTGGACATAGTACTACCGGAGGATCCCACACTATCTCTCCTGGGCATATATCCAGAAGATATTCCAACTGGTAAGAAAGACACATGCTCCACTATGTTCATAGCAGTCTTATTTATAATAGCCAGAAGCTGGAAAGAACCCAGATGCCCCTCAACAAAGGAATGGATACAGAAAATGTGGTACATTTACACAATGGAGTACTACTCAGCTATTAAAAAGAATGAATTTATGAAATTCCTAGGCAAATGGATGGACCTGGAGGGCATCATCCTGAGTGAGGTAACCCAATCACAAAGGAACTCTCACAATATGTACTCACTGATAAGTGGATATCAGCCCAGAAACTTAGGATACCCAAGATATAAGATACAATTTGCTAAACACATTAATCTCAAGAGAACGAAGACCAAAGTGTGGACACTGTGCCCCTTCTTAGAATAGGAAACAAAACACCCATGGAAGGAGTTACAGAGACAAAATTTGGAAGTGTGACGAAAGGATGGACCATCTAGTGATTGCCATATCCAGAGATCCATCCCATGATCAGCTTCCAAACGCTGACACCATTGCATACACTAGCAAGATTTTGCTGAAAGGACCCAGATAGAGCTCTCTCTTGTGAGACTATGCCGGGGCCTAGCAAACACAGAAGTGGATGCTCACAGTCAGCTATTGGATGGATCACAGGGCCCCCAATGGAGGAGCTAGAGAAAGTACCCAAGGAGGTGAAGGGATAGTTGTAGATACAAGCTACGCTTTAAGCAATGTATGTACAAAAACTGGCTTAGGACCTTTTGTGTTTCATCCATTTGAATGTTTCAAAAAGGAAGCAAAAATATGGTTCTTCATTAAGTATCATCTGTGTGTGTCTACATAGGTCTACGTTTCCTTCGTTTTCTTTCTTTTGAGACAGAACCTTGCTATGTAGCCTCAGCCTATGTACCCCAACAGTAATAAAATAATTGCTAGTTGAGAATGAAAACACTCATGCAGACATGTCAATAATTGCTTTCCTCTGGTTGCACTTGCCCTGACTCATAAATGTGTCTTTGCCCAATTACTGAAATAGGTAGCATTTTGTTTGGCATGAAAACAAACAACTTTATCTTCTGTAACTACGGAAGATTGCTTTCAGGTCCAGTGTTTGAATCCTTTTCTTAGACAGAATGGGTTAGATCACATTTCCCTGGGCCAGAACACCTAGGCTACAAGTCGAACAAATGCAGCCTAGCCTAGATTTCTTTTTCTTTTTTTTAATTAGGTATTTTCCTCATTTACATTTCCAATGCTATCCCAAAAGTCCCCCATACCCTCCCCCACGACTCCCCTACCAACCCACTCCCACTTTTTGGCCCTGGCATTCCCCTGTACTGGGGCATATAAAGTTTGCATGTCCAATGGGCCTCTCTTTCCAGTGATGTCCGACTAGGCCATCTTTTGATACATATGCAGCTAGAGTCAAGAGCTCCAGGTTACTGGTTAGTTCATAATGTTGTTCCACCTATAGGGTTGCAGATCCCTTTAGCTCCTTGGGTATTTTCTCTAGCTTCTCCATTGGGGTCCCTGTGATCCATCCAATAGCTGACTGTGAGCATCCACTTCTGTGTTTGCTAGGCCCCAGCGTAGTCTCACAAGAGAGAGCTATATCAGGGTCCTCTCAGCAAAATCTTGCTAGTGTATGCAATGGTGTCAGCGTTCGGAGGCTGATTATTGGATGGATCCCTGGATATGGCAGTCTCTAGATGGTCCATCCTTTTGTCTCAGCTCCAAACTTTGTCTCTGTAACTCCTTCCATGGGTGTTTTGTTCCCAATTCTAAGAAGGGGCAAAGTGTCCACACTTTGGTCTTCGTTCTTCTTGAGTTTCATGTGTTTTGCAAATTGTAATTTATATCTTGGGTATTCTAAGTTTCTGGGCTAATATCCACTTATCAGTGAGTACATATCATTTGAGTTCTTTTGTGATTGTGTTACCTCACTCAGGATAATGCCCTCCAGGTCCAACCTTTTGCCTAGGAATTTCATAAATTCATTCTTTTTAATAGCTGAGTAGTACTCCATTGTGTAAATGTACCACATTTTCTGTATCCATTCCTTTGTTGAGGGGCATCTGGGTTCTTTCCAGCTTCTGGCTATTATAAATAAGGCTGCTATGAACATAGTGGAGCATGTGTCCTTATTACCAGTTGGAACATCTTGTGGGTATATGCCCAGGAGAGGAATTTCTGGATCTTCCAGTAGTACTATGTCCGATTTTTGAGGAACTGCGGACTGATTTCCAGAGTGGTTGTACAAGCTTGCAATCCCACCAACAATGGAGGAGTGTTCCTCTTTCTCCACATCCTCGCCAGCATCTACTGTCACCTGAATTTTTTATCTTAGCCATTCTGACTGGTGTGAGATAGAATCTCAGTGTTGTTTTGATTTGCATTTCCCTGATGATTAAGGATGTTGAACATTTTTTCAGGTGCTTCTCTGCCATTTGGTATTCCTCGGTTGAGAATTCTTTGTTCAGTTCTGAGCCCCATTTTTTAATGGGGTTATTTGATTTTCTGGAGTCCACCTTCTTGAGTTCTTTATATATATTGGATATTAGTCCCCTATCTGATTTAGGATAGGTAAAGATCCTTTCCCAATCTGTTGGTGGTCTTTTTGTCTTATTGACGGTGTCTTTTGCCTTGCAGAAGCTTTGCAGTTTCATGAGGTCCCATTTGTCAATTCTCGATCTTACAGCACAAGCCATTGCTGTTCCATTTAGGAATTTATCCCCTGTGCCCATATCTTCAAGGCTTTTTCCCACTTTCTCCTCTATAAAATTCAGTGTCTCTGGTTTTATGTTGAGTTTTTTGATCCACTTAGACTTGAGCTTTGTACAAGGAGATAAGAATGGATCAATTCCCATTCTTCTACATGATAACTGCCAGTTGTGCCAGCACCATTTGTTGAAAATGCTGTCTTTTTTCCACTGGATGGTTTTTGCTCCCTTGTCAAAGATCAAGTGACCATAGGTGTGTGGGTTTATCTCTGGGTCTTCAGTTCTATTCCATTGTCCACTTGTTTTGATATTATGATTACATCATTTCCTCTTCCTTTTCTTCCCTTTAAACACTCCTATATACAACCATCTCTTGCCCTATTCCAAATTTATGGTCCCTTTTTCTTTAATTGTTGCTGTGTTTGTGTGTGTGTGTGTGTGTGTGTGTGTGTGTGTGTGTGTGTGTGTGTTCCTAAAAAAACAGAAATACAACCTACTCAGTCTTTGTGTTACTCATATGTATGGTTGCATGACTGACCACTTGGTATTGTGTAACCAACTATATAACCTAGAGAAGACTATTTCTCCCACTCCCAGTATTCTTTAGTTTTGTATAGTTCTTTGTGTAGATTTGAGACCTCCTAAGCTTTATGCTAGAATGTACAGGCCTCCTAAGCTTTATGCTAGAATGTACCTGAGATGTATGCTATGTTTTCTTTTTATATAGGACCTAGATTTAAAATATGTGCATGTCTGTTGATGCTGTCCTTCTACAGGAAGGTGTAAGCACCCACTTTTGTGGAACTCTTGATAAGGCTTCATGGGGCTCTATTCATTACTCCATGAACTATTAACACATGTCTCACTTAAATTTTTATTGTGAGATGCTGAAAAGTATAAAACCTTCTTTCTGAGAAACACCACTGTATCAGTATTTGCTTTGGCAATCCATGAAGGAAATGAGAGGGTACCAGAAAAGATCATAAACACAATAACAGATGCATGGTACAGAGAAGTAATCCAAACACAACCTCAGCAACACAGTTCCCTGGCAGAGGGACTAGACAGAGAAGGCACTTCCAACAGGTAATCCAGGCAAAAGGCAAGCAGTCCTGGGACAAGCTATCAAGCCCCACAGTCTTCAAGCCTAGTTGCAAGGTTTGGCAAGACAATTCTTCTTGACAATGGATCAGTGTTAGAGAGAAATCCCACTATGACTTGGCTTGGAAGGCAGAGGCCACTATGAGAGAGAATTGTTAAAACCTGAGTAAACATACATACCCAAGATCAGAGAACTTCCATAGGTTGGGAAAATTCACTTTAATTTGCCATGAGGGAAATTTACAGTGCTGAGGCATGGTCAAGAGAGGCAGTGTGATGGAAAAGAGAGCTAGACACTGACAAGCCAAAGGATGCATGGAGCAGAAAGCTGTCTCAGGACCTCCTTCAGTGACTATCTGAACAGCTCTCATCAACCAAAATTTTAACGCCTGCAGTTTGTTAGCTCTGAGCCAGACAACAGCAGATGGATAAAATTCTGGAGACACTGTCTGCCACTAGTGGCTATAGGAGCCTAAAAACTCTGAAATGCCCAGGATGTTTATGATGTCCAGATCTACTTCCTTTTGATAGAGTGATTAATGCAGAAGAGGTTTTCAAAGTATAAACAGGTCCTCCTCATGTACCAGTATGAGAACTATGGTTGCTTGCCAAATTCTTAACACACTTGGGAAAAAGCCCCCAGCTAAAGCTCCTATTTTACCAATGAAGACCTAGATGTTGAGGTAAAGGCCTAGCAATTCAGAGAGGCACAGAAAGCACCTAGCTGACCTACCTCCTCAGCCAATTTTGCAGCGGAACGCCCCTGTCTCATGCTGTCTCAAAAAAAAAAAATAATAATCTTCAAATTGAATTAAATTGAATGTCCCTCCTCCTACTTCCTGTGCATCTGTCTATCCATCCTCCTGACTCCCTCTTGTTCTCTATGATATTTTCTTAATAATTCTATGTTCACTTTCTGTCAATTGATTGCTTGTTCTACCTCCTAACCTATGGATAACTTTATTTAATTCTGTTTACAATATTCAAGCAGAAAGCTCTTGGATTAAAGGTGTGTGCTAAGGCTGAGCCATATCACAACTAAAAACAGGGTTTTGTTTTGTTCTGGTTTTTTTTTTTTTTTTCAGTAAATAATACAATCTCTGGATTTACAGTATAGTCAAATAACCTGCAACATCCAATTTTCTTTTTGTTCTTTTTTCCTATAGTTTTCATTTCCTAATGTTACTTTTTTTAATCTCTTGCTCTTTTCCTCTCTAAGACATTCTCCTCTGTTCTTCTTTCTCCTTTATCATTCTTGTTTCTTTTCTTTTCCCAACTCTGCCCTCTGTCTGTCCCTTCCTTACTACTTCTATACTTTTACTGTATAATTATTAATTTCATAGGAAACTTACTTCAGCTCTACATTCATTGTTGATAATTTAGTCAGGTATGATTGACTTAGGTGTGTTTCTGTATCTTGTATTTTGGCACTATTGCTGATACATCAGTTTGTCTCCTCCTTGTTGAGTGGCTCTTAGGACTGAGGAATCCTTCAACAGTAGATACTTAATAAAAAGGTCTCCCCCCAAATCACAGAAGAGACCTTCAGCTCAACCAACAAGTTCATAAATTGCAACACAGATACATTCAACATTTAAAAAAAAAAAGCAAGACAACATGACTTCTACAAAATTGTATAATCCCTTGCTATTGAACTCGAGTACTAAAACAGGTTAAATGCCAAGATTTCAAAGATTTCTGATTAAAAAAATAAAATAAAATAAAATAATAACTCAAAACTTGAAACAAACCAGAAGATGAATTCTATTCAAGATGTGGAGAAGACAATCTGCATCATTGAGAGGAAAGTCACCAAGACAGATGAGAAAAGTAGTGTGATGTTTAAAAGAGAAATATTCCCAAGTCTTGGGCATTTAAACATTTTACACCAGCTGCTGATGATGTTGGGAGAAGTTATGGGAAGGTACGGCCTTGCTGAAGGAAATATATAACCAGAGATGGGCTTCGAGATTTTATAGTCTTGCTGCACTTTCAGCTTGCTCAGAAATGCTTGTAGTTGAAGATGTGATCACTCAGTTTCCTGCTCCCTTTGCTTGGGGTCATGCCTTCCCAGCCATTATAGACGCCACTTCTGAAACTGTTGCTGTCCAGGAGTTGCCCAAAAACCACACAAACACTGATCTCAATCAGACAGGGTTGGTTTATTGAACAAACACCCTGACACTGATTGGATTAGGGCTGCAGCTCAGAATTTGGGGGCTGAAGTTACAACCCCAAACATTTCAAGCCATTTTAGACATAACAGTTTATATTGACTTTTGATTTGATGGGCCCTACATGAAGCTTATAGCTGTGGAATTTCTTAATATTAACAAACCTCATAACATACAGAACATAACAGGTTATGTAATCAACATGACCCTGCTCTGAGTCAAGTTACTTTTTTTGTGTGTCAATGACTGGCAGGCATATTTTAGCAACAGTATAAAATAGCTGGTGTGCATGAAACAAAATGGCTCCAGCTATTCTGGGGGCGGGGAGGCCTCAACAGAAACAATAACACAGAATAAACTCTTCCATGTTGGGGGAAATATGCACTTCCTTTAGCATCCAATGGCACACAACAAAATGGAAAAAGAGTTTGGATATGTAGCTTGAAGTAAATGGGCCCATTAGTGGACATTAATTTTTCTTTAATTCCTAAATTTCCTCATTTAAAAAATAATCCACAGAACATTACCATCTAAATTACTGTGGAGAGTAGGACAGATGGTTCAGAGATTAGATTGTTTGCTCCATAAACACAAGGACCATAATTCAGGTCCCAACCCCCACATCAAGGCTGATCATGGTCTTTCATAGGATAGCAACCCAGTACTGAACAGGGTAGAGATGAGAGGATTGATGGGGCTTTCTGGCTATCAGCCTAGACAAAGAATGGGAATGCAATACACAGAAAAAAAAACAATTCTTGAAGGAACAAGGTGAACAGCAATATCTAGGGACACCTGATGCTTTCCTCTGGCCTTCAGGCATCACAGGTTCACACCCACAATGTGCATATCACACACACACACACACACACACACACACACACACACACACACACACACCCCTCTGTCTCTGTCTGGTCTCTATATGTCTCTCTCCTTATCTCCCTTCCCATACACATAGGGAAAATAAAAATGAATACATAAGTGAATTCTTATACCTAATTGAATACGTTCCAAGGATTCATTACTGCATGGCAGACAAATTTTTCCAAGAACACACGGTACAGAAAGAAACATGACAAAAGAAGTTTTCATCACAGAGATGGAGGAAGCTGGATTTTCTTAGAAAACCAAGAATGAGCCATTAAGGATGAGGCTAGGAGAACAGGAAAGGGGATAGAACTTCACATAAAACAATTAGTTGGCATCTTAATCTTTTGGACTGCAATGATAAAACCACTTTGGAGTAAGAAATTTATAGAGAGCAAAAAATTAATTTCTAAGGCTGAGAAATCACAATTCAAGGTTTTTCAGGATGGTGCCTGGTAAGGCATGGTTTTAACCTGTTCCCTCCAGCCTCCTTCATGAGGCACAAATCCTATCTGTGAGAATAGAGTGTTCATTTCCTAAATGTTTTCACTTCTTCATTCTATCACACTTTGCCCCAACAGCAGGAGCCTCAGCATGCCAACACTAGACTACATCACTGAACTTCATTCTCACTTCATCCTCAATGTTCCTGAACTTTGTAGTCTCCATAACAAACAACATATCTAAGTAGAAAAACAATGTCCTTAACATCAAGAGCTTTTACAGATTATATATGACTTCCTCTCTACATCAAATTGTCATGAAGCTTTTGCTATTCCAAAGTATCCTAATACTGGTACCATTTACATTTGGGCTGGAACTGGTTTTGCTGTGGGACAGATTTTAAATTCTAAGATGTTTAGTAGATCCTTGCTTCTCACCCACTAGATACCCCTAAAGAAGCCCCCACCAAGTTACAGGTACAAAAAACAATGTCCAAAGACATTGGACATTTTCTCCTCAGAGAACTACTAAAGAGGACAGATGCAAACTCAGCAAGGTTGGTAGCTCCTTCAAGATCAAGTAATGGTGACAATACCTAAAACACAGCTGCTGATTTCCCGGGTTTCAACTTGTCTGTATACTGGAATGATCTGCTGAGTTTTATGAGATACTAATGTCTATGATCCATTCAATAACAAAGAGTATCTCTGAGGTATAAGGAGATGGCTCATCCCCACACCAGAAGATGCAGAATGTTTTGGTGGTCATCAGAGGGAAGTTAGGATTCACACTATTCTGCTCCAGCCTGTAGCTGGAAAATCAAAACTTTCTCAATGTCAGGCATTCAGCCCTCAGAACCTCTCCACTGCTGATTCTGAACTCCCTTGTTTTTTGGAAAATAACAAAAGCCATGTGCTCACGTGCACATTCACTCACACAAAGACACATACACACACACACACACACACACACACAGAGAGAGAGAGAGAGAGAGAGAGAGAGAGAGAGAGAGAGAGAGAAAGAACCCATAAGATAATACAGTATGATGATTTCTCTCCCAAGTATGAAAAACACCTCAAAGTTTCCCCAACTCTTGTGTCAGCTAGCTTTTTTCAATGTTTCCATGAAAGTCAGAAGTAGAGCTTAATGTGACCACTTGTAAGGAAAAAAAATTATCTAATCTAAGCTTTATTAAGCCATTATTAAACTATATATCAAGTTTTGCCTATCAAGCATTTATATTTTTAAAAACTGGCTATTCTATCCAGCAGAAATTTTAAAGTCTTTTTTCATTTTTTTTCATTTTGTATATAGAATACCCATTTTCTATATGCTGTGACAAAATGGTGGTCTGGATCAGAAGCCCAGTTCCAGGAGAGTTAGGATTTACCATAGGTAAATTTTTTTAACATTCCCAAACCAAGCTATATATTTCAGCCATTTAAAAAAAAAAAGTTGTGATCTAGCCTAAAACTATGCAATAAGAATCTTAACTAAAGGTAGTCTGAAGACTATCAAAATAAAGTGATAATTCCTAGAAATACACAGAATGGATGTTGAAAAGATCTGCTGCACCGATGAATGTCTGTGAAGGATACCGATGTATCCAAGGATACCGATGTATCCCAGAGCATGGCTCCGTTACTCCTCATCTTACTCCTGGAGGCAGGATCTATCAGTTGGGCCCAGACCTCAACAATACAACTGCCTTTATTAGGCAGCTTACTCCTGGGATCCCCAGGCTCCACCCTCTGTGGGCTGGAATAACAAGTAGGTCAATAACACTTGCATTATATCAGTATTGGGAATTCAAACTCCAGTCTTCACGCAGGTTTTTTGGGTGACACTAATAATCCTGCTGATGTATCCCAAACTCGCTTTGAACAGAGATGTGGATGAAACAACAAAAAAAATGTCAGTTTTTATACACTAACAATTCTGATGATGTCAAGAAAAAACTGACATCTTTTTCTTTTGTTTATTTTTAATTAAATTATTACATTTATTTACATTCCAAGAGTTGCCCCACTCCCTGGTCCCTCTTCCACCTGCCCACCCACCCCCACTTCACCCCCACTAGCATCCCTCTTCCCTGGGGCATCGAGTTTCCACAGGATTAAGTGCAGCCTCTCCTACTAAGGCCATACAAGGGCCTCTGCTACACATGTGCCCGGGGCCTCGAACCAGTCCAAGTATGCTCCTTAGTTTGTGCTTAATTTCTGGGAGCTCTGAGGGGTGTGGGTTAGTTGACACTGTTGTTCTTCCTAGGAGTTAGTTGTAGTCCCCTTCAGCTCCTTCAGTCCTCCCTCTAACTCTTCCTTATTAGTCCCTGCCCTCAATCCTATGGTTAGCTGTGTCTGCATTTGTCTCAGTCAGTTGCTGGTGGAGCCTCTCAAAGGACAGCCATGCTAGACTCCTGTGTAGACATACAATATAGCCTCAGTAATAGTATCAGGATATGGTGTGCATGCATGGGATGGATCCCAAGTTGGGCCAGTCACTGTCCTTTCGGGTCTGGGTGACTTGACTCAGGATGATGTTTTCTAGTTCCATCCATTTGCCTGAAAAATTCATGATGTCCTCATTTTTAATAGCTGAATAATGGCCCATTGTGTAAATGAGCCACATTTTCTACCTTTCTTTCAGTCTCTACTCCATTTTTGTCCCTGCATTTCCTTTAGGCAGGAACAGTTCTGGATTAAAAAAAAAAATTGAATCAATTAGGGGCCATGTCTATCTACCAGAGAGCATCTCTTCTGGTTTCATTTCCCTACTATTGGGCATTTCGGCCAATGTCATCTCTGTTGAGTCCTGGTAGCCTCTCACATTCCAGGTCTCTGGGACTTTCTAGAGGTTCCCCTGCCCCCTAACCTCCACTGCTTTGCACTTTGATTCATTCTCCTGGTCCTCTGGGCAACCCTCCTGGCTCTTCCCATACCTGATCTTGCCCCTGCTTTTACCCCTCCTTCTCCTCTCCCACCTAGTTTCCTCCCTCCCACTGCCTCCCATGATTATTTTGTGCCCCCTTCTAAGTGGGTTTCAGGAATCCACACTTGGGCCTTCCTTCAGCTAAGCTTCCTAAGGTCTGCCAGTTGTATCATGGGTATTCTGAACTTTTTGGCTAATAACAACCACTTATCAGTGAGTACATACCATGCATGTCCTTTCGGGTCTGGGTGACCTCACTCAGGATGATGTTTTCTAGTTCCATCCATTTGCCTGAAAAATTCATGATGTCCTCATTTTTAATAGCTGAATAGTGTTCCATTGTGTAAATGAACCACATTTTCTGTATCCACTCTTCTGTCATGGGACATCTAGGTTGTTTACAGCTTCTGGTTACTACAACTAAGACCACTATGAACATAGTGGAGCACATGTCCTTGTGGTATGGAGCATCTTTTAGGTATATTCCCAGGAGTGGTATAGCTGGGTCTTCAGGTAGAGCTATTTCCAATTTTCTGAGGAACCATCAGATTGATTTCCAGAGTGGTTGTACCAGTTTGCCTTTTTTGTCCTATTGACAGTGTCCTTTCCCTTACAGAAGCTTTTCAGTTTCATGAGATCACATTTGTCAATTGTTGATCTTAGAGTCTGAGCCACTGGTGTTCTGTTCAGGAAATTCCCCCTGTGCCAATGTGTTTGATACTCTTTCCCACTTTCTCATCTATTGCATTCATTGTGTCTGGTTTTGTGTGGAGGCCCTTGATCTACTTGAACTTGAGCTTTGTACAATGAGATACATAAATATGGGTCAATTTATATTCTTCCACATGCAGACCACCAAAAACTGATATATTTTAAATTGCAGTTTCTGTACTGTTTTATGGCAGTCCTGATCTGGGTACAGTGGTACAGCATGGCCTCTCTAACTCAGAGAATCTCACACCTTGTGTTCACTCCAGATTATGAAAAAGGAGTCCTCTTCTAACCCTAACCACTAATCAATAAGAACAAAGATTCTCTTTTTCTACTCTTTTACAGTCACTTCCTTTCTAGAACATACACACTGTATTCCAGAGCCCTGAAAACCACTAACCTGACTTTTGATGAAGGTACAAAGTCAATGAAGTAAATAAATAATTAAATTTCTAAAAAGTGGTACTGGAACAACTGGATATTTAAACCCAGAAAATGGAACCTTGACAAATACCCTCTTTCACTTTATACAAAAATGAGCTCAAATGTATCACAGACTAAAGAGAGAGATGGAAAGCTTTGTCTCAGATTCCTGGCAAAGATCCTCCTAGCCCAAGACTTTCTGGAATAGTGAGGAACTCTTGTTATTCACTATCACCCAATTGTTGTCATACCAGATTTCTGCTGGTGGGATAATTTAGAAAAGGTCCCTTTTAGCCTCAGGATGGGTCTTAGAACTTCAGCTCCACCCACTAACTTTACTAATCTACTAATCTAAAGCTGGAGATTAAAACTCTTGCAAAACCTCTTGCCTAAGGAGACTGGAATACCTCAGTTAGTGAAGACTGTCACATTCTGGGAAGTAGATTGCTTGGGGAAGGCAGGGAAGCTCCATGCCCCACTTGCATACCTTGCCTTTTGCAACTCTCCCACCTGGGACAACTGGAGCTGCATCCTTTATAAGAAACCGGAATATGCTAAGTAACCTTCTCTCAGAGCTTTATAAACCTTCTATCAAATTATAGAATCCAAAATTGGGGATTATAAGAACCACACAATCTATAGCCTACAGTAGGTTAGAAATGCAGAAGATACAGGTCTTTAATTGCTTCTATAAAGGAACAATTTATGCACTGGTGTTAGCTCCAGGGAGATGGTATCAGAATTTAACTGAAGGGTGTTTTAGTTGGTGTCCAGATAGCTAAAAAAAATTCTCGAGGTGTAAAACCTCACATATTAGCTGCCAGAAGTGTTGGATAACCAGAGAAGTCTCGTAAGTAAATAAAAAAGGTCTTAAGCCATAATCTCTCAGGTAGATAGATAGTTCTGAGGCATGTACATCCCATAAATGAAAAGCGAATGAGCTAGGCTCCATCTAAATTTAAAACATTTATTTTGTAAAAGCCACAGCTAAGAGAATGAAAATAGATACAAGTGGGTGAATACATGTGACCTATCTGATGATGCCTTATATCTAGAACATGTAAAGAGTTCTCAAAACTCAACAATAGTAAAATAAGCAGAGCAATCAATGAGGGAAAAGATCTAGACAGAAACTTTACCAAAGAAGATAAACAAATGGGAAATAAGTATATGAAAGGAGATTCACCATCATTAGTTATGGAACTTCTAATTACTACCATAATATACTTAAGTCAATTTTGTAAAATGAGAAGTTCCTTTTTTTTTTTTTCGGTGAAAGCAAAAGAATATGAAGCAGCCTGAATTCTCATATGCCATAGTTCAAATGCAAAATAGTAGAGCCATTTTGAAAAATAGTTTCTTATTGTGTTAAACATATATGTACTTATAACCTGGTCAAACCCCACATGTGAATGTGTGTAGCAGCTTTGTTAGACACCAACAATCCAAATAGCCCAATTTAAAAATGGAATACAGAGCTAAACAGACAATTCTCAACAAAGAAATCTCAAATGGCAGAGGAACACTTAAAGAAATGTTCAACATCCTTAATCATCAGGTAAATGCAAATCAAAACCACTCTGAGATTCTGCCTTATGCCAATTGGGATGGCTAAGGTAAAAAAAAAAAAAAAAAAAAAAAAAAAAAAACCTCAAGGGAAGACACATGCCAGATGGTTATGGAGCAAGAGGAACACTCCTTCTTTGCTGGTTGGAATGCAATCTTGTACAATCACCCTGGAAATAAATTTGGCAGATTCTCAGAAAACTGGATCAGTTCTCCCTCAAGGCCCAGATGTACTACTTATAAGCATATACCCAAAAGATGTTCCATCATAGCACAAGCACACATACTCCACTATGTTTATAGCAGCTTTATTTGTAATAGCCAGAAACTGGAAACAACCTAGATATATGGTTCATTTACACTATGGAATACTACTCAGCCAGTAAAAGCAAGGACATCCTGAATTTTGCAGGCAAATGGATACAACTAGAAAATATCATCCTGAGTGAGGTAACCCAGACCCAAAAGGGCATGCATGGTATATACTCACTGATAAGTGGATATTAGCCACAGGGTACGGGTTAATATGTTATTAATATGTTATAATTTAATCAACAGACCTAAATAGCAAAAAGGGCCCAAGGAAGGATAGTTGAATCTTTCTCAGAAGAGGAAACAAAATAGATATCAGAGATCAATGGACAGAAAGGAACAGAGTAGAAGGGAGGTTAGGGAGAGGAGTGGGAAGGGAGAGTATATATAGGGGGAGCAAGGGGAGAGAGAATGGAGATGGGTGGTGTAAGGTGGGGAAACAATCTCTAGGATGTGCCAGAGATGTGGGATGGGGGAAGAGGGGACGACTCTAGCTGAGACTCTAGCTGTGGGGGATATGGATCCTAAAATGGCCACTTCCTGTAGCCAGATAGGATTCTCAGTGGAGGGATAAGGACAGCAACCCACCCACAAAACCTTTGACCCAAAATTCGTTCTGCCTACAAGATATACATGGGCAAATATAGAGCAGAGACTGAGACAATGGCTACCTAATGCTAATCCCAAGTTGAGACTCATTCCCCAGGCAAAAACCAAGCCCTGACATTAATAATACTCTGTTATGCTTTCATACATAGCATAACTGTCCTTTGAGAGGTTCTAACAGCCAATGGAAAGAGATGCAGAAACTCACACCCAAACGTTAGATGGAGATGGAGGATTCTTACAGAAGAGTTGGGAAAAGGACTGAGGGACCCAAGGAGGACAGGGACTCCACAAAGACCAACAAAGTCATCTAACCTGAACCCTTGGGGACTCCCAGAGACTGAATAGCTACCTGTAGTTTCCCCTCCCCCAGCCTGAAACCTGCTAGCTCAGGGGTGGAGCCTCCCGCTCAATCGTTCTGCCACGCCCACTGCTGGAACCTGCCACTTTGCTGTTTCGGAGCCATACACGTGGTCACCCTGCTACTGGACTCCAAGATTATTTGGCGGGAATCGGGCCCCTCCCCCTTCCTTCATAACGGAGTGCCAGAATAGTAAAAATTGAACCTTGAGCAGAGAGCTTTGTCTTGATTCCTTCCTTATCTCGCGCAGCCCAGCCCTTCTTCTCTTCCAGGTTTCCAAAATGCCTTTCCAGCCTAGAACCCAAACATGTAGTCGGCTGGCCGGACACAACAGCTACCCAGAGAGTGAGCATGAGCTGGACTTAAACCCCCTGCACATATGTTGCTGATAAGAAGCTTGGTCTTGATTTGGGTCTTCCAACAACTGGAGCAGGGGCTGGCCCTGAGCCTTTTTGCCTGCTTGCCTGTGAATCCCTTCCCCCTAAATGGACTGCTTTGTCAGGCCTCAGTGGGAGAGAGGATGCACCTAGTCCTGTAGCAACTTGATGTATGGGGGTGTGGGGAGAGTGTCAGTCGAGGGGTGTCTCAAAAGAGAAGGGGAAGATGAATGGGGGGAGTACTTGTATGAGGGGGTACTGGGAAAGAGGAAAGACTAATATTGGATAGTAAAGTGAGTAAATAATTTTTTTTTTAAAAAAAGAGTATTCCAAATGAATTTGGGATTTGCTCTTCCTAACTCTATGAAGAATTGAGCTGGAATTTTTATGTGAATTGTGTTTAATCTGTAGATGGCTTTTGGCAAGATGGCCAGTTTTACTATATTAATCCTGCCAATCTATGAGCATGGGAGATTTTTCCATCTTCTGAGGTCTTCTTTGATTTCTTTCTTCAGAGACTTGAGGTTCTTGTCATACAGATCTTTCACTTGCTTGGTTAGAGTCACACCAAGGTATTTTGTATTATATGTGACTATTGTGAAGGGTGTTGTTTCCCTAATTTCTTTCTCATCCTATGTATCCTTTGATTAGAGGAAGGTTACTGATTTGTTTGAATTAACTTTATATCTGGCCACTTTGCTGAAGTTGTTTATCAGCTGTAGGAGCTGTCTGGTAGAATTTTTCCAGTGGCTTATGTATACATCTTCAAATAGTGATATCTTAATTTTTTTTTTCCTTCCCAATTTGTATCCCTTTGATCTCCTTTTGTTGTCTAGTTGCTCTGGCTAGAACTTTGAGTACTATATTGAATAGGTAGAGAGAGAGTGGACAGCCTTGTCTTGTCCCTGATTTTAATGGGATTGCTTTGAGTTTCTCTCAATTTGGTATTTCCTGAGAAAATTGGAAATAGTTCTACCTGAAGACCCAACTATATCACTACTGGGAGTATACTGGAATGATACTCCAAAATATAACAAGGGCACGTGCTTCACTATGTTTATTTGTGCCTTATTTATAATAACCAGAAGCTGAAAACAACCTAAATGTCCCTCATCAGACATCTATACAGAAATGCATACAGAAAATGTGGAACATTTCCATGATGGAGTACTACTCAGTTATTAAAAATAATAACTTCATGAAACTCACAGACAAATGGATAGAACTAGGAAATATCATCCTGAGTGAAGTAACCCAGACACAAAAGAGCACACATGGTATGTACTCACTAATAAGTGGATATTAGCCTAAAAGCTCTCAATGCCCATAATACAACCCACAGACCATATGGAGCTTAGAAGGAAGGAAGATCCAGGAGTGGATGCTTCTTTATTCCTGCATTGAGGGGGGAACAGGATGATTGCAGGAGGTGGAGGGAGAGGGGACAAAAAAAGGAGAGAGGAGAGGAGGAAATAAGGGGGGAGCAGTATCAGGTACTGAATAGGATGAGAGAGGTACAGAGGGTTAGGAAATTGAATAAAAATAGGTAGCAGTGGGGGATGAGGAAATGGGGGTAGCCACTAGAGGGTCCCAGATGCTAGAGAAACAAGAGGCTCCCAGAACCCACCATGGATGACTTTAGCCAAAATGCACAGAGAAAGGGAGATAGAACCTGTAGAGACCAACACCAGTATATAGGCACAGCCCCTAGTCAATGGATGAGGGTACCCACCCATCTCAAAGTTTTTAACCCAGAAATTTTCCTGTCCAAAAGAACAGGGACAAAAACTGGAGCAGAGACTGAAAAAGGCCATCCAGGGACTGCCCCACCTGGGGATCCATCTTGTCTGCAGACACTAAACCCAACAGTGTTGCTGTTGCCAAAAGGCACTTGCTGACAGGAATCTGGTGTGGCTATTCCTTGGGAGGTGCGACCAGCAACTGACCAATGCAGATATGGATGCTTGGAGCCAACCATCAGACTGAGCTCGACAACCCTGCTGGGGGAGCTGGTGGAAGGACTAGAGGAGCAGAGGGGTTGACTGCAACCCCATAGAAAGAACAACATTAGCTGGCTGGACCACCCAGTGCTCCCGGGGACTAGGCCACCAACCAAGGAGTGTACATGAAGGGATCCATGGCTCCAGATACATATGTAGTTGAGGGTGACCTTGTCTGACATCAATGGGAGGGAGGCCCTTGGTCCTGTAGATGTTTGATGCCCCAGTGTAGGGGGATGCTGGAGCAGTGGGGCCAGAGTGGGTGAGTGAGTGGGGAAACACCTTCATAGAGGCAAAGGGGAGGGAGGAGAAGGCAAAGAGGGCAGATGTGGGATGGGGGGGTATGGAGGGGTAACCGGGAAATGGGATATCATTTAAGATATAAATGAATTCAATGATTAATAAAGACTAAAAATAAAAAAGAGTAATTGTTTTCCACGCAAATTTAGAAACAAATTTTAAAAATGGACTCTGAGCAATTATACCATGACATTTTCCACTTTCAGGTATACAAAGAACCAACAAGCTTTTTCAGTTTTTACAGTTTTAGAATTCTGTGGAGGAGCTAGAAGCAGCATAATAATTTTGCACGTAAAAGGCACTAAACATATAAATCTGTACTTAAAATCTTTATTTAGCCAGGCACAATGGTGAACACTTAGAATCCTAGCATTTAAGAGATTGAGACAGGGGGATCAAATATTCAGTTGAGCCTATTGTGGACTACAAAGTGAGATCCTGTCTCAAAACCACACAGATGTTATTTTATACTCCTGTATTAGTCAGGGTTCTCTAGAGTCACAAAACTTGTGGAATGTCTCTATATATTAAAGGAGATTTTTAGAATGACTTACAGTCTGTAATCCAACTAACCCAACAATGGGCAGCTGTGTATGAGAAGTCCAAGAATATAGTCGTTGCTCTGTTCCACAAGGGTACATATTTCAGCTGGTCTCCTATATAAGCTGGAATCCTGAAAAAGTAGGTTCGAACAGATGTGCTGGCAAGTGCAAGCAGGCAAAAAAGAAAGATGAGGAGAAGGAGGAGTCCACTGTCTTTATGGTAGGCCTGTATCAGAAGTTATGGCCCAGATTAAAGGTATGTACCACCACACCTGGATTTGGAATTTGCTCTGTCGAAGGCTGGCCTTGAACTCAGAGATCTGCTTGTCTGTCTCCTGGGATTAAAGGTGTGTGCTATCTTGCCTGGATTTAAGCTTTTTATAGCCACTATTCCTCAAGATCTGGATCAAAATCTATAGGCTGCCATTTTGAATAGGGAATTCAAAAGCTTTTCAGTTCCAAAAGGTCCCATTTATCAATTGTAAATCTTAGAGCCTGAGCCGTTGGTGATCTGTTCTGGAAGTTTCTCCTGTGGCAATGCATTCATTTTCTCTCCTATTAGATTCAGTGTATTCAGTTTTATGTTCAGGGCCTGGGCAGGGGGCAGGATGAGGTATAGGGGGAAGAGAGGAGAGAATCCCAGAGGGCCTGGAGGATGAATGAAAATATGCAGCTGCTAGGGGTGGCAGGTGGGGAAATTCCTAGAAAGTCCCAGAGACCTGGGATGTGGAAGGCTCCCAGGACTCTGTGTGGGTAACCTTATTGGAAATGCCCAACAGTGGGGCTATGGAACCTGAAGAGACCATCTCCAATAGTAAGACAGGACCACCAGTGGAGGGATGGGGACACTAACCCACCTAACAAAACTTTGGCCCCAAATTGTTCCTGTCTAAAAGAAATGCAGGGACAAAAATGAAGTTTTGACGGAAGGAATGGTCGACCAATGACAGGCCCAACTTGGGATCCATCCCACAAGCAGGCACCAAAACTTAACAAAACTTGTCATATAAGTGGATGCTATGTTGAAATTGTAGACAGGAACCTGGCTTGGTTGTTCTCTGAGTAGGTCTACCCAGCAGCTGACTGAGACAGATGCAGATGCTCACAGCCAAGCATTGCACTGAGGTTGGGGACTCCAAGGAAGAGTTAGAAGAAGGATCAAATGAATTAAAGGGGGTGGCAGCCCCGAAGGAGGACCAGTGTCAACTACCCTGGACCCCTGGGAGTTCCCAGAGACTAAGCTATCAACCAAAGAGCATACACGGGCCGGTCCAAGGCCGCCCCTCTGTACCTTGTCTAGCCTCAGTAGGAAAGGATGAGCCTAATCCTGTAGAGACTTGTTGCCCCAGGGTGATGGGACACCCGGGTGGGGGCATCCTCTCAGAGGCAAAGGGGGCAATGGGGTGAAGAACTCTCTGAGGTGAGATGATGAGGGAGGCAACGTTTGGAATGTAAATAAATAAAATAATTAATAAAATAAATATATAATTTAAAAGTATCTCTTATTTTCTGTCACAAACTTGACTGACTGACTGAGTGATTGGTTTGACTAGATACTTTTTGAAACGAGGGTTCACTCGTTGCCCAAGCTGGCTTCAAACTTAAAATCCTCTTGGTCCAGCCTCCCATGTTCTGGAACTGCAAGTGTGCATCACTGTGCCTGGTTACATGCTGGCTTAGTTATTATTATGAACAGAAATTAGTTAAATGTCCATATACTCTCTACAGATCTTGTAAGACTTCCTCAGTGTCCTCATAGATGTTTAGTGAGGCAACTATGATGAGTATTTTTTTTTCAAAGTGTATGACTGACTTTAGGTTCTCAAGCAGCCATCTGCTGCATCCATGACAAGGTGAATTGGCAGTCACCTATCTACTTCATGGGAGTATAACGTGTGTAACGAAATTCCTTCCTTCAATCTATGAACAGACAATTACTCTGTAATGTTGGAATACAGTCAAAAGAATGGTCTATTGTGAACAATGCCTTAAGCAACTATGAGAGATGCTCCAGGAAAAAAGGTCTTTTACCTCAGGTCCATTTTGTTCTTAAATGTGATTTCAAACATCCTGTGGCAAACACTTAGATTCAATTTTTAAGACATGCTTAATCTTGTTCGATGTCAGATCATAGTTACAGAATGTAATCTGGCCAGTGTACTAAAGTCTGGATATACCTTTCTGCCTTGTTTCATGACCTCCCAGATAGAATCTATAGTATATGTCAGGCAACTGTGTTTAAGTTGGTCTGCCCTGAGAAAGTTCTAGGAAAAGACTGCCCTGTTAATATTTAACATGTGCTTACTGATGTTCATTTTCATGTTTTTCTATGTGTTTCTGAACTCAAACAACCTTCCTGGATCATAGCTTTCTTTGTTACTTTCATATATAAAAGTGCACAGAGATTGAAGTAGGATTGTCTAGAGCGTCAGACTGTTGTAGTCTGCTCCATTCTTTCAGGCTCTCAGATCCCCAGGCTAGCAGATGAGATCTGCAAAGAGAGGCCCAAAGGTTGACATGTTATTTAGAAATGAGTGGGTTAGGTGGGCAGGGAGGTGGGGTGTCTCTGCTACGAAGTGGGGAGGGGAAACATGACGTAAACATAGCATATGGAAAGTTTTTTTCTATAGAAAAAAAGTGAAACGAGCAGTGAACTATTGTGATAGTAGAGGAAAGTGGGGTGCAAAGGAAAGTTTAGAACAAAATAAGGAAGATGAGCCAATAATTCCTGGAACTGTCATTTAAAAAGCAAAATGAAGTTTGACATTTGCTTCAAACGTGGTAACTTTAAATTCTTTGTTCCTTATACACTAAGCTACCAAGAGAGTACAATCTTGTACGTAGGTAAAATATAGCCTACATGGTCATCTTGCATTATAGAATGCCAAGGTTCAAATCCCCATGCTGTATTCGCTAATGATCAGATACTAGATAGATCACCTAACCTTTCTAAAATGTAGCTTTTGACTCTGAAAAAATCAAAATAATTCCACCACTGCAGATGTAGTAAAAAGGATAAATTCTAAAAGCAACCTAGCTCGATTTGAATTTTGAATCCTTTCATTTACACATTTAATTTAAGGGTCTGTGACTGATACCCCAGACTCAAATAGTATGCAACAGCAAAGAGTGTTTATTCCACAGAGAACTTGCATGCAGGGATCTCTCATACAGCAGTAATGAAAGACAGAGGAAAGACTTTGCAGAGTCAGTTTAAAGCCCGTTAGGGTTGGAGTGGGTGACTTTTACCTTTCTTTCCCATGATTGGTTGGCTTTATCTCTAGGGATATGGGTGCCTTTGCGGTTGATAATGTTCTGGGGGACTTGGGGGACATTTGCTTATTAAGTATACTTGACTCAAGCTAGATGGTGGAGCAGCTTATACAACTCCTAATTGGCTGCCCATGAGGTTGACTCAGGCTATGTGGTGAGGTACCTTCCTGACTGGCTGCCTGTGAGGGGTGGTTTTTCCTGAAATTGACTTGTTTTGGATTTTTTCCAGTTCTGGGAAACAGAAACATAGGCCTAGTCTTCCAAACTGACAGTTTGCAGCCTGTCATGGAGTCAGTTAACTCATGTCCTGGCTCTGGCTAACTCAGTCCTCTTATGTATAATGGGTTATATTTGCCTTTGGAAAGGAGGAAATTATACAACCCCTATAGCTGTAAGATCTCATTTGTCAGGACTAATAAAATATTATCCATCTAAAAGACTGATGAGAGAAGTGAATTACATTATATGAACATAATTCAACACGTGTGTTATTTCTTATGTGCTTGTCATAGTGATTAAGGACATACAGTAGGTGGAAAATGAACCTTCAGTATATAGGATACATTAAAAGATACATTATTTCAACAGATCACTGGAGTATAAGAATATTTTAGGAGTCAAAAATACCAAAATCTGAAATTACAAAGTCACTAGATTTGTTTAACAGTACATTGAACAAAACAAAAGATAGGATCAGTGAACTGAAAACAGAGAAGAGAGAAATGGAACCGCCAGAATATGGGGTGATGTGGGGCAGTGTGGAGCGTGGCTGAAAGCCACACAGGGAGTGGAGGAAGAGCATGTTAGAGAAACAAAGTTGTCAAAACTCATTAAGAACGTTTGGAAGCTGATAGAAGATGTCAACTAACAAACTCAAGCAGGAATAAAACAAAGAAAATACTACCAAGCATATCAGAACCAAACTGATAAAAATGAAAGATAGAAAACCTTAAAGGAAACCAATTAACAAAGATACAAAAACTTCAAATAAAATTTTAAAAAAAAATCGCTGATTTCAACAGAAAACATAAAAACTGGATCCAATTAAGTATCAGCAGAGCACCTGAAGCAACATTAAGGATTCGTTTTAAAAATGAAGATAAAGATATTTACAAACAACTAAGTAAAGAGAAATCATTACTGTTAGAATTCTTCAAGAAATATTAGAATATTCTGAATGCTGGCGAAACATGGTAAAATTGGACTAGAGCAGTAAGAAAAATAATTAATCTACAAAGGATAAGCTAAAGGATGGAATTGTGTTGAGGGTAGCCAGACTTTCACGTCTATCCAAGCATACTGATGGCCTGGCACAATGCCCAGGCAACCTGAGTTCCATCCCCAGAACCCACAGAAAGGTGGAAAGAAAGAACCAGCCCTGAAGTGTTTCCCTCTGACCTCCACACACACACACACACACACACACACACACACACACACATACACACACACACACCATGCAATGTGTGAGTGCACACAGGTGCACACACTGCTTTTGAGACCATGTGTGATGGTTTGTATATCCTTGGACCAGGGAGTGGTACCATCTGAAGGTGTGGCCTTGTTGGAATAGGTGTGACCTGGCTGGAATGGGTGTGTCACTGTGGGTGTGGGTATAAGATCCTCACCCTAGTTGCCTGGAAGTCAGTCTTCCACTAGCAGCCTTTGGATGAAGATGTAGAACTCTCAGCTCCTCCTGAGCCATGCCTGCCTGGATACTGCCATGCTCCCACCTTGATGATAATGGACTGAACCTCTGAACCTGTAAGCCAGCCCCAATTAAATGTTGTTTTTTATAAGACTTGCCTTAGTCATGGTGTCTGTTCACAGCAGTAAAACCCTAACTAAGACACCATGTAAAACAATAACAAATTTAAATTTTACTTTAAAACACAACAGTAGTTATTAAAAACTTATAGCTTCTTGAGTTAAATGAAGTTTTACTGAAGTGCCATAATTTCTTTTTTTTTCCATTTTTTATTAGGTATTTAGCTCATTTACATTTCCAATGCTATACCAAAAGTCCCCCATACCCACCCACCCCCACTCCCTTACCCACCCACTCCCCCTTTTTGGCCCTGGAGTTCCCCTGTACTGGGGCATATAAAGTTTGCGTGTCCAATGGGCCTCTCTTTCCAGTGATAGCCGACTAGGCCATCTTTTGATACATATGCAGCTAGAGTCAAGAGCTCCGGGGTACTGGTTAGTTCATAATGTTGATCCACCTATAGGGTTGCAGATCCCTTTAGCTCCTTGGCTACTTTCTCTAGCTCCTCTATTAGGAGCCCTGTGATCCATCCATTAGCTGACTGTGAGCATCCACTTCTGTGTTTGCTAGGCCCCGGCATAGTCTCACAAGAGACAGCTACATCTGGGTCCTTTCAATAAAATCTTGCTAGTGTATGCAATGGTGTCAGCGTTTGGATGCTGATTATGGGGTGGATCCCTGGATATGGCAGTCTCTAGATGGTCCATCCTTTCATCTCAGCTCCAAACTTTGTCTCTGTAACTCCTTCCATGGGTGTTTTGTTCCCACTTCTAAGGAAGGGCATAGTGTCCACACTTCAGTCTTCATTTTTCTTGAGTTTCATGTGTTTAGGAAATTGTATCTTATATCTTGGGTATCCTAGGTTTTGGGCTAATATCCACTTATCAGTGAGTACATATTGTGTGAGTTCTTTTGTGATTGGGTTACCTCACTCAGGATGATGCCCTCCAGGTCCATCCATTTGGCTAGGAATTTCATAAATTCATTCTTTTTAATAGCTGAGTAGTACTCCATTGTGTAGATGTACCACATTTTCTGTATCCATTCCTCTGTTGAGGGGCATCTGGGTTCTTTCCAGCTTCTGGCTATTATAAATAAGGCTGCTATGAACATAGTGGAGCCAAATGTAGTAGCAACCATGTTGTCTCTTCAGCCTGACTTTCCTAAAGCATCCCTTTGATGACCAAACATAGCAGCCTCTAGGAAACAACTATGACTGAGATTTAAATGCAGTCCCTGGCACCCTGCCTGTAAAGCTTCATACCATAGAAAACAAAATTCCTCTTTAGGATTGTTTGTGCTTGCTGACAATTACTCTGAAATCAGAAACAGATGTAGGAATTTCTTTTTGAATAAAAAAAAAAAAAGCTCTGATTGTTCCTAGACTCCCATAGGGTTTTAAATTTTATCATCCTAATGAAGACAGAAAATATTTGCCAAGTGGTAGTGGTGCACACCTTTAATCTCATAACTCAGGAGGGAGAGACAGGTGAATCTTTGTGACTTCAAAGTCAGTCTGCTCTACAGGTATCTGAGTATCAGCCCTATACAGAGAAACACTCTCTCAACAAAACCTAAAGGAAGAAAATATTCATAATGTTCCCCAGTCATGTGGCATTTTCTTGGCATCTTCTAACTGGTCCAGTAGCACATTCATCTCAGATATTCTTTTAAATCTTAACATTTTATAACTCAATACTCTGTACAGTCCACAGAATAGCCTATGATAGTCATATTTTTCATTTTGCTTTTGTTTTGTTTTATTTTGTGTTTCTGGATTTTATGGGATTTTATTGGTTTTTTTTTATTTATTTAATTTTATTTATTTACTTTACATTCTGCTCACTGTCCCGCTCCCCCCTCCCTCTTTCCTCTGAGCTGGTAGGGAGCCTTCTGGGTATTCCCCTTCTCTGGCACATGAAGACTCTTCAGGGATAGGGACATCCTCTCCCACTGAGGCTAGACAAGGCAGCCCAGCTAGAAGAACATTCCCACATACAGGCAGCAACTTTTGGGATAGCTCGCACTCCAGTTGTTCAGGACCCACATGAACACCAAGCTGCACATCTGCTACATATGAGCAGGGAGGCCTAGGTCCACCTCGTGTATGTCCTTTGGTTGGTGGTTCAGTCTCTGGGAGCCCCAGGTTAGTTGACTATGTTGGTCTTCCTGTGAAAATCCTATGCCCTTTGGGACCAGCAATCCTTCCTCGTACTCTCCCATAAGACTTCCCAAGTTCCTACCACTGTTTGGGGATGGGCGGCTGTATCTGTCTGAGTCAGCTGCTGAGTGAAATCTCTCAAAGGACAGCCATGCTAGACTCCTGTCTGCAAGCATAAGAGAGTATCAATACTGTCAGAAATTAGTGCTTGCCCATGGGATAGGTCTCAAGTAGGGCCTGTTATTGGTTGGCCATTCCCTCAGTCTCTGCTCCAAACCCATTCTTGCATTTCTTGTAAATGCAGGATAAATTTTGGGTCTGACATTTTGTTAGTGGGCTGGTATCCCTATCAGTGCACTGGGGTTGCTGCTTGGCCCGCTACAGGAAATGGCTTCTTCAGGTTCGATATCCCAAATGTTGTGAGTCACAGCTAAGGTCACCCACATTGATCCTTCCTTGGGTGCCTCCCTAATCCCAGGTCTCTGTCTCATCCTGGAGAGGCCTCCTGCCTCCCACCCCCATCAGTTGAAGATTTCCATTTATTCTGGCCATCATTCCTGTCCCTCCCTACATCTGATCCTGAATTCTCCCACATTACCTTCAGTAAACCCTCTCCCACCAAGTTCATCCCCCCCCCCCCATCTGCCTCTTATAACTATTTTACTCCCACTTTTAAGTGTGAATTAACCATCCTTACTTATACCCTCTCTCCTGTCCTTGGGTCTGTAGAGTGCAGCATGAATATCCTGTATTATACAGCTAATATCCACTTATAAGTGAGTACATATCAAGCATGACCTTTGGGACTGGGTTATCTCACTCAGGATGATAGTCTCAATTTCCATCCTAATAGCTGGATAGTATTTCACTGTGTAAATGTACCACATTCTCTTTATCCACTCGTCAGTTGAGGGGCATCTAGGTTGTTTCCAGTTTCTGACTATTATGAATAAAACTGCTATGAACATAGTTGAACAAGTGTCTTTGTGGTATGGTGGAGCATCCTTTGGGCATATGCCCAGGAGTGGTATAGCTGGGTCTTGAGGTAGAACTATTCCAACTTTTCTGGGAAACCTCCAAATTGATTTCCAAAGTAGTTGTACAAGTTTGTACTGCACATCCTCACCAGAAATTTCTTTTATTGTATCTTCTATGCATGAGTCTCTCTTCCATCTCCTGTTTTCTGTTGGTGATGCTTGCATCTGTTGTTCCTGTTCTCTTCCCTAGGTTTCCCATCCCCAGAATTCCCCCAGTTTGTGTTTTCTTTACTGTTTCTATTTCCACTTTCAGGTCTTACACAGTTTTAGCTATTTCCTTCACCTGGTTAGTTGTACTTTCCTGTGTATCTTTATGTGATTTATTTGTTTTCTTTTTAAAGCCCTCTACCTGTTTGATTGTATTTTCCCATATTTCTTTAAAAGATATATTCATTTCCTCTTTAAAGGCCTTCATCACCTTCCTAAAGTTGGATTTAATGTCATTTTGTGTGTATGTGCTTTGGTTTTGTTAGGATACCCAGGGTTTGCTGAAGAAGGGCAGCTGTGCTCTTCATATTTCCCGGGCATTTGTTGATTGCATGAAAAGGTGAGACCTTCCATGGATGTTAACCCACTTTGGCATATCAAGTTGTAGTAAGACGATAAATCTTTAGAGTAGGCAAAACCATCCAGTTAGGGGAAAGGGATCCAAAGGCAGGCAACAACGTCAGAGACAGTCTCTATTCCTGCTATTAGAGGTCCCACATGAAGACCATCTGTTAAATATGTGTAAGGGACCTAGGTCTATCCCATGCATGCTCTCTGGTAGGTGGCTTAATCTCAATGAGTCCCTATGGGCCCAGATTTCACCTCAATGATGTTGATCTCTTCTTAATCACAGCTGATTCTTCAGCTCTGGCCGACCTGACATCACAGATTCTTCACACAAATGATCCAGCAGATTCTTTGCCTCCTTCTGAACCTTCACAAGCCAGGCCTTCATCATCTGCATTTCTCTTAACACTCTTCTTCCAAGCTCCCATAGAGAAGTCTTTCCACAATCCTCCACAAAAAGCCAGCATGGTCAGTTTGTCACAGTAATAGCCCACAATTCTCATACCCATTTCTGTATTACCATTACAATGCTGTGATGTTACATTGTTAAAGTAACTTTTATTCACCTGATGTAATTCTTGTCTGGGAGGCCTGCTGTCTTCATCTGCTACCCTAGTCCTAATCCTGGAAAGTTCTAGACTGTACAATCTTATCTAGGTCTAGAGTGTTTTTAACCTCTGAGATTTACTGCTGAATAAGCTCAGCTTTCCTGTGTTTTCTGATCTCTGGCTGACTGGTTCAATTCAGCTGTTCTGTCTCAAAACTTCTGTCCACTTGCAATCTATTCTAATTTTTTGGCTCCTTCTCACATTCTGGCTCCTTCTATGTTTACCTGTATCTCCTTTTTACTTGTTCTCTCTTCAACATATCTCTGTAAAACTCTCCCAATAAAACTGCTTCCTTCCTTTTTTTCTCTCTGTCTCTTCTCTCTTAAATGGCCTCTTTTTCCTCTCTCTTCTCAGGAGAGTTTGGAATTTCCTATTCTGTCAAATTTGTTGGGATTCAGTTGTCCCACAAACTACACAAACACTGATCTCAGTTAAATAGGGATTGTTTATTGAACTTGCACTCTTGCTTACTGGCTTGCTTCCCATGGCTTGTTTAGCCCGCTTTCTTAAGAACCCAGATGACTAGCCCAGATATGTTATCACCCACAATGGGCTGTACCTTCCCACATCAATCACTAATTAAGAAAATGCCCTACATCCAGATCTTATGGATACTTTTTCTTAATTAAGTTTCCTTCCTTTTAGATGTCTAACCTGTGTCAATTTGACATAAAACTAGTCAGCACATGTCTATTATATCCACTGATTGTACATACTGACTTGAAATCACAAGGAAGATGGATGCTCTTTTACAGATTCAGATGATCATTTTCAATGATCTTGGAGAAAGTTTGGAGATTTAAACAAATTAAATATGGAAGACTGGGGAAGCAACTTAGCTTTATCAGTTGAGTATTTTAGAATGCTCACTATCCTCTCCACCTGCCTGGCCTCAGTCTGCAAGACTCACTCACTTATCTTTTCCTATATTCTTTAATGCCTCATTATAGTAGAACTAAGGTCTTCATCTTGAAGGGATTAAAAGGCTATGATTCCTGAATTCTTCATTTTGACCCCAGTATTCCCTACTCAAACAAAGAGAAGGATTTGACATTATCTGGATACTTTCACAAACCAGCAAAGCACTGTGCCTTGGGTGACAGCAAATGTTCTTGAACCATGGGGCAGAGAATCTGCAGAGCAATCCATGGCATATGTACTTCCATCCCATCCCTGAAGACCCCACAGTCGGAAGGCCTCCCAGGAAGTTTGCTACAGCCAGGGCAACAGGTCTCCCAGGAGTTCTGCAGAAACCCAGAGACACAGGAGGTAAGCTCCAGACAAACACCCAGGCCAGCTAACACTAGAGATAACCAGTTGGTGAGAGATAAGCATAAGACCATAAGCAACAGAAGCCAATATACTTTGGCATCATCAAAACCCAGTACTCCTACCACAGCAAGCCCTGGATACCCCAACACACCTAAAAATCAGTATGCTGACCTATAATCCTATTTCATGAAGATAGTAGAGTCCTTTAAGGAGGATATAAATAACTCACTGAAATAAATACAGAAAAACGCAAGTAAACAGGTAGAAGTCCTTAAAGAGGAAACATAATAGATGAAGAAACCAAAAAAGTCCAGGCAAAACCAAGTTTAAATAATATCTATCTATCTACCAATCCAGCCCTAGAGAGGATTCTAGAAGAATAACTCCAACACAAGGATACCTACACCAAATAAAAAAAAAATAAAAAAAACAAGAAATTAATCATTAAACAAGAAAACCAAAATGAGAGAGTCACATACACATAATGCCACCTACAACAAACATAACAGGAGCTAACAATAATCTTTCTTTAATATCTCTCAGTATCAATTCTCCAATAAAAAGATGTAAACTAACAGACTAGATACTCAAACAGGATCCAGAAATTTGCTGCATACAAGAAACACACCTCAATGACAAAGACTGACACGACATCAGAGTAAAAAGCTGGGGGAAAAAAAAAGTCTTCTAAGCAAATGTCCAGGAAACAAGTGTGAGTTGCCATTCTAATACCAAATATCAACTTTCAACCCAAAATTTATCAAGTTAGATGGGAAGGTCTCTTCATATACAAAGGAAAGATCCACCTAGAGAAAGTCTTAATTCTGAACATCTATGCCCCAATGCAAGGGCACCCACATTCATAAAAGAAACTTTATTAGAGCTCAAAGTACACATTGAACCCCACATAGTAATAGTGGGAGACTTCAACACTCCACTCTTACCATTAGACAGGTCATTGAAACAGAAACTAAACAGAGACACCAAGAAACTAATAGAGGTTATGAACCAAATGGATTTAACAGATATATACAGAACATTTCACCCTAATACAAAAGAATTCTTTTCAGCACCTCATGCTACCTTCTCACAAAACAAGGCTCAACAGATACAAGAAGATTGAAATAATGCATCCTATGAGATCACCACAGACTAAGGCTAGACTTCAATAACAACAACAACAAAAAAACAAACAAACAAACAACAAAAAAATAAACAGGAAATCCACATACCTATTGAAACTGAACTACTCTCTACTCAATGATAATTTGTCAGGGAAGAAATTAAAGACTTCCTAGAATTCTATGGAAATGATGACATAGCATACCCAAATTTATGGGACACAATGAAAGCAGTGCTAAGAGGAAATAGCACTAAGAACCCTCTTAAAGAAATTGGAGAGATCCTACACTAGCAATTTGACAGCACACCTGAAAACCTACAACAAAAAGAAGCAAATACCCACTAAGAGGAGTAGACTACAGGAAATAAAAAAACTGGGGGCCAAAAACAACCAAATAGAAACAAAGAGAATAATACAAAGAATCAACAAAACCAAAAGCTGATTCTTTGAGAAAATCAACAAGATAAATAAACACTTAGCCAAACTAACTAAAGTTCACAGAGATAGTATACAAATTAGCAAAATCAGGAAAAATAAGACACAACAAAAGAAACTGAGGAAATTCAAAAGATCATCCGAAGCTACTACAAAAGCCTATACTCAACAAAACTGGAAAATCTAGATGAAATGGATGATTTTTCTACACAGGTACCACGTACAAAACTTAAAATCAAGAGCAGGTAAACTATCTAAACAGGCCCATATACACTAAGGAAATAGAAGAAATCATTAAAAACCTTCCAACTAAAAAAAACCCCAGTGCCAAGTGGATTTAATGTAGAATTCTACCAGACCTTCAAAGAGGAGCTGATACCAATACTCCTCAAACTATTCCATAAACTAGAAACAGAAGGAACAGTACCTAATTCATTCTATGAAGCCACACTAAATGCTGATACCTAAACCACACAAAGACCCAAAAAGAAAGAGAACTTCAGACCAATTTCACTTATGAATATGGATGCAAAAATACTCAATAAAATTCTAGCAAACCAAATCCAAGGACACATCAAAACCATCATTTGCCACAAGCAAGTAGGCTTCATCCCTGGGATGCAAGGTTGGTTCAATAAACAAAGGTCCATTCACATAATCTACTATATAAACAAATTCAAAGAAAAAATCACATGATTATCTCATTATCTGCTGAAAAATCATTTGACAAAATACAATACTCCTTCATGTTAAAATTATTGGAGAGATTAGGAATTCAAGACCCATACCTAAACATAATAAAAGCAATATTCAGCAAACCAACATCTAATATCAAATTCAGTGGAGGGATACCTGAAACAATCCCACTAAAATCAAAGACCAGACAAAGATATCCAATCTTCCATTATCTATTCAATATAGGTCTCAAAGTCCTAGATAGAGCAATAAGACAAGAAAAGGAGATCAAGCAAATACAAATTGGCAAAGAAGTCAGGATATCACTATTTGCACATTATATGACTATAATGTGCAAATTATGTGCACATTAGCAACCCCAAAAATTCTACCAGAGAATTTCTACAGCTGATAAACAACTTCAACAAGGAGGCTGGATATAAAATTAACTCAAAAAAATCAGTAGCTTTCCTTTATACAAATGATAAATGGGCTGAGAAAGAAGTTAGAGAAACAATACTCTTAACAATAGTCTAAAATAATATAAAATATCTTGGGGTAACCCTAACCAAACAAGTGAAAGATCTGTATGACAAGATCTTTATTTCTCTCAAGAAAGAAATAGAAGACCTCAGAAACTGGAGAGATCTCCCATGCTCATGGATTTTTAGGATTAACATAGTAAAAATGGCCATCTTATGAAAAGCAATTTACAGATTCAACACAATCCCTATCAAAATTCCAACTCAATTCCTCACAGATGTGGAAAGAGCAATTCTCAATTTCATATGAAAAAAAAAAACAAGATAGTGAAAACAATTCTTAACAATCAAAGAACATGTGGAGAAATCACCATCTCTGACCTCAAACTGTACTATAGAGCAATAGTGATAAAATCTGCATGGTATTGGTACATAGACAGAAGGTAAACGCACAGTTATGGACTCCTGATCTTTGACAAAGAAGCCAAAAATATACAATGGAAAAAAGAAAGCATCTTCCATAAATGCTTCAGGTCTAACTGCCAGTCTGTATTTAGAAAAATGAAAATAGATCCATATTTGTCACCTTGCACAAAGCTCAAGTTCAAATGGATCAAGGATCTCAACATAAAACCAGATACACTGAATCTAACAGACAGAAAGTGGGAAATAACCTCAAACTCATTGGCACATGGACATGGGACAGGGGGGTTTCCTAAACAGAACACCAATGTCTCAGGCTCTAAGAATGGATAAATGGAACCTCATGAAAGTAAAAAGGTTCTGTAAGGCAAAAGACACAGTCAATAGGACAAATCAGCAACCTACAGATTGGGAAAAAAAAATCTTTACCAATCCTACATCCAACAGAGGGTTAATATCCAAAATATATAAAGAATTCAAGAAGCTAACCTCCAAAAAATCAAACAACCCAATCAAAAAATGGAATATAGAGCTAAACAGAGAATTCACAACAGAGAAATCTTAAATGGCTGAGAAGCACTTAAAGAAATGTTCCAAGTACTTAGTCACCAGAGAAATGCAAATCAAAACAATCCTGAGATTCCACCTTACACCAAACAGAATGACTAAGATCAAAAGCTCAGGTGACAGCACATGTTGGCAAGGATGTGGAGAAAGAGGAACACACTTCCATTGCTGGTGGGATTGCAAACTGGTATGACCACTCTGGAAATCAATCTGGAGGTTCCTCAGAAAATTGGAACTGGACATACCTGATGACCCAGCTATAACACTCTTGATCGTATACCCAAAAGATACCCCATCATACCAGAGGGACATGTGCTCCACTATATTCATAGAAGCCTTATTTGTAATAGCCAGAATCCAGAAGCAACCAATGGAGAATGGATACAGAAAATATGGTTCATCTGATCTGGTATTGGGTGAAGGAAAAGGACTGAAGCCCCGAGGGCCAGCAGAAAGAATGGAAACATACAACCTCAGGAAATAGGAGTTTGGGGGGGTCCCTCCAGAATGCACCAGAGACCTGGGAGGTGAGAGATTCCTAGGACTCAGAGAGGGACCTTTGATGAAATGCCCAACAATAGGGATAGGGAACTTATAGAGCCCACCTCCAGCAGGAAGACAGAACATCAAGTGAGGAATGGGGTTGCCATCCCACAGTCACACCTCTGACCCATAATTGTTTGTGTCTGAAAGAATTACAGGGAAGAAAATGGACAGGAGTCTGAGAAAAAGAAGGTCCAGTGACAGGCTCAAAGTGGGATCTAGCTCAAGGGGAGGTCCCAAGGCCTGACACTATTACCGAGGCTATAGAATGCTCACAAAAAAAGTGATCTATTATGACTGCCCTCTGAAACACCCAACAAGCAGCTGAGTCAGATGCAGATATTTGTGCCCAACCAATGGACAGAAGCAGCTGACCCCTGTTGTTGAATTAGGGAAGGCTGAAAGAAGCTGAGGAGGAGGGCAACCCTGTAGAAGGACCAGCAGTCTCAATTAATCTGGACCCTGAGATCTCTCAAACACTGGACCACCAAACATACAGCATACACCAGCTGATATGAGGCCCCAAACACACATACAGTAGAGGACTTCCAGGTCTGTGTTCATTCAGAGATTAAACACCTAGCCTCAAGAGACTGGAGGCCCCAGGGAATTTAGAGGTCAGGTGGGGTGGGGGGTGGAGGCATACATGTGGAGATGGGGTGGATGGGGAGGAGGTGTGGGATGTGGAGCAGTCGGATGGTGGATGGGGAGAGGCAGGGAATGGAATGTGGAGTGTAAAAAATGAATTACAAATAAAATTAAATTTATAAAAAGAAAATATGGTTCATTTCCACAATGGAATACTGTCCAGCTATTAAGAACAAGGACATTATGAGTTTTACAGGCTAATGGATAGAACTAGAAAATATCATCCTGAGTGAGGTAACTCAGACCCAAAAAACCATAAATGGATTGTTCTCAGTAATAAATGGGTATTAGCCAAAAAAGTACTTAATACCTAGGATACAATCCACAGAACTTAAGAAGGTTAACAAGCAGAAGGGCCCAAGTAAGGATTCTTCAATCCCACCTGGGAAGGAGAAGAAAATAATCACAAGAGGCAGAGGGAGGGAGGGACATGGGTGGGAGTGGGAAGGGGAAGCTGAAAACGAGAACATGATCAGAAATGAGAGGAGGGAGACATGAGAGAAGCCCTAGGACTAGCCGAATAAATGAAAGTGTGCAGTATCAGGGGGATGGGCAGTGGGGGACCCTTTAGAAAGTACCAGAGTTGTGGAAGGTGAGAGACTCTCAGGACTCAAAGGGGGACCTTCAATGAAATGCCCAACAGTGAGAAGAGGGAACTCGTAGAGTCCACCTCCAGTAGAAAAACAGGGCATCAAGTGGAGGGATGGGATTGCCATTCCACAGTCAAAAATTCTGACCCAGGATTGTTCCTGTCTAAAGGACAAAAAATGGAGAAAAGACTGAGGGAAAGACAGTCCAGTTACTGGCCCTATTTGGGATCCAAGGCCTGACACTATTACTGATGTTATGGTGTGCTTACAGACAGGGGGCTATCATGTCTGTCCTTCAAGAAGTCCAACAAGCAGCTGACTGAGACAGACACAGATACTTTCACCCAACCATTGGACTGAAGTCAGGGACCCCTTTGGTTGAATTAAGGAAAGTTTGGAAGAAGCTGAGAAGGGTGGCCCCATAGGAAGACCAGCAATCTCAACTAACCCAGACCTCTGAGATCTCTCAGACACTAAGCCACCAACCAGGCAGCATACATGAGTTGGTCCGAGGTCCCCAACACATACATAGCAAAGGATTGCCTGGTCTAGCCTAAATGGGAGAGGACATGCCTAATCCTCAAGAAACTTGAGCTCCCAGGGAGTGGGAAGGCCTGGTTGTAGGGGTTGTGGGAGATAACCTCTTAGCGACAGGGGGAAGGAGGAATGGGATGAGGATGGGTGGGAGGGGACTGGGAGGGGGAAACCTCTGGACAGTTTAAAACAAAAGTAATAATAAAAAAGAAGAGGATTTTTAAAAACACCATAATCCCTAGGGGAAATTTAATAAATATATTCTAAGCTTTACATGCTTACAACAGATCATCCCCTAAAATACACATGAGATACCTACAGAAACTGATCACTTTAAACATTTTTCTTTTTAATTATTTTATTAAACAGCTTTTCAGAAAGGAAAACATAGAAAGTAAAATTTAATAGTCTTTACAATAATCAATAAGACAAAAACTATCAACATTTGTACATGGAAAGCAGTGCGTGGAGAATGCGCACACACACCTAGTGTTTGTATCAACAATGGGTGAAAGACACTAAATAACTCTTAACTTTAGAAACAATAAAAAGGGAAGTAACCCAAAAGAAGTCGTGAAAATAAATGATTAATAATAATAATAAAGGCAGAAGTGAACAGGAAAAAAACAACAATCTTAGCAAATCAAACTCCCATTTTTAAATTTACAAAATAAATAAATAAGCTACAGCTGATGAACATCATGAGGAGGCCAAGCCATGGCTCTACAAAAGGAGAAAAGAAAAGGGAACAAAAAAAAAAGTTAGACATAAATAGATAATTTCCTTCAAAATATAATGTACCAAAACTGACCTCATTAGAAATATAAAGCTCAAACAGGACTGCTTCAGATGAAAAAGAAAATCATTAGATCCTACAAGTTTTCATGAAGAAAATCCCCCATCACCACTATTGAGCAGTCCCAGTGTTTCAGAGTTTAAAAAATAAAGCAAATGTTGGCTATTTGCTAAATGTGTACAACATCAATATCTAAACATAATAATAAAGCACAAACATAAAATTACTAGTTAAGGTACAATGGTAGTGAGATTCTATTTATAATTACAACAAAAATTGAAATGCTTCAAAATAAACAATAAATGAACAAAGCTATGTCAAAAACAAATCTAGCAGTCCTAAAGAACTTAGAAGTATCTTTGCACAAATGATATTTTCTCAAAATTAATTTATAAATTTAACATAGATTTCAAAATAAGACCAACAAGACCAAATCTTCTTTCCTCTATTTATCTTACAACCAAATACCATTGATTGGCTGATTGAATTTTACCCTAAAATTTTACAATAAATATCAATAGAATCATTTTTATTTCTAATCTTTCTATTAGTATAAATGAATTAATATAGATATATAATTCTAGTGACCACAGAAACTACATGGTTTCTACCACAGTACTTAGAGAATTCTATCTCCACAATATTGAGCAGACATCTTTCTCCAGTGTTTTATTTAAATAGCTGAAATGTCACTTTTATCTTATTCCTGATTCAGCTTTTACTCACTATTAATAAGAATATTTACTTACTATTTAATGAGAATATTCAATAGAGAATCCTACACAACTTTGTTTAAAATGATATTTTTTAAAGCTTTAATTTTTCTTGGGTCATTATACTATCAGCAAATGTCCTAACAGGGGGAAGAAACATTGCTTTTCAATAGAGTTGAAATAATGTATATTCTTCACCTTCCACTTTCTGCTTTCCTCCTTCTCTTCCTTCTTTTTTTATACATAGTTTCCACTCCTATAGTCAATTTCATTCACTACTTATAAGCTTATATTAAGATTTCCTCAGCTACTCATAACCAATGATAGACTGCAGATAGAACTAAGAAACCATCAGGCATAATAATCATAATATCTGGCAAAATAGGTTTCAAAACAAACTGATCAGAAGAAATCAGGAAAGAAAAACTTCAAAATATAATATTACAGTCCTAAATGCATATGCTATTGCATCTAAAAATCACATATTAACCCAGACAGGAATGATAGTGGGTGATTTCAATATCCCACACAGAAGACTACACAAACTATTCAGACAAAAACTAAATAGAAAATCTCTGGAGTTAAATAAACCTAACATATATCTACAGACCATTCACCCAAATACTAAGAAGATCATGAAACTGTCTCCAAAATAAACCACACATTAGTACACAAATCAAGTCTTAACAATTATAGGAAAATTGAAATTACATCCTGCATCTGACCATCATGCAATAAAATTGAATATCAACAGCAAGATAAACAACAGAAAGTACGCAAATTCCTTGTTGTTGTTGCTGTTGCTGTTGTTGTTGAGTCTTTATGTGGTTTGACTATTAGAGTGATACTAACTTGATAGAAGTAGTTTGGGGGTACTCCGTTGTTTCTCTTTCTGATTTTGTTTTGTTTTGTTTGTTTGTTTGTTGCTTGTTTTTAATTTAAAAAGGGTTGGCTGGAGATGTTCTTTGAACATCTGGTAGAATTCTGATCCATCTGACGCTGAACTTTGCTAATTGGAAGGCATTTTATTATTATTTTTGTCTCCTCATTTATTTATTATGAGTCTATTTAGATTGTAAGTATCTTCTCGGTTTAATTTGGGGGACTTGCATGAATCTCGAAATTTATCCATTTCTCTTAGGTTTTTTGACATCATGAAATACATTCTTTCAAAGTATCCCCTTATACTATTCTGAAAAGGAGAAGCTAGGGGAAAGACTGACAAAATAGAGGACCCCAGAAACATAGACATGGTCACGATAAGGAACAAGAACATGCACAGTGGCTAAGAATGTTTGTGATGGTTTATCTTTGTTATCAACTTGATTTGACCTGGAGTCAACTAGAATACACACTTGCTGATGGGAGAGTGTTTCCCAGGAAAACTGAGGGCCGAGCTCTCCTCCAGCATGGCTAACACCTTCTGCTCTGGCTTACATATAAAGATTTCTGAGGAAAGAGCAGTACTGTGTTTCTCTTGCCTCCCTTTACTGTTGAGTCCAGCGTGGCTGTGTAAAGTGAGGTGTGACACAGGCCCTGGAACACCGCCAGGCCTTTGGTCCCCATAATCCCCACCTGAGCTAATGACTGCTGTTGGCCTAAAACTTACCTGCTCTCTCTTCTGTTTTACTTTCAATCTTTCTTTCTGGGGAATATACTTATTACTCAGATCTAACCACTCCATAATAAATGAAACAGATGTGGTTTCCAGAATGAGGAACAGAGGTGGTCATGAGGCTGTGGAGGATGAGGAACAGGCCTCTACTTGGGCCTTTAGGGCCATGGAAAAGGATTTAGATAACATAACTGCAGAGGCCATAAAAGCCTACATGGTCCTTTGTAGAAATAGTTCATTGCCAGACTTGGCCTTGGATTTGGAATGATAAGGAGATACATCTACCCTCCGCTCCAATGACTGCTGCATTAATTAGCCAGGGTGAACTTAGGGACATCAAGGATAGAGAATTAAAGTGGTCCCAAGGGAAAAAAGGCATGGATATATAAAATATAAGTGAATGATAGATGGGTTTATCATGTAGTAGAAAGGCTTGTAAATGATTTAGAAATAAATAGTATTAGAAGGAGAATATATGAGGCCATGGAACTACTAGAATAAGGAAATGAAGATTAGAGAATTAAAAGATGATGTAAAAAAGTTAGTACTTCGTTCTCCTAGTTATTTGAAGAATTGAAGATGATAATTAGAGAAAGATAACCACTTTGCCTACATAAATTTCAAAACTTTATGAAATCATTTCAACATTAGTATTCTGTCACCTTTCTATTCTTACATGAAAACGGTTATTAAAGGCTGCTGTCTGTTGTACCAGGAAACCACAAGAACTGTGCCAAGCTACCCATAGAGAACAAGCTGTTAAAAACCCATAAGGAAATATGCTTTTGCCTTGTGGTTAGTTTCTGCTCTAAGGAAATGGGGATGGGATTCTTGATCCAGGACTCATAGAATTTATGTAAATTTAAGAATTTTTGAAGATTATTAACAATGATCAAAGTCTTAATGATGTAATTCTTAAAAATAAAAGACTAGGTTCAGGTTCTCTGGTCAAGAAGGAGAATAAGGAAAAATGATGAGAATCTTCAGGGAACAAAGAGCATACCTGAACTGACAGCTTGCATCTACTGCTGACTCTAAGTCATTCTTGAAGCAGCATAGTTCCCATTCTCACCTTTCTCAAGACTCTTCCCAGCTGAAGCTGGATCTCAGTGATTCACTCCATGCTGGAGCCATTGTGCAGCTGCAATACCTCCCTCTGACATCAGAACCCAGCTTCTTCAGACTTCTGATAGGAGCTGAAGACCAGCCCTCTCTAGGAATCCTCCAGGCCTTCAGCATTGAACTAGAATGACTGATGCATAAAGCCTTGTGAACAGACTGCACACCATGGTTAGGTTATCCAGAACCTATCATATTAACCAATATAATAAATCACTCCTTTAATGTATATATTTATATGTGTGTAATGTGTATTTATATTTATCGATGTATTGTACCAGTATTGTTTCCGTAAAAAACCCTGACTAATTCAATGTTGGATAACTGGGTTTTAAACAGCAAACATTCTCAAGAATTCCAATTTCCCTGACCTTCTGCATCTTCATCTACATTAACTAAAGGGATATCAGAGATTCCCAGATCATTCACAATTGACTATATTTTTACCCATACTTAAGTTAACAGTCAAATAAACTCTTGCTATCTTTGTTAACTACATGGGCTGCAATATTAAATCCAGAATATCTGCTCAGTGAGTCATATCATAACCTCAGCCTGATACAGTTTTATATTCTCTGGTTCATTATCTCACACCCTTAAAATCTATTTGTGCATATAATTCCCAGACGTCTGCTTGACTGAAAACTCTTTAAGTCCCTTTAGTGGTATAGCATACCTCCTCAAGGACCACACTTCCTACTTTACCTCTATGGCTGATTCAGCCTTAACTCTAAAAGACAAAGATGAATAGGCACTGAGAGCCATCAGCATTGTTGCTGCATTATTTGCTATTTCATCCATGGTCATTCTACAAACAATATGGGTTCAATTCCCACTGGAGAGGGTGATACTGAAGGTTTGGGAGTAGGGATGCATTCTGGGATAAGGATGGAGATACTGCTTCCCAGACAAAATAATTCCACCAGAACCCAAACCTTCAATGTCCTTCCACCTCACGTGTATCCTCTCACACATCACAACCCCAAATTACAAGATCTCACTGTTTTCCAGTCCTTATCCTCACTTTAACTGCTTACAAGCTTCAAGGCTGGGACTTAGACTGTCAGTCAGTCAAACATATATTGAAGTTCTGCATTTGGGTTTCAACAAATGAACCCTGTGGCTGAGAGAGAAGATTCTCTTCCTAGGCATGTGTAGGAACTTTTAAATTGTTTATGTACACCTGGATCTGGGCCATTTTATCCCTGAATTCATCATTTTCCTTTATTAGTTCATTCAGGGTTCCAAAATACAACACCCAGAATTGGTTTTCCTTACTTTTCCAAAAATAATCAAAAGTTTTATATACAGTTCCCAAATTCCTTGTTTCTCACAAGAGGTGACAAGGAATATCAGTCACATATCTAGCATAGTTCTATAAGTAGTTCACACCATTGATTCCCAGATCTTTCCATGCTTCCAGGGGAGTCTAGAAACTGTGTGTTTAGTCAAGCTGGAGATCCAGTGACAGGTATTCCAAGCCCAGTTGAAAAATTATGCCTTGTAGTCTCTCTAGAATCATCCCCAGCAACACACTCTACAGTGTGCCCTGGAGGAACATGGGTGGTAGGATGAATATGCTTTGAAAGTGGGTTTGTGATAGTTCCTCACAAGATATGATCTGTGCTTTACAATAATGGCTGTCTTTACAACAGAGAGCCTGAAGACTGGACTCAAGCAGTAAGGTTAATGCCTCAGCAGTAGTAACATGGTGCATAAGGCATGGAGGAAGAGTCACTGACTTCAGGCCACATTAGAAGCCTGGGAAAGTTGGGTCTTTATATCAGTGAAGTAATATAATAACAATGGCAACAGCAATAACAACACCCATGACGTTGGTGAGCCCAGCAGCAAGGTGCCAAGGCAATGAATTCTTTTAGTTAGGGTTACATTGGTGTGAGGAAACACTATGTCCAAAGCAACTTGTGGAGGAAAGGTTTTGTTTGGCTTACGTGTTCACATCACTATTTATCACTGAAGAAAGTCAAGCCAGGAACTCAAACAGGGGAGACCTGGAGGAAGGAGCTAATGTAGAGGCCATGGAGGAAGAGGGCTTCTGCTTACTGGCTTGCTCTCCATAGCTTGCTCAGCCTGCCTTCTTATAGGAGCCAAGACCACCAATCCACAGATGGCACCATCCACAATGGGCTGGGCCTTCCCTATTAATCACTAATTAAGAAAATTCCTACAAGCCTGTCTGCTTACAACCTAATCTTCTGTAGGCACTTTCTCAATCTAGGTACCTTCCTCTCAAGTAAGTATAGCTTGTGTCAAGTTGGCATAAAACATCTCTGGGTATATGCCCAGGAGTGGTATAGCTGGTCCCTCAGGTAGTACTATGTCCAATTTTCTGAGGAACTGCCAGACTGATTTCCAGAGTGGTTGTACCAGTTTGCAGTCCCAGCAGCAATGGAAGAATGTTCCTCTTTCTCCACTTCCTCTCCAGCATCTGCTATCACCTGAGGTTTTGATCTTAGCCATTCTGATTGGTGTGAGGTGGAATCTCAGGGTCATTTTGATTTTCATTTCCCTGATGACTGGGGATGTTGAACATTTCTTTAGGTGCTTTCAGCCATTTGAGATTCCTCAGTTGAGAATTTTTTTCTTTAGTTCTGTGCCCCACTTTTTAAATAGGGTTATTTGGTTCTCTGGAGTCTAACTTCTTGAGTTCTTTGTATATATTGGATATTAGCCCTCTCTCAGATATAGAATCGGTAAAGATCTTTTCCTAATCTGTGGTTTGTCGTTTTGTCCTGATGACAGTGTGTACTGGCTGATTTTGCATGTCAACTTTGCAAAAGCTGGAGTTATCACAGAGAAAGGAGCTTCCCTTGAGGAAATGCCTCAATGATATCCAGTTGTAAAGCATTTTCTAAATTAGTGATCAAGGGTGGGAGGGCCAATTGTGGGTGGTGCCATCCCTGGGCTGATAGTCTTGGTTTTTTTTTTTTTTTTTAATATTTTTATTAGGTATTTTCCTCATTTACATTTCAAATGCTATCCCAAAAGTCCCCCATACCCTCCCCCCAACTCCCCTACCCACCCACTCCCACTTTTTGGCCCTGGCATTCCCCTGTACTGGGGCATATAAAGTTTGCATGTCCAATGGGCCTCTCTTTCCAGTGATGGCCGACTAGGCCATCTTCTGATACATATGCAGCTAGAGTCAAGAGCTCCGGGGTACTGGTTAGTTCATAATGTTGTTCCACCTATAGGGTTGCAGATCTCTTTAGCTCCTTGGGTACTTTCTCTCGCTCCTCCATTGGGGTCCCTGTGATCCTAGTCTTGGTTTCTATAAGAGAGCAGGCTGAGCAAGCCAGGGGAGGCAAGCCAGTAAGTAACATCCCTCCTTGGCCTCTGTATCAGCTCCTGCTTCCTGACCTGCTTGGGTTCCAGTCCTGACTTCCTTTGGTGATGAACAGCAATATGGAAGTGTAAGCTGAATAAACTCTTTCCTCCTCAACTTGCTTCTTGGTCATGATGTTTTGTGGAGGAATAGAAACCATGACTAAGACACAGTGTCCTTTGCCTTACAGAAGCTTTTCAATTTTATGATATCTCATTTGTCTATAGTTGATCTTTAGAGCTTGGGCCATTGGTGTTCTGTTCAGGAAATTTCCCCCTGTGCCCATGTATTCAAGGCTCTTCCCCACTTTCTCTTCCATTGAATTCAGTGTATCTGGTTTTATGTGGAGGTGGTTGATCCACTTGGACTTGAGCTTTGTACAAGAAGATAAGAATGAATCAATTTGCATTTTTCTGCATGCCAACTGCCACTAGAGCCAGCACCATCTGTTGAATATGCAGTCTTTTTTCCACTGGATGGTTTTGGCTTCTTTGTCAAAGATCAGGTGACCATAGGTGTGATGGTTTAATTCTGGGTATTCAGTTCTATTCCATTGATCTACCTGTCTGTTTCTGTACCAATACCACGCAGTTTTTAGCACTATTGCTCTGTAGTAGAGCTTGAGGTCAGGGATGGTGATTCCCCCAGAACTTCTCTTATTGTTGAGATTAGTTTTCATTATCCTCGGTTTTTTATTGTCCCAAATACTAAGTTTGAGAATTGCTCTTTCTATCTTTTTTGATGGTAGATTGCTTTTGGTAAGATGGCCATTTTTACTGTATTAATCCTACTGATCCATGAGCATGGAAGATCTTTTCGTCTTTTAAGGTCTTTTTCAATTTCTTTCTTCAGAGACTTGAAGTTCTTGTCATACAGATCGTTCACTTGCCTGGTTAGAGTCATATCAAGATTTTCTATTATTTGTGACTATTGTGAAGGGTGTCATTTCCCTAATTTCTTTTTTTAGCCCATTCATCCTTTGAGTAGAATTAATTTTATATCCAGCCCCTTTGCTGAGTATATAACAAGGACACATGCTCCACTTTGTTTATAGCAGCCTTATTTATAATAGCCAGAAGCTGGAAAGAACCCAGATGTCCTTCAACAGAGGAATGAATACTGAAAATGTGGTACATTTACACAATGAAGTACTGCTCAGCTATAAAAAACAAAACAAAAAACAAAAAAAAAGAAAACAATGACTTCATGAAACTCACAGGCAAATGAATGGAACTAGAAAATATCATCCTGAATGAGGTAATCCAGTCACAAAAGAACACAAAGGGTATGTACTCACTGATAAGTGGATATTAGGGCAAAAAGCTCTGAATACACACGGGTAAAAAGCTTGGAATACCCACAATATGACTCACAGACCACATGAGGTTCAAGAAGAAGGAAGACCAAAGTGTGGATGCTTCAGTTCTACTTAGAAGGGGAAACAAAATAATCATGGGAGGTAGAAGGAGGGAGGGAGTGGGAGGGATAAGGGAGGGGAGGGAAAAGAGGGCAGGATAATGTGTGGGGAGAGAAGGGGGAGATGTACAGAGGGGTCAGGAAATTGAACAGAGGTGTGTTGCAGTGGGAATGGGGAACTGGGGGTAGCCACCAGAAAGTTCCAGATGCCAGGAAAGCAAGAGGATCCCAGGACCCAGTGGGAATAGCATTAGCTGAAGTACCCAACAAAGGGGAGAGTGAACCTGTAGAGACCACATCCAGAGGTTGAGGGATGGGGCCACCCACCCATCTCAAAAAAAAATTAACCCAAAACTGCTTCTATATAAAGGAAATACAGAGTCAAAGAGTGGAGCAGAGACTGAAGGAAAGAACATCCAGAGACTTTCCCACCTGGGGATCCATCCCACATGCAGACACCTAACTCAGACACTGTTGCTGATGCCAAGAAGTGCTTGCTGACAAGAGCCTGATATAGCTGTCTCCTGAGAGGCTCTGCCAGAGCCTGGCCAATACAGATGCAGATGCTTACAGTCAACCACTTGGACTGAGCACCGGGGCCTCAATGGAGGAGTTAGGGGAAGGGCTGAAGGAGCTGAAGGAGTTTACAACCCCATAGGAAGAACAAAATCAACCAACCAGACCCCCAGAGCTCCCAAGGACTACACCACTAACCAAAGAGTACACATGGAGGTCCCCATGACTCCAACTGCATATATTGCAGAGGATTGCCTTATCTGGCATCAATGGTAGGGGAGGCCCTTGGTCATGTGAAGGCTCAATGCCCCAGCATAGGGAAATGCTAGGATGGTGAGGCAGGAGTAGGTGGGTGGGTAGTGGGAGCACCTTCATAAAAGCAGGGGGAAGGCGGATGGGATAGGAAGTTTGCAGAGGGGGAACCAGGAATTGAAGTGTAAATAAATAAAATAACCAATAAAAAAAAGTTGGCATAAAACTATCCCGAATAAACATCCTTTTGTCTGGTTGGTTGGTTGGTTCCTGAAACTCACTTTTTTTTCCCCTGAGACAGGGTTTCTCTGTGTAACCCTGGCCGTCCTGGAACTCACTTTATGGCCAGGTGTTCCTTGAATTCACAGAGATCTACCTGCTTCTACCTCCCAAGTGCTGCGATTAAAGGCATGCCTCACCACACCTGGTGTAAACATCCTTTTATTTGAGGTTACCAGTACCATCCATATCTAGGGTGTGGCTTCTCAATTCAAATAGCCTATCAAAAAAAAAATTGCAGCTTACTTCTTAAACGAATTCTGAGCCAGTCAAGCTGAGAAGCAAGAAAACCATCACACAGAGGGAAGTAGCAGAAAACATGTAATAGAAAGCAGAGGGAAGGAGAACACTAAAAATGAAAAGGTTTAAGTCAAGACAAGGGCAGGGGCTTGGGAAGAGATGGAGTGTGAAAGAGAGCAAACCAAAACTAAGGACAAATAAAAGAAGACATACAGAGGCCCACTATATAATCTAATTTTAAAATGCAATTTTTTAAAAAAGTAACTTGAATAGAGGTACCCTGAATAGGTGGATAATGATATTCCCAGAAAATACCAAGTGGAAATTGTAGTGTCAAGAGTGGGACATCTCCCTATGAGTTGTTGGTCCTATGGGCCTACGAGGCCCCCAAACGAACATAGTCTATTCCCATTGTTTTTAGTTGCCTACCAGAATAGTATGGTGAGAGCCTATCGATGGAAACAATCCACATTTTGGTCTCATGACAGAGAAATCAAACTGGAACAGAGATGGAAACAGAGATGGAAGCTTCTTTCCTACAAGCTAGCATTCATAGTGCTGGAAGATGCTCTGCAGTCTTTAAGGGAAGAAAACACACCAACAGTCCTGCTCAGCTGTCAATCCTGTGTGTACCATAACTGATCTGCCAAGCAAGTTGTGTCCACTGGTGCAATTGGATTTAAGGCCTTTTTTGATGGGAGAGTACTCCTATTGTAAATCTACTCAAAAACCCATAGTTGGGGAGATCACAGGCTCTAATAAGAAACCAACAAGTATTGCTTTATTAAATGTACAAGTTGTGAAGCTGTTTCTAAATATTTGCAATTATACCTATAGATTAGTGTGGCACTCAGTCAGAAAACCTTCTCTTTGCAACCTTTTGGCAGAGGGATGTGGTCCTTGCAGTCATGAGCTCACTGCATCTGTGATTACCTTCACAAGACGTGAACAAGAATGAGCCCTTGAACATCCAGAGAATAACCTACCATGGCTGTACTTTTAGTCTCTAATGAGTGAATTTACTAAGTGTGTAACAAGCAAAAGTAAAAAGACAAATAGAATGTAGCAGACAGAGAACTGACTATCATCAAACTGGCCACTTCCAACATCCAGCAGAAGTCAAATGGGGAAGCTGTACAGATGCAACAGCTGAAGTTTCTGATTGAGGGTCTCGGGTACAGTAGAATGTTGACTGCCTTTGTGGGAGGCTGGTTTGAGTTCACAGTTCCTGAGGCACTGTGTTCCTTTCAGCTCCCGATTTTGTTCTTTTGTTCTTTTGTTTTCTTTTTGTTTTTGTTGTTCTTCTGACTGAAATAGCTCTGTGCCTTCAGAGATCCTATTACCCAATTACAAAACACCATGGTAATAGAGTCAAATTAGGTGATAAGTTTCCTTACAGGCACAGTGTTACCTCATACCCTTCTCCATCAAGATAACAGTGACACACCAAAGGTATTCAGAAAGTAGGCAAGGAAGTGAAGCCCTTCTGTTGTAACCCAAACCAGCCATAAAGTGAGGTCACTGTAAATTTCAAGGAGAGAGGCATCTTTCTCCTGCACTGAGCATGCTGCCGGTTTTTCTATTTATCAATTCTTTTCTTGCTTTATGCTATGTTATGAAAACTAGGAACCATTGCAAACTGGGAAGGGCTATACTGACTGTTAACCAGGTAGCATCCAACACTATGCAAATCATGATAAATAGGACTTATAGAAGCACAGGACTGACATTGGTTTTTGGAACCTGAACTAAAAATTGGAGATCAATATTCAGGTCAAATTTACTGTTTGGGGCTCTCTTGCTCTTTGTCTGTGCTTGATATAGAGAAGGAAAAGAGGGGTAGGGGTAAGCCAAAGCCAGAAGTGGACATGCTAACTGGCCTGACAGCTGCTCCCTCAAAGGAGACAAACAGCATTCCAAGTGAGGGAAACAATGTTTCCTAGTTTTCCAGAAAATAACCAAGGAGAAGAAAACAGAAAAAAAAAGAACTGAAGCCCAAACAATACAGCTTTCTCTGTCTCTGCCTTGATTCAGAAGCAGTCAGATGCAAAACTCACTGAGACTTAAAAGGAGGAAGTGAGGTGGGCAGTGGTGGCGCATACCTTTAATTCCCGCACTTAGGAGGCAGAGGCAGGCAGATGTCTGAGTTCAAGGCCAGCCTGATCTACAGAGAGTTCCAGGACAGTCAGGGCAACACAGAGAGAAACCCTGTCAAAGAAAGAAAAAATAAATAAATAAGGAAGTGAAGCACCATGAAATTCACCCATTTGTTGAAGGTTCGCTGTTAATGGGAAGAAGTTTGCTAAAAATGATGATCAGTATTCTGAAATGCAAGTGAGTCACAGTCCAAGTTCAACTACCTGAATCCAGGAGAGGACAATCCACAAAGAGAAGTGGAGGTTTCTCTCTCCCCATCAGTGTGCTCCACTGTACTACCACAAACATAACTTATCCAGACTAGATCCTACCACACACATTTATACCTAGTGCCCAAACTAGAAGTCCTACAGACATTTCCTGAAAATATGTGTTAGGGCAATGAACTCAGTAGAGACCAAAAACCAAAATCAAACCAAAAAAAAAAAACCATTTTCCCATTTTGCAGAGTCATGAGAGAAGCAGAAGTAACTTATTTTCATATGCTCTGGTATTTTAAAATGTAGAAACTTGGAGATTTGGAGAAATCACAGAAAGAAAACTGGGAAAGCAGGTTGGTTCAGAAGTGCTTCTGCTAAAGATAGGAGATCAAGATGAAAGCCTAAGAATGTGTAGGAATCTTACATACAAGGGCTGGGTGGGGTGTCCTTGTTAAGAATGGTGCCAGAGAAGCCCAGAGAAGGTGTCTTCTCAGTGCAACGAGCCACTCCCTCAGAGGTACACATTTGTTGGTGTGTCGCATTTATGCATATCATACATAGTACTGGTAAAAGAGATCAAGGAATTAATGACATAAAGTGGACTACTGAACTTTAAAAAGGTGTGTTAAAGTAAACCTAGTCTTCCTGTAAGGCAAAAAGAAAACAAAACCATAAAATAAAGCGTTTTATGAGTAGGTTTGGTTAAGGCAATTCACACCCTAGTCTCCACAGATGGGACCAGACTCCAGGTAGCCTTTCAATTTCAAAGCTGGAGTTGACCTCCAGGTCCTATAAGTCAAGTGTAAAGCAATCACCAGGTCAAACACTTGGCTACTGTGTAAATTCTTAGCCAGCTGCAGTTAATGATAAGGTCATGAGCAATATCAATTTAGGGTAGGTCAAGGCCTTCTGGCCCATGTCTCCCAGCTTAGAAAGTAGATGCAGCACTGTCCAGAATCAGGGTTCAGACTTGGGTCTAGATCTCTCTCTCAATGGTCTGTCTAACTCCTCCTTCTGTGGAATACTGAGTACGTGTTGCCTGATGTGTCATGCAGATGTTGAGACATGTATTAAAGGAACAGAAATAATAGATGTGGGAAAAAAAGCATTCATGTTGAAGACTGGGACTATGAGATTTTTTTCAACTGTGACTTTAGATGTCCTGAATCCATGCCTTCATTTCTCCACTGGACAATGACAATTATAAAATCTGCCCCTAACCTTTATATTTCGGGAAGAGAAATTCTGTAGTTCTTGGTCTGATCAGAATTCTTTGATCATCAACATATGCTTGGCCCAGAGAGTGGCATGGTTTGGAGGTGTAGCCTTGTTGGAACAGGTGTGGCCTTGTTGGAGGAAGTGTGTCACTGTGAGCAAAGGTTTTAAGACCCTCATCCTAGCTGCCTGGTAACCAGTCTTCTAGTGGCCTTCAGAAGAAGATATAGATCTCTCAGCTTCTCCTACACCATGCCTGCCTGGGTACTGCCACGCTTCCCCTCATAATGATAATGGATTGAACCGCTAAACCTTTAAGCAAGTCCCAATTACATGTTGTCCTTTATAAGAGCTGTCATACTCATGGTGCCGGTTCACAGCAGTAAAACTAAGACAGCATTGATCACATATGACAAGGGACATTAGTTAGAAAGCCAGATGAACCCTAAACTAGGACAGTGAGTCAGTAACCCAGGCACATCAGCAATCCAATCAGCTTTTCTTCACTCTGCATTGTTTATTAACTTCCCATGTGTGCATCATGGTCATAATAGATACTTGCATGGTAATACACTGTGCACATATGTATTCTTTCTGAATGATAGGTCAGGAATGCTGCTGAGTTACTGGTGACCATGAACTCTGCAAATGGAAAACTTTATTTTCACCCAATTCTACCACATGAGATATATGGAGCAAGTACAATGCGTCAGAAAGCAGACAATAGTATTTAGCTCACATAGAAATGCTTATAAGATAGGTTATTTGTGAAGTTCTCCTCTGAGGTATGTTTAAACTCTGCAAACTCTGGAACAAAGTAAAGGACTGTGATAGCAAATGTGCTAATGTCATAGTTCTCATCTCACCTTACAACATCAAGTTAGAAGAGGTCATATAGCTCTTATAAACTAGAATTTAGGATAAGCTAGTATCGAATAAATCTCTTGCCTCCTACCTCCTGCTCAACAGTATTGTAAGAATTCTATTTAGAGCCTTTTGAAGAGTGTCACTATACATAAACAGAAATATTTATTAGCTAGGATAATACCTATGTCAACACAAATGTATACACAATTTTATTGTTCATTTTTGTAGTCAGATGAGATATCACATCTCAACCACAAGCACATAACAGAGAGCAAACAGAAGTGGCAAGAGGATTGTAATCCAAAAGCCCACTCCCCGTGACCTCTCCAAACAGTTCCACCAACTCGGTACCAGGTGTTTAAATGTGCAATGAGGGGCTTTTCTCCTTCAAACTACCACATTGCATTTCCTGACCCCAATGGGCCATAGCTACATCATAATGAAAATGTATTTATCCCAACTTCAAAAGTCTCCATACTCTTTCACAGTTTCAACGCTGTTTAAAACTCAATGTCTTGTGAGACTCAAGGTAATCCCTTAACTGTAACTTCCTGTAAAATCAAAAAGCATATTATGCACCCCCAAGATAAAATGGTAGACATTATACATTACCATTCCAAATGGACGTAGCGAGGAATTTGGGGACATAATGACAAAATACTTGACCAAAGCAAGACAGAACCCAGCAGGGCAAATACCAAATCCTGTAACTCCAAATTCAATGTTTGTGACTTAAATTTCATGGAATTTGAATGGTTCTCCTGCAGCTTTGCTGCCTGAAGAATACATCTCTCTCTTAGGCTGCCTCCACCTCCTGTATACAGGAATTTACACCTCAAACATCAGAAAAGAGTGAACTGAAAGTGATACAAGGCCTCTCAAAGCCTACCCTAATGGTGTACTCTCTCCAGCAACGCTGAACCTAACCCCCCTCCTCCGAACAGTTCCGCCAACTGGGGACCAAGTGCTCAAATGCCTGAGACTATGGGGGCCATTTTTTGTTAATGCAACCATATAAGAAAACCCTAAAATCAGACTGGCCCCACATCTTACTTTGCCACTTAGTTGCTATGTAACTGGGGTAAGATACCTTAACCTCAGTAGGTTAAGGTATCTTACCTTAGCCCCATCTGTCTACTTGCCTGCTAATACAAACACACACACAAACGTAATGTATGACAATAATAATTGTACTTGTCAAAAGGTATTAAGTATAAATACATGGGAAGCATTTAAACAGAATGTTCACTGCTCAGTTGAACAGCAACTGTGATCCTAGTTGTCATTATGACAAAGAGGTTAAATTGTCTCACTGTGGTGCCTAAACTTCCCTCTTAGCACCACTTTCATTGTGTCCCATAAGTTTGTATATGCTGTGTAATAAATTTCATTGAATTCTAGAAAATCTTTAATTTCTTTTCGTTATTTCTGACTAGATCTTAGTACTCCATATTCTTCTTGACAGTTTTATACCTATAGTAAGTTTCAGAGAAATATAAATTAAGAGAATTTATATCTAAAGAAAGGCTAAATTTAAGTATGCCATACATAATGCTAATTAGACTGTTTCTCCCTTCTCAGCAATCATTAATTGCCTGCAGGTATTCATCTAGAGGAGGGACTTGTGAGGCTACATTGTTCAGGTCTTATTTAGGGAACCATATTGTTGCTATTTCATGGTACAGATTCTTTGTCATATATAGAGAACAAAATCTTGCAGCATGTCTTCTAGTCCTCTGTCTCTTACGATCCTCCACCTCCCTCTTCCACAATGTCCCTTTAACATTAGGTGTAAAGAGTAGAGTATCATGACAGTTGTTCTCTGCACTTTGATCAGTTGTGGAATTGTATAATCGTCTTTATCTGCTGAGGAAAAAAAAAAACTTCTCAGATAAGGAATGCTCTCACACCTACACCTATCTATGGGTATAAGGATTTAGACTGTACTAAAAAATTATAATGTTGGTGAAAGTGGAAGTTGTAAGTTTTCCCCTAAGCTTCATGGCCTGGTTAGCCATGGGGAGTGGGTTAGGTTTATAGTACCAACCAGGCATGAAGTCCCTCATATTGAGCAGGCCTTACATCCAATTATATAGCTGTTGGTTACCCCCAAGATATAAGTGGCACTGTTGAACCTTTGAAGATATTTTGCCATGCACGTCATTATTTCAGCTCACAGGTGCCACAGTCTGGGTAGGACTATTGACAGGTTTTCTCCCTTGGTAGTTTTGCATAGCATCTTCCAATACTATATGAGCTAATCTTGAGACAGAAAGCTTCCAGGTCAGATCCAGTTTAATTCTTCCAAATCCCGGGTCAGAACTGAGTAGTGTCTTCATTAAGAGGTACTTCCTTCAAATTCTAGGAAGCAACCAAGGACGACAGCAATAACCTGTACTGTTTGGGGGATTTCCTGGATTCTTATCAGTAACAATTCTCAGACCTAGTATTTTTGTTAAATAATCTATACCTCCTGGAGAGAGGATTATAGCCACAAGTAATATAACTTCATTTTCAAAAAATCCTATACATACATTATATATGTATGTTTACATACACACTCTATATAATTCTAGATAAATAGAAAACATATGGATCCCTTATGAGTTTTTCCCACTTCCTGAGTGTGATTTATCCCTCCCTCTTTCTTTGTCTTGGTTTCCCCCACACCGAACTCACTTTAGTCTTTCCTTTTTGCAGTCAACTGAAGTAAACCTAAACAGAGCAAGGTAGGTGAATTTACTGTTTATGGACCATTACACAAGACACTTAGTGCCACCTTGTGATAAAACTGTAGTAATACAAGAGAGGAAAAGAGATTGTCCCTAAGTTCCATTCAAAGAAAATATTGAATCTCTTTAGCACTAAGTAAAATAGCATCATAATAAAAATAAAACTGCTCCCCCTTTTGTGGCCCTTCCCCTTGCACTAAATGAAAGAGATCCAGCTTACTACAAAAAAACAGGAACAAGTGAAGTCAAAATTAGCAAATGAGAGAGAACTGATGGCAAAGAGGAAGACCACCCTTGGAATCACAACAACAGCCTGAACACAAAACAAATACAGGCCCAGTCTCCAGGACACAAGTCATTAAGCTCTAACCTTTGCCCAGCTCTAGCCCACTTCCTTCCTCTGTTTTCTTCTCTGCTTCTATCGCGGTCCTCATTTCCTGTCCAATTTCTGTTCCCAGGACACAAGTACCTCGTAATCCTGGTGGGTAGACTCTGATGTGTGCCATAAATGAACCCTGAAAGAGTGTGGGCACCAGCTGGCATGAAAGAACTGGTCTCAGGGAGGAGGACTTGGAATTCTGGGACATCCACAGGAAAATGTGAGGAACAGCTACCACTACTTGCCTCCTAATGTCTATGTTTCCTCTCTCCTTCCCAAATAACTGCTTTTAGCTGGGAAATGGTAAAACTCGTTCCATTTCTCCCTCTGGGATCCCAGGACCCAAGATACTAAATAACACATACTACATCTTTTCACACTTTTTGATATATTAAAGTCTAAAAACAAATTGATACGAACAAAAATAATCCAGCTCTAGCTGATAAACTCAGTTTTACTAATAAACAAAAGGAAGTTTTCTAGGACTACTATTACTTCATTGATTCTATTTAAGTACATGTTATGAGAGTATATGGTCTTTATTATTTTACTATAATTATGTTTCTTTGTTTCTCTCTTTTTGCGTTATTCTGGGAAATCCATAAACCTAAAAGTATGTTGTCTCTATTTTAATTGTTTTCCAAAGGATTAGAGCTATTATGGGTGACGGAGATTCAAAAAAGAAGAAGAAGAAGAAGAAGAAGAAGAAGAAGAAGAAGAAGAAGAAGAAGAAGAAGAAGAAGAAGAAGAAGAAGAAGAAGAAGAAGAAAGAAAGAAAGAAAGAAAGAAAGAAAGAAAGAAAGAAAGAAAGAAAGAAAGAAAGAAAGATAGAAAGAAATGTTTCAGAAAAGAAATATCCATAAAAAGAAATAGAAAGGAAGGAAGGAAGGGTGGAAAGACGGCCCAGTGGTTAAGAGCATTGCTGTCTTACAGAGGACTTGAGTTCAATTCCTAGCACCTAAATCAGGTGGCTCACAACCACCTGTAACTCCAGCTCTATAAGGAGCAAGCACCTCCGGCCCTCGCAGGCACCTGCATTGATGTGCACTCACCTACAGACAGCCATAAACATGCAAAGTAGAAAAAGATTATTCATCATAATTAAGCAAAAGATTTTTACGGGAACTGTTGATAAATGACAAATTTATTCCCTGCCCTCTTTCCTTAACCACTTTCCATGTAGCAGTCGGGAACCTAAATGCTTGTCTCCATAGATTCTCTTGATGGTTGCTCCTAGCAAATGTTGTAAGACTTATAAGTAGGACATAAGCAGAGCTAATAAGATGTTTTTAGAAATATTTCTGCTTTTAGGGAAAAAAGTTAAACCAATATGCATCTTTTCCTTCTACCTGCTTTAGATCATAGATCAAAACTTAACAAGTAAAGAAACAAGATATTCAAAAGTCATGCTAACATTATTGAGCCCTGGTCCAGTACTAAGAATGTCTTATTATGAGGTTTTAAAAAACAAGTTGTATTGAGTACATTCTCTCATATTCTGATGCCATGTTCAATATTATCCACAATACAATGACAAACTGGATTTCATAGCAACCTATTAGAGGAATATCTCTGAGTCTAAAGTCTAGAACAGTTTCATGCACCGTGTGCTCATCTTTCCCAGGCAAACCTTGAACTTATGAAAATCTTTACCAGTTACTTTTCTCTTGATATAATAAAATATGCCATGCCTAAGGCAGCTTAAGGAAGAAAGAATTGCCTCCGAGATCCAGTAAGATCAGAATCTATACTAGCAGGTAGTGGGAGGAGCTGGAGGCTGATAGAACACATCTGCCGCCACAAGTAACAAAGCAAAGAGAGCAAATGAAATAAAATAAGAGTGGGGACTCTCAAAGCTTACCCCAAGTAGCTCACACCCTTCATCAAGGCTGAATCACCCCCAAACAGCTACACCAATGGGAATCAAGCATTCAAATACCCTAGCCTTTGGGGAACACATCTCATTTAAACAACCACATAGCCCTAGCTCACTAACAGCATGCAGATTCAACGCTAAGCAGGGATTAGACTAGTTTAGATATGAAGTATCTCCTCCTTTTGATTTTGGAAAACACACAGTTTGCCTGTCAAGGAAATTTCACTCAATTTCATCTCAGTAGGATGAGAAGTTTGATGAGAGGTAATGTTAAGGGGGAATTCGGGAAAACATTTTTCCATGAGAGAGCGGGAGCTGGAGAACAATTCAGAAGGAAAGAGAAATGAAAAACAATGAGAGTTAGAAATATTGTTTAGAAAAAGGAAAGAAATGCGACTTTGACTGCACTTTCTGTTATAGAGTAAAATTAATACTAACTATATTCTGCTTGTGGTGTAACTATTAATAAGATGACTTTGAAGCTTCTGTAGACCAAAGGAATTCATCAGCTGTGTTACAAGGAAGTAGGAATCTTTGCCATCTAAGAATTGATATTCAGAATATATCATCCCTTAGATTTTAGGAAAATTAAAATTAAAATAACTTTGGAATTTTGTCTGATGCCAGTCAGGATAGTCAAAATCAAGAAAACAATTGACAAAAAAGCTAGTTGGGATATAGAGAAAGGGAGACCCTTATACAACGCCACTGAAAATCGGTGTGGAGAATTCTCAAAAAGGTGAAAATAGATCTACCATATGACCCATATATACTTCCCCTTGGCATATGCCTAAAGGACTCAAAGGCCTGCTCCACAGATACTTGAATGGCAGTGAGCATCGCTAGTATATTAACAATAGCTAGGGACTGGAAGTAACATAAATGTCTTTCAGCTGATGAAAGGATAGTGAAAATGCGATCCATATACACCACAGAATACTCATCACCATAAAGAAAAATAAAATTTGCAAGTAAATAGATGAAACCAGGACATATTATACTGAGATAACATACACACAGAAAGACAAACAGCACATGTACTCTCTCAGACGCAGTTCACAGCTCCAAATCTTCAGATGTGTGCATATAACCTGCAGTAACCACAGAAACCAGGAAAATAACAAGGACCATGGAGGAGAGGGGAAGCTCTAGAGGGGGGATAGTAGGATATGGGTGATATGAAGGGGGAATTTGGGAACACATTTTTTTCATGGGGGGGGGGAGCTGGAGAAGAATACAGAGGAAAGAGAAATGAGAAACAGTAAGGATGTTTGAAAACATAAGGAATCATAATGTTATATTTACCTAAAATAACACAATACATTTCTCTCCCTCTTCCCCTCCCCTCCCTCTCCCCATCCCTCTGTCTTTCTGTGCATGTATGTGTGTATTTGTGTGTGTGTGTGTGTGTCTCTGTTTGTATGTTTGTGTGTGTGTTTGTGTCTGTGTGTCTGTGTTTGTGTGTGATGATGATGACTCATACCACTTGGGATGATAATACTCCTCATAAGAGGTCAATAACAGGCATGAGAACACTTCCTTTGAGTCATTGGTCAGGGAAGTCTAAGAGACACCTCCAAACAACTGCTAATATAGGTAATAATTTAGTCTTCCCCAAGCATGAGCCACCTCTGATTCTTTGCTTCTTCTCTTGCTTTGTATCTGGCCTGTAGTTGTAGGCAAGCTTAAGGAGCTGAGTAGCTGTTTGCCTGTCTAGGGCCTGGGAGAACTGGTTAATGACAGGAGGAACTTTGGGGGGCTTATAGAGGGTGGCTCTTTGCCGCTGCAGCCTGATGTGGTAGGGCCATTTGAGGAAGTGTGTTAGATCTCTTTTGGGCTGGATGTCCTGCCCAATGTTGAAGTTTTTGGGCCTTTTCTCAAACAAAGGATTGACCACCTTTTTGGCCTCCTGTTTCTTGACGACGGTGGGGGCCTTCCTTCCTTTGGGCATCTTGCTCAGCTGGTGGAGAGAGAAAGAAGAGGGAACTGTGGGTGATCCAATTTTAACTATTTTTTTTTTAAAGATTGCTTTGTTGTTGTTGTTTTTCTAAACAGATACAAAAGCTGAAGAGAGTAAACTACCATCTTATTCTTTTTGGGATCTGAACTAAGGACCACTATGTCACTATTACATGCTTGGTTTGGTCTAAATGTTGACATGTAATAATTAGAGTCAAGTAAGTAATAACAAGTCTCAAGATAAAACATAAGCTCAAAACTTTTCACCTCTTATCAGAATCAGCCTCTCTTAAATCCCTAACACTTGGTAGAAATTTCCTTGAGAGAGCTGAAAATAAAGGAGAAATTTCTCACAGAAACCTTAGCAAATATCAAAAGACCTTGATTTAAGACTTCAGGAGCCAGGCAGATCTCCTTGAGTTCTACACCAGCCTCGACTACACAGTAAGTTCCATGAGAGCCAGAACTATGTAGTAAGACCCTGTTGCAAATTAAAAAACAAAAAAAAACAAAAAACACTCTTCTGGTGGGATTCTGGAAGACCATTCAGGAATGGTCAAGCCTGTAAAGATGGCAGCTGGTATTGGCTCTAAATGTAAATGTCACTTTTATTGCCTCAGATGAAGGAATGAGTTGAGAGCCAGAACCAAGCTTTATGAATACATGGCTTGGGATGAGCCCAGGGCATTTCTATATAACTTTCCCTAGGCCTAGGCCTGGAAGCTTCTAGCCTCCATACAATCTAATATTCTGCAAACGAGAATCTTGAAGGCTTCAGCTTCCAACCTCCATCTGCTAACCTAGCTCTAGAATGTTTCGGCCTCTGAGAATTAGTGCTGAATAAGCTCATTCTTTCTAGCTTTTTCTGAACTCTGGTTGGCTGGTTCAACTTAGCTGTTCTGGCTCAAACTTCTCTCCAAGCTGACTGATTCAAACTGGCTTCTCTCGGCTTCTGGCTGAATTGCTCTGTTTGGAAAGACTGCTTCTGAACTTCACAAACCAAACTGATCACTAATGAACTCAACTGACTCGCTCTCCCTCACTACTCTTTAAGTAGTCTCTTTTTCCTTGTCCTCAGGAAAGTTGAGCGTGTCCTATCTTTGACCCATTCTGTTAAATCTTTCTCTGAGTCATTTCTTTGCTCCACAATTAGATAACCTTGTTTGAGATTATAGAGATGTGTCTATGTTCTAGCCAGAGGGATTTGTGTGTGGCACGTCTGCAATCCAACCAGATCATATCTTTGGGTATGATCCTGTACCAGAACAGCCGTGTTGCTAGGTTAAAATTCCTCTACAATTGACAATAATTTATATTCTTCTTGACGATCTTTTCAGTTGTTTTATGCTTTCTTCCTGGAAAACAGCTGAGTCCCTCAACAGAAAAGCAAAAACCTATACATGGAACCTTCCCTTCCCTCCATAAGGATGTTCTTACTCCATTCTAGTACTGAATGCAACTTAAGCACTGAAAAATTAACATGATATTCATAAGGTTCAAGATTGTGGGCCCTCCTACTAGGAACTCCAACAAAATATGAAAATGCAGACAAATCTGCCCCAACTGGCAGGATGACAAACTGTGGAATTGTTCTACTACACCTACTGCCACCAAGGGCCTCAATACCTGCTGCATAATTTTATCTATACAAATGAAAACAGAAATTATGCTAAGTCCTTGCAGATTAAAATGAGAAACTAAAAATTAAAACAAACAAAGTTCCAGTCCTAGGGAAAGCTGGGGCTTGTAAAGATAAAGTTCAAGGTGCATTGCTCTGTTGAGAACTGGAGTCCTCAGCTGCAGAGCTGTTCCAGGTTTGGGGTAGTGTAGCTCATTTTCTAGTTCCCAAATGGTGGTGCTGTTGGGAAGGATGCGGAACATTTAGAAGGTGGCATGTCACTGGAGGAAGTGGGTCACCGGGGACAGGCCATGCTGGGCTTCATATTCTGTTTCCTGTATGAATGCAATGTAACTAGCCAGACTCCTGATCCTGCTACCATGCCTTCCCTGCCTGCTGGCACATTCACCACACACAAACACACACACACACACAGCTTGTTATGAAGAACTGTTCCTTCTCTGGAGTTATGAGTAAAACAAACCCTTTCTCCTTTAAATTGCTTTTGTTAGAATATTCTAGCACAAAAATAACTAAGGCAGATAGCGTGAAGATCTCATAGATGAACCTGCTGGAGATACTGGCCAGAAACCCTTCCCAAGGTTTTGGATAAAACCAATGAAGAAAAGGGCCTTGAAGTTTAAGCCCATGTACTTTCACAGTTAACCTTTTAGACAGTCTCATCAACCACATGGCTATATGCCTTATTGTTCAGATCTGCAGAGGACATTCTAGACACACACATCCTTTAACAGAGCTCCTTTCAAAGTAGGTCATAAAACCAAAATGTAACTTAGGAGGGATCCTTACGTTAGATTTCCTTCCCTCCACCCTCACTTCCTTTTTCTCGCCTCTCTCTTCCCCCCCTCCTCTTCCTTTTTCCCCTCCCAGAACAAGAGATTTATTTTCACTTCAAACTATTGTGTTTGGTTCTGTTGTGTTTTGTATTTGTTCTGTTCGGTTTTGAGACAAGGTGTCAGTATATAACTTGGGCTAACCTCAAACTCATGATTCTCCTGCTTCAGCCTCCTGAGTGCTGAGGTTAAAGGCTTGTCACACATGCTTGGTCTCTGTGCCTGTTTAAGGAGGCTTCACCATGTTATTTGCAGATTCCCAAAGCAAAATGCAAACCTTTAGATACCAAACATTCAAATGTGCTCCAACAGGTGCCTTATACGTCTCATGGTTTGTATTTCCAGATGCTCTTCACTGTAGCATGGAGTGACAATCATGTCATTAAGTCCAAGGTACAGTTCATTCATTTCAAACTCCTAAGCTACTGAGCATAATATCATGCAATACCCATCGAAAGCACCGAGATCACGTGCAGGGAACTATAAGCAGTTACTGCTGCCCAGCACCAAAGCTATCACAATTACATGTTGCTAACCTGGAAAAGATCAATATTCAAAACTCTGAGTACAATACAGTGTTGTCATTGTGACACTGGAAACTCCTGTGCTGAACTGTCCTAAGCCACGCTCCATTTCTCTATCTATCTGGGGAGAAAAGCTTAGAACAGAGGACCACTCTCCCTACTCCAGGCTGGGGAAAGGAAAGCATTTCCATGTTCTTTATTTTTTTTAATATTTTATCCTCATTTAGTTATTTCAGTAGCCTCTGAAGGAGTGAACTGGTTATTACTCCTTCAGGCATTAAACATCTGGTTAAATTAAAGCACACATCACACACACAACTTTGTGCACTGATTCACGGTAATATCTTGATATTATTCTGTTGTCCCCTAATAAGATAATATTTGGGAAGAATGCCAGAGCCTTGATTTCTACTCTCAGCTGGATGTTTTGTGTCAGGAGCTTTTTTGGTTTAACATTTTCTTTGACCAGTGAATTCATTTCTCCTCTCGTGTCTTCAATGCCTAAGTTTCTCTCTTCCATCTCTTGTGTCCTGCTAGTGAAGTTTGCCTCTGTAGTCCCTGTTCTAAATTCTAAATTTTTTATTTCCAGAATTCCCTCGGTTGTCTTTTCTTTATTGATTCTACTTCCATATTCAGGTATTGAACAGCTTTATCTAGGTTTTTCCCACTGTTTAACTGTGCTTTCTTGGATTTATTTAAGGAATTTATTCATTTCCTCCAATTTTGTGTTTTCCTCTCTTTTTTTAATGGATTTATTAATTTGCTATTTAAGTACCTCTATTAGCTTCATATAGCTGGTTTTAAAGTCTTTTTCTTGTGCTTTAGTTAAACTGGAATTTTCAGGGCCTGTTCTTGTAAGAAAGCTGTGCTCTAGGGTCGACACATTGCTCAACTATTATTGATTGTGTTTTTATGCTGGCAATAGGTATCTAGGATTGATATGATTATAGGTCTAGATGCTGATTTCTGGGCTCGCTTTTGTTGGGAGGGTGTTTTGTTCCTTGGTTTCTGTTTTCTCTCTGTAGTTTCAGAAATTGTGATGCCTGTTTTTCTGGCCTGCTCAGCTGTTACGTCTACAGGGAGTGCCTGATGGTGTTAGAGGGTGGGACACCAAGGTGAGTTGGGGGAGGAAGTTGAAAGAGGATGGTGTTGGGGACAGGATCAGAAAGAAGGGGGAAACCACAGCAGATTTCCTACTACAGAGCTGGGCAGGAGATTGGATCTCAGGACCAGTAGGAGTAGTGTGTAAGTCTGCCTTCAGTGGGGCCCTTGTGAGCTGGGGTGCCTGCTGGGGTTGAAATCTCCACAAAGCAAGGAGTCAGGGAAGATAGATTAGAAGGAGGAGTTCTGTGGGATCCACAGGAAATAGGAACAGGAGGGCAGAGAAGGTTGCCATGAAAGTTGTGCTGTGGAGCTGGGACTGAGACTCAGGAGTTAGGTCTGGGGTAACAGAGAAGGAAGAGAAGATCTGCAGGCAGCTTACCTGGTGTTTTGGCCAGTATATCCTGTGGGTGAGCAGGGGGTGCCTGCTAAAATAGGAGGCCTGGAAAGACTAATGTATGGGAAAAGGACATGAGATTCACAGGAGATGGACCTTGGGTGCTAGCTCCGTACCCAATCCCACAACACTCAGAGGAAGCTCAAGTCCCAGGTGCTCTAACACGTCCAGGATCATAGGTGAGGAGGCCACAACATCTGCCCCAACACTGGGAGTAACTGGAAATACCCTGCCACACCCTCCCCTCCCCCACCCCCAATCTAAGGACACAGGAACCCCAAGCCAGCTAATGGCATGGGTTCCTTCTGGTCTGAGCCAGTGCCCTGAACAGATCTTCTGCACTAGCTCCACACCCAGTCCCACAACACCCAGAGGAAGCTTGTCTCCCAGGTGACTTACCAGGCCCAGGATCCCAGAGGTAAATTGACTCCCAGGAGCTCTAACATACCCAGGATTTCAGGATCACATGATCCTAGAATCACAGGATCACAAAGACAGTTGGACTCTGAGGAGTTCTGACACAATCAGAATCACAAGGAAGGACAGGCGAGGGCAGGTAACACTAGAGATAATCAAATGGCGAGAGGCAAGCACAAGAACATAAGCAACAGAAACTAAGGTTACTTGGCATCATCAGAACCCAGTTCTCTCACCATAGCAAGTGCTGGATGCCCCATCACACTGGAAAAGCAAGATTATGATTTAAAATCACTTATCATGATGAGATTCACAGGAGATGGGAGCAGGGGGTGGGAAGGAAGGGGAGACTGCCACAGGTGTTCTGCGATAGAGCTGGGGGTGAGATTTAGGGAATAGATCTGGAGAAGAGAGCTCTGCTTATTTTCTTTCTTTCTTTTTTTTTAATTAGGTATTTTCCTCATTTACATTTCCAATGCTATCCCAAAAGTCCCTCATACCCTCTCCCCCCCCCCCACTCCCCTACCCACCCACTCCCACTTTTTGGTCCTGGCATTCCCCTGTACTGGGGCATATAAAGTTTGCAAGTCCAATGGGCCTCTCTTTCCAGTGATGGCCAACTAGGCCATCTTTTGATACATATGCAGCTAGAGTCAAGAGTTCCGGGGTACTGGTTAGTTTGCTTATTTTCTGGAAAAAAAAAAACCATAATGGTAGTCCCAGAGAGATCCTAAACTCACCTACGATAACACATGAGCATGTGCATGCACACTCTCGCGCACACACACAAGGCATAGGGCCTGTATCAACCCTGGTCACCAGTCTGAGAGGCTAGGCCTTGGCTGTATGTGATGTAAGTTCTTGGCTTTGGACTTGAGGTGCAGAGGCCCTTCCCACCCCCACAAGGGTGACCAGTTTTTTATCATGTGAGTCTGAGGCTTGTTGAGTCCTTTCCTTCAGTCTTGCATGACTCCCTAATAAACTAAGATCCATGACTTGTCTTTCTAAGAATAGAAATGAGCTGGTGTGTCTTTGGCTCGGGTTGTGCTGGGAGTAGTTGTTCCCCAACCAGGGAAAGGCATTGGTTATTCCTTGAAGTCTTCATAATGAGGAACACATGACCTATATCAGCCAGCTACAAAAGGTCAAATGTGTCTCAAACTCATCAAGCCTCCAAGGCAATGCCTACTGATACATCCAACTTTAGTGATGGCTGATATTTGAGCCTGCTAGAATAGGGGCATGTGCTTCTTGTTAGCATACATGTATGCACAGTGGCAAAAATGTGCAAGGCCCACTTAATGTTCAGTGTTGGCTCCTAATACCCATATCTGGGTACATGGAAGAGGATGCATGTAGAAATTCTTTAGTTTTAAAGGAATACCTTCCAAAGCCATGACAAAGGCTGGCCTAACACCCCAACAGGTCTGCATACAATGACCCTTTTTGCCACCAGATGATCAGGCATCTAGTCCAAGTCTCCTCTGAGTCTATGTCCTCACTGGTGAAGTGTTCTCTTTCTCTTAGGAAAAGCTGAACGCAAATACTGATGACCCACCAAGTCACTGGTGCCTACTGCTCTGACCTGCTAGGAACTCAGCCTCCTGCTTGCTTTCTAGTATATATCATGTTTATGGATCAGAGAGAGTCGGGTCTCTTTTTAATGTACATGAGACAAAGGGAAGTAATGATTGTCCCAGCTCTTTAACTTTTACTGTTTGCAACTTTGTCCAGAGAAAAATATTTGTATTGTGTTTGTGAGTTCTGTTTAATGAAGTTTCATCATCAGGGATCATCCTGCCTGGAGCCCCTGTTGCTATACTGCTCAGATTGGGAAGGGGGTGGGGGGACTATCTATGCACATGGGAACTAAGAAGCTGTCTATAGAGACTGACTAGAACTGCAGGACTATACCAGGTCCAGAGGCTAAGTATCTAATCTAGGTTAGCCCCACCAATCTTCCAATAGCTATCACTTGCATACCTCTGCATCAGGACTAACATCCCATAACAAATAGATTTTTAAAACTTTTTGAAATAGATTAACTTAACTGACCACTAGCTTCACCAATCCAAACACTGGGAATGTGTAGAGGAATTTTCCCTAATTAATTGATTGGCTAAAAAAGGCAACAAGAAGCCAAATGCTGGGTAAAAAGGAGGCAGGCCTTCCAGATCAGAGAGAAGAAGAGGAGCCCTGGGAGGAAAAAGCACCCCTTTTTACAGTGAGGCAGGGAGCAAGAAGAAGCAGGATGTCGACTGGGAACTGTTAGACCTGGTGGTGGCTTCCACCACCAGATTTCCAACATAGAATAGTTGATGAGTTTAGGACGACAGATTCTGTGCCAGTGGATATGTCACCTGTTGATTTTAAACTAAGTTTGTCTGGTGTTTTCCATTCGCCGAGATTCAGGTGGCCCAAAGGAAAAGAACATAGCCAGGGAAGAATTCAGTCAGGTTTTGGAATGGCAAAAGTGGGCAAGGGCAGAGTTCTAGGGGAGAGGTAACTGCAGTGGATCTCCGGGTAGCACATGCCCACAGATGGCTGCAGGGACGGGGAGAATGATCTCGGAGCTCTGGAAAGGCAGAGTTGGCATTTGTGGGAGAGGTGTTGGCTAGGAGAAACACTCATTCTCTCGTTTAGTGTGTATCATTTTTTTTAACTACATGCTATAGGAATGTCATCAGATAGCATCTTTGGCTTGTAAAAAGCTTTCCCCATCTTGCTGTAATTGCTCTGATGTAACCATTAATGTATTTTAAACATGCCTTGATTTACTTTGTTCTGTAAAACTATAAAACTTCATGAAAACACTTCCACATTGGACCATGGAATTTGGGGTAACCAAATTCTGTCTTTCTAAGTCATGATCACTCAAAATGTCACTTTAAGGTAAGACCTGTGCTTTCTGCCTTGACAGCTACATTGCTGCTTACTGCCCTTAGCTGGACAAGAGACATGCAGCATCCTTCCATCACCTGGAGTCTGGAAGCTTTGTGCCATCCTTCATACTGTCTGCACATCTGGAATTGTAGGTCCAGGATAAAAGACATACTTACTAGGGTTAGAAAAGGGATACGTTTTTCTTCAATACATTTCTAACTTTTCCAGGACAGAATTGGGGTTGCTACTAAGTTAATAGATTTCAAAATGTTTTTACCTATTTGTTGTGGAATTTTAGTTGTAATTAGTTGGGAAATTATTTATACTTAATTAGGAGATATATTTTCCTTCCCCCACTGTACACAATGCAGCAGCTATGCTTACCTGCCCTATAACAGATAGCATATGCCTGTTCATAAATCAACAGTGAGTATGTGGCATTTGTGAAGCAGATGGAGAAGCTCAGGAGAAATTTAAAAGATTTTTAAAATTAAAAATGTTTTTAAAAAATCCAGCTTTCTACTAGTCAAATAATATGACTAAATAATTAAAATAAGACTATAACACAGGTTGAAAATTGGAGATATAAGTCATTAGTAGAGTACTTGCCTACGATTATTTGAGTCCAAGCACTACATTAACTGAGTTTCACATGCAAGTATATTATTCAAAATATATAATGGATTTTCTAATTAGCTTTGGGTCCCATCTCCAACATATCTCATTATCGAGAGATATGTTTTCAAAATCTTAAAAATGCAAAGTCTAAAGTAAATTCTAATTCTAAGAGTTCCAGATTAGGTCCATTTAAGTTGTATTCTATTTCACCAACAAAATAACTTAAGTCCTAGTAAACAATGCTAAGGGTAGGTCAGAAACTACCATTTTTGAGTACCCTCCAGAAGTGAAGGAGGTAGTTAAGACTATTCTACCTAGTGCCAATAGTCACTTCTGTAGTCAATTAAATACCAAACACTTTTTTAAAATCACTTATATTAGTCTAGGCCCTGAACTTTGTTCTGTGGAAGATAAAAGACTCAGAATCATTTTTATTTATTTTTCATATACATTGGTATTTTTGCTGCATGTATGTCTGTGTGAGGATGTTGGATCCTTTGGAACGGGAATTGTAGACAGATGTGTGCTGCCATGTGGGTGCTAGGAATTGAACCCAGATCCTATGGAAGAGCAGCCAGTGTTCTTAACCATCTCTCCAGTGGCACCAATGCACATGCACTTTCTTTTTTTTCTTTTCTTTTTTTTTTTTTTTTGAGACAGGGTTTCTCTGTATAGCCCTGGCTGTCCTGGAACTCACTTTGTAGACCAGGCTGGCCTCAAACTCAGAAATCCACCTGCCTCTGCCTCCCAAGTGCTGGGATTAAAGGTGTGCACCACCACCACCCGGCTACCAATGCACTTTTTATGTGTGCCCTCCTCCTAGCCTTAAGCGAATTGAATAAGACCTTGTCTGCCGCAGTCAGCTAGCCCACCTAAGGTGACGTCTTCTGACCTAGGTAAAGTCTATTATGCTGCCACATCCGCAGCTTCCTGCAAGAAGCCATTACCTGCTGAGCAACTGAGCTTCTTTTTCTGACAAGATCATGGCAAAGTGGAGCATAGGTTTCCCTCCTTTAAAAATTCAGATTCAAGAATTAAAGTTGAGCTTTGATCAGAGAACTTTGTCTTGGCTCGTTATTTCCCTTACCGTTCTTCCCATCCATCCCCAGCTTTCCTTTCAGGAACCCAGTAGCCTGTGGCCACTGGCGGCTATAGGTGGTGCCTGAACCAGGGACCTAAATATGGAAAGACTGAGGGACACTGTCTTGGTGGAGCACCACAGAAAATGGAAGAAGATGTTATAATGCATTGTGATAAACAACATACAGCATAAATGTTAGTGCTATAAATTTCATCATTTGAAGGCTGTTGATTACAAGGGTACAAAAAGGATACAGGCTAGGATGAATCAACGTTGGCCCAGCGCTGTTATCAGCTAGGGGCTGACAGTGGAAAATGGGACTGAAAAATCCCATATAGGCATTTGTCTGCAGTCAAAAACTGCATCAGATGAGAGGAGTAGGGCTTAAAATAAAATAAAAAGAGTAAAAAAACAAAAACAAAAAGGGGATGAGATGCTAGATATACCGATGACATGAGAGAGATCAAGAGAGAAGGAAATGGACAGAAGGAAATCAGGAGACGTCCTGCTTCCCCTCTGGCCCCTACAGGAGGCATCCATAGTTCTGGCTACATCAAGTTCTCTACCCATTCTGTATTGTCTGTTTGGTGCACCAATCTGTCCACGTGTCAATTCGTGTCTGTTTTTCTTTCGTTGTCTGAATGACTGTTGTTCTATGTTTCATGTTGAAAAGAAAAAATGGTTAAAACTTTATCTGCTAGCTATCCATCTCTTGATTCAGTCTCAGTTTGCATAGCAGAGGCTGATTTAAGTTGCTCTGCACCCTTAGCCAGGAGTCAAGCACAACAGGAGAGGCTCTGTTGAAAAGCTGCTTTTAAAAGGGGTCGACAGCTTCTTAAGTTCTAAGGCAAATAAGCTGATAGTTGTCTTTTCCTAGAAAAATCTCTGCAATTGTGATTATTGGGTCCAGCAACTGACAAAGTACTTTTTCTCTTGAAATTATAGCTAGAAAAGGTAAAAATTCTTTGATTAGTCTAAATTTATGAGATTTGTGTAGCTGCTTCATTTGGTTTCTGACTGGTCTTAAAGGTATAAGTATTCTCTGCATGTCTTGGTCATAGAGTATTGGCTTATAAGTTATTGGGTATGATTAAAAAAGTGTAACGCTGGTAACAGAAAGTTATCCTAAAACTGGTAACTCAGGGTTGGAGTCATTTTAACAACATGTGGCATGAATCGGCCCAGGAAACCTGGCCTCTAAAGATACTTGTAAATTGGAATAATATTTTATGTTATTCTTGTCCTAGAAACTAGAATTATAAGTGATAAGATTTAAAACAATGTCGTTTTAATGAAGCATTAAAAGTTGCGCTGTCATGCATTCATATGTAAGAGTTGACATGAAAGTGATGCTTCTGCTATTGATTATAAAGAGAATGGATTGTTTAAATTTGGGTTTTGTTTTCCAAAAGTGGATATGCTCTAATATTGCCAAAGAAACTTAAAAGTTATGGTTAAATTGCCAGTGTTCCATTGGCTGCAGTTTGCATTTTGATTGAGAGCTCGGGATTCTTAACTCACCCATATTTTGTAATTAGGATGATTGCAAGAGTAATAAAAGTTAAAAGCAGCTAAAAGCCAGTATGGGCCTGCTGCCCCTTGTTTCAAACAGCAATTAAATTGGTTATTAAAGAATACTGATATTTGGCCTATCACATAGCAAACATTTTAGGCAAAATTGATAATCATTGTCCAAAAGATAAGTTGTTAGAATTTACTTCTATACATAATTTTGTATTTCATGTAAATTTATGTATGCATCCCATAAAGAATTCCTCTACTGTATTTATAAACAGCCCTTGTATGGGAAAGAAGTATATGTGATTGGATCACATGTTTATTCTTGTGAATTTCCCTCTACTTCAGCACAAATAATTGAACTACATGCTATACTCACTGTTTTTAAAGTGTTAAAATCAAGCTTTTAATTTGTATACTGATAGCCAATATATATATAGCTCAGGGCTTACAATTGCTGGAGATTGTTATGGTTTTTAGATACTGTGAATTCTCAAATTTTGCAATTGTTTATGCATATCCAACTCAAGTTAAGAGAAAGTACTGTTCCTTTAAAGGACTGTTCTTGGACATTTAAGAACTCATCCTGGACTGCCTGGACAGACCCCTTAAGGCAGTGCCCCAACAGATTTGTATCCCAGGCAGATTATAGTCCTTACACAAGAACAATTGGCCATATAATCTCATTCTTTACATCACCACAAGTAACGGCTTGAGATAATAATTTGGTATTTGTAGAGAATGTGCATGTCCAATTGTAAAGACTTGTTCTCGGTGTTCTCAGTATCTACCTGTACCACACAATGGTGTTAATTCTCGAGGACTTATACTTAATCAGTTATTGCAAATGGATACGCATATTTCTAACTTTAGAAAAATAAAATATGCACATGTGACTGTTGATACCTTTTCAGGCTTTCTAGTTGCAACTGCTTTAACAGGAGAAGCAACTAAAAATGTAATTGGACGTTACCTTCATTATTTTTCTATGCTTGGTGTTCCAAATCAGATTAAAACAGATAATGGAGCTGGCTATTGCAGTCAAGCATTTGAGATGTTTTGTCAACAATTTAATGTTAACCATGTTACTGGGATATGGAGATAGATAGATAGATAGATAGATAGATAGATAGATAGATAGATAGATAGATAGATAGATAGATAGATATAATTTCTCAAGGACAAGGTATTAGGGAACTTTAAAAGAATATTTTCTTTAAAAAAACAAAGGGGGGGGGAATTATACCCTCCAAGGTCACCAAAAGCACGTCTTGTCTTAGTCTTTTTTTTTTTTTTAATGTTTTGCAAACTGATGATAAAGGTCAGCCTGCAGCAGATTGCCATTGGCATCCAGTCACTTCCAGCTCATATGCCATGGTTAAATGGCGGGACCCCCTAACTAATACATGGAGTGGTTCTGACCTTGTTTTAATATGAAAAAGAGGTTCTGTTTGTGTTTTTTCACAAAAAGAAGACAGAGCATGATGGCTGCCTGAATGATTAATTGGTCAAGTGGACACAGATCCTGAGTCTTCTAGTAAGTATGATTCCAATTATGAAGCAAGCTAAAAATCTTAATCAGCCAGTTCAGTTAATTTGGACCATAACCTCCACTATACCTGAGAAGTAACAGTTTTTTTCTGTTGATTCTCAAAGCCACATCCCCCACACTGGGAGGCCAGGCCTTGTGTTTGAACGTTGCTAATTTACAACTGAATTGAGTGCTTGGTACAACCCCATAGACAACCTTAATCCTGTTGCTTTTAACTTTTGACTTTGTATTTCAAGCAGATCGGTTACCTCCATACAGGCTTGCCTTCAGCAAAGCTCGGTTATGACAGTTATTCATCGGTATGAAGAAATGCATTGAGTACGTATTCTGACTTTGGTCTGAATGGGAAAAAGATGTGCTATGAGGGCTGGCAGTCAAAGATGGGCAACTGATGATTCTATGACTCTTATCAACCTAAAACAGAGGCATGTGCCAAGAGGCTATGTTTGTTTATAATAAATACTAAAAGGCCGTGTTTGTGCAAATAAACACAAGCAAGCAAGCTGTGCATGGCCTCTGGGATGGGTAAGAAAGAGTCTAGGCTCAGTCCTAAGCCAGGCAAGGCCACCAGCCACCATAATTCCCAGGCAGGATCATGAAGCATAAGTAAATCTTATATCCCAGTCTAGCTAATTTTTAATAAATAAAAAGGAATGAAGTGTGCCCTCCCCCCAGCCTTGAGCAGGCTGAATCAGACCTTGTTTTGCCACAGTCTGCTAGCCCACCTAGGGTGGAGTCTTCTAACCTAGGTGCAGTCTATTGTCCTGCCACATCTGTAGCTTCCTGCAAGAAACCACTACCTGCTGAGCAGCTGAGTTTGTTTTCCTGATGAGATCCTGGCAAAGTAGAGGATGAGTTTCTTCCCTTTAAAAATTCAGACTTGAGTTAAAGTTGAGCCTTGATCAAAGAACTTTGTCTTGGCTCATTATTTCTCACTGTCCTTCCCATCCATCCCCAGCTTTCCTTTCAGGAACCCAGGAACTCATGGCCACTGGTGGCTACATTTATGCATTGTCTTAAACGTTAAAACATCTTGAGTGGGTGCTTCAGTCCTACTTAGAAGGGGGAAGAAAACAATCAAGGGAAGTAGAGGGTTGGGAGGACTTGGGAGGAAGATAAGAGGGGATCAGAATCAGGTACAGGAGGAGATGAAAGAGATGTACAAAGGGTCAGGAAATTGAACAGAGGTGTGTAGCAATGGGGGTTGGGGGAAACAACTGGGGTAGCAACCAGAAAGTTCCAGATACCAGGAAAGCAAGAGCCTCCCAGGACCCCACATTACCTGAAATACCCCACAAAGGGGAGGGAAAACCTGTCAAGACCATATCCAGTTAGACATGGCCCCCCAAGTTGAGGGATGGAGCCACCCACCCATTTTAACCCAGAATTGCTCCTGTCTAAAGGAAATACAGGGACAAAGAGTGGAGTAGAGACTGAAGGAAAAACCATCCAAAGACTGCCCCACCTGGGCATCCATCCCACATGCAGACACCAAACCCAGACACTATTGCTGATGCCAAAAAGTGCTTGCTGAAAGGACCCTGATACAGCTGTCCCCTGAGAGGCTCTGCCAGATCCTGACCAATACAGTTGTGGAGGCTCTCAGCCAACCATCGGACTGAGCACAGGGACCCCAGTGGAGGAGTAAGGGGAAGGACTGAAGGGGCTGAAGGAGCCTTATCTAGCATCAATGGGAGGGGAGGCCTTTGGTCCTGTGAAGGCTTAATGCCCCAGTGTAGAGGAATGCTAGGGCAATGAGGCAGGAGTGGGTGGGTGGAGAAGCACCCTCATAGAAGCAGGGTAATGGGGGATGGAAGGGAGTTTGCAGAGGGAAAACCTGGAAAGGTTTTGAAATGTAAATAAATAAATAAAATATTCAACTTAAAACACACACACACACACACACACACACACACACACACACACCTTGAAATAGTTTGTCCCAGGTTAAACAGAACAAGGAAGGACTTGCACTTAAGTTGGTCTGAACTCAAAAGCCTTAAACAATTATACACTGCTTCAATACAGTCACTGAAAATTTCCTGTCTTATAGGAAAGCTACAAGTCCTGGCTAGTTTTATGGCAACTTGACACAAGCTAGAGTCATTTGGGAAGAGTGATTCTCAATTGAGAAAACTCCCTTTGTAAAATTTTCCTGTAACCAAGTCTGTAGGACATTGTCTTAATCTTTTATTAATGTGGGAGGGCCCAACCCACTTAGAGTAGTGACACCTCTGGGCAGGTACTCCTCAATTGTATAAGAAACCGGGCTGAGCAAGCCATAAACAGTACTCCTCCATGGTCTCTGCATCAGCTCCTAGCTGCAGGTTCCTTGCTTTGAGTTCCTGCCCTGACTGCTTTCAATGATGGCCTGTGATGTGGAAGCAGAAGTGAAGTAAATTCTTTCCACCCCAAGTTGACTATGGCCATGGTCTTTATCATAACAATGGAAACCCTAATACAATATGCCCATGAAATTTCAACAACATGGCTGCCTAAACAAAACATGAACAATTCCAACAATTAACATCCCAGCACAGAAAGGGGTAAACCCCACTCTAGATGAAAAGCTACAAGCAATTAGCAACTTCTAAGAGAGGGAGAATTAGCTCTCCCCAGGGATAAGTCCCTTGATTTGTTATCCAATACCACATTTTCAGCCTAAGAAACAAAGACATGCAGGAAACACTGAATAGACCCAGGTTGTATCTGCGTATTTATTCACTTATACATATATGTGACAACAATAGTTAAAGAAATGGAGGCAATGTTTGTGGGAAGGAGGGGGGATAAACAGCAGGTCTATCACTATGCCTAGTGCCTGATTTAAAGGCTCCTAAACTTTTATACCTTTGCAGCCAGACTTGGCCCCAAGTTCTATTAAATAATGATTCTAAATGGCGACCTAACAGTACTTTTGATCCCATTATTATAAATTATTATTATTTAACAGTAACTAATAATTATTAGTATAATTATTGCCAGTGATCCTGTAAATGGAAAGAGGTTCCCTATATTCAGATTTTCTTTTACCTTTGCTCCAAATCTTTTCTTGGTTTTTCCTGTTCCCCTACTCAGCTCCTTCTAGCTACGAAATCTCAACCAGATGAAACCTCCATTATTGATCCACCAGCAGTTTTTAGGCCCCTTTGTGGCAAAATTCTCTCCTTCTTCCCCCACCCAGGTTAACTCATCCTCTTTTCTTCCTCTTCAGGGGGTTTGGGGTGAATGGTCTGATCAGGTACATGTTCCCTTTTCATAAGGTGAAATCTCTCAAATAGACAAAAGACTGAGATCTTATACCTCTATCTTCTCCACCTTCATTAAAGAATTTCAATCCTATGGTCTCACCTTCCATGATATATACATGATTCTCACTAACAACCTACTTTCTGAGGAGCTCAGGTGAGTCAGGAAACAAGCTAGAGCACATAGAAATGAAATACACCAGACCAATGTTGCATACCCTGTTGGGTCTGAGACGGTACCCAACCAGGATCCCCAATGGAATTATAAAACCCAAGGTAGCATTTTAGCTAGAGATCTGTTTACAGTTTGCTGGCAACCACAATAAGGCTGTCCTAAAACCAATAAATTATGAAAAACTCCAAGAAATCATCCAGGACAAACATGTAAACCTGTCTAAATTTTTAGAATACTTACAAAGGCTCTCTACAGTATACAAATCTAAACTCTGAAAATCCAGAGGGTAAACTCCTGATTACCTGTTTCTTTTCCCAGGGTTCCCCCAATATTAGGGCCAGGCTTAAGCACTTGGAGAGAGGACCTCTGACTCCACAGACAGAAGTCTTAGCACTAGTCTTTAAGGCAGACAATGGAAGAGATGAAAAAACCCATAAGCAAAAATACCAAATGCTGGCCAAATCTGTTCAACCAGCTTTGGTGACTGTCTGAGCTCACTTACCTCCTAAGGCATGAGGACCATCAGATCCATGCTTCAAGTGTGGTCAGAAGGGTTCCTGGTCCCAAGTCTGCCCTAATCCCTGCAAGTCACTGGGCCATGTCTAAAGTGCCATCAAGAGGGAAATTTGGCTGTTAATTGCCCTCTTGGCCCTTGTAGCATAGGCACATCACTTCCAGACCACCCTCCAGCCAGTCTCCTAGGTCTGGTCATGGATGACTGAAAGGATCCAAGCTCCTTTGACCTGGCCACTACCATCTCCAACAGGCAGCCCTGCATAGTCATAACAGTATCAGGGCAATTCATCTCTTTTTTTCTGTACACTGGTGCCACTTATGTAGTCCTCACACAGTTTGGGGATCCACCTCTTCTTACTTCCCTATTGTTGGGGTAGAGAAATACCAACCCCAACCTTACCAACCTCATCAGACCCACCACTTAGTTGCATTTTCAAGGGTGTTCCTCTCACCCATTCTTTTCTGGTAATGCCAACCAGTTCTGTTCCCCTATTGGGAAGAAATCTTCTAACCATAGTGGAAGCCTCAATTTCCTTTGTTCCCCCATTTACCTGACCTCCAGCTCACAAACAGCCCTCCTCCTCCTTCTTCTAGCTACCTAACCTACTGGTTCTAACACATCATTTCATTTGTCAGCCTCTCAGGTGAACCCACAAGTGTGGGATGTCCAAAACCCCTCTGTTGCTAAATATGATTCCCCTGTTGCCATACAATTACAGAACCCCACCTAGTATACCACCCAAGCTCAGTTCTCTCTCTCTCTCTCTCTCTCTCTCTCTCTCTCTCTCTCTCTCTCTCTCCAGAGCCTTGGGGAACTTAATCCTATCTTCTAAGAAAAAAAATTCCTTTACCCCAATTCTTCCCCTTTTAACACCCCTGTACTTGCAGTTAAGAAGCTCAATAGAACCTACTGCTTGGTTCAAGATCCCCAGCTCCTTAACTCTGCAGTGGTTTCTCTTTACTCTGTCATGGCTAAACCTTACACCCTTCTTTCCACTATCCCCTCAGGGACCTCTTATTTCTCAGTCCTGGACCTCAAGGATGCATTCCCTTCCCTATTTCCTTCAACACCCAGTCACAAAACATGCAATTTTACCTTGACTGACCCTGACATCCACTTATCTACCCAACTCACGTGGACTGTCCTACCTCAGGGTCTCTGGGATAGTTTACATTTATTTGGCTAGGCCCTGGATTCTGATCTACTCTCTCTTTATCTCTCCCTGAATCTAAACTTATACAGTATGTAGATGACATTCTCCTCTGCAATCCATCCCTACAAGTTATCAAACTCACACCTCTGCTTTTCTAAATTTTTGTCCTGCCAGTGCTATAGTCTCACCAATTGTCCACCTCTCAGGTCACCTACTTGGGACGAACAATTACTCCAATCCACAAAGCCATTATCTTAGATAGAAAACACCTAATCTAGTTTCTAGCAGTTCCCTCTTTTAAAGAGATTTTATCATTCCTGGATCCCTTCCTTCTCCCTCTTTGCCTACCCCTTTCCCTCCATGAACCTACCATTAAGCCCTTTCAAAAGCTCCAACAGGCCCTCGTTCAAGCCCCAGCCTTACAAAGACCAGATCTAACGCATCCCTTCTCCATCTATGAAACAGAAAAAGAGGGATGAGACCTTGAGGTCCTAGATCACCAACTGGGACCATCCTTTGCACCTGTAGTATACCTGTCAAAGAAATTTGACCTGACCACCCAGGGATGGGAACCCTGAATATGTGCTTTAGCAGCTGCTGAGCTCCTCATTCATGAACCCAATAAACAAACCTTGGGGTCACCTATCACTATCTTCTCTTCTTACAACCTGTATCAGCTCTTAGTGTATAAAGACTACAAACTCTCCCTCTCAGGATTCTTTCTCTCCAGTTGGCACTAGTAAAAGATTCTACACTTACTTTTCAATCATGTCTCACTCCCCATCCCATGCCTGCACTAAGACCTTAGAGGGACTATTGCCTCATCCCTCACACACACAAAAGGGCACATTGCCTCCGGCCATCTATTTCTGGTACACCTATGGCAGTTCCTTTATACAAAAAGAAGCCTGAAGATCTGACTACGCCACAATGTCAGATACTGAGGTAGTTGAGGCACAGGCCCTTCCTGCTCACATCACTAATCAACAGGCTGAACAAATAGCTCTTTCCATAGCCTACTGTCCCATGCTGCCATCTAGAAAGAACATGGGTTACCTACAACAAAGGGGGGATCAATAACCAATGCAGACCAAATTATGGCCATGCTAAAAGCCTCCCATGTCCCCACAGCTGTAATAATTTTCTATTGCTAGTTCTACCAGAACAACAGTTCCATAATCTCTAAGGAAAGTAACTAGACTATTGAGGCGGTAGAGCTGTGGCCCTTGGAGACACAGGCTCATTACATCTACCACAGGACATCTGCCAACACTCATCAAATTCTGTCCTATCTATACCAGCTCTTTCATTCTAATGGCAAAGCCTTATTTCATTTTGTTAAAACCCACCTACAGCCTACCCATGAGAACTTACATTTCTTAAAGTCTATTATTGCCTCTTGTAAAATTTGTCAGATGTCAAATCCCAACTTCAGATATTGTAGCCTCCCTTTTCCTACCTACTAGGCTAGAGGTTCCCTCCCTGGAACAGACTGGAAATTTAACTTTACCCATATGCCCACTGTCAAACATGCCAGGTACCTCCTGGTCTTGGTGGACACCTTCTCAGGGTGGGTAGATACTTTTCCCACCAACAACAAAAGGCTCAGACAGTCTCTGATCTTCTCCTCTGTGATATTCTCTCTTGACTTAGAATCCCAGCGTCTCTCTAGACAGATAATTGTCCTGATTTCACCTCCAAAGTTTCCCAAACCCTATCTAAAACCCTCAACATCCCTTGGTATTTTCATATCCTGTACTTCAGGAAAGATAGAATGGACTAACTGCTCCTTTAAAACACCCTTGTCAAACTGCCACAGGAACTTCACCTCAATTGGATAAAGCTCCTGCTGATGGCTCTTTTCAGGCTATGAGCTCTCCCCAAGTGACCTACTTCCATCTCACCTTTTGAGCTCATGTATGGACATCCAGTTCTGACTTCTGGTCTTTCACCCAAACTTTCTTCCCCTACCTGATCACCTACTTACTCCCTTACTCTGTCATCTCTGCTCCCTCCTATGGAACTTTACTGACCACTGTCTACCACGGTCACACACTATCTCCTGTCCACTCCCTATCAATATTGGAGATCAGGCCCTTCTCTCCCCTCCATACCATCATCCCTCACCCCTTTTCCCTAAATTGCAGAGTCTGTTCAAGCAAATTCTTGTGACCCCTATACTGCTAAGCTTGAGGCACTATCTCAATGGATTCACTTACCTGGCAGCAAGCTCTTTATCTTCCCACTTCAGAATAACTTCCCTTGTCACATATCAAGCCCAACAAGATGCTGCTCCCTTAAGCTTCAGAGGACACCAAGACTAACCACCTTGTCTCCAGTTCCAGAAGAATGGGCTTCACTCTAGCAGTCATGCTCAACCCTGCTAGACTGACTATGGATTGTTTTTCTCTCCCCATCTTGTTTCTATCCAGGGTAACCCTTACATATGGAGACTTGAAGTTCAAGAAACACTCATTCATAACAAACAGTCTCTCCAAATATAGTTGGAAAATTGCTCTAGAGCTGGGTGCCAGAAGCCGATTAAAACTCGCATCACCCCTGTATCCACTCCTCCTTCGGTATATCATGACCTTTTTGTTTGCTTCCTCTTTAGCCAGATAGATATGGAGGCTGTCCATACTGATCTTGCCAATACCATTCACCATCAGTAAAAAAAAAAAAAAAAAAAAAAAAAAAGTACCCCTCTATCTACAACACAAGACACTCTTCTTCTATATTCAGGACCCATGGAATCCCAGGTGGGAAACAGGCATTGGTGGTAAATACAACCCCGGGCTCCCAATAAGCATGATTAATATCCAGAGAAAATATATCCCAATTACCTAACCCCTGGAGATATGAGAAGTTGAAGAGGTAATTAAGCACTTCTCCAGGGTCATTGCTTTTATGACATCCCATTTTCTAAACAACATATACCTGTTATTTCATCTCCTGTTTCAGACTCTGACCTCAACCTATCAGTTCCTTAATGTCATTCTTCAGAGACTGCTGGCTATGTGTGCATCCTGGGACTAACACACAACTGCCACTTATAGCTTCTCCAGTGACCCTGTCAAAAAACCTTACTTCACCACTCACTGACTACCCTGACCCTGGTGTTGCCGTGACTCCCTACCTTTTCCATATCACCCTCTTCAGCATGACAAACAGTTTTAAGGAACCTGGAACACATTCTATAGGGGCACTATGTTCCCTAGGTTGCCAAAAAAAATCATAACTCTAGACACTTCATCTCTGCCCCAGAGCCCTACAATCCATAATATCTTGATTCTTTGTGGTACTCAGGTCTCCCAACACCTGCCTGCCAGTTGGTCAGGATTTTGCATGTTGGTGTTTCTCTTCCACAAGTTAGTTTTGATACATAGAGAATAGCCCCTACCAATGCCAGTCATGGCCTCAATAGCTACCTGACATAATAAAAGGGTAATTCAAGTCTTGCCCCTCCTGGCTGTTGCAAGAAGAACCACAGGTATCACTGGGACAGCAGGACTGGCCGCCTCCCTAATTTTGTACTGTCAGTTCTCTTCCCAGTTTATCCAGGACCTCTAGCAGGTAGTACAAACCATACTCATTCTTCAAGGGCAGATAAACTCCCTAGCCACAGTGGCACTTCAAAACCAACATGGATTAGACCTTCTCACCAATGAAAAAGGTGGCCTTTGCCTCTTCCTCCAAGAGAAATGCTCCCTCTATGTCAACCAGTTGGGCATAGTAAAAAACAAATTCCAACAGCTATTGCATGTAGTTTTATATGCATGCTACTGCCTGGAGCTGAAACTACACTACAAGCCCCTCCCAGCTTAGCTCCCAGTTTGGCTGCCACCAGCCCCAACCTTGCCTCTCTATTTACCTGCCTTATGCTCCAGAGTCATCTACTCTACCAGCCCACTCCTGATGCCCAAGAATCTGCTGATAAAGGACAGATAGACAGCTTTATTATTTTAGAATTTGTTGGCTAGGCGCAATTGCTGGGTGCAGAATCTCCTACCTAGAAAGGCATGCCCTCGTCAATTATTATCTCCATTTTTCCTCCTGCCCTAAATGTAGTAGCCTGTACCAGCTAGCCCTGGCCAACCTCCTTGGCCCCCACTTATAGAGGAGGCTGCAGACCTTAGCTGCTCTGAGACCTTACATGACTGCTACTTTCTTCTTGTTCCTAAATGTGGCAGAAAAAAAAAAACAACAAAAACAAAACAAAAACCCTCTCCTTCCTTGCAGTTGCCTTTTCCTCCTGGGTCCCATCTGTACCTTCTGCCCAGCAATTGGGTCCCAGACTTCTTTACTGACAAATCTAACAACCAATTAGAGAACTAGACCTTAGTATCAGCACCTCCTCCTACAAACAGCTCCAGACAGACCTCCAGAAGTATAAGGAACAACTCAGTGGCCTCCAAGCTCTGGGCCTTTGAAAATCCCAAATGGAAGTGGATACTGCCCTTCCTAACCGCCCCCCCCCCATTTTTCTGCTTCTACTATTCCTGCTTTATCAATATCTTCTCTATATTTCTCCAACAACAAATTCAAAAAATTTGCAACCAGACAAATCAGTTACCTTTACAGTACTACAAACTGCAGGCCGCGGAGCCTGAAATTATTAACTATTGAATGTGCCTTGATGGTGAGGACCAAATGCTCCCCAGAAATGATGATGGCCCCAGGCAGCAGGAAGAAGCCTCAAGAGAACAGACATCCTTATCCCCGCCTCACCATCACTCACCTTCAAGTTCATCCTCTTTGTAATAAACAAAAGGAGGAATGTTAGCAATCAGGCACCTACACAGCCAGCCCCAGGGGCCCAGTGACTGCAGGACCCATCATCACTGCTGAGGTGACACATTCCCACTATTACCTCAAGTGCCATGTCCTCTTGCACATGTGCTACATCCCCCTGATAAAAAGCGCAGTTTCTCCTCCCCCTCCTATTTTTTCCTCCACCTCCACCAGAGGCAGCCTCTGTATTCTCTCTCCCCTCCCTGAATAAACCTCCCATGTGAGAACTGCCACATTGTGCGACATTATGGATCCCACCACATAGCTCTAACAACGTTATTTAGAAGAAATGGAAGTAAGTCATTGTCTTAGTCAGGGTTTCTATTCCTGCACAAAACATCATGACTAAGAAGCAAGTTGGGGAGGAAAGGGTTTAATTCAGCTTACACTTCCATACTGCTGTTCATCACCAAAGGATGCAGGACTGGAACTCAAGCAGGTCAGGAAGCAGGAGCTGATGCAGAGGCCATGGAGGGATGTTCCTTACTGGCTTGCTTCCCCTGGCTTGCTCAGTCTGCTCTCTTATAGAACCCAAGACTATCAGCCCAGAGATGGTCCCACCCACAATGGGCCTTTCCCTCTTGATCACTAATTGAGAAAATGTCCCGCAGCTGGATCTTATGGAGGCACTTCCCCAACTGAAGCTCCTTTCTCTGTGATAACTCCAGCCTGTGTCAAGTTGACACACAAAACTGGCCAATATAATCATATATAATTATAAAGTCTATTCTACATCAGTAATGTAGGTTTAATCTAAAAGACATAAAACTTACTGCAGCCAACTTTAAAAATTAAAATGCCTAGTATGTTTGTGTATACAAGGGTGTATACAAGAACCCATGACACAGTTGCATTAAAGTAATGGAAACCAGAGTGAGGAGATTACGCAGTTCCGTGGGTCAAGTGTTTTCTGTTCTCAGATCCCCAGTGACCACATAAAAACTCAGAACAGTAGCTATGTGCCCATAACCCCAATGATGACCAGCAGTTATCTTGAGTTCACCAGTATAGGCAAACTAGTGAGTTTTGGGTTCAGTGAGGGACATGTCACAAAAATAAAATGAGATGGCGCAGAGTGATGGCTCAGCAGGTAGAAGCACTGTTCATAAACTGACAATCTAAGCTTAATTCCTAGATCCCACCAATGCAAAGAAAGAACCAACTCCTAAATGCAAAGTCTCCCCCACCCCCCTCTCTCTCTCTCCCTCTCTCTCTCTCTCTCTCTCTGTGTATCTTTCATACATCACACATCCACACCATACACATACAAAACATATCTCAAACATACATACACACCATAATTTTAAAAATGTAAAGTGGAAATGTGATTAATAAAGACAGACATTTGGGTATCAACTTTTACTCTCTCCACATTCCCACACAGGTGAATGCATCTGTGTACGTTACACATACAGAGGGTAGAGGGAGAGAGGTGGGGAGATGGAAACATGAAACTTCCTTAGTTTACATAATGAAAAGTGCTCTCTGTACCTTTTATTTTTATACTAACAGAATTTTGTTGAATACAAGCAGACTGCACAAACATTAAGCGTACAATTGCTAAATATTAACATAATCATGACATGATACACATCAAAAGTGAAACACTTCCACCCTCTCACAAAGTTCCTTAAGGCTTTTGAGCCCTCCACAGGAACCTCAGCACCTGGCCCCAGAACTCAGCCCTGGCAGAGCACAGTGAACATGAGCCCTGAACATTTACTCTCTTTATGTCCATCAGCCCAGGAGGAGACTTCATGTGGATCTCTTAGTTGATGGCAGGGAAGGACCAGGCAGCTGTCAGAACTCTATCGATGGTTTGCAGACTGCAGCACAGCAGGCATCAGGCGTGTGTCCAGCTTTGGAGAGGTGCTGATTACTGGAAGTGCTTATGTAAGAGAAAGGACCAATTAATCAGCTTATTAAATGCTTGCTTCTCACAGAGTGTAAATTTTTGTTTTTAACAAAATCTAAAATGTTCGATTTATCAATAAAGACTTGGAAGCCAGATGCTGTGGTGAAAGCCTGCTAGCTCAGAGAGGCAGAGAAAGCATCCAGCTGACCTTCCTTATCAGCTGACCTCCTGTGGACAGCGGCAATAACATTTACCATCATAAGATGGCACCAGCTTCCGCAGTGCCTTATGCCACCTAAACAAAGATCAAGCTGTGTGCGCATGTGCAAGGAGTAAAAGCGCGCCAAGTCACTAGCCCACCCCCGGGGCATGTATATGAGATTGTGGGTAAGCAACCACTCAGGCGTGGACAGGCCACACCAGGGGGTATATAAGCAGCCCCTTTTCTGAGGCTCTTGGTCTTCCTCATCAATATGCAATAAAGTTTGGCTGCAGAAGGATCCTTGTGTCCCGTGTGTGTTCTTGCTAGAGAGAACAATAGCTCGGGACAACCTCCCAAAAAGTTGTGCTCCCTGTAATCTCCTTGTCTCTGTCACCTTGTTTGCCGCAGAGATGACTAACACACTTTGCTGAACTCCCTGACACCGGAAACTGGAAAAGGCATTCTGACTATTTCTATAACCTTTGATAATTCTAATTCTGGGTGTGGGGAGCCATCACCTGTGTAATTCCAAATGAAAACCATCAAGGACCTAGAGAATATTAAGAAAATATGTAAAGCATCCAATCTCTCAAAATTAAAAAAAAATAAAAAATTCCTGTTTTATTGTTAGCATTCTGGGTGCTCTGCCTGCATTTTTTAAAAACTCTCTCCAATGGCTTCTCAAACCACTAGAACTTTTTAAGAGTATCTTTTAAGATTTACTTAGAGAGAGAGACAGAGACAGAGACAGAGAGTATAAGTGCAGGTGTCCATAGAAGCCAGAGGTGTTGGGGATGGGAGTTAAGGCAATTGGACCAAGTGGATGTGAGTGCTGGAACCCAATACCCATCATCTGCCAGATTAGTACATAGTCTTAATTAAACCTGAGCCATTTCTTCAGGACCTGAACATTAAAATGCAGATTATATGTAACTACATTTAAATTTCTTTCATGTGTGTATATATTTCATGAAGATTCTACAGTGTAGGCTTTCATGTGGTCTTTCAAAAGGCCTTTAGTGTTGTTGGTCTCTCCCTACATTCCACCCTTTACCCAGCTCTCCTATCCCTCCCCCACCCCGCCCTATTTAATCCTCCCGTTCTAGTTTCCCATTTGTTTCTCCATAACACTATTTTCTATTTCCCCTTCCTTGGGAGATCCCCTTATATCCCCTTGTCCCTTCCAAGGTTCCTGTCCTAGCAAGTTTTATGTCAACTTGACACAAGCTAAAATCATCTAAGAAGAGGGAACCTCGATTGGGAAGAAATGCTTCTATAAGATTGGGCTATAGGCAGGCAAGGTTTTAGAGTATTTTCTTAATGACTGATTGATGAGGGAGGCCCACCCCTGGGCTGGTGGTCCTGGGTTCTAATAGAAAGCAGGCTGAGCAAACAATGAGGAACAGGCCAGTAAGCAGCATCCTTCCATGGCTTCTGCATCAACTTTTAGGTTCTTGCCTTGTTTCTGCCTTGGCTTCCCTCAATGTATGTGAACCATCTAGGATGGTTCTATTTCCTGGCTGTTACAAATAGAGCAGCAATGAACATGGATGAGAAGGTATCTCTGCAGTAAGGTGTAGAGTCCTTTGCATATATGCCTAACTAGACATCTTATGCCACCAAGTAAAACTTCCAGTGCTAGGAATGGGTTATATCTTGTTAAGTCATTAGCCAAAGAAATCCTGTAGAGAACTCCCTTCAAACATTAGAGGCTACTGTCAAGATTATTGGTTGACCTCCACAACCCAATGGCAAGGTCCTATTGTTGATGATAGCATCAACTAATGTCACTGAATACAAAGTCAATCTGATTCTCAACTAGAAGCTTCACTCCTACTGACTAGTAGTTCACATTCTGGAAGATGCCCTAAATGCTAGGGGGAGAAAGTAGTCATGAATATCACCCAGCTACAAACCTTAACACCTACAAAAACCAACCTGCAAAATACACTGGTACAATTGAGCCCAAATTTTAGGGGAGGAATCGCCACTTTTTGTTTGAACTTAAGGCTCATTCCATGAGACAGAAACCACACCTGACACTGCTTAAGTGGCTAAGAACACGGAATTAGGTAGATCATGGGCCTAAGGGAAATTCCACTATTATTAATCTGCTAAAAAAAACATAGCAATAAAATTATTTTTAATGACATGTTGCTATACCCATAAATCAGTGTCTTGCTCAGCCCCCATCAGAGAATATTCTTCTTGCAAAAGACAGGAATTAATAGAGAACTACTACTGGGCAATGTACAGAGAGTGAGAGACTTTGGAGCATTCAGTCCTAAATGTGATGTCTCTGTCAAACCCCTCCCCCACAGAGATCTGTGCAGAAGAGGAGATGGAAATATTATAAAAGCCACAGGTGGTGGATGAGTCTAAGGAAACAGTGACTTCGAGTCACAAAAGAACAAATAAGTTTAACCCAGATGGAGGAACAAATAAGCTTAACTGAATGGGGGAGGTAGAATCCAGGTCCCACTCTGAACCAAGTATCTGTTTGCAATAGATGACTGCTGGGAAAGGGGAAATCAGTTTTCTCCTGTATAGTGCCACTGGGTATCAGCCCCACTCCAGAGCAGTCCTCATGCCTAGGATAATTGGCCAACACAAAATCCATTTTTCTAGCCTGCAGGCAATTCCACTAGGCGCCTCCCAGGGACCTAGCAACTGTTTATGGCATCAACTGCCTGGCCAGGTGCAGGCGGAATATAAAAGGACCTCTCACCACTCCAGTTTACAGGCTCTCTGTTCCCACATGTTCCTGGCTGCTTGATCTCTCCTCCTCTTCCTCCTCCTCCTCCTTCTTCACCACTACCATCACCACCACTACCATCACCACCACCTCTTTCTTCTCTCTGTGTTCTGTCTTCCTCTGTTCCCTCTTCTCTGCCCTTGTGGCTCTGTCTGCCTCTAACCCTTCTCCAGATCCTCACTCCCCTCACTTTCCCTATATAAACCTCCCTTATACCAGGTCTGTTGAATGGTGTGATTTCTCAGGAGTGTGATTTTTCTTTCTTGTCATGGAATCACCAGGTACCATATGTACCACCACCAGCACCACCCACCGTATTACATTTCATAGAAATCTTCATGTGTTTCTGTAGTAGTATTACTCGTAATAGTACTTGTTGTTGTTGGATTTTTGTTTCTTTTAATTTTGTTGGATTTTTTATTAGTCATTTGTTTTGATTTTTGATTTTTGTTGTTTGTTTTTGAAAGAGAATACATGAAGTTGGGAGGATAGGGTAGGGAGGCAGAGAGGATATGGGGATAGTTGGGAAGGGGAAATATGATCAAAATACATTGTATGAAAATTTCTTGAATGAAAAAATAAAATGCAACAGAATTGCCTAGCTGGGCCGTGCGTGGTCTGGTCTCAGTGAGAGAGGATATACCTGGTCCTGATGAGACTTGATGCGTCATGGTGTGTTGCGGGGGGGCTGCTCCCCTTCTCTAAGGAAAAGGGGAGGGGAGAATGGGCGAGGGGGTGAAGGTGGGACTGGGAGGAGAGGAAAGAGTGGCCACGGGTGGTGTGTAAAGTGAATGAGTAAATTAATTAATGAATGAAAAATAAAATGCAGATTCCAATTCAATGGGGCAAATATTCTACATTTCTAACATTAAAAACGTAAAAACTTAATGCTGTTGATTCTGCCTGGAATGGAGCACACACTGGTTCCTAGTCTCTACACAGGTTCTGTTCTTTCCTGTTGTGTATAGAACTGAGCAACAAAGATGCTGTCTGGGGGCTGTCTACTAGACTGTTTCTCATAGTACTCAATAAAAATCATTATCTAGATGTACACAAATATTTCTGGAAATTGAAGCCTCAGGCAATGTCAGCTTTGGGCCTAACATTTCTTCTGTGACAGTTAGGGTTAACAGCCTGAGGAATATATCAGTCTTAGCTCTGCTTAACTCCCTAAGAAGTTTCTCTCATTCTCTCAAAATACATCCTCTTCTCACAGCTAACTGTAGAATTAACAACCTGTAAAATTAGTGCAATTAATTTTAGTAAACTTAGGGCAAAGATTGATATTTGAATTTGAGACCTATATTTTGTGTGGTGTACAGTGGAGCAAATGCATATTTTAAGTATGAAAGCAAAGTCTGACTAGCAAATATACTGTGACACTTACCTATGCCCTTTACAAGTACAGAGGCTTGTACAGAATACAGCATCTGAAGGAATGACATCCATCAGAAAGCAACACTGGCGGTCCCTCAGAAAATTGGACATAGTACTACCGGAGGATCCCGCAATACCTCTCCTGGGCATATACCCAGATGATGTCCCAACCGGTAAGAAGGACACATGCTCCACTATGTTCATAGCAGCCTTATTTATAATAGCCAGAAGCTGGAAAGAACCCAGATGCCCCTCAACAGAGGAATGGATACAGAAAATGTGGTACATCTACACAATGGAGTACTACTCAGCTATTAAAAAGAATGAATTTATGAAATTCCTAGCCAAATGGATGGACCTGGAGGGCATCATCCTGAGTGAGGTAACCCAATCACAAAAGAACTCACATGATATGTACTCACTGATAAGTGGATATTAGCCCAGAAACTTAGAATACCCAAGATACAAGATACAAAGCACATGAAACTCAAGAAGATCAAAGACCAAAGTGTGGACACTTTGCCCCTTCTTAGAATTGGGAACAAAACACCCATGGAAGGAGTTACAGAGACAAAGTTTGGAGCTGAGACAAAAGGATGGACCATCTAGAGACTACCATATCCAGGGATCCATCCCATAATCAGCCACCAAACGCAGACACCATTGCACACACTAGCAAGATTTTGCTGAAAGGACCCAGATATAGCTGTCTCTTATGAGACTATGCCGGGGCCTAGCAAATACAGAAGTGGATGCTCACAGTCAGCTATTGGATGGATCACAGGAGGCCCAATGGAGGAGCTAGAGAAAGTACCCAAGGAGCTAAATAGATCTGCAACCCTTTAGGTGGAACAACAATATGAACTAACCAGTACCCCCGAAGCTCATGTCTCTAGCTGCGTATGTATCAGAAGATGGCCCAGCCGGCCATCAGTGGAAAGAGAGGCCCATTGGTCGGGCAAACTTCATATGCCTCAGTACAGGGGAACGCCAGGGCCAAGAAGTGGGAGTGGGTGAGTAGGGGAGTGGGGGGGGGGGGGAGTATGGAGGACTTTCGGGATAGCACTGGAAATGTAAATGAGGAAAATACCCAATTAAAAATTTTAAAAAAAAATATTACTCACATGCTGTGAAAAAAAAAAGAAAGAAAGAAAGCAATACTGAATTTACCAGAGAAGTACACTTCTTTTAATAATTCACTCGATTCAAGGAAACAGATTAAGTATTAAAGAAGAAACTAGAAGCCGGGTGATGGTGGCGCACACCTTTAATCCCAGCACTCGGGAGGCAGAGGCAGGCGGATTTCTGAGTTCGAGGCCAGCCTGGTCTACAGAGTGAGTTCCAGGACAGCCAGGGCTATACAAAGAAACCCTGTCTCGAAAAACCAAAAATAAAAGAAGAAGAAGAAGAAGAAGAAGAAGAAGAAGAAGAAGAAGAAGAAGAAGAAGAAGAAGAAGAAGAAGAAGAAGAAGAAGAAGACTAGAGCAACAGAGGCACTGGGTTTAATCCATGACCAAAGAAGAATAAATGTAACATAAACATTTTCAGAGAAAAAAAAAAAGCCTCCTAGCAGGGAAGCCCTCCAAGGGGCTCACAGGAAAGCTCTCCTGTCCACAGGAGCAGCAGGCAGGCCTTCCACAGAGCAGAACCCCTGAAAGCAAGCAAGTACTACAGTTAACAGCATCTGCCTTGCTAGCTTCCAAGTCCTTGAGAGAGACAGAGAGGACTCCTCAGAGCCCACGCAGGAGAAGTGCTACCCTTCCCACTCACCGCATCAATGTGTTACTAGATCACATGTCTAACAAGAATCCTCCAGACTCAACACTTTCCTTCAGCCCGTCAACTTAATCATGTGTATTCTTACTTTCATTATATAAGAGCAATACATTTCTTTTTAAATAGAAAGTGTACCTGAACAAAAAAATTAAAAATGCTATCCTTTTACCATGATGAACTAGTTATCACATTGGTCGGTGATATTCAATATGCATATAGATCTACACACACATCTGTGCTTTGAAAATAAGCCTTCTCGGCTGCAACATGCTATCTCATCACCTGGTTCTTTCAGCTGATCATCTATTTTTATTGTGAATCTATCTCAATAAATGACTACTTCCAGGATTATAATAGCTAATTGGTGCTTCTTTAAAACTCTTTTTAACAAGAAAACATAGTTGTAAAAAAAAAAATCTTTAAATTTAATTCTGAAATTTCTTAGTTAAGCCATGATTGTAGTAGCAATGAGGATAAATGGGGAAAAATGCAAACACAGCATTACCTTTATTTGCTCTGTATTCCAGGCTGGTGCAGCTCCCCAAGAAACGATGATAGGCCCTCATCTCTGCCTCTGCTATCCGCACCACCATGTATGGTGAGTATCTGGGGTCTGGGTCCTCGCATTGCCTGCACAGAACAGAGATGGAGTTCCAGGACGCAAGGTCACCATCTTCTCTGGCCTCCATCCTGCTCTAGGTACTGGCTGCATTGGTATAGTTAAACCTCCTCCTACCTAATCTCCCTGAAGATCACTCAAGGTTTCTTCTTTGTGAGAGCTGATCCTGGGGATTAGTGAGTGCTGACAGATTAGGCTTCCACAGACTTCCAGAACTCATTTTGAAACAGAAGGGGTGCTGAGGGGTGAAGACAGCATCGCATTATGAGATAAGCCATCGGTTAAATTATTAAAACGATTAAAATTATTAAATTCAATTTTAAAACATGGATAAAATTATGAAAAGATATTCTTTGGAAGACTATTCTGTCAGGTCAGTTTAACTCGGCTTTTCTTCCAAGCTCTCCAGGCTGCCAAAGCAGAAGCCAACTTAGCACTGCTGCCTGCTGCTAAGGGAATTTACCATCTAAGGAGGCCCCAGGCTGACACAGCAAACGGTAAACGGCTCAAAAGCCCCAGCTGCTCCAGAGAAACAGCTGCAAGTATGACATCAGTTTCCTAGTGAAGAATGCTCTGTCTTGCTGTGGTACGCAAGAGCTGCACTAGAACAAGAAAAATGGCTTCATGTTGCAGAGCTACCCTGGGCAAAGACACAGGAAATAGGCTGCCTTTTCCTGATACATTTTATTTTGTTTTTAATGTGATTAATGTTGTGTTCTAGAACGTAAAGATTACAGCATGAAACAGAAAACAAAATAGTTAAGTGAAACATACATAAATGTCTAAAGGCTCTGCCTATGTGACACCTCTGGGTGGTCTCTAGGTTCTGTGATCTCTGAAAAAAATTGTTTCTATTGCAGCTTAACCACATTTATAGACTCAGATATGTGTAGCCGTTAGTCATTTTTCTTCACTAAACAATGGTGTTTTATAATTTAACTGGACAGCTTGCCAAGCGTTTCCTAGGATAGCTTTGTAAATGTTTGCCTTTTCAAGATAAGACGAAGAGTATTCAGCTCCGACAGGCAGGGGAAACCTCAGAAAACTTTAAACTATCCTGTCTCCGTCTCGCACAGACACTGTTAAGCCATAGCAGTGCAAGGAAGCAGCTAGACTGCATTGGGTTCATATTAAAATAATTAATGTTTTGTGGTGGTTTTATTTATTTACAAGCTTTTTAATAATAATGTTTATAAAATAAGAAAATAAAAAATACTGTTGAACATACATTTTTCTTTCCTTCATGAGTGCGAGGCCTGTTTATCTACACGTGCAATTTTAGAGATGTGTTTCTTTCAAAGATGGGTATTTGAGTTCTTCTCGCCCTATTGCCTGCTATTCAGGTTTAGGTTAATTTGCCTAAAAGTTTGTTAATTTTCTCAAAGAACTAACTTGTCACTTCATTGAGTCTTTGTAATTTTTTTTTAGTTGTTGTTTCTAATTAATTGATTTCATCCCTGAGTTTGATTATTTTCTTCTGCTTATTCTTTTTGAGTGTTATTGTAAGACTCTGGGGAGCCTTAGCTTACAGGGGACCCTCTGAGTGAACCACTCAGAGCCAGGAATCAATGAAAAAAACAAGAGGAATTTATTGTTCCAGCACACTGGGCTTGTCCCAGATCCAAAGGAGAGGTGGTGACCCCCGGCAGCCCATTCAGAAAGTTTTTTATACAGTTTCCAGGGGCGGAATAGAGCATCAGCAACTAGGCACAATATGATTGGCAGAACAATACACCCTTTAAACTGATTGGTCTTTAGGAAATGAGGTAGTAGGGGCTTACTCAGCCTCTCCCTTCTGGCCTGTGTGCTCTCTGACCTGTCTCTTCCAGGAGGGGAGGGGTCCAGTGGAATTTTCCAAAGGCTCTGAGTTGACCTCTTCATTATCTCTTCTTGTTTTTCTTGCCCTGGTGGTTATATCACCCTGGTGGTGCAGATAAAGAAGAGCAGGTGGGCTGACCAGCTCAGCTACTAGATCCAGGGTTCTAAGTTGGCCCACCCCAAATTCTACACCATCTATGGACAACTGGGACACAGGAAAGGGACAGTCCTGCTGATTCAAAGCTGCGGGATCTTCCTGACACAGGACAACAACAAGATAATCAGGTGGAGATCTGGCGAGGATCCAATTTGGATGGAGTCACAGATGGGAGATACCTCAAGCAAGACCAATGACTCATTGCAATTAGCATTTGCAAGTGAAGATGTGTGGACAGAGGGATATACTGTGGGACACACTGTGACATAGGACAGATTTCATGATGACATATTTTCTGGTTTTTTATTTGTTTGTTTGTTTGGCCATAGCTGAGCAAACCCATGCTTGATCAGTGACTATGCCTAGAAGTCTTTCTATTATACTTAGTTATTAGGGAAGAGAGGCATTTTCATCAACCTTGGCACCTTTGAAAATAACTGCAGTTGAGCAGGGGCTGTCTCTGACTCTGTTGCCTGCCTTTGGATTCCTTAACTGCACTGCCTTGTCTAATCGTTTTTGTTTTTGTTTTTTGGATTTTTCGAGACAGGGTTTCTCTGTGTAGCCCTGGCTGTCCTGGAACTCACTTTGTAGACCAGGCTGGCCTTGAACTCAGAAATCTGCCAGCCTCTGCCTCCCAAGTGCTGGGATCAAAGGTGTGCTCCACCACTGCCCAGCTTTGTCTAGTCTTAATAGGAGAAGATGCACTTAGTCTTACTGCAACTTGATAGGCCAAGGTGGGTTTATATCCAGGAGAGGCCTCCCTTTTCTGAGGAGAAAGGGAGGGAATGGGGGTGAGGAGGGGAGAGGGATGGACTGGGAGGAGAAGAGGGAGGGGAAGCTGCAAACCAGAAGTAAAATTAATTAATTAATAAAAGAGAATAAACAACAACTACAGTTATTTAGCATTCAAATCCCCCAACAAGTGGTGAAACATGAGAAACTTTTGATTCTCAGATGTCTGGTTTAGTTGCAATGGTCCTGTAGGATGAACACAGCAGGAAGCCTTTAACAGCACTGTGGGGGAGGAAGTTAGTTTGCATAAAGTGCATTTCTCTATGAGGCATACACAAAAGAAATGCTGAAGAAGTGGGACTGTGAAAGCTGGAAACTCAGCCAGACAAGAATAAAACTCTACAGATGACTACAAAACTCTAGATTATCCCAAACCTATACAACTAAATAAGAAATCACCTAAACATTTTTTTATTATTTTATTGTCTTTGTTTATGTTTAGCTGTGAAATTTTTTAATCGCTGAATAATAATGCATATAAAATGATAGCAAAATAAGATAAACTCCTTCAAAGCAAAGAATAATAGTATAGTTTATCATAGTAAATGATTTTTTAAAGAAGTGAACCACAGTGCAAAGATAATCACTCAGTTGGTAAAGGGCTTGCTGTGCAAGCATTCACCTAAACATTTTAGTAAAATGTTTAGTACGTCTGAGCAAACAGAAATGAATAGTACTACTATATAGAGCTCATGGGAGCCAGGACACAAGAGAAGTTTATAGGCCCTATGGACTCTTCTCTCTAGACTGTAGCAAAGAAGAAGGTTGGAGACATGTGTGGTGTATGCTGTAGAATATATAAAGAAAAAATAATAATATTCTTTCTATAGACAATGCCTTTAAATACTTGAAGCAGGGCAGAGAACACTGCAACCCTAGGGCAAGTAAAGTATAAAGCCTTACTGTTATGAAATACAATGCGACAGAAACAAGGAAAGGTAAGAGGCACTTGGTGGCCCATGCTAAGGTGTCCCCCTAAGAAATCACACCATGCAATAGACCTAGTTTAAGGGAGGCTTATCTAGGAAGAGAATAGACTGAGAACCTGGAGAAAGAATAGAAAGACAGAGAAGGACAAAAAGAGAGATAGAGAGGTTGGCTAGGAACACCACATGAGAAGAGAGGGGGAAGAGGGAGGGGGAATAAGAAGGAGAGAGAGGGCTGAGATAGCAAGCAGTCCCCTAATAGGCTGCCAGGCCACCTGCATCTGGCCAGGGCACAAATGATGACACAGGCTGATGCTAGGTCCCTGGAGGAGCCTAGTAGAATTGTCTGCAAGCCAACGCTTACTTCTGGAGAGTGAACATAGAAGACTCTTCCACAAGAGAGCTGCCAGCCACTTTTCAATTTACAGTGCTTTAAAGCACTTGAAATAGTTTAGCTCCAGGGCTTTGTATGTACCAAATCTGCCTCGATGGTAACAATAACGTGCTTTTCCATCTGCAAATTACTTTGTATACAAGTCATGTTTTTGGAGATCTTGAAATCTCTGCCTTCATTCCCAGTGGATGGACTAGCTTATTCAAAAGGATTAGCAAGAGGATGATAGTAAAGTGTTAGCAGAATAGGTTTTTCTATCTGGGACACCTGGGACAGCTTTATATAATTGTTACGGCTGTCAAGATGGAGGCTAGGTACAGGGGCCTTTTCAAACACTCTACCACCCATGTCCATCATCAAGGAAAACTAAGACAGGAAGTAAAGACAGGGACTCTGTGGGGAAGTGGACTATGCACAGACAGGCTGGTCTCTAGTTGAACTGAGATCTGAACCCCCAGAACATGACATTGTAGGTGTTCCCTTATGCTCCTGGAACTCTGGCTCCTGCCTAAGTTACCACCCACCCCCACAGCCCCCACAAGAGAAGCATGACTAGAAGTCATGTAGGCAATGGCCCAAGCTTCTGACCTTCAGGCTAAACTCCTCCCCAGTTACCTAGTGAAAGATCCACAACGTGAGGACTCCCCCATGTTCTGACTCAGGAGAGGCTACACCCCAAAATCACCCACAAGAAATGGTCTTGCTGCAAACTGCAAGAGAATTTTTATTCAAGAGCTCTCTCGGGCCCACGGTCATACACCACGCAGGGGTAGAGGACCGTGGCGCCCCGAGTAGCTGGATAAGGAGGTATTTAAAGGAAGAAACCACAACTCAAGGAGGTGGGAAGGGCATTGTTGGAAAATACCAAAAATTCCAGTTAAGAGTCATAAGGAAGTACAAAGTCACAGGTGTCACAAGGAATACCTGGTAATTGTGAGGGTTATTTCTCAAGACAGTTTCTAAGAGCCCCTAACACTAGCACCTTTGCATAGCGGGCTCTAGCAATGGTCAGGGTGGGTCAGGGTGACATTCTTTGAATGAACACTCCTTGAACCCAGGAAGCGGGTGGGTGGAGGAATGTCGCTATCTGTTTTATGATTAGCATACCTTGGAGCACTGAGTTTACTACTCTTTCACTAGCAACAGTAAAGACCATAAAAAGGGCTGTTCAGCTCCTGCTTGCTCTCTTACCTCTTACTCTCTTACTTCTTACTCCTCACTCTCACCCTCTCACTCCTCTCTCTTTGTCTTCTCCCCCCTCCTCTCTCTTTTACTCTTTCTCTCTAGCCTTCTCTCTCTGTCTCTGTCTCTGTCTCTGTCTCTGTCTCTGTCTCTCTCTCTCTCTCTCTCTCTCTCTCTCTCTCTCTCCCTCTCCCTCTCTTTCTCCTACATTCTCTCTTTCCCCCTGTCTTTCTACAATAAAGCTCTAAAACCATAGACAGTCTCTGCTCCAGTCAAGATCCGATGCGCTCACTCTCACTGGTGCTGGGAACCTTTCTTCCCTCATCCCTCTCTCCCATAACCCTGGTGGCTTTAGCAAAGTAGCTCCGGGACTCCCAGGTAGGGTTGCCCCTTGGCCACCCCCCCCCCCCAAAGAGTGGGTCAGAGGCTTAGATGCCCACCCAGGGATGAGTGGAAAATGTATGGCAGCCCTTCCATGCCTGACTGACCAGAGAATAGGTGGAACTCTGGTGGAGTGTGCGTCTTCCCCTTCCCCCTCTTCCCCAGGGCCCCCTTTTTAGTTCCCAACAGGACCCAGAGGCAGAAACTGAAACACAGAGCAGAGAAATGCTGCTGAGTGAATTGCTTTCCAAGCCTTGCTCAACTTGTTTTCTTATACCATCCAGGACCACGTGTGGGGGCAGAGGTCACACCCACAGTGCGTTGAACATTCCCACCTCAATCATTAATCAAGAAAATGACCCCAGAGACATTCCTACATGCCAATCTGATAGAAAAACTTCCCTCTTCCTAGGTTACTTTAGTTTGTATGACAGAAACTAAGTAGAGCTGTGGTGGCTAGGGCATAATCAAATCTTACATCTGGTATACAAAGTTCATTCATTGCCTGCAGATGCTCATGGAGGCGTGAAACTTTCCAAGAGTGCCTGTCTTAGAGAACAGAAAAATAATCCTTTGTCGGGCACTGGATGTGGGAAAGTAAAGGGGTGGGAGAGATGACCCACATCCCTCTAGAGCTGGGTGGACTTAGGAGACTGCTTCGTGCTCTTCAAGCTGCTGGGTGAGTGTCTGGCTGTGGGAAGCCATGGAACCCCAGTCCTCAGGGGTAGAGAGGGAGCAGTCCAAGGTCCCTGGGCCTCACGGAAGCCAGCGAAGACAGGTTCTAGCTCTTGGGCATTGCAGGACATCACTGGACACCACGAAAAAACTGAGAATAGGTGGGGGCCCACGGGGTGCCAGTGGCCCCGGACTAAAAGGAAAAAGGGCAAAGGAAGGTGCTGGTGGTTCCTGCCCGGTTGAGAGTCCTTGGTCTGATCTAGCTGCTGGAAACACTGGAAGGCCTTCCTGTGAGAAATTAGATGTAGCGCTATAGCTGAAGCCCTATTCCATGGCTCCAGCATAGAGAGTCCAGATGAAAGGAGGCAGTCCATGGTTTTAGAGCTTTATTGTAGAAATCACAGAGAGAGAAAAGGTAGAGAAGTAGAGGCCAGCCATGGTCATGTGGAGAGAGAGAAGGGAGGGAGAGAAAGAGAGCAAGAGGTGAGGGTAAGAGAACAAGAGTTGGAAAGAGAGAGGAGGGGCCAAACAGCCCCTTTTATAGTGGGCTGGGCTACCTTGCTGTTGCCAGGGAACTGTGGGGAGGCGCATACTTGGCTGTAGCCAGGTAACTGTGGTGGTGGAGTCCAGACAGAATAACAGGAGCTTGAGGCATTGCCTACATGACTGATGGCCTCAGAATTATGGAGCTGGGGTCTCAGTGCCAGGAGCCTATGTCTGGGATCATGGCAAACGGCCCTTGCAGATTAATCTGTTGGGTCTCCGGGGTTTAACATAGCTCGATCAGAAAACAGACTGCCTTTCATGGTCCCACAATCCTTGTTGTTAACCAAAACACTTGTCCTGTGCTTTTTAAAACCTGTATCCTCCATACAAAAGTCTCAGGGTGGTCAACACATTCCTCTAGTCAGCTACATACAGGCATCTGGCTACTCTTTCTCAGTTTTTGTATTCTGTACTAAAAATAAGAAAATAAAGGTATGGCCTCAGACTTCCAACTCTTCTCTCAAAGCAGTCAGTGGATGTGTTGGGCTTTCCTAACAGAGCCTCTAAATGTAGAAAAGCAAGGGATGGGGGAAGCAGTACAGATAATGTCTATAACTGAGAAGGAGGGCAAAAGGCAAAACCAGAGATGATGTTGTCCTTGCATCCTAAATCAAGCCACTCTTCCCACTTTTCAAATTCCTTACATGGTAAGGGGCACCATGTAGACATTCATTTTCTGTCAGCTTTGAAGTGGGAATTGTTACCTTCTGTCTCTAAAGCCTTAATACACATCTCTTACTAAATCAATTCTCATTGTTTCACTTTGACATTACTGTAAACAGATTTGTTTTACTGGTTTTTATTGCTAATGCTCACAGGAAATTGATATAGATAACAGATAGGTCTTGTTTCTGGCAACTTCATCTTTAAAAGTTTCTTGAGGATCTCTAGGTCTTCATTGTTTGTAGAAAATACAAGGATCAAATCATCTGTGAAGACAGATGACCTAATTTCTTCTTATCCAGTATACATGCTGTTTCTTTCATGCTCCTCGCTAATTGCTCTGTAGACATGGTTAATCAGCATCTTTCCGTTGCTCCTATCTTAAGGTAAAATATTCAGTCATTCAGAGCATTTACCACTATGCTAGTTGTGGGTTTTCACCTCTGGCTGAAGAAACAAGCTTCTATTTTATTTTGCGATTTTTTTTCTTTTGCTATTGCTATTAATCATGAAGGCTCCTAAATTTTATCAAATGCTTTTTCTGCCTCTTCTAACAGATTTATGTAGATTTATGCCTTCATTCTAATACTACATTGCCTGATTTTTCTATATTAAACCAACTCAACATTCTTAAAATAAATCCCATTTTCTCATTGTGTATAACTCTTTGTACATGTTATTGAATTTGATGTTACTATTATATTAAGGCTATTTTAATATAATATTTATTTTTATATATTGTCTGTATTTATAAGAGATATTGGTCTGCGGCTTTATTGTATATCATTGTCCAGTTTTAGGATTAGGATAATGCAGAGAATGATTTAGTAACAATTCCTGCCTCCTCATTTGTGGTGGTGGTGGTGGTTTACATAGAATATTGCTACTTATTCATCTTTAAATATTTGTTAGAATTCTTCGTAAAGTCTCACATTTCTGAACTTTTCTGTGGGACTATTTTTGTTTGTTTGCTTGCTTGCTTGCTTATGATTTTTGTTTTTAAATTAGTAACTCAATTTCTTTATCCATTATGTTTAGATCTCATCTTTTCCCTTCATTATCATAGTACATTTTCTCCTGCTATACAGAATACCACATACTTAGTAATTAATATTAAATTTTAATTTGGCTTATACTTCTGGAGTCTTAGAAAACCAGGATTCAAGTCTGGTAAAGACTTTCTTGTTTAGTGACACAATGGGGGGAAAAAAAGAAGTGATCAAACTGACAGTCTCAAGCCCTTGCACATAAAATTAATCTATTAGTGACCATGGAATTTTTATGACCTAAACACCTCCATCAGAGCACACCTCTATCAGATCATACCTCCATCAGACCACGCCTCCATCAGACCACACCTCCATCAGACCACACCTCCATCAGACCACACCTCCATCAGAGCACACCTCTATCAGATCATACCTCCATCAGACCACGCCTCCATCAGACCATGCCTCCATCAGATCACACCTCCATCAGACCACACCTCTATCAGATCACACCTCTATCAGATCATACCTCCATCAGACCACACCTCCATCAGACCACGCCTCCATCAGACCATGCCTCCATCAGATCACACCTCCATCAGACCATGCCTCCATCAGATCACACCTCCATCAGACCACACCTCTATCAGATCACACCTCCATCAGACCATGCCTCCAATCAGAGCACACCTCCATCAGAGCACGCCTCCATCAGACCATGCCTCCATCAGACCACGCCTCCATCAGACCACACCTCCCTCTAGAGAGGGATTCCAAGACCTGCTGTAGGGCACACATTCAAACCTTTTAAGTCTCATTCTTTCACTTGTTAAGATGGGGCTAAAAAGAATGTCTGTTTCACTTCTTTCACCGTTAATGAGATTACACGCAGATGTTGCAAAGCACACAAATACCACTGGACGTTCCTGAGAATCCAATACTGCAACAAGTGTATTAGCCATAATCATGCTATTTTGTAAGGATTCTCCATAATGATTAAACAAAGACAATTTCCAAAACCAAAGTAATTCGTTTTCTAAAATTGAAGTAGCCTGTATTACATTAGTCCATTCTTGTCCTCTTCACCTTCTGGTCCCAGTAAGGCTTGCCTCAAGAGATGCTTATCTACCACCTGCCATTCTCTAACGCACCATCCCTGTTTACTCCCAGCAAACCTTGAGACAAAAAAGGAAAGTTCCCACCTCTGATCCCCTCTCTTTTCCTACCCCATAATGTTTTCCTATACCAGCTGCTAAACAGATAATGGATTTTGATTCTTAAACCAAAGTCCTCTAGGTGGGTTTTTCTCTCAAATAAAAATCCCATATTGTCATTGAGTCAAGCCACATGTTGCAAGCTTGTCTTTCCTCCCAGGTGACCTTACAGAATGCATATGTAAATAGTCTGTGATACTATTTATGAAAGAATGGGAGGAATAGGGTTAGACAAGAAAAAACATAGCTCAGGTTTCACAGGCAGCCTGACATTTGAGAAGAAATACTGCCTACCAGCTATTCAATAGTATCTTATATCTGGAGAATTTGGAAGGGCCTTAATAATTATCCAAGCTGATGTCCCCCTTTAACAGATAACAAAGTGCACTCTATGGAAGGTCCACTGGCCTGCCCCAGGGCTTGTGGCAAAAAGTATGACCGATCAGATCACTTAAATAGCTGCACAATTAGAATTCAGACAGTGTTTCTAACCACTAATTATTTTTACATAGTCTTTTTTAAAAGATTTATTTATTTATTTATTTATTTATTTATTTATTTATGTTTATAAGTGCACCGTAGCTGTCTTCAGACACACCAGAAGAGCATATCAGACCCCAATACAGATGGTTGTGAGCCAACATAAAGGCAGCGGGGAGGTGGGAGTGGGATAGGGGGTTTTCAGAGGGGAGACCTGGCAAGGGGATAATATTTGAAATGTAAATAAATAAAATATCCAATAAAGGGGGAAATTTTTTTTAAAAAGTTATTTATAAACATCTTGCAACCTTAAAAATAATTGCTTGGCCTCTTTGGGCTTTGTAGAGTTTTCTTATGGAGGTTCACCAGAAAGGTCTGATGACTCTGGGCAGTACAGCAACAGATGGAGCGGCCCGAGTAAACAGTGATCCTCTAAGTAAGCTGCCTCCCTTTAGCTTCCTTAGCATCACTGGTTCAGGAGTTTGGGAGATTCTGTTGTGCCTCCCTTCTTCCTTGTTGCTGGCTGAAGGGCAACACAACTTATCCCCATCACCAGTCACCATGGTCATGGCGGTAACCAATGGCTCACGACTGATTTAAAAAAAAAAAAAAAAAAAATCTGCTTTGTGACCTCCCTTTGCCCTGCCGGAGGCAGGAGTTTACAAGTTAGCCAGCACCAGTGTCATTGGGCCTGCCTGTCACTGAAGGCCCAATCAGGAACTTGAGGGCAGAAGGCCTGCCAAGACAGGCCTGAACTTCCTCCGCAAAAGCTGTTACAAGGGCATGTAAGGGCCGGACAAGATGAACCTAGACAGTACGCCCCCATCCTTCATTAGGACAACACAAAGTTTCATTTACCAGTAGGAGTGGTGACTGTGGCCAGTCGCCGGGTGAGCAGGGAGGAGGAGGTGCAATTTCTTCTTTAAAAAATGTTTTTTCACTGAAAACCACTCTAGATAAACAAAACTGCTTCTACTGCTGCCGAGAGAGATTTCATAAATGTATCTCTTATTACTCTCTGTTCTCACTGTTCCTTGCCACATATAGGATCACTTGGCTTCAGCATGCCAGCCATCCCAAACTTAACCACTGGCACAGAGGAGAGACACGGGGTGATGGAAGTAACGGCAGTGGGTTGCCCAGAGGGTCTTTGACTGAGGAACCACCGAGTCTCTGGGTTTGCGGTCCTAAGCATCGGATTTTCAGTGTCCCACAGGACCTCGACCATTAGGAAAGGTGTTCCAAGGGTGCACAGACACTTTCAGGACCATTCAGGAGGCTGCTGTCCAGACGCCACCCTACTCTGCCCACACCTATATGGAACATGTGCCAGAGATGCACAAGCTCCCAGGGCCATCAGTTTCCAGCTAATAGAAACCGGAGCTCCAGCCATGGAGTCAATAGAGAGACCAACAGAGACTCAGAAACTTCCACCAGCGACCTCATTCAGGCTGTCAGCTCACCCCTTGTCTTCTCCCAACTTATGCCAAGAAGTCAGGCCAGAAGGACTGAGAAAGACGCTGCCATCCTACCTGAAGCTCAAGAGAAAGGCTGGGGTGGGGTCCTGATACCTGACCCTGCATCAGGCTATAGTGACTGTGGAGTAGAGTCAGTCTGCATATATAACCATATAATGCCCTGGGAGTCCAGTGTATATAGAGGAGAATGGACACTCAGGATTGCCCTCAAGTTTAAGACATGTAGTCTTTTCCATTTGTGCAGCTGCCCCTGTCCACTACGGCTCTGTCCCTTTCAAATATGTCAGTGCTTCCTTCTGTAGGAATTCTGGTACAGCTTCCATGCAGTCCCTCCTCCCCATCCACTCAGATTAGATTCTCAAGGATGTACAGGGGCTTCCAGGACCAACTCCACATCCAGGACAAGGGGCCCATCCTCTGCTGACACTTGTCTGCCCTTCCAGAGATGGATTCCTGGCGTGGGTGCACTAACAAGCTAGGCAGAACAAGCCTAACCAAAGGCCAATCTGGTGATGATAGCCTCAAACGCCTTCTGTAATTGTCAGGCCCTACCATAGGCTCTGAGGCCATAGCGAAGAATCCCATCATGCTCCTCTTCCACGTGGAAAAAAAAAGTTCTAAATATGAGAAGTACAAAAGTCACCCCGATGAGTTGAAGACATTTTGAAATGCTTTCTGTTACCAATTATTAGTTTGGGTCAAGAGATCTCTTGACCTCCTGTGATGTGAAGTTTGTGAAGAAGTCCTTTCTAAGCCCATCTGTCTCCTTTCACCAGGTCTGGGCACATTGCACTCTGTTGGAGAGGTTCTGGTACATAGTGACATTTTAAAAACAACCCCCTAGAAGAAGTTAGAAAAGGACTAGAGAGGCAGACGTAAGGAGCCTTGTATCAGTTCCATCGTAGTTTCTGGCTACTCAAAGAACCACAAGAGATATTTCAGAAACTTGTGTATTGTCACTGACACCAGATATGGAGAAATACTGTCCTAAAAGGGTGTAGGGTGATTCTCAACCTTCCTAATGCTACAACCCTTTAATACAGTTCCTCGTGTTGTGGTGACCCAACCATAAAATTATTTTCTTGCTACTTTATAACTGTAACTTTTCTGCTGTCATGAATTATAATGTAAATATCTGATATGCAGGATATCTTATATGCAGCCTCTGTGAAAGGGTCAGTTGACCCCCAATGGGGGCATGATTCACAGGTTGAGAGCCACTGGTCTAGGGCCATTTTTAATGTTCAGTAGTCCCATCTTCCTGAATAAGACCAGGTCTTCATGTGTGAGAATATTAACAGTGGGGGGAGGGGGAGAAGAAACAAAAAATGAACAGGGAATGAAGGGAGAAGCTTATGTACAAAAATAGTAAATTAAAGAGATGGAGAGTAAATAATACAGTCAGAGTTCTGCTCTCCTTTCCCACATCTGAACATTCGGACCTATCAAAGGCTTCCACTCAGAACTGGTTTGATTCATGGTAAGGGTTTGGTAGATTATTTTCAGACTCTAATTCCACCCATACCTCTGAATGCTGATGTTTCAAGTCTCCTACCCAGGTAATAAGGAGGTGAGTCTGTGATCTTGGGTTCCTTTGTAGCCATGAAGTCTATGATGGTAACTAAGAAGAGATGACCATACAGCATCCAGTAGTCCACTCCATCTCTTGTTCTTCCAAGAACATTGCCATTGTTTCCTCTGTTCTGGGATACTGACATCATTCCTGCCCATTCTCCCTCCTCCCTTGCTTTGTTCTCCTCTTTCTAATCGTGGTATTTTCCAGCCCCGTGGCTGTCAAAGAGTAGAAACAAGCAACAGTAGTAGCCTTTCTCTCTCTCCAGGTAATCAGTTAACCAGCCAGTCAAATATTTTGAATAGTTTCAATAGTCAGGGTCAGATATAGCAACTACCTGCATTAGATAAGAATCAACACACTCTCAACACTTGATAGTTAGCACCACCTTGAAGCAGTTTGTTTCAACTGGCAAGGATGCAGCTCTCTCCTACTCCAGTTCTATGGTTTACAACCATAGCCACTAATCACAGCAACCACCAGCTCTTCAGCCCTATTTCATAATTGAATCCATAGCCATCTTTTTAGAGTTTTATTTATTATTCATTCTTTGTGAATTTCATTCACATTTACAATGTATCATGACTATAGCCCCATTCTGCTCTCTAGGTTCTCCTAGACTCCCGTGCCACATGCCCCTCCCAAACTCATGTTTTCTTCTTACATCCCGTTGTCTTAAGTTATTTTTCTATTGCTGTAACAAAAACACCATGACCAAGACAACTTATAAAAAAGAGATCTTAATCTCAGACTTATGTGAACTGTGCCTGTAAGGGCAGATCAAAGGCATGAGGAATGGTGCTGTGGGGGCAGGAACATCTGAGATCTTACATCTTAAAATGCTGATTGTCCTACCCTCAAGAGTCTTCAACTGCAAAGTGCCTCAGCTTAGGGTTTTTGTGAGTCACTTTCCATCTATCCTGGATTTTGACTGGCTTGTTACAAACTGGAAGGGAAATCTACAAATGAATATATCAATGTATACTCAAATATTTTCTCTAGCAAGGAAAAAGTGATGGTCCAGAGAAAAGAAGGAAAATTCATTTTTTTATTGTAAACTCTTAGCCACTAACTCACAGCAATCTCATCTGTCTTTCTCTTCCACCAGACATCACAATGTGTTGATTGGGCTTAATGAGGTCTTGCATGGAAAACACTTTGACCTGCTGATCGATCTTACCAACCCACACCCATTTTGCTCTTTTGGTGGTTATAACAGTTCCAACCCCATGTCACATCTTCACTACTTTCTTCACAATTCTTAAATTCTGTCTTTTCAGCTTCTGTGAATTTAACTAATTCTTTCCTTGGATATGTTAATTTCAGAAATTAAAGGATACTTATGGTACAAATTTCAGAAGAGTTTACAGTAAAAATGAATTTGCCTTTTTCCTTTCTCTGAACTATCACTTTTTCCTTGCTAGAGAAAATATTTGAGTATGCATTGATATATTTTTGTAGATTTTTCTTCCAGTTTATAACAGAACCTAGAGTATAATGCTGATGTGTGGCTTTTAATAGAATTTAATCAATAATATATCAATATGAAAAGAGGTGGGTCTTACAAGATTATATTGGAACTGAAGATCTTCCTCCTCTTCATGACACTGTATTGTGTGTGTGTGTGTGTGTGTATACATACATATATATGGTTTCATTGCTATGAACAGACACCATGACCAAGGCAAGACTTATAAAAAAACATTTAATTGTGGCTGGCTTACAGGTTCTGAGGTTCAATCCATTATCATCAAGGTAGGAAGCATGGCAGCATCCAGGCAAGCATGACAGTGGGGGAGCTGAGAGTTCTTCATCTTGTTCCAGAGGCAAACAGGAGAAAGCTGCCTCCCAAGTGGTTAAGAGGAGGGTCTCATTGAACAGTGACACATTTCCTCCAAGGTCACACCTATTGCAACAAGGTCATGCCTCCTAATAGTGCCACTCCCTAGGCCAAGCATATTCCAACCACCACCCTGGAATAAACAAGCCTATTACCTTACTAGTCATATAAAACTATAGCACAAATAATTATACATGGCACATAACACAGTACACATTTGATAATGATCATAAATAACTATATTATTAGTTTATGTATAGGTTACCTTATACATTATAATGTATAATGTGTAAAACTAGACTAAAAACAATGACAAATTACATATATCTAATACATGCTATCACAGAGTATACATTCCTATTGCCAAAGGGAGGGGTGAGGGCATAGAAAGAAAGGACTGGAGCACAACAGACCGAAATTACAGGACAAACATCAAATCCTGAAGTTCCATGTGTGACACCTGGGGCTTCAGTTCAAAGGGCTTAGGTGACTTCACCACTCCAGTTCTGCTACCTTCAACATTACATTTCTCTCCCTTGGAATGATTCCACTCCTTGTATACAACTCTTTTTGGCAGATATCTCACAGTGTTGGCATCTCCAACATCATGAGGTATATATGGCAACCATGGCTTTACCTTCACAGGTTCACACAATGGGCTCTCAGGGCCTCCTCATAAAGACTCAGAGGCTACCACATACTGCATGACTTCAGCAAATATCTGAAACAATAGAGGAAGAATCCAGGACCCCTTTCAATCTTGCAACTTTTTTATTTCCAAAACCAAGTAGATGACACTGTCAAGTTCTGCTGACAACTCAGGATGGAGCCTGCTGCCCCCTTGGATAACATCAGCAGCTTCTGTATGCTGAAGCCAGTGAAGAAAGCTTCCCCAGGTAACTGCTTTCTGGGAGCATTTACACTCTGTCCTTTCCTGGGTTGAAGCCTGTGTGGGTGAGGTCTTGCCTTCAGGGCAGTGCAGAATGAGAGTCTTCTCTTCAATGTAGCTAATCTCTCTAATGATTACAGCCTCTCACTTTTCAGCACATGCCTTGACTTCACTCTTAAATTCACTATTGCTTTCCTCTGCGAGCTTTGTTTGTTTGTTTGTTTACTTTATTCTGCCCTACATGGTGCTCTTTCTCATTATACGTCTATGTAAGTGCGATCAGCAACATTTCCACAGACTCAATGATATAGCATCTTGAAATTTCAACCATCAAACAAACTATTACTGTAAAATTCAGTTTTATGCAATTTCTCAGGACATAAGTACAACACAGCCAGATTTATTGCAAGAATATAATTAGAATAGACCCTAGCCCAGCTCCTGTTAGAGCTCCTGCTCTCCTCTGAAACCTCATGAACCAAATCACCATGCTCTGGACATTTCTGGCTCCCAATAGAAAGACCCAATAGGGTCTGTTCACATATTTCAAGAGTTTTTTAAACCAAAATTTTCATACTGTTTCACAAACTTCTCATGAATCAATTCCAAAGTCAGGTTTATCGCCTCAAAGACCCTACTTCCAGGACTAATTTCTGTGTTATTTTCTTTTCTGTTGTCATGATAAAATACCCTGACAAATATATTTTGTCTTACAATTCTAGAGGGGATAAAAATCCATCATGAAAACAAGGCATGACTGCACAAGAATGAGGCTAATCTGTCATACTACATTATCAGGAAGTGGGGTCACCCTCAGTGATGCACTTTATTTCAGCAAGGCTCCACCTCATAAATGTGCCATAGCCTTCTGTAAACTAAGGTCAATTTATATGTATTAGGCTTTAACCAAAACCATTTAAAACTAAAATGTAAAAACAAAACAAAAAATGCTTATAGCATATTTAAAAAGTAGTTTTGTGTAACTTTTGTGTATTTGTATTTTAAACTAAATGATGTTAGGTTGCAGACATGGGACAAGAGTGGGAGGTGCATATTTAACACACCAAAGTGGATCTGACCTTTAGGTTCTCCCAGCAATCCTCAGTCATTACCTGGCAGACCCTGCCCTCTGCCCTAAACTTTCCAGCCCAGGGGCTGTGCTTCCCCTCTCCCAGAGGCTCTTTCCTATATAATCCAGACACTTGGTGCATTCTCTCTCTCTCTTTCTCCTTCCCTCCCTCTCTCCCTCCATCCCTCCCTCTCCCTCTCTGCATTTTCTCTTTCCCTGAACATGCTCGTTCTTTCTTTCTCTTCCTCCCTCCTTATGTATTCTCCCATGGAGAATAACTTATCAAGTATTACAAGAGTCCAAACATTTTTTTTAAAAATATGTATCATTTTATTATGTTTCATGTGATGCAAAATATCTACAATAAAATAAAATCCAATTTCTCCAATGGCAACGAAGTGTCTGATGCACCCCTGAAACGATCAATCCAGGAAGAACAGCAAAGCGGCCAGCCACTTGCAATGCACTATCATCAAATATTGGACAATCTTACCTCCGTAACTTCTTTCATTACAAAGATAGAACATGTAACTTTATCCAGCATCTCTCCAAACATTTTTTAATTCAAAGTTTATAAAATACAATTTTTACAGCATATGAAAGCTAATTATCACAAAAGACAGAAAATATTTTAAAATAATTTAGTATGCTGTCCCTCCACTTGTCTGCCATTTGGTGACATGAGCAAGGGAGAAATGCCCACCCCTACCAATCACGCCTTGCCACCTGTGGCAGGCAGAAGAGTTAGCTCAGGCAGTCATGAGAGCAGAAAAGTTGGCTTCCCTCTCACTAGCTGCAGCTTTCAAGAAAACAGGCCCTGCATCTTGCCTGGGCAACACAGTAGAGCTGACCCTGGATTGAGGGTCAGCCAGGCCCTAGGGCATGAGAGCAAGAGAGCTGGTTCTGCCCCTTAACTCCTGCAGTGTTGGGTGAACTAGCCACCTCTGTGCTGGAGAGCTCGCCCTGGTGGTGTGAAGAACACCTGTGGGCCTCAACTCTCAGCTCAGGTTCAGATCCAGGCCTTTGAGTTGGCCCACCCTAACACCTACCCCATCTTTGAACTGCTGGAGGGTGTGAAAAGACTAGCCCTGCAGATCTAAAGCTGCAGAAGCTCCATGCCACAAGGCAACAGCAGGGTATCTGAAGGACTCCTGGTGAAGAACCAGTGTTGATAGTAGCTGACAGCTGAGTTCTTGGACCAGACTCATGATTCATTGAAATGAAGATTTGCAAGTAAAGAAGTGAGAACAAAAAGGTGTGTGATGGGATACACTGTGACACAGGACAGCTACCAAAACGGGTTTTTTTTTCTCTCCTGGGAAAGTAGCAAGGAAGAGGATGATTATGAAGGTACAGGGAGATGAGTGGAATTGGGGTACACACATACAAAAAATAAATAAAAAGTTAAATAATAATATTTTAGCATGTCCATGTGTGCAACATGTAGAAGGTCTCCAGTAGTGTACAAGAGGCTCTAGGCCTGCACATTCACCTCCCACTCACTCCCTGATTTGCCCAGAGTAGCAATCCTGTCAGCACCTTGCTTACTAAGTGTCTTTACAGATATGCCTTCTTAAATCCTTTGTGCTGTGTTTACACTGTATCTGTTCTATGGTTAGCCTGTATGTTTTATCTTTTTTTTCAATTTTAAAAATGTTTAGCAATTTTCATTTGGGGCTTTTGCAAAATTTTTAAATAATTTGCTTACATTCTTAAAAATGCTTTATGTTTTTCATTAATTTTATTGGATATTTTCTTTATTTGCATCTCAAATGTTATCCCCTTTCCCACCCCCACCCCCGCAGAAACCCTCTATCCCATCCTCCTTCCCCGTGTATCTATGAGTGTGTTCCTCCACCCAACCACCCACTCCCACCTCCCTGCCCTCAGTTCCCCTACACTGGGACATCTATCCAGCCTTCATAGGACCAAGGACCTCTCCTCCCATTGATGCATGACAAAGCTATCCTCTGCAAAGTGTGCAGCTAGAGCCATGTATACTCCTTTGTTGATGGCTTAGTCCCTGGGAGCTCTTGGGGGACTGATTGGTTGATACTGTTGTTCTTCCTGTGGAGTTGCAATCCCCTTCAACACCTTCAGTCCTTTCTCTAATTCCTCTATTGGGGACCCCATGCTCCGTCCAATGGTTGGCTGCAAGCATCCATCTCTGTATTTGTAAGGCTCTGGCAGGGCCTCTCAGGGGACAGCCATCTCAGGCTCCTTTCAGCATGTACTTCTTGGCATCCACAATAGTGTCTGGGTTTGGTAACTGTATATAGTATGAATCCCCAGGTGGGACAGTCTCTGGATGACCTTTCCATCAGTCTCTGCTCTACACTTTATCTCCATATTTGCTCCTGTGAGTATTTTGTTCTCCTTCTAAGAAGGACCGAAGCACCCACACTTTGGTCTTCCTTCTTATTGAGCTTCATGTAGTCTGTGAATTTTATCTTGGTTATTAATTTTTAAAGTTAATATTGGAAACAGGTTTCATTATGCCATTTTCATGTATGTGTCATTATACTTTGTTCTATATGTCCCCTTCTCCCTGTGTCCTTCTCTGTACCCCTTCTCAGTCAGTGCCTCCCTGCCCCAGACAGCACCCCCTTCTGCTTTTAGGTCACTCATGTCCCATAACTCTCTGTTCCCCAGATCCTTAAGATCTCTTCATTCCCTTCTCATCATCTTCTGTCTAGTTTGCTCACACAAATGCTATTCAAGCATGCATGTGTACACAATAACTTTATTCTGAGTTCCATATATGAGAGAAAATGTGCAATATTTGTCTTTCTGAGCTTGGCTTATTTCACTCCACATAATGATGTCCAGTTCCCTCAATTTTTCTGCAAAATACTGTGATTTCATTTCTCTTCATGGCTGAGTAACATTCCATTATATATTTGCCACATTTCTGTATTCATTCTATTGATGGACTTATAGACTACTAGACTACCTCCATGTCTCACTGTTGTGCCTAGTACAGCCATGAGCACAGATATAAAGGTACCTCTGTGGTCTGTTCACTTAGTCTTCACTGTTTATGCAAGGGTGAGAGAGTTGGCTCATAACAGGAGTTCTACTTTGAGACAAGGTCTCTGGGTTATCTCCTTCACCTGTAGACCATAGAGCTCTGCAATGCTGGGACTGTTCAGGGCAGCCATGCTCAGCTATTTTTAGTTCTTTTGTGAAACCTTAGTACTGATTGTTACTATGATGTAAACTTTTTATTCTGACAGCCCAGGCCCTGCTTCTTTGCCTCAGAAGCTTAGAACCTTAAGGTCAAAGGCGCTCCACAGACATGCAGCATCCCTGCCCCTAGAAGACCTGGGATAGACTCAGGAACCTACCCTACCCCCACCTACATGCCTCATGGGAAGCATAGCTGGACCAAAATCTTTGACAAATGGTTTTAGTGGTAATGAACCCCATCCTAAAAGCCTTTTTCAGATTGGTTCCTTTCTTTATTCTGATCTGGAAGGTGACCCAAGAAAAAACAAGACATCTCTATAGGAACTGAGAGATTGACAAGAACAGAAACTGAGACTCCACCTACCTCTGGTGAAGAAGGTGCTGTTTGACCACTTGACCCTGCAGCAGCCAAGCAACAAGTGGTGGTAGAGAGGAAAGCATCTTTTAAGTATTTTTGTATTTGTCCTAAGACATTCAAAATAACGTTATGGTAGGGGGTCACCACAATATAAGGTTTTGAAGGGTGGCAATGTGTTGTGTGTAGCTTTGCTACCCTGCCTAAGCTCCAGGAATAGGCCATGCTTCTCTAAAGCATTTTTTTCACTCAATCTCCCTTACTTCTCCCTTCTGTGGAGCTTAATATTTCTATATACTTAAGAACATCTAAACAATTACTATTATACTCACTTCTACTTTAAAAACAATGGAATTAAATTTTATTTATCCCTATATTTTGATTATCTGCTTGTAGGAATCAGGCAGTTTTTTCTGTCTGGCTCTCTGCCTCAGAGCAGTCATCCTGCGTCTTTTCACAGCAGAAGATCTGTGAGCTAAGGCTTTCCCTGTGTTCCTTTGTTTAAGTTTCCTGCACACTGGAGCCATCACATGACTCACTCTGCTCAGCTTAATAAGAAAACAATTCTCCCCTCTTCCTAGACCTTTATCACTGTGTGTGTGATCAGTCTGAGAACTCCTAAATGAATAGTGGATTCTCGACTTCCACATTGGGTGCCATCTGTTTCATGTAGCTTTGCTGCCCTGCCTAAGATCTGGGAAAGGGCCATGCTACCAGCCCCTATCCAGCTTCCCTTGAATTTACAGATAAAGGACACAGACACACACAGTTATTCAATTTCTACTTGCCTTTGACACAATTGCTGGGTGCTGTTTATCTCCTGCCTGGGAAAGAGTGCCATTATCAATATTCTTATCTCCACACCTCAGTTGTATCCAGTGCCTGCTAAACACCCTTTACCACCTGCCTGTAGGAGCAGCCTGTGTGGCTACTCCATTTGAGATCTTACATGACTGGTCACCTTTTCTCCATCAGAAGCATGGTGAACTCTCCCCCCCTTCCCTCCCCTCTCCCCTTCTCCCCCCCCCCCCCCTTGTATCTGTCTCTTGCCTCCAGGGACCTGTAAGTCCTGCCTATTCCTTCTACCTAGCAATTGTCCCATGACTTTTTTACTGACAGATCAAGAACCAATTGGGGAACAGGACCTTAGCATCAGAACCATTCCTTCAGCAATGTCAAGGAGGTTGAGAACCACTGCCCCAAGAAACCCTAATCAACCCATAGGTGTTTGATCATTGAGAGTAGTTACTGAAAAGGTAATTTTCTTTTCATCATTAGAGTGCAACAAACTAGTAAAAAGTAATTTTTAATTCAATAGCAACAGCATGATAATTTTGAGTTTACTTTCTCATTAAAAGCTGTTTATGAGTTTACTTCTCTTAGTGAAAAGCCTATCTGCTCTAGGAAAGGAATGGTCTTGTGGTTCTTACATTTGAAACACCCTGAGCCCTTAGGGCTATTGTTAGAATTGGAGCTTTTTTTTTTTTCTTTTTAGTGCCTACAATTTACTGCTTATGAAGAGACACCATAACCAAAGCAGTTTATAGAAGAAAGCATTTAATTTGAGGCTTGCTTATAATTTCAGGGAGTTAGTCCATTATCATTGTGGTGGGAGCATAGTGGCAGGCAGGAAGACACCAGATCAGTAATTGCGAGCTTACATCCTGATCTGTAGCCAGGAAGCAGAGAAAGATTGAGCCTGGTGATTGCTTTAGAAATCTCAAAGCCTACCACCAGTGACACATCTCCTCAAACTGGGCCACACCACCCAATCCTTCCCAACAGTTCAGCTAACTTGAAACCAAGCCTTCAAACATATAAGGAGGCCATTGTCATCAAACTACCACACTCAGATACTTATTTTAAGGCCTGGTGGTGGCAAGGTCTGTGAGCCTGTTGGGAAGCTCCATGAGGGATAGCAGATAACTAAGAATCAGTTTTGAAATTTTCTTATTTAAGAATCTCCAATAGTTAAACATTTTTAAAGCTTTTAAGTTTATATAAATAAAACTAAGCACTTTTTAAGCATTATATATTTATCATCAGAGAAGCATTATGTCCATCCTTTGCATCCAAAATTATTGAAAAGCCAGAATATTTTTAAGGTGAAATCTGAGCGTATTGCTATAGATGGGCCAGCCAGGCAACCTCAGGGAAGAGCAGGAAGAGATCTGTTTACTGATGTAGCAGGAAGTGAAAGGACTGCTGTCCTGCACCATGAAAATGGCTACTGGAAAAGGAGGCCCTTTAGGAACTGTGCATATATGGTGTTCCCAAAAATGAAAGTTTGCAGGTTTGCTTTAGTGTTTTTGTTTCAACTTCTTTAAGAAATTTTCTTAACTGTTGTGCTTTCCTGTGATATTTGGGGGACAAAGAAAGTGAAAAAGCAGCCACTTTAGGGAAAGCTGAGCTCTTTCTTTGTGACAGGATTCGAAGTAGAATCAGGCTGGTCTTGATAAAGAAAGAGAAATAAGTAAATAAGAGAGTTAGGGCTGGAAGGGAACTTATAGAGCATGGATCCCTGCTCCTAAGATTGACCAGATCAGACCAGCCTAAGATGCCCAAATTTCCCTTCATCTCGTCAACTTTCACCACTCTAGCCAGACAAAGTGGGATCCTTGGGGAGATTCAGAGCTTCTGTCTCTTTTGGCAACTGCAACATCCAAAATTCGCATCCCCAACAAAGGATCATCCAGATGTGCTCCTATGAAGGAGGGCTACTCTTTCCTCACATCTGGTGCTCAAAAATGCTTAAACTAAGTCATTAAGGATTCCTCACACAGTGTGATAAATTCCTCACATGAGGCACCAAAATGTTTTAGCTTGAATGCATTAATACTAAACTTAGAGTCAGGAAGCTCCACCCATCACAGGACCATAACTGAGGAGCTATGAACATGATTGGCCCTCTGGTGGGCACGTTTAAAAGTGCAACCTACTTTCTGCCTGAAAATCCTAAGGCTGAAAGTGCAATTTGAAGTCATTTCCAGCCCTTCTTTTCATTTGACACATATCGTATGGCTTTGCATATATCACATGTTAATAATAAGCCTTTTTGGTCAGGACAATATCTCCATGCTACAACCTCTCTGTGTTTCAGTTTTCTCAACCAAGGCAGCATCAATTCACACCCAGAGTTCATACATGGATACACAAGATGGCATTTGTCAAAACTGTTTTCTGGGTCAGGATGCACTGCAGACAGAGCTTGTATAGAAAACATTACCCACTCTTTCTGGCCAGATGGTATGAATAGGACACTGTCCTGTGAATTTACAAAACATTATATAGTATGGAAATCTATGTTTTTCTCATATACAAAAGAGTTTTCAGTAATAATGGGATAATTGCTGGGTGTCAGTTTCATAGAACTTTATAGTTTACTACTCACGATTCCCAGCAGATGCTGATGCAACAATATTTGTTGAGTGTTTAGTTTGGTCCCTGATGGGTGCTGCATGCTGAAGACACAGAGACTGACAAGAAAGTCCTCAGGCCTGGGAGCTTTTAGTCAAATAAGGACAGTTCTAGCCTCTGATGTGTTTGGAACATTTACAACATTGGGCAGTGAGCTAAACATCTTTTGAGAATGGTCTCATAAAATTCTCATTCAAAACATATTACATACAATCTATTACCCAGATTCTTCTGTGTTGTTTTGTTGTGGTCACCTTGTGAAACAGTCTCATATAGCCCAGGCTGCCCCCCCTCACTCCCTGTAACTGAACCTGGAACTATTCCACGTGCCTCCACTCTCCTCCCAAGTGCTAGAGTTACAGGCATGCACCCTCATCATCGTAAGCTTCTTAGCCTGTGGGCTATGACTCCACAGGTAAAATTCTGGCAATTGTAAAAGGTTTCTAGACACAAGATGACCAAGAAAAATCAAGGTAAAACATAATGAATCAGAGGTGTTCTGACAGTGCTGGTCCTGCAACCACACTGCAGTTTTCATTTCTAAGCACATAACATGCACACTTTGTCCTGCTATGGCACACACCACCATGCCACACGGAACCAGAAAACACTCCTTGAGATTCCTCAGCTCTGAGTACAAACGTGCCCAGCAGAGGGCCAACAATGTTCATAGCTCCTCAGTTAAGGTCCTGTGGTGGGTGGAGCTTCCTGACTCTAAGTTTATTCTTAATGCATTCAAGCTAAAACATTCTGTGCAGTGTTTTCATGGTACATACATAACACTTTCTGATGCATGCAAGCACAGCCAAACTAATACTTAGCATTTTTCTTCCACTATTCCTTAGCACATGAGCGTCAGATAGTCAAGCTTAGCTTCCGTAGTGCGCTGCATTAGATCGCCTAACTTCTAAGATTGCTCTTTGAGTTGTTTGCTTAAGTTTCATAAAGAGAACAACAAAAATAACCATCACCAGCAGCAGCAGCACCACTACCACCACAACAGCAACTGTTAGTTGAGCCAGGCATGGTGGCATATGCTTGTAGTCTCAGTACTTGAGAGGCAAAGGCAGGCTGATCTGTGCAACTCAAGGCCATCATGGTCTACGTGTTGAGTTCCAGACCAGTCATGGTTACAGTGAGACCCTATCTCAAAATAGTCCTTAACATACTTCTGCCACTTTTGTTCTGCATATTTATGTAAAGAAGCATCCTTGGCATTAACAATTACAAATTAATAAAAATTTCAGCCAGAGAAGAAAGGATGGACCATCTAGAGACTGCCATATCCAGGGAGCCATCCCATAATCAGCCTCCAAACGCTGACACCATTGCATACACTAGCAAGATTTTGCTGAAAGGACCCTGATATAGCTGTCTCTTGTGAGACTACGCCGGGGCCTAGCAAACACATAAGTGGATGCTCACAGTCAGTTATTGGATGGATCACAAGGCCCCCAATGGAGGAGCTAGAGAAAGTACCCAAGGAGCTAAATAGATCTGCAACCCTATAGGTGGAACAACATTATGAACTAACCAGTACCCCGGAGCTCTTGACTCTAGCTGCATATGTATCAAAAGATGGCCTAGTCGGCCATCACTGCAAAGAGAGGCCCATTGGACTTGCAAACTTTATATGCCCCAGTACAGGGGAACACCAGGGCCAAAAAGTGGGAGTGGGTGGGTAGGGGAGGGGGGGGAGGGTATGGGGGACTTTTGGGATAGCAGTGGAAATGTAAATGAGGAAAATATCTAATAAAAAAAATTTCAGCCAAATCTAAAGACATCAAAGATGCTCTGTGCCCTGCTATGCCAAATATTCTCCCAAGGTTTAATTCTTTATGTAAAAATAAACAAGCATGCTGTATAGTGGTAGTACACACCTTAAATCCCAGAACTTGGTGGGCAGAGACAGGCAGATCTCTGAGGATCCTGGGCCATCCTGATCTACAGAGTAAGTTCCAGGATCACCAGAGCTACACAGAGAAACCCTGTCCCCCACCAAAAACAAGAAAAAAAAAAAAAAGAAAAGAAAAGAAAAGAAAAGAATCTACCTCATTAGTGTTTGAATTTGCTTTTCTCCTAAGTAAATAGTAAAATGTGTATACTAAATAACTTTAAAATAAACTTTGTTTTCTATTCATAAATGTTTGGGTTTATGCATATTTTATGTACCTATATGTCTGCAGTCATAGAGTTCTCAGGTAAATGGAGTCATGAAGGGAAAGCCTAAAGAAGCCTTCATGTTACCCTGCTTTCAAGATGTGGCCACTGGAACTTGGAAGCCCTTGATGCAGCAGGCAGCCTTCTGGGGTAACACTTTTACTGCACACAAAATTTTTACTATTTTGTAATTGCCAATGCCAGGAACGCTTCTTTACATAAGTATGCAGAACAAAAGTGGCAGAAGTATGTTAAGGACTTTGTTTTGCACTGAAGATTGTAACCCACCTCCCAAGAAGATGCATTCTCTAAAGTCACTTGGAAATAACATTTTTAACACCTAAATATTGTTTCCTGTAGTGATTCAGTCCAGTTCTTCCTTCCAGCCTAATGCTCCCAGAAATAAGACTCAAACTCAAAATATGTTTACATATACCTTGGCCATATAGTTAGGCTCTACTCTGACTAGATCATAACTAAAATAGCCCAATTATTTTAACCTACAATCTTCCACTTGGCTAGTTACCTGTGATCAGGTACCATGTGCCCATCTCATCACATCTTCTGAGCCAAATATCCCACTTGGCTTTATCCTAAAATTCTTTCTCCTCCTGGATGTTCCACCTCCTATTTTCTGCCTAAGCCATAGGCCATTATATTTATTATTGACAGGTGTCACGTGCATGCAGACATAAGATATTCTCTATACAGTGTCTGTTTTTAAAATAAATTAATTCCTAATGTCTAAGAATTTGCATTAGTATTGCCCTTCAGTACCTGTGGGACTTGGATCAGGTGCCTATATAGCTGCAATACAAGAACACTGATGTTCCTTATATAAAATAATATATTTGCCTATAACTCATATATATATCAAATATTTTGATCTTGTCTAAATTAATATCTGGCATAATACAAATGCTATGTATATAATTGATTTGTTACATTCTTTAGGGAATAATAATAAGAAAGAAAGTCATCATGTTTAACAGAGATACAGCTTGTTTTAAATATTTTTCATCAATGATTGAATAAATGGATGCAGAAACATAGATAAAAATGGGTCAAACATAATTTGTAGTTTAGTGAGTGGGATCTAGGCTTCCTGGAGGTCACTGACTGTAGAAGTGTGGGCTTTGGTTCCTGATCCCAGTAGGATTCAGAAGGAATGAATGCATGTGGTCTGAATACATCTATTCCCATTTCTATGGGCAGTGATCAGCATGTTTCTGTCATATGAGATGATTACCCTAAACACCCAGGACAGGTGACAAGCATTCTGAAGAGCCATCCACAGCTCATCTGGATGTGAGTGTCCAGAGCACAGAATCAGCAAGATCAGTGATTCAGGAGGTCAAAGTTTGTTGAGTTCACAAAACTTTAGTGTTTTTTTTTTTTTTTTTTTTTTTTTGGAGGCAATTTTCTAAAACCACCTATTAATGCAGCCAACTTGGACTTGTAAGCTGAAGGCCTCACCCTTTCCCTTCTCTCAAGTCTCTGTCCAAGCAAAGGTGTCTCTGTTCATACTATCTCAAGTGATAGGTATGATGTTCCCCTACTAAACAAATACATTTGTCACAATACTGTATATACCACTTGGTTATCTGAAGCTAGACAGCAGGAACTTTCTTCGTTCACAGATGGAACCTGAAAGGTCTCAGATGTAAGTTCAAGAGCGACACTCAGACAGATTGCTGGGGTAAAGAGTTTATTAGAAGAGTTGTTAATGCCATGGACAGAGACAGACTAAACAACAGCATCGTGGAAGCTCCAAGGAAAGTTCAGGACCCAGCAGCAGAGTTAGACAGCGTGATACAGCTCTGCAGAGAAGAAATCATGGCCCGTGTGGAGAAGTGAGAATCTCTTAATACTTTTCAGCGGGTGAGGTGGTTTCCCAGCCTTTTGTCAAGCCTCTCTGATTCCCAGTCAGGGAAGGGGTGGAAACAAGACCTTTGCCAGTCAAAGTCCCTGTTTATCCTAGCAATCTGATAACCAGGAATCCACAGACAATGTCTCTGAAGGTTGCCTGTGACAGGGAAGGCTGCTGAAGGTCCTGTGACCTAACAGCAGTTGGGTTCTATGTTACATTCTTGTGGAACCCTGGTGCTTACACTTGTCTCTGGCATACAGTAGGTGCTCAGTAACTATCTGTGCGCTACTTCACGAAGGCTCAACCAACATTTTCCTAGTGCACTGTCTGCCTAGGACTTAGGACAATGTCTACACCATGCCTTTTTCTCTGGGTTTCCACAGTGAATCAGTCATGAGAATGCAACTGTGATAGCTAGGTTTCTGTCAACTGGACACGAGCTGGATGCTTCTGAGAGGAGAGTTTCAATTAAGAAAATGCTTCCATTAGATTGCGCCATGGGCAAGCCTGTAGGGCATTTTCTTAATTAGTGATTGATGTAGGAGATGTCCATTGTGGTGGTGCCATCCCTGGGCTGCTGGTTCTGAGGTCTAATAGAAAGCAGGCTGAGGAAGCCACGAGGAGCAAGTCAGTAAGCAATATTCCTACATAGCTTCTGCATCAGCTCCTGCCTGTAGTTCCTGCCCTGTTTGAGTTCTAGCCCTGACTTTTTTCACTGACGAACACGGGAATGTAAACCAAATAAGCCCTTTCCTGCTCAAGTTGTTTTTGACAACCTACTCATGGTGTTTCATCACAGCAACAGAAACCCTAACTAAGACAGCAGCAGTCTCCCAGGATGCACTTTGGCAGCTGAAAGCATACAGCATCTGTGCCCACTAAAACCTAGTATCTAGAGATGATGGACCACATATCACTGTCTACAGCCACACCTCAGACCCTACATTTGCTTGCTCCTGCCCTACTCCCTTTTCCTGTTTCTCACTTGGCCTTGTGTTTCTGGGAAATTACTCAACAGATATGCCTATTACTACATTTTCATTATGAAAGAATAGAATTTCACCCACAGAACTCATGTCTAAGGTCAGACTTGTGTTTTTCTCTGCAGTCAGATATGTCCATCTGTTTCTAATGGAGTGCTGCTGTGGGGGTTAAATCACACCTTACCAGCTTTTTCCTCTCATCATCTTTGCACAGTCCACACCCTCCAGCCTTGTTTTTCGGGTATATGTTGTGACTCCTGATGGTAGACAATTACTTGTCTGGTGCATTAGTTGGGTTTTGGTGGGTTATAAATAACACTTTAGAGAAAGGCAGAATAGTACACTTTATTTTGGTACATGTAAGACTGCTGTTATTACTGTTTTAAATCTGACATGGTAAGTTCATTCTATTGGTTGTGTTCCCTAGAGAATCCTGACTCAAACATGGCTGCCTTAGTCCACTGCCAAGGCTCTAGAGCTTGTCTCTCTGCCCTTAGAATCATCACTGATTTGTGCTTAGTCTTGCTGCTATGAAATTGCCTCAAGAGTTAGAATAAGTTGGATCCTGAAAACCTTTTTTTTTTAAAAGAGGCTAATATTTTACTACAATATTCACTGGCCTCAAACTGGATGGGTGATAAAAAAAAGTTTGGGCAAAGAAAATATTAACCTTTAATACTATGCAATAGCTGGACCTGATTTGTAGAAATCAAGGGGAATGATCTAAGGTGCCTAATATACAGACTTTTGTGGCTCTCTGCAGGATGGGGAAATCTAAGCTCTATAGAGCACACTGGCAAAAATGTTTCACATATGCACTCACTTCTGTGTCTCCTGTAACTCTCCTCAAAGGAAATGCCTAGCTTCTCAGGAATAACTAGAGCCCATTTTTCTGTTGAAGCACAAACCCTCATAGTACAAGAAGCTCAAAGGCTGTTCTGAGTCTTCCCACACCACCCAGGACAGCTGTTATCCACCAATGCCATTCTGAGGTCTGACTCAGAGTCTTGTTTCCGTTTTTTCTCTCCTGACTTTTTCTTTCAGATATTAACCAGAGCTCAAGACTTCTTTTAAACTCTGAAACTAATGCTTTGTTCTTTTTTACTCTCTCTTTTCTTTTCCGTATGGGAACTTCCCAAACCCCCATTCTCTGTCCCATTTCATAACAGGTTACTGTATTATTCTTATTGCCTTCCCAAATGGGTATAGACTTTGTCTCAGGACTGTTTTTCTTTTTATTGCTCAAAGACTATTCCTAAAAACTTAATAACCCAAATGACTATATTGACACAAGATCTTTCAATAAGATAGAAACTTCAGGCTCTACACGCTTAATTGTTGAAAATTCTATTCTTGATGGTTAACAAAGGAGACCTGAAGAGCCTACCTCTGACGTGACCATCTTACAGAACTGAAGGCATTTCAGACATACACTGACAAAAGACAGCCTCAGAAGGGCAGGCAGACTCAACTGGACCTTATGCTATCTCAGCTCATAGAGCTGTCCTAGCTCCTAAGGACTGTGCTCATTAAGTGAGCCTGCCTTCCTGGGAGAGGCTCATAGAAGATCCCTGACCTGCCCATTGGATTAACCCTTGAGGGAGTAGACAAGGACGTGTCTCCCCCTAGAGATAGATTCCATTATTTACAGGATCTTACTATGTACTCCATGTTGGACTCAAACTTTGTAGACCCTCTGGCTCAGCCTCCTGAGTGCAGGGGTATGCATGGTTTATCAAGTCTTTGACAGTTTTGACATACTCTAGGAAGTAATTGAACAGGGGCTTGGGTCATTTGGTCAGTGTGACCTTGAACTTCTGAAGGATAAGCTAAAGTATAGTCTGTATCTCTGGCTGAAGGGTTTAAGTGGGGCAGACATGCTGAGCACTGCAGAGTAGAGTGGTATTTGCTTAATAAACTTTAAGACCAGGAGAGCTGACCACTTGCATGGATGTTGAAGCTAGTAGTATGACCATTTCGATCCATCCATCCTGCACCAGCAATTTCAGATTTTACATCCAGGTATCAAAATGAAGTGCATATTTCTGCCTTTCCAGATGGTTAGAGTGTCTTCCTTCCTGTCTTCAGTTACTCTGGCTGCCCTTGAGGAAGACTCCTGAGAATAACTTCAAAACAAATGGAAACATTGGTTTGTGATCTGCATATTCTAGGGCCCCCTCTCCCCAACAGCCAGTATTTATACAACTGTCGTACATTGCCTTCCCCCACCCCCACCTCTCTCTCTCTCTCTCTCTCTCTCTCTCTCTCTCTCTCGATTAGATTACAAAACTTTGGATGCAAGTTGCTGATATGAGCCTCTCTGAGGGTTTTGCTTTGTTTTGTGCTTCTTTGGAATAAAAAGAAGGAGGAGGTGGAGAGGAAAGAAAACCCAAACAAACAAACCAAACATAAGAGACAATGTCAAAATGCCTTTGGTTCTCTTATTTTAAATTGTTATTCAAGTTCAAAGTGGTTGCTTTGTTTCTGTGTGTTTTAGTTTTGTTTTATTTAATCCTCAAGTATCTGTTTGCCGGGGTGTTACATTTTTTCTTGTTATGGAGAGTGATGTGGAGTATCCACCAGCACACTACTTGGACATGGGTTTAAGCCAATAGGAAGTCTTTACTAGCCAGCTGGTAACTACACTGAGTGTTTGGGATCCTAGTGTAGCCCCTAAGCCTTTCTCCGAGCCTTTAAGTACAAAAACCATATTTTAGGTTGACACACTTCAGTTAACAAGAACAGTTCCCCAGAAGAGGAACTACAGAAGCCAAAAAGCAAGGTTAATAATTTAGAGGCTTTCCCAGGACTGTAGCCATTGATGGATTAGGTCTTTGTTTTCATTTTGGCAGATGGTGCTGCCCACTCCCTGAGATTAATGGCCTGGATGGTACTTCCATCACGGAGTCAGTTGTGCTAAGGTCTCAGAACATATTACAGTGAATGCATTTGAAAGGTCAATTGATGACCTCATTCTTAATAGCTGAGTAGTAGTATTCCATTGTGTAAATGAACATTTTCTGTATCCATTCTTCTGTCCTGGGACATCTAGGTTGTTTCCAGCTTCTGGTTATCACAAATAAGGCCACTATGAACATAGTGGAACATATGCCCCTGTGGCATGATGGGGCATCTTTTGGGTAATTCCCAAGAGTGATACAGCTTGTTCTACAGTAGATCTATTTAGAATTTTCTAAGGAACATCCAGATTGATTTCCAGAATGATTGTACCAGTTTGTAATCCCACCACCAATGGAGGAGTGTTCTCTTTCTCCACATTCTCTCCAACATGTGTTGCCACCTGAGGTTTTGATCTTAGCCATTCTGATTGGTATAAGGTATTCCACTCAGGGTTAACGAAGACATCCTGAGTTTTGCAGGCAAATAGATGGAACTAGAAAATATCATCCTGAGTGAGGTAACTCAGACCCAAAAGGGCATGCATGATATGTACTCACTGATAAGTGGATATTAGCCAAAAAATAAATAAATAAAAACTACAGAATACCCAAGATACAGTCCACAGAACTCAAAAAGGCCAACAAGTTGAAGTGCCCAAGTGAGGGCACCTCAGTCCCACTTGGGAAAGAGAAGAAAGCCATCACAAGTGGAGGGGGAGGGAGGGACCTGGGAGGGAAAGTAGATGGGGGAGGGGTTGACAGGGGGAGAGGGGAACCTGATCTGGTATCAGGTCAGGGAAAAGGACTGAATCCCTGAGGGCCAGCAGAAAGAATGGAGACAGGCAACCTCAGGAAATAGGAGGTTAGGGGGACCCTCCAGAATGCACCAGAGACCTGGGAGGTAAAAGACTCCCAGGAATCAAAGGGAAGGACCTTAGATGAAATGTCCAAAAGTAGGAAAAGGGAACTTATAGAGCCCACCTCCAGCAGGAAGACAGGACATCAAGTGAGGAATGGGGTTGCCATCCCACAGTCACACCTCTGACCCATAATTGTTTATGTCTGAAAAAATTACAGGGATGAAAATGGAAAGGAGCCTGCGAAAAAGAAGGTCCAATGACAGGCCCAAAGTGGGATCCAGCTCAAGGGGAGGTCCCAAGGCCCGACACTATTACTGAGGCTATGGAATGCTCACAAGAAGTGATCTATCATTACTACCCTCTGAAACACCCAACAAGCAGCTAAAAGAGTCAAGTGCAGATATTTGCACCCATCCAATGGACAGAAGCAGCTGACCCCTGTTGTTGAATTAGGGAAGGCTGAAAGAAGCTGAGGAGGAGGGCCACCCTGTAGGAGGACCAGCAGTCTCAATTAATCTGGACCCCCAAGATCTCTCAAATACTGAACGACCAAACAGGCAGCATACATTAGCTGATATGAGGCCTCCAACACACATAGAGTAGAGGACTGCCAGGTCTGTGTTCATTCAGAGATTAAACACCTAACCCCCAAGAGACTGGAGGCGCCAGGGAGTTTAGAGGTCAGGTGGGGTTGGGGGCATCCACAAGGAGACAGGGGATGGGAAGGGGGTGTGGATTGTGGAGAGTCGGAGGGTGGATGCGGGGCAGGGAATGGAATATGGAATGTAAAAATTAAATTAATTTTTTAAATGCATACAATCTAATAATCTATAATCTAATAAAGGAGAAAAGAATGAAATCAGAAAAAAAAGGAAAAAGAAAGGCCATTTGAAAGGAATCTAGAGTTAACTTAGTTGCAGATCCTGCTTCCTGACCTATAGGTTGCTTGTAAATCAGCAACCATCATACTGCTCAGTTCTACAGTTACTTTGGTTAATGGGAACATAACTGACTCAAAATCTTACTGGGAATTGGGGTAGCATGTCTCTCCCACAATTCCAGAGTTCCATTAATCAGCAAAACAAAGCTTCCTAATCAGCAAGAGTTAAGAGCCACAACCAGCCTTGATCAGCAAGGGTCAAGATCTACCCTTTCCTTTCTTGTAGAAAACTGTGCAATTGCCTCTTTCAGATATGCCATTAAGTATTTAAGGTGATGGAGAGCATAGTTTAAAAAGAAAGACTGCCTATTCTGGCCACAATGTGTTGGAGGCACAGGATAAAGTAAGTTCAATTTATTTGCATTTTTAAATATTTAAATTATTTTATTTGCCATAAACCCAGTAACTATAACATACACACACATAAAATAAGCACATAAATTAAAAGAACTATCATAAAGTTCTAGTATTACCCACCTTGGATATATTGCTCAAGGGAATGTCTTATCATCTGGGGAATTATCTCTGCATCCATAGGTAAAGAAAAATCTTCAGTAATGAACAAAACCAAGAACTGAGGGTATAACAGGAGTGCAGGTGGTTGTCTAATGGATTGCCAACTTTTTTCTCTGACATAGGCAAAATACTGAATACTTGGAAAAGACAGAAGACCAACCCCTACCCCCAAAGGAAAGGGAGCAACTTTAACCTTTCAGTATTAGAGAGGCCTAATGCTAGAAGTCCGTTAAATTGACTCTGTTGTGGGTGTTTTATATGACTCTGTGTCTTCCTGTTTCACCTATTTGCCCTGTTTAGATACTCAGAGCCAACATGTTCCCTCATGCCTTCTCTTCACAGTCTTCTGAGAACAAGAAGCCACCATTTCAGGAAGCCTGCTTTCACTGTCTTTGTTTACCCATGTGCTTCAAAAGCAGTTAGTGTTGGCATTCCTTCTACACTCCACACAACAGTTACCAAGAAACAGTCAGGTGGGCTTGGCTTGCTCTAAACAGGACTGTTTGATCTCTCTGACTCTCTCTCTCTCTCTCTCTCTCTCTCTCTCTCTCTCTCTCTCTCTCTCTCTGGCTCTTTTCTTTCTCTGACTCCCTTCTCCCTTCTTCTCCTCCACATATTCCTAGCTGGCGGCTGCTGCTGCTGCTGCTTCTTCTTCTTCTTCTTCTTCTTCTTCTTCTTCTTCTTCTTCTTCTTCTTCTTCTTCTTCTTCTTCTTCTTCTTCTTCTTCCTCTTTTTCTTCTTCTTCCTCCTCCTCCTCTTCCTCTTCCTCTTCTTCCTCTTCCTCTCCTCCTCCTCTTCCTCTTCCTCTCATCCTCCTCCTCCTTTTCCTCCTCCTCCTCCTCCTTCTTCTTTCCTGTCCCCTCTCTTTCTCTACCTCTACTCCCTTCTCAACTCCCCTTCCCATGTCCTCAAAAAAACTCTATTCTATACTAGACCTGTCATATGGCTGGTACCTCCGTGGAAGAGGATGCCTCAGTGTGGACCCACTGAGAAACCCCCTCCCACTGCATCATACCATGCTCTATAAAACATATCCTTGGCTTTATAAAACACATCAGTTAGGATATAATAGACCAGGAAAAAAATAAAACATGGAGTATAATTAATTCAGTCTTGAGAATGGAAAAAAAAAAACTATTATTTCAGTCTGATGAGAATTCTTTATTACTAGGGGTTGAGTATTTAGCCTTTAAGTAAAGTAGGTAAGACAGTTCTCAGTCTGGCTTTTTGCCCTTTTAGGCCGTGTCACAGTAGCATCTCTTTCTTTAATTTGGATCTATTGAGATAAGACCCAGACTTTAAGTTCTTGTCATTTGGGATTGTCACTGTAAAGGAAAGAAATATAGGCTGGGAGGGACTTGGAGGTATCATGAGATTCTGCAGGGAGCAGGGTCAACATTCAACTTACAGACTTTCCTTTTCTCCTTCCCAGGGACCTTCAGGGGGAGGCAGGTCCCAGCCCTTTATTCCCAACCCTGACAGTATAAAAAAGGAAAGGGACACTATATTCATATGTTTGTTTCATGCTGAGTGAGGGCATGATTGGGTTTTTAGGGTCTGTCTTCAGTATCTAAGTGAGGAGATGCATAGTAAGGGACCCAGTAGGGGTCTTACCCAAGCTAGTCATTGTCCTACTGTAAGCCAGGCTCCCTGTGTTTTGTGTAATGCTTGGTCTTGGAGGATTTGTCATGTCTCAGATGATTCTTGATTGGTTGATGTAGAAGCAGCAGTCCTCTTGGAGAAAGAGGCACGTGCCCCACCCCCTTTTTCTTCCATTAGATCTATGGCTCTCCTGTTTTGGAGAATGACCTATTCAAGGGAATCTATTTGGTTTGGGAGAATATTGATAGTGGCTGCTATTTCAGCTAGGGCACTAAAAAGTGCCTTTGATACTTGTTGAAAATAGCAAGTGGAGGTAGATACCCCTACTATGCCTATCCCCAAGGAAGATGAGATGCCTAACACAACCAGAATGAGCAGGAGGGGGAGTGTTCCCCTTGATTGAAAGTGTAGATTTAACAGACATTGTTGGGGGAAATGGAAGCTTTCTGGTTGTGAGAACCTTTATGTGAGGGTATTATTGAAAGACTAGGGTGGAGATTCCTGACAAATTGGCTGGCAAGCATATGTAGCTATCTGAGTCACAAAGAAAGATGCTTGAGGAGTTGAGGAAGGATGAGGTGGGGAGTATTAAGAGGTGGGGAAAGATCTTGCTTCTGGCAGACCAACATGTTTAAACAGTGATTTCATCTTGTCAGACATTTTCTTTTGACAGTGTGCTGCTTGAAGGGGTTGGTAGTGGGAGGTCTTGGTTGTGGGTAGACTTTAGCTGTAAATGAATAGGGTAGAGAGTTAAACTCTGGGGTGCACCAGTAAAGGAGTCAGAAATGGATAGGACCCAATAATTTGAGGTTACATAGCAAGACAATGTATTCAGGGTGCAGTGGTGAAGGTCTGACAATGGATCAAGGCTGTCATGCATGGGCAGGTAAGAGTCATTGGGGAGATATTGTAAGACATTCAGAGACTCTAAGGAGGCATTATATTTATCATCTTGGTGTCTTACAGTGCCAGAGAAATTGGTGTTTCTGGAGAGGTCAGTCTCTACATAATCATTAGAGGGCCAAAAATATCTTGGATTCCTGTCTTAGTTACTTTATTTTGATGTAAAAAGATACCATGGAAACTTATAAGACACCAAGGCAACTTATAAAAGAAAGCATTTAATTTGGGGGCCCACTGTCCCAGATGCTTGGAGTATATAACCATCATGCTGAGAAGCAAGGGCTGCAGGTAGACAAGCATGGTACTGAAGCAGAGTCAGAGCTTACATCTGATCCACAAGCTTGAGACTGGAAGGGAAGTGGACACTAACTGGGAATGATGTAGGCTTTTGAAACCACAAAGCTCTCCCACAGTGACATGCTTCCTCCAATAAGGCCACACTTATTTATCCAGCTCAAACAGTTCTAGCAAGTGGAGACCAAGCACTTAAATAAATAAGCCACAGTGACAGAGCAAAAATGAGAGACTAACCAGGAAAGTGGAATAGAGAAGGAAGAGAAGAAGGGAGAGACAAAGAGAAGACCCATTGAAAAAAAGAAAAGAGTGAGAGTATCTGTAGATATGAGCTCTCATATAGTATCAGGAAAGGATTTGTATTGTGTCTCAGGGGGAAGGGCATGATTGACCGAGGTGACTCAGATGTGAATAGAAAGGATGCTGGTAGAATAAATATGTAGGAAGAGAGTGATAGCTTGCAGTTAGACATTCTAGAAAGGGAATGTAGAGGAGTCAGAAAAAGCAAAGTGATCTCAGACGTCAGGTATAGGGCCTTGGAAGGAACTGGTCATGGAAAGATGTAGCTTGAGAGGGGTGTGGATAATCAGTGATGATGGATCAGGGGAAGCCCAGGGATGCTAGACTTTAGTGGACAGACAAACCCAGCAGTTGGATAAGTAAGTGAAATTGGATACCTTTAGGATCTGGTTTGGTTTAAGAGGGCTACCCAGTGCTCTCTTGAAAGAGATTAAGAAGAGAGATAAGACTATAGTCCATAGGAGAATCATAACTGGCCAGAAGAGGGAAAAATAGAAGGGTGTGGCCAGTCAAAAGATATTTTAAATTGGGTGAGATTGTAACTAGATCTTGAAAGTAGACAGGCAGTACACCACCTACAAGAGAAGCCACTGACTGTCCACTCTTCCCTCTATGTGCTCTCTCTGTGCTCTTACTATGAAAATATTAGAAGCAGAAGGGAACCCTAACAGAGATTAAGTAAGTATAGCACTGTATGAAGCCAAGGATTGTAATATAAGCAAGGTAAACAAATGTTAGAAGGGTTTTTTTTCCTTCCAGGTCCAGTCATTCGGGGTGCAGAGAGTTGTACCACAGTAAGCTAGCAGAATCAACAAGTAGGTAGAGAATGGGAGAAAATGCAGAACCAATGAGAAGAATTGTATCCTATCACTCATCAAAGTAAATCAAGATCAGATAAGCAATTTAAACTGATCTATAACCACTAGAGAAATAGAAGCAGTTGTTAAAAGTCTTCCTCCACTCCAAAAAGAGACCAGCGCAATACGGGTTTAGTGCAGAATTTTGCGAGACCTCCAAAGAAAGTTAATCCCAATACTTCTCAAATTATTCCACAAAATACACAGAAGGAACATTGCACACAATTCATTCTGAGACAGCAGACACATTTTCCTTATGAACATAGACACAAAAATAATAATTACTGGCAAACAAAACCCAAGAATGCACCAAAAGGATCATCCACCATGATCAAGTAGGTTTCGTTCCAGATATGCAAGATGTGGAGAAAGAGGGACACTCCTCCACTGCTGTTCAGAGTACACACTGGTACAACCACTATGGAATCCAACCAGTATGGCAGTATCTCAGAAAGACGGGAATTCATCCACCTCAAGATATAGGTATACCACTCTTAGGTATACACCCAAAAGATGCTTCATCCTATCCACAGAGACACTTGCTCAGACATGTTTATTGCTATCCTATTCTTAATAGCCAGAAACTGAAAATAACATAGATGCCTTTCAAGATAAAAAAAAAAAATGGATTTAAAAGACATGAAACATTTGCATAATAGAGGATTACTTGGCTCTTAAAAAATGACATCATGTAATTTGCAGGCAAACGGATGGAACCAGAAAAAAAATCATCCTCAGTGAGGTAACCCAGACTCAGAAAGATGTCATAAATATGGTGTTTATTCACTTATATCTGTATATTAGCCATTAAACAAATGATAACTAAACTATAAACTGTAGACCCAGAAAGGTTAGGCATAGAATTAGAAATTAGGGGTAGGAGGGTAGCAAGACACATGGATATCCCTGGGAAGGAAAAATAGAATAGATTTTAAAGTGGACTGGAGCTAGGTAGAAGGGACAAGAATGAAAGGATAAGGTGAAATGGAAACTCAAGGGTTTTTCACAATTGGCTGAAAGTCAGTTGTGTTGGAAGGTATTTAGCTGGGGCAAACACATAAAGGAGTATTTTCCTGAAGCAGACACCGGTGAAAGGCTAAAGCATACTGTTGTGCTTGCTGAAGCAGACACAAGTAAAGGGATGTTCTACTGAAGCAAGCACATGAAAGGACACATGATGAAGGATTCTTCACTAATGACACACATGTATTGGCCTGCCTTACATTGTGTAGTTGAGCTCCATTTGTCAGGACTTCATAGAGAGAAATGCACCAAAAAATTTCTGGGGTGATTTGGCTTCTTGCCACTTTGGCAGAGTCGGGCCAATTGGCAGAGTGATGTCAGCTGATACAGACCACAAGCTAACACAAGATCCATGGAGGACACATGATGTTTGGAGAGAATAAAATAGAACTCGATGGACAGTGATGGAGGCTGAGATTGGCTTGCTTTTTCTAGAGCTAACTGTCCAACACTTGTTCATCTCACATCTTGGCTGATTCTTGCTTGGATGAGAGAGGAACAACCTAGAACCTTCCCTGGTGTTCCTGTTGGCCCTGGTCCCTCCTGCTGAGTTCATCCAATTGAGTTGTTGGCCAAAGGAGTCCCATAAAATCCTCAAAAAACCTAGACTATTCTCAAGATAATAGGTTGCTTTCAACAAACTAACAGCAAGGTCCCGTTTCTGAAGACAATACTCACCCCATTCACTGAACACTGAAACGTAGGGTTGGTGCCTACATGGAATCTTTATCACATGTTATAGTGTCTATGTCATAGAAAGGTACTCTGAAGGCTACCAGAAAAGAAAAGTAAACCAACCAAACCATAAAACCTTTGATCTACAATCTGTCTTGCCTACAAAATATGCTAGGGCAGTGGTGGCACAAACCTTTTGGGAGTAACCAACTGATGGCTGATTTGATTTAAGGCCCACTCCATAAAGTAGAACCCACATTGGACACTGCTTGGATGACCAAGAAACAGAGTCTAGATATCTCAGAGATCTAAATTAAAACTAAATACTACTGGCCAAAAAAAGTAAAAATAAAATAATTCCTAATGATATTCTTTTCTACTTATAGATGCGGGCCTTATACAGCCCCCCGTCAAAGAGGCTTCCTCTTACAATAGATGGAAACAAATACAGAGAGACATAGCTAGACATAGCATAAAGACACCTTGGAACACACAGCTCTAAATAGGAATGTCTGCATCAAATCCCTTTCCTCAGAGCTCAGGGCACCCCATGGAAGAGGGGGGAGAAGTGGTAAAGGACAACAAGAAAACAACGCCTTCTTAAACAACTAAACAAAGCTTATATGAACTCACAGAGACTGGAGCATCATGCGCAGGTCTGCACCATGTCCTCCACTAAGACAGACAGACAGACAGACAGACATAATAGTATTAAAAATTGTATCTGATCTGGGTTGAAAAGAATAAAAGTTCCTTGCAGCCTTAGCTTCTCCACAATGTCCAGAAAGTCTACAAATGTGGTGGTAGACAGTGGGATCAGCCATGAGTCTCCTTGTAGATGTATCAGGAATGAATGAAGTTATTTGTAGATTGAGAGTCATTAGAAGAGCTAATGTTATAACATTACTGTTCGACCAAGTCACCTGGGCCCGGGCAGAGTCGGCAGACACCCCCAAGGTCCCTAGAGGACTCTCCACCCGATCTTAGGACCTCTGGTGAGTGGAACACAACTTCTGTTCCAATCCAATGGCACAGGACCTGAGACAGCATTAGGGAAGCAGAAAACCCGGTCTGACCAGGGTCACAAATCCCTTCTGGTCTGCTCCAGCACCAGGTCACCTTGAGCATGGAGTTGGCAGACACGCCCAAGGTCCCCTAGAGGACTCTCCATGAGAGCTTTGGACCACTGAGATTACCAGATGGTGAAAGACAAACAAAAGAATCTTACTAACAGAAACCAAGACCACTCACCATTATCTGAACCCAGCACTCTCACCTCGCCCAGTCCTGGGCACTCCAACACACCCGAAAAGCTAGACCCGGATATAAAAGCATATCTCATGATGATGGTAGAGGACATCAAGAAGGACTTTAATAACTCACTTAAAGAAATACAGGAGAACACTGCTAAAGAGTTACAAGTCCTTAAAGAAAAACAGGAAAACACAACCAAACAGGTAGAAGTCCTTAAAGAAAAACAGAAAAACACATCCAAACAGATGATGAAAATGAACAAAACAATACTGGACCTAAAAAGGGAAATAGACACAATAAAGAAAACCCAAAGTGAGGCAACGCTGGAGATAGAAACCCTAGGAAAGAAATTTGGAACCGTACATGCCAGCATCAGCAACAAAATAGAAGAGATAGAAGAGAGAATCTCAGGTGCAGAAGATTCCATGGAGAACATCCGACACAACAAAGAAAATGCAAAACGCAAAAAGATCCTAACTCAAAACATCCAGGAAATCCAAGACACAATGAAAAGACCAAACCTATGGATAATAGGGGTAGATGAGAATGAAGGTTTTCAACTTAAAGGGCCAGCAAATATCTTCAACAAAATTATAGAAGAAAACGTCCCAAACCTAAAGAAAGAGATGCCCATGAACATACAAGAAGCCTATAGAACTCCAAATAGACTGGATTAGAAAAGAAATTCCTCCAGACACATAATAATCAGAACAACATAGGATCTGTTCATTGATGAAAGGGGTGTGTTGAAGTCTCCCACTATTATTGTGTGAGCTGCAATGTGTGCTTTGAGCTTTACTAAAGTGTCTTTAATGAATGTGGCTGCCCTTGCATTTGGAGCATAGATATTCAGAATTGAGAGTTCCTCTTGGAGGATTTTACCTTTGATGAGTATGAAGTGTCCCTCCTTGTCTTCTTTGATAACTTTGGGTTGGAAGTCGATTTTATCTGATATTAGAATGGCTACTCCACCTTGTTTCTTCAGACCATTTGCTTGGAAAATTGTTTTCCAGCCTTTCATTCTGAGGTAGTGTCTGTCTTTTTCCCTGAGATGGATTTCCTGTAAGCAGAAAAATGTTGGGTTCTGTTTGTGTAGCCAGTCTGTTAGTCTATGTCTTTTTATTGGGGAATTGAGTCCATTGATATTAAGAGATAATAAGGAAAAGTAATTGTTGTTTCCTATTATTTTTGTTGTTTAAGTTGGCATTCTGTTCTTGTGGCTGCCTTCATTTACGTTTGTTGAAGGATCACTTTCTTGCTTTTTCTAGGGCATGGTTTCTGTCCTTGTATTGTTTTTTTGTTTTGTTTTTTTTTTGTTGTTGTTGTTGTTTTGTTTTTTTTTCTGTTATTATCCTTTGAAGGGCTGGATTCGTGGAAATATAATGTGTGAGTTTGGTTTTGTCATGGAATACTTTGGTTTCTCCATCTATGGTAATTGAAAGTTTGGCTGGGTATAGTAGCTTGGGATGGCATTTGTGTTCTCTTAGTGTCTGTATAACATCTGTCCAGGATCTTCTGGCTTTCATAGTCTCTGGTGAAAAGTCTGGTAAAATTCTGATAGGCCTGCCTTTATATGTTATTTGATCTTTATCCCTTTCTACTTTTAATATTCTATCTTTATTTAGTGCATTTGTTGTTCTGATTGAAATTGTCCCATGCGTGCTATTAGATCACCATGGACTAAGGCTGATCTTCAATAACAACATAAATAAGAGAAAGCCAACATTCACATGAAAACTGAACAACACTCTTCTCAAAGATACCTTGGTCAAGGAAGGAATAAAGAAAGAAATTAAAGACTTTTTAGAGTTTAATGAAAATGAAGCCACAAAATACCCAAACTTATGGAACACAATGAAAGCAGTCCTAAGAGGAAAACTTATAACTCTGAGTGCCTCCAAAAAGAAACTAGAGAGAGCATTCACTAGCAGCTTGACAACACACCTAAAAACTCTAGAACAAAAGGAAGCAAATTCACCCAAGAGGAGTAGACAGCAGGAAATAATCAAACTCAGGGGTGAAATCAACCAAGTGGAAACAAGAAGAGCTATTCAAAGAATCAACCAAAGGAGGAGCTAGTTCTTTGAGAAAATCAACAAGATAGATAAACCCTTAGCCAGACTCACTAGAGGGCACAGGGACAGCATCCTAATTAACAAAATCAGAGATGAAAAGGGAGACATAACAACAGATCCTGAAGAAATCCAAAACACCATCAGATCCTTCTACAAAAGGCTATACTCAACAAAACTGGAAAACCTGGATAAAATGGACAAATTTCTAGACAGATACCAGGTACCAAAGTTAAATCAGGATCAGGTTAATGATCTAAACAGTCCTATATCCCCTAAAGAAATAGAACCAGTCATTAATAGTCTCCCAACCAAAGAAAGCCCAGGACCAGATGGGTTTAGTGCAGAGTTCTATCAGACCTTCAAAGAAGATCTAATTCCAGTTCTTCACAAACTATTCCACAAAATAGAAGCAGAAGGTACTCTACCCAATTCATTCTATAAAGCTACAATTACTCTGATGCCCAAACCACAGAAAGACCCAACAAAGATAGAGAACTTCAGACCAATTTCCCTTATGAATATTGATGCAAAAATACTCAATAAAATTCTCGCTAACCGAATCCAAGAACACATCAAAACAATCATCCATCCTGACCAAGTAGGTTTCATTTCAGGGATGCAGGGATGCTTTAATATACGGAAATCAATCAAGGTAATCCACTATATAAATAAACTCAAAGACAATAAAACACATGATCATCTTCTTAGATGTGGAGAAACCATTTGACAAAATCCAACACCCATTCATGATAAAAGTCTTGGAAAGATCAGGAATTCGAGGCCCATACCTAAACATGATAAAAGCAATCTACAGCAAACCAGTAGCCAACATCAAAGTAAATGGTGAGAAGCTGGAAGCAGTCCCACTAAAATCAGGGACTAGACAAGTCTGCCCACTTTCTCCATACCTATTCAACATTGTATTTGAAGTCTTAGCCAGAGCAATTCAACAACAAAAGAAGATCAAGGGGATACAAATTGGAAAGGAAGAAGTCAAAATATCACTTTTTGCAGATGATATGATAGTATATATAAGTGACCCTAAAAATTCTACCAGAGAACACCTAAACCTGATAAACAGCTTCAGTGAAGTAGCTGGATATAAAATTAACTCAAACTAGTCAATGGCCTTTCTCTACACAAAGGATAAAAAGGCTGAGAAAGAAATTAGGGAAACAACACCCTTCACAATAGTCACAAATAATATATAATACCTTGGCGTGACTCTAACTAAGGAAGTGAAAGATTTGTATGATAAGAATTTCGACAGAGCTTCTGAGGCGGCACCATCTTCAGCTCCAGACAGCTGGCCACCTTCCTGGTGAGAGCACGGGGGTCTGCCCAGCCTGAGAGGTTTGTGTCACAGGTGCCGGCGGGAGCCTTCTTGGCTCCGGGACTCCGCGGAGGGCAGGCTGCACGGGTGACCGTGTGGAATACAGAGGCCAGCCATTTCTGGGACGGGCGAGAGTCGCAGAGCTTCTGGGGCTGCGCCATCTTCGTCTCCAGACAACTGGCCACCTTCCAGGCGAGAGCCACAGAGCTTCTGAGGCGGCGCCATCTTCAGCTCCAGACAGCCGGCCACCTTCCTGGTGAGAGCACGGGGGTCTGCCCAGCCTGAGAGGTTTGTGTCACAGGTGCCGGCGGGAGCCTTCTTGGCTCCGGGACTCCGCGGAGGGCAGGCTGCACGGGTGACCGTGTGGAATACAGAGGCCAGCCATTTCTGGGACGGGCGAGAGTCGCAGAGCTTCTGGGGCGGCGCCATCTTCGGCTCCAGACAACCGGCCACCTTCCTGGCGAGAGCCACAGAGCTTCTGAGGCGGCGCCATCTTCGACTCCAGACAACCGGCCACCTTCCTGGCCAAAGCAACACAGCTTCTGGGAAAGATCCTGTTTTGGGCCTTCACCTTCAGCCAGGAGGAGGTCCAAACACCAGATAACTGTACACCTTCCCTGAAAGAGGAGAGCTTGCCTACAGAGACTGCTCTGACCACTGAAACTCAGAGGAGAGAGCTTGTCTCCCACGCCTGCTGATTGAGGGTAACAAAATCAACAGAGGAACAATCTCTTAACAAAGACAACTATAACAACTAACTCCAGAGATTGCCAGATGGCGAAAGGTAAACGTAAGAATCCTACCAACAGAAACCAGGGCCACTCACCATCATCAGAACCCAGAACGCCCACTTCGCCCAGTCCAGGACACCCTAACACACCTGAAAAGGTAGACCTGGATTTAAAAGCATATCTCATGATGATGGTAGAGGACATAAAGAAGGAATTCAATAACTCACTTAAAGAGATACAGGAGAACACTGCTAAAGAGTTACAAGTCCTTAAAGAAAAACAGGAAAACACTGCTAAAGAGTTACAAGTCCTTAAAGAAAAACAGGAAAACACAACCAAACAGGTAGAAGTCCTTATAGAAAAACAGGAAAACACATCCAAACAGGTGATGGAAATGAACAAAACAATACTAGACCTAAAAAGGGAAGTAGACACAATAAAGAAAACCCAAAGTGAGGCAACGCTGGAGATAGAAACCCTAGGAAAGAAATCTGGAACCATAGATGCCAGCATCAGCAACAGAATACAAGAGATGGAAGAGAGAATCTCAGGTGCAGAAGACTCGATAGAGAACATCGGCACAACAATCAAAGAAAATGGAAAATGCAAAAAGATCCTAACTAAAAACATCCAGGAAATCCAGGACACAATGAGAAGACCAAACCTACGGATAATAGGAGTGGATGAGAATGAAGATTTTCAACTCAAAGGACCAGCAAACATCTTCAACAAAATTATTGAAGAAAACTTCCCAAATCTAAAGAAAGAGATGCCCATGAACATATAAGAAGCCTACAGAACTCCAAATAGACTGGACCAGAAAAGAAATTCCTCCTGACACATAATAATCAGAACATCAAATGCACTAAATAAAGATAGAATACTAAAAGCAGTAAGGGAAAAAGGTCAAGTAACATATAAAGGCAAGCCTATCAGAATTACACCAGATTTTTCACCAGAGACTATGAAAGCCAGAAGAGCCTGGACAGATGTTATACAGACACTAAGAGAACACAAATGCCAGCCCAGGCTACTATACCCAGCCAAACTCTCAATTACCATAGATGGAGAAACCAAAGTATTCCACGACAAAACTAAATTCACCCATTATCTCTCCACGAATCCAGCCCTTCAAAGGATAATAACAGAAAAAAAAAACAATACAAGGACAGGAACCACGCCCTAGAAAAAACAAGAAGATAATCCCTCAACAAACCTAAAAGAAGACAGCCACAAGAACAGAATGCCAACTTTAACAACAAAAATAACAGGAAGCAACAATTACCTTTCCTTAATATCTCTTAATATCAATGGACTCAATTCCTCAATAAAAAGACATAGACTAACAGACTGGCTACACAAACAGGACCCAACATTCTGCTGCTTACAGGAAACCCATCTCAGGGAAAAAGACAGACACTACCTCAGAGTGAAAGGCTGGAAAACAATTTTCCAAGCAAATGGTCTGAATAAACGGGCTGGAGTAGACATTCTAATATCGGATAAAATCGACTTCCAACCCAAAGTTATCAAAAAAGACAAGGAGGGACACTTCATATTCATCAAAGGTAAAATCCTCCTAGAGGAACTCTCAATTCTGAATATCTACACACCAAATGCAAGGGCAGCCACATTCATTAAAGACACTTTAGTAAAGCTCAAAGCACACATTGCACCTCACACAATAATAGTGGGAGACTTCAACACACCACTTTCATCAATGGACAGATCGTGGAAACAGAAACTAAACAGGGACACAGTGAAACTAACAGAAGTTATGAAACAAATGGACCTAACAGATATCTACAGAATATTTTATCCTAAAACAAAAGGATATACCTTCTTCTCAGCACCTCACGGGACCTTCTCCAAAATTGACCATATAATTGGTCACAAAATAGGCCTCAACAGATACAAAAATATTGAAATTGTCCCATGTATCCTATCAAACCACCATGGCCTAAGACTGATCTTCAATAACAACATAAATAATGGAAAGCCAACATTCACGTGGAAACTGAACAACACTCTTCTCAATGATACCTTGGTCAAGGAAGGAATAAAGAAAGAAATTAAAGACTTTTTAGAGTTTAATGAAAATGAAGCCACAACGTACCCAAACCTTTGGGACACAATGAAAGCATTTCTAAGAGGGAAACTCATAGCTCTGAGTACCTCCAAAAAGAAATGGGAGAGAGCACATACTAGCAGCTTGACAACACATCTAAAAGCTCTAGAAAAAGAGGAAGCAAATTCACCCAAGAGGAGTAGACGGCAGGAAATAATCAAACTCAGGGGTGAAATTAACCAAGTGGAAACAAGAAGAACTATTCAAAGAATTAACCAAACGAGGAGTTGGTTCTTTGAGAAAATCAACAAGATAGATAAACCCTTAGCTAGACTCACTAAAGGGCAAAGGGACAAAATCCTAATCAACAAAATCAGAAATGAAAAGGGAGACATAACAAGAGATCCTGAAGAAATCCAAAACACCATCAGATCCTTCTACAAAAGGCTATACTCAACAAAACTGGAAAACCTGGACGAAATGGACAAATTTCTGGACAGATACCAGGTACCAAAGTTGAATCAGGATCAAGTTGACCTTCTAAACAGTCCCATATCCCCTAAAGAAATAGAAGCAGTTATTAATAGTCTCCCAGCCAAAAAAAGCCCAGGACCAGACGGGTTTATTGCAGAGTTCTATCAGACCTTCAAAGAAGATCTAATTCCAGTTCTGCACAAACTATTTCACAAGATAGAAGTAGAAGGTACTCTACCCAACTCATTTTATGAAGCCACTATTACTCTGATACCTAAACCACAGAAAGATCCAACAAAGATAGAGAACTTCAGACCAATTTCTCTTATGAATATCGATGCAAAAATCCTTAATAAAATTCTTGCTAACCGAATCCAAGAACACATTAAAGCAATCATCCATCCTGACCAAGTAGGTTTTATTCCAGAGATGCAGGGATGGTTTAATATACGAAAATCCATCAATGTAATCCATTATATAAACAAACTCAAAGACAAAATCCACATGATCATCTCGTTAGATGCAGAAAAAGCATTTGACAAGATCCAACACCCATTCATGATAAAAGTTTTGGAAAGATCAGGAATTCAAGGCCCATACCTAAACATGATAAAAGCAATCTACAGCAAACCAGTAGCCAACATCAAAGTAAATGGAGAGAAGCTGGAAGCAATCCCACTAAAAACAGGGACTAGACAAGGCTGCCCACTTTCTCCCTACCTTTTCAACATAGTACTTGAAGTATTAGCCAGAGCAATTCGACAACAAAAGGAGATCAAGGGGATACAAATTGGAAAAGAGGAACTCAAAATATCACTTTTTGCAGATGATATGATAGTATATATAAGTGACCCTAAAAATTCCACCAGAGAACTCCTAAACCTGATAAACAGCTTCGGTGAAGTAGCTGGATATAAAATTAACTCAAACAAGTCAATGGCCTTTCTCTATACAAAGAATAAACAGGCTGAGAAAGAAATTAGGGAAACAACACCCTTTTCAATGGTCACACATAATATAAAATATCTCGGCGTGACTCTAACTAAGGAAGTGAAAGATCTGTATGATAAAAATTTCAAGTCTCTGAAGAAAGAAATTAAAGAAGATCTCAGAAGATGGAAAGATCTCCCATGCTCATGGATTGGCAGGATCAACATTGTAAAAATGGCTATCTTGCCAAAAGCAATCTACAGATTCAATGCAATCCCCATCAAAATTCCAACACAATTCTTCAACGAATTAGAAGGAGCAATTTGCAAATTCATCTGGAATAACAAAAAACCTAGGATAGCAAAAACTCTTCTCAAGGATAAAAGAACCTCTGGTGGAATCACCATGCCTGACCTAAAGCTTTACTACAGAGCAATTGTGATAAAAACTGCATGGTACTGGTATAGAGACAGACAAGTAGACCAATGGAATAGAATTGAAGACCCAGAAATGAACCCACACACCTATGGTCACTTGATCTTCGACAAGGGAGCTAAAACCATCCAGTGGAAGAAAGACAGCATTTTCAACAATTGGTGCTGGCACAACTGGTTGTTATCGTGTAGAAGAATGCGAATTGATCCATACTTATCTCCTTGTACTAAGGTCAAATCTAAGTGGATCAAGGAACTTCACATAAAACCAGAGACACTGAAACTTATAGAGGAGAAAGTGGGGAAAAGCCTTGAAGATATGGGCACAGGGGATAAATTCCTGAACAGAACAGCAATGGCTTGTGCTGTAAGATCGAGAATTGACAAATGGGACCTAATGAAACTCCAAAGTTTCTGCAAGGCAAAAGACACCGTCAATAAGACAAAAAGACCACCAACAGATTGGGAAAGGATCTTTACCTATCCTAAATCAGATAGGGGACTAATATCCAACATATATAAAGAACTCAAGAAGGTGGACTTCAGAAAATCAAATAACCCCATTAAAAAATGGGGCTCAGAACTGAACAAAGAATTCTCACCTGAGGAATACCGAATGGCAGAGAAGCACCTGAAAAAAATGTTCAACATCCTTAATCATCAGGGAAATGCAAATCAAAACAACCCTGAGATTCCACCTCACACCAGTCAGAATGGCTAAGATCAAAAACTCAGGTGACAGCAGATGCTGGCGTGGATGTGGAGAACAAGGAACAGTCCTCCATTGTTGGTGGGATTGCAGGCTTGTACAACCACTCTGGAAATCAGTCTGGCGGTTCCTCAGAAAACTGGATATAGTACTACCGGAGGATCCAGCAATACCTCTCCTGGGCATATATCCAGAAGATGCCCCAACTGGTAAGAAGGACACATGCTCCACTATGTTCATAGCAGCCTTATTTATAATAGCCAGAAGCTGGAAGGAACCCAGATGCCCCTCAACAGAGGAATGGATACAGAAAATGTGGTACATCTACACAATGGAGTACTACTCAGTTATTAAAAAGAATGAATTTATGAAATTCCTAGCCAAATGGATGGACCTGGAGGGCATCATCCTGAGTGAGGTAACACATTCACAAAGGAACTCACACAATATGTACTCACTGATAAGTGGATATTAGCCCAAAACCTAGGATATCCAAGATATAAGATACAATTTCCTAAACACATGAAACTCAAGAAAAATGAAGACTGAAGTGTGGACACTATGCCCCTCCTTAGAAGTGGGAACAAAACACCCATGGAAGGAGGTACAGAGACAAAGTTTGGAGCTGAGATAAAAAGATGGACCATGTAGAGACTGCCATATCCAGGGATCCATCCCATAATCAGCTTCCAAATGCTGACACCATTGCATACACTAGCAAGATTATGCTGAAAGGACCCTGATATAGCTGTCTCTTGTCAGAGTATGCCTGGGCCTAGCAAACATAGAAGTGGATGCTCACAGTCGGCTATTGGATGGATCACATGGCCCCCAATGAAGGAGCTAGAGAAAGTACCCAAGAAGCTAAAGAGATCTGCAACCCTATAGGTGGAAAAACATTATGAACTAACCAGTACCCCGGAACTCTTGACTCTAGCTGCATATGTATCAAAAGATGGCCTAGGCGGCCATCACTGGAAAGAGAGGCCCATTGGACACGCAAACTTTATATGCCCCAGTACAGGGGAACGCCAGGGCCAAAAAAAGGGGAGTGGGTGGGTAGGGGAGTGGGGGTGGGTGGCTATGGGGGACTTTTGGTATAGCATTGGAAATGTAAATGAGCTAAATACCTAATAAAAAATGGGGAAAAAAAGAAAAAAATACCTAATAAAAAAAGAAATTAACAAAAAAAGACATGGTAAAAAACAAACAAAAAAAAAAAGAATTTCAAGTCTCTGAAGAAAGAAATTAAAGAAGATCTCAGATGATGGAAAGATCTCCCATGCTCATGGATTGGCAGGATCAATATAGTAAAAATGGCTATCTTGCCAAAAGCAATCTACAGATTCAATGCAATCCCCATCAAAATTCCAATTCAATTTTTCAATGAATTAGAAAGGGCAATCTGCAAATTCATCTGGAATAACAAAAAACCTAGGATAGCAAAAACTCTTCTCAAGGATAAAAGAACCTCTGGTGGAATCACCATGCCTGACCTAAAGCTGTACTACAGAGCAATTGTGAAAGAAACTGCATGGTACCGGTATAGTGACAGACAAGTAGACCAATGAAATAGAATTGATGACCCAGAAACGAACCTGCACACCTATGGTCACTTGATCTTTGAAAAGGGAGCTAAAACCATCCAGTGGAAAAAAAGACAGCATTTTCAACAAATGGTGCTGACACAACTGGCAGTTATCATGTAGAAGAATGTGAATTGGTCCATTCCTATCTCCTTGTACTAAGGTCAAATCTAAGTGGATCAAGGAACTCCACATAAAACCAGAGACACTGAAACTTATAGAGGAGAAAGTGGGGAAAAGCCTCGAAGATATGGGCACAGGGGGGAAATTCCTGAATAGAACAGCAATGGCTTGTGCTGTTAAGATCGAGAATCGACAAATGGGACCTCATAAAATTGCAAAGCTTCTGTAAGGCAAAAGACACCATCAATAAGACAAAAGGCCACCAAGAGATTGGGAAAGGATCTTTACCTATCCTAAATCAGATAGGGGACTAATATCCAAGATATATATATAAAGAACTCAAGAAGGTGGACTCCAGAAAATCAAATAACCCCATTGAAAAATGGGGCTCAGAGCTAAACAAAGAATTCTCACCTGAGGAATACCGAATGGCTGAGAAGCACCTGGAAAAATGTTCAGCATCCTTAATCATCAGGGAAATGCAAATCAAAACAACCCTGAGATTCCACCTCATACCAGTCAGAATGGCTAAGATCAAAAACTTGGGTGACAGCAGATGCTGGCGTGGATGTGGAGAACGAGGAACAGTCCTCCATTGTTGGTGGGATTGCAATCCTGTACAACTCTGGAAATCAGTCTGGCGGTTCCTCAGAAAATTGGACATAGTACTACCGGAGGATCCAGCAATACCTCTCCTGGTCATTTATCCAGAAGATGTTCCAACCGGTAAGAAGGACACATGCTCCACTATGTTCATAGCAGCCTTGTTTATAATAGCCAGAAGCTGGAAAGAACCCAGATGTCCCTTGACAGAGGAATGGATACAGAAAATGTGGTACATCTACACAATGGAGTACTACTCAGCTATTAAAAAGAGTGAATTTATGAAATTCCTAGGCAAATGGATGGACCTAGAGGGCATCATCCTGAGTGAGGTAACCCAATCACAAAAGAACTCACATGATATGTACTCACTGATAAGTGGATATTAGCCCAGAAACTTAGAATACCCAAGATACAAGATAAAATCTGAGAAACACGTGAAACTGAAGAAGATCGAAGACCAAAGTATGGACACTTTGCCCCTTCTTAGAATTGGGAACGAAGCACCAATGGAAGGAGTTACAGAGACAAAGTTTGGAGCTGAGACAAAAGGATGGACCATCTAGAGACTGCCATACCTGGGGTCCATCCCATAATCAGCCTCCAAACACTGTCACCATTGCATACACTAGCAAGATTTTGCTGAAAGGACCCAGATATCGCTGTCTCTTGTAAGGCTATGCTGGGGCCTAGCAAACAGAGAAGTAGATGCTCACAGTCAGCTATTGGATGGATCACAGGGCCCCCAATTGAGTAGCTAGAGAATATACCCAAGGAGCTAAAGGGGTCTGCAAACCTATAAGTGGAACAACAATATGAACTAACCAGTACCCCCTGCCCAGACCTCGTGTCTCTGACTGCATATGTATCAGAAGATGCCCTGTCGGCCATCATTGGAAAGAAAGGTCCATTGGTCTTGCTAACTTTATATGCCTCAGTACAGGGGAATGCCAGGGCCAAGAAGTGGGAGTGGATGGGTAGGGGAGTGGGGGGGGTATGGGGGACTTTTGGGATAGCATTGGAAATGTAAATGAAGAAAATACCTAATATAAATAAATAAGTAAACAAACAAACAATTACTGTTCAAGTACAGGTGGGATTCTAGTTATTTTAAAGAAGGCAGGTCCAGTAAGTATTGTTCAAAAAAGGGTTTCAAATATTTTGGGAACAAGATAGGTGAATCCATAAGGAGAAGCCACCAAGATTAGAGGCAATTTGGGTAGGAACCACTATCTTAAAGGGATCAGTCCATTTGGGGGAGAGGTCTTAAGAAGTAGGATTAGAGAATATGCTGCCTAGTTTTATGACAATTTGACTCAAACTAGTGCCATCTGAGAGGAGGGAGCCTCGGTTGAGAAAATAACCTCCATAAGATTGGGCTGCAAGCAAACCGGTAGAGCACTTTTTTAAATTAGTGAATGATGTAGGAGAGCCAATCCCATTTTGATTGGGATACCCCTGGAGCAAGTTGAGCAAGCAATGAGGAGCAAGCCAGTAAGTGGCATTCCTCCATGGTCTCTACATTAGCTCCTGCCTCCAGATTCTTGCCCTGCTTGAGTTCCTGTCCTCGCTGCTTTTGACGATGAACTGTTATATGGAACTGTAAGTAAAATAAACTCCTTTCTTCCCAAGTTGTTTTTAGTCATGGTGTTTCTACAGCAATTGTAACCCTAACTAAGACAGAGAGATACTCTAGATCTCTAGTCTCTAGGATGGGAGTGGGGCATCCATCAGAATGAGAAGAGGGCAGGAGCTGGGTCCTTAGAAAGGAAAGGAGACTGCTGGCAAGGGTAGAAGGAATCAGAGTGGAGTGAGGGGCCAATGCAAGAGGGGGGGGAGAGACTAAAGGCTACCATACATAAGATCAAAGGAGATGTAAAGGGAGGACTTGCAGGGATAGCCTCAAATTTTAAATGTGCAAGGCATTAGACCTTGGTCCAGTCTTATTTTAATTTAGAGTTAGTTTGAGGAGAGTTTCTTTGAGGGTTCAGTGAGTCATTTCTCCATTCTCTGACAATTGGGATAATATGGGATATGGAATTTTCAGGAAACCTGGAAGGAGGTCACAACTCCTTGGGTGATTGTGCATGTATAGTAAGGGAATTGCTTCATTGAAAAGAAGATGGGGGACTGAATTAGGGGAAAATTTAGAGATCAAGATATGGGACACAGCAGAGGCCCTTTTTTAAGTAGTTGGGAAAGCCTCAACCCCTCCTGAAAATGTATTAACCATTAGTAAAAGGTAGTTATGCCCTTTTACAGGTAAAATCCAGTTGCAAGCCCATGGAAACCATCTGGTGAATAGAAAATGGTAGAGTCTAAGGTTTGAATTGAGGTGGTTGCTTCTGCTGGTATCTGTCAGGATACTCTGGTGGAGTCAGCTTGTGAGGCAGAAATGCCAAAAAGCTGCTCATGAGAAATGAATTTCTAGGACTCTCCTCCTGGATATTCTGGCGAAAGCCAACTCTCCAGTTTGGATCGGTTTGTCAGGCGAAAAGCCTGGAAGCTGTTTCACGAGGATAAGAGTCCAGGGAAATTTTCCTCCCAGAGTTATGGCATCTCTTTCCCTAACCCATTATATTCAAATTTCCACCACATTAATCTAGTGTATAGATTCACGTGCACTCTATATAGTATTGCCTTATAGTAAATGCCTTTTAAGATTGTATTCTAACATAGCTAAAGCCTTTTTCCAGTGTTCTTAGATTCCAGATAGCAGCAAGGAGCTTAACCTATTCAGTAACTAATTAAGCTGCATCATAAAACAATATAAACATCTGCTATTTACTCAGCTGTCTGTAGATAGAGACTAAAAGTCTCACTGAGATAGAAATCTTTTACTACAGGCTACTTCCATGTCAAGTATAAGTTGATATACTACCCTGATAAGGGGAAACTCTCCAGACAAGATAAGTTTTATTAGACCTAAGAATTTAGAGCTCTGTGATAGCGCATTACTCTTAAGGCCTGTCAAGAGTTAACAACCCCCTGATGCTTTTAACCTTAAAGTGTGAAATTCTTGCCTGGCATTAGGCTGATCCTAGGCAGGGCTTGTTATCCCTAATGTAAACATTTAATTAGTCCCTGTAAATTCCTTTCTGCTGTAACTGGTGAATTTCAGTGTATCTTGTCTTTTTGTGATTTGTATCCTCTGATAATTCGTTGTAATATAAGTCTGAAGCTCAACCAGAACATTACATTCAGATCCAACACCACTTGTGTATCTGTCTGTCATTTTTCATCCGACTTCTTTGCCCATCTGCCTAAGAAATCCTGTTCTTCACAGACCAGGGACCTAGAGGGTCTGTGGCAGGTATCATGGGAGTGAGGTGAATATCTGAAGATGGAGGGGCTCGGGAGAACACAAAAGTAAAAATCAAACAGAAGCTGTACTCTGAGAGGCCAGGACACCAAACCATTGAAAAAGTAAAGTAATACTTACAAAAACATTTTCATTTCAACTTTTCACTGTATTTTATTTTTTAAATGTGTATGTGGCATGGGTTTATTTGTGTGTCACAAGAATGAAGGTCCAAAGTCTTTACCAAATGAGTTCCCCAGTCATTCTCCACTTTTAAACTGCTGACCCACACTCTCCCAGCAATGGCTGTCCGTTTTCATTTACTGAGGCAGGGGTGAACTGGAGTCATCAACTCCGGCTAACTGCCCAGCATGCTCTGGGAAAGCCCTGTCTCTGCTTCCCATGTACTGGGACTGTAGGCAGCTACCATGCCTACTGTAGTGGCTATTCCTGGTTGTCAACTTGACAATATTTGGAATGAACTACAATCCGGAATTGGAAGGCTCACCAGTGACCCTTATCTGGAGGCTTGGAGATCCTTATCTGGATCTTGGTTTGAAGATCTTGAGCCATAGTGGCTATGGATTCCAGAAGATTGAATCTCCGAGTTAAGGAACACACCTTTAATCTGGGCTATGCCTTTCATCTGGGATTAAAGGTGTGGTGGAACACACCTTTAATCTGGGCTACACCTTTTGCTGGAGACAATATAAGGACATTGGAAGAAGGGAGTCTAGCTCTTGCTCTTGCTCCTTTGCCTGCTTGCTGCGTGAGACTGAGTAACTGCTAGATCCTTGGACTTCCATTCACAGCTGCGACTGAACAATTGTTGGGAATTGAGCTGCCGACTGTAAGTCATCAATAAATTCCTTTATTATCTAGAGACTATCCATACGTTCTGTGACTCTAGAGAACCCTGACTAATACAGAAGTTGGTACCAGGAGTGGTTCTAGAGTAACAGAAGTACAAGGATGAATCTTTTAAAATTCTGGAATTGGCTTGTTGATCCACCAGCACTTTCAACTATTGAAACCTCTCCAGATTCTCTCCCTCCTGGGAGCTCAGAGAATTTTGAAGACCCATGGTTGAAACTATATTCCGAACTTAAAGAAGCTAATGCCCTTGATTTTCTTAATGAATTAGGTGATTCAGTGCACAAAGCTTTCTACAAGATGGGGAAAAAATCGAAAAATGATTTTACTGGCTGGCTGCTCTTAGTATCTGTGGAAAAAATGATGAATGAAAGGAAGGAGTTGTGTGATAAAATCGAAAGGCTCCAGACACAAGTAAACGATCTAAAAGTTGCTAAGTGTGTCCTTGAGGAGAATCTTCTCTCTTGTAGCAATAGAGCTCAAGTTGCAGAAAATCAAACAGAAACTCTCATTGTAAGGTTGGCTGAACTACAGCGAAAATTCAAGTCTCAGCCTCAGAGTGTGTCGACAGTTAAAGTAAGGGCTCTAATTGGCAAAGAATGGGATCCTACAACATGGGACGGGGATGTGTGGGAAGACCATGTTGAAGCTGAGAATTTTGAATCTTCAGATTCTCAAGGGTTTTCCCCACCTGAGGAAGTAGTACCCTCAGCCCCACCCCTTGAAATAATGCCTTCCCCACATGAGGAAATTAATTTTGCAGAGTCTGCTCACGGCCCACCAATAGTTTCTTCTAGACCTGTAACCAGACTCAAAGCAAAACAGGCTCCTAGAGGGGAGGTAGAAAGTGTAGTCCATGAGGAAATTCGCTACACTACTAAGGAGCTTAATGAGTTTGCTAATTCATTCAAGCAGAAACCTGGTGAATATGTGTGGGAATGGATTTTAAGGGTGTGGGATAAGGGTGGAAGGAACATAAGACTAGAGCAGGCTGAGTTTATTGACATGGGTCCTCTGAGTAGAGATTCTAGGTTTAATACGGAAGCTCGCATAGTTAAAAAAGGTGTCAAAAGTTTGTTTGAATGGTTGGCTGAGGTGTTTATCAAAAGATGGCCTACTGGAAATGACTTGGAGATGCCTGATATTCCGTGGCTTAGTGTTGATGAAGGGATTTTAAGACTTAGGGAAATTGCAATGCTAGAGTGGATATATTGTGTAAAGCATAATTGTCCACAATGGGAAGGTCCAGAAGATATGCCTTTCACCAGCTCTATAAGACGCAAATTGGTGAGAGGGGCACCAGCACATTTGAAGGGTTTTGTTCTTTCCCTTTTCCTTGTGCCAGATCTTAGCATTGGAGATGCTTCTGCTCAATTAGATGAATTAAATTCACTGGGTTTAGTTGGATCCCGAGGTAACAAGGGCCAGGTGGCAGCATTGAATCGCCGGAGACAAGGTGATCCTAGTTATTATAATGGACAGCGTAGACAAAAGAATGTTTATAATAACATACCCAGTAATGGTCAGCACAGGAGAGGTGAAATTTATAATGGCATGACTCGCTTGGACCTTTGGTACTGGCTAATCAATCATGGTGTTTCCAGGAATGAAATACATAGGAAGCCTACTGCATATTTGTTTGATCTGTATAAGCAGAAAAATTCTCAAACAAATGAAAGAAAGGCTACATTAGATCGTGGTAAACAGCAATCTCGGCCAGTGAATCAATTTCCAGACTTGAGACAGTTTGCAGATCCGGAACCCCTTGAATGAAGGGGTGGCCAGGTTCCTCTGAGGAAGGATCTTGATAAGACACTCAAAGGTTTTGCTGTTACCCTTTCTCCAGTTCTTCCCCAGAGGGACCTACGGCCTTTTACAAGGGTAACTGTACACTGGGGAAAAGGAAATAATCAGACTTTTCGGGGTCTGCTGGATACTGGTTCTGAGTTGACACTGATCCCAGGGGATCCCAAGAAACATTGTGGCCCTCCAGTTAAAGTAGGGGCTTATGGAGGGCAGGTGATTAATGGAGTTTTGACTGATGTCCGACTCACAGTAGGTCCAGTAGGTCCCCGGACACATCCTGTGGTGATTTCCCCAGTTCCAGAATGTATAATTGGGATAGATATACTCAGAAATTGGCAGAATTCTCATATTGGTTCCCTGAACTGTAGAGTGAGGGCTATTATGGTTGGAAAGGCCAAATGGAAGCCTTTAGAGTTGCCTCTGCCAAAGAAAATAGTGAATCAAAAACAGTATCGTATTCCTGGAGGCATTGCAGAAATTACTGCCACTATCAAGGACTTGAAAGATGCAGGGGTGGTGGTTCCCACCACATCTCCGTTTAACTCTCCTATCTGGCCAGTGCAGAAAACAGATGGATCATGGAGAATGACAGTTGATTACCGAAAACTAAATCAGGTAGTAACTCCAATTGCAGCTGCTGTACCAGATGTAGTTTCCTTACTTGAGCAAATTAACACATCTCCGGGCACCTGGTATGCGGCTATTGATCTGGCAAATGCCTTCTTCTCAGTACCTGTCCATAAGGACCACCAGAAGCAATTTGCTTTCAGTTGGCAAGGCCAACAGTATACCTTCACAGTTTTGCCTCAAGGATATATTAACTCTCCTGCCCTATGTCATAATTTAGTTAGAAGGGATCTTGATCGTTTGGATCTTCCACAAAATATCACATTGGTGCACTATATTGATGACATTATGCTGATTGGACCAAGTGAGCAGGAAGTAGCAACCACTTTGGACTCATTGGTAACACATATGCGTATCAGAGGATGGGAAATAAATCCAACCAAAATTCAAGGACCATCTACCTCAGTGAAATTCTTAGGAGTCCAGTGGTGTGGGGCATGCAGAGATATTCCTTCTAAGGTGAAAGATAAGTTATTGCACCTGGCCCCTCCTACAACCAAGAAAGAAGCACAACGTTTAGTGGGTCTATTTGGATTCTGGAGACAACACATCCCTCACTTGGGTGTGTTACTTAGGCCTATTTACCAAGTGACTCGGAAAGCTGCTAGCTTTGTGTGGGGCCTGGAACAGGAGAAGGCCCTTCAACAGGTCCAGGCTGCTGTGCAGGCTGCTCTACCACTTGGACCATATGACCCAGCAGATCCGATGGTACTTGAGGTGTCTGTGGCTGATAGAGATGCTGTTTGGAGCCTCTGGCAGGCCCCTGTAGGTGAATCACAGAAAAGGCCTTTGGGATTTTGGAGCAAAGCTCTACCATCATCTGCAGACAACTATTCTCCCTTTGAAAAACAGCTCTTGGCCTGCTATTGGGCCTTAGTGGAAACTGAACGTCTGACAATAGGACACCAAGTCACTATGCGACCTGAACTACCCATCATGAGCTGGGTACTATCAGACCCTGCAAGTCATAAAGTGGGACGTGCACAGCAGCAGTCTATTATCAAATGGAAGTGGTATATACGTGATCGGGCCAGAGCAGGTCCTGAAGGCACAAGCAAGTTACATGAAGAAGTTGCTCAAATGCCTATGGTTTCTACTCCTGTTACAATGCCATCTGCTGCCAAGCATGCACCTATAGCCTCATGGGGTGTTCCCTATGATCAACTGACTGAAGAGGAGAAGACTAGAGCCTGGTTTACTGATGGCTCTGCACGTTATGCAGGCACCACCCAGAAGTGGACAGCTGCAGCATTACAACCCCTTTCTGGGACAACCTTGAAAGACACAGGTGAAGGGAAATCTTCACAGTGGGCAGAACTTCGGGCAGTACACATGGTATTACAGTTTGTTTGCAAGAAGAAATGGCCAGATGTACGATTATACACTGACTCATGGGCTGTAGCCAGTGGATTGGCTGGATGGTCAGGGACTTGGAAAGATCACAATTGGAAAATTGGTGAGAAAGACATCTGGGGAAGAAGTATGTGGATAGATCTCTCCAAATGGGCAAAGGATGTGAAGATATTTGTGTCCCATGTAAATGCTCACCAAAAGGTGACTTCAGCTGAGGAGGAGTTCAATAATCAAGTGGATAAGATGACCCGTTCTGTGGACAATCAGCCTCTCTCCCCAGCCATCCCTGTCATTGCTCAATGGGCACATGAACAAAGTGGCCATGGTGGTCGAGATGGAGGTTATGCTTGGGCTCAGCAACATGGGCTTCCACTCACCAAGGCTGACCTGGCTACAGCTGCTGCTGATTGCCAGATCTGCCAACAGCAGAAACCAACACTGAGCCCCAGATATGGCACCATTCCTCGAGGTGACCAGCCAGCAACCTGGTGGCAGGTTGACTACATTGGACCACTTCCTTCGTGGAAAGGACAGCGTTTTGTTCTTACTGGAGTAGATACTTATTCTGGTTATGGATTTGCCTTTCCTGCACGTAATGCCTCTGCTAAAACCACCATTCACGGACTGACAGAATGCCTCATCTATCGTCATGGTATTCCACACAGTATTGCTTCTGACCAAGGAACTCATTTCACAGCCAGAGAAGTACGACAGTGGGCTCACGATCATGGAATTCACTGGTCTTACCACATTCCCCATCATCCTGAAGCAGCTGGGCTGATAGAAAGATGGAATGGCCTTTTGAAGACGCAGTTACAGCGCCAATTAGGTGGTAACAGCTTGGAAGGCTGGGGCAGAGTTCTTCAGAAGGCAGTATATGCTTTGAATCAGCGCTCGATATATGGTACAGTTTCACCCATAGCCAGGATTCATGGGTCCAGGAATCAAGGGGTGGAAAACGGAATAGTTCCACTTACTATCACTCCTAGTGACCCTCTAGGAAAATTTTTGCTTCCTGTCCCCATAACTCTAGGTTCTGCTGGCTTAGAAGTTTTGGCTCCAGAGAGGGGAGTGCTCCTACCAGGAGCTACAACAAACATTTCATTGAACTGGAAGCTCAGACTTCCCCCTGGTCATTTTGGGCTTCTAATGCCCTTAAACCAACAGGCTAAAAAAGGAATAACAGTGTTAGGAGGGGTGATAGATCCAGATTACCATGGGGAAATTGGATTACCTCTTCACAATGGTGGTAAGCAAGATTATGTCTGGAGTGCAGGAGATCCCTTAGGGCGTCTCTTAGTACTACCATGTCCTGTGATTAAAGTCAATGGGAAACTACAACAGCCTAATCCAAGCAGGATGACAAAGGACGCAGACCCATCAGGAATGAAGGTATGGGTCAATCCTCCAGGAAAAGAGCCAAGACCTGCTGAGGTGCTGGCTGAAGGTGAAGGAAATACAGAATGGGTAGTAGAGGAAGGTAGTTATAAATACCAATTAAGGCCACGTAACCAGTTGCAGAAACGAGGATTATAAAGTAATATGAATGCCCATTGTAAATTTACTAATGCGTTTGCGATTGTACGAGGGATAGTTATATCATGTTAGGCGTATTTACAACCTTGTTATTGTTTCATGTGAACATGAGATATTATTTGTGTCAAGTTGACAAGGGGTGGATTGTAGTGGCTATTCCTGGTTGTCAACTTGACAATATTTGGAATGAACTACAATCCGGAATTGGAAGGCTCACCAGTGACCCTTATCTGGAGGCTTGGAGATCCTTATCTGGATCTTGGTTTGAAGATCTTGAGCCATAGTGGCTATGGATTCCAGAAGATTGAATCTCCGAGTTAAGGAACACACCTTTAATCTGGGCTATGCCTTTCATCTGGGATTAAAGGTGTGGTGGAACACACCTTTAATCTGGGCTACACCTTTTGCTGGAGACAATATAAGGACATTGGAAGAAGGGAGTCTAGCTCTTGCTCTTGCTCCTTTGCCTGCTTGCTGCGTGAGACTGAGTAACTGCTAGATCCTTGGACTTCCATTCACAGCTGCGACTGAACAATTGTTGGGAATTGAGCTGCCGACTGTAAGTCATCAATAAATTCCTTTATTATCTAGAGACTATCCATACGTTCTGTGACTCTAGAGAACCCTGACTAATACACCTACCTAGATTTCGTGTGGATTCTAGGGCTCCCAACACTGGTCTTCATTCTTATACAGCAAATGCTTTATCCACAGAGCTACCCCAGCCAGTAAATGGCAGTGAGAGTTCTAGTCCAAAGTGGCAGAATCAAAAACTACACTTAAGATCTAGGGAAAGCAGGACACAACTTTCACCTCTTTCAAAACAAATGGGCCTGCCCAGACTAGTCACAACAGACCTCTCCAGTGGGAGATCTTAGGAAATGCTCTTGACACACAGTGGCCTGAAAAACTCCAAGACCAGAGTTCTCTTGTCGTTTATGTACAAAGAATAAAAGGGAGACAGCACAGAGAAATATCTTTATTCCCTTATCTTTAGCAAACTTGCCAGACAGAGACACCAGCCGAATTTGTGGTTGGCTTCCTGTTTTCCTCTCTGAATTAGGCAGTATGGTGGGAGACACACTGACTGGCGTGGAAAGACCTGGATTTATTTTGGCTTAGCTTCTTGCTTCCTGAGAGACCCACTGAAAACTGGTCTGTCTGAAACTCCTTTTCCCTTCCTCTAAGACAGGCATGATGCTATCTGGCAGCAGGCCATTACCATAGTTAAGTAAATTACAATGGGTAAGTGTCTGGCACAGTAGGCATGTATGGAATGTTAAACATTACCCTTCATCCTGAGGTAGTTCACACAAGCATTCCTGGCTGGTCTCACATATCCCAATCTTTGTCTTCCTAGGTGCCCCATGATGAACCTTAAGCCCAAGCCAAGCCTATGGCTCACAAGGAACGACGTGGGCAAGCTAGGGTATAGGTGCTCAGAGACTCCAGGGGTAGTCACACAGACACTGCTCCAGGGACAACCCTCCGGATGTGAGTATATGACTTCCTGATGGTAACACTGCCATGATGTGATACTCCTCGTGGCAGCACACATTCCTCAGTCAGCTTCTGAGCCTCAGGGTCCCAGCAGAGCACAGTGGCAATGACCTCATTCTTCTCGTCCCTCCCACCCGTGATATACAGCTTGTTGTTGCAGGGTGCGATGCCACAGCTGGCTCGCTCATGGCTGAGCTGTGTCACCAGACACCAGCTGTCTTCCAGAGGGCTATAAGCGTAGAGTGCTCTCATGGCACCACCTGCGAAGAAAGAACATGCATGCTGGTCATCTTTCTGGGTCTTTTCTCATTAGTCACAAGAATTATACTTCCGATTAAGCCAAATCTACCATCTTACACAGTATCCTGATGGCTTTCTTTCAAGAAAGCCCGAATGTATTCCCAGGCTACTAAGCTGAAGAAACTTCATCTCCTTTAAATGCTGATCCACTGGGAATCTGAGTCTAAAAGGCACATGACTTAGCACTGTTGCAAAATGTACCCTGAGACTGGCTCCCTGGGAGAATGCCAGGTACCTCAGCATGGCTACTTTCTGATCATCTGTAGTCATAAGCACTAGAATCATAAGCACTATCAGGACTGATAATTACCATCTTTAACAAGTACGTGCCACCTGTGGTCTGGCTGGCCAGGCTTCCTCTCAACTAAGTACACTTTTTTTCAGGTCCCTAAAACCAAGCAGGAGAGTAACATTCCCTTGATCACAAACTAACAGATACAAATGTTTCCTACTTGCTGAGCACTTTTTCACTGAATGCTTCTGTTTCCATATATTTGTTACCTTTGCAATATAACTTGACTCTTGCAGTGACTTCTGGCCTCTTCCTCTGAACTACCGTAACTATGTTTTGTCTGGCTGTTTCTATCTCCAGGACTTCTAGGGAAATCCCACCAAGGCCTAGGCCAAAACCATCTTCTCTTTCTTTGCATCCCCATCCATATCACTCAGCTGTTGTCAAGAGGATATCTGGTCTCCCAGGGTGAGGTGAGGGGTGAGGGGCTACAGATATGTAAGAAGTCATCCTGACTCACCAACAACATAGATGTGATCCTGGAAACTCACTGCATTGATGCATTTAGCCTCTACTGGCATGGCTGACTTCAAAACCCATTTATTGGTGGAAGGATCATAACACTGAGTCTTGTCTGTGGCAAGCTTTCCATTGGGTCCTCCTCCAATGACATACAACTTCTTCTTGTGGCTGGTAGCTGCAAAAGAACTGACATGGACATGGAGGGGTGCAGCCTGTGGAGGCAGAGGGCACAAGAAGTCAATGTGCTACTCAGATTGCTGGAAAAGCTCACAGAACATACTTGGACATGCTTTGGCAAAAATGACAAAGCCCATGGCTTCCCCTAAAAGTGCAAAGAGAAAAAAAGCCCACCATCTTTTTAGGCTCTGGGAAGCCTAGAGCAAGCTGTGCATTGGCTGTTTTGGCTTGCTTATCCTGGAGTCCAGGGAAAGAGGAATACAGGTAAGACCAAATGTCTATATACATGAAGTCAACATATTCATATTCATTCAATGGCAACTGAATATGAGGTGCCAACAATGGTTTAAAGTTATGCACATATACAGATACTCACAATCTGGGGAAACACTGCAGATTTGGGGACTAAGGCAGATTTGTGTTTCTGAAGTTTGTGATCCCCAGGATACTAAGGAAGACCTCCAAGAACCTCTTGTCAATTTGCATAATCCTTTAGTTTTGGGGACTAAGTGATGGGACTTGATGAGTGAAGATCTTGCTTAGGCCCAACCCCCACAGGTTCACCAGCTTTAGTGATGATAACTTTTCCTTGGGCCCGAAGTGACCACCTTTCAAACTTTCTGAAGCTGGAACGTGATCTGATAGTAAGAAAGAAAATCTACACTTGAGAATTATCTGGAAACACTGGAGCTAAAGTTGGTTTCCTTGTCCTGGGGTAGTTTTTAACCAGCAGTGGCTTTGCTGAGACTCACACCAAGGCCTATAAATGGATCATTATTAATGAGAAAATAAATGTGGCTGACTTCTAGCCATAACCAAGTGTCTTTGGGTGCACAAATGGTGCAGGAAATGGATCCTGGAGTTTCTGGTATGAAGAGGAACAGGACAGAAAGCATCTGAGGAGACAGACTCAGCCAGGATATGCCACCAACAGAGCTAAACCATCTTAGGGATAGGCTCAGCCTTCCCTCTATAGCTGAGACTCTGGCTAGCACAGAACAATGCCTATACAGAGCCCTGTCATCTAGACGGGTGTTATTACTGGATCTAGATTAGTAACGTTGATGCCATGGCTACTAGGAAGAGAGAAGGTCAAAGCACCTGAAGGAACAAAGTAGGCAAAAAGCCTGCCACCACCACATGCAGTACTTTTGTTGAAATTACTTATAGAAACCATCTCCCATACCTCTGACCAGCAGTTGTGGAAGGGGTCATATGTCTCCACATTGTTGATTCTTTGTAAGCCATCAAAACCCCCAAGTACATAGACTTTGCCACCCAATACGACCATCTTATGCCTCCAGCGACCTATGTTTAAATATTCGATCTGAATCCATTTGTTGATGGAGGAATTGTACTTCCAAACATCATGCTGTGTTTCTTTGCCACCTACAAGAGACACAATGAATTTAAAAACACCAACTAGATGTCTCAAAATAGTTTTCCACAACATTTCCCAAACTCTAAAAGTACTAAATTTTCAGATGAGTCCAAGCTAGTGGGAGATAAAGTCTGATAGGAGGGACAAAACAAACTCAAAACAGTAGGAAGCCTTGCTGGTTGGGGTGGGAGCTGTGCCACAAAGGCTGGGATGATGAGCAGTACTCATACCACTCAAGATGGAGAGCAAACAGAGAGGATCCAGGAAAGGCTTCAGTGAGGATGGCCTTTTGGTGGGTGGGAACCCACTAATCTAAGGTTTGTGCCCCCAAAAGTCTGGGTAGGGCAAGTAGGGCCTTGACACCCAGAAAGTTAGAGCATAAACAGCAGTCCTAAACTACTGTTTATGTTCTAAGTGTACTTATTTATAAAAGGGGGAAAAAACAGTATAGAAGAAATTTTCAAGAGATCTTACAAAATTATTCAAGCTTATATCTTCAATCTATATAAAAGAGTAAATGGGATAAAGAATGGAATCCATCTCTAGGTAGAGAGGAGCCTTTGCCTCTTCTCGAGGGTTAATCCAGTGGAGCACCTCGGGAATCTGGCCATGGGCTACTCCCAGGAAAGCCACTCTACCTTAAGACAATGTGCCTTTTCCTTTCCAGAGTTCCCACCCCCACTCCACCACCCCCACCCCCACCCTACCCCACCCCACCCCACCCCCGTGCCTTCCCAGTCAGGCAACCCCTTAAGCCAAGTCACCATTAGATGAGGCTGCATCTGAGGCCCAACTCGTTCTAGTGCTTTTGTCTTTTTCTTTCAGATGCTGGCTAAAGGTTTAAAGTCCCTAACCAACACTGTGGGACTCTGTACTCTTTCTAAAGCTCCCCTGCCTGCCTGCCTGGAAGCTGTTTTGCTCAGCAGTTTGTCCTCCAGATGCCTTATCTAAAGCAGCAAGGCTTTGGTTTTTCTCTCCTCCTTTCTCCTCCTCCCTTCCAGGGAACAGTGAGAGTTACTGCTTTCCTCTCCTGGAGTTTCTTTTAGACTCTAATAAACTGTCCTTAGCTTCCATTTGAGTCTGTTCTTAAAATCTTTTATCAGTAAAACCAAGAATCCCAAATAGAGACCACTGACTTCCTGGGTGCCATCTGGTGGCTCTTCTGGGGCTCTCTAAAATTTCTAGCAGCACCTCTTGGTATTATTATTATTATTATTATTATTATTATTATTATTATTAATTTCTTTAGCTGGCAGAGCAAAAGAACCTGTTCCTGCACCCCCGAGACAGCAGCAGGAATTGTCCTATTTTTTAATTAATTTTTATTATTAAAATATGAAATGCTGACAATTGATCATTTGAAAATGAAATGGACAATATTTTCTTTACAACTCTCTTGGAACACAAAATTGTGATATCTAGCTCAAAGACACATGCTTGTGAATTTGTATAGATGCTTCTAATAGTCCTCCAAGACTGCCCAACTCCCATCCACCCCCCTTATAATGATGTAACCAGTATGCCAGAAATGAAGATAATCTGAAGAGACGCTTGTGACCCTCAGTCTTACTACTGAAATGAAACCATGGACCCCAAGAAATGGGGTAATTCCAAGAATTACTCCAGGGATCTCATCTTGGAAGAAAGTGTCTAGCACCAGCCAAATCAAGAACTTGTCTGCCAGAAGGAGATTTCATGGAGTTCTAACAACTTTTTAAAACACCTTGTCAGACAAGATCAAAGCCAAGACAAGAATGAGCTTGTGATGGGCAGCACCACAAACTTGACCAGGCCTGCTTGGAAGTGCAGATCCTTGACCCTCTACTCACATTCATCTTAGCATGTATGGTGATGCTATGTCTTTAACTGCAGCACTCTGGAGGCAGAAGCATGGAATCGCTATGAACTTGAGGCCAACTTGGCCTATGCAGAGAGTTTAATGCAGCCAGATCTACATAATGAGACTATGTCTCAACAAAACAAATCAAAAACCTATAATTTCAATTTGGGTTCCCAAAGATGAACTTTAACAGGGTCGCAGGATATTCTTCTTTCCAATATGGTCACATTGAACAAATCTCCTCTTTTTGCTTTTTTGCTATTAATTTGGCTATTTTAATTGGTTTCTTGAGTATACGTGTGGGCAAGCCTGTCTCTCCAGGCTGTGCCTCTGAGTTTAGTCCTAAGACTGCAAAGGGCTGCACTTCCTTTCTTAGTGTTGTGTTCATATTCCCTGAGCATCTGCCTTTGCTTTGTACCTTTCAAAGGCCTCTATTTGAGACGTTTTGGGTAGTACTAAAGATTATAAAACACTATGTAAACTTTCAGTGAGATCTTTATTAAAAGAAAACAACTGTTATGTTTATTTAGGGACTTAACACCTAGGTAGTTTGGGAAGTATATTGTGTGCACATATGAGAAGAGCTGCAACTATATATGTCCAACCTCACTCAGGTATTTGTGTTTTCCATTATTTTAAGAGCACTTAGGGAAGCTAAAAGACAATCCTAACATTCACTGGCAAAAGCTTTCTGTGCTGTGAGTGATGGAACACACTAACCCCACATCTATTCTGTGAAAGAAGGGCATACTGATGGCTCTTCCCAGTGAACTCTTTGTGGCCTTTCCAGGCTAAGTCTTTCTAGAATAGATGTGTCTTCTCATTCAGGCCAAGTGTTGGAGATGGCAGAATCAAAAGACAGAAGAAACCTGAGTCCCTGAATGCCTAAGTTGAGCAATGGACTCCTGACACCACCACTCCCACACATCCTTGTGTTCATTCATTAAGTGGGACTTTAAGTCTTGTCAGAAATAACATTACTTATCCTAACAGAATATAAAAATATTTTATAAAAAATTAAAACATGGGAAACAGAAAGACTGCCATATTTTACTTTCTATTCTCTGTATTGTTCAAATCCTACAACATTTGAATAATAAAATGAAACATGTAGCCTAGTCAATATTATGAACAGACCTAAAGAATAGCTGATAATAACCTCTGAAGGACACTAAATACATAGAAAAAAGAAGAGAGTCTTTGCAACCTCCTTTTGATCTGAATGAGGACTAAGACTTGGGCCTAGCCTCTGGATTGTGACCCTGTCCAACACTAGGATGTAACCTTCATTACATTCTAGAATATCTCTGAGCTCTGTTTTCTCCAACCTCATAATATACCCTCCCTTAATGTTATTGGTAATTGTGTATTGTTAAAGTACAGATTTACCTACTATAAAGTAACAATGGTGGAGACTGTGTCATTCAAAAATATTTATTGAGCATTACTATGTGTGAGAAAGATAGTGCTAACTCTCATGGAACTTTAAGTCTAAGAAGACAAGCACAAATAATCATTAATGATTAAGCAACAACTTAGTAATAAAAAGGTATTGTATTCCTCAGTACTTCAGGAGAAGTATATTGTAGAATGTCTATGAAATTTGGGAAGCTAAGGTTTGTGGAAAGATAAAAGATTTCTCTAGTACTACATCCACATCAGTGCCCTGAGCTTGTAGCAGACTGAACAAGCCCCAACATAACTTTCATTTTTGCTCCTGCATGAGGGTTAGAGCTGTCTGTCCTCACATATCTTAATACAGTGTTGCTCATATTTCATTATTTATTAAGTGATAATATTTTCTCCAGAATAAGACCACCTGAGCTCCTGGTTCCACATTCCGACCGAGACAGAGCGAGACCTCTGTGAACTCAAATATTCTTACAGGGTAGTTGGTTGGTTTTCCACTTAGGAAAGGGAAGGATGCTTTCTACTAGGGAAGTGCTTTAGTGCTAGCCTCCTGCTTACCTGATATGTAGACCTCATTTTTTAATGTCACACATGCAAACTCCACCCACTTCTTATTCTCACTCTCCAGTTCATGCTCTGTCAGTGGGAGCTTGGCCACCTCCAGGCGACTGCGCCTCAGGGGGTCCAGGCAGGTTACCTCTGCCACAAATCGTTCATCCTTTGTACAGCCGCCAATAATCATGAACACCTCAGACTGGAACTCATGCATCCTGGGCTTGGTGCGCTCCGAAATGATCTAGAAACCAAGAAGAGGACATGTAAACAGAGGAAGCACAGCATGACAGTGCAAAGTGCAGGCTGCGGAACCACAAAAAAGCAGGCCACAGTTTCCACTCCACCATCGTTGGCCACATGATTTTACCTCCTTGACCATGATTTCATCATTTGTGTAATGACTATTTGATCTTAACAACCCATTAGGCTTGTTGTATTAAATGGCATAAGATACAGAATGTGTTGATCCAGGGCCTACTGTGTAATAGGTACTGAATAAATGTTACCTGTCATTTTGTTGCTATTTTAAGACAAGAGTTTATTTGCCATCAAATGCATTTCCTGCCTCTTTTACTACCTTGTCTGAAACCTAAACTCCTGGAATGAAAGTCAAAGTTAACATTTACTCAATACCTATTATCATAATGTAAAAAAGAAAGAACAGGGTAGCAAATCCATGAGAAAGAACTGACACACATCACCCTTCCAAAGGGCTTTATTGGGGGGGGGGGGTGCCTGCAGGGAACAGCAAGCCTTCAGGTCCAAAGAGGAGCTTCCTTAAAAGAAATAAAGCATCATGACCACGGACAGCCATAATGTGGCCTTGAAAGGGTGGGTGTGTGTGTGTGTGTGTGTGTGTGTGTGTGTGTGTGTGTGTGTGTATGCCCACTTGTGTGTGAGAATATGTATATCTATATATACATATGAGAGAGACAGAGGCACAGAGACCCTCTGTATATGCATATACAGTTATATATATGTGTGTGTGCATCTGTGTGTGTGTGTGTGTGTGTGTGTGTGTGTATGCATGAGAGACAGAGACAGAGAGAGACATACATCACCATGCAGAAGATCTTTATAAGGAAAGGGAGCCCTGCAGGAAACAGCAAGCCTTCAGATCCAAAGAGGAACTTCCTTAAAAGAAATAAAGCTCCTTGACCACAGACAGCCATAACATAGCCTAAAAGGTGTGTGTGGCTCTGTGAGTGTGTGTATGACAGAAATAAAGCCTTTGTTTCAAAGCCTGAGAGTATAAACAGTAGGAAATCCATAGAGTAAGGATGGGACAGGAGGGATAAAGAATTTGGAGACACTTGAAAGTATTATGCAATGAGTTGGTACCAAAGATAAACTTCGCTTCTCTGCAGCTTTCTTCCCAACATCAGCCTGGTTTCTGTCCCCAACCTACAACATAAACAGGCATCCTTGTTCAGTGAGGAATTCAATACTGTAGGCAATGCTTCAAGGACAGTCTTGTAATTTACTATAAGGACAGTCCTTTTTCTCTAATGGATCCTTAGCACCAGGAAAAACAGTACATGGATCTTGTGGTCTTCTATGAGTCAATGGATGGATGGATGGTTGGATGGATGAATGGATGGATGGATGGATGGGCAAGACAGGTAATCAAGGCCTCTGTGTGAACTACTTTTTATGATGTAAATCACTGTAGTACCTAGTCTCCAAAATGGCTTCAAATAATGTCCTCCTCCCAGGACTCAGAGCACATGTAGTTCCTTCCATACTGTCCAGTCTCTCTAACCAAATATTTATGGTACAGATGATGAGGAGAAATTATGAACAGTTTTATGCCACTAAATCCAGCTACTTTTATGGATGGAGAAATTCTCTGCAACTCCATTTGAAAAGAAACAGATACTACCAGCATTAACGTGATGCAATTTGAAGTGAAAACCTCCTCTCTCAAAGAAAATCTGAGGCTTGAGAAATGCTATAATACCAAACACTCAGGACACCTGTGAAGAATAGGTAGGTGACAGGTCTAAGAAAAACTAAAAAGTAGAGAGATCCACACCAATAAGGGGACATTTTCTAGAGGACTCCCAGACAGGTACCATTCCAGACTTTTGGCTGAGGTTTCTACCGTAGCCTGCAGATGAGGTTTTCTGGCTAATCTTAGAGCTTTCACACAGCGATAGGTACACAGGAGGTTTCATGTGTGTAAATCAATAGCAAATTCTGCCTATAATATAGTTTTCTTGTTAGCTTGTCCCTTCACTAAACCCTGCCGTGTCTTTATAAGATGCTAAGTAAAAGATATCTTCAGAAATTGCAAAAGAGAATATATAGGTATAAATGCTATCTTGGTGCCCATTTAATCATAAATATTGAACATTCTCAACACACCAGGGATTTCTAAAATCTAGAGATGAAAAGTTCAGTAGGTCCTAGTTCCTACTATAACAAGTTGCAAGTTTAGACTATTTACAAGATAATGAATTCAATGGTTGCCAGGTGGTATTTGGTTTCATGACCAAATATTGAACCAATGACCATAAGAAAACAAAGGGTTCTTTGGAGAAGGCGACCTTAGCTTGAATTTTAGAGTAGAAGCAGAAGTTAAGTAGAGGAAGAAAAAAAGAAGACATTTAGATAGCATCTGCTTGTTTAAGAACTAGATGCAGTCCATCAAAACCACAGTAGAATGTATACATTCAAACAATTAAACATTTCACAAAACAAAACAAACAAACAAACAATTAAACATTTCAACAATTAAATAAACAGAAGCATTTGATCATAAGAGTTGGAGGGAAAAAAGAGAAGAGGGGAAATTATATAATTATATTTTAATTTAAAATACGTGTTTAAATTAAATTTGTTTTTAATTGAAAAATAAAACACAAACACACACAATAGAAGTGGATGGTAAATTATGGCAGAGACCTGGGAAGGAGATATTTCATCAAAGTGGAGTTTAGAGAGCTTTAGCAGAAAGAATGGGTATCTTTCTGAAAGTGATGAAGAGCCAGTAAAAAGGTCAGACCAGGGGTGAAGTTGACACCTGCAACTTCCACCATACCAGGGTGGGAATGAGTTGGAGGCAGGACAGACTGGGAACACAGTGATAAGGTCTAAGGGATTTCCTGAAATCTGGGAAGAAATGATGAGACTCTGAATCTAGGCAATGTCAGAAAAGAATAACAGATGCAAATTCTCACAAGAGCAGAGGAAGGGGAGAAAGTAGAACCCCTTTAGAATGGTGATTTGACTAGACTGCACACAACTGGGCAGAGGACGGATGTGACAGGCACAGGGCCATGGGTGTCCATGTCTCACTTAAGCCTCCCAACAGCTGTGTGAAAATATGATATCATCCCCATTATATAGATCAGGAATGCCCAGATTCAGGAATGATGGACTTGTGGACAAGAGTCCCTGGATAATGCCTTACATTCCCAACAAAATGAAATACCTCTCAAGTCCAACTCACCTCATTGCCAGAAAGGTGGTACATCCTGGCTTCCTGAAGCAGCGGGAAGACTTCAGGGCACTGTCTAATAAGAGGGTCTGCTTCAACCATCTCCACGAAGTACCACGGATCCAGAAGTGGTAAACGCACATTCTCGAGGACACAAGGGAGCAGGCAGAGTCGTTCTGATTGTTTGTGCCGGACCCAGCTCATCACAGTCTCAAACACCTGAGCCTCTTCAGTCACACACAGGTCGTCACTCCTCAAGATGTGGTACAAAGTGTCCACAGGAAGTTCAAGGAACTCCTCGGAATTCAGAATCTGAACAAAGTTTTGAATGATGTAACTTTGGACTTGCATCTTTAAACTGTCCAAAGAATGTGTGTCTGCCAGCCTCAGTATTCCAATACAATTTTCCGGGTTCAATGCTTCTGTGAGAAAGCTGGCACAGGCATCCACCAGCTGTAAAAACTTAACAAAAGGGAAGAAAGTCAGACCAGAAAGTGATCATCCCACAAGAACATTCATCAGTGAGTTGTGTGTGCCAGCCAAACTCAGACACATCCTAAACGTACAACAGTAAGGGAAGAGTCTAAAAATAATACATTCCCATAGCCAACAACTCTATAAATAATTTAAAAACATGTTATAAGATTACCTTAAGTCATATGAAAATGTGGAGATTTTTCAAATCTCTTCATCAAATCTGATCAAACCTCTATTTTTATTTTATTTTATTTTATTTTGTAGTGTTGAGCACATCATCACATGTGCTAAGTAAATATTCTGCCATTAAGCTATTTTTCCTACATTTAAGCCTGTATATTAAATCATCAATTTACAGAAATGATATAGAAGTAAATAAATGTTAAATGATACCATAAATATACATTCACCCATACCTATATGGTGGGACACTTCATGGAACAACTAATTTAATTTCTTCTGTGAATATGCTACAAGGGGAAAAAAGGGAGAAAAGAAGGAAAAGAATGTAAGAGCCTGAACTCTGCCTACATCTACAAGTCTATGGACAGCACAAGATGGATTTAGTGGGTTGTTTTTAAAAGAGGGATCATAAAGTTTGAAGGAAGGATGAGGGATCAGGGTGAATCTTGAAGGAGTTAGAGAAGAAGTGGGGTGTAAACAAGATCAAGAGACATTATATGCATGTATAAATTATCAAAGAATAAAAATATGATATTAAAGATGAGAGATTAAGGAGATAATATCAACTTACTTCAATGTATGAGCCATATTTGGATCACTGATTTAAGCAACAAATTAAGTCAGAGAAATGTCTACAAGCACTAATATTTGGGAACATAAAAAAGTTATTATTAATTTTAATATCAATAATGACCTTGTGGTTATTTTAAATAAGAATCTTTATCTTTTGAGCTATGGAGATGTCTGAGCAAATAGAAGCACCTGTTAATCAAATTTGATGATCCACAGAACCCACATAAAAAAGCTAGGCTTAGTGATGAAAGCATCTGCTATCCCAGCACTCCCTATGGGAGACAGAAACAGGAGGATGAATTGCAGCACATGGGCCTGCCAGCCTGGTTAACGTATCAGTGAATGCACCTTATCCCAAACAAGGTAGCAGGTAAGGCCCAAAACTCAAAAGTTGTCCTCTGACTCCACACTCAGGCTAGAGCATGCATGCACCTGCACCCACACACAAGGACATGCACACATATCTCCCTCCCTCCCTCTCTTCCTCCTTCCCTCCCTCACTTCTTCCTTGCCCCTCTCCCTCATAACACTTTTAAAAAGAATCTTTGCCTTTTAAAGACATAGCCGGAAAAAGTAGCTGTGTACTGTGGGCAAAGAAGAATGATCACATAATTACATAAGCATAGAGAAGAACTAAAAGGTTATAAATTAAACTATTCTGTGTATAAATCTCTGTCTGTCACATATCTTGTGGCAAATTAAACTGAAATAAGCCACAGAGCCCAAACCTCAAGAACTAGTCATTAGTGTCCATCTCCCACTGACTTTTACAGGACTCTTCATTCCAGGACCCAGGGAAGCAGGAAAGCCCTAACTGAAATCTACTGGCCCAAAACAGAAGAGGAACCAACCATGGCAGGGACACACAAACTCTCTGAAAGATTCAGAGGCAGCCTATGCAGTTGCCATTCATACTCAGCTGACCAGAGTAAGCCATGATGCAAACTCTGCCACCAAAGGACCCAATGAATTAAAAAGGATCGATCGGCTCCCATATCCCATCTTAACACTGTCATCTTCTTCAAGAGAATATGAGCTTAATGTTTGGATAGCATTTAACAAATTCCAAAGCACTGTCAGTGCCTTTATGATAAATACTCATTTCACAAATAACATCTCACAAAACAGTTCACTTCAGTCTTTCTTGTTCTCTGGAGCTTTACCCTGAATAAGTCCAGTCTCCTTGACCTCTCCTTGTCCACTGGGCTTCACAGGGTCATACTGTTCCTGTGCTTGAGTTGAGTTGACCATTTAAGGGGAAAGAAAAAGGAGATCACAGGGTAGGACAGGAAAGAAAGCCCATCTGAAGGCAGGTGCTGATTGATAAGGGGACAGACCTGACAGGTGGAGCACAGTATGCAAAGTACAAGTTCTGGTGAGGAGGTGAAGGAGCTCTTGGGATGAAGGAACAGGCAGGGCAGGAGTGGCCTTAGTGGTTTTGAACTGATAGACTGAGTTAAGTGGAGTCCAGTCTTTATACTAGAGTACCCTGTGGCACACATCCCCTACTTTCAGGGTTTTGTTCAATTATGAAACATGATTTTTTCCTATCAGACCATATCTTCCAACTGATTATATAGAAAATGTTTCTGTTGTTGTTGTTGTTGTTGTTGTTGTTGTTGTTTGGTTTAGGTTTGAGGGGTTTTGTTTGTTTGCTCACTTGCTTCATTTTTGTTTCGTTTTTTATTTTAGCAGCCCAAAGTGGCCGCAAACTCTTAATCCTCCTGCCTCAGCCTTCCAAATACTGGGATAATGGGCTTGTGCCACTATGCCCAGCTCTGGGAAACTCTATGAGCTACTTACTGCTGTGGCAATATAATGAAGTATCTACTTCATCATGAACATTTCAGTTCTAGGTAAATGACTGTATAGAGAAAAAGAGGGATAGGGAAAGTAGAGAAATTCCACCTCTCCCAGAAGCTCCTTTTTAAAAGCCACTTTTCCCACTGGCTTCTCCAATGAACCACTCTTATCCCCTCCTCAGCCCCGTAGCAGCTATGCTCCGTGCTCTCCTCAGTTAATGCTAGCAACTCAGGTTCTAGGTTACAATGTTGGTTTTTTTGTTTCCAGCCAATCCTTCTCCAAACTCTGATAACAGAAGAAGTTAGAAAAGGTAGAGGAATAAAAGATCTCTTAGGCATCTGGGATGCACTAAGTAAGACCTGTGCACTTTTTCATCTTTCACTGCATGCAACAAAGTATTTTTCAACAAATCCATTTTATTGAATTAGCAAAAAAGAAAATATTCGCATTACATTTGTAGAGAGGAGGAAATAGAGAATTCAGAGTAAACAGTGCTGCCTGAAGTCACATAGCAGCTGCGAAGATAATCCTGCTTGCTAATTACGGCTGCTAATTACAGCTACAGGCATGAATTGTTGAGCTAACAAAATGCCAGAAGCATTTCTAAAGACCTTATGATCACAAGGAGGGAAGGTGGGTTTCTCTGATTGCCTAAGTTTTCCCAAAATATGCATCAACAAGCATTTCTGAGTGATCTAACTAGCAGCAAGGAATTTGCTGGCATGCAAGACAGCCATGAGAACAAGAAATTGTTTTTCCTGTATTTGCCTTTAGATAAGTGTTCAGCATACTGCTCCATGAACTTGGTTTTCAGAACTGAGAGATGACACACAATGGCAACAGGTAGCCAATTTCCTGTATAGAGGGATAAGTGAGTAAAAGGTTACAGTAAGCGCCTGACTCTTTGACAGGAACTCCTGAAATAGCACCAAAGAGATGTGGCTGCACAGGAACTCCTAAAATACCATCAAAGACTTAGGGCCACAGTTCCCATAATAAGTGCCTGCCTTAGAGAGGCCGTTTGTAGGTCTTCTTTTGAGAAGTATCTATTCAGAGTCTTTACTCATTTTAGAAGCCTTTCAGTGTGTGTGTGTGTGTGTGTGTGTGTGTGTGTGTGTGTGTGTGTTGTGTATGTGTACATGTGTGTAATACATTTGCATAGCGGTAATATCAAACATCAAAATGTCAACATGGTTGCTCTCATAATTAATAACCTACCTACTCAGAGAGTAATGTATACTTAACACCAGGCATTCTGCTGTCATGGAGCTATTAGACTACTGAACTATTTTCTGAACACTCAACTCTACCACACCTAAGTCTCATGTGGACACTGCAAATACTTCAACTAATATTTGATTTTAAAAAAAAGCAAAGAAATAACACCAGATACAGTCAGACCAATGAGGTAACATATGAAAAGCCAAGAAAACTAACTCGGTCAAACATTCCACAGTGATAACATCTAATGAGAGTGAGTTAAATAAAATCTCAGACACTGAACTCAAATGAATGATTATTAGTATGCTTAAAGAAGAAAAGAAGTACCTAGGTTAGAACATAAACAGCTGAAATGAAACAAGGACATTGATGCAAATTATAAAAAAGGAATTCCACGAAGAGAGAAATAATGAAGAAACATGAATCTGAATTGCTGGAAATGAAAAACATAGTCAAATCAAAAGCTCTATGGAAGTTACATCAATAGAATAGATCAACAGAGGCTAGAACAGCTTAGCTTGAAGACGACATGGAAGAAGTGGAACATTCAAGCAGGGCAGAATAGGGGACACTCTGAAAAAGATAAATCTATAGATAACAGGCACAGAAGAATATAGTTCTGAAGATATAAGATACAGTTTTAAAAGAATTCTGAAAGTACAAGGCATGGGATACCTCCCTGGAGTTATAGTCCAGTTAAGTACCACAGGTCTACAAAACAGTATGAGCCATTCCTATTTTCCTTGGTTACCCATCACAACTACATTGTAAGACCATAGTGCTGAAGACACCATGCACTTTGGTTGTGGAACATATAGAAATCAACCACAGAGGTCTAGAGAAATGGCTCAGCAGTTAAGAGTACTGACTGCTCTTCCAGAGTTCCTGAGTTCAATTCCCAGCAACACATGGTGGCTCACAACCATCTGTAATGGGATCCGACACCCTCTTCTGGTGTGTCTGAAGATAGCTACAGTGTACTCATAAATATAAATAAATAAATAAATCTTTTTTAAAAGCAAGAAAGCAAGGAAGCAAGAAAAGCAAGCAAGCAAGCAAGCAAGCAAGCAAGAAAGAAAGAAAGAAAGAAAGCCGGACGTGATGGCGCACTCCTTTAATCGCAGCACTCGGGAGGCAGAGGCAGGCGGATCTCTGAGTTCGAGGCCAGCCTGGTCTACAGAGTGAGTTCCAGAACAGCCAGGGCTACACAGAGAAACCCTGTCTCATAAAACCAAAAAATAAAAAATTTAAAAAAAGGAAGGAAGGAAGGAAGGAAGGAAGGAAGGAAGGAAGGAAGGAAGGAAGGAAGGAAGGAACCACAAACAAGCTAGGATCCTCCTGTGCCGACTGCTGGGGGAGAAAAGACATCAATAATCTTATCTAGCACTTGACCCTTCATGCTACAATATCAACTTGCCAAACATGATATGCTTAATGGTGCTTAGTGGATTGACTTTTATGAGAAAACAGCTTCCTGGTTGGACTTGAGGCCCATTCCACAAGAGGGAATTCATGTCTGGGTCACCCCAGGGTTGAACCTGTTGTTTTTATTTATTTAAATGTTCATGATGTCTACTTTTCCTCTAAATATTTATCCTTATACCCACAGACTTGGGCCGCTCTCAACATTGGTCAGAGAGGCTTCTTTTTGCAGTGGGCAACAGTCAGTGGAGCAGTGCATAACTGGGCAGAGTGCTGAGAGTGGGTAGCTGGGTTCTCAGCCCTAAATGGGACATCTACATTAACCACACCACCATCAAGGCTCACAAAACAAGTGGAAGAAGAGGCAGAAAGAAAGAGATGATGAATAGAGTGGAACACAAACATAAAATAACCATAGCCTAAAATGCCATCTTCTGGACATGGCGTGGCAGTTGCACTTAAAATTCCTAGTAATAGTCGTTAGCTGAACAAGAACTACTTAAGATCATGCCAGGGACAATTATGTAATAGATAGGGTGAATGTTCTCCAAACCCCACCCTTTCCTGAGGAGCTACTGACAGCTAATAGCTGCTGAAAGAGAAAGAATCATTAGTTTTGAAAGATGTGGCCACTGGTAGGGAAGTAGGAGTTGCATACTTCAGAGGATGGCTCCACACCCATGCACATATGGGCAGCATTGACTGGACTTAGTGGGCATAATAACAAAAGGGGAGGGAATATAAAGTTCAGAAGGCTGCGATGTGAGAACTTGGAGGAAGTTGAAAGGGCAAAATGGGAGACACACATGATCATATAATTCTTAAAAGTAAAGGAAAAAAGAATCTTAACAGAAAAGTTACCCAAGTTAGAACTTAAAATAAAAGGAGGATCTAGGACACCAAACACACAAAGCCGGAAAAGAACCTCCTCTTGTCATATTATAATTAAAACACTAAATGTACAGAACAAAGAAAGTATACTGAAAGTGGCCAGCGAGAAGCAGCAAGTCACATATAAAGGCAATTCCGTCAGAACAACAGATTTTCTTTTTTCAAATGAAAACGTAAAAGCTGGAAGGGCCTGGAAAAAAATGTATTTCAAATTCTTATAGACAATAAGTGCCAACTTAGACTATTACACCCAGCAAAGCCATCTATTATAATGGGAGGAAAAATAAAAATTTTCCATGATAAAAATAAGTTAAAAGAATCTATAGTCATTAATCTAGTTCTAAGAAACTCCTTGAAGGAAACCTACAGACTAAAGAGAAAAACCAATCTAACCACGAGGCCACAGCTCTCAGGATCTCCCTACCTCTCTATAACTTCCCTCACTTGGCTATACCCAGGTTGTGAAGCAAGAGAAGTGGGTCAACACCTCCCAAGTACACACATTTGCTGCTGGGCAAACTCCTGATCCAGGAAATAAGAGAATGAGGTCTACTGACAGCTGGAGCATGCACAATGCTCCTTATACATCCCAGCTAGTGAAGTTAGAGGCTGCAAGGTACCCTACTCAGATACACACTTACATGACACGCTTCTGCTTCAATGAAAGTCATATTGTTAAAATAGTGGGAAGGAGGAGATGAGTTACAAAGGGCATAAAGTTAGTGATTTCACCCTCCCATAAGGAGGGATAGTTTCCTGCCAGTCAAAGGGGCAGATGGTGAGCACTGGCAGCATGTCAGGAGCATGACTTGGGGACATCACCAGGAAAGCAGCCCTGAGAGAAATAATTGGCTTGGCATCTTTAGAATGCCCCAGGAAACCGAGCCAATGAAATTGACTAAACTAGTAGCAACCTATTACTCAAAATTCATCAAGGCTACATTGTAATGGATTTCCTTTCCACAATCCTGTCTTTTGCCAGACTATATAAATCCCTCCCTAACCCCAACTTCAACAGAGCTAATCCTCCTACCAACTATCTTGGTCCCTGAACCCTTCAGGGATACATACTTTTCCATACTTTGGGATCTGTTACCTTCAACTACCAAGCCAATTATGACACAAACAGGAATCATTTCCACAAGAGCCAAGTCATACATAAGATTTGATGCTCATCTATGGTCCCTAGGAATGACGTGGCCTATCCCCAGACTCTGTTTCTTACACATCTAGGCAATGAGACAACATGAATACGATAAAATCAACATCAACAGTAAAATCCTAGTCCTGGCCACAGATGATAACTTAGATGGGACCCTTGATATAATTATAGAGGCAACTGACATTATTCGTAGTCTAATTAGTTTATGAAGCTAGTGTAATTGCTACAATCATATTGAAGCAAATATCGAATAGAAGCAATATATTATTTTAAAATAAATCATAATTCTGAAGTCTTCTCTCTTCTGTGACACGACTTACTTCTCAATGTTCTTCTTTCACAGCCACCAAGTGCTTGTCACATGTATCTTCATGCCCCCACATTTAGACAGCATCATCACTTGAAAGCTGCATGGTGTGTTGGCTAGCAGTACTTTCTTCCATCATAAAACCCAGTTTCAAATCACAGCACTTTCAGTCATATTCTGTGTTGCCTTAATTTCTTGTCCAACTCATACTCAGATCAGATGTTTTGTATAGGAAGCATGAGCTCCACCACTGGCTCTAACTGGGCTGCTACACTTGGCAGCCATTGTGCTGCAGTTAGATACCAAGTATAGAGCCAGGCACTACATTCCTCCCTTAATCTAATGAAGTAGGCAATGCCTCATCGCATCACCTTCCACTAAATATCCAAACAAATATCTTTGTAACCTTGACTTATGTGTGTGTGTCTCTGTGTGTCTTTCCCTCTCTCTGTGTCTCTGTCTCTCTCTGTCTCCTCTGTCTCTATGTATCTGTGTCTATATGTCTGTCAGTCTGTCTGTCTTTCTGTACACGTCTGCTGTCTTTCTGTCTGTTTCTCTGGGTATATATCTCTGTGTCTATATGTCTGTCAGTCTACCTGTCTGTCTTTGTGTACACATGTCTGTCTGTCTTTCTGCCTGCCTGCCTGTCTGTCTGTCTTTCTGTCTGCCTATCTGTGTGTGTGTGTGTGTGTGTGTGTGTGTGTGTGTGTGTGTGTGTGTGTATGTGTGTGTATCTCTGTGTCTATGTCAGTAAGTCAGTCTATCTGTCTTTGTATACATGTATCTCTCTTTCTGTGGGTCTGTCTCTCTGTGTGCGTGTGCGTGTGCGTGTGCGTGTGCGTGTGTGTGTGCTCGCACGCGTGCGCACATGCGTGCATCCACAGGAGTGCATGCATGCATGTGCAAATCTCAGATACAGGTCTGGCAGCCACCCTAAGCAGGTCTCTGAGAGCTCCCTGCTTTTATTCATTTCAAAGAGAATGGAAAGTGTTTGGTCACACACCTGGAAAAGGTTGGCAGCCTCCAGAACCCGCTGAACATTCTGCTTGGTGATCAGAGCCTTGCTTGTGTATGTGTAGACCAGGAGAGTGTGCATGGTCTCAGCATCCACCCCTTTAATAATGATCCTCTTCTCATACTTTTCTTTTAAGTCGTTGCAGAACATGGCCCTAGAAGAGAGACCTGTGATGTGAATCTTTTCAGGACCCTGTGCTCCAGACCTGAACATATCCCCCTTAAAGTCATCTGCCCTCCTGCAACAGTGAAGTCCCAAAGTCAGGACCTGAACTGATTGCAAACATAGAAACAGTCATTTCACTTGCGGACTTCTTGAGATCGTCCCTCTTGGTTCTTTGTCTCTTCTTGAATATGTTAATTCAACACCTAACACAAAGAAAAGTTCTTAAATGAAGTCACTGTATTTCAAGGTGCCATATTATTAGTCTCTCTAGGATCATCTGTACTCTTAACTGAACAACATTCCTAAGTGTAGTTTCTGAATTCTCTCTTAGAATCACATTCAGTGGATGATATTCTACTCCAGTTTAGCCCACACTTGGATTTCCCAGAAAATTAAGGGAATTGGGCATGCAAGAAGCAGTACATGAGGAAACCAAACAAGACCAGATGCTTAGAGAAGGTTGCTTCAGCCTAATCCTTCGAGGACTGGAGGACACACTTCACATCTGCCTCAACAAAAGATAAAGACATTGCTTTGGCACTGTAGTATCACATACAGCCTTCTGTTTGAGACAGTCAAGGAGACTCTAAGAACAGGTAATTCTCAAGCAACCTGATTTTTCAAAAGCCCAGAAGAAAGCCAAAAAATTAAAAAGTGCTGCCCAATGGTTGTGGCAGGCAGAAGGCTGGAGCCCTCTCAAACCTTAGACTCATTCACATCATGGCATAATGAGAATGCAAATGAGAAAATGCAAATGGTTATTGATAAATTCCCACCTTCCTGAAGTATTTGAAGAATATGTAAGACCACATACATCAGTTAAAAACACAAACAAGTATGACATTCCAGGCCAGATTGGCGGGATTTTAGCTGGTGAGAGACATGGTGTTTGGTGGATAAATTAATTAATTTTCCTGTTGCTGCAACCAAAGATAACAAGAAACAATGTAAGGGAAAAAGAATTCTCTGGCTCCTGCCTTGAAAGCACAGGTCACATGGGAGGGAAAGCACAGCAGCAAGGACAGTTGTGGCAGCAGGAGGTTGAGCCACTTCCTTGCATTTTCAAATCAGAAAGCAGAGATAGGACAGGAAGTGAAGCTGGGCAGTAAGTAAGGAGGCCTGCTCCCAGATACCCAGTTCCTCCAACTAGGTCCCACATCCTCCCCAAACAGCACAACCTAAGCACAAGCTAAGAACTAAGCATTCAAAAACACAAGCATGTTAGGGACAATTGACATCCAAATTCTGAGTAGGTCATATACAACTTCAGCCCTTGACTTGCCAGCATGTGTCCTGATCTCTCTTAGGTCCCCAGTTTCAGGGTTTCTGCACATTGTCCACCTTTATCTATAGCAAAAGTGGAGCCACAGTTATATTAGCACCACTCTAAAGACACTAACTCCTAAACCCTTTATGGGTACAAGAAAGAAAACAAAAAAAGAAGTATAAGAAAAGTGCCTTTCTTTCCAGGTCTCTGTGCACATCTGACTCCCAAAGTCTCAGCATTTCCTTGCTATCCTCTGACATGTTGTCATTGCCCTTGGCCATGACCACCATGTTGAACACAAGTAAGAGGGAATTAAAACTAAGCCAACAAATTCTTCATCGGCTGAACCCCCAGGCAGCTATTGCTGCACCCAGAGACTCATACTCACACATGCATGGACAAATTTTGGTCTCCATGGTGGCCAGTCACAGAAGAGACACTATAAGTAGAACTTAGGGCCCTTACCTGGAGCCTAAAAAAGGGACAATACTCAAGAAAATCAGTAGGATGCAAAGTCAAACATCAGGGAATTAATTCAGCATCAACACTGGGTCCACTAAACTGGGTCTGTTCTGTGGTAGCACAGCCAGCTTGGTTGTTAGCAATTTACCTCTTAGTGGGGGGGACTGGGGATATAGAGGGGGTGATGCATAAGAATAAATAATGGCACAGGCATATGTGGCACATGCCTGTTATCCGGGTACACAGGAGGTAAAGTAAGAAAGATAATGAGCTCAAGGCCAACCACCCTCCCACTATATAGCAAATTTAAACTCACCCTGGGATAAATGAAGTTATCTCACAAAAAAAAAAAAAAAAAAAAAAAAAAAGCCAAAGGGGAAGGATTGAAATGCCATAATAAACCCCACTCTTTGTATGTTAACTTAAAGAAATAAGAATAATTAAGAATAATAGCAGGCTGTGATGGTACCTGCCAGTAGGATATGTCAAACAAGCAGAGATAGGAGGATCACATAGATATATTTCCCTTTTTTTTTTTTAGGCTAAATGTGACAGCATACACATTTAGTCCCAGAACTTGAGAAGCAGGCAGTCAAATATCTGTGAGTTGAAGGCTTGCCTGTTTTACAACAATAATGACAAAAAGTTAGGAGGAAAAAATGAAGAGAAAGAAAGAAAGAAAGAAAGAAAGAAAGAAAGAAAGAAAGAAAGAAAGAAAGAAAGAAAGAAAGAAAAGAAAAGAAAAAAAGAAAGAAAGAAAGAGAGAGAGAAAGAGAGAGGGGGAGGGAGGGAAGGAGGGAGGGAGAGAGAGAGAGAGAGAGAGAGAGAGAGAGAGAGAGAGAGAGAGAGAGAGTTAGTTGCAGGAAGTAATAAAAAAGTGAGCCAGCATGTTCCCACTCTAGCATCTGCACTGTTGGGCCACATGGCTCCAGCTGGGTGATCTCAACTCAGTCATCTCTCTGTTCCAGAACTCCCATGTCCCTTGGCAGAACTGGCACATTCCCACACATGGTGCCACCATTGCGGTCCCGCTGGCTCTGTCTTTAACCAACCAACTCCCCAGACTGCAGGTCCCAAGTTCCTCTCACTACCATGCAATGACCGCCCACCCCAACACTCAATTACCTGGTAGAATCAAAACTCTTAAGACTTATAATTATGGTTAACTTATCGGATTTATGTATCAATAAAATCAAAATTTACAAGATGCCAATTCAGTAATTTCAGAGCCAATTGATAATGATAAAAGCTTTATCCCAATTATTCTAACCTTATGATATCATAACTACCTGTGGCTGGATCAAGGTACACTGGTTCACGTCCACCTCCATTTTGCCTTCCTCTCTCTTTCCCTGCTATGCTCTCCATCTCTGCAACTCTTAGTGCTGCCTCCCTTTTCCCTGTCTGATCACAGGCCTCCTGCTACCCTAATATAATTGGACAGGGAAAATCCAACAGGAAAGAAAGGAAGAAAAGAAAAAGAAGAAGCCGAAGGAGGACTAGTGATAAATGTGAAGGTGTGAGTTGAATTCCATAAGGTAGAAATAGAACCAACTCCCAGAAATTGTCCTATGACCTCCATGCATGAGCCCACACACATGTTCTCCCATGCCCCCACCTCTCTCAATAACAAATATAAAAATAATAAAAAATGTACCCCTTAGCATATAAGTAAAACATTGCATAATAAAAAGTAGTTTCTAGAAAGATGTGAACCAACTTGTATGAGATCCTCATTTTAAAACAAAAATAGTTTCAGAACAGAAAGACAGTTGCCCAATACAGTGAATCAATGATATCTCAGTGGAGAGCTTGAGTCATTCAGCATATCTCCTACCACATGGACGTAGCCATGCGCCACGACTCGAGTCTCCCATCACAGCCATGGATGGAGCCACAGACCCATGATTCATCTACATGAAGTCAGACCCAGATAAAAACGCTGCCTGGATCACACAGCTTTCCAGTGTCCATGGGGCTTAGCCTTCAACTGAGGTCCCTCCTCAAACTTCCTTTATTCAAAGATGCTCTCCTTCATGCTGTACCCAACCTAAAATAATCACTCCACCTTTCTTTCCTTTCCTTTCCTTTCCTTTCCTTTCCTTTCCTTTCCTTTCCTTTCCTTTCCTTTCCTTTCCTTTCCTTTCCTTTCCTTTTCTTTGTAGATCCTCACAACCTGACATTGCACTATATACCTACTTGTTCACTAATTTAATGATCACCCTCCCAGCTACTATATGAACAGAATGAACTGACTGTCGCTGAATCCCCAGTGCCTACAACAATGATCCAGACCCAGTAGAGATTCGGTCTCTAGAGAAAATAAGTAAATAAATGAGCGAGTGAACTAGTTGATGTATGTTCTTTCCGAGATCCATAGAACTGTTTCTTGTTAGTCATCTGCCACTCCAAAAATTGTCAAACATCCTGCAGAGGATAAGGAGGAGTCCTTCCTCCCACTAAGAAATCAGACACTCAGGACTTGGAATTTGAAAGAGATAAATCTCCACAAGCACTCCACTTTCTACTCTGATGAGTTCTGCAAGCTCCTGAGTATCCCGAGATGTCACGGGTGGAACGTTTCACCAATTCCAAATGACCTACGACCTGTATGCCTCAACACCAGGCCTATAAACAAGTACTCCCCAGTCACATCTACTGTCCTACACATTTTAACCCATGCCTGTCCCTACTTAGTTCCCTATTAATCCCTTTGCCATCCTCTTCATATGAAGGATTAACTTCTCTGCTTCACTAAGATATTCTGTGCTGTGGTACTAACATTTACTACAAAGTGGATAAAATTCAACTCGAGTGTACAAACAAGTAGTTGTCTGTAGATGGCACAGAATTACAGCCTGCAATTCCAGTGCTCAGAAAATTGAAGCAAGAGGATTTTAAAATCAAGATCAATCTAAACTGTGTTTCAAAGTGTGTGTGTGCGTGCGAGTGTATGTGTGCAAGTGTGTGTGTGTGTGTGTGTGTGTGTGTGTGTGTGTGTGTGTGTGGTGTGGTGTGTGAGCACACAAGTGTGTGTGGATTCATATATATATGCAATTGGGTTAAGACATTATTTTTAGTTTCATTATGTGATGCACAATGAGAAGCATTGTTAAGAAAGGAATATGGTTTCAGGGTAGTCAATCAAAGGAGTTTCCATTGCAAGAAATCAGGAGTCAGAAGATCCAGCTGTGATGGAAGGTAACATGGTTTTGCTGTCTATGGCAGCCAAAAATGCTGAGCTGCAAGCACCAAAACCTTTTATTTCCTAACCCAATTCCTTTTTTTTTTCAATTAATTCCTTTATTTTAAAATGTGGATGTTTTCTCTGCATGCATGGTGTGTACTCCACACACATGCACAATGAGAAGCATTGGGGGTACTGAACTATCATGTGGGCACTGAACCTAGGTTCTTGAAAAGAGTAGCCAGTGCTCTTAACTCTCTGACCTTTTCCCCAAGCCAATTCTAACGAAACAAAGCTTACAGACATTCATCTTAGTCCAAATTCTAGTCTCTAGTTATTCTCTGAAGTCCTACTTACACCCTCAGAGAAAGGACTCTGGTCAGCATGGCTCTGGCAGGCCTTGCCCTTCTCCCCCATTCCCCTCTCTCTACTAAAACCATTTAATTACATTCCAAAAGCTAGCCACAAAGATCTATTCCTATATTTGGCCACTTTCTCCTCCTGAGACTGACTATGAAGGTCCAGCTATTAAAGTATTTAAATCCAGCAATCAAACACCCTCTTCGATTTACCTAATTAACATGTCCAATTAAATATACCACCTCATCCTAGCCCATTCTAACACAGCATTCCCCATTTTGTCTTCTTAAAACTTACACCTGAAAGATCATTTGATGCTATGTTTGGGTGCAGTTTGTGCCTAATCCAAGCTCAGAAGGGGAAGCTTTCTGTTCTCCTAACACTCAGCCTCACTCTCCTAACAACCTTAATGGATCAATCATAATTTAAGCTCCAAGATCAGCCACATCTGAATACTGTATGTGCCTGTCAGAAGAACAGAATCCTGAATTTTACCAGGCTTAAACCAAATGAGTTAAAATCTTTGGGGATGGGGTTTGTTTGAGACATCTTATTAGACTCTATTCTGGTCCTCATGATTCCTTAGCAAACCAAACCATAAAAACCACTGCCCTAATTCAAGCAGGATAGAGCTTGCCTATAGTTCCAAACTGAAGCTGAAGCAACATACATTTAAGGCAAGCCTGAGCTACTGTCTGGGTTACTTTTCTATTGATGTGTTACGTTACCATGACCAAGTCAATTTACAGGAAAAAGTTTATTGGGAGCTTAGCGTTTCAGAAGGTGAGTCCATAACCATCATGGCAGGTAGCCTGACAATATACTCCACTGGAACAATAGGACTAGGGGCCTACATCCTAATTCACAAGCATGAAACAAAGAGAGAAAACTCAGTGGGAGTGGCATAGGCTTTTCATACCTCAAAACCCACCCAGCAACATAAGTTCTCCAACAAGGCCACACCTCCTAATTCTTCTCAAATAGTTCCACCAAGTGGAGATCAGACATTCAAGTATGTGAGCCCATAGGGATATTCCCACTCAAATGAGCACAGCTACCAAAAGAGAACCTGCGGTGGGGGGTCCCCTAGCACAGACCCCTTTGGGCTCCCACCTAACAAGAAGATATAATAGAGATCAAAGTTAAGAAAATAACTGGCTAGGGCTAGGACAAATATTCACCTGGAAATTCATGTTTGTTTTTGTTGTAGAGGTTCTCTTACATCTTTTGAGATCCAGCACTCCCAGGATCCCATCAGGCCTAGGGATTCTTCACAAAGGAAAGAGGGACAAGCAACCTCCTCATCTTCTCAGCCTGAAAAGCTCATGCTACCAGGCCTTGCCTTGGCCTCTTATGTCTCTAGCTAACAGACTGAGAAAAGGTACTGCAGCCTGTACTCAGGTAGCACAGTTCACTGGAGCTCAGAGTTTCCATTAACAGCCTGATATAAAAGCTTTATTAATAATAACATGAGATGTGTTCTTGTCTGTTGTATGCATGCAAATTCACTCACATTTGGAAGAGCAACTTCTGCTGTGGTTTTATTCCCCAAGGGTTTGTGTGTTCTAAGCATGGTCCTCAATGCAGCAGTGTACATGTGCTGGAACCTTTCAAAAACCAAGTACCAAGGCAGCTAGTCTGTTAGGACATAATCATCCTAAGAACCAATGTGGTTCTCATGGGACACTGCTCAGTTGTCCAAAAAGAGTTATTTGAAAGAGGAAGACTGGCCCTACCCCCACAGCTGTCTGGTTTCTTGTCTCACCATGGGACCTTGCTCCCTGACATACTCCCAGCTTATAACCTATTAACTGACTGTCAAGGCCAGAGCCAGGCCAAAATGCTATCACTATCTATGCCTTTGCACCACCAGAACTATATAACCCCTTATTATTATTATTAAAGTTCACAGCCTCAGATATTTGTTATAGAAAAAAAAAAACACCTAACATGTATCTTCAGAGTAGCATTTGAAAGTTCATAGACATCTTTCTTTCAACTCCAGATACATATCTGATAGACAGCATCCCACATTTCTCTCTTGAGTTTAAAGTCAGGTTATTTAACACTTCTAGCCATTGAACAAGCATTTGAACTAAAGTGACAAAGGAGCTTAAAGCTGAGCATTCCCTTCACTGACTTTAAATAGTATCAGATCTTAAAAGAACTTCTGTTTGCCAACCTTCTGGTTCAAGTTGACCACTCCTCAAAGTCACTACATATGGCTTTGGGGAAGCAGAAGTTGGCTTGCTTATTGTGCAACCAGAACCCTCAAAACCCCACTAGGGCAATACTGGTGACTCAGCAAGCCATAGGATTCTTATCATCCAAATTTATGACAGGAAGGCCTGTTCTGTCTTACAAGATCAGACCCAATAGAACATAACAAATACTCTATACAGACTCCGGTGATGATCCAGACACAGATCTGATGGCCATTCTTGTTTTCTTGCTCACTATCATTCTTATTCTGTTTAGTAGGAGCATCAGGTTTCCTACTGTGACCCACCCCTCCCCCTACATAGTCTTGAATGTCTCAGTTCTTGGGCCAGTGGTGACCATAGTCCAAGTCCATATAATACATCTCCCAAGCCTTAGTGATTAGTTAGGGCTGAGTGCAGAACAAAGTGGATCCAAGCAAAGCCAGTTTCAGAAACTTCTCTGGATCTACTACTATAAGAAATTTGTTTCCCATTGAAATTGTTGAGCTGGTAGAAATGAAAATACAAAGATATCTGTGACCTCCTCCTCTCTAACAGAGGCAAGAGGAGGGGAAAGGAGACACAAAGAGACAGAAACACATAGAAAGAGATTAACTTGAACACAAGGATCCATCTGTACCTAAAACCAATATACCTAGACTTTTAAAACATAAATGAGTAAGTACACTTTAGTCTTTTTTAAATGCCATGGCAAGCACTTTTTAATAATTGTCAGATGGACAGAGACATGAGAAGACACCCACATGGACAGTTTAAGAAGATTAAACTATTCCACTCCACACTCTGACCTACACTCTATTATAACAACAGTGTAAACAACAGTGAACTACAGCATGATCTTGCACAGATACATGTAATAGTGTGATGAGAACTTGGTTCTTAGAATCAGACCTCCAAGGTGCTGATGCTAACTCTGCTCTCCTACCTGCGCTTCTATGTTATGCACATGGTGGTTATTGCTTGACTCAATTTGCCTTTCAGTTTATCTCACACCCTCCACTGGAAACGTAGCCTGCCTGCCCTTAACCCAATGTTTCTCAACCTGTGAGTCATGACCCCTTTGACAGGGGTCACCTAAAACCATCAAAAAACACAGCTATTTACATTACAGCTTATAACAGTAGTTAAATCACAGTTATGGAAAAGCAATGAAAATATGCTATGGTTGGGTCACCACAACATAAGGAACAGTATTAAAGAGTCGCAGCATAAGGAAGGTTGAGAGCCACTGCCCTAACCAAATACCATTTGCCTCCCAGACCACTTCCATGAGGTCTGCTTAGAGTGGCACTTAATTAGACTAGGTGAGCATTGGTGCTTGTCGTCTACCACCACATTCCAACCCTAGGCATCCAATACCATATTCTTGCTCTTCTTACTATGTTCCGTCCCAAACTCACACAGGACCATGTAGAAGCTCGCTGTGATGGCCACTTCATTATCTAGAAGATAGGGACCAGCCTCAGACTTAACTGAGCTTTCCCTACACATAGACTTTGGTCCACATCTCCATCCCAAGATGTAGAGAATCTGCTAGTAGCAGAGTATCCCTACTGTGGAGCACAGTGCTAGTCATATGAATGTTCCAGAGTGCTCCCACTGCCAGCTGCCAGACTGATCTGGACCACAAGCCTGAGATTTTGCTGTCCATGATACAGAAGCCAGAAGGCAAGAGGAGAAAGTTGGGTACTCCTGCTAGAGAGCAATAGCAAAACCAGAGAGGGAGGAAGGGCAGGATGAGGAAGAGAGGGAGTTATGCAGGCTCTTCTTGTGCTTAGGTGCCAAGGCTGGGGCTCCAATCAGCACCTATGACACTTGCCAGGCTTTGGCGCTGAATGTAGACTTCTTTAGTACACAGTGAAAGAATCTCTACTTCTAGTTGGTCTTCCTTCATAGAGAACTTTTTAAAAATTCAAAGTACAGCACCCCAAAAGCCTAAGCTAATCTAGGTGACACAGGATACTGAATATAATAGCTATAGTACTTCCTGCACTGTGGTCAAACGTTGCAATACAGTTTTCAGGGTTACTGAGCAGTGGGAGGAAACTCATACAGAAGCCTTCTGGGATACTTCTGATTGTCTGCGAGCCTCGGAGCAGGCAAGCCTTTTGTGATGACTAAGCTATAGGCTTCATTTGTCTTCAAATATTGATATCATTTGAGTCCATTGCTCCATACCTGTGAGAATGAGAACTGCTGGAAAGAAACTGTGGCTACAAGGGACGATTGATTGGTTAGAACATCAGTCACTGTGGAGAGATTGGAATGTTGCCAGTCCCAAATTATGTTGCAGTATCATTAGTGCCCTCAATAGCCATTTATGGCCCTCTTCTGTGTATAACCTAATGTCTTCGTGACTATTAGGTAATCTTTGGAATGTAACTTTTTCCAACAGAAAGGCTAAGAATTTCAACAGTTAGTATCCAGGGCATATAGCTGTGGCTTCTCACCTTAGTAAGAACATACTGACCCAATGTACCCATCAGTGTATTGTGCAAGCATGTGGACCCATTACTTCATTTGTTCTGTTTCTATAGAAGCTTCATGAAATTACTACCTCATTGGAGCATGGAACTCGGGAAGAAACTGTATTCTATGTTCCTAGGCTATGGTCTCTCAAATTTGCTTCCAGAATAAGCAAGTTCTTCTGTCCCTTTTGCCAACACCTAGAACTTTACCTAGCCAATTTCAAAGTATTTAACTTTATACAAAAAGCTGTTACAATAACTATGGAAGTGTTCACAATTGAGTAGTAAGTGAATTACAATGCATCCACAGTTTGACAGAAATCATTAAACTATGCCCATAGAAAGTATAGAATGACAGGGAAAATGCTTACACTATGTAATGGAGTTGGAAATAAAGAATAAGTGACAACATGTGGTACAAGCACAATGACTTTTTAACATCTGTGCCTAGAAGAAAGAACTGATAGTACGTTTAAATGTCAATAAAATACTTCTGGTAGTTTTCCTGTAAATTTATAGCTCGATACATAAGAACGTTCAGTACATATTTATTAGTCTTTAAATATTTCTTCTTTTTCCCAGATTTGCCTTAATCAATATGACTTCCACATGTCATAGAAAACAAGCTTTAAAAACAATGTTAGGATTACTTTCTGTGGTAGGTATAAGAAAATATATAAAATACAAAACCAGGTTTCTGCCCAGGAGGATTCTGGTAAGTAAAAACTGAACCAATGAAGGACCAGCGCTGTGGAAGAGGGGAGATGACAGAGCAAACGGATGATGTCAATGTGAACCCAGCAGTTTCTTAAACACAATGTTTGCTTTCCTGACATAGAAACACCATCAATGTTTAAAGACAATAGAAAAGGAAAGGTGTGAGTTGGAGGCTTCTAGATCTGCTAAGTCGTTATTTAATCACCTATCTAGATCTGGAGGCCAGCCAACTTCAACCAGGGGTCTAACCACACCTGTGGCACAACGACAAAACCCTTTTTTGGAAACGAAGTTTCAGCAACACACATTAACTTATGTGTTGAACAATTAGCAAAGGGACCATATGGCCCCAAAGCTTAATACATTTGCCTCATGGCCCCTTACAGAACAACTGTGTCAGTCCTTGATCTAAAGTTTCTAATTCATCCATGGTTAATACACGTATATAGTAGATTGTGGTCTCCTTCCCCTCCCTCACCCCTCTCCTCAGGCTGAAATGTTCTTATTCCCAAATTCCCCTCTTAGTTGTATGCTTCCTCCCTGTGGGTGTGGCCCACTGACTTAAACAGCCGTTGCTCTCACAACTGTGGGGGTGTAGATTGGTATTTACTGGAGTATAAGCATCTTATTAGTGGCTACGCCAATTAAAAAAAAGTGGTTATCTTCTTCTCCAGCAACTGTTAATTGACAGCAGACCTCAGGGAAGGCGGGGCCTCATGGCCCCTCCCACATCCACGATGAGGAGATTACTCTTGTGCAGACAACCAGAACTGCAGTGGGTTCATGGGTCCCAAGGCTACATCGTGTCTTGGGACATCTTTTTTTTTTTTTTTTTTTTTTTTTTTTGCACATCTCCCCTTCCTCTGGGTTTCAGAATCTTGCCATCTCCTTTTCTGTGGCATGGCTGGGGAGAAAGCTAGGCCCTGGAGGGAAACTACAACTATTGTTTTGCTAAGCAGTCATGTGGAACTGCCTTCTAACTTCCCATGTTTATGTCAGTAGATTAGTGCTGCTCTTGGAGCAACGTACCATATTGCCAGCGGTTCATGCAGAAACCGCCACCTCATCAAAACGCCAACAACAACCCACGTTTTATTTGATTTAATTTTTTAAAGATTTATTGGTTTTTATTTTCTGTGTATGAGTATTTGCCTACATCTATTTATGTATATACCATATGTGTGTGTGGTGCCTGAGAAGGTCAGAAGAGGGAGCTGGATGTCCTGCTTCAGCCTCCCGAAAACCTGTGTCACCACTCCCAACTACACTGTAACTTGCTGCAACTTCTAGAGGGTCTCTCTGATGTGGCTCTCCCTACTTACAACCTAACAGGGCATTTTTACATAGGGGTCAAAATGTCATTTCTTAATACTCGATTATTCCATGTCCTCCCCAGGCCAGTAAGATACATTCTACTCCATAGCCAGTTCTAACAAAACCTTTCATGGACTGATCCTAGGAGTCTCTCAGCTGTACTTTACTGCACATCGACTCTACTTCTGGTGATCTGCATGTGGGTGTGCATGCTACCTCTCCAGAAGGTTCTCCTGTTCAACTCCGGGACCACGATGGGTCAGCCAAACTAATATGCCATCCTGAGTCTTATGATGCTGCTAAGTACATTGACACTCTTCTCATCTCTCCTGTTTGTGCTCACTTCAGTGTGTGTGTGTGTGTGTGTGTGTGTGTGTGTGTGTGTATGCGTGTTCCTTTGTCTATTAATCCCTTTTTCCAGAATAGTCATTGGGTTTCAGTCCTTATTTGACCCCAGACATGGACCGTTATATCTATTATGTTTTTCATAGCTCCCTCATGCAAGCCATTAGTTTTCAGTTTCATCGTGTTTTAAAATCGTAATGGTATCATTACTCATGTAATTAGTACAGCCTTTGCATTGAAAGTGTGGATAAGGTAATTAATGCATGAGCTTCCAGACAGCCAAAGCAATACAAAGTTACAGTAAATTGGCCAGTAAAAGGAAGTAAAGCAGAATTTACTATCTGTCTTTAATAGATATTTATTTTTCTTTTTGTTCAGTGTTAACTTGTCTGGGACATTTCCTCTCCTAGCCAGAATTCACTCAGACTATGCTGTTCATGTGGTATGTGAATATTCTCTCTCCCTCCCCCTCACCCTGTCCCTCTCTCTCTCTCACACACACACACACACACACGTATACACACACACACACACACACACACACACACACCCCTATCTCTTTGGCCAAGATCCTAAATTGGCCATTGATCATTGTGTCCTAACTCCTTGATGCAATTATTGGTCTAGGAATGGTAATTGAAGTCTAGGCCAATCAGCATCTTTCGCAGGTGTTTTTAAACCAAAAGCAGAGAAAATCCCTTAGTTTCCTCTGCAGTCAAAGCTGCAAGAAATGAGTCTCGGGTCTATTAAAAAGCAAACTTCAACCATGTGGCAGAAGTCTGAATTGAGAAGTCCAACAGGAGGTACAGCCAGGGGAGAGGTAGAGAGAGAAAGAGGTGGCATCCTGAAGGCCTGGAATTCTGCCTTTCCTGGTCTCTGCCTCATTCCAGTCTTCCTATGATTTAGTAATGTGCTAAAGCTGACCTTATTTGAATTCCTACCTCTTGGAATCTGTAATTTTACTACTGTTATGAATCATAATATAAATCTTTTTTGGAATTGGAGATTTGCCAGGGGAGGCATGACCTATAGGTTGAGAACCTCTGCTCTGTACTATGGCCTTCAGGATTCTGTAGACGTTGAGCTCCTCCTGACACAGGCTGAACGGTTAAGATCTCAACTACTGCCTGACCTCCTTGCACCTGTTTCTTTACTGGGTTTGCTTCTCTACACTGCTTGGGAGGGGATTTTTCAAGACTATACATACTACTACACATGTACATTTATCTTCTCAAATAAGCCAGAGGCATTTCTAAAAAAAAAAATCTGACTTACTGCCACATTCAATGTGTTTTTAAACAAACAGATGAATAAATGAACTGTTTTATTATTTGCATTCTATGACAACTCACTTTCAAATGTAGACCTGCAAATCTTTAGCTGCAGATATGGTTGCTGGGTCTTAGAGAGGCCAAACAGTTCCTCCCCGATTTACAGAGCCAGGAAGCTAACTTTTGAGGTTTACTCTCCTTTGTTCATTTCTCAATCTTCACAAAACACATTTTTCTCCAACTTCCTTGTTTCTCCCAAGACTTTAAAATAGGTCCACAAAGGGAAATCACTGTCTGGATGACTAATATTGTCCCTGTTTGGCTGACACATTCCTACCCTACCATTCTTCTGGTGCACAAATAAATTCTTGCAATTGCTTTTCTATGTGTGCGATGAGCAGGAAGAGCAGGTTGTTGTGAGTTAAACAACTCCCATATATTTATTGACAAGGCCATGGGCAGAGTTTGAGGCAAGTGGTGCCTGCTCTGTACCATATACAGAGGTTGCTAATTTTGTTCTTCAGTGGTGTCACGACTTTAACAGATGTCTCACCCCTTCCAAAACCTTAGAAACAAAGCAAAGAGGCAGTGAGTCACTGTCAGACCCAATGCTGATCCTTGGTCTTAGGATTCAAGTTGACTATTTTTTTTTTTAATTAACTGGCACCTAGACTTCAGCCCCCACCATGTGTAAGACAAGCACAATATTATTATGCACAAAATTGTTGAACACAAAATTTTGTACACATTAAATGGGCTAAGTGCATGTGATACAAAGCCTATTCCACACAGTTGCTCAATGAACAGAAAACAGAGTCCTATAGCCAGACCTGTATCCATTATAGGATGAAAACTACATTGGAAATACCTAGATGTAAATCAAAAGAAAGGTTAAGAAAGTCTACATCCACAGGCAGACACTTACACCTGTGTGTGTTCCAGCTTCTTACTGCCATACTGGCCTTGAGGACCAACAGAGTGTTTTCTGCACTGGCAAGGACATATCTGAACTAAAGCACCTTCTGTTTATGAGGAGAAGCCCAAGAACCAGAAAAAAATTGATGTCTCAGGGGAAGCCAGCCAATAGTCCTGTCTTCTAAGCAAGCAAACACATCTATGAAACTACCAACCAATGATAGCAATTTCTCAGTGACTCAAAACATAAAGAATAAACTGAAAAGGAATACCCAGGGCACTGAGACAAATTGACTTTCATTCCCTCCTGAATGGGAAATCTAGTGGCCAGTACAGGGGCAGGTTAAGCAGTGTGTTTGTGTCAACCCATTTTTATGACCATGCTTATATTTTACCAAGATAGGCTGCAGATAGAATGATGCTCCATACTTAGTGGCAACTCATACGTCAGTTAAAACAAAGACTCTTAGAATGTGTGGAATCCTTGCTCCTGCAATGGCCAGGTAAGTAATGTGCAGTTTTCATTTCCACATCTGAAAAGGGGGCATCTGTCACCTCTATCATGCCAGTGCAAAGCGAAACCAGTGACCGTTGTTTGTGGTAGAAAGCAGTCATGACTTCCCTCAATTCACATAGGCTCTGCCTCTGGCCTTGTCAACATATGGGAGTTCTTTACATACAACTGTCTAACTCTGTTGTTTGAATTCTAAAGAAAAACTTTCTCCTAACTACCCCAAATAAAATACAAATACATATATGAATGAATGATCTGAGCTATATATGTATATGTACTTGCTTGATGTTTATATATTTGATTATGTATAATCATATTTTATTTGAAATATGTGATTTTTGAAAATATTATATATATTCACATGTTATTTTCTTAAAATCCTCAACCAGAACTGAAAGGTAGGAAAATCTCACTAAAAATAAAGTGATTTTTTTCCCCCTACTTTCCAAAACACCTCCCTTATCCACACCATCCTTACTCACTGGTTCTCTGTCATTACCACACTAATGTTGACAATGCTGGTCCAGCTGTATTCATACAAGGTTTCAACAAAGATTTTATGAGCAAATGTATCTACCAGGCACTGTGTGAGATCTTTTCACTAAGAGGATCATTACAACAATGATAAAAGAAAACTGTCACTATACCCATCTACCAGTTGAAATTCAGAGTCGCCTAAAATCTCATGGCCAAGAAAGGGCTCAAGTGACATGGAAACATAGTGTCATCTCACTATGACACCTCAGGAGCCTTTCACATCCAGAGGCTTCTTGCATTGTTTGTCCTTCCCACCACTCCTTGTACACCAGAAACCCCTAATTTTCAGCACGTTATGTGATAACTCCAAGAGTGAGGCCACATTTTTTTCTCTACCTCTACTGATGAACAAAGACAACATCATGTTTTAAACACATTAGTCAAACTGAAGAAAGAGGGGAAAAAAATCCCCCTGGCTTAAGTAACGTCACACCCTTAAAATCAAGGACATAGTGTGGTGTGTGTGTGTGTGTGTGTGTGTGTGTGTGTGTGTGTGTGTGTGTTTAAAGCATATTTTCAATTTTATCATTCCCAAAGTACACTTGTCAAGGTAAAAGATAACAAAACATATTTTTAAAGTATGTTAGCTTGACTCTAAGAGATGATAAAGGATATTAAGACAGAGAATTAAGTCTTTCAAAGAAAAGTATCCGAATGGTGGAATCAGACCAAGGATGAGATGAAAGGTTCCAAGTAATAAATAATAAAATACTGCTTCTAAATGGTCCCAGTTTCTCTTGACCTAAATCAAAATTCTAAAGGTTGATAGTTTCCTTTCTTACATTTTAAGTAGGCACAAACCTTAGTGTATAAGCATACATATTTATATTATACATAGTACATAAGGTAATATATAATACAACATGATACCTAACATACTCTATGTAAGAATATATATAACCATAAATGTAACAGCAAACAAATCAGACTGAGCTTGCTCAGTCTTGTAGATTACAGAGCTCTCGCATCTACAGATGTTTTCCTTGCAATATACATGCAGTTTGACTCGGATTCAAAGCAGACTGACCTGAAATAGTTGCTGGCTGCAGCAAGCACCACTCGATGGCAAGAGAATTCCTGAACATCCACACACAAGATGACGTCTGTCAAAGCATTTTCCTCTCTCAGCGTCTCCAGGCCGTTCTGAAGAATTAAAGAAAGTCTCGTGTCGTCAAATTTTACCTTCTCCCCAGTTAATATTTCCACCAAGTCTCCCCTTTTCTGGGAGGACTTGTCTGTAGTCAGTGCTAAGGGTCCTTCCAAGCTCCTCTCTACCACATCGCTCATGGTGCAGGCGCCTCTTTGTCCTGCCATCAACGTCTAGACTAAAGGAGCTGCCAAGTTTCGGGGAGGTCACACTGCAGAAGCTGAACGGATTTCCTGCACAGGCCCCTCCACTTATCACCAGCTGTCACACATACATAACAGGAAGTCTCACACTTTCTCATCCTGTTACTACAAACACCACCAACTCCTCCTCTTCTTTCTGTGGACTGTCACAGGGTTAGGAATGTCTTTGAGTGGGTGCGTAGATCAGGGATCTGGTGGGGGTGGGGGGGGGGGGGAAGGTAGCTTATCTGTGTCTCCCGGGAGTACGGTTTAGTCCTCTCCCACCTCACGCAAACCTCTGCTTCCAGTTATTATCTGTTTACTTATACCTGCATCAACAACTAAGACTTCAGAGAGGAACTGCATAGGGGGACTTCTCTGTCTCCCACTATCTGAGACCCCTTTGGAGCCTTACCTTTCTTCTGAATATCCCTATAAACTTTCTTTCTGAATTTTAGGGCTTCTCTAACACATACCTTCAAATTTCTCCATCTTCCTTCTGCAAATGATTTCCAAGGGCCTAAGAATCACATGCTCAGATTTAATGAAAGCTATGACCATACTCCTGGTATCAGTCTTCTGTATTAGTTACATCGTTCTGATCATATTATCTGACAGAAAAAATATTTAAGGAACAAAAGATTTATTTTGGTCCAGGATATCTGCCCACTATGCCTGGAAGCGGATGGGATAGTGGGTCAGTCTCCAACAATAACACCACGTGGCATATGTTGTTCACATGGTGGTAGCTCAGAAGGGTACCAGTAACCTTCAAAGGCCTTCCCCTAAATGACCTAATTATACAAATTAGGCTGTACTTCATAAAGGTTCCATAGCCTCCCTAATAACACCAGTTGACAAATAAACGTTCAAGACATAGGCTTATGGCATGACATTTCAGGTTCAAATCATAAAAATGCTTCTAACTATATCCTCTGGTAATGCTGAAAACAATACACAATGACATGAGCCTCTTCATGACAACTTATACCATACTCTCTCAAATTATAGACATAAGGCCAAAACTGCTCTAGCTCCTTACCTCCTCCCAAACACACACACAATAAAATAAAATTCAGTTTCTCATTCATGAGTGTATCTACCAAACTCCTTATTGTTTTATATTTATTTTTCACATGCCTTAAAAACTACTAATGAGGCCATCATTGGGAAGAGAGGCCCCTTGGTCTTGCAAACTTTATATGCCCCATTTCAGGGGAACACCAGGGCCAAGAAGTGGGAGTGAGTGGGTAGGGGAGCAGGGCGGGGGGAGAGTATAGGGAACTTTCGGGGTAGCATTTGAAATGTAAATAAAGAAAATATCTAATTAAAAAAAAAATGAATGTAGCCAGATAGGAATGAGATGTAGACCTCTCAGCTCCTCCTGCATCATGCCTGCCTGGATGTTGCTATGTTCCTGTCTTGCTGATAATGGATTGAACCTCTAAACCTGTTAGGCAATCCTAATTAAATATTATCTTTTATAAGAGTTGTCTTGGTCATGGTGTCTGTTCACAGCGGTAAAACCTAACTAAGACATGTGTCAACCTAAATATATTCTAAGATTCATCATTAACTAGTTCAGTCTTTATAAGCACTGATAGATTATTTCTCTTCCAGTGAAGTAAGCCAATTTAAGCCAGATTAGAGTATAATAAAGGCAGGTTTATTTAGAAGCTGATCTCAGGTGGGTTCACTGGCCCAAAGGACAAGGCCCTTCCAATAAAATACAAAAGCCACTAGCAAAAAGCTTGTTGTCTGTTTGTTGTGTTTGTTTGCTAGTTTTTGAGACAAGTTCTTGCTCTCTAGACCCAGCTGTCTTGGAACTCATAAAGATTTACTGGTTTCTGTCTTCTCAGTGCTGGTATTAAAGGTGTGTGCCACCATGTCTAGCTAGCAAAAACTTTAGTACTGTGTAGATATTCTAACTATATATTTCTGTCTCAGTTAGCTTTATGATACGCACGTGAAATAGACTCTGTTCTCATAGAAGTGGGTAGCTGTGATGGTTAGTGTTGATCATCAAATTGTCAAGATCAAGAATCACTTAAGTTCACATCCCTAGCACCCACATGGGAGCTGGGTGTGGTAGTGTTTATCTGTAATTCTAGTACTGTGTGGTAGAGACAGGAGTGATAAAAACAGGAAATAAAAACTGGTCAGGCAGTTTTAGGGCAGAAAATTCACTCAGCAATGAGTAAACCTCAACCCTACACAAAGAACTATAAGCAACTAATGAATGCTGAGAGTAGGAGAAATAGTTTTCCCCAGGGTAGAGTACATGAACTTTACACTTCCAGGATGATCAATCTTGAAAAGATATATCCAAGTGACACTGTATAGACTGAGCAGTTTGTATTTATGTATTTATGAATATATATGTACATACATATATATGTAACAACAGTTCATGAAAAGAGGAAGCTATGGGCTTGAAAGCAAGTGAGGAGGAGTGCATAGGAGGGCTTGGAGAAAGGAAGGGGAAGAGAAAAGTGATGAAATTGTATCTCAAAAAATAAAATAAAAAACTAAAAGCAAAAATAAAGTATCTTGTAAGAATGGATTTTTAAAAAAGAAACAGAAAGAGGATCTGAAGACAAAATAATTTAGTAATAGTGAATTTGAAGCCATATTGTATAATCATTATGTTATCCTCTTTCTAGCTATGGTAGCACTAAACAATGACAGGCCCTTGTCTCCTACCTCATCTTAAAACTGCAAAGAAGATGTTAGAATATTCAGCTCCTGTTGTTAAGCAATTTACTCTGAGATAAAACCTCTATCTTAGAAGGAAGAATCTTTTTTTTTTTTTTATCACAATAATCAGGGTGAGGCTAGTGAGCCAAGCTATTAGAAATGTTTTTCTTTTTATATATATTTTTATTAGGTATTTTCCTCATTTACATTTCCAATGCTATCCCAAAAGTCCCCCATACCCTACCCCCACTCCCCTACCCACCCACTCCCACTTTTTGGCCCTGGCATTCCCCTGTACTGGGGCATATACAGTTTGCGTGTCCAATGGGCCTCTCTTTCCAGTGATGGCCGACTAGGCCATCTTTTGATACATATGCAGCTAGAGTCAAGAGCTCCGGGGTACTGGTTAGTTCATAATGTTGTTCTACCTATAGGGTCGGGATCCATCCCATAATCAGCTTCCAAACACTGACACCATTGCACACACTAGCAAGATTTTGCTGAAAGGACCCAGATATAGCTCTCTCTTGTGAGACTATGCTGGGGCCTAGCAAACACAGAAGTGGATGCTCACAGTCAGGTATTGGATGGACCACAGGGCCCCCAATGGAGGAGCTAGAGAAAGTAGCCAAGGAGCTAGAAGGAAGAATCTTAAGAAAAGAGGATGCTCTAATAAAAGGTAAAACATTCCATCCTTCAGAGGGAAGGTCCTTAAGCTCAAAAAGTAAACAACTCATAAGTTTTAGAAAGTCTCTAAAACTGAGCAGATACACCAGGCCCTCCCTCCCCAGTTTTATACAGGTAGTAAGGATTGCTGAGATACATTGACCTAGAAGAATCTCAGGCCAACTGAGTGGCCTGGAAGATACAAGGACCCTTCAAGCTGCCTGGAAAAGATACTCTCCAGCCCTTTCAACAAACTGAAGATTGCTGTAGTGGGACTTGGTAATTTGGCTGTCTTTGAGTCATTTCTGCTCCTGTGGGTAACTCCTCATCCATACTCTTATAAGTAACCCAAAGAAAGCTCACTGACCTTAGAAGTATCCTTAATGCAAGTTGAATCTTGGAGCATTTAAAATTCACAAAGATGATTTTATGCATGAGAGTAGTCATAGAGGTTTGATTATATTGCCTAAAAAGTAGCTAGTAAGCACATTTGTAAATAAAGAAAACTTGAAAGTGGACTATACTCCATGATATTATCCATGTTCTGTTTCCAACATGCAATGATGGCATGGTACTCATGTGCTTCTTTTTTAAAGAAATATGTGAAGCACCATGATATCTGCCACTTATTTTCAAGTGGTTCAGCAAACAAAAATATTTTACACAGGTAGAAAAAGCAGCAGATAAATCTAAACTCATTAGACTCTCCTTTAATATTTCAAAAATAAATTATTTGGGGAGTTGCATAAGGATCATAGGAAATATCCAGCATGGACCATAACATGGTTTGTATATAATTTGTCCCTCAAAGGGTCAAGATGAACACAGGTTACAGCATGGCCGAGGAAATCTTAGTGTGTAAAGAGTAGGTCTTTCTGAAAGATTAATATTTTTCTTGAAGGAAATATGCTCTCACTCTTTCAGGATGCCCCCACAGAGCAAGTTGTTCTGTATAAGCTTGACACTGCCCCTAATCCCCTCCAGAGGATTAGTGATGCTGACTACTCTTGCTGGTACTCCTTCCCCTTCCAGAGTGATATCACCTGCCCTGAGGCTGGTGAGGGCCAGGTACATGTCAACATCGTCCTCTTGAACCCCCCAGAACCACAAACCAATCATTCTTGCTTCTTACAAATTACCCAAAGTACCCCAGTACGTTGATTAGTAGTATAAAACTGACCCAAAGCAATGAAGCTTCAAAAAGTGACAACATAGAGTGCTTGTTGTCACCACTACCTTGCCACTGACACTGAATCTTACTAAAAGGTCCAATTGAGTACAAGAAGGCCATAGAAATGGCCATTCTTGGTGTACATCAGCAGTAATGCCATGGCCCTGCTCAGGTGAGGTAAGAGGAGGGTCCAGGAGACAGTTGGGAGGTAGGGACTGGGGACTTCCACTCAGTCTCATTGCGAAACAGACAGGTGGCCTGTCGCCCTTAAAATACTTCAGCCAGGGGAAAGAGAGGTGATCAAGTCCACTGAATCTCAAGCTACTGCTTGTCAGCAGCATGCCTCTAGATAAGAGGTGAGAAACAAGGAAAATAATGGGCAATAAGATCTGCTTTTCTATTTCTCCATGTCATCTGTATCCACAAGGCTAAGATCTACTTTACTGAGAGATTCCTGAATTTGAAATAACTGAAGTATTTCTAGACTCCATACTTTACTGATATAGTAAATATGATACAGTAATTACTTCCATGTAGGGGGAAGTGAAGGTATATTTTTTATTCTATCTGAGATTAGAAAATTTACCCATCATCTTCACAGAGGATACTTGAGATTTTTAAGTGTTTGTATCTGGGGGAAGAATCTTACCTAGTGTGGAAGAGAGAGTTTGAAATCCATTGCCCAGCTTAGGGGTCCAGCACAGGCATGGGGAAACAGAGAAGCAAAGCTCTATCAGGAAGGGCCTAAACTCTAGACTCACATAAATGTGAATTTAACTCCTGTTTATTGTATTATCAGACTGTGGCCTTGATGATTTGCTCAAATTTTTTAATGTTTGGTTTTTCTTATCAGTATGACTTTTTGTTAAAGAAAATTATTTTAAGAACGTTAAAAGTAATTTACATGTCAATCAGCCAGTACCAAAAAATGGTTTTCAGTGTGTCTACAGGGAATTTCTACCTCTGCTTGGTTTTTTTCCATATGATTTAAATTTTTCATTGTTTAACAGTAGTTGCTATTTATTGAGTATTACTATGCCAGGTGCCAAGGACGTTCTATAGTAACTTCTCACCTAATAACCCCCATGAGAGATCATTACAGAAAGTCATTTGTGTGTCTAAATTAGACAATACAACCTTTTCACCACAGTACCCTTTTTTCTTCATCTTTGGGATCCTTTCTGGGTTAATGGCATGTACAAAAGAATACTAACAAAGGGGATTTTCAAGTTGGTCTTTTTCCAAAAGTTAAATTTAATTGATTTTATTTACAAAATGTCAAGGCTGTGTATTCTGCAGTGCAGACACAGAAATGAATTGATATTTCACCCAAGCCTTTCACTGGAGGAGGCCTCCAACTTCATAAGACACACATGTAGACAGAAAAACTCCACATGTAGAATGTTCAGACAACTATAGCAGGGAATAAAGTCCAAAATTCTATTGACACTTTAAGGCAAAATCTTTAATGATATGTTTTTAAAACTTTATACTGTTCTTCAACTTAGTTATTTCAGAACAATAAAAACTCAGAAAGTGGGCACCTGGAGCTGTAACACCGTTTGCAGCATGCTACTGGATTGGCCTGCAAGAAAATCCTCATGGGGGATATTAGGGGACTCCTATAGGGAAGCTAGAGCACAGAGAGAAGCACCAATCTTTCTAAGGACAAATCTAATTTTAATATCCACAGAAACTCTCCCACATATCAGTTCCTGTGAGATGTAATAATATAGAATGAGTTAGAAAATCAGTTGGAGACAGAATGCCTGAGTTTAAAACTCATTTTTATCAATTGTTTAGTATGACCTTAGACAAGTCAGTTAAACTCAGTGTCTTGGATTTCTCATTTATAAGATAGAGCTAATGATAATCATATAGATGACATACTCTTAACTGAAATATCCCCCCATATATGTGAGGTTAGTTCTTTTCCTGTACAATATACACTTGACAAATTTTAGTCCAATGGGGTAATTTAAAAAGGATAATTACTGTTGGGGTTTGAGAGAATTAATAAACTTTAGACATGGGACCATCTGATGCTGACATTTCATAAGAAATCTAAGTGTAATTACCAAAACAAAACAAAACAGGGAGACAAAGCCCCAACTAGATATCTCTTGCCACCAAATGAAACTTCTAAGAATGGGGTACATCTAATTGAGCTCTTGGTCAAAAGGGGCTCATATAAGCAGCCCAAAGAGCCCAGGTTATTGCCAAAGCTATTGATTGTTACCCAAGAATTAGTGGTAAAGCCCTATTGCTAAAGACAGCACCTATACAAGTCAATGAACATTGAGCAAATGAGCCAGTACCTACCTAGAGTCTTCACCCCTACTCCCCTACTGACTAGTATACATGTTACTGGAAGGTACTTACTCTGCATGCTACCAGAAGAGAAAGATAAATACTGATACAGCTGCAAAGCCAGTGACCTACAATCATGACCTGCCTGTAAGATAAGCTGTTGCAATAGTGGCACAAAAGGTATGGGAGCAACCAATCATTATCTGATTTTTTTTTTAGGTCCATTCCATGAGATGGAACCCATTCCTGATGCTGCTCAGGTAGCCAAGGATATAGCCTAGGTAGATCATGTGCCTAGAGGAAAACAACATATTACTGTTCTGCTAGAGGAACATAGCAATAAGATAACTCCTAACAACATTCGTCTATATTTTTAAATCAGTTTTGATCAGCCATCATCAGGAAACTTCCTGCCTGAGTCAGAGTTACTACTGCTGTGATGAAATACCATGACCTAAAGAAACTTGGGAAGAAATGATTTGGCTTACACTTCACTGGTCATCATCAAAGAAAGTCAGGACAAGAATTCAATGAAGGCAGGAACCTGGAGGAATGAGCTCATGCAGAGGCAGTAAACTGCTAACTGGCTCTTATCGTGGCTTTCTAGTCTGATTTCTTATAAAACACAGAACTACCGCTCCAGAGATGGCACCATCCATAATGAGCTGGACATCAATCACAAATTAAGGAAATGCCCTACAGGTTTGCCTACAGTCCAATTTCATAGAGACATTTTCTAAATTGAGATTCCCTCCTCTCAGATGACTTGAGCTTATGTCAAGTTGAAATAAAACTACCAAGCACCCCTTCCTGTTACAGTAAATGGGAACAAATGCCAAAACCTACAGCTGGACAATGTGCAGGAGCACTCAATCCTGATGAGATGTCTCCATCAAACCCCTCCCCTCAGAGCTCAGAATGCTGTGTGGAAGAGTAGGCATGAAGAGCTTAAGAATCAGAAGGAATGAATAATTTCAAGAATGAAAAAGCATCTCCCAGACTCAATAGGACTGATATATAAATGAACTTACAGAGACTGTGGCAGCATTCACAGTGCCTCCATGGGTGTGAGCCTGATGGGGTCCCAGCACTGACAGGGAAACTAGACACAGTCCCCCATCCCTAACCTAAAAGCTATCTCTGACTAATAACTGCTCACAGAGGAAACAGTCTCACTGGGTATACAAACATACTTAAGGGCAGACCCCAGGCCCAGCAGTAGATGGCCAACACAAAATGAACTCAGTGGTATATTTGGTGGCTTTTTGTCTCATAATGCTTAGTCTGGGGATGTTTTTTCATTACAGGTCTTTTGCTTATATTACAGTTTCTGGTTTTATATTTTTATGAGATTTCTATATGTATAAATATGCATTTTCTGCATCTTTGGCTTTTTGTTTTTATTTATTTGTTTGTTTCCTATTCAGATTTGTTTGTTTTTGTTGCATCTGGTTTTGTTTCTTTTTATAATATTTTATAGATGTCTCCTTGTTTTTTAATGAGAAAGAGTAAGAGAACAAGAAAGAATATGGATTTTGGGGGGCAGTAAAGAGGATCTGGGAAGAGTTGAGGGAGGGGAAACCACAATCAGAATATATTATATGAAAAAATATATTTTCAATTTAAAAAAAAATAAGGGTGTTTGGAATGCCACCAATGAGAAGGTAAACAGGAATGCTTTTGGCCTTTCTCACCCTCTAGATACAGCTAGGGTAAGAGATGTTCCCATACCCCAAACATGTTTCTGGAGACAGATAACATTGCTGTCCTTTATACAACCTTGAGTATGCTGCCTGAGAAGCAGGCTTCCCTGCCAATCTGTACACTCACAGCTATGTTTCAAAAGAGCTGTAATAATAACAAGCAGCTTTGTTGTGCAAACTGCACATAAGTGCTCTGCTGCCTTGAGTCCCCTGGTTTTCAGCCTCAGTTCTTCGAGCATTAATCATGAGAGACAACTTGGCCAATGTCTCCCATTTACATTACAACTACAAGCCTGCTAAGTTATTTTCATCTTTCTCTCAATTACATCTCAGTCTCGCGGAATTTGAAATTCTCATTGAGCCCAGGGTTTGAGAACACCTAATGCATAGTTAGCCAACCTAGGTCCAAATCCAAGTTCTGTCACTATGATGGTTTGTATATGCTCAGCCCAGGACGTGGCACTATTAGAAGGTGTGACCCTGTTGGAGTAGGTGTGTCACTGTGGGTGTGGGCTTAAGAACCCTCATCCTAGCTGCCTGGAAGCCAGTATTCTGTTAACTGCCTTCAGATGAAGATGTAGAGCTCTCAGTTCAGCCTGCACAATGCCTACCTAGATGCTATCATGTCTTGATGATACTGAACTGAATCTCTGAACCTGTTACCAGCCCCAACTAAATGTTGTTTTTAATAAGGGTTGCCTGGGTCATGGTGTCTGTTCACAGCAGTAAAACCCTAACAAATACCACATATCTATATAATGTAACAAGTTGCTTAAATTTACCCTTCAACTTCCAATCTATAAAAAGTTTAATAAACACATGATTTAAAAATAAATAGGTAGATAAGAGACATTTGCTAGGTTATTGTTCATTGCTTAGAATTATTGCTAGTTAAATGAGTTGAGTAATACTCGTCTTACTCTGTATTCAGTTAGAAGATGAAAAGCTGGTATTGTTTTTGTTTTGTTTTGTTTGCTTTCATGTTTGCTTACTTGCTTGGTTTTTCAAGACAGGGTTTCACTGTGCAGCCCTGGCTATCCTGGAACTCACTCTGTAGACCAGGTTGGACTCAAAATCACAGCAATCTGCCTGCCTCTCCCTCCTGGGATTCTGGGACTAAAGGTATGTACCACTACCACCCAACTGAAAGCAGGTAATTTTTTTCTAACACGAGCAAACTTTTTTTTTAAATTGGTCACTTTATTTGTTAACATTTCAAATGATATCCCCCTTCTTGGTTACCCCTCCACAACTCTCCCATCCCCTCCCTTTTGCCTCTATGAGGGTGCTTCTCCACCCACTCACCCATTCCTGCCTCACTGCTCTAACATTCCCCTACCCTGGGCCGTCAAACCTCCCCAAGATCAAGGGTCTGCCCTCCCGTTGATGTCAGATAAGGCCATCCTCTGCTACATATGTATCTGGAGCCATGGATTTCCTCCTCGGATACTCTTTGGTTGGTGGTTTAGTCTCTTGGAGCTCTGTGTGGTCCAGTTAGTTGATATTGTTCTTCCTATAGGATTGCAATCCTCTTCAGCTCCTTCAGTCCTTCCCCTACCTCTTCCATTGGGGTACCGGGTGCAGTCCAATGGTTGGCTGTGAGTATCTACAACTGTATTGGTGAGGTGCTGGTAGAACCTCTCAGGGAACAGCCATACCAGGCTCCTGTCAGCAAGTGTTTCTTGGCAACAGCAATAGTGTTAGGGTTTGGTGTCTGCAGATGGGATGGATCCCTAGGTGGGGTGGTCTCTGGATGGCCTTTCCTTCAGACTCTGTTCCATTTTCTGTCCCTGTCTTTCCTTTGTAGAGGAACATTTCTAGGTTAAAAATCTTGAGATGAGTTAGTGGCCCAACCCTCAACTGGGAACCATGCTTATCTCCTGGTGATGGTCTCTGAAGGTTTTTTATCTCCCTTGTTGCATATTTCTGCTAACATCATCCCCGTTGTGCCCTAAGAGACTCTCACTTCCCTGGCATCTGGAACTTTCTTGTGGCTACCCCTAGTTCCTCATCCCTTCTGCTACATATTTTTATTTGATTTCCTGGCCCTTTATACTTCAATCTTGCGCCTTCCAATACCTGATCCTGCGCCCTGATTCCCTCTCCCTCCTCTCTTCCCAACCAGAAGCTAAAAACAGCCCAGATGTCCCTCAACAGAAGAATGGATACAGAAAATGTGGTTCATTTACACTATGGAGAACTACTCAGATATTTAAAACATGAAAGTGACTTCATGAAATTCACAGGCAAATGGATGGAACTAGAAAATATCATTCTAAGTGAGGTAACCCACACACAAAAGAACACACATGGTATGTACTCACTGATGAGTGAATATTAGCCCAAAAGCTCAGAATACCCACAATACTACCCCAAACCATATAGAGCTTAAGAAGGAAGATCAAAGTGTGGATGCTTCAATCCTACATAGAAGGGGGAACAAAATAATCACAGGAGGTAGAGGGAGGGAGGGACCTGGAAAGCAGATATTTTCAACAAAAAGAATTTAACATAAAAAAAAAAAAAAACAAGGTGGCAGAAAACTGCTACTAACTAATTTAAAAAGAGAATTCAAAGTCATTGCAGAGACAATGACATTAGAAGAGTGTCAAGTGTTCAAGAACAAAAGGAATAAGTGGAAATAATTAGAACTTAGATCCTTGGAAGAGAGTCCCACAGGCCTGTTATGGAGAATTCTGGCACAGCTCCCAGCTGGCTCTACCAGCATCTTTTAAAGGATATAATAGAGCTGGCTTTAAAATTTTTAAAACTTCAAATAGAATTGAGCTACTTCTGGGCTAGACATTCTCTAAAAAAGGGATATAACAGCATCACTGGGTGATGGTGACAGAAACTCAAAGCCAAACAGAAGGAAATGAGAATTCACAGGATAGACTAAATCCTCACTTTCTCAGGTAGCCTTGCAATCTTCCACTGATGCCTTTAAGTAACATCCCAAATATCTGAGAATGTTTTTCAATGATAGAAAGCTTGCTGAGCCCGGGAAAGACCTGGGTTCTACTGAAAAAAATAAATAAATAAATAAAAGCAGAGTATAATAGGAAGAGGGTGGAAGAAAATTATTTTCTTTTTTTGTTTTTGGAGACCTTTTGTTTTGTTTTGTTTTGTTTTGTTTTGTTTTTTGGCTGTTTTGTTTTGTTTTTCAAGACAGGGTTTCTCTGTATAACCACCTGGCTGTCCTAGAACTCACTCTGTAGACTAGGCTGTCTTTGAACTCACAGAGATCTGCCTGAAGAATGATTTCTTAAGAGCCCTAGTCTATGCATCAGGAAGCATAGAAGAGGCAAGGCAACAATGTATACTGCTCAATGATCTTACATCATTTCTATTAATCTTGTTATTAATCTTGTTCTCTGCACACTTTTTACAGTCTAGTGAGAATGTGAGAATATGGTATAATAAAAATATAAATAACTTATCAGACACCCTGGAAACTGTAAACAGCACCAGTGCAGGGCATCTGCTAACTGACACCACTGTGGAAATACTTTCAAATTTCATCTAGAAAAAGCTAATACGTAAAAGGGCTCAGGTACCCACTACTGCTGCTTCAGCAGTCAAGGCCACAGCTACCATACACACCCTACTGATCATCTTAAAATGTATCTGCTAATGAAATTCCTGTGGGACAGTGCCACAAGTGATCTGTTGTCACTGCTACTGTGCTACCACAGCCACCTCAGTCATCCCACAAATCAGAATTAACTTTTGGCCAATGGACTGCACACATGAGCAGCAGTGGCCTGACGAAAAGCAAATGGAGAGCACCCCAGAGCAGAAAAGCATGAAGGTGTATATAAAGGGGCCTGAGCATGAGACTGCAAATCAGACAGAATGGCTTCTTCCCCTTACCACCACCATTGCCAAGTTGAAGTATAATGGAGTGCTGTGCTGTGTGTCCAGCACTATGCTAGTACACATTATATCCAGATGGGAGGGTCTCCCACATCCCTTCATAATACTGATTACAGAAAGCCCCGCCCATGTAAAGTTTTATCCATGATAAATTGAGAACAACTGCACCTCTCTGGAGTATGGCACTAGGCAATTTGGTCAGCAAATTCTAGCAAAACCCTTCTGCTTGGAGAAACCCCTGTCTGGAAAAGGCACCCTGACTTTACTTCTCTGAAATACTGAGGCTAGCAGTCTGCCCCAGAACCTACTGAGACTGGTACAAATGACAGTCTTGGAGGAAAGGGAGACTCATTCCAATAAGGGGTAAAATCATACTAAAAGCATAGTATTTAAATTTTATATTATCAATTTTTTAAATGTGCCTAAGGTTTAACTGTTTTTCTAAATTTGTTATCTTATCACCATTTACAATGTAAATATTATACATGAGTCATTAAGCTACTGAGTTTTGACTTCTGTCTCACCAAAAAAAGACATTCATGACTTTTCTACACCCACATTTCTGTACCTATAATTGTCTCTCTACTACCCCTCATGTCTTCAACTGATATGCTTTCTTTATCCCTCATAATTTGCCTACTTCCTCCTTCTGATTCCTTCTTCATTCACTAAATATTAATATTCTTATGTCTAAAGCAATGCCCAGCATGGTAGCTCATGTATGTATGTATGTATGTATGTATGTATGTATGTATGTATGTATTTGGATAGGGGCTCATTATGGAGCCATGGCTGGTCTGGAAGCCACTTTGTAGATTAGGCTGGACTAAAACTCAGGGGGATCCACCTGTCTCTGCCTCTTAAATTCTGGATTAAAAGGCATCCCTTCCCCCTCAGGGACCAGCCACACAATGGTATAGTGAGTGTAGAATAGAGTTTATTCAGGGCATGGAGAGGGGAGTTGAAGGGGTAAAGACAGAAAAAGGAAGAGAGAGAGAGAGAAAGGAGAGAGAGAGAGAGAGAGAGAGAGAGAGAGAGAGAGAGAGAGAGAGAGAGAGAGAGGCTGACCGGAGCATGTGGAGAGAGAGGAGGCAAGGAAATGGGGAGAGGGAGAGAGGGTAAGAAAGCAAGAGCAGGAGAGCAAAAGAGAGATGAGGGGGCAAGGAGCCCCTTTTATAGTGAGTCAGGCACACCTGGTTGTTACCAGATAACTGTGGGGTGGAACCCAAACTAAATTCCAAATTCCTCTGTTTTGGTTTAATTTAAAAAAGGAAAAATTAGAAAGATGTCCTGATGAAGCAGGAATAGGGTTGTCATGATATTTAGCTACTTCCTCCTGACTTTGGGGAGACATGTCTCTTGGAAACCTAAGAAAATGGCTATGGGGATGTTGGTCCAGTCTTAGGAGAGTTGGCTGTTTGCTTGTTGTCCAGAGTCCAGTAGACAGTGATCTTTCCAGGGCAGGATAGAAAGAAAACCTTATCTTAATTAAGTGACTTTGACAGGTTGCATTAGCAGAGAAAAACACATGAAGAGACACATACAGAGACAAATGGCAGAGCTTTGTCTGGTGCACTGTTACCTCCTTCCAGCCTAGCAAGGCTGGCTGTGACCATCCACCACTTAGGCGGAGCCACCTGCTGTGCTGCTTCTCATCACTCTCCTTTGATGTTACACTGCCTGCTGCCTGCCTGAGGCCGAACCGGTTCTCCTAGATCTTCCAGAGTTAGCTATGAACAGTGATTTTCGCGGGTTCCTACTAAAAGGCTGATCTGACAACTTCAAAGGAACTTTGCGTGACTGGGAATGGGCCTCCCCTCTTCTTTATAAAGCATGTTTGCCAACATTAAAGTTGAGTCTTGATCAGAATACAGTCTTGACTCCATTTCTCTCTTTACCCGCCTAGATTCCCTCTTTTCTTTCAGTTCCAAGATGCATCCAGGCTCAAACCCAGACATGAGAGTCGCAGGCCGGCCCCAACAGTGCACACATGGCTTAGAGTTGGTGTGGACCAGAATGGAAAGAAACCAGAAAGTATAGAGTGGCGGTTTGGGCTGTGAGCAAGGGCAGAAAGTGAGTGTGTCCAGGCGAGTTCAGGCAGGTGAGAGTGAGTGCAGGCCCATTTCTGAGCCTGTGTCAGAGTGACTCAGGCAGCAGGGCAGCTGGCAATGGTCTGGGGATCCATCTGTGGGACTGTGTTGGGGGTGTGGGAGCACCAAGCAGCCTGGCTCTGGGCTGTGGTCTATGGGCAAAGCAGCACTGATTCCATGGAAAAGAGCTGAGAATGTTCTGTTCCTGACATGGGCCAGTTCACCCATCCTTAGGCAAGTGGGGTACTTGAGGAAGGGGGAGCAGGAGACAGGTTCATGCATATGTGTGGCTGGAGTACGAGGCGTGCCCAAGCCAGGGCTGGAAACACATGCCCGAAACCCTCGAGGAACCACAATAGGCCAGACAACAACTAACACCTGAGGGACTGACTGGCACAGGGCGACTTGATTCAGCCTCACAAGCTGACTCCACCAGAGTCCGTGACAGGCGACTTGATTCATTTCCTCCACTCCCCCACCTGCTGACCTCAGTGTCTCTTAGAGCCTTCTGTGGGTCATGGGTGAAGCAGGCGCCATGGGACACAGTCATCCCTTTCCCAGGGCACCACAGTGGCAGGATCAAGGTAGGGAAGTGCACAAGCATGGTGCTGACGCAAGAGCAGGGTAGGGTGATACCTGCTTTTTCTGAGGTAAGGCAGGAGTAGAGCAAGTGGATACAATTGGCAGGGCAAGAGAATGAAGGGAGAAGGAGAAAGCCTACATATCACAAGTGAGAGAATTGCATTTAAAGTGCCAGTTAAGTAGCCATGTATTGCTTGCTGGGTACTGTGAATTAGATCTGGAAATGCCCCATAAGTAGGAACAAGGCAGCAAAGACCAACCCATTGGGTGTGAAAGTTATTAAAAATGTTCCTACCAGAGTCCTGAGAACAAACTTAAAAAACTAATGTAAATGTGTAGCGAGTCTAGATGTACCAGGTTGTAATGCAGATGCTAGAAGGCTGGTGACTCCTGGACTCATGGGGGGAAAAAAAGTGGACCATCTAAGCTTAGGAGTGTGTTCTACAGTTGCAAGAACCTGAGGGAGGGGGTCACAAAAACCAAAAGGTAGGGGGAATCACCCAAGGGTTAGAGGTCCTAGAATTAGTGAGGGTCGTGAAAGACAAGTCAAAAGGACTGAATGTTTCCATTCTCAAGGGCAGCACAGGGGTGGCTCTAAACTCAAGAACTTTCCCCTGGGACCAGAGGACTTTTATGCTGACCAGTAGGGGGAAGGAGCTTACCAGTTCTCCAAAGTTTGGGCTATTGAGCAATGGTTCTCCATGTGACAGCAGAGGAGGTGGCATCAGGGAGTTTCTAAGTCTGAGTCTCAGCACCAAATGTATTTTATAAAAAGATAAGGAGAGAAGGAATATGTTTGGTGGATGTGTAGTCGACTGTGGGGGAAGGGGTGTCTCTGCAGGCCCATGCTGAGGCATCCCTTCCCCCTGAGGGACCAGCCACATGACGGTATAGTATAGAATATAGTTTATTCAGGGCCTGGGGAGTGGAGTTGAGGAAGTAGAGACAGAGAAAGTAGAGGAGTAGAGGCCAGCCATGAGTACATTGTGGGGTGAGGGGGCAGAGAATGGAGAGAGTGGGGAAAGAGGGTAAGGGAGCAAGAGCAGGAGAGCAAGAGAGAGCAGAGGGGGCAAGCAGCCCCTTTTATAGTGAGTCAGGCACATCTAGCCAGGTAACTGTGGGGCAGAGCCTAGACTAAATGCCAGAAGTTACCAAAGTGAATAAAAGGGCTGGTAACTTGAAAGGGAGATTCAAAAACATTGAGGCAAAGTTCATCAAGGAAACACACACATACACACACACACACACATTCTGGACATGAAACAATTGATGAAAAACAAACAAACAAATAAATAAAGCATAATCAACAGATAAAACAAATTATGGGGATAAGAGAGAAAGTCAAGACAAAATAGTCATACATATATTAGTGAAAAAAAATCACTGAAAATGGCCAAAAATACACCTAGAACTCTAGAATGCATTCAAGAGAACAAACATAAGATTCCATGGGATGGAAGAAGAAGCAGAGATAAAATTTTTTAAATCGTAGATAAATTATTCACTAAAATTACAGAAAAAGTTTTCTTAATAGAAAGAAATTGCTATACAAATACAAGATTCATTTAGAATTTGAAATATATTTGACCAGAAATATCCGCTCCTCAATATATAGTAGTCAAGATGTCAAAAAATGCAAAGCAAAGAAAGCAATATTAAAGACAACAAGGGAAAAAAATCAGCTAACATACAAAGGCACAAAGGCACCAACTTACATACTATTCTAATTTGCTTTTTTGTCGCTGGGATAAACATGATCAAAAGCAACTTATGGAGGAAAAAATTTATTTTATCTTGTACTTCCAGTTCACAGTTCATATTTGAGGGAAAACTGGAACCTGGAACAGAAACTACAGGGATTCTAATTGGGTTTCTAACTCTGGCTCATACTCATCCAATTTTCTCATACAACTCAGGACCACCTGCCCAGGGGCAGCACTGCCCATAGTGGGCTGGGCCTTCTCACATCAACCAACAATGAAGCTAATTCCCTGAAGATATAGTCTCAGATATAACCCCTTAATTGAGACTCCATTTTCCCAGATGATCCTTGGATCTTAAAATTAACTGTAGATTATGTGACCCGTCCAGCAGGTCCAGTTATTCGAGAGTCTTGAGGGGACCTTCTCCTAAGAACCAAATGGGGGGAGGGAGAGACGGACACCAAATGCAGGAACGACAATGGAAGCATTCTGAGTAGCATCAAGGTGTCTCTGTATTGAGCAAGGCTCAAGGATTAAATGCACAAGCAAAAGGGGAAATACTTCTCAGCAGGAGGAATGGGGCAGCAGAAATGCACAAGCAAAGGAGGAAGTACTTCTCAGCAGGAGGGGTGGGGCAGGAGAAAGTTTTCTTTTGGCAACTACATGGGGAAGCAGGAACTTGGTGGTATCAGGGTACATCTTGTGGTCAGGACATCCGGCGCTGACTTAGGGCTGGAACATTCTGTGGTTGTTCTCAGAACGGTGCGTCGGTGGCCGCTTTTGACCCCCTTTTCTCCTCGGGGGTGGGGGGGAGGCCCAATTCAAAGATCAAAACAATAGAGTTGTCTTAATAGCTCCCAACAGATTATGGGCTGTGCCACCCCTATGATGAATTTAAAAGATTTCAAGACAAGCATGAATTAAGGCAATTAATAAAAACCAAGCATTGCTTAGAGAATTATTAAAGAAATATTACTCACGAATGGAAAAGAAACAGTCTCATTTATGAGTACACATAAAACAACACATTTTGTGAAATGAACAGATAACCAAAGAATAGGGAAGAAATCAACACAGCAAACAAGCAACACAAAAAATTTCTAACATGAACAAAGCAGAGAAAAAATATAAATAATCCAACCAAGCATAACTTCAACTAGCAAAACCGTAGGAAATAGCAAATCCTTCTGAATAACTTTAAAACAAATGACCTCAACTCTCCAATTAAAAATCTACAGTAACTGAATGGATTAAATAAACAAGATCCAGCCAGACCTGGTGGCACATGCATTTAATCCCAGTCTTCTGAAGGCAAGTGGATTTACGTGAGTTCAAGCCCAGCCTAGTCTACAAATGGAGTCTAGGACAGTCAGGGCTTTGTTACACAGAGAAACCCTGTCTTGAAAAACAAAAACCAAACAAGATCAATTAGCTTTTGTCTCTAAGAAATGCATTTAGATTTTCAAAACTGAAAGTTAGTAAGTAGGAATCAATCTACCAAGCAAATAGAGTCCATTAACAATCATAATGATTCTCGTATCTTATAATGTAGACTCTAAACCATAACTAGTCCATGAGATAAATGAAGCCACTACATATAAGTAAAGTTTCACCAAGAAAATATAACAATTGTAAATAACTTCATAATAAAGATTGGGACTTCCAATTTCCTAAAACATTAAAAGTATAAAATGTCACATAGGTCTTGACACAATAATAGTGAGATACCTTAATACAACACTCTCGTATTTAACTAAAGCTTCCAATCAGGGCATTGTGGCACACACCTTTAATCCCAACACTAAGTCGTAGAGGCAAGCAGATTGTTGAATTCAAGGCCAGCCTGGTCTACAGAACAAGCATTAGGGCAGCCAGAGCTACACAGAGAAACTCTGTCTCTAGATAGATAGATAGATAGATAGATAGATAGATAGATAGATAGATAGATAGATAGATAGATAAACAAGGCTTCTAAACCAAAAAAAACAAAAACAAAAAACAAAACAAAACAATAAAGAAGAGAGAGTCAACTGAGATATTTCACAGATCAGAACCTACTAGATATTCAATCCAACAGCTAGAATACACAGTCTTTCCCATGGCTCATGAGACACATAAAATTGTTAGTTTGCTTTCAAATGCTGTGATAACCATCATGATCAAAAGCAACTTGGGAAGGAAATGTTTTACTTCATCTTAAAGCTTACAGTCAGTCCTACATAAAGAGAAGTCAGGGAAAATACTCAAAGAAGAAACCTGAAGGCAGAAACAAGCAGGAGCCACAAGGTACTGTTACTGCATCTCATCACAGCTTGCTCAATTTGCTTTGTATATTCTAATACTACCTGTCTCAGACCCTCCCACATTGATTACCAATCAAGAAGTTGCTGATTTGCTGATGCAGATCTTATACAGTCAATTCCTTGACTAATGTTCTCTCTTTCAAGATGGGTCTAGCTTGTGTCAAGTTGACAAAATAAAAACAACAAACAACAGCAACAAAATCCTCACAATTAACCTCTTGTTAACTTGACACATGAACACAAAACTATTAAACCATAACCTTTCTTTTCCTTTTTATCCCCAAGATCTCATGTTAATTTCATAATATATATTACAACTTTTTTAAATTTTAGTTTTTCTTTTAAAAACACACCTTTAAAAATCTAAGGTCTCTTAATCCAATGTCTGTATAAAAAGTCCAACTCTCTCAACTATTGACTCCTTCAAAATAAAAAACCAATTAAATACTCTCTTACTCCAAAAAAGAAGAAGTAAAACACAGTGTGGTATTTTGAATATGCTTGGCCCAGTGAGTGGCACTATTAGAAAGTGTGGCTTTGTTGCAGAAAGTATGGCCTTGTTGGAAGAAGTGCATCACTGTGGAAGTGAGCTTTGAGGTTCTTATACTCAGGTTCCACCCAGTGTAGAATGAAACCTTCCTCCTGGCTTCTTGTAGATACTGGTCTCTTTCTGGTCACCTTCAGATCAGGATGTACAGCCCTGAGCAGGTTCTCCAGCACCATTTCTACCTGCATGCTGCCATGCTTCCCACTATAATGATAATGGACTGAACTGAAACTGTAAACCAGGCCCAATTAAATGTTTTCCTTTGTAAGAGTTGCCTTGGTCATCATATTACTTCACAGAAATGAAACTTAAAACAAAAAACAAAAAAATTCAGCAGTGTTAATAATTCAATATCTGATGTCTGGAACTCACTTATGATCTTCTAGGCTTCAGTTCTCCAACTGCACTATTAACAGAACACACAAGTTGTCTTATAGACTCAGGCTAACTTCATTCTATGTCTGCCACCATTCTTGGTAGTCACCCTACAATGCTGGCATCTCCAATATTGAATATCTCTGAATTTTACGCTGCAACTGAAGCTTCACCTTTACTAGTGGTCACTACTGGGCCTTCATCAGAGATTCTAACCCTATCATATCGTGCTAAGCTTCAATATCTCCCCAAACTCTTCAATCCTGCAGCTTCTGTGCTGCCAACAGCAATACCACATGGAAGCCTCTTACACATTGCCAAGTTCTGATTTCAGCATAAGCTGTGGCTTTGGTCCTTCTAGACCGTAGTTTCTGTGTGCTGATCCTGAGGAAATATTTCTCAGACAATTTTGGCTCAATGATTCTGGTCTATTGTTTTACTTCAGGGATGTTTATCTCTTGTTAATTGACCCATCCAGCAGGTCCAGTTATTCGAGGGTCTCAAGGGGACCTTCTCCTAATAACCAAATGGGGGGGGGGGTAGAGAGAGATGAGGGTCTTGTGCGAATAACGAAACGGAAACCGTTCTGGAATGCATCAAGACCCCAAATGTATTAGCCAGGCCCGAGGTTTAAATGCACAAGCAAACGGGGAAGTGCCTTTCAGCAGGAGGAATGGGGCAGAGAAAATGCACCTCAGCAGGAGGGATGGGGCAGCTGAAAAAGAGGAAGTACTTCTCAGCAGGAGGGATGGGGCAGCGGAAATTTTTCTTTTGGCGACTACAAGGGGAAGCAGGAACTTGGTGGTATCAGGGTACATCTTGAGGTCAGGACATCCGGTGCTGACTTTCTCGGAGCGGTGCATCCGGTGGCCCGCTTTTGACCCCCTTTTCTTCTGGGGGGGGGGGGGAGAGGCCCAATTCAGAGATCAGGACAATAGCATTGCCTTAATAGCTCCCAACAGTTAATTATAGCTGATTCTTCAGCCCCAGCTGGCCAGAAACTACAGATTCTTAATTCAAAATATAACATAAAGAGCCCTAGGAGAGTCTTTGCTTTCCTCTGAAACTTCGGAACTTAGGCCTCTATTACCTACATTGCTCTCAGCAATATCATCCAAGTTCTCACAGACCAGCTTACCAAGCATTGAACAGTAATGTATTTTCCAAGCCAACGTTTCAAACAATTCTACAATTCTCCCTCAAACAATATGATCAGATCTGTCATACCCAACTCCTGATACCAATTTCTGTACTAATTTGATTTTCTGTTGTTATGATAAAACCCTGACCAAAACAAAGTTTTAGAGGAAGAGATTTATTTAAGTTTATAATTAACAGTACATCATGAAAAAAAAAAAATCAGGGAAGGAACTGAAACAAGAACCTAGAGTCAGGAACTTAAGCAGAAGCCATGGAGGAATGCTGCTTACCAGTTTATGCTTCTCTTACACAACTCAAGACCACTTGACCCAGTGTAGTACAGTCCACAGTGGTATGGCCCTCCAAAATCAAGCATTGATTAAGAAAATACCCCCACAAACTTGCTATAGGCTAATCTGGGGAAATTAACCTCTTCCTCCTTCAGGCAGTTTTGGTTGATGTGTTATCACAGCAATAAATGAACAAAATAATACATCACAGGCACAAATCAAGACTTAAGAAATACAAGAAAGGAAAGGAGGGAGGGAGGGAGGGAGGGAGGGAGGAAGGGAGGGAGGGAGGAAGGGAGGGAGGGAGGGGAAAAAGGAGAGAGAGACAGAGAGAGCTACAGTTGCCTACAGGCCAATATGATGAAGACATTTCTCAATTAAGGTTCCATCCTCCCAGGTGACCATAGCTTATTTCAAGGTAACAAAAACTAATCAACACATTATAAACAATGAACAAGTTGGTTTAATACTAGGAATGCAAGGTTTGATCAGCATACACAAAGTAATATGTATAATACAATATATAAATAATCCCAAGGACAGAAACTACATAACCATTTTAATAGACACAGAAAAGACATTATAAAGTTCAACAAGGCTTCATAATAAAGTCCTAAAATTAGGAAGAAAGGAAACATACTTAGAAATAATGATGGTTGTGTATGAATAATCTATAATCAAGATTAAGTGTTGAAGATGTGGACAGACAGAGATTGCCTTTAAAACTTAGAATGAGATAAGGCTTCTGAGGCTGACTATTCATAAACAATAAAATGTTTGAAGTCTTAGTTAAAAGAGTAATATAGGAGAAAGACTTAATGGGAAAGGAAGCTATCAAATTATCCCTGCTCACAACCATCTATACTTAAAAAACTTGAATGAAAAATTTATAGATCTGATAAATTCTTTCAGAAAAGCTGCATGATATAAAATCAACATACAAAATTAAGTAACTTTCCTATATACCAAAAATGAATTTGTTTAAGAAAAATAATTCAATCACAGTTACACAAAAAAGAACCTAATAAACCTAATATATTAGCAAACTTACTTCTTCTTCATGTTTCTTCTGTCCTTCAGGGGATATTGAACATCATGGAATTATGCTCTCAGCAACATTCAGGTGGGCTAACAGCAGATCTCTCTAGGCAAATAACTAGTGAAGTAAGCTTTAGAATTTTGAAGTCAACAACAGGGGTCAGCTGCTTTTGTCCATTGGTTGGGTGCAACTATCTGCCTCTGACTCTTTCAGCTTCTTGTTGGGTCTTCCAGAGTGCATTCATGCTAGGTCCCTTTTTGTGAGCACTCCATAGTCTCAGTAATAGAGTCAGATCTTGGGCCTTCCCCTTGAGCTGGATCTCACTTTGGGCTTGTCACTGGACCTTGTTTTCCTCAGGCTCCTCTCCATTTCCATCCCTGTAATTCTTTCAGACAGGAACAAGTATGGGTCAGAGTTGTGACTATAGGATGCCCCCCCCCATTTGATGCCCTGTCTTCCTGCTGGAAGTGGGCTCTATAAGTTCCCTCTCCCTACTCTTGGGCATTTCATCTAAGGCCCCTCTCTTTGAGTCCTGAGAGTCTCTCACCTCCCAGGTCTCTGGCACATTCTGGAGGGTCCTCCCAACCTTCAACCTCCCGAGGTTGCCTGTTTCCATTCTTTCTGCTGGCCCTCAGGGCTTCAGTTCTTTTCCCTCATCAAATACCAGATCAGGTTCCCTCTCCTTTCCCCCCACTTTCCCTCCCTCATCCACTTTCCCTCCCAGGTCCCTCCCTCCCCACTTGTGATTGCTTTCTTCTCTCTCTCAAGTAGGACTGAGGAGTCCTCACTTGAGCACTTCAGCTTGTTGACCTTTTTGTTCTGTGGACTGAACCCTGTTGTTGAATTAGGGAAATACTGAAAGAAGCTGAGGAGGAGGGTGACCCTGTAGAAGGACCAGCATTCTCAATTAATCTGAACCCCTGAGATCTCTCAAACATCACCAAACAGGCAGCATACACCAGCTTATATGAGGCTACAAACACATATACAACAGAGGATTTCCAGGTCTGTGTTCATTCAGAGATGATGCACCTAACCCTCAAGAGACTGGAAGTCCCAAGGAGTTTAGAGGTGGGGAATGGGGACATCCACGTGGGGACAGGGGTATGGGGAGGAGGTATGGGACGTGGAGCAGTAGGAGGGTGGATAGGGGGGTGGAATAAAATATGGAGTGTAAAATAAACAAATAAATAAAAAATTTTTAAAAAGAATTATGAAGTCAAAAGCAACCCTGCTCTAATTTTCTATATCTATAATTTCATTAGAAGAGAGAAAACTCCTATTTAAAGGTAATTTTAACATTCTTATATATGTGATTTCATTTGAAGAGAAAAATCTATCACAACGTAGTTTTATGATGGCAATACTAAAAGTAAATCAAGTGTACATTAAGTTTTGGTGGGAATTGCAAGCTAGAATGATTTTAATGTTTTAAATGCCTTTAGAAACTTGAAAATAATGGAATGAAAATTTATGTAAGAATAAAATTTCAATGTCCATAAAACAATATTATTGAAATAACAAAAAAAGACATAAAAGAAATTTACAATGAAAACATTAAAACACTGAAGAAAGAAATCAAGGAGACACAGCACCTGACCTCAAACTATACTTTCAAACCATAGTGACAAGGACTACATGGTATTGGGCATGAAAACAAATATGTGGACCAATGCAACAAAATTAAGGATCCAGAAATAAACTCACACATCTATGGAGACACAGTTCTTTGACAAAGGTATCAAAATATACACTGAAGAAAAAAAGGACAGCTTATTCAACAAAAGATGCTGAAATAACTTGACACCCACCAACAGAACAATGATGAGTGTGTGTGTGTGTGTGTATGTGTGTGTATCTTACTTATTGCAAATCTCAATTCAAATTCCTAAGACCTCAATTTCAAACCTGAACTGTTGAAACCTCCAGAAGAAAATACAAGGGAGCACTTTAAAATATAGACATAGGCAAGAACTTTCTTAGCAGGATGTCAGGAGCACAGAAAATAGCCTCAAGAACTGCCAGTTGAGATTACATTACTTAAAAGCTCAGTATGAGAGCAGCAGTCTGGCAGATAAATACCTACACAAACACTGCAGCCTGAATGCTTCCCAAGAGGTCCGAAGTAACAAAGAACATAGGTAAGTATTTCACTCAAACAACTATGCCAGTTAGGATACCCACACAGCCAAGCTAATGCAGGGTCAACCCCCATCCCCCAAGCTCTACCTTCTATATAACCACTTCCCCACCAGGCTCAGGTTTGTCCTTAAGGCCCAAACCAGTGACAAAATGGGATCCAACACCTATTAGTATTTCCAACCTTATTCCTTGACCAAATACTAACCACTCCCTATCTTACTGAAACCTTAAAGGAATTACTAACTCATCCTTCACATATACAGGAGGGCACATTGCCCCAGGCCAACTATACCTGATATACAGATGGCAGCTCCTTTTTACATGAAGGAGCCAGAAGAGCTGGCTATGCTGTTTTGTCAGACACAGAGGTGGTTAAGGCACAGGCACTCCCTGCCCATACCACAAATCAACAGGCTGAACTAATAGCTCTTATCTGTACCTTTCAATGGGCACAGGGACAATCTCTAAACATCTATACAGACTCCAAATATGCTTTCCATATCCTCCTGTCCCACACTGCTAACTTGAAGAAAGGCAGGTTACTTATGACAAACGGTGGATCAGTAACTAATACAAACCAAATTATGGCCATGGTATTGGAATTGTCCACTGCAGATCCTATCAAATGATGACTCTATTGTCTCCAAAGGAAACCACCAAGCCAACAAGGCAACTAGAGCTGTGACCCTTAGGAGCCTAGACTTGTGAAACCCTCCACAGGACATTCTTACACTACAACAGGCATCCCCACACCTACCCCCTTGACACTCATCAAACTCTGTCATATATTCACCAATTCTTTGATCCTAACAGCCAACCACTGTCTTATTTTGTTAAAACCCATCTACAGCCTACTCCCAAGGACTTACATTTCTTAAAATCATCACTGCCTCTTGCAAAATCTATCAGATGTCAGACTCCAACTCCAGGTATCATAGCACCTTTTTTCCTACCCAGTAAGCTAGAGGTTCCCTTCCTAGAACCCACTAGCAACGTGACTCTACCCAACTGTCAAAAGTGCCAAGTACCTCCTGGTCTTGGTAGACATGTTCTCAGGGTGTGTAGGGTCATTACCCACCATCAACAAAAAGTCTCAGACAGTGTCTGATCGCCTCTTTCAAGAGATCATTCCATAATTTGGTGTCTCAGCCTCCCTCCAGTCAGACAAGTTGCTCAAACTCTATCTAAAGCCCTCAACATCCTCTGGTATTTTCATGTTCCTTATCACCCCCAGTCTTCAGGAAAGATAGAAAGAACTAACTGCTCCCTAAAAACCACTCTTGTCAAATTGTCACAGGAACTTCACCTCTATTGGTAAAACTCCTCCTCCAGCTCTTTTTAGGCTATGGGCTCTCCCCAAGCGACCTCTTTTCATCTCATCTTTCGAACTCATGTATGGACTCTGGTCCTAACTCCTGGTCTTTCACCTAAATGTTCTTCCCCTCTGGATTACCTACTTTCCCCATTACTTTGCCACCTCTGCTCTCTCCTATGAAACTTTGCTGACCACCATCTACCATGGCCACACACTCTCCCCTGCCCACTCCCAATCAACATTGGAGACCAGGTTCTTCTCTCCCCTTCAGATCTTTGGCCCTTACCTCTCTCGCCTAAATGGCAGGACCCCTTCAAGGATTTCTTGTGACTCCTATAGCTGCTAAACTCAAGGGAGTCTCTCATTGGGTCCAGCTGTCTCACCTCAAACCTTTCACCCCACCACCTCAAAATAACTCTTCTTCCTACACATCAACTCCAACAGGACCCTGATCTCTTAAGCTCCAGAAGACATCAAGAGCACCTACCTTGCCCCCAAAATCAGAAAAATGAGACTCCACTCTAACAGCTACACTCGACCCCACTTGATTAGATATAAGTTTCTCATTTCCTTATGTCTGAAGATTCGAGGATCAAGAAACCCCCAATGATAACAAACAGTCTTTCCAGATAGGGTCAGGAAATTGCTCCATAGCTGTATGCCAGGAGCCAATACAAACTGCTGTCATCCCTATATCTACTATTCCATCTAAATTTTATGACCTTCCTGTCTGTTTCCTCTTTGAAAGATGATTGTAGGGCTGGAGAGATGGTTCAGTGGGTAAGAGCACTGACTGCTCTTCTGAAGGTCCTGAGTTCAATTCCCAGCAACCACATGGTGGGTCACAACCACCCATGATGAGATCTGATGCCCTCTTCTGGTGCATCTGAAAACAACTACAGTGTACTTACATATAATAATAAATAAAGAAATCGAAAGAAAAAAAGAAAGAAAGAGAGAGAGAGAGAGAGAGAGAGAGAGAGAGAGAGAGAGAGAGAGAAAGGGAAGGGAAGGGAAGGGAAGGGAAGGGAAGGGAAGGGAAGGGAAGGGAAGGGAAGGGAAGGGAAGGGAAGGGAAGGGAAGGGAAGGGAAGGGAAGGGAAGGGAAGGGAAGGGAAGAAAGAAAGAAAGAAAGAAAGAAAGAAAGAAAGAAAGAAAGATGATTGTAAAAAATGACCAGATGAATATGGGAGCTGCCCATATTGGTCTTGCCAGATATATGTGCTAGGATCGCAGACCAACCCCTTCTATCAAAAATGCAAGACCCTCTTCTTCTATACTCAAGACCTAAGGATTCCCAGGTGGGAAACAGGCATTGTTCATAGCTGTACCATAAAAACCAGTCTAGGTCCCCAGTAGTACTACTCACATCCAGAGAAAATATGCTTCAATTGTCCAACCAATAGAAATCAGGAAAATAGAAGTAATCAAACACTTCTCGAAGGTCCTTACTTCCTTAACATTTCCCCAACCCCCTCATAAATGGTGCTAACCTAACATTTCACTTTCTGCTTCAGAACCTGAACTCGGCCCACCAACTCCTTAACGTCACCCAACCTGGTCACTTTAAAGATTGCTTCCTAGACTGTAACAGATCCATAACCTTGATACCTCATCTCTGCCACAGTGCCCGACAGTCCAGAACATGTCAACTCTCTCTGGCACTCAGGTATATCAATCACTCTCTACCTGCCAGCTGGTCAGAAGTTTGTACATTGGTGTTTCTTTTCCCTGAACTAGGAGTAAGCCATGGAAAAAAGCCTCTACCAATCCCTGTTGTAGACACAATACCTACCCAACATGACAAGAGGGCAGTTCAAATAGTGCCATACTGGTTGCTGCAGGAATAACTATAGGTGTTGGTACTGGAACAGCAGGGCTGACTGCCTCCCTAATCTTATACAATCAGTTCTCTTTCCAGCTTGATAATGGTCTTTAAGAAGTGACCCAAACTATGCTCTCCCTCCAAAGACAGATCAATTCCCTGGCAGCAGAGGTGCTTCAGAACTGACAGGGACTAGGTGTTCTTAAGGCAAAGAAGATCTTTGCCTTTTTCTCCAAGAAGAATTCTGCTTGTACATCAATGAATCCAGTATAGTGAGAAACAAAATCCAGCAGCTACAATCAGACATCCAAAAATGCAGGGAACAGCATGAGGCCTCTAATTCCTAAGTTTTCCAAAACCCTGTATGGAAATTAATATTACCCTTCCTAACGCCTCTTCTTCTGATTTTTCTGGCTTTACTATTTGCTCCCTGCCTCATTAACCTCGTTTCCACATTCGTCCAAAACAAATTCAAAAAATTTCTAACCAAACAATTAATCAGTTATCCCGAGCTTTTGTTCCCACCGGAAAGAACACGCTCAGGACAACCGGAATCTTCTGAGGCAAAAGCTTTATTGCTTACTTCTTTAGGAGCAAGAGAGAGAATGGGAAAACCCTGTCCCTTTTAAAGAGAATTATCCTTCGCCTAGGACGTGTAGCTCCCTGATTGGCTGCAGCCCATTGGCCGAGTTGTCGTCACGGGGAAGGCAGAGCACATGGAGTGGAGAACTACCCTGGCACTTGCGCAGATTATTTGTTTACTACTTAGAACACAGGATGTCAGCGCCATCTTGTAACAGCGAATGTGAGGGCGGCTCCCCACAGTCAGTTCCTTTTACAGAATTACCAACCACTGTCCACAGAGGAGCCTGATGCCAACAACTATCAAATGAGCCAAGATTTTGAGGGTCAGCTACACCCCAAAATTGATGACACCCCTAGACAGCAGGAAGCAGCTTAAGAGATCCGATGCCCCTATTCCTGCCTCACCATTGCCCCCCCCCATTTTTCCTCTCTTTATGATAAGAACAAGAATGTTAGCATCAGGTGTATCCGTGTACAACCAGATCTTTACAGCCAGCTCTTCAACCCAGATGATGAGACACATCATCTCCAGGTGAAAGCGCTGCTCCTGCATCTGTTGCCATGGTACCGACTGCGCATCCCTTTGTACAGGTGCCATGACCCGTCCAGCAGGTCCAGTTATTTGAGGGTCTCGAGGGGACCTTCTCCTAAGAACCAAATGGGGGGTAGAGAGAGACGAGAACCTTGTGCAATGAACACATGGAAGCAGTCTGAGTAGCATCAAGGTCTCACTGTATTAGCAAGGCTCAAGGTTTAAATGCACAAGCAAAAGGGGAAGTACTTCTCAGCAGGAGAAATGGGGCAGCGGAAATGCACCTCAGCAGGAGGGATGGGGCACTGGAAATTTTTCTTTTGGCGACTACATAGGGAAGCAGGAACTTGGCGGTATCAGGGTACATCTTGAAGTCAGGACATCCGGCGCTGACTTAGGGCTGGAACAATCTGTGGTTGTTCTCAGAGATGTGCTTTGGTGGCCCACTTTTGACCCCCTTTTCTTCTTAGGGGGGAGAGACCCAATTCAGAGATCAGGACAATAGTGTTGTCTTAATAGCTCCCAACAGTGCCACATGCATCACAACCTACAATCTCCTTTTTCTCTTCTCCTTCCTACTCACCCTCTCAGAGGTTGCCTCTACCAATAAAACTGTATAAAATCTCACCAAACAAGCTGCATGGGGGCGGGGATCACCACTTCTCCTTCAGGTGTAGGACAACCTCAATGCATTTGGAACAAGTTCCTCTTGCTGTTTGCATCAATTCCCAGCTCTGTATCATTCACTCATGGAGTCCCTGGGAGGCTAAGGCTTGCCAGAGTCTTACATTAGCATGCTAGGTATCCAACTGCATGTACTTAGTATGAAAACATCACAGCAATTGGCAATAAAGGTTGTAAAGACAAGGATTAGATAGGAGAACTTCCCACATTTTTACCATGGATACTTACTCTTTAACCTTCAGGAAGCAGGAAGGCAGATCAGACTTTGAACTCAGCAAGTTTAGAAAATGTTAAACATCAGCTATGTGGTGGTTGCTGCACACTGGAACTGACAATCTCTCATCATAAATGTTCCTGGTATTAGTTAGGATTTGTATTGCTGTGTCAAAACACCATGATCAAAAAAGCAAGCAGGGGAGAAAAGGGTTTATTGGGCTTACACTTCCAAATTGCTGTTCATTACACAAGGCAAGATCCTGGAGGCAGGAGCTGATGCAGAAGCTATGGAGGGTGCTGCTTACTGACTTGCTTCACATGGCTTGCTCAGCTTGCTTTCTTATAGAATCCAGGACTACCAGCCCAGGGACAGCACAACCCACAACAGACCAGGCCCTCCCCAACTGATTACTAATTGGGAAAATGCCTTACAGCTAGATTTCATGGAGGTATTTCCTTATCTGGGGCTCCTTCCTCTCTGATGACTCCAGCTTGTGTTAGATATCTAGTCTTAATGGAAGCACACATAAACATCTCTGTTATTATTTCTTATTCAATTTATGACTTGAATTTATGTTTCAATTTTTGTGAACTCTTGAAGAAAGATGCTTACAACACCATATGATCATGTATCCTGAGAAAATATGGTAAGGACTAAGAACAAAGACACAGACAGATTTTTTTTCCTTAGGGATAGGCTTTCCCCACCCCTACCCCCTTTTCTTCTCTTAGAAATAAAGACTAGAATCTCTTTTCAATGTTTTTGTTTCTTCATGAGAGTGACTTTAAATAAACTCCCAGCCCTGGGGCCACAGGACCTGCAGAGAAAAGAATGAAAGACCTCTTTACTTAACAACCACCCCCTATTTTATAACAAGGTGTTAATTCACCTGAACCCATGGCTTCTGGCCTCAGAGTAACTTAGAAGCAACCTTTACTCTAGCAGAAGGAAGTTTTGCCTCCCTCCCCCACCAAGGTTTTCCCCCTCAACTACCTTCCAGAGAGGACTCAACTTGGGATATAGCTCCCTGCACTTACCCTGACTCTGTTGCTGTCCATGGATCCTGCTCCCCTAACAGGACTGTCTTTTCTGACCTCAGTGGAAGAAAATGTACCTATTCCTGCAGTGACTTGAAGCCAGGGTAGGTTGGTTCCCCAGGAGGTGAAGGGAAGAAGGGGATGGGGGAGGGGGAGGGGCATGTGAAGGGAGGTGACCCGTCCAGCAGGTCCAGTTATTCAAGGGTCTCAAAGGGACCTTCTCCTAATAACCAAATGGGGGGATAGAGAGAGACGAGGGTCTTGTGCGAATAACGACACATTCTGGATTCCATCAAGACCCCAAATGCATTAGCCAGGCCCGAGGTTTAAATGCACAAGCAAAAGGGGAAGTGCCTTTCAGCAGGAGGAATGGGGCAGAGGAAATGCACCTCAGCAGAAGGGATGGGGCACTGGAAATTTTTCTTTTGGTGACTACATAGGGAAGCAGGAACTTGGCAGTATCAGGGTACATCTTGAGGTCAGGACATCCGGTGCTGACTTAGGGCTGGAACAATCTGTGGTTGTTCTCAGAACAGTGTGTCGATGGCCCGCTTTTGACCTCCTTTTCTTCTTGGGGGGAGAGGCCCAATTCAGAGATCAGGACAATAGCTCCCAACATGGAGGGACTGGAAAAAGATGGAGGGCTGTGATCAGGATGCAAAGTGAAGAAAAAAAGAAGGAAAGAAAGAGAGAGAGAGAGAGAGAGAGAGAGAGAGAGAGAGAGAGAGAGAGAGGGAGGGAGGGAGAGAAAGAGAAGAGAAGAGAAGAGGAGAGGAGAGGAGAGGAGAGGAGAGGAGAGGAGAGGAGAGGAGAGGAGAGAAGAGAAGAGAAGAGAAGAGAAGAGAAGAGAAGAGAAGAGAAGAGAAGAGAAGAGAAGAGAAGAGAAGAGAAGAGAAGGAAATGAGATCAGGAGTTGGAGAAACATCTCAGCAATTAAGAGCACTGGATGTTCTTACAGAGGACCCAGGTTTGATTCCCAGTACCAACATGGCTGTTCACAAGTGTCTGTAACTCCAGTTTGGGGGGGGGGGATCTGACAGCCATTTCTGTCCTCTATGTGCACTTCATGCATGTGCTACACAGACATACATGAAGGTATAACACCTATACACATTAAATAAATAAATAATTTTTTAGAAAATGGAACCACAGAGGATCTTTGAAAAGTGCTCTCATAAGTGATTGACCTGTTCTCAAGTTAATTGGAACTATCTTTGTAGCAATATAAAAAATAAGCTGTTTGACACACTAGGTATGCTACATAGTTCTATGCCAACTTAATACAAGCTTAAGTTATCTGACAAGTGGGAACCTCAATTTAGAAAATGCCTCCAAAAGATTGTGTTGCGGGTAAGCCTGTTTGGCATTTTCTTAATTAGTGATTGATGAAGAAGGCCCAGCCCATTGTGGGTGGTGGTATTCCTGGGCTCATGGTTCTAGGTCCTATAAAAAGGCAGACTGAATGAACCATGAGGAGCAAGGCAATAAACAATACCTCTCCATGGACTCTACATCAGTTCCTGACTCACAGTTTCTGCCCTGCTTGAATTCCTGTCCTGAATTCTTTTGATGATGCACAGTGTTGTGGAAGTATAAGACAAATAAACCCTTTCCTCCCCAGCTTGCTTTGGTCATGATGTTCCATTACAGCAATAGTAACCCTAATGTGGTGTTCTATTTCAGCAGGTGATGCACTGTATTATATCAGTCTAGAATTTCCACAAAAAAGTAGGTCATTACCATATATGACCCCTTGCTCTTGGACTGTTCAATCTCAATAACTAAGAGAAATACATTTCTTTTTTTTTACAATTTTCCCAGAAGATATTCTGTTGTAATAACCCAAAGCACAGTATGATACTATTAGATGTCTTACTTTCCAACTTCAACTCATGACTACAGCCCTAACACTCCAAGCCTCTCAGCTATCAACCAATACATACCTTGAATATCACCTAACATCTAGATTATTCTTAGCCTCATGTTTTATTGACTGATAAATTTAAATTTGCTCTCCTGCAAAATTCATTCCAAGTGAGAGAATGCTACACACACTCCAGTGAAGTCTGCTTGGCAGGCCGAGAGGCCTGGAAGCACTCACAAGGCAGGGAGTTTCAAGGAAACTCAACCTCCTGGAACCTTGGCATTCTCATAACCTGTATACTCATACCCTATCCCCGAGTTAGTCTGGTGTATGGATCCATGTGCTCTCTTTTAGTATTATTTTATTATAAGTGCCTTTAAAGATTGAATTCTGAAAAAAAAAAAAAAGATTGAATTCTGACATAGCTAAGCCTTCGCCAATGTTCCAACATCCTAGAAAATTATTGAAGCTGACAAACTTGGAATTCAGTGAGAAGATTACCTATTCAGTAACATTCTAATTTACTTCTAGTAGAGACAGTGAAACTAATTATGCATTAAAAAGAATGGAGCTGGAATAGCTCAGGGCTGGTCTGCAGAGTGATTACTTAGGACAGTAGCCAGTCTCACCCAAACAAGGGAATACACAATGGCCTAGTTAATAGGTGGATTTACCATGTAAGAGTTAGGGAATCCCACTGAGACAGGAATCTTCTCTACAGCCAGGTATAGCAGGCTACACTGCATATTAAAAGCAAGTTGGTGAATTCTTCTGACAAATGGAGATTCGCCACAGATACTTAAAAGAACAGCCAAGTTACACTCATACAAGAATTTATCAAGGCCTAGGAAATAGGGGGTTGTGGTACTGCATTATTCTGCTAGAGCACAACCCCCTGGTGCTAGTTTTCACAAGGCTCAAAGGAGTAGCACAAATTGTGACTAGGGTGTGAAATCCTTACCAGTCATTAACTGACCCTAAGCAGAGCTGTTTTATCTTTACTGTAAATATTACCTGGTTCCTGAAAGTCCTTTTGAAGTCATTCCTTTGTTTTGTGTCAGGCAACTGCAATGTACTTTGCCTGCTGTGACATCCTACCCCTTTGTTTTCTGTATTATATAAGACTGGTGTACACTTTGTGAAAACACATTCAGATTCTACACAATCTCTCCTGTTGATTCTGTTTGTCATTCATTTGCTGACTCCTTGTTCACCTACAACCAGAGACCCGTTCTACGCAGACAGGGACCAAAAAGGGTCTGTGGCAAGTACAGGATGTGGATGTACTAAAAAAATATTTGCTTTCAACTTCATTTAAAACAAGTCATTAGAGCCAGGCATGGTGGCGCACGCCTTTAATCCCAGCACTTGGGAGGCAGAGGCAGGCAGATTTCTGATTTTGAGGCCAGCCTGGTCTACAAAGTGAGTTCCAGGACAGCCAAGGCTATACAGAGAAACCATGTCTCAAAAAAAACAAAACAAAACAAAACAAAAAAGTCATTAGTGTTCAGTTGATATTCCGTTGGTATTCAGTCCAAACTTAACTTTTGTTTTGGTTTGATTTTAGGCATTTGTTTGTTTGTTTGTTTGTTTATTGTCTATGGATTTTTGCTGCATATATATCTGAGCGGCACATGTGTGCCTGGTGCATTGAAAGGCGAGAAGAGAGTATCAGATCTCCTGGTACTGAGGTTATAGGCAGTTTGTCAGCTGCCACATGGGTACTGAGAATTGAACCTGAGCACTCTAGAAGAGCAGCCAGTGTTCTTAACCACTGAGCCATCTCTTTAGCCCCATTTTTGTTCTTTATAGTGCTCCCACTAACCAGGACAGAGGGCTCTTATTTTTTTCAATGCCCTTGTGACTTACTGCTCCATACAAAACTCAACTAGTGAAACAATAATTATTTGAATTTTTATTTTTTAAAAGATAAATTCTACGTTCTACAATATAAAATCCATTTTCTTAATCAGAGGTTGAGGATGTAGCTTAGTGAGAGGATCCTTACCTGGATTTCCTAGTCTGAGAATATTAGCTGATCCATCACAACACATGGTTGTTTTTAACTTACACATCTCCATATAGAAAGATAAAGGTATGGTATGTCTGTGAGGCACAGAGTATAAACAGGGCTCTTTAGAGTGAAGTTGTTTTTTATGGAGAGGCAGGGACTTCAGCCATAGCCTTCCATATTTAGTCAAGTAACAGTGTAGGGGGGAAAAGTGGCAAAGATTTTCAGGTAGATGCTTTCTCTGGATAAGAGATGCTTCCATGGGAGAAGAGGTCTTAATCCTGGACAGAGACTAAAGTGGCTCATATGTGGGCAGCTAAGAGGAGAGCCACAGATCACCGAGTACAGAAGGGTTATTGGGAACAAAAATAAAAAGGGGGAGGCCCAGGGGGGCAGGGAGAAGTGGGATAGGAAAAAGATGCCCACACCCCACCAGAATTTCCCTATTCTCTGGTCAGTCAGGCATGGGAGGGCTGCTACCTACCCTATCCACTCATCCCTGGGTGGGCATTCCTATTCTTCAGGGGGTGGCCAAGGGGCAGCCCTGCCTGGAGACCCACCCACCTGGAGCTACTTTGCTAAAGTCACCAGGGTTGTGGGAGAGAGGGAATAGGGGAAGAAGTTCCCAACACTGACCAGAGTGGTGCAGTGGATCTTGAAGGAGCAGAAACCATCTATGGTTTAAGAGCTTTATTAGAGAAATGCAGGGGGGAAGAGAGAATGGAGAGGGGGGAAGGCTAGAGAGAAAGAGAGAGAAAGAGGAAAAGAGGAGAGGAAAAACAAAGAGAAAGGGAAGAAGAGAGAGGTGAGAGATGAGAGAGGTGAGAGGACAAAGGAATGAGAGAGCGAGGTGGGGGCTGAGCACCCCTTTTTATGGTCTTCACTGTTGCTAGGTAACTGGGGAGGAGTTTAGCCTGAAGGTCAGAAGCTTGGGCCATTGCTTACATGACTACTGACCGTGCTTCTCTTATGGGGGCTGTGGGAGGTGGTACCTTAGGCAGGGGCTAGAATTCCAGGAGCATAAGGGAACGCCTACCGTGTCATGTAGTTGAATTATGACCAAGAGGGTTCAGACCTCAGCTCAACTGGATACCAGCCTGCAATTCCCCACAAAGGGTATCTGCTGAGATCAAGCAGTCACTTCCTGTAGAACCTTGCTTCCCTCACCCCCAATCAGGTTGAGTTGGATTTGCCTTCTATTAGCCCCTTCCCCCACCTCTATCATTTTGACACTCTCTACTGGAAATACCTGTTCAGGTGACCATTCACCTGCTATATCCAAGTGTAATGTGAGGGCAAGAACTGTATCTTGATATTTGTGTGGCCCTAGTATTAAAGACACAGAACCTGACATATGTGTTAATATATAAAATATGGTAAATAAAATGGTAAATGTCTTAGGTACATGTTTCTCTGACTACCAAAAATTAATGAAGGCACGTTGAAGCTCAAAGTAAACATGCAATTTTACAAAGTCTTGATCCTTAACTCCACTCTAACACAAGTCCTAAGTCCTTAAAAGTCCTGGCAAAGAAGAAGTTTTGAATGCACCCCAAATAAACGTAGTCTCTGTTTAGCCATGTAGTTTGTTTTCTCTCCTCTTGTCTAGCTCCATGGAACCTCATGCTTATTTTAATTCTAAAACTATATTTTTGCATAAATACTTCTAGAAAGTACTATGCTATAGGTGGGATATACAGCATTCACTAGAATAGAGTCAGACACAGGTACCCTGTGATCTTAAACTCTAAATGTCTACTGGTCCTTCCTGGCCTCCCAAACCCCAGAGATTCTGTAGCTTCCTCTGAGTCTCATTTACAATTCAAAATTATAATGCATGGATACAGCAAGCCCATAGCAATTCAAAAACATCTGGAAGGTGTGTGGTGTCACACACCTTTAATCCCAGCACTCAGGAGGCAGAGGCAGGTGGATTTCTGAGTTCGAGGCCAAAGTGGAGGTCTACAAAGTGAACTCCAGGACAGCCAGAGCTATACAGAGAAACCCTGTCTTGAAAGAAAAAAAAAAAGGAGGAGGAGGAGGAGGAGGAGGAGGAGGAGGAGGAGGAGGAGGAGGAGAAAGAAAAAGAAGAAGAAGAAGAAGAAGAAGAAGAAGAAGAAGAAGAAGAAGAAGAAGAGGAGGAGGAGGAGGAGGAGGAGGAGGAGGAGGAGGAGGAGGAAGAGGAAGAGGAAGAGGAAGAGGAAGAGGAAGAGGAAGAGGAAGAGGAAGAGGAAAAAGAAGAAGAAGAAGAAGAAGAAGAAGAAGAAGAAGAAGAAGAAGAAGAAGAAGAAGAAGAAGAAGAAGAAGAAGAAGTTGTTGTTGTTCAAACTTAAATAACACCTATTAAAGTATTTCAATTTTGTCAGGGATACTTGTTGGCATTTAGTCTAGGCTCTGCCCCACAGTTACCTGCCAGGTGTGCCTGACTCGATATAAAAGGGGCTGCTCACACCTTCATCTCTCTCTGGCCCTCTTGCTCTCTCCTCTTGCTCCTGCTCTCCTGCTCTCCCCATTCCTCTCCCCCAACCCCTCTCTCCACATGCTCATGACCAGTCTCCCCCCAACCCCCTCTGCCTTTCTCTCAACTCCCCTCCCTCATGCCCTGAATAAACTATTCTATACTATACTATTGTGTGGCTGGTACCTCAGAGAAGGAAGGGCTGCCTCAGCCTGGACCTGCAGGGGCACCACTTCCCCCACACCATATCATGCCTCCACCAAATCTTATCTTATCTTTTTATACAACACAGCAATAATGAAAATTAGTCAGTCCAAGGAAACCAATAATAGAAGGCATCCAACTTTTGCCTGGTCTTCCATTTCCATGTCTACATAGAGCATTCCACCCTTACTACCATTTTGTGATAGCCGTGGGGGACAATACACCCCACTGTCACTTACTGAGGTCTTGGCACTTTACATACTACCTTGTGTAAATTTAGGGACAGTGCCTCACACAAAGGCATCCTCTGAAGCAGCAGAATCACACTTAGGGGTGTACAGTTTAAAGATCAGAGCTTAGGCAGGATTTGAATACAAATGAGTTCCCTTCAGCACTTCCCCATGCTGAGGCCCAAATACAATTCTATAGGTCACATACCAGGTACAAAAGCACATGGACGCATTTACATTACAGATATTTTAAGTTAACACTTCTGAATAAGGAAAAGTTTTCCATGGGAGTTGCTAAGCTCCATGGAAATCATCTTCTAAAACTCTAATCGCAACCACAGGAACTTACAACATGCCTCAAATTCCTCAAATGTCTTCAGAGACTGCAATTTACTGCCTACAAACATCCTGTAGCTTTTCAAAACCTAAGGCTGTACCAACTGTCAGCAAAGTCCCTCCTTGTAAAGTTTGAAAAGTCCCTGGGCCAGTATCAAAGTCAATATTCTCAGTTTGCCAAAGTGAGGTCAGTAAGGAAATGCAGTTCACAGAGCTGAAGTTCCCAGTAAGTCACTGGTTTTGATTTTTTGTTTTTGTTTTTGGTTTTTTTTTTTTTTAAGAATTGTGTTTACAAATCTCCCCATCCTAGCCTCTCATTATACTAAAATAAGCCACTCTCTATACTCCTTAGCATCAACTAGTCCTATTTTATTTTTATTATTTTAGATGTATTTATATTATGTGAATGGGTATTTTGCTCACATGGATATATGTGTACCACCATGTGCATGCCTGGTGCCTATGGAGGCCAGAAGAACCTGCTTGAATCCCTGAAACTGTAACTACCTGAGTTTGTTAGGCACCATGTGGGGGTTGGAAGTTAAACTCAGGTACACTGGAAGAACAGCCAGTACTCTTAACCTATGAGCCATCTCCCCAGCCCCTTCAACTACTTCTAACGCTGGTAAAGTAATAAGAACATAAATATAATATTTAAAGATATTTTCTCCACTATATCATTTAATAAGTCTGTATTGAATATTGTCTTCAAAGTGAACTGGGGGTAGCCCTAGTCCTTTAAGAAGATTTGCAGGTGCCAAAGCCAGTGTTGTGTCCTATGAAAAGTTCCTGGCTCTCCCTGAGCTTTCTACAAATGACAGACTGTAAGAAAGACGGCTCACAGGCCTTTCGCTTCCTTCCTCAATCTGGGCTGTAAGTAAGCTCCCTGGTGAAGTTGCTTTTTGTTGGACCTGGAATTATGCATGTGGCATAGATCTTTTCGCTAGTGATCCTGGAAGTTCACTAAACCACCATAGAAGCTTCCTTACAACAAGCTCAGATACTTGTGTAGACTACCTGCTCTACAAGTTCCTTTGACACTGTTGTGTGGCAATTATTCCTGGGGTGAGAACAAACATCTACTGAGCCCAGTTAGGGAACTGATGACTGATTGAAGTCCAACTTGCTAAACCAATAATGTTGTATTGGGGTTATTTACAGAAGGATGATAATTGATTGCTTACACGAATACCAAACCCATCTCAGCATGTGTAACATCTCACAAAACCTGGAAACTGGAGCTCTCTGCACATCTTACAAGCAGCTTAACAGGTTGGAGAGTGGCTCTTCAGGAATGCTTAACTGGTGTTTGCATCTTCTAGGTTGCTCAGCCTAAACCTCTTCTAAACAGTTCGGCTTGTCCAAGAGTGACTCCAGAAGAAGTCTTTACTGCTAATATACTTTGCAGGAGGGAGAGACCTATTGAATCTGATCAGTTTCAAGGACTTCCTGAAGCTATTTTGTGTAGCAGGTAGTTTTTGCTACACTGCTTTCAAGTACTGACCAGTCGCAGGCACACACCTCCCAGGAGCTATCTTGGATTCTCAGATGAAACACATACACACACATTAGCTCATTTTTAAACTGCCTTATATGCTCTGTAGCTGGGCTCTTCTAAGCCTTCTATGTGGCTAGTGTACCCTTACCTCAAGGAGAAGAAGGGAGCTGGCATGCCTTAGGAGAGTGTGGGGGAGAGAAGCCATGAAGGCCACCATGGAAAGTTAATGTGCAGGGAAATGAAGCAGAACCACTATGTAAAGGAGCCAAGAGAACGCAATCAAGAGGGCTACTCAAGGGCAGCCAAGATGGAACATAGGAATTAGTAAGTAGTAACTCGGAGTTATCCGTGGGAGGTAGAGCCTGACAGTGTGTGTGTGTGTGTATGTGTGTGTGTGTGTGTGTGTGTGTGTGTGTGTGTGTGTGTGTGTGTGTTTCATTCAGAAACATAAACCTTTGAGGTGGGTAGTAACCCTGTGAAAAGATTTATTACAATATTCATATTATACCTACAGGATGAAAGGTTTTGCTTAGAACATCCATTTGTTTCACTTCCCTGTAGACATTTTGCCCTAAAATAGCCTATTGTTTCACCTCCCTTTTTCATATAAGAAGACTCATAAAAGAGTTTTCCTCCAAGAGAAAAGGGTTTAACCTCTGAAGAAACTGCTACTCGACAGACACCCAAGGAACAGCACATGTCACTACCCACACAAAACCCAGGGTACCCTGACCTTGCTCTTGTCTCTCATCTATTCTACTCTCCCACCTCCCCAGTCATCACCAACTTCTATGTCCAAATGTTCCTCATGATTTTAGACAAGTCAATTAACTTCTTTTCTCCAAGTCTTTCAGGCCTAACTTCAGGCCAATCCTCTCAGGTTCTTTATTGAACAAATGATCCATTCATTTCCTCAAGGAGGCCTTGACTTCATAGTTGATCTTCTTTAACTGTGCTCACCCTCCTTGCAGATGAATGCTGTTGCACAATTTTCTCTCTGCTTTTATGATAAATATACAGTGGAAATCAGACACAAGGGCCCTTTTCTTAAGTATCACTAATCAGAGAACACTGTTTTCTTATTGCATGTACTGACAATAGAGCACTCAGCTTTTTTAGCTTGATTACTATTAGCTACTTTGGACTTGATGGTTTACAATGCTAAGAACTTAGGCTTTAAAACAAAGATTTTAGTTTAAAATATTAATCAGGTTATAGCATGAGTTCTAATAGGACTTATCTCTGTGTTAGATAACCTGTTTCAAGAACACTGCATTGTACAAGACAGTTGACAGCCTATCTGCCTCCCTCCTCAGCCCCAAACATACATATCAGAAGCAGAATTAGAGGAGACTTTCATTTTCCACACTTAATTATCCTTTATGTGTTAATTATTCATACACATGTATATATGTGCAAGTACACAAATATATAAACATGTTTGTGCATATACACAGTTTTATAGACTCCCAGAGCTCTGTATAGTGATAATCACCCTTGACAGTCTATTAAGATCACCTAAAGACCTTTACCTAGGACCATCCCAAGCCAACCCGAGTCCTCCTCTAGGAGGTAGGGTCTAGGCTCTGTATTTCATGAGTACATTGTAAGGTGCCAATGCAGTTCTGACATATATACTAAGAAATTTTAAAAACCCTTTCTATTCAAATGTGACCAATGACAGTGACATTGTGGAGGACATCCCCAGACCTAAACTGAATCAGAGTCTGCTTTAACAAGCTCCCAGATGAGTTGTATGTATGCTGCAACTGAGAAGCATTGGTATAGTCTCTTCCTGGTTTCATAGATGAGGCCAGGAAAGACCAAGTAATGTCAGAGGTGAGAACTCAAGTGAAGAAGAGCCCAAGTCTCTTTACTGACAAGTCCTTTATTTCTATTATTTTTGACCTAACAAATGATTAGATATTCCTAAAACAAAAGAATCATGTTTATCACAGCTTCAGTTTGAAATACATTAACTTTTTAAAACATGTAAGACATTTAGGGGCTCATTTTCATCTCGTAAAGAACACAATGATCAGATATCTAACAACAACAACAAAAAAGATGACCTTGTGGAACAGCTACAGAGAAAAGATGGAAATCATTCATTAAAACAATTGCCGACTCGAGCCCCGGGCTTCCTTGCCAGCGGAGTTGCCTGACACCCGCAAGGGCCCACACAGGATTCCCCACGGGATCCGAAGACCTCTGGTGAGTGGAACACAGCGCCAGCCCCAATCTAATCGCACGGAACCTGAGACTGCAGTACATAGGGAAGCAGACTACCCGGGCCTGACCTGGGGAAAAAGCCCCTTCCGCTCCACTCGAGCCCCGGGCTTCCTTGCCAGCGGAGTTGCCTGACATCCGCAAGGGCCCACACAGGATTCCCCACGGGATCCTAACCTCTGGTGAGTGGAACACAGCACCGGCCCCAATCCAATCACACGGAACCTGAGACTGCGGTACATAGGGAAGCAGACTACCCGGGCCTGACCTGGGGCACAAGCCCCTTCCGCTCCACTCGAGCCCTGGGCTACCTTGCCAGCGGAGTTGCCTGACACCCGCAAGGGCCCACACAGGATTCCACAAGGGATCCTAAGACCTCTAGTGAGTGGAACACAACTTATGCCAGGAGTCTGGTTCGAACACCAGATATCTGGGTACCTTCCCTGCAAGAAGAGAGCTTTCCTGCAGAGAATACTCTACCCACTGAAACTAAGGAGAGTGCTACCCTCCCAGGTCTGCTTATAGAGGCTAACAGAGTCACCTGAAGAACAAGCTCTTAACAGAGACAACTATAACAGCTAGCTTCAGAGATTACCAGATGGCGAAAGGCAAACGTAAGAATCCTACTAACAGAAATCAAGACCACTCACCATCATCAGAACGCCGCACTCCCACCCCACCTAGTCCTGGGCACCCCAACACAACCGAAAATCTAGACCCAGATTTAAAAACATTTCTCATGATGATGATAGAGGACATCAAGAAGGACTTTCATAAGTCACTTAAAGAATTAAAGGAGAGCACTGCTAAAGAGTTACAGGCCCTTAAAGAAAAGCAGGAAAACACAGCCAAACAGGTAGAAGTCCTTAAAGAAAAACAGGAAAACACATCCAAACAGGTAATGGAAATGAACAAAACCATACTAGAACTAAAAAGGGAAGTAGACACAGTAAAGAAAACCCAAAGCGAGGCAACGCTGGAGATAGAAACCCTAGGAAAGAGATCTGGAACCATAGATGCGAGCATCAGCAACAGAATACAAGAAATGGAAGAGAGAATCTCAGGTGCAGAAGATTCCATAGAGAACATCAACACAACAGTCAAAGAAAATACAAAATGCAAAAGGATCCTAACTCAAAACATCCAGAAAATCCAGGACACAATGAGAAGACCAAACCTACGGATAATAGGAATTGATGAGAATGAAGATTTTCAACTTAAAGGGCCAGCTAATATCTTCAACAAAATAATTGAAGAAAACTTCCCAAACGTAAAGAAAGAGATGCCCATGATCATACAAGAAGCCTACAGAACTCCAAATAGACTGGCCCAGAAAAGAAATTCCTCCTGACACATAATAATCAAAACAACAAATGCACTAAATAAAGATAGAATATTAAAAGCAGTAAGGGAGAAAGGTCAAGTAACATATAAAGGAAGGCCTATCAGAATTACACCAGACTTTTCACCAGAGACTATGAAAGCCAGAAGAGCCTGGACAGATGTTATACAGACACTAAGAGAACACAAATGCCAGCCCAGGCTAATATACCCGGCCAAACTCTCAATTACCATAGATGGAGAAACCAAAGTATTCCACGACAAATCCAAATTCACACAATATCTTTCCACGAATCCAGCCCTTCAAAAGATAATAACAGAAAAGAAGCAATGCAAGGACGGAAATCACGCCCTAGAACGAACAAGAAAGTAATCCCTCAACAAACCAAAAAGAAGACAGCCACAAGAACAGAATGCCAACTCTAACAACAAAAATAAAAGGAAGCAACAATTACTTTTCCTTAATATCTCTTAATATCAATGGACTCAACTCCCCAATAAAAAGACATAGACTAACAGACTGGCTACACAAACAGGACCCAACATTCTGCTGCTTACAGGAAACCCATCTCAGGGAAAAAGACAGACACTACCTCAGAGTGAAAGGCTGGAAAACAATTTTCCAAGCAAATGGTCTGAAGAAACAAGCTGGAGTAGCCATTCTAATATCGGATAAAATCGACTTCCAACCCAAAGTTATCAAAAAAGACAAGGAGGGACACTTCATACTCATCAAAGGTAAAATCCTCCAAGAGGAACTCTCAATTCTGAATACCTACGCTCCAAATGCAAGGGCAGCCACATTCATTAAAGACACTTTAGTAAAGCTCAAAGCACACATTGCACCTCACACAATAATAGTGGAAGACTTCAACACACCACTTTCATCAATGGACAGATCGTGGAAACAGAAACTAAACAGGGACACAGTGAAACTAACAGAAGTTATGAAACAAATGGACCTGACAGATATCTACAGAACATTTTATCCTAAAACAAAAGGATATACCTTCTTCTCAGCACCTCACGGGACCTTCTCCAAAATTGACCATATAATTGGTCACAAAACAGGCCTCAACAGATACAAAAATATTGAAATTGTCCCATGTATCCTATCAGACCACCATGGCCTAAGACTGATCTTCAATAACAACATAAATAATGGAAAGCCAACATTCACGTGGAAACTGAATAACACTCTTCTCAATGACCTTGGTCAAGGATGGAATAAAGAAAGAAATTAAAGACTTTTTAGAGTTTAATGAAAATGAAGCCACAGCGTACCCAAACCTATGGGACACAATGAAAGCATTTCTAAGAGGGAAACTCATAGCTCTGAGTGCCTCCAAGAAGAAACGGGAGAGAGCACATACTAGCAGCTTGACAACACATCTAAAAGCTCTAGAAAAAAAGGAAGCAAATTCACTAAGAGGAGTAGACGGCAGGAAATAATCAAACTCAGGGGTGAAATCAACCAAGTGGAAACAAGAAGAACTATTCAAAGAATTAACCAAACGAGGAGTTGGTTCTTTGAGAAAATCAACAAGATAGATAAACCCTTAGCTAGACTCACTAAAGGGCACAGGGACAAAATCTTAATTAACAAAATCAGAAATGAAAAGGGAGACATAACAACAGATCCTGAAGAAATCCAAAACACCATCAGATCCCTCTACAAAAGGTTATACTCAACAAAACTGGAAAACCTGGACGAAATGGACAAATTTCTGGACAGATACCAGGAACCAAAGTTGAATCAGGATCAAGTTGACCATCTAAACAGTCCCATATCACCTAAAGAAATAGAAGCAGTTATTAATAGTCTCCCAGCCAAAAAAAGCCCAGGACCAGACGGGTTTAGTGCAGAGTTCTATCAGACCTTCAAAGAAGATCTAATTCCAGTTCTGCACAAACTATTTCACAAAATAGAAGTAGAAGGTACTCTACCCAACTCATTTTATGAAGCCACTATTACTCTGATACCTAAACCACAGAAAGACTCAACAAAGATAGAGAACTTCAGACCAATTTCTCTTATGAATATCGATGCAAAAATACTCAATAAAATTCTTGCTAACCGAATCGATGAACACATTAAAGCAATCATCCATCCTGACCAAGTAGGTTTTATTCCAGGAATGCAGGGATGGTTTAATATACGAAAATCCATCAATGTAATCCATTATATAAACAAACTCAAAGACAAAAACCACATGATCATCTCGTTAGATGCAGAAAAAGCATTTGACAAGATTCAACACCCATTCATGATAAAAGTTTTGGAAAGATCAGGAATTCAAGGCCCATACCTAAACATGATAAAAGCAATCTACAGCAAACCAGTAGCCAGCATCAAAGTAAATGGAGAGAAGCTGGAAGCAATCCCACTAAAATCAGGGACTAGACAAGGCTGCCCACTTTCTCCCTACCTTTTCAACATAGTACTTGAAGTACTAGCCAGAGCAATTCGACAACAAAAGGAGATCAAGGGGATACAAATTGGAAAAGAGGAAGTCAAAATATCACTTTTTGCAGATGATATGATAGTATATATAAGAGACCCTAAAAATTCTACCAGAGAACTCCTAAACCTGATAAACAGCTTCGGTGAAGTAGCTGGATATAAAATAAACTCAAACAAGTCAATGGCCTTTCTCTATACAAAGAATAAACAGGCTGAGAAAGAAATTAGGGAAACAACACCCTTCTCAATAGTCACAAATAGTATAAAATATCTTGGCGTGACTCTAACTAAGGAGGTGAAAGATCTGTATGATAAAAACTTCAAATCTCTGAAGAAAGAAATTAAAGAAGATCTCAGAAGATGGAAAGATCTCCCATGCTCATGGATTTGCAGGATAAACATTGTAAAAATGGCTATCTTGCCAAAAGCAATCTACAGATTCAATGCAATCCCCATCAAAATTCCAACTCTATTCTTCAACGAATTAGAAGGAGCAATCTGCAAATTCATCTGGAATAACAAAAAACCTAGGATAGCAAAAAGTCTTTTCAAGGATAAAAGAACCTCTGGTGGAATCACCATGCCTGACCTAAAGCTTTACTACAGAGCAATTGTGATAAAAACTGCATGGTACTGGTATAGAGACAGACAAGTAGACCAATGGAATAGAATTGAAGACCCAGAAATGAACCCACACACCTATGGTCACTTGATCTTCGACAAGGGAGCTAAAACCATCCAGTGGAATAAAGACAGCATTTTCAACAATTGGTGCTGGCACAACTGGGTGTTATCATGTAGAAGAATGTGAATCAATCCATACTTATCTCCTTGTACTAAGGTCAAATCTAAGTGGATCAAGGAACTTCACATAAAACCAGAGACACTGAAACTTATAGAGGAGAAAGTGGGGGAAAAGCCTTGAAGATATGGGCACAGGGGAAAAATTCCTGAACAGAACAGCAATGGCATGTGCTGTAAGATCTAGAATTGACAAATGGGACCTAATGAAACTCCAAAGTTTCTGCAAGGCAAAAGACACTGTCAATAAGACAAAAAGACCACCAACAGATTGGGAAAGGATCTTTACCTATCCTAAATCAGATAGGGGACTAATATCCAACATATATAAAGAACTCAAGAAGGTGGACTTCAGAAAATCGAATAACCCCATTAAAAATGGGGCTCAGAACTGAACAAAGAATTCTCACCTGAGGAATACCGAATGGCAGAGAAGCACCTGAAAAAATGTTCAACATCCTTAATCATCAGGGAAATGCAAATCAAAACAACCCTGAGATTCCACCTCACACCAGTCAGAATGGCTAAGATCAAAAATCCAGGTGACAGCAGATGCTGGCGTGGATGTGGAGAAAGAGGAACACTCCTCCATTGTTGGTGGGATTGCAGGCTTGTACAACCACTCTGGAAATCAGTCTGGCGGTTCCTCAGGAAATTGGACATAGTACTACCGGAGGATCCAGCAATACCTCTCCTGGGCATATATCCAGAAGATGCCCCAACTGGTAAGAAGGACACATGTTCCACTATGTTCATAGCAGCCTTATTTATAATAGCCAGAAGCTGGAAAGAACCCAGATGCCCCTCAACAGAGGAATGGATACAGAAAATGTGGTACATCTACACAATGGAGTACTACTCAGCTATTAAAAAGAATGAATTTATGAAATTCCTAGCCAAATGGATGGACCTAGAGGGCATCATCCTGAGTGAGGTAACACATTCACAAAGTAACTCACACAATATGTACTCACTGATAAGTGGATATTAGCCCCAAACCTAGGATATCCAAGATATAAGATACAATTTGCTAAACACATGAAATTCAAGAAGAATGAAGACTGAAGTGTGGACACTATGCCCCTCCTTAGAATTGGGAACAAAACACCCATGGAAGGAGTTACAGAGACAAAGTTTGGAGCTGAGATGAAAGGATGGACCATGTAGAGACTGCCATATCCAGGGATCCACCCCATAATCAGCATCCAAACGCTGACACCATTGCATACCCTAGCAAGATTTTATCGAAAGGACCCAGATGTAGCTGTCTCTTGTGAGACTATGCCGGTGCCTAGCAAACACAGAAGTGGATGCTCACAGTCAGCTAATGGATGGATCACAGGGCTCCCAATGGAGGAGCTAGAGAAAGAACCCAAGGAGCTAAAGGGATCTGCAACCTTATAGGTGGAACAACATTATGAACTAACCAGTACCCCGGAGCTCTTGACTCTAGCTGCATATGTATCAAAAGATGGCCTAGTCGGCCATCACTGGAAAGAGAGGCCCATTGGACACGCAAACTTTATATGCCCCAGTACAGGGGAACGCCAGGGCCAAAAAGGGGGAGTGGGTAGGTAGGGGAGTGGGGGGTGGGTGGGTATGGGGGACTTTTGGTATAGCATTGGAAATGTAAATGAGCTAAATACCTAATAAAAAATGGAAAGAAAAAAAAAAACAATTGCCACTTCACTTGTGGGTCAGAGAAAATAGTAACTGTGGCTAATGTTGATAGAAGGGTCAGAGACTGCCTCCAACCTACCAACTCTGTGTCTTGGGACAAATCAGAATTCATTATCAATCAGACCTGTAGAAGAACATTTATTCTGCAGTGTCTAAAATCCCCTCATGTACATTCACATGAGGACAGTTGTTCTCCTTACCATAGAGAATATAAATGAAAAATAAAAACCACAGACCCATAAAAGTCACAGTATATAATTTATTTCAATGAGTCCATAGCCCTAAGTCCTTGAGAAAATTTCGACCAGTTTCTAGGCTCAGCCTTCCACCCAATTACATTTAACTTTACATATATGCTTAGTGTAGCCACTAGTGGCCACAGGTTACTGGGTTCCTGAAAGTAAAGATGGGGTTGGATGGGAAAGATGGTGAGAGAAATTATGAGCCAAGACAAAGTTCTCTGATAGAGGCCCAATGTTTACCTATGAGTCTGAGCTTATAAAGTAGGAGGAACCCATCCCCCACTATGCCAGGGTCTCAAGGTTGCTTTGTCAGGATCTGTCAGGAAAACAAGCTCAGCTGCTCAGCAGGTAGCTTTTTGCAGGAAGCTGCAGATGTGGCAGACAAAAGACTTTACCATGGTTGGAAGACTCTACCCTAGGTGAGCTAGCAACTGTGTCAAATGAGGTCTGAGCTAACCTGCTCAAGACTGGCGGTAGGGAGGACACACCTTAGATCCATAAGCCCCACAGGGCAAGAAGCTTTCTCAAAAACTAGATGTTCACAGCCTTCATTTTGAACTAATCTCTAGGCCTAATTCCTATGCTTTATTTCATTAAGTTTACCTGGTTTATTTTTTACTTTATTTCTCTGTCTTGACCACACTGCTACTTCAGTCAAACAGCCTTCCCCAGATGTCCTGACTATAATCCTCCTTCCCTGGCTCCCTTTGTTCAGTATAACTACCTCCAATTCTGAGAGTGTCACCTGGACACCAGAAATCTATGATTCTGCTCTGAGAAACACCCACCCTCCCTGGATCCTTTGTTCCACTTAAACCTGCAAAGGCACTCTCAACATTGCCCTATTGTATTCCCAAGGCTTCTGTCAGGGCTCTCAGGAAATGGGCCTCAGTCTGTGTCCCAAGCACTGATTCCAGGGCTTTCATGCCTTCATTGCTTTCTGCAGCATCTCCCTGGCTGCTGCTTAACATCCTTGTGAAACTGGTAATCACATGCCTCTTGCTCTCATGAGAGGCAGAATGGATGGTGTTCTTGGTTTCCTGCCTGATAAAAATGATCTACATCCAAGGATGCATTCCTCATGTGAGGTGCTCCATTCCTCCAGTTATCTCTAGCCAGGATGAAAGGGAAAAAAAAAAAACCCCATTTTGCTATCCGCCAGAATTCAGAGGCCATGCTGCCAGGGAAAATGTCACTCCTTAGTCCCTTAGTGACTGTCAGTTAGTCCCTTAGTGACCATCAGAAACTATCTTGCAGGCCTTTCACTGCTAGTCTCATGAAGCCAGCTGGAAGCCAGCCCCAGGCTGGGGTTGCACCAGGAAAAAAAGCAGCAGCTGTTACAGGGTAAAGTCAGGCAAAGCTCAGAGGGACCAGCAGACTGCTACATGTCAGTCCAGGTCAGAGAGGACACAGAGCACAGGCTCAAAGCAACCGCATTAGTCAGGGTTTTCTAAAGGAACAGAACTGATAAAGTGTGTGTGTGTGTGTGTGTGTGTGTGTGTGTGTGTGTGTGTGTGTGTGTGTGTGTAGGTGTGTGTAACTGATTATAGTGGATGACAGACTGTGGCCTGGATAGTTCAACAATGGCTATCTCCCAAAGGAAAAGCCAAGAATCCCTGAGTTGTTTGGTTCAGGAAAGTGAATGTCTCAACAGTCCCAGAGTGGCACTGGAGTCCCAGAAAATTCCTTGAGAGCTGATCTTCACTCAACATTGGAATCCTAAAGAACCGGTTTCTAACACCAGCGAAGAAATGCATCAGCAACCAGATATATGAACTTGCCAGTAATAGTGGGGACAAACAAACTAAAAGAAAATGCTTTTTTCTTCAATGTTCTTTTATGTGAATTGCCACTAGAAGGTTTGCTCTAGATTTAGGGTGGGTTCTTCCCCCCAGTCTATCCCCCACCATAATCAAATCAAGAAAATCCTTCACAGGCTTACCCAGCTACTTGAGTATTAGTTAATAGTCAATTTGACAACCAAGATTAACTATCACAAGTCTAGCCTTTGTCAGCTTGACACACAATCACATCTCTTTATGTTATGTTTAATTCCCAAATGAAAACAATAGCCAGGTTATCATTCTGCATAACATGATATAAGTATTCCACATGCACTGTATTCAAATGCATTATATGTTTTAGAATAGGTGGTAATATCCTTTGTGCATAGTCTTTTAGTGTCTCATAGCTTAAATATGATATTTATCTGACATCTCAATGATATGTTACATTACATGACAAATATATAGAGAAGAAACAAGTACATGTTTAAGATATGTATATATATACAAGCATAACTTTTAAAAATAGGACATGAATACTCTTTAAAATCTTATTTTTACAGCAGGGAATATGGCTTTGGCTTGTATTTAACTACCTTCCTGTGCTATCCATTCTACATTTCTTCTACCTTCAGCATACACTTTGGCAGGTATTAGTTCTTTTCCTAGAGAAGCAAGCTATACCTCCATCTCTGAAGCGTATGTGTTCTTTGTTATCCAGCCTGGATTGGGTTGTTGTACTTTCCTTCCTATTGACATCAACCACATGACATAATAACAGAAAGGTGCTCTAAAGGATCTCCTGCACTCCAGATATAATCTTCTTATCTCCACTGTGGAGAAGCAATCCAGTTTTCCCATGGTAATCTGGATCAATAACCACTCCTAAAACTGTTATACCTTTCTTAGCCTGTTGATTTAAGAACATTAGAAGCCGATAGAATCAGAGAGGAAGAAGAAACAACCTCTGTCCCAACACCATGAGTAACTGGGACCAGCGGGACACAAGTATGCAGGAATTCCATCAGACCAGTGGCATGGGTTCCTTCTGGTCTGTCTGGGCCGGTGCCCTGAGCAGGTGCAAACTCCATAGCCAGCCCCATGACACCCAGAGGCAGCTCCACTCCCAGGTACCCCAAGACACCCAGGATCAGAGGATGCAGGAACCCAAGAGCTTGGTCACACAAGGATCTCAAGGTCCCAAAGGCAGCTTAACTCCCAGGAGCTCTGACACACCCAGGATCTCCGTATCACAGGATGCCAGATCACAGGATTGACTCTGAGGAGTTCTGACACAACCAGGATCACAGGAAGGACAGGCTCCACTCAGACATATCCAGGGCAGGTAGCACTAGAGATAACCAGATGGCAGGAGGCAAGCATAACAACATAAGCAACAGAAACCAAGGTTACTTGGCATCATCACAACCCAATTCTCCCACTGTTGTAAGCCAGCCCATGGCCTACATGAACCGGGTACACCTGGGAGGCAGGCTGGGGCTGAAAGAGACTAGACTTCGAGAAAAGATAATGAAGCCAAGACAAATATTTCTCTGATCAAGGCCCACGAGTTTACTAAGAGAGAGTGCTTATAAGGTCCATTCTTCCCCACCCCCACCCCCCCACCCCCGCCAGTCCATTCTTGGTGCTTTGTCGCCATGCCACCATGCACTTGGTCGCCAGGCTGGTTGCTTATTCAGGAGTGACTCAGGAAGACAGGTTCAGCCTCTCGGCAGGTAGCAGAATCTCAGGGCAGTTGACACTTCAAAAGAAGCCAGCCAGGTCTGAAAGCTGCACCACAGGTGGCCCCACCTCAGTGGCAACAAGGTCTGTACCAGCCCACTTCAGACTGGGGGAAGCTACAATTTCCCCTCTGATTATATAATAAAAATAGCTGGACCGAGACATAAAATTTATTTATGCTCCATAGACCTGCCTGGGAGTTATGGTGGCTGGCAGCCGTGCCTGTATTAGGAAATCTCAGATTTTCCCGAGCCATTCTTATCTGTCAAGGAGCATACATGAAGCTTGTTTGTGTTTATTTTACACAAACATGGCTCTGTAGTATATTACTAACAAATCACGGCCTCTTGGCATGTACCTCTGTCTTAAATTGATATGACTCCAAAATCTGGTTGCCCATCATTGACTGTCTGGCCCTCATAGCATACCTTACTCCCAAATCAAACCAAAGCCACAATATATACTGAATATGCTTCTTCATATTAATGAATCTCTGCCACCCACGCTTGCTGGAGGCAAGGCTGCACGCTTGCTGAAATCAGGCTCTAAGGAGACACTGACCTACTTGAAAAACAAAGTGGAGCTAGTTGAAAAGCAACAAGATAAAAGCTTCTTTGTGGAAGCCCAGGTACTTTATTCAGTTACAAATTAGCAATGATCAAGCTCAGACTCTGACCTCCTGGTGTGGGGGAGCTGGCTTTGAGAATTAGCAGAAAAGCCAGAGATTCTCTGAAAGTGGAGGCTGTGCTCCAAATTAACTTTTTCAGCTAAAAAGGATTTTTAGCCATCAAGGAGGTTAGAATCATACTTACTAGAAGATTCAGGATCTGTGTCCACTTGACGAACCAGTCTTTCAGGCAGCCACCGCACTCCTTCTTCTTTTTGTGAAAAAACACAGACAGAACCTGTTCCCCAGATTAAAACGGGGTCTAGACCATTCCACGTATTAGTTACTGGGTCCTGCCATTTAACCATGGCATAAGAACTGGAAGTAACTGGATGCCAATGGCGATCTGCTATAGACTGACCTTTAACATCAGTTTGCAAAAAATTTAAAACGAACAAGACAAAAGCAAGATGTGCTTTTGGTGACTTTGGGGGTATAACTATGACTACATAAGATATCCAACTCACCCTTTAGAAGAAGCGTCGGTAAAAATCAATAGAGCATTATGTAAAGGCTGTAAGGAAGTCATTTTAGAAAATATCACCTCGTGTACATTTAAAATTTTTATCAACTTATCTTGAGGATAATCATTATCTATAGTTCCTATAAATCCTATTTGAGCAAGCAGCCAATCCGTACTGTGCTGCTTCAGCCAAGTATCTTGGTCTATGCTATAAGGCTGAACAATGACATCTGGCTCTTTGTCAAAATAAGTAAGTGCCGGTTTCTTTCCAAGTATGATCATCTGAGCTACTGCTTCATAATATGGCAGGATATTACATTTAGGAGAAATCCTCAAATGTATCCACATTAGAGGAGCCTTTTGCTACCACAATCCTGTAGGCATATGAATCATATTAAAAATCAATAGATGTAAAGGCAAAGAGTAATCTATATGAGTGACAAATTGTTCTTCAATATCTCTTTCCACTTGTTGTAAGGCCAGCAATTGATTACGTATAAGTCCTCAAGAATTAACACCATTATGTGGGAAAAGGTAGGAACTGAGGACATTAAGAACAATTTTTTTACAATTTGATATGCACATTCCCTAAAAATACCGAAATATTGTCTTAAGCCATTACTGTTTTGATCATATAAAGAACGAGATTATTCTTATGTAAGGCCTGTAATCTGCCTGAGATATAAATCTAGCATGGCATTGCCTTAAGGAGTCTTGTCCAGGCAATCTAGAACTGTTATTAGCGCGTTCTCACGCCCGGCCAGGAAGAACACAGCAAACCAGAATCTTCTGCGGCAAAACTTTATTGCTTACATCTTCAGGAGCAAGAGTGTAAGAAGCAAGAGAGAGAGAAAACGAAACCCCGTCCCTATTAAGGAGAATTATCCTTCGCCTAGGACGTGTCACTCCCTGATTGGCTGCAGCCCATCGGCCGAGTTGACGTCACGGGGAAGGCAGAGCACATGGAGTGGAGAACCACCCTCGGCACATGCGCAGATTATTTGTTTACCACTTAGAACACAGCTGTCAGCGCCATCTTGTAACGGCGAATGTGGGCGCGGCTCCCAACATCTCCCCCTTTCCTTTTAATAAGAGCAAATAGGCCACCCATATTAATGAGAGTGGAGATAGAAGTCAAATCCCCAGTGTGTAGGTAAAGGAGCCATGTACAGGATTAGCTCTTAGGCTCACAGGCTTTTACCCAGAGCAACCCTGACCTGCTCCTGTGTCGTTTTGCCTGGAGAGAAGGACACTTGGACACTCAACCTTCTTGAAAGATGACATGTCTCCCTAGAATAGGCTCATATATGCCGCAGAGCCTTTCTACTGCAGTGCTTAGCCGTGCAACTCTCTCGGGCTGCTGAAGCACACTCACTCTATCCCGTGCAATGAGACTAGCCTCATGGGATATAAGAGCTGAGTGGCCAGCGACCTATTGCCTAAGCATAGATATATCAGGGGAAGCTCCATGTTCTAGTCCTGCAAGCGCCTGGGCAATAACCACCTTGTCTCTCCTAGTTTGGGCCTTAAGCTTACAGACCAATCAAAGAAGCAACACTAATCCACAGCAAAGTGTATCTCCAAATAATATTAATCCCACCCATTTTTTAAAGAAGGAAAATGCTGAGGAGATCCAATTGGGTAATCCTTTGGTCAGGGACAGGTCCAAGCGCGTGGAGTTGACCTGAAGTCTCAATTCCCGAAGGATCTGTTCAAATTCAGCCGTCCAATTCTGTAACATATACTGAAAAAGACTTTTTGACAAATTAGCTGCCCTAGTAAATTTAACATACTGAATGGAAATAACACACAATCCCGGAAACTTTTGTTCACATCCCAGCTGAGTTATTTGTCATAATACATCTAGTTGTATCTGGACAAGATCTATGAGTTGATTAACCAGCATGAGACCTCTCTGTATCATGACATTAGCTGAGGCCTGTTTATCTATGACTGTAGTCACTGAGGCTGACAAAGTGTTAATGGTGTCAGTCGTCTGGACCTGTCCAGACAGAGCCAAGGCTGTCTGAATCAAGGCTAAACCCAGTTCCTAGTTAGTGGTAAAAAAGCAGGAGAATACTTGAGCATTATACATCACCGTCATTGGGAGTGGAAATGTCGACATTATCCCCCAACGCTGCTCTCTTTTTATTATTGACGCCCTGGACATCACCAAGACGAGGGACATCAGTATTCCCTTGGTCAGTCTGGATTTTTCGGGTGAGTCTTTCTGGTATCCAAAATGGGTTGTCTTCATTCTGTGGGAAAACACAGATAGCTCCCCTGGATCTTATCAAAATAGGATCCGGGCCATACCATTTATTATCAAGGACATTTTTCCATTTAACCATCTCATTGGGCCTATCTGGCTCTGAACAATGACGTTCAGCCGCAGTATGGCCATGAGCATCAATATTTAAAAAATTGAGTGTAAAGAGTGCCAAAGACACAGACACTCTTGGTGCTCGGGGTAAAATCTCTTCAATTCCCCTCTTCTGTTTTATAAGATAGGTTTTGAGGGTGCGATGCGCACGCTCAACAATACCCTGTCCTTGAGGGTTGTATGGAAGTCCAGTCAGGTGGGTCACGTCCATCTGACGGCAGAACTGTTGGAATTTTTGAGACGTATAAGCTGGTCCATTATCAGTCTTAAGGAGTCTGGGTTTCCCCCAAGCACTCCATGCCTCAAGACAATGTTGAATCACATGTGAGGCTTTTTCTCCGGTTAACGGAGAGGCAAACATGATACCAGAACATGTGTCAATGGACACATGGAGATATTGAAGTTTTCCAAAGGAAGAAACATGTGTAACATCCATTTGCCAGACCTGTAGAGGTCGAATACCACGTGGGTTAATTCCCACATGAGGAACTGGCAAGAACTCACAGCAGCTTTGACATTGAGTAACAATGTCACGGGCTTCTTTTCTTGTCAGGGAGAAACGACTGCGTAATGTTTCAGCCGTCACATGAAAATTGTTATGAAAATTTCTTGCAGCCTCTACCGGGGATGATAGGGCAGCAGCCACCACTTTAGTGGCCTTATCTGCCAAATCATTTCCCAGAGCCATGGGGCCAGGTAGGCCTGAATGGGCTCTAACATGAGTAATATAAACAGGAGATCTTCTAGATAACAAAACTAATTGTATCTGCTGAAAAATATTGGCAACTCTACTGGAAGGCTTAATCACTCCAGCCACTTCTAAAAGATTTACTGCATTAACCACATAACAGGAATCTGACACAATATTAAGGGGTTCTAAAAAGGTTTTTAAAACTTCTAAAACCACTAAACATTCTACCACTTGAGGTGAATTTTCATTATATTGTTTGGATACCACTTTACCATTAGCCACATAGGCACCTATGCCAGTTTTTGATCCATCAGTATATACCACAATCCCATTTTTAAGTGGGTTTCTTACTGTTATTTGTGGAAACACAACAGATTGATTTTGGGCAAACTGTAAGATTGGATGCTTTGGATAATGGTTATCTATTTTTCCTGAAAAGGAGGTAACTAAAACTGCCCAATCATTAGATGTGGCTGCCAAGGTTTGAACCTGTGCAGCGGTATAAGGTACAATTAAAAGATATGGACTTCGCCCAAAGTGGGTGATTGCTGCTTTTAGACCTTTAAGGGCAAGCTGTGCAATTGCATCAGGATACCAATCTATTATTTTAGCTGGGGATACGTTTGGATGGATCCACAACAATGGCCCATTCTGCCACAAAACTGCAGTTGGCAATTGTGCTGTCTTAAAGACACACAAACTGAAAGGCTGCGAATCCTCAATACGTTGTAATTGTGCATTCTGTAAGGCTTTTTCCACTTTTTGTAAGGCCTGGTTAGCAGCTAGAGTAAGAGTCCTAGGGGAGGAGATATGAGGATCTCCTTCTAAAATACCAAACAAAGGCCTTAACTCAGCGGAAGGAATCTTTAAAAAAGGTCTGAGCCAATTAATATCTCCCAACAGCTTTTGAAAATCATTTAAGGTATGGAGGTGATCTCTTCTTATCTCTACCTTTTGGGGCACAATCTTATCTGGGGACACCACAGAGCCCAAGAATTGTCCTGTATCAGAAATTTGGACCTTTTCTGTGGCTATCTGTAAACCCCACTGACTTAAAGTTTTAAGTAGAAAAGGATATGCCTTTTGTAGCATGGTAAGGTCTTTATGGCACAGGAGGATGTCATCCATGTAAAGGAGCAAAATTAAAGAGGGGAATTGTTCCCTCACTGGCAAAAGAGCTTCTTGCACATAAAGTTGGCACATTGTAGGACTATTGGACATTCCCTGTGGTAAGACCTTCCATTGATACCTCTTATCAGGTTCCATGTGATTAATAGAGGGGATGGTAAAGGCAAATCTGGGCCTATCCCTTGGACACAAAGGTATAGAAAAGAAACAATCTTTAATATCTATAATAATTAAATTCCAGCCACGTGGTAAGGCGGAAAGTACAGGGAGACCCCTCTGTACTGGGCCAAATAAGTTCATTTGCTCATTAATGGCTCTGAGGTCATGGAGCAGTCTCCACTTTCCTGACTTTTTCTTAATTACAAAAATTGGAGTATTCCAAGGTGAGGTAGATGGCTCAATATGGCCTAGTTTTAATTGTTCCTCTACCAGTTGAATCACAGCTTCCAGTTTTTCAGAGGATAGGGGCCATTGAGGAACCCACACTGGATTCCCCGTTTTCCATGGTATGGGCCGTGCTGCCCCAATGGCCGCTATGGAAAACCCAGACCCTGTCTGTCTTGGTTTCCATTAGGTAAGATAGGCTCTATCCTTCCCTGTTCTTGATGTCCTAACCCTTTTCCTTCTTTATAACCCATCTTTGCCATGATATTTTTTGCTTTAGTTGAATACCCTCCCGATGGGGCATTTTCATTGGACAAAATAAGGCCCAAATGCTGCATAATATCCCTTCCCCAGAGGTTAACCGGGAGTGGGAGCACATAAGGTATGAATTTCCCTTGCTGTCCTTCAGAGGATTCCCACGTCAAGGCAACGGAGCTTATAGTGGGACATGATTGATATCCTAGGCCCTGTAATGAATGAGATGACTCTGTGGTGGGCCATGCTTTGGGCCACCAATGTGTAGAGATTATACTTTTATCTGCTCCGGTATCAAGGATGCCTTCAAACTCTTTTCCGTTAATCTTAAGGCAGAGCTTAGGTCTATCATTTAAAGATACAACCAAATAGGCAGAATCATTTCCTGAGGAGCCCATCTTCTTTATCTCAGGTCCTGCAGATTTTTCCCTGGTATTATCAGGGAGGAGCAGCAGCTGAGCTATCCTATCTCCTTTACTAATAGAAAAAACGCCCTTAGGGCTTGAGCACAGGACCTGTATTTCAGGGGAATGTTGACAATCCATAACTCCAGGGTGGACTACTAAGCCCTGCAAGGTGAGTGAACCCCGGCCGAGAATAAGGCCCATGGTTCCCGGGGGCAAGGATGGTATAGGCTCCACTGGCACCGGCTGAATACTCATTTGAGGCATTAATAGGAAGTCGGAGGCGGCACGCAGGTCCACCCTTGTGGGTCTTCCTGGGTCGCCTCTCTGACTGCTTCCTGGGTCCTGACAAACCGGTTCCCATATCTTTGAGGGCCCTGGGACCGAGGGCCCGATGACCCGTTTTTTGGCACATCAGTTGATTGACTATCAGGTGGGGGAAGAATTCTGCCCTTTATATCCCTCACAGAGCGACACTGGTCAGCTCTATGATAACCCTTGCCACACTTAGAGCAAAGAGTGAGAGTCCCCCCCTGTTTATCTGGAGCTCTGCAATCTTTCTTAAAATGCCCAGGCTTTCCGCAATTAAAACATGTCCTCTGATCATTTCTGCTCATGGAGCGGTTCTGAGATTGGAGGATGGCGGCCGCTAAGCCTGCATTGGTGAGAGGTCCCCCAAGCTCTCGACAGACCCTGAGCCAGTCTTGTAAGCCTTTGTTCTTTCTTGGGGCTATGGCCGCTCGGCACTCCTTTGTGGCTTGCTCATAGATTAGCTGTTCTACCAGAGGCGCGGCTTGCTCTGAATCTCCAAAAATACGCTCTGCTGCCTCTGTCATTCTGGCCACAAAATCTGAGAAGGACTCCTGAGGTCCCTGGACAACTTTTGTTAATTGACCAGTGGTTTCACCTGCTCGGGAGAGCGCCTTCCAGGCCCTAATAGCCGTGGAGGAAACTTGGGCATAAGCTCCCCAATGGTAGTTTGTTTGATCAGCAGAATAAGCTCCCTGACCCGTTAACAAGTCAAAAGTCCAATCTCTCTGCTCTGGAGTCAAAGCAGCTGCGTTTGCTCGGGCCTGCGCTTGTGCAGTTTCATGCCAAAGAGCTCTCCATTCCATATATTTGCCCATACTAGGGAGAGCGGCTTTTACAACCATTTGCCAGTCGGCAGGAGTTAGTGCCATGCCGGCAAGCCTGTCTAACTGCACCAAGGTAAAATTAGCATTGGTTCCATATTTACGGACCGACTCGGCGAGTTCTTTAATCTGCACATATTCTACCGGAGCGTGGACACGCCCACCCTCGGCTCCTTCAAAGACTGGAAATGCCTGTTGTATTTTCCTTTGTTCCTCTCTGGGAATGAATGAGTCTGCGCACTGCCTCTCTGCGCACTGCCTCTCTGCGCACTGCCTCTCTGCGCATCTCTCTGCGCATTGCCTCTCTGCGCATCTCTCTGCGCATTGCCTCTCTGCGCATTGCTGACGCACTACGCAGGGCGGGGGCTCCGCATAGGGCGGACCTTGAAGCCGACTGCCCTGAGGCCAATCAGCAAACTGGCCTTCGCCAGCCGCTTTTGGCTTCCTTAACTGATTAGCTAGCACTTTACCTGGCTGGTACCCTTTTTTCTCATAATGAGCTGCTTCTTCCTCCCAGTCTGTTTCTTCAGAGGAGAATTCATCATCTGATTCAGAGCTACCAAGAGCTGGCTCCCCGAGCCCATCCAGCGATGAGCACAGGCTCCTTTTCCTAGAGACCTCCGCTAATTGATCTTTCTTCTTTTCCCTTTTTCCTCTTTTTCTTCTAATCTCTCTCCAGGTATTCCTACCTAACCTTAACTTTTCCTCGGGTTCAAGACCCTTGGAAAGGCCTGTATACTTATTTTGTGTACCATATTTCCTCTTTGTTCCTACTCTCTCTCCCCACTTTACTTCTGATAGCTTGTCCTGAATTTCCTCTAGAATTTTCAGCCCTATCTTAATCACTTGATAACATGTGAAAAGGAACAAAAGGGCTCCTAACACCAGAAAAAATTCAAGGCCAAACATATTCCACTTTACTTCTGATAGACTGTCTTGAATTTCCTTAGAAAGTTCAAGACCAGACTTACCTCGTAAAGCTGTACTCACTGGTACTCTCGTTCCCCAGCTGAAAAGTTCTGAATTCATACAGTTGAATCCTTCTTAACAGTCTGCTTTACGGGAACCTTTATTACCGCGACCCGCAGTTCTGGTTCTGGAATGAGGGATCTTCCTTGCGCCAGTCCCGAGTTTTTTCTCGTCCCAGAATTCGGCACCAATTCTTAATCGCGTTCTCACGCCCGGCCAGGAAGAACACAGCAAACCAGAATCTTCTGCGGCAAAACTTTATTGCTTACATCTTCAGGAGCAAGAGTGTAAGAAGCAAGAGAGAGAGAAAACGAAACCCCGTCCCTATTAAGGAGAATTATCCTTCGCCTAGGACGTGTCACTCCCTGATTGGCTGCAGCCCATCGGCCGAGTTGACGTCACGGGGAAGGCAGAGCACATGGAGTGGAGAACCACCCTCGGCACATGCGCAGATTATTTGTTTACCACTTAGAACACAGCTGTCAGCGCCATCTTGTAACGGCGAATGTGGGCGCGGCTCCCAACATAGAACAAATGTTTAAATGTCCAAAAACAGTCTTCTAAAAAAGAACAGCATTTTTTCTTAAGAGTTGTATATGCATAAACCATTGCAAATTTGAGAATTTATAGTATCTGAGGGATGAACAATTTTAAGCAATTGCAAGCTCTGAGATATAATATTGACTATTAATATACAAACTAAAGTTTGATTATTCAACATTTTAAAACACCATCTACAGCACACAATTTAATTATCTGTACTGAAGCAGGAGGAAACAAAAGAACAAGCACGTGATCAAATTCACATATACTTTTCTCCCATAGAAGGGCTGTTTTTAAACACAGTAAATGGGATGCATACATTCATGAATTTATAGAAGGTACAAAAGCATGAATAAAAACAATTTTTAACTTATCTTTAGGATAATGATTTTCAATTTTATTTAAAATGATGGTATGCAATAGGCCAAATATCAATATTCTGCAATAACCAATTTAATTGCTGTTTGGAACAAGGAACAGACACTTTGTCAGGTTTTTAAGACACAATTTTTGTTATAGTTTTTCTAAAATATACGAATTTATCTTACAATTCTTTATTAACACCACAGCAGCCTTAACAGGATGTTAAAACTTTGCTTTGAGGCAAAGAAAGATGATTTTACATTAATTTTTTCTCTTGCCAAAGAATTGCTGTGGGCACATTTAGTAATTATAATTAAAATAAGCAGCAAATATTTAATTACCATTGATTATAATTGATAACAATTATAAAAGCTTTCTTTATTTTCTGGAAAGCCTTTTGTTCTTTACTAGTTAATTTGTGTCTCTCAAGATAACATCCGACAAAGGTTTAAGTCACTTTAAGACCTTAAGGTGAGTCCTTAGCCAATTAACATCTCCTGGAAGCTTTTGAAAATAAAATTTGGAAGCAAATCAATTTTTCGTTCTAGATTTTCTGTACCACAATTTTATAGTATAACCAAAACCCCAAATATTAAAAAGATATTGCCTCTGAATCTTTTCTGGAGCAACAGCTACTCCCCAGAACTTTAAAGTTCATTGTGTGAGAGCAAAGATTTGAAGTAAACTTCCCTTGAGAGGCATTAGCTAATAAAATACTTTTCACTTAGGAAACAATATTCACTGAAAGATTCAAGCTCTTAGCTTCTTGTATTGAAGCAGAGACAATAAAATTTTTTCTTACTTAATGTAAAGCTATATTAGCCATACCTAGAAGCAAAATTTTCCAGTGATTACCAGTTCACTAGAAGCAAACCCTTTAAAATTATCAGGATGCAAAGGAAAAAACGAACCTTTAAACCTATAATAACTTTACATGAAGTAGGCAAGCCAGATTGTAATGCCTTTATAAGTTCTACAGCCTGATTGACCTTTTATAAACTTTGAATTTGAATTTTATTTAGACCAACATCTGGATAGATCTGCAACAATGTTCTTTTAGCTAAAAGAAAATTCCCCTGGAGGCAGGGAGAGGCAAGTTTTAAGAACTTCCTTAGGCACCATTTGCAAAACAAAATAAAGTCACACAAGCTTCCCTGAGGCTGCTCTGAGCTTTGTATGGCTGTATGGCCACAGAGAGCTGTATTAGTGCTCTCATAAGATGATTACTCTTGTAATAATCTTAACTAACAATATATAGGTGAGTAGAAAATCTTAAATTTGCAATCAAACTGCAAGCTGCAATCAATGGAACACTGGCAGTTTTAACCATAATTTTAAGTTTCTTTTGCAAAGTTAGGATAATATCTACAACCTTGGGAAAGCAAAACCCAATTTTAAAACAATTTATCATCTTTAAAATCAATATTAGAAGCATTACTATCTTGTTACGAATTTTGGCTGCCAATTTGTACCTATGAATGCATGACTGCAAATTTTAATGCTTCATTAAAGAGACATTGTTTTAAATCTTATCTCTAAATCTACTTTTTAGGATAAGAATCACATTAAATATTATCTCAACTAGAAATATCCTAGGAGGCCTAGTTTTTTTGGCTTGTTCTATGTCACATGTTTGAACAACTCCAAACCTGAGTTACCAATTTAAAGCTGTCTTGCTACCAATGTTACACCTTTTAAATCATACCCAATAACTTATAAGCTAATAATCTATGATGAAGACACGTAGAGCATACTATAACTTTAAGACCAATAAAAACCAAATTAAGTGACTACAGGAATCCTATAAATTTAGACCAATCAAAGAATTTTACTTTGGGACCACAACATCCCACTAAGAAGACAAGAGGACTATGATAACCAGTCACATAGCATAGAGACTAGAGTTCTCCATGCTATTGAAGTATCCAGGTGGGGCCTGAGGGCTTAGCCAATAAGCTTCCCTTCCCAGACATTCCTTCCTGCAAAAAGTATTTAATCTCTGGTTCACCCTGAGTACACTGGATGAATCTTTTTCTGCCATGAATAAACAGTTTGGACAAGCAAGGACTGTCTCCCTTCATCAAGGACTAACATGTAGGGAGGCCTTAGTAATATAGAGCCACACTTAAGTCTCCCACAGAAGGCCTCTCTGTACTCCTGGCATTTACCCTGAGATAAGTTAGATTCCCCTCAACTCCAGGCTAATTGCAGGTGCTTGGCCCCTCTTCTCAACTCCTTGTGGTTCCCAGCACAGTCTGGGTGCCCAAGAGTTTGAGAACAACAGCTTCTGTCGCCGTCCATGCCATTTCTCACCCAGAGAAACATGGGCTGGGTCCCTCATCTTAGGCTGTGTTTTGTCTCCTCTGAATGACATGTTGTTGTCCCATGAGCCTGGCACCCCACTGGGGAAAAAGAAATGTAGCATAGTGCCTCTGTGTTTTGCCTCTCAAGTAGTGTACTGACACCCCAGTAGAGAGGTGAAACACAGGAGCACAGGTATCGGGCAACCTCTTCATGTAACTTTCTTGTACCTTCAAGACCTGCTGGGGCCTGGTCATATATATACTACTTCTGTTTAGTGGTCGATTCGTGCTATGTATACCCTACTTCATGGCTTGATAGATCAGATAACACCCAGACCATAATGAACAGCTCAGGTCCCATGGTAACTTAGTGGCCCATTGTGAAACATTCAGTTTCTACTTATGCCCAATAGCAAGTCAAGAGCTGGATGATACTGAATACAACTACATAGTCTCCTTTGTGATTCACCTATAGAGGCTTGCCAAAGCCTCCAAACATCATCCCTGTCTTCCAACGAAACCTCAGGTGCCATCAGGTTTGCTGGATCACATGATCCAAGTGGTAGAGCTTCTTGCACAGAAGCCTGGGACTGTTAAAGAACCTTTCCCCCATTCTAGCCTCCACTCCCTCTCAAAGCTAGTAGCTTTCCAAGTGACTTGGTATGTGAATTGGAGTAACACACCCAAGTGAGAAATATGTTGTCTCCAGAAGATGTGCCCCATATTTCCCACCTCAAATGATCCAATCAAGAAAATCCCCAGGTGCTTGCATTTTCTTTGATTCCAGATTTAGTGATATTGACAGCTAAGTTTAACCATCAGGTGAAGATTTACAAAAGCTTCATGAATAGTACTTATCTTAGTTATGTCTCTATTCCTGTAATAAACCTTCATGACCAAAAAGCAACTTTGGAGGAAAGGATTTATTTGGTTTGCATGTCCTGATTGTGGTCAATCATTGAGGGAAGCCAAATCAGGAACTCATGAAGGGCAGGCGCCTGAAGACAGAAACTGATGCAGAGGCGAAGAAAGAATGTTGCTTAATGGCTTGCTCCCCATAGTTTGCTCAATTTGCTTTCTCATAATACCCCAGGGTGGCACTAACCAAGTGGCCTGGGTCCATCCACATCAATCTGTCAATCAAGGAAATGCTCCACTGGCTTGTCTTAGGCAATCTGATGGAGGCATTTTTGTCAGGCAGCTCAGCTCAGGGGATAGTCTCTTCTGTCCAGGAATGTTTACACAATCTGGGAAGTCTTGTAAGTTCTGTAACTTGTGACTTTCTAAGCTCCCTGAGTCATGTAAGTCTCATCTACTTCTTGAGTCTCTCTAATGGGTTGACCTAATGCTAATTTGGGGCCCCCAAGGCTTCTTTGCCCAAAAGATGAGTCTATACTGAGTGACCCTGTCCCCAGTCAATTGTAATCGGTGAATAAAGATGCCAACAGCTAAAAGTTGGGGAGAAGAGAAAGAGGTGAGTTTTGGCAGGCTTAGAGGAAGGATCAGGGGAGAAAAAAAAGAAGCCTCCATAGGATAGAAGGAGATGCAGAAGAGGAGAAAGGGGAGCTGCCATGGGTTAGCTGAGATGTGGCCTGGCTGATTGGATCTAAGAGCAGCCCAGGTGAAGCATAGCAAATAATAACTTGGTATGGATAGAAAAGTAGATTCTAACAGCATGGAAGGTAGGCATTGCCTTGTTATTGTGTTGCTTAAGACATATTAAAATATAAAGGCTGTGTGTGTGTGTGTGTGTGTGTGTGTGTGTGTGTGTGTGTGTGTGTCCATCTGGGAATACAAATGGTCAAAGACAGGAAGAAACCCCATGATGAGACTATTAATATTTTTCTACAAGTCTCATATGCTTTACTTCCTCTGGTTCTTATATTCCTCTGATGCCCTCTTCCAGGATGATCTCTGAACCTTAGAGAGTATAGTAGAGGGTATAGATGTCTGATTTATTTTCCTCCACCAATAGCTAAACATTAGGCCACTATGCCAGAGCAGTAACAACTTATTCTTGGAATCTTGACTCTTACAAATCTCTGCAACTACCACTGTATAGTAGGGGTAAAAAAGACAGTCTAATAGAAATAGTACACAGTGTCTTTGTTTAACTCCTTAACTGCTGTCTTTATTGTCCTTCCAGATGTATGCTTCACAAGTTTGTGAGAAACTCACAGGTTAAACTTTTGCTAATTTGTATGTCAACTTGACACAAGTTAGGGTCATCTGAGAAGAAGGAATCTTACTTAAGAAAATGCTTCCACAGGATTGGTTGTAGGGTATTTTCTTGATTGATGATTAATTGTGAGTGGACCCAGATCACTGTGGGTACTGCCACACCTGTACAGGTAGGTGATCCTAGATGATATCAGAAAGCAGGCTGAGTAAGATATAAACTAGCAAGTCAGGAAGCAGTGCTTCTCCATGGCCTCTGCCTCAGTTTTTGCCTGCAGATTACTGCCTTGAGTTCTTTTCCTGGCTTTACTGGATAATGGACTTACAAGCATAGCAATAGAAAACCTGACTAAGACAAATTATATAAAGAAACCATTTTACAAAGAATAAGCATAATCTTTGAAGGCTTCTGACTATCCACTACAAGCACATACAAGCTGGTCTTGGGTATCTAAGAGAAAAACCTTTAGCAAGGTCCAAGAACAAAACAGACCTATCCCTTGCTTCATCACAGAGCAATGTGCAGGAAGGAAGTTTGGTAGATGACACCCAGATACAGTCTAGTAGAGTTTCCAAGGAAACTTGGGGGAATGTGATTAAAAGCTAGAAGAAACAGGGAGTGCCTAATGATTCCGTTTTCTTTTGTTTTCCTTCAATAATTTATTTTTACTCACTTTACCTTCCAATCACAGCCCAACTCCTCTCCTCCTAGTCCTGCCTCACAAATCCCTTCTCCCATCAGTTTCTCCCTTTCTCTGAGGAGAAGGTACCACCCCACCCTAGGATATCTAGTCCCAGCAGGACTTTCCTTTTCTGCTGAGGCCCAAGCAGACCGTCCAGGTAGGGGAAAGGGACCCAATGGCAGGCAACAGAGTCAGAGACAGCCCTCCTCCAATTGTTAGAGGATCTACATGAAGACTAAGCTACACAACTGTTTGTTGAGGGCAGGGCAAGTTAAAAGGTGTAGCCTTGTTAGAGGAAGTGTGTCACTGGGGGGAAGACTTTGAGGTGTTTCAAAACCCCACACTAGGCCCAGTCTCACCCCCCCAAACCCCACCCCATCTCTCTGCCTACAACTTGCAACTTGCAGATCAGATGTGAGCTCTCAGCTACTGCTTCAGCACCATGCCTGCCAGCAGACATGCTCCATACCATTTTGATCATGAACTAACCTTCTGAAACTGTAAGCTAGCCCCAATTAAATGCTTCTTTTATAAGTTGCCTTGGCCATGCTGTCCTCTCTCAGAAATAGAACAGTAATAGGGCTCTAACAACATGAAAACACATCTCTCACAGCAAAGGAGGATAACAAATAATTTGTTCTAGAGTCAAATATGAGTGGTTATGAGCTGAGACACAGATTAAGGTTACTGCAAATTCCATGTTCCAACATGGAAATGGTTTCATGATGTTTTTACAGAATAAAGTCATAAATCAAGGCACTTTTCAAAAACACTGGTGGAAATATTAAGCATGTGACTCCAGCAAAGCTGCCAGCTCTCAGCTACTGGCCTCTATACTGGTGACAGCCTTTTGGTCAGTGATATTTATCTGTTAGTCAGGGAATGTCAGGTCCAACACAGAGAAGAGCCAGGAAAGGCTATTTAGGATGTGAAAAATAGGGCAAGACAACTTGTTAGAGTCATCGTGGAAGTTTTAATCTCACAGCATTTGCAGATACAACTTCTTTTCCAGAAATTCTATCTCAAAACCTTAAGTCACTGTGCAGTCTTAGGGAAAAGAGAAAAATGTCTACTTCTCAAGCACCAGGCTCCCCTTACACTGGTGCATCCATTCATGGAAAGGAGTTAACATATGTCTTCAGGAATGGAAGCATCAGAGATATCTAGTTCACAGGCAAAATATCAAGGACTGGGTCTGTGGACCTGGATAAGTGTAAACCATCCATCCTGCTACTGATCCCCAGGGATATTGCATCTGGTTGTGCCATCTGGTTGTGAAGAAATCTTTTATAAGTCACAGCCACCTCTCTGGACAGAACTGAGAGTTCACAACTGGGATAGATGCCCTCCCTCCCATTCATCTCTCCACTTTTGTTTTTGCTTTACAGATGAGACTAGAGCTATTGGGGTATAAGCAAAACTATCAAAGGCCAGAGCTACAGGCCAGAGCTACAGGCCACAGGAAGCATAGACCACTCCCACTACCTAAGTCCAAGTCCTCCATGTAAGATCACATCAGGCCATCTGAGGCCTCTTTTCTAATAGGCCACAAAAGCCTTCCCAGACAATAGGCTGAAAAGGTGAAGGAAAAGGAGCACTCCTGATTGAATTCTCCCTCTTGCTTTCACAGACAGAAAGCAAAGGCTCAAATGTTCCTGATTCCCTCCTATCTTTCCTCTTGTAAAACAGGAAAAAAATCAGATACTCAGGGCTTCAAGTGAAAGTTTTTTATAGAAGGGAAGGTACTTAAGTTTGTCTGCCTCCATTTGCAAGACGCATAAACTGTGGGTACACCACAAGTCTTGTCACACCAAGTCTAGCCTGGGAGTCTCAGGTTAGACACTGGTAAAGGCATATACTTTTGTTGGCTTGATCATAAGAGCCGGCCCCTCACTTATGACCTTATAATGTTTAGTGATATAAGAGGGTAACCCTTAAAAATCAAGTGTTGTATCTCTGATAACATTCTTTTAAAAATATGTTTTCTGTTTCTTTTCAACCCCAGTACATAGAATGTCCCCCAGCAGGTGATAAGATCCATTTAAACAGTTGGGTGGTGGTGGCGCACGCCTTTAATCCCAGCACTTGGGAGGCAGAAGCAGGTGGATTTCTGAGTTCCAGGGCAGCCTGGTCTACAGAGTGAGTTTCAGGACATCCAGGGCTATACAGAGAAACCCTGTCTTGAAAAACCAAACCAAAAAAAAAAAAAAAAAAAAAAAGATCCATTTAAACAAATCATTACAGATTATTAGGAGGCCAGATGAGTCTTGCCTGTCATCACTGGATCCCTCCACAAGACTATACCAAGTAGCCACCATATACTAGAAGAAGAAAAATACCTTTTGTTCATCTCTTAGTAAATTTCCTGCACTGTTTAAGCTCACCTTCTAAAAATCTCTCAAACCATAACTTTATATAAAGAGCTTTCTCTAAGATTCCTTAGTGGATTTCTGGGGAATGGTGGTTTGAATAGGAATGACCCCCATAAACTCATGTGTTTGAATGCTTGGCCCATGAGGAATAGCACTATTAGGAGTCATGGCCTTGGAGTAGGTATGGCCTTGTGGAAGTCAGGCTTTATGCTCAAGATCAGACTCAGTGACATAGTTCTTTTCCTTCTACCTGCAGATCAAGATGTAGAACTCTCAGCTCCTCTAGCACCATGTCTGCCTGCATGCTTCCATGCTTTCCAACATGATAATAATGGACTAAATCCCTGAAACTATAAGCCAGCTGCAGTTAAATGCTTTCCTTTAAAAGAGTTGCCATGGTCATGGTGTCTCTTCACAGAAATAGAAATCCTAAGGCAAGGGGGAATTTTATGAATACACATTTGAGCAAAGTTTGGCTATGCGTCTCTGATTCCATTTGCTCCTTGCCCTCATTCAAATCACAGTTGTTGTAGATCATTCTCTGGACCATATAAAGAAAAAAATATTTTTGACTGACTTGTGTTTTCTATAAGGCCTGTCTCAAAACGTTACAAAACCCCATAGTTTAACAGGATGCATAGAAGTAACATTAAATTTATTACATTATGTTATGTGTGTAGTTTGTGTTCAAGTTTCTTTTAATAAAATGATAAAATTTTAAGCCAGATATGGTTCTCAGTCCAGTAGCTGGTGAGTATCTGTAAACTTGAGGCCAGTCTGATCTACGTATTATCTTGCAACAGACTATCCAAGGATCCAGTAGTTGTTTGGTCCACAAGCCGGATGTCTGAGCTGGACTTCACCTTCACCAGAATCCCAAAAAGGTAAGCTCTAATACTAGAGAAGGAATGGACTCTGCCAGCAAGAGTAGGGCAAGCAGGCAACAAGCAAAGGCTTCCTTCCTCCATGTCCTTTATACAGGCTGCCACCAGAAAGTGTGGCTCACATCATAGGTAGTTCTTTCCATCTCAAAAGATGCATATTAAAGCTGGGTCTTCCCACTTCAAATGATTTAATTTTAAAAAAATAATCCCTCTTACATGCACAAGCTGCTTCGGTTTTAGATAACTCCAGGCGTAGTCAAGTTGACAGCATAGCCAAAAATTGCTATCACACCGTCCAAGGTCAACCAGGACCTAGTAAACTGTGAGACATCTCTCAAAATAGCTTACAGTTCTGGTGAGTCATCTTTCCTCTTGTTCAAAAAAGGCTTTGAGACCCCACTGGATATACTCCAATAGAGTATATTAGAGTCTAACCAGTGTCTTCTATTCTATGAATGGGAGGGTCAGTACAAAGGAAATTTTTCTTCCATATTTCCAAGTGATGCCACAGTCATGGTCTTAAACACCCAACTGAAAAGCATAACCCAAAATTTAAATGACTGGTGTGTCTAACAGTTTAACAGATCACATTTCCCTGGGAGAGGGAAGAATAGCTTTCCTCAGTTCTTTGTATGGAACTGAGGCCTCCTGAACTTTTTTCTGTCAATTTGGTATCTTCATGTACTTTCACTTAAATATTAAAATGCCCAAGTTCTTGATTTGATTCTTTTCTCTCTCCAAGATAACGATCCAGTGGTTGTTTTCCTGCTTGAGGGAACTGTTTAGTGGGACTGTCAAATCTCCCAGGATGTGAGTGGGGGTGAGCAGGCTCCTCGGCCAAGTACCAATCAGTTTCCCTTTCTTTGTCTGGATTATCCAATTCCCAACCATAACCCAAACCAGTCAATTCTGAAGGAGAAAGAAAATTTACAGCATCCTCAAGTTTATAAAACTTGGGGCTCTGCCAGACAAACCTGGATTCCAGAGCTAGAGCTCCTTCTCTGCTAGGGAAGTCTGTCTCTTTGTGTGCTTGGTCTGTTTGTGCTTCGGCTTTCAATAAAGCTTGGCTGAGTGCTAAGACCTTGCTTGTCCTGCCTTCCTTTTCTTTAAATAAGCAGATAAACTGAATCTCTTCCTGTAACCTTAGATGACCTCACCACAGTGGCATCAGAGTAATTCTCCCTCCCTGGCAGCTTAGCAATTGCCAATCTATCCTTAGTAAGGGGTGAGTCCTAAAGAACATCTCCCCATCTGTGTTGGGAACTTGACTGGTTAGTGATGTTTAGGTCATATGTAGGTATAAACATAAATATTTAGAAGGCAATTTGACAACCTGACCATTTTGTTGGGAATTAGTTCTAATGATTTGTTTTAATTCGGCTCCCAAAGCCACACTTCCAGATCTGAGGACCCCAGATCTGCCCCCAGCTGGCTTCAATTGATAATAAAGAATTGCTGTCCATCTTCCGCCTCAACCTACCGGAGGCTGCCAAGGGCCCTAGAGTACTCTCAATGCCGCCATAGGACCTCGGGATCACTGGTGAGTGGAATGCAACATCAGCTCCAAAGAATCACGGAGGGTCTTGTGCCAGCAGGAACAGGGACAAAGGAACCCCGCCCAAACAGAGGCTGGGATTCTTTCTGGAGGGGGCCAGCTCCGCCATCTTCTGCATGAACCCTGCCGAGGCCATCGAGGGCCCCAGAGGAATCTCTACACCCCAGGACCCCTAGCACACCCAGGACCTCATGAGCACTGGAGAGCACGTGGACGACCGAAGAAACAGAGTTTCTTGAACAGGGTTCCTTTGGGCCTTCATACTCAGCCAGGAGGCAGAGCTGAGACCCAGACCCCTGGGCACCTTCCTTGCCAGAGGACAGTTGGCCTACAGGGAGGGCTCTGACCCCAGGACTCAGAAGGTTGATTAGAGCTCCAGAATTCTGGACACCTGCCCTGCAGGAGGAGAACTTGCCTGCAGAGAGTGCTCTGACCACTGGGACTAAGGTGAGAGTTGGACTCCCAGGAGTGCTGACAGAGGCTAACAGAATCACAGGAGGATCAAGCTCCAGCCAGAGACAGCTTGAACATTACCAGAGATTACCAGATGGCAAAAGGCAAACATAAGAATCTTACTAACAGAAACCAAGAACACTGGGAATCATCAGAACCCAGTAAACCCACCATAGCGAGCGAGCCCTGAAACCCTAAAAGCAAGACTAGGATTTAGAATCATATCTCATAGTGGTGGTAGAATATTTTAAGAAGGGCAATAATAACTCACTTAAAGAAATACAGGAAAACACCGCTAAACAGGTAGAAGTCCTTAAAGAAGAAACACAAAAATCCCTTAAAGAATTACAGGAAAACACAACCAAACAGGTGATAAATTGAACAAAACCATCCAAGATCTAAAAATGGAAGTAGAAACAATGAAGAAAACCCAAAGGGAGACAACTCTGGAGATAGAAACCCTAGGAAAGAAATCAGGAACCATAGATGTGAGCATCAGCAACAGAATACAAAAGATGGAAGAGAGAACCTCAGGTGCAGAAGATACCATAGGGAACATGGACACAACAATCAAAGAAAATGCAAAATGCAAAAGGATCCTAACTCAAAACATCCAAGAAATCCAGGACACAATGAGAAGACCAGCCCTACGGATAATAGGTGTAGATGAGAATGAAGATTTTCAACTTAAAGAGCCAGAAAATATCTTCAACAAAATTATAGAAGAAAACTTCCCATACCTAAAGAAAGAGATGGCCATGAACATACAAGAAGCCTAGAACTCCAAATAGACTGGATCAGAAAAGAAATTCCTCCCGACACATAATAATCAGAACAACAAATGCACTAAATAAAGATAGAATATTAAAAGCAGTAAGGGAAAAAGGTCAAGTAACATATAAAGGCAGGCCTATTAGAATTACTCCTAACTTCTCACCAGAGACTATGAAAGCCAAAAGATCCTGGACAGATGTTATACAGACACTAAGAGAACACGAATGCCAGCCCAGGCTACTATACCCAGCAAAACTCAATTTCCATAGATGGAGAAACCAAAGTATTCCACGACAAAACCAAATTCACACAATATCTTTCCACGAATCCAGCCCTTCAAAGGATAATAAAGAGAAAACACCAACACAGAGACAGAAAATACACCCTAGAAAAAGCAAGAAAGTAATCCTTCAACAAACCTAAAAGAAGACAGCCAAAGAACAGAATCCCAACTTTAACAACAAAAATAACAGGAAGCAACAATTACTTTTCTTTGATTTCTCTTAATATCAATGTACTCAATTCCCCAATAAAGACATAGACTAACAGAGTGGCTACACAAACAGGACCCAACATTTTGCTGTTTGCAGGAAACCCACCTCAGGGACAAAGACAGACACTACCTCAGAGTAAAAGTCTGGAAAACAATTTTCCAAGCAAATAGTCTGAAAAAACAAGCTGAAGTAGCCATTCTAATATCGAATAAAATTGACTTCCAACCCAAAGTTATCAAAAAAGACAAGGAGGTGCACTTCATACACATCAAAGGTAAAATCTACAAAGACGAACTCTCAATTATAAATATCTATGCTCCAAATGCAAGGACTGCCACATCCATTAAAGAAACTTTAGTAAAGCTCAAAGCACACATTGCACCTAACACAATAATAGTGGGAAACTTCAACACCCCATTCTCACCAATGGACAGACCCTGGAAACAGAAACTAAACAGAGACACATGGACACTAACAGAAGTTACATAATAAATGGATTTAACAGATATCTACAGAACATTTCGTCCTAAAACAAAAGGATATGCCTTCTTCTCAGCACCTCATAGTACCTCCTTCAAAATTGACCATATAATCGGTCACAAAACAGGCCTCAACAGATACAAAAATATTGAAATTATCCCATTCATCCTATCAGATCACCACGGACTAAGGCTGATCTACAATAACAGTATAAATAATAGAAAGCCAACATTCACGTGGAAACTAAACAACATTCTACTCAATGATACCTTGGTCAAGGAAGAAATAAAGAAAGAAATTAAAGACTTTTTAGAGTTTAATGAAAATGAAGCCACAACATACCCAAACTTATGGGACACAATGAAAGCAGTCCTAAGAGGAAAACTTGTAGCCCTGAGTGCCTCCAAGAAGAAACTAGAGAGAGCATATACTAGCATCCTGACAGCACACCTAGAAGCTCTAGAATGAAAGGAATCAAATTCACACAAGAGGAGTAGATGGCAGGAAATAATCAAACTTAGGGCTGAAATCAACCAAGTGGAAACAAAAAGAACTATTCAAAGAATCAACCAAACCAGGAGCTGTTTCTTTGAGAAAATCAACAAGATAGATAAACCCTTAGCCAAACTAACTAGAGGACACAGGGACAGTATCCTAATTAACAAAATCAGAAATGAAAAAGGAGACATAACAACAGAACCTGAGGAAATCCAAAACATCATCAGATCCTAATACAAAAGGCTATACTCCACAAAACTAGAAAACCTGGGTGAAATGGCTAACTTCCTAGACAGATACCAGGTACCAAAGTTAAATCAGGATCAGATTAATGATCTTAACAGTCCCATTTCCCCTAAAGAAATAAAAGCAGTCTTTTATAGTCTCCCAACCAAAAAAAAAAAAAAAAAAAAAAAGCCCAGAACCAGATGGGTTTAGTGCAGAGTTCTATCAGACTTTCAAAGAAGACCTAATTCCAAGTCTCCCCAAACTATTCCACCAAATAGAAACAGAGGGTATTCTACCTAATTCATTCTATGAAGCCACAATTACTCTGCTACCTAAACACAAAGATCCAACAAAGAAAGAGAACTTCAGACCAATTTCCCTTATGAATATCGATGCAAAAATACTCAATAAAATCCTCGCAAACAGAATCCAAAAACACATCAAAATGATCTTCCATCATGACCAAGTAGGTTTCATCCCAGGGATGCAGGGATGGCTTAATATATTTAAATCTATCAAGGTAATCCACTATATAAACAAACTCAAAGACAAAAATCACATGATTATCTCGTTAGATGCTGAGAAAGCATATGATAAAATCCAACACCTTTTCATGATAAATGTCATGGAAAGATCAGGAATTCAAGGTCCATACCTAAACATAATAAAAGCAATCTACACAAACCAGTAGCCAACATCAAACTAAATGGAGAGAAACCCGAAGCAATCCCACTAAAATCAGAGACTAGACAAGGCTGCCCACTCTCTCCCTACCTATTCAATATAGTACTTGAAGTCCTAGCCAGAGCAATTCGACAACAAAAGGAGATCAAAGGGATACAAACTGAAAAGGAAGAAATCAAAATATCACTATTTGCAGATGATATGATAGTATATACAAGTAACCCTAAAAATTCCACCAGAGAACTCCTAAACTTGATAAACAGCTTCAGTGCAGTAGCTGGATATAAAATTAACTCAAACAAATCAGTGACCTTTCTCTACACAAAGGATAAACAGGCTGAGAAAGAAAATGGGGAAACAACATCCTTCACAATAGTCAAATATATATATATATATATATATAATACCTTGGTGTGACTCAAACTAAGAAAGTGAAAGATCTCTATGACAAGAACTTCAAGTCTCTGAAGAAAGAAATTGAAGAAGAACTCAGAAGATGGAAAGATCTCCCATGCTCAGGGAGTGGCAGGATTAATATAGTAAAAAATGGCTGTCCTGCTGAAAGCAATCTACAGATTCAATGCAATCCCCATCAAAATTCCAACTCAATTATTCACTGAGTTAGAAAGGGCAATTTGCAAAATCATCTGGAATAACAAAAAACCTAGGATAGCAAAAACTATTCTCAAGAATAAAAGAACCTCTGGTGGAATCACCATGCGTTACCTCAAGCTGTACTACAGAGCAATTGCGATAAAAAAAATAAATTAATTAATTTAAAAAAAACTGCATGGTACTGGTACAGCAACAGACAAGTAGATCAATGGAATAGAACTGAAGACCCAGAAATGAACCCACACACCTATGGTCACTTGATCTTTGACAAGGCAACTAAAACCATCCAGTGGAAAAAAGACAGCATTTTCAACAAATGGTGCTGGCACAACTGGCAGTTATCATGTAGAAGAATGTGAATTGATCCATTCTTATCTCCTTGTACAAAGCTCAAGTCTAAGTGGATCAAAGACCTCCACATAAAACCAGAGACATGAAATGTATAGAAGAGAAAGTGGGGAAAAGCCTTGAAGATATGGGCACAGGGGGAAAATTCCTGAATACAACAGCAATGGCTTGTGCTGTAAGATCAAGAATCGATAAATGGGACCTCATAAAATTGCAAAGTTTCTGCAAGGCAAAAGATACTGTCAATAAGACAAAAAGGCCACCAACAGATTGGGAAAGGATTTTTACCAATCCTAAATGTGATAGGGGACTAATATCCAATATATATAAAGAGCTCAAGAAGCTGGACCCCAGAAAGTCAAATAACCCCATTAAAAAATGGGGTTCAGAGCTAAACAAAGAATTTTCAACTGAGGAATACCAGAGGGCTGAGAAGCACTTGAAAAAATGTTCAACATCCTTAATCATCAGGGAAATGCAAATCAAAAAAACCATGAGATTCCACCTCACAACAGTCAGAATGGCTAAGATCAAAAATTCAGGTGACAGCAGATGCTGCCAAGGATGTGGAGAAAGAGGAACACTCCTTCGTTGCTGTTGGGATTGCAAGCTTGTACAACCACTCTGGAAATCAGTCTGGTGGTTCCTCAGAAAACTGGACATAGAACTACTGGAAGATCCAGCAATACCTCTCCTGGGCATCTACTCAGAAGATGTTCCAACTGGCAATAAGGACACATGCTCCACTATGTTCATAGCAGCCTTATTTATAATAGCCAGAAGCTAGAAAGAACCCAGATGTCCCTCAACAGAGGAATGGATACAGAAAATGTGGTACATTTACACAATGGAGTACTACTCAGCTATTAAAAACAATGAATTTATGAAATTCTTGGGCAAATGGATGTATCTGGAGGATATTATCCTGAGTGAGGTAACCAAATCACAAAAGAAGTCACTTGATATGCACTCACTGATAAGTGGATATTAGCCCAGAAACTTAGAATACCCAAGATACAATTTGCAAAACACAAAAAAATCAAGAAGGAAGACCAACAGGTGGATACTTCATTCCTCCTTAAAATAGAGAGAAAATTCCCATGGAAGGAGTTACAGAGGCAAAGTTTGGAGCTAAGACAAAAGGATAGACCATCCAGAGACTACCCCACCCGGGATCCATCCCATAATCAGCCACCAAAGGCAGACACTATTGCACATGCCAGCAAGATTTTGCTGAAAGGACCCTGATATAGCTGTCTTGTGTGAGGCTAGGTGAGTGCCTGGCAAATACAGAAGTGGTTGCTCACAGTCATCTATTGGATGGAACACAGGGCCCCCAATGGAGGAGCTAGAGAAAGTACTCAAGGAGCTGAAGGGATCTGCAACCCTATAGGTGGAACAATATGAACTAACCAGTACCCTCAGAATTCGTGTCTCTAGCTGTATATGTAGCAGAAGATGGCCTAGTTGGCCATCATTGGGAAGAGAGGCCCCTTGGTCTTGCAAACTTTATATGCCCCAGTACAGGGGAATGCCAGGGCCAAGAAGTGGGAGTGGGTGGGTAGGGGAGCAGGGTGGGGGGAGGGTATAGGGGACTTTCAGGATAGCATTTGAAATGTAAATGAAGAAAATATCTAATAAAAAATTGGAAAATAAAAGAATTGCTGTACAGTCAATGGCTGGGCAGGCCTTTTAGATTGCTTGGGCAATGGACAGACAGAGAGGGAGTAAGAAAGGGAGAATTGCCATGACATAGAGGGAGAGGGATCCGATTTAAGATTTGCAAAAGAAAAATCATCCAGCAGTGTAGGTGGAAAGGGAAAGTGGCCCTACTGGGGAGGGGGTTTGTAGGGAGCTGCCTAGAAGATAACAGGAAAGCAAAGATAAAACATAGATTTAGAAGGTGTAAAGCCAGAAGTAGCAGAGGGAAATGTGTGCTAGCCTCGGGGAGGTTTAGAAATATCCAGCTATTGAGTTAGTAAAGGCATATCAAAATTGATATCAAAACTGAAGGCAACTAACATATGTGTGTCTTTCATTTGAGAATCTGGAGAGCTTTTGGGCAGGTGCTGCACATGCACCACCCACCAAGAGCCAAAGTGGGTTAACTAATTCACCACTGTCTTGGTTAGGGTTTTACTGCTGAGAACAGCCATGACCAAGGCAAGTCTTATTAAAAAAAAAAAAAAAAACATTTAATTGGGGCTGGCTTACAGGTTCAGAGGTTCAGTCCATTATCATCAAGGTGGGAGCATGGCAGTAACCAGGCAGGCATGGCTCAGGCAGAGCTGAGAGTTCTACATCTTCATCCAAAGACTGACTTCCAGGCAACTAGGGTGATAGTCTTAAGTCCACACCCACAGTGACACACCTATTCCAACCAGGTCACACCTATTCCAACAAGGCCACACCTCCAGATGGTACCACTTCCTGGTCCAAGAATATACAAACCATCACAACCACTATACCATTTAGTTGAATAAAGTTTAAAATAGCAGGTCTACCTTGGGACCTATAACCTCCCCAGACATAGGAATTTAGGTAGACAGAGGCAGACATGAAATGTCCTCCTATGGAGCAGGACTCAAATCCAATTAGAAAGTAGTTTGTACCACTATTTACCAGTGGGTGGATCTTATCTGTCATGTAAACAATGTAGCTTGCAGCATCCAGCTCTGAGTAAGTTGATACATTTTTAATTTTTTTCCTCAGAAGCCTACATAGCATCTTCAGGCTCAGTGAAAGCTAGCCAGAAGAGAGAAAGGTTCCCAGCCTGTTTGAGATTGATTGACTTCAATGCATTCAATATGTGTAGGACTTTTAGCAATCAAGCCTTACCATGTAGTTATAGTATATATCTGATGGCAATGTCAATAGCCTACATTGTTTTAGATACTTCTGAAGCCTCCCTCACCAATAATTCCTAAAGAGGTTACCTACGTTTTGTACTACAACTTTAGTACTCCATGGCTTCCTGGTTAACCATGCAGGTTAATTCCACTTAAACTCTTTTCTTCTTACAGTCATATTTTAAAGTTACATTATACAAAATAACTCATAGGTTTTCACATTTATCCTTAGTTTTGGTAAACCCACCAACAACCCCTTCTCTCTCTCACCCTCCTACCCAATCCTTGCTTGTCTTTTAGTTCCCAGTATCCCCTCTCTTATATCATATGTATTCTACTGTACCTTCAATTATATTTTAACTGGGTTGTGAGATAGTAGACTTCCACATGGCTTTCCATGCGTCTTCATTTTGGGTTAGCCTTCCCTCAACCCATGATTTCTTCCATATTGCTATACACCTTCCTGATTTAGTCTTTTTGCTCTCATTATTCCACCTCTTTACTTTCATTTTTCCATAATGCTATCCCCATTCCTTTACCACCCCCCAACACACACACACACACAGAGAGAGAGAGAGAGAGGGAGAGAGAGAGAGAGAGAGAGAGAGACCCCTTTTTTCTTTTCATGGCTTCTACTTGTGCTCTTAAGTTAAATGCACAAAACAAAATGTTTGAAATTAAAATCACATATTGGAAAAAACATGCAATACTTGTTTTTCTGTGCCTGAATTACCTTATTCAGTTTAATTTTTCCAGTTCCATCCATTTACCTGTGAATTTCATGGTTTCGTTTTTCTTTACAGCTGAGTAATATCCTGTCATGCATATGTAACACACTTTCTTACCCAACAATCTATTGATGAACTTCTAGGTTGATCATATTTCCTAGCTATTGTAGATAGAGCAGCAATAAACATATGTGTCTAATGTTCTAACCAAAAAGAATCCTGCAGGGGGTATCAGGATGCCTGATTCCTGGTTATAACAGAGCCATAGTAACGAAAATAGCATGGTTCTGATTCAGAGATCAATGGAATATATTTGAGAATGTAGGTGTAAGACCACAGAACTACAATTACATGATATTTTTAATAAAGATGCCCAAAAATATACATTGGAGAAAACACAGAATGGTACTAGGGAGACTGGATTTCAACATGCAGAGAAAGGAAAACATAAAAGCTATAGTTCATTTTACTCATTTTAAGCAGGAAATAATAGATGGTTTATGCAGGTTAATTATCTTTAAATGCTTTAAAATTGACTCTCACCATAATTTTTTTAAAAAATTAACCATAGGGAAGTGTGACTAGGCACTTCAAATTGGCACTTGGATATCATGATAGACTGTCCTTGAACTGTGAGCCAAGATAAGCCCTTTATCTCTTACAATATCTTTGCCAGAGTATTTTATGACAGCAACAGAAGAGAAACTAAGACAGTAAGGGTCTTTCCTTTCCTGCTGATTAGCTTTAACAACAGGTGACATTAACCTGTGTCTTTATAACAAGCTTACTCTGTTGATCTATTGGTTTTCAGTCTTTGTTACATCTCATAAATACAGATAGATAAACTTTGTACTTTGTTTTTCCTAAAAGTAGTCTGGTCTAGTGTAATTTTGTTACATGTGTTCATGATAAGTGTTTTTAAGCATTGTATTAGGGGTTTCTGGAGAAACAGAACCATAAAATGAATATTGCAAAATGTGATTTATTAGATTAGTTACAGATTGAAACTTACAGAGTGCTCAAACAATTGCACTTGTATGCTCAAGACGCTGAGAACACACTGTTCTCATGCTTGGTCTGTGAAGTTCAATGCCCCAGCAGACCCATGCTGGAGCTGAAGGCTTAAACTCCTGCAGAGTCTGGTCTTCAATCCACTTCTAACAAAAAGAAGCTGTGGTCTGGGGCCCATGAAGGACAAAAGCATAGTTAGTTACATGCACTCACTATCAGGGACCACTGCTTTTCCTCTTAACACTGAGCCTCCCCAGTCAGTTACTCCTTCCTGGAAATACTCCAGCAGACCATCCCAGAGACTTTTATCTAATCTAATGCCACATACAATCAAGTAATTAATCAAAAGTTACAATCACACCGGTCTGTCTGGGCCGGCACCCTGAGGAGACTTTGGGTGCAAACTCTGCAGCCAGCCCCACAACACCCAGAGGCAGCTCCACTCCCAGGCACTCCAACACGCACAGGATCAGAGGATTCCAGGATTCCAGGAGCTTTGTCACACCAGGATCTCAAGGTCCCAGAGGCAGCTTGACTCCCAGGAGCTCTGACACACCCGGGATCTCAGGAAGGGCAGGCTCCAGTCAGACATATCCAGGGCAGGTAGCACTAGAGATAACCAGATGGCAGGAGGCAAGCATAACAACATAAGCAACAGAAATCAGGGTTACTTGGCATCATCAGAACCCAATTCTCCCACCATAGCAAGTCCTGGATACCCCAACACATCAGAAAAGCAAGATTCAGATCTAAAATCACTTCTCATGATGATGATAGAGGACATTAAGAAGGGCATAAATAACTCCCTTAAAGAAATACAGGAGAACACAGGTAAACAGCTAGAAGCCCTTAAAGAGGAAACACAAAAATCCCTTAAAGAATTACAGGAAAACACAATCAAACAGGAGAAGGAAAGGAACAAAACCATCCAGGATCTAAAAATGAAACTAGAAACAATAAAGAAATCTCAAAGAGAGACAAACCTAGAGTTAGAAAACCTAGGAAAGAGATCAGGAGTCATAGATGCAAGCATCACCAACAGAATACAAGAGATAGAAGAGAGAATCTCAGATGCAGAACATACCGTAGAAAACATTGACACAACAGTCAAAGAAAATAGAAAATGCAAAAAGCTCCTAACCCAAAACATCCAGGAAATCTAGGACACAATGAGAAGACCAAACCTAAGGATAATAGGTATAGAAGACAGTGAAGATTCCCAACTTAAAGGGCCAGTAAACATCTTCAACAAAATTACAGAAGAAAACTTCCCTAACCTAAAGAAATAAATGTCCATGAACATACAAGAAGCCTACAGAACTCCAAATAGACTCAACCAGAAAAGAAATTCCTCCTGTCACATAATAATCGAAACACCAAATACACTAAACAAAGAAAGAATTTTAAAAGCAGTAAGGGAAAAAGGTCAAGTAACATATAAAGACAGACCTATCAGAATTATACCAGACTTCTCACCAGAGACTATGAAAGCTAGAAGATCCTCGGCTATGTCATACAGACCCTAAAAGAACACAAATGGCAGCCCAGGCTACTATACCCAGCAAAACTCTCAATCACCAAAAATGAAGAAAACAAGATATTCCATGACAAAACCAAATTTACACAATATCCTTCCACAAATCCAGCCCTACAAAGGATAACAGATGGAAAACACCAACACAAGGAGTGAAACTACACCCTAGAAGAAGCAAGAAAGTAATCTTTCAAAAAACCCACACAAACATAATTCCACCTCTAACCAGAAAATTAACAGGAGGTAACAATCACTTTTTCTTACTATCTCTTAATATGAAAATTAATATTACCAACATATCCTAATCTATTATAATTCAAAAATATGAGGAATTAGTAATTTGTAGGCTGTCATCCCATGGTCTCTCTAATTTGGTAATGGGAGAAATAGATCCAATATTTTACAATCCATATATACTTTCTGCTTGTTTGTATGTGACAGGGTTTTGCTGTGTGCCACATAATGGTCTTGAAATCATGCTTCTCCTATCTCAGCCTCTCTATTAGTAGGATTGTTTATTTGATGTTTTTACACTATACTATGGTTTTCAGAACAGCTTGCATATCTCAAAATTATTTATACAGCCAAAAGAAATATAAACAATTAATTTGAGAGGTGGCTTGTAAGAGAACAGCAAAGAGTAAGAATGAAGGCCTTGCTTGATATTTATAATTATTGTATCAATTTTGAAGAGGAGGACTTTATAAGTTACTCTTATTCTGAGATGAATGCTTTTCAAAATCCTCACGGCCAATGCACCAGAATCCTCCCCTCACCTAACGTCTGCGCCACCCTCCACGCAGAGCCATTGTTCAGTGAAACAGCTGATGAATGACGTCATGGATAGACCATCTTAATACACACACCATCTCTTAAATGAATGTAGCCTGTTCCCTGTGGGCTGAGAATGACGGCAATCACTCAAGTCAAATAGCTTTGACCATAGCAAGAAATCTATAACCAAAACTTGTGCCTACAATTTATTCCTTGGCACAGCATAACTGTCAACTCTTGGCTTATCTACTATGGAGATAAAATCCTTTGGTGATGTGAGGGTCATTCAAGTACAGCCTTATTACAATGAACTCCAATGTCCAAAAACTGTTCTTATTTTGTGTTTGCACCACAGTAAGAGCCAAGATTTTAAGCTCTACTAAAAGCAAAACAAACAAACAAACAAACAAACAAAAAGACTTTATCTATTTATGTTCATTTAAAAAGCTAATAGTGATATATTATTTTAAAATATCATACAGTTAATATATTTGGAGTTATTTAAAATATATATTGAGGAAAACGTATGTATTTTTAGTATTGCTGTAGACAAACATCTACAATTGATTATTGTTTTATATCAAACAACTTTTATAATACTCATTTTTATTGTTACAATATTTTATAAATTTTAAAGAATATGATAAAAAACGAAAGGTATTGCGGGGGGTTGTTATTTTTTTCTGTTTTGGTTTGGTTTGGTTTGATTTTTTGGTTTTTTCAAGACAGGGTTTCTCTGTATAGCCCTGGCTGTCTTGGAACTCACTTTGTAGACCAGGCTGGCCTCGAACTCAGAAATCTGCCTGCCTCTGCCTCCTGAGTGCTGGGATTAAAGGTGTGCGCCCCCCATACCCGGCTGTATTGCAGGTTTTGAAGGGGGGCTCTCTGGGAGGAGTTGGAGTACAAAAGGGAAAGAAGAATGTTATTTAAGTCTATTTACTCAAAATATGTTTTTAAATGTTAATAAATTCAGATAAATTGAGATTATGCATCTTTTCTCATCATAATGCAATAAAACTTAAATCAAAAAAAAAAGAAAAGAAAAGTAACTATTACGAGTCCAAGTTTTTGTCAGGTCCCAAAGATCCCCCAGGACAAGTCTCATTCAGTATGTGTGGCTCCTCCCAGCACTTCTCACATGCCTCTTTCCCTACACCTCTCCATCCCAGAGGCTGGATGTTATTTCACTTCCTCTACCTTCTCTTTCCAATATAAACCAGCCATTTTGGCTACACACTCCCTTGGTTTCTTGGCTAGTTCTTGGCCTCTTGGTCCTTAGCTCCTTTCTTGGTCTGTTTGCTCTCTCTCCTCTTCTCTCTCTGCTCTTTCCTTCTCCTCTGCCCAGTTCAGTATGTTGGTCATGTTTTAGTCTACTACTTTCTCTCTCCAATCTGGACCCTTCCTGATACCGCTGGCTGTACTTTCCACAAAATATAGAATAAAAACCTTCTCTTTAAACCATGCCTACAAGACCTGTGAACACTTTACATGTAGTTCCTGTGACCCTGCCCCCAAGTTAATTCTGGTTGGCAAATAAGGATGCTGACAGCCAATAGCTGGGCAGAAGGGACAGGTGGGGTGTAGGTTTCAAAAGGCTTGGATGAAAAAATAGAACATGCAGGAGAGGAGGAAGAAGAAGCTTCCATGGGTTAAAGGTCAAGAAAGTGTGGCCCTGAAGGCTTCCCAATTGGAGCTAAGAGTAGCCCAGATGGAACATAGTAATAACTCAGGATTATCAATAGGAAAGGAGATTCTAAACAGGTCTACATCTCCTTGTCCTACATACCATCTTTTCTCCCCTAACTCTGGATGGTAGGTTAGAAACGAGGGTTGAATCATTTGAAAACCCCTATTAAAGTAGGTTTTGGAAAATCTAAACCTACATTAATCATCTTTCCTGGATTGAGTTAGAGCTTCCTTAATTATAAGACACTGCAATACCAAAAGGTACAATAAAGTATCTCCTTTACTCCTCTCATTGTGGAGAAGCAGTCCATTTCCTCCTTGGTAGTCAGGGTCAGTCATGCCTGAAAAATCTATAACTTCTTGCTTAGCCTGTTGTTGACTCAAGGGCAGCAGGATCCAAATGTGGCCTAGGGGACATCTTAGCAACATTCGATCCTCTGGAACCAAGACTTCTAGGCCGCCAGAGCAAAGGGTCAAGTAGGCAGGCAGCAAAACTTTTGCTAGTATGACATTAGGAGTGATAGTGAGTATTACCATTCTCATTTGCACCCCTTGATTCCTGGTGTGAAGGGTAATCCGCCACAGTTAACATGATGAAATATAGAATTACCTGAGGGCCAGCCTCTGAACATACCTGTGGGAATAATCTTAATTCTATTTAATGGGAAGATCTACCTACTATAGGTGGCCCAATTTCTGGGCATGTAATCTTGGACAATATAAAAGGAGAAGGTGAGCCGAAAATACACATTTGTCTCTGCTACTTGACTGTGAGTACAAGTAATAAGATTCCTCAAGCTCCTGCTACTATGACTTTTCTATAACGATGATCCTTAGCCTTGAACTAGAAGTCAAGAGAAACCTTACCCCTCTTGTTTCTGCCATTATATTTTATCACAGTGCCAAGAACAGTAGCCAAAGCACTATACATTGGATGCTGATTCATAGAACAGTCTTCTGGAGACCATGCACCAATCCTCTTAGTTACTGCCACCTTGTTGGGGTTGTAAGTGAAAGTTTAGTGGATGTTCTACCACCCTATCAAGACCTCTGCTTCACAATAATGAATTAAATTCCATGAACATATGCTGTTTATATCTGATTGTCACCTAGAGGCCAAAAAAGGTGGTGGATGTGAGCAATGAGAAGTGTTTACGTTGTCTTGCTCCGCATTTCCTTCAGGGAAAATTCTTGCTGGATCCATTCACAGTGAAAGATTAACTTCCTCAGGCAGGGCAATAAAGCCAATGGAGTGAGGAAAGAGGTACATCCTCTCTAAGAGTAGAGTGGCTGCCTCCTCGGGCAAAATAAGCCCGTCGTTAGAATCTGAGAGTTTAGTGGCCTCAGCCTCATCAAGGTCCTCCAACACATCTCCAACCCAAATTACAGGACCACATGTTTTCCAGTTAATGCCCTCACTTTAACTACTAACACCTTTTTTTTTTTTTTTTTTTTTTTTTTTTTTTTTTTTTGGCTTTTTTGAGACAGGGTTTCTCTGTGTAGCCCTGGCTGTCCTGGAACTCACTTTGTAGACCAGGCTGGCCTCGAACTCAGAAATCCGCCTGCCTCTGTCTCCTGAGTGCTGGGATTAAAGGCATGCGTCACCACTGCCTGGCTCTGACACCCTTTTGAGGCCAGAAATCAGCCAAACATACTAGTGAGAACTAGAAGTAGAAGTTGACTAGGCAGTTTCAAATAAATGACCCAAAGAAAAGTAACCAGTTTCTTTCTTGGCTAAAAGCCAGAGATGTCCTCAGGAATGTCTACAGCCTTGTCTTTGCCAAAGGACAGAGATGCCAGAAGTATCTACTATGCTAAAGGTGCCTCTGGCTCTGCCAGAACCAGAGGATAGCAATGTTAGGAAGAGGGCCTGGCTTTCTCTCCTCTCTAGAAGAGTGATTGGTTTCCCTTTCCTGAAGACCAAACTGAGGCCAGGACTGAAACCTTGAGGCGACCTTGACTCCTTGAATGCAGACTGGCCTGACCAGCTAGTTCATCTACACTCTTCCTCCATTATGAAGGCTTCTTAACTCCAAGCTTTATAAAGCTTTATTAACAGGACTCCTGGTAGTACCCAACTCCTGGCTATTCTTCCTGTTCCTCATGAGCTCTGCTTTGTCTCTAAAGCTCCCTACAGTAAATATTTTCTAGAATTTACTCTCCATAATCTGAGTTTCAATCTTCTAATTCACAAGACAAAAACTCAAAATCCTCTGGCTTGAGGCATCTTTTGTAGCTGTTTGACTGTTGAGTTTCCAGGACCCTCATCTCTCAAGCTAAATACAACAGAGCCATGAAAGGCTCTGTCATACCCAAATATACCCCCAATAGTTCTGCATCAGTTTGGTAAAGAACTGGGTTTAGTTGTGGTAACTTGAGTTACCAAATGGCTTCAGGAAAGAAGATTCTCTTCCAGGACACTCTTTATATTTTACACATATCTGAACTAAGAAATTTCATCTCTCAGCTCATTCTTTTTTTTTCCCCAGAGATGCTAGAAGTAACTGATATGTTATTATAATAAGTGTACAGTGTGATGCAGTGGGAGGAGGTGCCTTAGTGGGCCCATGCTGAGGCAACTCCACCCCCAGGTATCAGCCATATGACTGGTCTAATATAAAATGAAGTTTATTTCAGACATGGGAAGGGGCTCTGGGGGAGAGAGTAGAGGTAGAGAAAGAAAAGCGACAGGGAAAGAAAGAAAGAAAGAAAGAAAGAAAGAAAGAAAGAAAGAAAGAAAGAAAGAAAGAAAGAAAGAAAGAAAGAAAGAGAGAGAAAGAGAGAGACAGAGAGAGAGAGAGAGAGAGAGAGAGAGAAAGAAAGAAAGAAAGAAAGAAAGAAAGAAAGAAAGAAAGAAAGAGAAAGGAAGGAAGGAAAGAAGGAAGGAAGGAAGGGAGGGAAGGAGGGAGGAGGGAGAGAGAGAGAAAAGGGAAGAGGGTAGCTAGGAGCATGTGGGGAGAGAGAAAAGATAGAAGGAAGAGAAAGAGACAGAGAAAAGAAGGGAAAGAGAGGGAAGAGAGAGAGAGAGAGGAAAGGAAAGAAAGAGGGAGAGAAAGAGGATGGGAGAGAAAGAGAGAGAAGCCCTAATAGTCTTTATATAAGTGAGCCAGGCTAATACCTAGCTGTTGCTAGGTAACTATTGGCAGGGACTAGAAGGAATGCTAACAGTAACTACCAACTTTTTATTCCTTACTTTTCTAGAACTAACTGTTCAGAAGTTTTACATAAGACACTAATTCCTTTATCAGTATCTTCAAATATATTTATCTTGCACAGTTCATTAAATACACTGTACCATCAATTATCAGTGCTCTCCACACTAACTGGAGAGCCTCTAATAGCTTTCAGTATAATCAAAATTGAGTCAGCTGTAGGTGCCACTGATCCCACTAGAGAAAGCTGTCCTTAGTGTTCTGCTTTTGTAGGATCCCTCCACATACTACAAATGTTAGTCAGGGTTCTTTAGAAGAGCAGAACTCATCGAATAGATGGATGTTATAAATGGGGGTGTTATATTGCCTTACATGCTAAAGCCTGAGTAGTCCAATCATGCCTACCACATCCTGGAGAAGCTGAAAATCTGGTAGCTCCTTGGGTCCACAACCTGGATATAAACTATCTTCATCTAGGGCTAAAGGCCAGGGGGATAACTGAAGAACCACTGGTCCATACTGAAAAGCTAGACTCTGTCAGCCACAGATGACCATGGCAGTGAGACAGATGCCACCACCAGCAGGAAGAGGATGTGGATGAGCAGCTCTGCTTCATCCTTCTATCTCTTTATATCCAGGCTGCCACTGGAGTGTGCTGCCCAAGCTGGGGAAAGGCTTTCTTCCCTCAGTTAATCTCTCCTGGGTGTACAGTCACACACTCTCACAGAGGTGTGCCTCTTAGTTGATTCTAGTGCACAGTAAACATTCAAGAATAAGCATCAAACATGACATTTTTGTTGTTGTTGTCAAAACTCAAGCTGCCCCTAGACTTTCTAAGAACAACTGAATAAGAAAATTTGTGGCCAATTATTTTTTGCATTTTAACTTGGTGTCTGACAAAATTACTTTTCTTGACATATTTACTTAAAAATGTGTGTGTGTGTGTGTGTGTGTGTGTGTGTGTGTGTGTGTGTGTGTGTGTAAAATATGTGTTGGTATCAGGACCTCCAAAACCTGTGACATCACATAGGTGGGACCTACAGACCTGTTTTCAAGACAACCACCATCATATTCCCAGAATCCACTTGGCTCACCTCCCACCTTTACCTGTGTTATATCATCCACCCCTCCCTCTCTCTCTCTTCTCCCCCTTCTCTTTCCACTGCCTTCTCTTCCTTGCCCCTCTCTCTCCCAATAAACCTCTTACATGTGGAACTGTTTTGGCCTAGTGTGCTGTGTTCAGCACGAGCCGCTATTCTAACACATCAATATGTGTGTGTAAATATAAACATATTTAGGATAAATTTTGAACTTGTAATTATGTCAACACTATAGGAGCTATTGGGCTGTCTGCCTGTGTTCTCTCTCCATTTTACTGCTGCTGTTGCCTCATTGAAAAGGGTGGTTTTCAAGGTCCTTATCTTTGGAAAAGAAAGAAAGAAAGAAAGAAAGAAAGAAAGAAAGAAAGAAAGAAAGAAAGAAAGAAAGAAAGAAAGAAAGAGAAAAAAAGAAAAGAAAAGAAAAGAAAAGAAAAGAAAAGAAAAGAAAAGAAAAGAAAAGAAAAGAAAAGAAAAGGGAAGAGAAAGAGAAAAGGGGAAAAAAAGGAACTGAAGGGCAGGGAGGGGAGTGTCATTTAAAAACCAAGCAATTTTTGGATGCTTGGTATGAGAAACAAAACCCTCAGTCCATAATAATGAATTTGAGACATCAAGAATCTTGAAGAATTCCTGGAAAGAAGCTATGACTACAAACCTGATAGATTACAAGATCAGTGGTACTGGGGGGGAGGGGGTATGCTGCAGGTCCACAGCCATCACTATTGATTTTGGATACCTTTAGGCCATAGAGAGCCAGTCATTGCCATCTCTGTGTCAGACCCAACATCCTAATAAACAGAGAAAAGCCTTTCAGAGTGTATTAACTTAATAAAACCCTATTCTTCTCCGATCAAATGGATGAGAATGCTACCAGGTCACATATAAGGCCAGCAGCTGTGAGTTCTGTCTGCTTGTAGAGGGCTCTCTGATGCTCCTACCAATTGATGTTAAGATACTTTGATTTATGACTTCCCTTGTTCTGTCTCCATAAAAAAACATCATGAAACTGCTTCTATGCCATAATATGAAATTTGGGATAACTTAAATCTGTGTTCCCAAGCTATAGTTACTCACATTATCTCATGACTTTTGAGGCGAGAACTATGTTTCTGTGTAGGCACACCAAAAATGAGGCAATTGCATTATCCTTCCTGCAATGCTGATTGTCAGCCCAAACGACAGTGAAAATGCTTGACTCCTCAACTTGGCAAAAATGTGGTTGTTATTATCCTTCTCGAGAAATTCCCTACCCCTTATCTTTCCATTTGGCTAGGTACTTCTGGGAAGTAGACTCTCCCAGTGGCCTGGATCAAAGTATCCAATTACTTGTTTATTTTACACTTAGTTTCAGATTGCCTCAACTAATGTATATCCTGGGGCTTAGCATACCTGCTACCTCCCTGTAAGGTAGTGTTAGGTTTCAAGCCTGAGCCAAATGACTGAGATGCCTATTTAACATACCAAAGTGAACCCCGCCTACCAAGTTCTCCTGGCAATCTCTCACTCTCTACCTTTCACAGGGCCCCCCTAGCTGGCATACCTCACCCTCTACCCTGAATTCTCCAGCTCAGAGGGCTGGGCTGCTCTCCCCTATACAATCTAAGCATTTTGGGTACCCACTCTTTGTCCCTTTGGACCTCTAGGCTACTGTACATAACTCCCCTCCATCCCCTCCCTCCCCTCCCTCCCCTCCCTCCCCTCCCTCCTCTCCCTCCCCTCCCTCCCCTCCCTACATGGTACAGCTTAGTCTAGTCATAACTACTCTGGACTCCTCCCTGTCTATGCCTCTAACTACACTCACCCTTTTATCCACAATAAACTTTTTCCTACAATATACCTAGAACCAGTCATGGTTTCCTTTTCCTTTCCTTTCTTACTCCTTTTTTTTTTTTTTTTTTTTCACTCACGTGGGCTCAGTCATGAAGCAAACTGTTAGTAATTTTTCAAACCTGAAATAAACTAAAAACACCTAGGCAGGCAGGCACCAGCTCCCAGGTGTTAACCCTGCAATTCTCACACACACACACACACAATCACCACCACCACCACCAACAACAACAATAAAAAAAACAACCCCTCCACCATTTTGGGCCAAATTTAAAGCAAGCACTTATTAAATATTAAATATTGATCAATGATGAACTTTGGTCAGGATCATTCACTGGAATTTCCCATGTTGCTAGAACTTGCAAGGGCAAGCTTGTAGGCCATCATACTCTTCCATGAGGCTTTGTCATTTCCCAAGACCTCAATTTCCAACATTCCAGGAAGTTACCTGGTTCCTAGACATGTGGAGATTACAGGTTAATTTCGAGAATTACAGAGAAAAGACAGAAGTGGAGTTCCTCCTGTAGATTTGTGATCTGATAAGCACAGTTCTATATGTAAAAGCACCTCCGGTTTGGGGAATAGACCGATCATATATTTTTCTTGCACTTAGGGAACATAGAGAGGAACCCTAAAACCTACTGACATGAGAAAATAATTCTTATTCATTTCTAACATAATACAAATAAATTCAACTCCTTTTACAATGTACCTAGTACAATAACTTATCTCTGTGCTTTCAGCCTTAAAGAAAGATAAAATAACTTACTATAAGAAAATTGAGGCAAGCCAGGCAGTAGTGGCGCACACCTTTAATCCTAGCACTGGAGAGGCAGAGGCAGGTGGATTTCTGAGTTCCAGGTCAGCTTGGTTTACAGAATGAGTTCCAGGACATCCAGGACTACACAGAGAAAACTATCAAAAAAAGGAAGAAGAAGGAGGAGGAGCAGGAGGAGGAAGAACAGAAGGAGGAAGAGGAAGAGAAGAGAAAGCTGGGGCAGAGAAGGACAGACTGGATCTTGATAGCTGAGATTGCTTTATTGGAACAGTGAAGGGCCTCTTTTTGCAGGGTAAAGGCTGAGCACATCTGGAAAAGCTGGGACATGAATATATATACATGTACACATATACAGGCAGCTACCAAAAGATACAGCTATTTTTATTTGTTTGTTTGTTTGTTTGTTTGTGATTTGACTGGGAGCAGTATGGATTGTTTTCTATTCTTAGGCATATTGTTTCTGCAGGTAGAGCTGAATGACCAGTCAGGCAAAGATAAGCCTATAATTCTTTATGACTAGCAACTACTGCCCAGTACAACATAACTCAATTTCTCATGACCCTATGCAATTTACTATCCATGACTTACTAAAATTACTACCATGCCCACTACAAAGGTGAGCAGGTATCATAAAGTAAAGAAGACAAAAAGAGTAGAGCTAGACATGTCAGACTTTCTTCCCCTCTCAGATGCCTGCAAGGCCCAAATTAGATCCTATCTTGCCTATGTTCCATATACCAGCTTCCTGAGTTCAAATTGGAATATATAGTTATTTTATTAAGAAAAAATTGTTTCTAGTTATGATAGCACACATCTTTCATCTCAGCACTTTAGAGCCAAAGGCAAGGAGATTTTGCATAGCAAGTTCCAGGACAGAACAGTCAGGATTACATAGAGAGACCTTGTGTCAGAAAGAAAGAAAGAAAGAAAGAAAGAAAGAAAGAAAGAAAGAAAGAAAGAAAGAAAGAAAGAAAGGAAGGAAGGAAGAAAGAAAGAAAAAAAGAAAGAGAGAGAGGGAGAGGAAGGGAGGGAGGGAGGGAGGAAGGAAGGAAGGAAGGAAGGAAGGAAGGAAGGAAGGAAGGAAGGAAGGAAGGAAGGAAAGAGGGAGTAGTGAAAATTACAAAATATATTTTTGCTAAGAATTTTTTTAAATATAATGAAAAGAAAGAGACCACCATTCCAACTGAAGTGTCTAGACAAAGCAAACTTTACTCTTGATCAAGAGGATGTTATCAGGAAGGGCAAACACATAGCAAGACAGGAAGTGCATTTGGTTGTTATTCTAATACAGGTAGTAACTTTCTTTTCCCCATTGCCTGGGGTCCAACCTCACAGTCTTACTCCATTGGCTAGTCTAAAGAAAGCTGGTACATAGGGAATGAAGGAAGGAGGGGAAAGGAGTCCCAAGCCACCAAATTCCTAGAGCAGGGGGCCTTTGATTAAACAAGGGTTTTCCTGGGAGGATTAATGCTATTTTAAGTCTTAAATGGTGGAAAGACAAAAAAGACCTTAATTCCTTGTCCTAAACACAAGTTTTATAGTATTGGGTAGAAAAGACTCATGTTTGATAATTCTTACATATGTCTGAGGATTTGTCCTGCATGTTATGTCTATGCACCATGAGCATGCCTGGTGCCTGCAGAGGCCAGAAAATGACTTCAGATCCCTTGGAACTGGAGTTACAGTTGTGAGCTGCCATGGGGGTCCTGGGAATCAAACCTGGGTCCTCTGCAAGGACAGCCAATGCTCTTAACTGCTGAGCCAACTCTCTAGCCCCAAGATTTTGGTGGGGGTTTTTTTTGTTTGTTTGTTTGTTTTTGTTTTTTTAAATAGAAATGCTCTTGGATAAGAAAGTATTTTAGATTGTAAATTAGTTTTGTCCTAAAGTGAAAGATTTTTCCAAACTGGAAAAGAAAAAAATGAGGATACAGTTAGAAGTTAAGGTACCTGATAAACACATCTTAAAACTTATTTTAGTGGACAGATATCTATTTGTAAAATTCAATCTATTGTACAAACTTTTAATTTTGTCTGTGAACTTAAGTCTATAGACTGATGGTTAAATGAACAAATGGCTCTGAGAAATTGCCAACATTGAGTAAAGCTTTCTGTTGCCTTAGCCAAAGACACCCCTATCCCTTCTCCTAGGAACATCAGTAGTCTCCTTATACAAGTGTCTTTTGGAGGGTTGGTCTATTGTATTGCTAAGTGTGGGCTTGGAGTCTGCACATAGACCTGTAACCCTTCTCCCAAGTTATTTCTGATTGATAAATAAAGATGCCAACAGCCAATAGCTGGGCAGAAGAAACATAGGTGGGGTTTAGGTTTCCAGGATATGAAGTTCAGGGAGGGACCAAGAGAAAGAAGAAAGTGCAGGAGGAAAAAAGAAGCCACCATGGGTTAGGAGTCAAGAAAATGTGGCCCTGATATATACCACATCAGAGTCCCTTTAACCTGTAGTGAATGGACCCTCTCCGATACTTCTAACCAACCCTGTACCACAAAATTTCATGAAATAAACTCTTAGATTTATATATCTCACCACAAATTTGGGCCAGCTCCCTCTCAGAGCACATATGTACAAATGTAATGTCAGAATTGTCTGTGAGTCCCTGGCTGAAATGCAGGATTTCTTACCTATCAAGTGAGCCAATGACTATTAGTACCAAACACATCTGTTCCAGCTTCCTGCCTGGGCATGAGACCCAGCTGCAGACTCTGTGCTGTGAAACTACTCTATCTCTAGAGGCTATGAGAAGAGACTTTCACTTCTGCCAAGTGCTCCCTGAGTCCCAGGTGTTTGTGGCTGGTGCTGGGACCCAAACTCCCCTGTGACCCTCCCTGTCCTACCATACTTTCACCCCTCTGTCTGTCTACATGACATTAACAACTCTTACAATATGTCCCTCAGTCCCTCGTGTTCCATCTCAGTGTCTTCTTAACCATCCCACTCTAGCCAAAACCTAACACTCACATACTCATTGGATGACACTTGGGTTTAACTACATCAACACCTGAGAGCTTAAGCAGGTAGACTCAAAACCTCTCTAACATTTAGTAGGGAAGATTCTATTACTCCTCTCACTAGTCATGCTTTTGTTTAAAACACCTTACTTACTCAGGGCCCGGCCTTATCTGAATAGACTGTCCTTGTTTAAGAAGATTCAAATTTTTTATTAGTTTCATAAAAAATTCTTTCTTTATTAGGTTTTGATAGGTTACTTCTCCGAAGGTGAAATGAGTTGATACAAGCCAGATTATATTAGATTAAATACAGATTTAGTGGGAAGCTGCTCTCAAGTGAGTTCATGGCCCCAAGGACCAAGGAGGGAAGTCACCATGGGAAGAAAGGTGGAGAGAAAAAGAGAAAGGGCCTCTGTGTGTGTGTGTGTGTGTGTGTGTGTGTGTGTGTGTGTGTGTGTGTGTGTGTGTGTGTAGAGGAGAAGGGGGAAAAAGAGGAAGAGGAGAGAGAGGAGAACCAAAAATGTCTGGATTATATAGGGAAGAACCACTGGGATTAGGGCAGCTGACCCAGCCTCTGGGCTGGAAAGTTCAGGGTTGGGGACAAGGTATGCCAGGTAGGGACTGAGGGATGCTGAGAGAACCTGGAAGCCAGGACTGCTTTGATATGTAAAATATGCACCTCCATGCCTTGTCCTAGGGGTCTGAAACCAAACAAGTATCATTTGGGCTGTTTCCTTTTTTTAAAAATGAACCATTAATTTACTTTATGTATATGAGTACACTGTAGCTGTCTTCAGACACATCAGAAGAGGGCATCAGATCTTATTTCAGGTGGTTGTGAGCCACCATGTGGTTCCTGAGAATTGAACTCAGGACCTCTGGAAGAGCAGTCATTACTCTTAACTGCTAAGCCATATCTCCAGCCCACCTCATCTCCCCAATTTGGACTGCTTTCAATTCCAGATTTTAAATTGGCAAAAACTTACTTTAAATCTCCCCAAAAGAATTCATTTTGTGGTACATCTTTTTTTTTTTTAATCTAATCTCTCAGAACTAAAACTAAACTTCTTCCAAGTAACAAAGAGGGAGAAATATTAACTGAGTCCAATCAGTTGGATTACTGTGTTACTGTTGATATTCAAAAAGTTAAGATATAGCTACTGGAGAAATGGCTCAAGAGAATCTGGAATCAGTTCACATCCCTTATTTGGAGACTTATAACTATATTTGATGCCAATATATACAATGCCCTTTTCTAGCCTACATACTGTTAGGGACCTCCTGGCTCACAGACAGCTTCAAAGTGGATCCCTGACCCCACCCCGACCTCCCCCAGCCTGTGAATGACATTTCAGGCTTTGAATGACATTACAGCCTTTCTGGGCACTAACAGTGCTAACAACAGAAGAGATTATGTGGCCCCTTATCACCAAGGAAAAGGTAGAAATTTTATACATACATATATATATATATATATATATACATATACATATATTATTATATCATGACAAATGGCTGAGGCACCTACTAACATAACAAAGTGGGCTGACAATGAAAGGATAACATAAACCTCATTCGTCTCCATTTAAGGACCAGGTCTGATTTCTAGAAGGCCATAAGGCACCAGCTCCAGGAACACACTATAAAATCCAGAAATAAGGTCATAAAACCCCCTCCTAAAGAACAGGCTGAGGATAACCACAGAAATGGGAAAATATCTTATCCCAGGATGGGTCATCTATGCTGGACTGTCCTATCTCATCCTGTAGTTAAAAGTTCATGACATAGGAATGCAGGCCATTGACTACGAGCCAATCAGAAGCTGACCCCTGTGACCTCCCCAGCACCCACCAGTGAAATTTTAGATTATTTAGCCCATTCTAAAAAACTGATATAGTAGCCAATCAAAGTTATACTAATGTCACCGCTTTGGCCCCTACCAATTGCACAGAGATTACCTAATCCTTCTAGAGAGTTCCCCTGATTCCCTATAAGAAGGCCTGCGTGCCTTTGTCTGGAAGTCGCCATTTTGGAGGATGGTTGACCCCTGCATGCTGGTTGTTTCTGCAGAATAAGTACTCTTTGTCTTTGCAAACTATCTGAGTCTGGGGTCTTCAGCAATTTTCGGACCCTTACAACAGGTACTGCCAACAACTCCCAGCAACATAAATCCGTGGCATTTTGGAATTTTCTTGTCTCAAAATGTTTAGTCTGGGCATTGTTTCTCCTTACAGGTCATATATCTGTATATATGTAAATGTAAATGTGTACATATATATATGTGTGTGTGTATATGTTTGTGTGTGTATGTGTGTATATATATGTGTATATATACATGTATATATGTATATATACACATATACATACATACACACATACATTTTGAGACAAGAAACATTTTGAGACAAGAAAATTCCAAAAATGCCACTGAGTTCATTTGTGTTGGTAATCTACTGTTCAGCAAGGGGTCTGTTATTAAGAGTGGTTTGTATATCCAGTGAGACTCCATTGGAGAAGACTAATTTTTCCTTTGTGTGCAGTTACTAATTGAAGATAGCCTCTGGGTTAGGGACTGGGGCTTTTGTCCAGTTCCTCTCTCAGTGCTGGACCCCATGTGGGTTAGACATGCTTCTGCCAGTCTCTGTGAGTTCATATTTGTGATGGTCCTGCTGTGCTTAGATGGTTCTGCTTTGTGGTTTCCTTGGTGTCTTCTATCCCCAGTGACTCTTAGAATCTTTCAACCTCTTCTCCCACAGTGTACTCAGAAATCTCAGGGGAGAAACCTGATGGAGACAACAAGGTCTCTCACTCTCTGCACATTGTCCAGTTGTAGGCTTTTGTATGTGTGCCCATCTACTGCAGGAGGAATCTATGAATATAGCAGAATGACATTAGAAGTGATATAATTACCACATTCCTATAGTAGAATAGTAGTATTTAGATTTCCCCTAGGTCCCTGGGTTATCTATTCACACCTTAGGTTCTTGGCACCTAAGCAGTGTTGAGGATCCATCTCATGAAGAGGGCCTTAAAGGGTAGAAATTGATTTCTCTCACTTTGTGTCACTATTGTACCAGTTTATTTTGTAGGCAGGTCACGATTGTATATCAAAGGTTTTATAGCTAGGTTGATATTTACCTTTTGCTTCAAGGAACATGCACAATACCTTCCAGTATCAAGAACGTTAGTTAGGAAAAATGAAGGCTGTAGGTAGGCACCAGCTCTATTTTTCCATGTTCAAAGAGTTGTCACTAAGCTTTTGATACTGTTAGCTTTGGGTTTTGCTTTGATTTAGTTGTAACTTTGCCTTCTTTCTTCCCACTGTGCGGTGGTTTGGATAGGAATGCCTCCACAGGTTCGTATATTTGAATGCTTGGTATTTAAGGTGTGGTACCACTTGAGAGGGACTAGGATGTATGGCCCATTGAAGTGGGTGCGGCCTTGTTGGAGGAAGCATGTTGCTAGGGGTGGGCTTTGTGGTTTAAAATACTCATGCCAGGTTTAGTGTCTTTCTCTCTTCCAGCTTCTGGTCAATCTAGATGTAGAAGTCTCAGCTATATCTCCAGGATCATGTGTGCCTGCCATGATAATAAAGGACTAAACCTCCGAACCTGTAAGGAAGCCCAAATGTTTTCCTTTATAAGAGTTGCCTTGGTCATGGTGTCTCTTCACAGCAATAGAACAGTGACTAAGACACTCTTAGAATAAGAAAGTATTTAGCCTATGTCTTAGGGTTTCCATTGCTGTGAAGAAACACCATGTCTAAGGCAACTCTTATAAAGGACAACATTTAATTGGGGCTGGCTTACAGGTTCTGAGATTCAATCCATTATCATCATGGCGGGACACATGGCAGTGTCCAGGCAGGTTGCCAGTGTCCCAAAGGCAAATAGGAAAAGACTGTTTTCAGGCAGCTAGGATCTCAAAGCCCAACCCTACAGTGACATACTTTCTCCAACAAGGCCACACCACCTAATAGTGCTACTCCCTGAGCCAAGAATTTTCAAACTACCACAGCTTACTTTTTATTTTATTTTATTTATTTTTATTTAACCAGTTAAGAGACTTCAGAGTTTTAAAGAGATCTTGGACTTTTAAGTGTTGGTTTTGATTGTTTGGTGTTTATTGTCTGGTTGGTTGGTTTTTCCAGAAAGGGTTTCTCTGTGTAGACCTCATTATACTGGAACTTACTATGTAGACCAGGCTGGCCTTGAACTTGGAGATCTGCCTGCCTCTGCCTCCCAAATGTTTGGATTAAAAGCATGTGCCACCATTGCCCAGCCCTAATTGTTGATATTTTTTAAAATTGTGGATCTTTTAAAAGTTGAGCTATGTTTCCTGTTATAATATTAATATTAACTTGAGATCTTGGGGACAATCAAGACAGTAAAGATTATGGTTTGATTTTGATGTGTTTGTAATGTGTTTGGCAGGTTGTGCAGATTAGGTTTTTTGTCATGTTGATACTAGTCACAGTTACCTTGGAAGAGGGAATTACAATTGAAGAATGTCTTCCATTAAATTGACCTGTAAACATGTCTATGGGACATTTTCTTGATTAATAATTGGTGGGGGCAGGGGAACAGATCACTCTGGGTAGTGCCATCACTGGTCAGGTAGTCCTAGATTATATTACAAAGGCAAACTAAGCCAGTAGGCAGCCTTCCTCTATGCTCACTGCTTCAGAAATATACAACTTCTTTCTTCTTTTTTCTTTGTCTTTTCCCTAACACTGGGTTTCTACAATATTTTGTGACTTTCTTACTTTTTCTAAAGTCTCCTCCTTGACTTATGGCTGTTGGTCTGCCATGCATCTGACCTTGACATCAGCTTAAATAGCATGGCGTTTTTCCTTCTTTCCTCTAACCTTCTCCTTCAGGTAGCTGCTAAGGTTTACACCTGCCCTAGAGTTTTCTCTTTTAAACTATAATAAAAATGTCTCTGAGTTTCCAGTTGAGCCCATTCTTAAATTCTTTTGTTAATAATACTAAGAACCCCAAGAAGGGACCCTCACTTCCCCTGTTCCTATTTCAGATGGATACTTCATAACTCTTTGAAACCTCTGACTATAAGAGTGGCAGAACAGTGTCTCTGTACCTCTGCACTCCTGATTTTGAATTTGTGTTTGAATCCCCATGCCTTCAAGAGCTTCCTATCTTCTCTACCACTGTGGTCACCATGTGTCTACATTTAATAGTAAAAGCATGATATTCTTCAAAAGAACCCCAGAAAACAAAGCCAGTCATGAAATAGCAGCCATATCTAACGGTTCAAAAGAATTCCAAATTGCTCAATAGAGTCCAACCGCAAATAGAAAAGTAAAGCTTGGATGTATCAATCAAACAGAGACTTCCGCAGTTTTCTAGAAAATCCAAAGTCTAAACTTAGCTTTCTGTCCCCAAGAAGCAAAAAGCAGCCAATTCTGCTGAGGGAGAAAGCTAAGGAAAAGCTCTTAGAGCAGGTAACTTGAGCAGCAGCTTCTACAAAGGTCCATCTTTCCTCTCTACCCAGGGTCAGCCCACTGAGATTGGCACATACCCCCAAAATGTGTCTTTGTCTTTTCATGGTTGCCACTTTGTTACTAAACTTAATAACAGTCTTCATTTCTACCATGTCTGTTACATGTTTCTGTCTCTCACCTTAACAAAATTTGTTATATGCAGAAAAATTTTGTTTAAAAGAATTTAAAATAATACTATATTGTTATCTCATTTCTTCTGTAACACAAATTTCCAACTGGAATCTGGCATAATACCATAAAAGTAATAATACAAATAAAATTATTAGTCATTGCGATGGCTAATCTTGGTGGTCAACTTGACTGCATCTGGATTTAACTAAAACACAAACAGCTGGGTATACCTGTGAGAGATTTTTCTTGAGTCACATGAAGCAGGAAGACCCACCCTAAATCCAAATCTTTTGAGGAGGGAAGATTCACTTTAAATTTGGGCCACACCCTTTGATAGTAGTCTATATAAAGGACATGGAGGAAATAAGTACTTGTTCTTTGCCTGCTTGCCCTTATTCTTACTGACAAGTTAACTCTATCACTGGTGGTAGAGCTTACTTCTTGGATTCCAGTATATATTGAAGACCAGCTAGCCTTATGGACCAGATGGCTTTTGGATTTGTGAGTTGTCCACTGGGAGACAGCCACTCTTGGAATAGTTGGGCCATAACCTATAAGCCAATCTAATAAATCCCATATGTGTGTGTGTGTGTGTGTGTCTGTGTGTGTCTGTGTGTGTGGTGTGTATTTGTGTGTGTGTGTGTGTGTGTGTGTGTGTGTGTGATATATTTATTCATTCTATAAGTTCTATTTTCCTAGAAAACCCAGACTAATATTGTAACAAATAAGATTAGATATTAGAAAGCAGTATTTCATAAAGTTAGAAGTAACCACTCCTATGAAGGCCTGTTTCCCTCACCTACTGTCTTTACCTCTTTGGCCACACTGTGCTCTTGATTACTCTAAGTTCAAATGTAAAACTCCCATCACACATCAATGTGACATCAGATATAAAAGGTACAAAAAGAAAACCTAAAAATCATACTCAGATCATGTTGGTTGGTAAGTTTAATAACCAAAAAATTTATTCCTTAAAGGCCCCCTCTCTGAAGACTGCTCTCCTGATCACTTGGGTCTTACAGATCCTAGGAACCTGATCCTTCCTAAAACCTTGGGACATAATCAACATTTGCCCTCTATATGCACAAAATGGGAAGCTGGAAAAGCAGGGGAAACTATAAACTGTGATTCCCTCCTTCAAGGTCCACACCTGTTAGAGATTCTCAATCTAATTAACAGATTACAGCTACCAAGATGAGCCTTTAACCACAGCACTGGGGAGGTAGAGGCAGGCGGGCCTCTGTAAATTCAAGGCCAGCCTTGCCTACATAGCAACTTACAGAGCAGCCATGGCTGCATAATAGACAAACCTTGTCTTTAAAAGACCAAATATAATAACAAGCAAACAAATAATAAAATAAAAGAAGGACAATTACTACTACACTACAATGATGGTGGAGAGTGGAATGTTGTATATCTGGATAAAACCTATATTTTTTAAAAGAGAATTACTTAGTCTTATTTTATGCATATTAGTGTTTTGCTGGAATGTATGTATGTGCGGCCCAAAACCCAGCAGAGAACAGAGAACATTGGATTCCTTGGAACTGACATGTGAACACCAGGAAGCAAAAACAGATCCTCTGCACTCTTAACCAACCAGACATTCCTCCATCTCCAGAGCTCAAATTATCTTGAGCTACCATTAGCTTCTTTAATAGCCATTCATTGTTGACCTCTGTGGAGGGCATAAAGTCCTTGCTCACAGATAGGTACTAAGAAAACCAGTCATATAGAATATGCAGGGTAGTCTCTTCAAAGTAAGAGATATATAACCTGTTTTCCACCTACAAGGCTGGGAATAAGTGAGGTTAAGAGTCTGGAACCTCGGTACTATCTGTATGGCCAGGACACACATAGCTCCCCCAAACCAAGGCAACTCTTATAAAAGAAAGCCTTTAATTGAGTTCTTGATTACAGTTTTCAGAGGGTTAATCTATTATCACTATGGTAGGAAGCAGACAATAGCTGAGAGCTTTATATCATGATCCATAGGCAGAAACCAGAGAGAAACTGGGCATGGTATGAGCTTTTAAAGACTCAAAGCCCACCCCAGGGACACATTTCCTCCAACAAGGCCACACCTACTTCAAAAAAAAAAAAAGCCACACTTCCTAATCCTTAAGCAGTTCATCAACTGGAGACTTAGTATTCAAATACAAGAGCACAGGCAGACCATTCTCATTCAAACCACCACACCCGTATACCTGGTATTCCCTTTGAAAAGTGCCTTTATATATGACATCTTTTTCTGCTGTAATCACAAAACACTCCTTAAAGTGGTTACCATGTTGGAAAGTGGTCTTTAGGTACTCCTTTGAGGTGAAAGCTTTGTTTCTGCACTCACATAATATACCCATGTGATATGTGTTCCTAATTTCCTTAATTTTATAGTTGGGACACTGGTAGGAAAAGGTTACTGCTGGATATGTGGTTGTGTATATGAGCACAAATGAAATACAGACGCATTCTGACTATGTATTTATAGTCAAAATTGAGCCAACTGCTGCTTTGGTAAAACCCTAGGATGAAGCACAGCCTGAAAGCTATAGTCTCACAAGTCAGAGCAGAGCAATAACTTAGAACAGGGAGCCGCTGCATCTCCAAACTACCCGGAAATCCACATTGCAGTTATTGGCTTCTCCTCCAAGCTGCATCTGTCTCTACACCTCACTTCACCCAGAGCTACACACTTGCTAAAACTCAGCATCCTTCATCATTCTACCTCACAATTACATAACTACCGTTGCAAAGCAGCACCCACAAGGAGAGAAGTCCAGCCACAAAGCAAGAGCCCTCTCACTTTCTTAGTCACCTGAGGTCATATGAAAACTCACTGAGAGTGCAGGATCTTTGAGCAGAAATATTTGGTCCTCACTAGGGTTTGAGCTGTATCAGCAGTGATTCGCTGAGTAACTAACTAATGGTGGTCCAAAGGGCCTTACCCTAAAGCATATACATTTTATATTATAAAACATCAAAATAAGGAAAGGACCAGGTCAAGAACAATGTTTATTTGCCTTTTCATTGCTTCCTGTCCTCAGTAGTCCTCTGTTCCTCATTTTAGTTCCCCATTCATGTACCAGCAACACAAGAATACATTTAACTAAAATGTTGACCGGCCTTGCCAGACTGAATAATCATCTACAGCCACACTCAATCACCTAGTTAAAGCCAGACAACTGAGTTTCATTTCCTTATGAAATTTCAGTAACTCATTAAAACCTTACACTACCTAAAACATACTTAATCCCCAAAACCACCCCTTCTATTGTTTAAACTCATATTGATGTAGTAATCCTTGCCTTAACTACATTTTCTTACTAATGTAGTTTGGTTGAAATAAAATGGATAAAAAAAAGTTGGTGTGGTGGTGCACGCCTTTAATCCCAGCACTTGGGATACAGAGGCAGGCGGATCTCTGAGTTCCAGGTCAGCCAAGACTACATAAGTGAGACCCTGTCTCAAAAGCAAACAAACAAACAAAAACAGGAAAAAAAAGGACTATATTTTAAATAATGGAATCTTGTTCAGTGCTATAGAAAAATGAAATTATGGTATGAATAGAACTGAAAAGATTTATACTGAGTGAGGTAATCAAAACCCAGAAAGACAAACACTGTATGTCCTCTTATTTGTGCACCTTAGCTTCAAATTTCCCTGTATGTTTGAACCAGAATGAGTATAAAAGCCAGAAAACTGGAAAGGGGCCAGCAGGGAAGTCAGATGTCCTAATGGAGGAGGGGAAGCCGACGTGGGTGATAGGAAACGGGCTGGGACCACCACAGGAAGGTTTACCCGGGATGGCTGTATGGAATAAGAAGAAGAGGAAAATTAACCAATACAAAAGGTGTATAAGAAAGCACTATAGAAACCTACTACTTTGTAAGCCACACTGCTCTTCCAGAGGACCAGAATCCCATTCCTAGCATGCATGTCAGGTGGCTCACAATGTCCTATAACTCCAGCTCCATGGGATCAAATAATTTCTGGCCTCTGTGAGCCCAAGCACAAATGTGACATACATTCACACAAACATTCACACATACACTTAAGTAAAAAAATATGTAACTGTTTATGCTAGGACAGAGATAGCCTGCATGGCTTAAAACCCATGGGTTAATGAATAAAAGTCCCAGTGCCAGATGTGAAATGTCTCCTTATGGTTGGCAATGGAAGCCCTAGAAGCCACCAAACAACAAAGGCACTTGCCCTTCCTCTTGGTTATCCACCAGAATTTGATGTTCAGATGCTATTGTACACCGTTCAGATGTATGATATAGAGAAATCAAGATGGAAATGAGCTTGGGGCTTCCTCCCTGCTGGCTAGATTATAATGCTAGAACGTGTTGTACAGGCTTCTGGGAAAGAAATGACAACATCTTCCCCATCTGTGAACCCCATGGATACAGCACCAACGCACTTGGCAAGATGTGCCCAGCAGCACGATAGTAGCATGACGATTATTGTGATAGTCTACTACTCTCTGCCTGCATCTGCAGCCTGCTCCACAGAAGGGACACATGCCTGCTACTGTAAACCCACTCAAAAACTCATTTCTGGGAAAGCCATAAGGAGGGGGCAGGGTGGATGGGATTTACTCCCTGCCGTTTAATTAATCTCACACAGCACCAAACCTCCTTCCAAATCCATCTATAGACAAATGCCACTCTAAGCCTTCGAGAAGCTTCCCTGCAGTAAACAAGGTATTTAGTGAATGGAGACTCACTGCTGCTCCAGGTGCCTAAAGAGGACATTTACACCACCCCCTCGAAGGTTCAGGCAGCATCACAGAAGAATGTGAGAGCAAGAAGACACGGAGAAGGGCTGTGAAATGCTGTCATCCAGGAGTGACATAAACACTGCAATCATGATCTCATCACAGCTGTGGTGATCAGGTGTGGCCTGCACTGGGCTTGCACGAGAGGATGTGCCAAGAGTCAAACCTGAGCCGAGAAGCTGCATGTGGGACCGTACCCCTCCCTGACGAACTACTGAATACTAATACATTACGAGGGATTGGGGTGGTCATTGTACTCAGTTACACAACCGCTGGTGAGTCCACCAGGCTCCAGTGGATCCTTACAAATGCAGGGTCACACAGATGACCCTGGTTAACTCAGTGGGTCACAAAACAAAAGTCAGGAATGTGGGAAAGGGACGTGCAGAGAGAAAGAGGTACTGGCAGGATTGGGAAGGAGATATGAAAGGGTGAGTGGAGTCGATCAGAATGTCTTTTAAACATGGATGAAGTCATAGATGAGCAAATCTAATTAATAATAAAAGAACTGGGAAGAGGAAGTTTGGGCATGCGATTGAAAAGTCCGAGTCTGCAGTGTGGCAAAGTCCAAAGGCACCATCAGCACCAACGTGATCCCCTGCAATGTTGACTGCAAGTGCACACTCACTGCCAGGCGACTGCATCTTGTGCCTCAGGAGGTTCGATGTGTGCCCCAACCTTTGCACAGCTGTGGACCTGCAGGGCAGAGAGGGGACTCCCAGGTTTGGCTATCAGCATAAGTTTAGCTAAGGCCCATACATCAGGGACCCTTTTGGATACATGGACATGGGACACCGTTAGCTGAGGAAAGGGAAAGTGACACCGAATATTTTCATGAATCAAACCTCTCGTGGAAATTTGCCCAGCCATTTTCAACTGCTCCAGAAAGGAAGGCTTCATGAGTGCTGACTGGAGGCAAGATCATCTAAGGGTATAGACCCTGGCAGCTGGCAGCTGGTAGCCACCTAAGCTCAAATAACTGCCTGTGAAACAAGAGAGAAAGTTCAGGCACTCTGAGTGTCCCCAGTCTGTGACACCATACGCCACGACCAAAAGGAAATATGAAAGGGAAAGAGAGAGAGAAGTGTCTCCCACACTAATACAAAGTCCCTAAGGGCTCTAGAAAAGGAGAGAGAGAAAAAAAAAAAAACAAATTAGGAAGAGAAAGATAATCGATTGTGGGACCATGAAAGGCAACCTGCTTTCTGATGGAGCTAGGTTTAAACCTGGAAGGTGTTCGCCACACTCCCAAACACTAGGCTCCTGACACCAGGCCTCAGCTCTCCATAACTCTGTGGCCATCAGTCATGTAGGGCAATACCCCAAGCCCTGGTATTCTGTCTGGACTCCACCCCCACAGTTACCTGGCAACAGCAGGTAGGCCTGGCCCACTATAAAAGGGGCAGCTTGCCCCCTCCTTCCTCTCTTACTCTTGCCTCTCTCTTGCCCTCTTGCTCCCCCTCTCTTCGCACTTCCTTCCTCTCTCTCTCTCTCTCTACATGGCCATGGCCAGCCTCTACTTCTCTACTCTCTCCCTGTCTCTGCCTTTCTCCGCCTCTACTAACCTCTCAGCTCCCCTTCCCAGACATTCCTCCTTGCAAAAGGTATCTAACCTCAGGCTCACCCTGAGAAAGTGGGGTAAGGTTTCACACATCACAACTCTCCTCCATGACAATAAACACCTTAAAATCATCGACTGCCTCTTTTCATCAGGACCCACTGTGGGGAACAGGTCTTTCTCTAAATTGCCTCTCATCTAATCTCCCTCAGGAGGCCTCTCTGCGTTCTTAGACATAGTTGCCACCAAGCCAAGCCTGCCGAACAAGCCAAGGAAGCTCTTGTCCCTCAGGCAGGACACAACCAGTTTCCCTTTTCCCTTCAGCCCTGGGTTAGAACCTGCCCGTGAGCCCACAACCTTTTCTCAGCTCTTCCGAGACATCTGCAGTATCCAAGAGTCTGAGAACCACAAGCGGTACTCCGGCAGTTCCCCAGGGACCCCAGACTGTGCCTCGCCACCCCCAGAGCAGGGTCCTGCAGCTTCTCACAGCCCGACACCTGCCGGGTGGCGGCATGGGTATCCTGAGCCCTGGACCGGATGCAGGACACCATTTTAACCCACAATATATGACCTCCCATTGGACTGTCCAGATGTTCCCAGTGCAGTTCTGAATTAGTGAGAACCTGTTGAGTGTCCAGGAACATCTGTTGAAGCATACTAACTGGTTTGTACATTTGGGTGCAATGAAGTGGTCTGGGGACTCATGGTTAGAATGGGAAAGTGATAGCCGCAGAGTTAGCTCAGTGGTAAGAGAACTTGCTGCTCTTTGAGAGCATCCACATCAGGTGGCCCACAACCAACTGGAACTCCAGCTCCAACGATCCAGTGCCCTCTTCTGGCTTTTGAGGGCACATGCATTCATATGCACATACCCACACGAAACTACAGACACATACATATAATTAAAAACTAAAGTAGAATTTAAAAAGCAAAAGGAGGTTGAGGAAATAGTAGGGATGAAAAGATTTAAATGGAATTAGTGGAGAAGGTAGAAGTGGGAGGGAAAATCAACCAAACCAAAAATGTATTGGGGAAAAAGACATGGAAGTCTACTACTTTATGAACGAACTAAAATATGTAATTTTCTTTAAAGAGTTTGAACAGGGTGCTGGAAAGATTGCTCGACAGTTAAAAGCACTTGCTGCTCTTCCAGAGGGCCCCCGAGTCAGCTCCCAGCACCCACATGGCTGCTCACAGCCATCTTTAACTGTATTTCCAAAGGATCCACTGCATGCATGTAGTGCACAGACATGCACGCAGACAAAACATCCATACACATGAAATAAAAAAATAAATCATTAAAGAGAGAGAAGAGAATATCATAGTGGCTCCCATCTTCAATACCGTCACTCAGGAGACAGAGGCAGGCATATCTCTGTGAGTTTGAGATCAGCTTGGTCTACACAGAGAGTTCCAGAACAGCCAGAGCTACATAAAAACACCCTGTCTCAGAGAGAGAGAGAGAGAGAGAGAGAGAGAGAGAGAGAGAGAGAGAATGAGAGAAGGGGAGGGTTATGGGGGAGAGATTGAGATTGAATAGAAAGAGAGAGTTAGAACAAATTTTCAGTATGGTCAGATAATTCTGCTCTCAACAAAGATTGACCTTGAACTTGAGATCATTCTGCCCTCAGTTTCCCAAGTACTAGGATAATAAGTGTTTGCTACTTTTAGTTGGAAAATTGGGGGGGGGGGACTTAAACATGGAAGATATTATATTAGAGCTAAGTTATGTTAATTTCAGATAGCTCCATAAGGTTACTGGGAAAAAAAAGAGAGAACTTTACCCTGGATTTTTATTTTATGAGTTACATCTAGGGACTGGAGAGACAGCTCCATAAATAAAAGTCTTACCAGCATAAATCTAACGACCCACATTAAGCCTCCAAGAAAACTTTAGAAGCCAGATGCCGAGGCAAGCATCTGTAATCCCTGCCCTTCCACAGCAAGATGGGAGGCAGGGCTAAGAGTCACCCAGAAGCTCATGGGCCAGCTGGCACAGCGGCAGGAAAAGAGGTTCTTCCTGACCGAGTGAGAACTGATCTCCACAAATAAACAAGTGCAAGGTAAATGTCTCCTGAGAGATGTAAAGGAAAAACTGGGATGCTCACTACCTCACTCTCCATTGATAGAGAAATCCCCACAAGCCTTGCTTTCCAAGCACCACCTTTTCCATCCAAACTCATGAAGAAGAAGCAAGCTGCCTTCCGAGGCTTCACTAATCTTCATGACAAAGGTCACTCACAGGTCACCCTAAAAAGCATCTAAATTTAGAGATTTGCCACAGGAGCAAAACGTCCAGGCACTAGTAATAGAACAAGACAGGCTTTCTGAACTATGCCAGGCATGTGTTTGCAATGCTGTCAGTCACCACAGAGCCAGGCTCTGTGCCTGTGTGCTGGTGACCTGGGAGACCTCAGCCTTTTCTAGGCCAGTGACAGAGTCATCTAGAACTGCAAGCAAATAGACATGGCTTTTAACATACATTTAAAAGAAACATTCAGGGGCTTGGGATGTAAGCCCAGGGGCAGAATACCTGTCTAGCATTTATGTTACCCCAAATTTGATCCTCCAGCACTCAGCACTATGAGTAATGAATAAGTAAAACTTTTTATTTTAGTACTTCATACATGCATATAATAAGTCTTTTATGTCAAATTGTTACTAGAAGAAACATAGGTCTCTTCAACCTCTGACCCTTTGACCTATGTTCTACAGCTCAGAGTCAACCATGTTTTAAACAATCATGTCACCTTTGTGTGAAGATATAGGGGCAGAGACACACTTTCATACACCTTTAGAGGACAGCACTCTCATTGGGTGTTCAGAGGGCTAGTTTGGGTTTGTTTGTTTGTTTTGTTTTTTATTAAGTTGGCTTTAGTATAACAATATCTACAAATCAGTCATTTATTGTTTCATTGTAGTTTCCCAAAACATTTTAATTTATAGTTTTCAGAAGGGTTATTGTAAAGCCTATTTCCATGATACTAGCATATCAAATTACCATTCTTCCAGCCATTTATGATCTTTCTCAATATTTCTAAATACAGTGTAGTTTTAAGATAAATTATATCTCCCCATCAGAAAGAGTAAACCGTCTTCTCTATGATATCCTTTGTGCGAGAAAGAATGTATAACATACGATAACAAGTCTACAGAGGATCTGCTGAGGCCTGGGTACATGAAGGTGGGGACATGTCTACAAAACCAGCACGTGGGAGACTGAGGGAGAATGATTGCTATGAGTTTTAAGATCAGCCTGACAAAACAAGAAACAATAAAATAAATGAAGAATATTTTAAAAGCCAGTCAAGGTGGCTCATGTCTATAATTCCAGCACTTGAGAAGATGAGACAGGAGAACTGCTACAAGTTCAATGCCAGCCCGGGATTTATAGTGAATTCAAGGTCAGCCTGATATAGGGAACAACCCCAAATCAATGTCAAAACCAAACAAATAAAATAGGATCCAGAGAGGCAATTTCATAAAACCTTTGTCCTCTAGCCATATGTACTGGCTGGTTTTGTGTGTCAACTTGACACAGCTGGAGTTATCACAGAGAAAGGAGCTTCAGTTGAGGAAATGCCTCCATGAGATCCAGCTGTAAGGCATTTTCTCAATTAGTGATCAAGGGGGGGAGGTCCCCTTATGGGTGGTGCCATCTCTGGGCTGGTAATCTTGGTTCTATAAGAGAGCAGGCTGAGCAAGCCAGGGGAAGCAAGCCAGTAAAGAACATCCCTCCATGGCCTCTGCATCAGCTCCTGCTTCCTGACCTGTTTGAGTTCCAGTCCTGACTTCCTTTGATGATGAACAGCAATGTGGAAGAGTAAGCTGAATAAACCCTTTCCTCCCCAAGTGCTTCTGGTCATGATGTTTGTGCAGGAATAGAAACCCTGACTAAGACACCATGCAATACTTAAATTTACCTTGATTTGCACCCATAGTTAACATATGCTTATTTATGTGATTTCTTTTAGCTTTAATTTCTGAGGTTTTTTTTTTTTCCTTAAAACTTGCTTTTCCAAGTCAATATAAGAGATAGTATATCTCTTTTTACTCTTCCTTTATTTTCTTCACTACAACTCATGTTCTTAAAGTACAGGACAAAGCACAGAAGGCAGAAACTATATAAGAGGAGCTGAAAAGATGACTTAGTAATTAATATCATATAGTGTCCTTGCAGAGGACCAGGGTTGGTTCAAGCACTCGCTTTGGAACCAGGGGATCCAGTGCCTTCTCCTTGGCCTCCATGGGCACCGGCACTAACGTAGTACACATCCAAAATCTAGGGCACATAAACATATACATAGAAATTGGTGAGAGAAAAAATGGTGATTATTCTTGGTTGTTGTTAAATACTCACTATATCCCACATACTACATATTTGCTTTTTTCCTATTTTATCCTCATAATTACACAAAGTAGGTAGTTTTATCTTAATTTATTTTTATATTTTAAATGTTTTTATATTTTTGTACTTTAAATAGCTTTTTGGTTTGGTTAGGTTTGTGCTATGTAACGTAGGCTGGCCTCAAACTACTGATATTCCTACCTCAAGGTCCTCAGAACTGAGATTACAAGTGGGAACTGCCACTCCCAGAATTATCCTCATTTTGAAGATGAGAAAACAGGCTGAGAAAGGTTAGCGTACTCAAGCATGAGGCTACTAGGATGCAAAGCTAGCATTCGGACCAATCCTCTGACTATAAAGCACCACTGCAAACAGAGTTGGAGGACACAACCGTCAAAGGGCTAAGCTTATGTAATGAAGTAGCAAAAGCAACCCAGCATAGGGTGACCTCTGGGCTATCCGCTGTGGAAACTTTCTGAGATCTCTAATAGAGCTTCAGGGAGGTTGTGTTACTTAGAGTGGGTGCCTACACAGAACCTCTGGGGAGCACAGCATCCGCTGAGATGACAAAATGAGAACTCTGGGTCTGGCGGTTGTTGCCCAAGCTTTATGTCTGAAGAAAGTCGGTGAGATTTTTCAAGAACAAAAATGGAGGTTACTCTTGGGTATGTTTAGCCCCTCTCCTTCATGGACTCTGCAGGATTCATGGAATGTCTGTCTACTAAGCAATCCAAGGACCACAAGTGGGCAAGATAAATTCTTAGGACCTGTTGGCATCTTCAAGAAGAAGAGTGCCAGGAATAACAGATCAAGCTGAGGTTCATACATGCCTCTACAGGTCACTAGAGCAAGAAACTGGGGCCAGGAACATGAACTCTATACAGACTCTATGGTAGTTTGAATGAGAATGGCTCCTATAGATGCATACATTTGAATGTCTGGTTCCCAGTTAGTGGAACTCTTTGGAAAGGATTAGGAGGTGTGGCCTTGTTGGAGGAAATAAGGGCTTGGGGTTTCAAAAGCCATGCCAGGGCCAGCCAGGCAGTTACTCAGTCTCCACACACACCCTCTCTCTGCCCGCAACTTGAAAATCAGATATGAACTAATCTTAGCTACTTTTCCAGCACCATGCCTTTCTTGCCATGCCACCATGTTCCCTGCCATGGTGATCATGAATCAACCCTCTAAAACTGTAAGCAAGTTCTCAGCTAAAGTGTGGCAGCTCACAACTGTCTATAACTGTAGTCCCATGGGACCTGATGCCCTCTTCTCAGATGTATGTATGTGCAGACATACACGTGGACAAAATACATACATATATATGTGTGTGTGTATCACAAACAAATAAACCTTTTTAAAAAATAATGATGAAAAAAAGCATATAGAGATAGTATCATCAAAATGGGAAGTCACAAATCCAGAAGAAACCAACTGGGGAAGTCGAGGCAGTCAGCTGGAGTTCCAACCTGAGCTTTGTCTCCACTGAATGAGCTTGCTATGGCTGAACTTCCAACTTCCTTTTCCCACTGTAACCTCTCTTGGAGGTGGCTCACTTTCTAGCTGTTTTCAAGGAAACCGTGACTTTTATGGTTTATTTTTGGGCTGTTTCACTGTTCTCTTCCCTCCCTCGGAACATCATCTCAGACAAGGGACCCTGGAAGACACTTTAGACAACCATGCCTGGGTCTGAGTTGGGAGGGAAGGAACACCACTTCCAATGCCAGCTTCTTAGTAAGCTCAAACAGCACAAAACAATTAACCAGGGTTCCATCGTAGCAGTGCACAGGCTGGGCATAGACTCATAATCCTAGTACTCAAAGTGCAGGAGGAGCTGAGAGTTCCACATCTTCATGTGAAGGCTGCTAGCAGAATACTGACTTCCAGGAAGCTAAGATGAGGGTCTTAAGCCCACACCCACAGTGACACACCTACCCCAACAAGGCCACGCCTCCTAAGGACAAGCATATACAAACCATCACACCATACCTCCCTTCCCATAGAAAGGGTGACCTCATGACCTTATATGATCCAAGTCACATAAGCCCTATTCTTCTGTCTTGTTCGTAGAGCATAGACCACATATCAACTAAGCCAGCTTCCTTACAATGTAATATGCTCCTTCGCTCAGAAATCTTTAAGAATAGACGGGGGCTGGAGAGATGGCTCAGCGGTTAAGAGCACTGACTGCTCTTCTGAAGGACCTGAGTTCAAATCCCAGCAACCACATGGTGGCTCACAACCATCCGTAACAAGATCTGGCACCCTCTTCTGGAGTGTCTGAAGACAGCTACAGTGTATTTAAAGCATACAATAAATAAGTAAATCTTTAAAAACAAAAACAAACAAAAAAAGAATATTTGTTAAAAAAAAAAAAAGAATAGACACCTTGCTTTTTACTTTGAGTGAAACTAAGTTTCTCACTTTGGGCCCTACTGTACTGCTTGCTGAAGCATTAATAAAATGCTTGCCTGAAAAACGAATAAGTTCAAACATATCTCTCTCTCTCTCTCTCTCCCTCTCTCTCTCTCTCTCAAATCTCCCTCCAAAAAATAAAAAATAAAATAAAATAAAATAAAATAAAAATTCTATCACTAATGAATTAGAGGTCAGCCTCAGAAACATTAAGACGCTGTTTTGCAACCTAAATAAAGGATCTGGAGCAATGACCCCATTGTTAAAAACACTGACTGCTTTATGAGAGAGGATGAAGCCTAGAATTCCAGCATCCCTACATGGTAGCTCACACTCTCTGAAACCAACTCCAGTGCTGGGGAATCTGGTGCCTTCTTCTGGCCTCCATGGGCATTGCATGCAGGCACATGGTACACAGACGCAGACAAAACATATTTAAATTTTAAATTTTTAAATAAATAGAGCTGAAGAAATGACTTAATGGCTAAGAGCACTTATTGCTCTATCTGGATTTCAGCTCCCAGCACCTGCAGCTCCAGGGGGACCCAATGACTCTGATCTTTACCAGCACTCAGATAGCCAATACAGACACACACAAAGAATTAATAATAATAATAATAATAATAATAATAATAATAATAGACAATTTAAAAAGAATTCTAGATAGTTTTCCTTCAAGTTATGTATCTTGTTTAAATCAATTTGTGGAGAAGAGAGGGGAAGAGAAGGAAGGAGGAGGAAAAGAGGGGAGGAGGGGAAAAGGACGAGGGAAGGAAGGAGAGAATATGAAAATAAATCTTCTTGCTTTGACAAGAGAAAACCAAAGAAAGGACTCTCTAAGCTGATAGCACCAACTGGTCAAGCCAGAGTGGCAAGCAGTTTTACTGCAGGCCTAGCCATAAATCTTAGAAAAGTCAAAGAAAGGTCCCCCCCACTCCACCCCCCACCCCCGCGCCCCAGGAAGTACTCAGTAGGCTTTTTTTAAGTTAATAGAACATGAAAAGGAGACCTAAAAGCTTATCAAATGGCCTGCCTGTCAACTCTGCTCCTCTCTCTCTACCTTGTGGCAACACATCTAATTTTAACGGAGGCAAGGCTGTCTTAATGAAGTGCAGAAGGAAGAAGTACGTAACTTTTGTCAGAAGCCAGAACTATCCAAACATTTTCAAGAGCAGAGGACGGCCATCCTTGAAAAGGAATCTCCTAGAAACAAAACATCTTGAAGAAGATTCCATGTGCCTCGGAAAATAAAGGTTTGTTACAATTTTTGTTCAACTCCTGCATCTGATTAAGACAAAAATTAAATTAAATTTAAAAAGTAACTGAGGCTCTGATAGCGACCTTGACAGATTTACAAAGAAAGCGTCCTCTGCAATTATGACCAGGCTTCTAGTACACTCCACCTCTCAGGCCCTCTGATTTCCCAAGTGTGTTAGAACATGGTAATTAAAACAAGCCTTATTCCAAGCTCTAAGGTTGGCTAAGTCCTGGTCTTGTGCTTTGGCTTTGGGATGTAAAGGGCTCTTTGAAAACAATCAACATACCACTTCTGTCTTGATCAAGATGCATTCCTTTAATCTTATTCTACCTTAAATAAATGTTTGGAATTAGCAGCCCGGGGTTGGGTTTCCGCCCTCTAGCGGAACCCAGATGGCCTGAGAGCCCACCGGCAGTAAAAACTACGTCTCCCAGAATGCTCCGGGAAGGCGGATGCCTCCCCCCCATTGGCCAAGGGTGGGTGACGCTAAGTGTTTTGGCTCGACGGTCACATGTTTCCTTTGTTGTGAGCAGTGGCAGAGACTGGCGGTGGCTCGAGGAGACGCCGGCGCAGCAGGGACGGGGGTCGCCGCTCGTGCCGCTTCCAGCCTGCGCCGAGAGGTACCAGGGTGGCCGCTCCAAGCGGCATGCGACCGCGGCGCTGATCCCCGGCACCGGCGGGAGGGAGGCGAGGTCCCTGGCTGCCAGAAGCCCGATGCGGCCTCGGGCGTGGGGACAGGGCAGGGACGAGCCCCGCGGCAGCAATACACTTAGGGTGGAAGCGGCCGGAGTGTTTCGGCCTCGGACCTGGAGTTTCCGTGGGGTGACCGTGAGTGCTGTCGCCTAGCACGGATAAGGATCGGGGTGCTGGGGCCATAGCAGCCAGCAGCACAGTTGCGAAACATGCGGGGCGTGGTCACCTGACCGTTACCCGCCCCCGCGAAGCCTTTGTTTACCGGGAGCGCGGCCTCGGGCCGTCCCGGGGGAGCCCCCACCCGGCTGCCCGCTTCCTTCTCAGGGCCCTCTGCTTCTTAATTTAGTTCCCAATGTTCCCGCCCCCAAGCCCTGGGCACCCGAGGCGAAGATCGTTCGGGCGGCCGGGATTGGGCGCTGCAGGCGGGCCGGGCCGGCGAGTTCCGAATTTTTATTGGCAGGGGGTGGTAGGTGGGTGGCCCGTGCCAGGCAGTCCCGCCCTCGCCTGAAGGTGACCTGGAGGACGCGGGCGCCGAGGGAGGGGAGCAGCGGGGCGGTGGGTAGGAAGGGGGCGTGCCCTGCAGAGGCCAGGGGGTGGGGGCTAACCCGTAGCTCCTGGCGTAGGACAGCGCGCAGCTCTGCGAAGTTGCCCTTGCCTGCTCTGTCCAGCCTTAGGTAGTAAAGGATGACCCACAAGGCCACATTTGAGAAGCTTCAATATCAGCTCTAGCGGATTTTAATCATGTCAATTTTTTTTTCTGTTAGTGTTCTCAGCTGACACCTGGCACAACCACCAGATGGTTGATGGTTGATAATGGTTTGGTGTTTTGTTTTTCTTTATTAGGATTTAATATGTATCCCTTGCCACTAAAAATATAAACGGTGGCTTTTACCTTTAAAAAAAAAGATATTTTGAGGTTATTCACCTAAAAGTTTTTTGGTTTTGGATTTTTGAATGAGCTTTCTTAGTTTTCCCTTTTTGGGGCACACAATTTCGTGTATTAATCTCCCAGGTAATTGAGAAGTTTCTGATAAGTGAGTTGAAGGTGTGTTTGGAAAACTGTACATTAAGATAACCGAAAGCCCAGTCATTTCCAGACGGAGGATATTAAAGGTGGTTTTCCAAATCTCTTAAACTTATGGTGCAGCTAGGTTTTGTCATTTTATCTCAGAAAAGTTGAGTTTCTTCAGTAAAGCAGGTATAATATACTTAATAAAGCAGCCTTAATATACTTTTTAAAGATTTATTCTGTGTGGGTGTTTGACCAGCATGTACCCACCCACCTGTGTTCGGTGCCAACGAAGGCCAGAAGAGGGCGTCAGATCTCCTGGAACTGGAGTTCTAGATGGTTCAAGTTGTCAGCTGCCTTGTGAGTGCTGGAAACCAAACCTGGGTCCTCTGCAAGAGCACTGCTAAACCATCCTTCCAGCCCCTCTTAATATTAAAAATCCAAGTACTGATGCCTGTTAGAATAAGAAGTTGTCTGATCAGGACACATAGTCACTCGTATACTAAGGTTATTCAGATCTTAACATATACAAATGCAACCCAGTATACTTTAATAAGAACTACCTACCATTTGATAAGTTGAGTTTCTTTAAACAAAGCTTGTGACTTAGTCTTTAAACAGGAAGAAGAAAACAATATTCTGAGAGCTATCAGTTATATCTTAAACTTTCCTGGCTTTCGTCCAGATTGCCAAAACCTTAATGCTTTTCCGGTGTGCTTTTTAACTTCCTTGTTTTCCTGCCATTTCATTAAGAGTCAGAGGTCAAGACTTTGGAAAATAAATACTTAGCAAATATGTTGCAGCATTTATTCTTGTATGCACTTTATTTACTCTTACCTGGAAAATTTAGGACAGCTCTTTTATCAAATATGTAAGTGTGGACTCTGTAATGAAAAATGTCAATAAAATGTCCTCACAAGCATTTATGCAAAAAAAAAAAGATTTCATTTCTGTTGTGACTACAACAATGATACAAGACAGCTGGATGTTTTTAACATTTCTGTTCTTCATGCTATAAATACTCCCATAAGCTCAAGGTGAATCCCCTGTGGGCAGCTCCAGTTATTTGGGAGACTGAAGTAAGAGCAATACTCAGTAGACCTAGGAGTTGAAGACCATCCTGGGCAACATAGACTTGGGAGTCCAACAACAGAATAGCTAATTATCTTCAAGAGTTTTCATTCTTCCAGCACACCCTCTCCCACACGCACACTCTCCTTTGATACTGAGGACTGAACCAAGGGCCTTCTCACACATGCTAGCCACTGAGTTCTCCTTAGTTGACTGATCTTAGATGATCCAAAACATTCTAAACCAAATGGAAAATAAGGAGAATGAAAACCTTCTTAAGGGTGGAGTTCATGCCTGTAACTGCAGGACGGGGATGGGGGACTATAGTTTGCATCAAGCCTGAAATATACAGACTGAAATATACCTGGTCTCAAACCAAAGTGATTAGGTTTTGTTGGTGCTTCTAAAACTATTTCTGAATAATTGGTGTAATACTATGTTAAAAATCATTGACTTCCGAGTGTTTTTGTATATTAAAAGGCTATTTAGAATCCCAGGTCACAGAGCATTTTATTGGCACCATAGCTAGTTTGGTTGTAATAAGCCAAAACTAATTTTGTTAGCAGAAAAAGTAACTGTCAAAATTCTGTTTCGGGCTGGTGAGATGGCTCAGTGGGTAAGAGCATCCGACTGTTCTTCCGAAGGTCTGGAGTTCAAATCCCAGCAACCACATGGTGGCTCACAACCATCCATAACGAGATCTGACTCCCTCTTCTGAGTGTCTGAAGACAGCTACAGTGTACTTACATGTAATAAATAAATCTTTTAAAAAAAATTCCGTTTCTCCCTCTCATTCACAGCAGGGACTTGTTTTGTAGTCCTGGCTGACCTGGAACTTGCTATGTAAATTAAAATAGTCTCTAATTCACAATGATCCTCCTGACTCAGCTTATGGAGTGCTGGGGTTACAAATGTTCACTCTCTTGTTTTGCTAGGCTTTTCATTTTTAAATAAAAATGCAGTGAGTGTATTGGGGGTGGGGGGAGCTACAAAATGACATTGTTTCCATGTCAGGTCTAGTGAAGAGCATAAGTCAAGCAAAGCCTTTTCAGTCAGTAAAAATGCCAACCCTACAGTGTCTAAAATTGAATTTGGATCTAGCATTTGCTACCCTAGTGTCAGACAGTAGTAGGACTCTCATTGGCTTTGGGCCTTACTAACTACTGATAAAGAATACTTACTTAGGTAGGACTAACCATCACCTGACTTACCAAGACCCAATATTCTTCATCAAGTGTACAGATAAATTATTCTGCCTAATGAAAGTAAAGAAATGTACAAGATAGTATTCATGTCCTAATCTTAGCTTACTCTGATTGTGGTATTTTGGGTTTTTTGTTTTAAGTTGGTTACTCATATTTGTTTTTAATATCGACTTTTGAATCTGCGTAAACTTGAGAATGTACAAGTTCTCTTAATGGATGATTGGATCAGAACAGCAGTTAAATATAATTGCTATTCTATGTACTACTCTAAATCCTGGTATGTACTTTTAAGCATTCTTCTCTATCTCCTACACACAAACACACACACACACACATCCAGATACGCACAATAGCTCACAAAAATTGTGCTGAATTAGTTGTGTGGACATTGTAAGGTTCAGTAAAGCAGAAGAATTATGTATTAAAGTTACTTGATAAGCTTGGAGGTTCTATATAAAAAGGTATATAATAAAAGCTTAAATTAAAACTAGGTGAGGTTTTTTTTTTCTTTTAACTCTTGAGACTTTTCTCAAATTGATTCCATAGTTACATGTAGTACAGAGTGAATAAACTGTTTACTCTTGACATATTTGGCTTTGATATCAACTTTGAATCTGCCTAAACTTAAGACATCAACTCTTAGAGTAACTTAATTCTATCGAATTTGAATGCAATGTAAGTTTGTAAGCATCCTTCAAATATTCAAAGTGGAATTATCACAGGATATACTTTTCTTCATCTCACCATCAAATTTAGCTTACTGCTTTCATAAATAGTAAAAGAAATTTGAATATCATTGAATATAAAATTAATTTCCTTTAAGAGAGTGTTACTTTTAATGATCTGTATGAAACTGAACTTTAAATTAAAAAGTTGTAATTTACTAAGAACTGTTTTCAGCATATTACTAATGTACTTGAGCTGATAGCATCTGTCTTATATGTCACTGTTCTCTATTTTAGGTGTGAAAATTTAAATAACACAAGTATTTTGCCTGGGGCTTTGGTCAAACAAATGCTGAGAAGGTATATTTATATTTACTGGCTATTGAAACATCGTTACTAGTTTAAACCATTTCATTTCTTTAAGCCAGGATCATTTGGTGCTAGTAAGAATAATAGTGAATAACAGTGACCAATTCTATCAACACAGAATCGGACTGAGTGTGGTGAGGCACACTTGTAATCCCAACACTCAGGAAATGTGGTTAATTTTTAACTATTGCTAGTTTACTTGTAAAAAAAATAGATAAGTAAAACTGTATTTGTTAAAAATGGGAAAACAATGGCTGATTAATTTTACATGGAAGACTAAAAGTTATACTTTGAAAGCATATCATACTGTAAGATGACTGCAAATCACCTACCCTGTGATAAGTAGTAAGAATTTGTATTTGTTTCTGTTGTGGAATGCTGGTTAATGAAGTGTTCTTAGAAAAGAGATAGCAAGGGGTTCTTGTTCTGTTTTGGTTTTTTTGTTATTTTGGTTTTGGTTTTAGTTTTGATTTTGAGACAAAGTTTTCATGTAGGCATGGTTGTCCTGGAACTAGCTCTGTAGACCAGGCTGGCCTCAAACTCAGAGGTCCAACAGCCTCTGCCTCCCAAGTGCTAAGATTAAAGATGATTGCCATCATTGCCCAGCAAGAAAGCAAGTTTTAATTAATCTCTTTATGTCCCATAATTTACCTAATACTCCATACATTGCCCTGGCTACAGAAAGCAGGCCCATGTTTTCCTATAGGTGTCAAGGAAATGCAAATATGTGCAAAGCCAAGGTCTAGTAGATGAAGTGTTAAAGGGTTGTTTCTTCTTAAGGTGGTAATTTTGTTGTCTTTGTTGGCTAGTTGGTTGGTTTGATTTGTTTTGAGTTTTTAGACAGTGTATCTCTCTAAGTCAGGCTGGCCTTAGACCTGCAGCTGTCTTCCTGTGTCTGCCTCATCATGGCTAAGATTGTAGGCATATATTGCCATTCCCAGCTTAAAGAGGTTTTTATTGTCAACACCAGTCGTTATATCACTAATCAAAGTCCTAATTGCTTATTGAATTTTCTGAGCCTGAAATACAGAGATGATGATGATGATGATAAACTAGATAAGCTGATACAAAGAATACATCCTTGATTTTTCTGGATGCTTGATTTGGGAACTGACTTTTAACTAATTTAACCATAATTTGAATCTAGTCTAGTAAAGATTCAAATACGAATTCCTTTCCATGTCATAACTATTTCTGTGTGTATGCTTGTTTTGAGAGAGGGTCTCATGTATCCCAAGCTAGCCTAGAACTCACTCTTAACTGAGGATGACCTTGAACATGTGATGTTCCTGCCTGCCAAGGACCAGTCTCAGCTTCCAATACAACTTGGTTTGGGAACTACAAAAGAACAACTTGAAGTCAATTGTGGGTACAACCTGACAGCTCTGTGTTCTACTTGAACTGGTGACAGCTCACCTCTTGCATACCAAAGCCCAGTCTTTTTCATTTACATATCAATTCAATCATTTACCCAGGGTCCTGTTTTATTATCCCACGAATCAGCACTTTACGACCATAGCCCCTTGATTCATAGAAAAAAACAAATACATTTTTTTAACATAGCAAGTGTATTTAGGGGTCTGCCTGCCTTTGTAAGCACAGACAATAAGCTAGCTGAGTAGGATCCAGCTCTGAGATTACAATTCCTACAACCCCTGGACCTAGATTTACCCTGTCCAAGGCTGATCTTGAACTCAGGATCTACCTGCCTTTGTAAACACAGACAATAAGCTACCTGGGTGGGATCTAGCTCTGAGATAACTATTCTCACCTCATCTGGACCCAAATTCCATCTTTCCCAGGCTGACCTTGAACTCAGAAATCTGCCTTTGTATTTTTCTGATAATCTGGCTCATTAGTGCAACTGCCTTTGTTCTCTCTGGTCCATGAAGCCGCCTCATACAGTTCATAATGAATCCTTATATTTTGCATAGTGAGAAATTATACATTCTTGAACTCATGTTTTCAGAGTTCTTTCCCACAGCCTTATGGGCTATCCTGAAGTTTACAGCATTTACCATTTTGTTGAGGAACACATTCTCACCTCCCAGACTCATGCTGTTTCTAATTATCATGGAGTCATTAACTTTAACAAGGAGAGTGCTCCCCAAAGGAGGAACATGAAAATATGTACATTATTATACAAACAAGCCCTACACCCACACCCACAGCAACTGTCAGCACAACTGGGGGCCCACCCCTTGCTATCTCTGCTCCAGGGGCAGAAAACCATACCATGCTGTCCCTTCCATGGCCATGCAGGACTCAGTACCTGCCTCTACCACTGGAGTGCTATGCTTGCAGGCATGCACCACCCTGCTTGGTTGATCCTGAACCTCCTTGTGCTCATTCTCAGAGGACATCAAAGAATATTATGTTCTTTAGTTATGTTAGGAATCTTAAGTGCTAAGAATTTAAGTTAGAGAGGAATCTATTTGGCATCTTGTCTGTGCTACTGCATATTATCATGCATTATCATTTTGTAATTTTTGCTCTGTTCAACTCTTCTAAAGACTGGATATAAAGCCAGATAAGTCTGTACAAAAAAAAAAAAACAAAAACAAAAACAAAACATTACAGTATTAATTCACCTAAGGATAGAAAATAGGAAGAGGTGTTTATTACTTGTATTTTTGTGCTGGTTTGTTTTTTGGGGGTGGGTTTTGTTGTTGTTTGTTTTTCAACTTGATACAAGCGAGAGTTATTTGAGGAAGAGGAACTTTAATTGAGAAAATATCCCCATTGGGTTGCTTGTAGTTGTCTGTAGGACATTTTTTTGATGATTGACATAGGTGGGCCCAGACAACCTTGGGGCAGCACCATCGCTGGACAAGTGGTCCTGAGCTACATAAGAAAGCAGCTGGCGTGATGTGCATACAAGCCAGGAAACAGTTCTTCATGCCCTCTGCTTCAGTTTCTGCCTCAAGTTCCTTCCCTGACTTTCCCAGTGATAGAGTGTAACCTGAGAGTATCAAGCGGAAAGAAACCTTTTCCTCCTCAACTTGCTTTTGGCCATGCTGTTTATCATAGCATAGTAACCCTAACTAGTACAATTTTTCTCCAAACTTCCATTATAAATAGGTAGTTCTGCATTACAATGTTAAATGTGCATGTTATTTAGGCCCAGCTCTTCACTGTCACGCTTATTTGTTTATCATGTTGAAAGGCACATGTATGCCACAGAATGCATCTGGATGTCAGAAAAGGAGTTGCAGGAGCCAGTTTTCTCCTAATTGCTTGGGTTCTGGGGATCTAACTCAGGTTGTCAGGCACGTGACAGCTCCAGTGTAACAGTGCCTATCTATGACTAAGAAATGTGTCCCAATCCCTCAGAGAGACTGCCCGTGAGTAACCAAAGGACTTAGTCACTCTTCTAAAGACAGTTCTTTTTTGGTTTTATTGTTTTTGGGGTTTTTGTTTGTTTGTTTTTTGTTTTGTTTTTTCGAGACAGGGTTTCTCTGTGTGGCCCTGGCTGTCCTGGAACTCACTCTGTAGACCAGGCTGGCCTCGAACTCAGAAATCCGCCTGCCTCTGCCTCCCAAGTGCTGGGATTAAAGGCGTGAGCCACCACTGCCTGGCCTTTTTTGTTCTTTTAAGAATAAGGTCTCACTTATGTAGCCTTGGCTGGCCTGCTGAAACTCTCTATGTAGACCAGGCTAGTCTTGAACTCACTATATAGCCAAGCATGACCTTGAACTCTTGAGTTTCTTGCCTCCACCTCCAAGTAATGAGATTACAAATGTTTACTATGAACCTAGTTTATGTAATACAAAACCCAAGGCTTCATGCATACTAGGCAAACACTTTACCAACTGAGCTATGTCCCCACTTTTTAATAGCTGTAATAAACTACTCTATCTTAAAGATATCCTGAGGTTTAGTTGCGGGCCTTTAGCTTGTTTTAAGTATTTTCTGCTAATACAACACTGAAAATCTATATAAATAAATTGTTCAAAAAATTATTGATTATTTCTTTGAGAAAATGGTAGAAAATAAGGCTGGTCATACAGTTTACATATTTAAAAATACAGTGATAGATAAATTCTAACGCTGTTATATTAAGGTAATAATTGTTTATATTAAGATTCTAGCTGTAAGCCATGCCTGTGGGGTGTGCCTATAAATCATAGCTTCCAGGAGGCTGAGGCAGGAGGAGTTCCAGACCATCCTGGGCTATGTATAGGGAAGACCTTGTTTCAAATAAACCAAAACAATAGTTGAAGATTGTTAGTCCAGTTCTGTATGCTTTTTTTCTCTTTGCTATGTAGAACAGAGTAGAAACTGAGCATCTAAAAGAGAATGTATAACCCTTTGAGCTCAGGACCACGCAAAAGTTGAAGGTCATGCTTAGCTATGTAATAAATTCATGCTTAGCTATGTCTTATCTACATAGAGAGCTCCAGCAGGCCAGGCAAGAATACATATGGATACACTAGGATATTGCAAAGTAACTCTCATGTTCTAATCATGCAAATGCAAACTTTTATCGGTTTTTATTAAAATGAGCCAGCTAGTGTATATTGTAGAATATGCTAATCATGTGACTTGTATTTACAAAACAAATGAAATTGTCTAAATATTTTTATTTTGTTTTTTTAGTTACATAAAGAAGATCCCTAGGAGCCATTTCTCAGCAATTATATAGTCAACTGATGTAACAATGGTACTAATATTGGGACGCAGATTAAACAGAGAGGATCTTGGGGTGCGTGATTCCCCAGCAACTAAGCGTAAAGTTTTTGAAATGGACCCCAAATCTCTGACAGGTCATGAGTATTTTGACTTCTCTTCAGGATCATCCCATGCTGAAAACATCCTCCAGATATTTAATGAGTTCCGAGACAGCCGCTTATTCACAGATGTCATTATCTGTGTGGAAGGAAAAGAATTCCCATGCCATCGAGCTGTCCTCTCAGCCTGCAGCAGCTACTTCAGAGCCATGTTCTGTAACGACCACAGGGAGAGCCGAGAAATGCTGGTTGAGATCAATGGCATTTTAGCTGAAGCTATGGAATGCTTTCTGCAGTATGTGTATACTGGGAAGGTGAAGATCACAACAGAGAATGTCCAGTACCTCTTCGAAACCTCCAGCCTCTTTCAGATTAGTGTTCTCCGTGATGCTTGTGCCAAGTTCTTAGAGGAACAGCTTGATCCTTGCAATTGCCTAGGAATCCAGCGCTTTGCCGACACCCACTCGCTCAAAACACTCTTCACAAAATGCAAGACCTTTGCATTACAGACTTTTGAGGATGTGTCCCAGCATGAAGAATTTCTCGAGCTTGACAAAGATGAACTTATTGATTATATCTGCAGTGATGAACTTGTTATTGGTAAAGAGGAGATGGTTTTTGAGGCCGTCATGCGCTGGGTCTACCGGGCGGTTGATCTGCGAAGACCACTGTTACATGAGCTCCTGACGCACGTCAGGCTTCCTCTCTTGCATCCCAACTACTTTGTTCAGACAGTTGAAGTGGACCAGTTGATCCAGAATTCCCCCGAGTGTTATCAGTTGCTGCACGAAGCAAGGCGGTACCACATACTTGGCAATGAAATGATGTCCCCAAGGACTAGGCCACGCAGGTGAGAAGGTGCTTTACAAGTACGGCTAGTAACAGTTGCTGTTTTAACTATATATTTTACACTCGTGAACTCAGTCTCAGTGTACTCATTTGAGTGTATAGCTTATATGAGACACACTGGTTTAGGGATGTAGCTTAGTTTGTAGAGGACCTACCTACATAAACTGGGTGTGGAAGCACACAATTGTAATCTTAGCACACAGAGACTGGTGGATGAGTTAAAGGTTATCTTCAGATACTATGTAAATCTTACTAAATGCCAGTCTCAACTTTCAACGACTTTTTTAGTGTTTTGTTTTTTGACATACTAGGCTACATATTATGTAGGCTAGGCTGGCCTTGAAAATCTATGTAACCTGACTTTGAACTCTTGATCCTCCTGCTTCTACCTCCCAAGTACTAGCACTACTGACATGGGACCATGCCCCGCTCAGGTCCTTTGCCTGAAATGGAAAATTACATCCATGTTGAAGAATAGTTAACCTTATGTTTGGAGAAAACTGTGATTGTTGGTATTTTATACGTTTTATATTTTATTTTATATTATATATATATATATATATATATATGCCTTAATAATGGAAGGCAAAGATTTATTTGGCAGGGTTGTATCTTTGTGGGTGCCCACTCCACAGCATGTGTGTGACAGTCTGATGACAACTTTGTGGAGTCAGTTTTCTCTTCCCACCTTTGCATGAGTTCTGGGGATACAGTGGTCCCCAAGCTTACATAGTAGCACTTTTACCCACTGAGCCATCTCATTAGTCCTAAGTTTACCTTTCCAAAAAGTTTTTCTTTGTTTTTTAGTTTATGTGCATGGGTGTTTGTTTACCTCTAAGTCTGTGTACCATATACATGCAGAACCCATAGAGACCTGAAAAGGGCATGGAATCCTTTCCAGCTAAAGTTAAAGACAGTTGTTAGACCCAGTGTGAGTGCTGGGAATTGAACCCAGGCCCTCTGGAAGAACAGCCAGTGTCCCTAACCTTTGAGCCATCTCATTAACCCCATTATTTATCTTTTGTATGTATGAATGTTTTGCCTGCATTAGGCTGCCTACAAATGAGGTTCCCAAGTAGCAGCATGGGTAACATTGAATGAACCAGACAAGTCTTTGCTGATATAATGACCATGTGTGGCAAATACTTCCTATTGGGGGTGAGGGGTTGAATACTCGGAAGAACTAAGAGTTTGTAAGTTCGTCATATTGAGGTTAGACCCAGCGGTTAGTTGTATCCGTGAATCCTGACTTCTAACATTTACATGTGTTCACTCTTGTAGAAGTAAGTACAGTATGGTGATGAAAGTCAAATGGCAACCATGAGAGGAGAAAGGGTTTCTGTCAGGGGCGGGCAGAGTAGTAGAGTGCAGAAAGTGGACGGGGCTACTGGGTGGAGAGGAGTAGAGGTTGGAGGATCCAACAAAGCAAAGCACAATGACAGCTACCGTGTGTGCTGCCTTACCTTGTTTGCCTGCATGTGTGTCTGTACACCATGTGGATGCAGTTCCCCCAGTAGCCTGAGGAGGGCATCAGATCCCCTTGGAACTAGAGAAATGGACAGTGTGAGTCACCACGTGGATGCTGAAACCAAATCACCCTGTGGGAATCTATCCTAGGTCTTTGGGTAGTGGTGGCGCACACCTTTAATCCCAGCACTTTGGAGGCAGAGGCAGATGGATTTCTGAGTTCGAGGCCAGCCTGGTCTACAAAGTGAGTTCCAGGACAGCCAGAGCTACACAGAGAAACCTGTCTTGAAAAAAATAAAACCAAAAAAAGCAAAAAACCAAAAACCTAGGTCTTCTGAAAGAGCAGCAAGTTCTCAGAGCTGATTTTTTAATTTATTTTTATGTTAATGAGTGTTTGCCTCCATCTATGTAAGTACACATGTAGATGCCTGTTCTAGTGCATCTTAACTAAGATATTCTCCCATGTGGCTGGACTGTACAATTCACCATTATTACATGTTTAAATGCTTTGAAGTCAGCCACTTTATACAAAGTATTCATTGAGCGTTTCCTGTTAATCCTGAGATAAAACCAACTCCACTATTTTGAGCCAAGTTTAAAGCAAGCTTTATTAAATATTAAATGCTGACCAAGGGATAGACTTTGGTCAGGACCATTCTCTGGAATTTCCCAGCTGAGACTGTCCCCAAGCCGTGTGTTGCAGGGATTTATAAGGATAAGCGTATAGGCCCTATGCTTTCCCACGAGGCTTTGTTATTTTCTATGAATTCCAGCTCCCTGCATTACAGGAAGCTCTGCACCTTCCCTCTACCTGACCCTTAGGCACTCCTTAGCGCTCCTTCTCAGATGATACCTCTGTTACCAGTTTTTAATTCCTTTTAGAAATATTCTCGGTGTAGGAATGTGTATGTAGCCGTGTCTCCTGCCTTTCTGTACAGATGGCACATGGCTTCCCTCACAGTTCCTTCCCTTGCCTTTACCACTTGGCAGTTCCTGGCTTTCCTTTTTTATTGCCAGTGCTGGAGGTTTAACCAAAGGCCTCGCTGTAAAACCGTGTTTAACTGTGTGCAGCTGGGTTCTGAGTGACCACGTGCAGATCTTTACTTTTTGTGTTATTAGAAAAGCTTCCTATGTTGTTCTCAAGAGTTTGTGTGTGTGTGTGTGTGTGTGTGTGTGTGTGTGTGTGTGTGTGTGTGGTGTCAACAGATAGGCCAGAAGAGGGCATTGGCTTCCTTGAGATGGAGTTGCAGGCACTTGAGTAGCCTGACAGAGGTACTAGGAACTGAGCTCTGCAAGACCAGTTCGTGCTCTGAAGCACGGAGCCATCTCCAGCCACCTCTACTTCCTTCTCTTAAGCAACATTTACATAGTACTCTATGTATGGATAGAACATAATTAGGTTTTGTTGTTTTATTTTATTTTATTGAGAAAGAATCTCATTGTGTATCTCTGACTGTCCTGGAGATTAGAGATGTAAACCAGGCTGACCTCAAACTCACAGAGATCTGCCTACCTCTCTGCCTCTAGTACTGGCATCAGTAGAGGTGAATACCACCATTCCTGGCTCACAAATTTTTTTTCCCCATTGTCTTTACTGTTAGTTATTTAATGGGCATTTTGATTGTTTCTGTCCTTTGGCTAATATGAACATGGCTACTCATGGGTTTGCATTTGTGTATTACTGTTCTGTCACTCAGAATGAATCTCTACTTTAGCCAGACAACTTTAGAACAACTTTCTGGCCACATGGGAGTAGAATAGCTAAGCAAAAAGATGTTAATTGAAAACCTCACCCTATATTAGTCTGGACAAACAACCAGAAGTGACCATTAAAAGCAAGATGTTGTGGGGGTCCCTACAAGCTCTACTGCCAGCAGAGAAACAACTTCAGGAGGCAAGAAGGACTTAGCTGTCCTGGCTCAAGGAGTTGTTACCTCAGTCAGTCAATTTTTGATATATTTAAGCTTAGTACAAGTTTGGAAAAAAGTTCCCATGTGACAGTGATCACAACAAAGCTTAAGGCATGATTATATCAAAACTCCTTTGCAAACTACATGTGACCTCTTCCATAAGGATGCATTCTATTCACTGAGAATCAGTGTTCATGACCAGGGACTAGGGAGGAAGGGTTTGTAATAAGCATAGAAGTAAACTCTTTTGCAAGTACATAGAACCTCTTTCATAGGAATGGGTTCTATTAAGAAACAGTGTCTGGGCATTTGGAGGATTCTGGTGAAGCTTGGCTCTGTAGGTAAAAGATCACCAGGTTATAACAACATCCACTCCAGCATTCTAGGAAGAAAGCAGGTACACACATCCCTTCCGCTTTAAGAGAAAAGCCTGCATATATAACATTTCTGGTTTCTCTAATGCTTATCTGTGAGCAGGAGGAACTCATGACTACTATGAGATGTGGTAGTTTTCTTTTGTTTGGTACTAGAGATAGACTCAGGGCTTATTCTGCAACTAAGTTATTTCCCTAGTCCTATTGTCTTAATGGTTTTTATTACTATCTTGACAATTTCATGTGTATAAATATGTATTATATATTATGATCCACTACCACAGTTCCTGCTCTTACCCTCTCCCATTTCTGCTGACCACAGCCCCCTTCTCAACTACCCACTCACCCCTCTACTTTCATGTTTATGTGTGTGTTCAAAGCATATGTGGGAGAGTATTACCTGGCACTTGGGCAGCTTACCCAAGACTGTACTACTGAAGAAAGTGACTTTCTCTCCTCTGGCCATCATTAATGCCAATAGCAATTCAGGGAAGGATGGAGCTTTATGGCCCCTCCTTCATCCATGGTGAAATGTTGAAAGGTCCCATCTTGTACAGATAACCTGTGTGGTCCTTATTGCTACAGCTGCTGTGTATTTCTTACTGCTACAGCCATGGCGTGTCCAGAAAATAGAGCTGCATCACACTCTGCCGTTCTTCAGCTCTTAGCAGTGTTCTCTGAGCCTTGGAAGGGTGTGGTAGTGATTGTCTCATTCAGGGAACTCCACTTACCAGTCACTTGTTCCCAGCATTTTAACCCACTGCCTACTGCAAAATGCTTCCTTCATCAAGGCTGAGAGCAGCACTTTGGGTATAAACACAAATACCTAGAAGGCAGTTTGACCTTATGTCCATTTATGTGTTGGTTTTTTTGAAACAGAGTCTCACTGTGAAGCCCTGCCTCCTTATGAGCCCCCTGCCTCTTCCTCCTGAGGGTTGGGATTAGAAGTATGTGACACCACACTCAGATGTCTTTTTAATCTATGAATGTACTATCCATTTACATGATCACCGTGCTTTGTGGCGTGAACGTGTTTCTGTGTCATGGCATCTAATAATCATCACCCTGCCCACAGAGTTAAGCTGTCTCTGAACATTGTACATTTAAGTCACATGGGCATAATTGTGTCTCAGTATTTAAACATTTCTACCATTAGTTCCCAATAGTAATTTTTAGATAATTGCCACTTTTTTTTTCAGTTTTTTTTAATTAGGTATTTTCCTCATTTACATTTTCAATGCTATCCCAAAGGTCCCCCATACCCACCCCCCCAATCCCCTACCCACCCACTCCCCCTTTTTGGCCCTGGTGTTCCCCTGTACTGGGGCATCTAAAGTTAATTGCCACTTTTTTAAAAGTAAACATTGTGAGTCTTGGTCACTACATTTGTTTTCCTTATAAAAGCCGCCTGCCTGGGGTAGTTCCCAGTGGAGAGCCCTGGCACACAGACTCCTGTGTCCTTGCCAAGTTTAGAAAATAAGAAAATCAGATTTCTGTAGGGGTGGATCTAATGTTGACTATGAGAAACCAATTAACTTGCTTCTCTTCTAGTCTGTGTTAGTCTATTCTGCTCTGGTGGCTGATACCAGGAGATTACAATGTCAACGACTCAAGGCTAGCCTGAGCAACAATAGTGAGACCCTGTCCTGTCACAAAAAAATTTTTAAAAATTAAAAATTAAAATTAAAAAAATTGTGAGGTTGAAAATTTAGGTTGGGGGCTAAAAGCTTGCCTAGCATGTACAAGGCCCTGGGTTCAAAACTAGTACCATACAAAAAGAGAAAGGAGGAGAACCAGCTAGCAGATTAAATGTGTTAAAGCTGCCTGCTCAGCATGTTGTTATAGTCAAGTCTCTACAGGAGAGCTTTAGAACTGGGTCCTTTCAGCTGATAGCAACTTGAGAAATTCACCCAACATTAAAATTTTTCCTGCCAAAGAATTTGTAATGTTCAAGTCAATATTGCTGAGACAATAAGTTGAGTGGCTATAGCAAATATTCACTCTATGATTTATTCTTTTACTCCTTCATTCATTTATGTATTTCTTCTAGGGCTGGCCAATCCTGTCTTTAGATAATACAATGAATTGATAGCATTAGATCTTACAGATGGAGAACTCTTCTGTCTCTTTAAGGTTTAAAGTCTTGTGATCTCCATTTTTAATGGATGCATGCATATTGTAACAGTTAGACATACAGATGTTTTTGAATTTTCTTTGATTTCATATATCCCTAGTGGACAGCATGAAGACCTTGCAAATATAATAACTTATTTCTGAAGAAATACTCTTAAATACATAGACATTGGATTTGTTTTTAGCAATAATAAAAGGTGGTAGAATTCTTGCCTTGAAAGCCCAATGACCATGTTTCCGACCCTAGTACTATGGCAAAACAGAAGGCTTAAAAAGTCAAAACCTATAAAAGCCAGAGTGTTATTCCTTGCCTCTAATTTCAGCATTCAGGAGGCAGAAACTAGTGAGTCTGTGTGCCAGGATAGTCTGGTCTACATAGTGAGTTCCCAGCTAGCCAGAGCTACATAGAGAGACCCTGTATCTAGATCAACCAGCCAACCAGAAAAGACAGGTTTGATGGCTGTAATCCCTTTTCCATCACTCACTTGTATTCTCAGGCTGAGACAGGAGGATCATGATGTTTAAACCAGCCTGGATGGGTGATATTTTGAGGCTGTGTCTTTTTAAAGAAGAAGAAGAAGAAAAAGTTTAATAGTAGGGGCAGGCTCACTGGTTAAGAGCACTTGATACTCTTGCAAAAGACCAGGGATTGGTTCCCAGCACCCACATGGTGACTCATAGCCATCCCTAACTCCAATTCCAGGGTATCCAGTATCCAGTCCCATTCTTTGACCTCCGTAGAAACCAAGCTCATGGGTGGTACACATACATACATGTAGGCAAAACACTCATACATGTAAACCTAAAACACTTTAAAAGAAAAATCCTTGTAGATATTTTCTGTGGCATAATGATGCCACTAATGAATCATTGCAAAGTAAATCACTGGCAGCCTGTACTGTTCAGCATATCTGCAAGGACAAATTTAATTGCCTGTCATGGCGTTAGGGCTTGATTATATTTTAACAGTCTTGATTATATTTTAATATACCACTTAACTATTATTTGTGCATTCTTAACAATAACTATTTTAGGTCTACTGGCTATTCAGAGGTGATAGTTGTGGTTGGAGGCTGTGAACGAGTTGGAGGATTTAATCTTCCATACACTGAGTGCTATGATCCAGTAACAGGAGAATGGAAGTCCTTGGCCAAGCTTCCAGAATTTACCAAATCCGAGTATGCAGTCTGTGCACTGAGGAATGATATTCTTGTTTCAGGTAAATACAAATTATTATAGTAGCTACAACTTTTGATTGGGAATCAGATTGGCTGTTTTTAAATGATAATGACTTACTGAGTGTAAAATGAATATTTCAGATAAACAAGTTTATACAACAAAACTGAAAAGACTTTTTGCCCTTGAAAGCAAGAATACTTACAAAAGTTCTACCAAAAATTGGTTTGGTCATAATATTTTAAATGCTTTTATGTACATTTAGAGTATATGTATTTTAACTGTGTGTGTGTGTGTGTGTGTGTGTGTGTGTGTGTGTGTGTGTGTGTGTGTTTATATATGTGTGTGCCCAGAAGAACATAGAAGTGCCTTCAGAGGCCAAAAGAGATCATGAGATCTCCTGGAGTTGGAGTTGTAGGAAGTTGTAAGCCTCCACGGGAGTGCTGAGTACACTCAGGTCTTCCGGGCTAGCAGCAACTGCTCTAATCACTGAGCCACTGAGCCACCTCTCTAGCTAAAAGTTAGTTATAGAAGTTATGGTTTATCTTTTTTTCTTTTTCTTTCTTTTTTTTTTTTTAAGAATCATTATAAACTGTAAAGTTAGAAGTATTCATACAATTAAATATGTTTAATTTGCTTGTTTTCTAAAATTCTCTCCCCAGGTTTATCAATTAGAATTTACCTATAAAAATTATTAACTTGAACATATTTATTATATATGATGTAGTCCTAAAAGTCAGACAAAATGACAGATTTGAAAAAGTATAGCTAGTGTTTATGCTTTGAAGCCTGTTGATTAACAGCAGTTATTGCTGATTGCTATTTTACTACCCAGTGATTGGTTCTGGACATATACCTGATTTTCTGTGGTTTTTACAACATCTTTAGAATTACCCTATTTGTACTTATCTGGGATGCCTGGTTTATAGAACCCACTTTCTGTATTTTATTATTTTGGACCTTACAGTCACTATTTTTCAAGATAAGAGTTGGCAGAATTTAAATCTGCTGTGTGTAACTTGTTCTATTAAGCCATAGAAGGTTCCTCCTTTATTTGCTGAGCAAATGCTGAACTTCTTGAATTGAACAGGAAAATTCGGCTTCATTACCTGTGTTAGTGGCATTGGCCTCTGGTTGTACTTAAGTGATATTACCACATGTGCATTGTTTTACATTTGAAGGTGGAAGAATCAACAGCCGTGATGTCTGGATTTATAATTCACAGTTAAATATCTGGATCAGAGTTGCTTCTCTAAATAAAGGCAGATGGCGTCACAAAATGGCTGTCCTTCTTGGTAAAGTAAGAGAAAAAGCTTTTTATTATTTCTGCTGGTAAATGTCCAAAAGAAATGCCACAGCTGCATCTTGCATTTTCCTCTGGGTATTTTGGCTTCGAATGGTATTTCCTTCCATTACTAACCAAGATAAACTAAAGACATAAACAATATGACACTGTGCTTTTTGAATAGATATTCTGTTCTCCCAATTTCAGATTTGTAGCAGTACAGCACATTTCTTACCCATTGGAATCCCAAGGCTTAAGAACTAGAAAAGCATTATGTCAGATTACAAAACCAGGCCAGTGTCTAGGCCACACAACTTTTTCCCTTTGACTGAATTTGGCAATCAAGCAGAAAAAATGTTTATCTCAAGTAGTATTATTTCGCCTTCTTTATTTGTGCAAGAGGGGATAAAACGAAGATAAGCTCTCCAACACGTTTGTTTACTCTCTGTGTGTTGGGGTGGTAGTGGTGATGGATTGTGTTCTTTGTTGTGTGTATTCCTGTGTCTGTGCCCTTGAAGGCCAGAAAATGGTGTCAGATCCTCTGGACCTGGCTGCTGGGAAGAGAACCTGGGTCCTCTGTAGGAGCAGCAGGAGTTCCTGACTGCTAACTCTCCAGCCCATATTCACTTTCTTTTTCTTTTTTAAGACAAGGTCACATTGCACATGAGAAAAGTGCAATGTACAGAAGTGGCATTGGTTACTGTGGAGGCACAGAGGCACCGAGCTAAATTGTGGCCAGATTTAAATTACAAAGTGTGAAGTTTAGCTCGACTCTTAAGCATTCATTGATGCTCTGTTAAAGGATTGATTGGTGATGTTTGCAGAAGGTTGGCATGTGATTTGAGGAACTATGAAATGATGCAGACCCTTGGATAAATGGTAATGATGGAGAACAAACAGAAGGGCAGGTGTGAGAGACCCTTTGGAAGACCCAGTTGGACTTCGCAGTTAATTACATGTGGCAAGAAGAGTTTGTTTGTTTGTTCGTATGTTTGTTTGTTTGTTTTGTTAAAGATTTGTTAATTTCATGTATGTGGGTACACTATTGCTATCTTCAGACGCACCAGAAGACAACATCATATGCCCATCACAGATGGTTGGGAGCCACCATGTGGTTGCTGGGAATTGAACTCGAGACTTCTAGAAGAGCAGTCAGTGCTCTTAACTGCCGAGCCATCTCTCCAGCTCCAAAAGAAGAGCTTATAATTGTTTATTAAAAGAAATGTGGGTGTAAAATGAAAAAGTTGATTAATAAAAATTTCTGATACACCCGCACGATCCACAGGGGATGGTTCTGCATAAGCCATTTACTAAATGCCATGTTTATTGTTCCACCTGTCATGTAAAGGTTGCCCTACCATTATTCATGGAAAATATTGAGAAAGCCCTTTGAGCTTACTATGTCTCCAGTACTTTACTTGCTGCTATAGGTACTGAAAGGTGGTCCTTGCCTTTAGAGAGCTCACACTGCTGACCCTTACCTAGTGTTACACTTACACGGCTTTATTACTTTATAATCAAATAGCTCATTGTTGAGTGAACAAAACATGAAAAACCTTATTCCCACAGGTATGGTAAAGACTTATTCATCCAAGGGTGTGGAAAGCACACATACAAGACATAGATCACATACACAGTAGGGAAAACAAATACACAGTGTGCTTGTGGGATTAAAATGTCCCTGAAGGAAGCATAACAGAAAGGCTCTGTATTAGTCATAGAGGGGTGCTAAAAATTAAACAGGCTCAGAAAACTGAGCTAAATACACTGTAGTTATAGCCGTCAAGTCCTTGAATGAGAGAGATTCTCTAATTTTAACAGAGCAGATAAACATTTTAGACTTGCTAATTAAGATTCTTTTCCCTGTACTTTATGTATAGGTGTATGTTGTTGGCGGCTATGATGGGCAAAACAGGCTTAGCAGTGTGGAGTGTTACGATTCCTTTTCAAATCGTTGGACGGAAGTTGCTCCACTTAAGGAAGCAGTGAGCTCTCCTGCAGTGACAAGCTGTATAGGAAAATTGTTTGTGATTGGTGGAGGACCTGATGATAATACTTGTTCTGATAAGGTAAGACATATGCTTAGAGAAACTACCCATGCTATGTACAAAAGGGAGAGACAGGTGGTCTCTTGAATAGATAGATGGCTAGGATACTAAATGTGAGGGATCTTTTAAAAATTGTCTGGTATTTTCTTCTTTGAGGGGAAAGGCATTCAATTCCAAGTTGCCATAGTGATACCATAATGCAGCCAGTGATTTTCTATGTGTAACAAATGGGATTAAACCTTTTTGAAATGAGCTAATCTCAGGGTTAAACTTCATTGTCGTCTATAGGATTTAAAAGTTACATGCATCACAGAAAATTAATGAGCAAAGGTAAATTATACTGCTTCCAACTAGGTCATTTTCTTTAAACCTTTGAAAGGAACAAAAGAAGAGGGAAGATTGCCTATATAGCGTGAACAGAGGATGGCCCAAATAGCAGCAGTTCACCCAACTCTGGGACAGAAGAACATGTGCTGTCCTGGCATTTCGGTAGACATCATATTTATTCTAGGGAAGAGTATCCAATGGATAATTGGCTTAGCAGTGATAATGAAATTTCAAATCATTTTCCTACTAACTGTTAATATATCATCAAATATTATGGCACCAGCGAGTGGCACAGCAGCCAAAGTGCTTACCACCAAACCTGACAGTCTGGGTGAAGTCCTCAGATCCTGTAATTATAGGAGGGCAGCAGCAACTCTGCAGGTTCCTCTGACCTTCACATGGGCACTACGACAATACATACAGAGTTTATGCTCATTAAAAATATACTAAACTGAGCTTGCTTGCTGTTCTTCTGAGGTAAGGACTCCCTAAAAGCATAAAGAAATTATAGTCAGATTGAGAGATGATTAATTTACATGAGGCAATTTCAGAGAAACTTAAGACTTGAATTTAGTGTATATAAGTCAACCTAGAGGCCATTCCTCTTGGAAAAAATTCTGTGTGTATTTTGTTGTGGGTTAATAATGGGGTCCTGCGTCAAGTCCAACACAGGGCTAGAGCCACTCATAGAGGCAGACGCAGGAAGTTTGACTAGTGCACACCCCATGTCGCTACCCACCCATAGTGCATCAGTCTGTGGGAAGCCTCAGGATCCACTCCAGTGGTGGGGAGCCGCAGTCTGAGGTCCCTGCAGAACCTGTCAGAGTTGGCTTGCACCACAGAAGAGCTGAGAACAGAGTGTGAGCCTGTGGGTGGGCTCTGGCCCTGGGCCGAAGGGAAAAGGACAGGGAGGAGAGAGTTCCGGCTGGTTCCCTTGGGGAGGAGAGTCCTAGGCTTGATGTGGTAGAGACCCTCTGGGAACCCTGAGAGGCTTCCTTTGGAAGGTTGGACGAACAGCTCTCTGAGAACAACCTGCTCCATTGTTCCAGCGTGGCGGGTCCCAATGAGACGAGGTAGTCCATGGTTTTAAGGTGTTTATTGTAGAAAGCCAGAGAGAGGGAGAAGAGTAGAGAAGTAGAGACCGGCCATGGCCACATGGAGAGAGGAGAGAAGGGAAAGTGGGGGGGGGGGGGACACAAGAGGGCAAGAGAGAGGCAAGAGTTAAGTAAGAGCAGGGGGGCGGGGTTGGCAAGTAGCTCCTTTTATAGTGGCTAGCCATCCTGCTGTTGCCAGGTAACTGTGGGGTGGACTGTGGACAGCCTATGTGACTGATGGCCACAAAATTATGGAGCTGGGTCCTTGTGTCAGGAGCCTATATCTGGGAGCATGGCAAACAGGCCTTCCGCGTCCCTTGCAGATTGATCTGCTGGGTCTCCCGGGTTTAAACCTAGCTGGACCAGAAAACAGGCTGCCTTTCACAGTCCCACATTTTGTTACTATCTTATGTTTGATGGTAAAAAATTAGCCTTTCTTTGATTTTTTTTTTTTTCAAACAAAGGAGTTTTATCCTTGACCAAGAAGCAAGAATTTTCCTAATACATAAATTTTGTTAATCAGAGTAACCTCATTTATTTCTTTGAATTAACAGGATTTTATTTTTAACCATGTTTCTACATATTAACACATTTTTAAAGCAGATTTGCATATTTATATAGACATTTTACTCCATATTTTTCTGTATTATTAGGTCCAATCTTATGACCCAGAAACCAATTCTTGGCTACTTCGTGCAGCTATCCCTATCGCCAAGAGGTGCATCACAGCTGTCTCTTTAAACAACCTGATCTACGTAGCTGGTGGGCTGACCAAGGCAGTGTATTGTTACGATCCCGTTGAAGACTACTGGATGCATGTACAAAACACATTCAGCCGGCAGGTAAAAGCACAGAGAGTCCAGACAGAAATACAAGAGGGAACAAGTGACCTGATTATTTACTGGAATCTCACTTTTCAAATAGTTAATATATTTTAAATTTTCCTCCCAAGGAGTTGTTTTTATTTTTTCTTTGTTTTTGTGGTGCTGAGATTGGGTCCAGAGCCTCATGACACTAGGTACACCCTACCCAGATCCATGCTCTGCCCCAAGGACTAGCTTTAGCAAACTAACTTACCATTCAATAGCCCAACAGTAAGTATCCATTATATTTAGGCTTTTTGGTTTTTCGAGACAGGGTTTCTCTGTGTAGCCCTGGCTGTCCTGGAACTCACTCTGTAGACCAGGCTGGCCTGGTACTCAGAAGTCCACCTGCCTCTGCCTCCCGAGTGCTGGGATTAAAGACGTGCACCACCGTGCCCGGCTATATTTAGGCTTTTGGTTTAAAAAAATTCAACCTTTACCTTTTTTAGAATTTCATTCTAGTCTTCCTACCCTTTCTCTTTATATTTCAGAAAAGGAGAAAATGGCTCTGTTTGTAGTCTGATTCGTTGTTTTGTTATAAAGGAAGTGGTTGTGTTCATACCTCATTCATCCACACATTCCACCTGAAGCCCCAGCTCCCCTTTTTCTCTGCTATTTCAGAAAGGCTCCCAACTTGCGGGGTCTTGGCTTTGCTTATCCTCCTTTTATTACCAAAATGCTGCTCCTAAGGCTAGAACTTTGTCTCTCCTCGTATCAGTAACGATGATGTAGAGGGAGACAGCACAATGGAGTGAATGTGTTGGTATGTGCACAGGAATGTGAGTGCCCAGAGAGACCAGAAGACGGGCCAGTGCCCTGTAGTTTCAGTTACAGGTGGTTGTCAGCTACCTGATGGGGGTGCTGGGGACCAAACTGCAGTCCTCTGCAAGGGAAGGAGGTGTCCTTAACCTCTCCCCAGCCTGCCCTCCCAAAATGTATTCCTTCCATCTGTCCATCCAGAAACTTTCTGTCTCTTTCTCGCTCTCTCTCTTTCTTTCTTTCTCTCTCTCTCTCTCTCTCTCTTTCTTTCTTTCTTTTTTCACTTGTTGGCTCTATTTTGTCTTTCTCAGTTTGATTAGTTGGCTAGATTTTTGCTTGCCTTCCTTCCTTTTTCTTTTTCTCCTCTTCCTTTTTCTCCTCCCCCTCCTCCTCTTTTTAAAAAAACAAACAAACAAACAAACAAAAACCAGGGTCTCACGTTGTAACCCTGGCTGGCATGTAACTCACAGATCTGTTTTCTTCACCCTCCTCATTTCTGCATGCCCAGGCTCCAAAGACAAGTCACTAGTAGTCATTTCTTCATTTCTTTTTAGTTTCTTACCTTTTTCTTCTTAAGTCTTTATATATGAGTGTTGCTTAGGCCTCTTTCTCATGACTTAACTCTAGTTTATTCCTGACTTACTTCATTTACTGCTCACGATTGATCTTGTTTCGAATGCCTGTTTGCACCTGCTGTGTGGCCTTGCCCATGGTGCACCAAGGTTTCAGACTTAGAGAGGAATCTGCCTGCTTCTCTCATGCTGTCTCTATCTTGATGTTTCAGAATCCTTAGCTAGGTTTTTTCACTGTCTCTAACAGAGAGAAGCACACATTAAACCTGTCCTTAGAATTCTGTCCTCTAACTGGTATAGCTTCTCTATATCAGTTTGCTACCAGTTATTTTCCAATAAATTTCATTATGTCCCCTTAATGAGAAGCCTCCTGAGCAACTCTAAAGCTCGCCACTTTCTTCTAGACCTTCTGATATCTCATCTTTGCTTTGTTCTCAGCTAAAAGGCCAAGAAGGGATTGCTTTGTGCTCTCCCCCCTCAATCTCTGTCTCTGTCCCTGTCTTTTGGCTGTCCTGGAACTCGCTATGTAAACCAGGCTGGGCTTGAACTCAGACATCAGCCTGCCTGCCTCTTGAGTGCTGGGATTAAAAGCGTGTGTCATTACTACATGTGTGTGTGTGTGTGTGTGTGTGTGTGTGTGTGTGTGTGTGTGTGTATGTGTGTGTGTCACAGCACATGTGGAGGTCAGAGGTCAACATGTAGGATTCCACCATGAGGGTCCTGCAATGGAACACACAAATTATTGGGATTGGCAGCAAACATCTTTTACCCAGAAACCCATTTACCAGGTCCCCTTATGGTTTGAGGTGTCTGTGTGTGTACACACGTGTGTGTGCATTCCATGTGTATAAGTACTCCCCTCCCCTCATGCCCCAGATACCAGAAAAGAGTGTTGGATCCCCTAGAATGCCTGCTGGGAACTGAACATGGGTCCTCTGGAAGAACAGCAGATGCTCTTAAGCACAGTGCCATCTCCAGCCCTGCTCTGGTTTTTTAAATGCTTATTTCCTATACTGGAATGAAAGCCTTGTCAATCTCATCTAGGCCTCTGTTAGTAACAATTCATCTTAGTATTCACTTCATGTAAATCTCAACACTCAAACATACAACAGGAGTTGGGCAAAAGGGATATTATGTCTCCCTTTCTTATATTTTGTTAATGCATGTTGATGCTTTTTTAGTTTATTGTCAAATCCTTTATCTCTAATAGTTAATTGGTTTTTTTGTTTGTTTTTTTATATATTTGGTTAAACAGGAAAACTGTGGTATGTCTGTTTGTAATGGTAAAATCTATATCCTGGGTGGAAGACGGGAAAATGGAGAAGCCACAGATACTATTCTCTGTTACGATCCTGCGACAAGTATCATCACAGGAGTGGCTGCAATGCCCAGGCCAGTGTCCTACCACGGCTGTGTAACTATTCATAGATACAATGAGAAGTGCTTTAAGCTCTAACTAAACCCAGGATACCTCACACAAGAAGCCAACGTCAATCCAAGAGGAAAGTTTTTAAAACGACCACGTGAGAACTCAACTCCTTTGCATAAAGAAATAAATAATCCTGATGCCTTTCTGACCCAAAATTCCAATATTTCAAGCAGTCATAAATCCTTTCCTGTACTGGGGGTGGGAGGTTGGTTGAGTGAGACCAGTGCTCACCTTTACCCCAGCACTCAGAAGGCAGACTTCTATACGTTTGAACCCAGCCTGGTCTACATAACAAGTTCTAGGCCAGCAAAGGTTACACAATAAGGCCTTGTCTTTTGAAAAAAAAAAGTCATAATTTGGCCTATGAATATACTTTGGCATTTTTGAAATACTATGTGGGGTAGGCAGTACTGCCCAGTGTAAACTTCATAGGGATTTGTGAACCATTTTTCAGGAGTGTGTCCTGTTTTTGTCAATTATGTAGAGAGTATTGCATGAATGAAGCTTTTTTTTTTTTTTTTTTTGGTTGAATTGCCTGATGTTAAGAATGTTTAGAATTCATTGTGAGAGGAAGAAATGAGTTTGTTTTGTTCATTCGTTCACTTTAACAATTTATTTAACTTTGTGTACATTGGTAGAAGGGGATCAGATCCCTTGGAACTGGAGTTACAGACAGTTGTGAACTGCCATGTGGGTGCTGAGAACTGAACCCCGGTCCTTTGGAAGAACAGACAGTGCTCTTAACCACTGAGCCATCTCTCAAGCCCCAAGAAATGACTTTATCCATACTGGTTAATTCTATTGAAGGCTTTTTGGGGTTTTGTTTGGTGTTTTTTCTAATTGTAAAAGTGTAGTGACAATTCAGCTACCATAAAATACCAAATTTTATGACTTTATAGACTATTCTCTGATATTAAATACTTTTTGTGAGTTGATGTAGGAGATGTAAAAGTAAGGAGATTTAAATTATACATTAGTCCCTAAGGAAAAATTAAAATTACTATTGAAGAAAAAAAAAATGTGATCCACTTTGGTTCTCAGGGTATTTAATGACTCATCTGTGCGTCCACTAAAGAATTTCTTTCCTTTAAACTAACATAGGAGTTGAAATCCCTTTTACAGAGCAAGGCAGGTGTCTGTGTTCAGGATCTGTTTCCCAGGCATGGTAGTGCAGACCTGTATCCAGGATCTGGGAAGTGCATCAAAAGAAACCAGATGGGCTGAAGAGATGGCTCAGTGTTTACGAACACTTCCTGCACTTGCAGAGAACCTAGGTTTGGTTCCCACCCTTATCAGGTAGCTCACAATTTCTGCAATTCTAGTTCCAGGGAATCGAACACCTTCTGTCCTCCCTGGGCATCTACAAATATATGGTGCACATAAATTCATACAGGAACACGTGTATAAAAGAAATATATCTTAAGACAAAATTGCATTTGCAATACTGCTGTAAGAAAAACAAGAACAGGTTTGCTCCTACCCAGCCTGACAGAGTTGGACCTAACTTGTGTGATGCCTTGTGAGTGCCTCTCCGCTGCCTTGTGAGCAGTTATTAGCCTAGGAGAGTTGTCTAATTCCTTAATATCCTACAGCAGTGGGGCCTCTCACTTGTAACTCTGACCAGCAGCAGTTCCGGTCTCCAGAGAGAAATCTCTTATTTGGGAGAGCTCTTTTATTTGTATAAAATACTGATCATCATTTTCAGATTTCTATTAAATTTTTCCCTCTAGGTTTTTTACCTCCATTTTGTAAAGCTTAGCAGTTTGCAAAGGGAAATGTGAAATTTTTCTTAGACACATAAGTGAATACAGCAGGAATTAGCACAACTAATTATTGTAACTTCCAGTGCCCTGGGCTGCAGCAGGTGACTTGCTGTGTAACTTCCCAGTCTCTCACTATAATATACTCCTTGTCAATGACAATGGTGTCAATCGATTTCTGTTCAAATTCAGGCAGTTATCAGAAACCTAGCATTGGCAAACAACTTTTTCCTCATCTTAGGATAATACAAATGTATTTTAAGAGTCATGCTTAGTTGGAATCTAAATTCTGAGAAAAATGCTAAAAAATACACTTAGGAAATGGTTTTCAAGTCATAAATTATAAGTGATATAGCTATAGAAACAATGCAGAAAATCATCTGTCAGGTGAGCAACAGATGTATGTAAAACTGAGGGTATGTGTACTGTAATTTTATAGTAAGTATCTGCATTATGCTTTTGTTAGAGAATGGAAATTGTTTAGTTCAGAAATTCTTAACAGTTAAGTGTGTGAACAAAAGTGTTTTATAAATGCTTAGGATTCTACAAATGATAATTGTTATTCTCATGTATATTTGTAAGATCATGTCCATTCATAAATATATATAAAAGACTTGGTCAAAGTAAATTTGTATTTTAGTATTTTTGTCTGTTGTAAAAGTATTATCTACTTGTATCTTATAATGTTTATCTTTCATATATTCTCATGTTTATTGCAGTAAATTGGAAAAAATCCTGAAAATCAGAATTTGTTCAAACAAATTAATTTTTATGTTACAAATTATATTAAAAGTTACCAGAAAGTACCTGAATCCTAGAAAATTAACTTTTAAAAGCTACCCAATTGGTATTTTAACTTCCTTTAATTACTTACCTTTGCTAATCCTTGATAAATAATAGTGGTAAGCCCTGGTTTAAAAAATAATAATTTTGCCGGGCAGTGGTGGCACACGCCTTTAATACCAGCACTTGAGGGGCAGAGGCAGGCAAATTTCTGAGTTCCAGGACAGCCAGGGCTACACAGAGAAACTATGTCCTGAAAAAAATAATTAATTTTAGGGTATAATAAATGTATTAAAAGGGCTATATCAACCATCCTAGAGTCAGACTATCTTCATTCTGTTATCCCATAATTGGCAGACTTTCTTTTGATAGGTGATGTTTATATGAGCCTCTAAGTTAGGATGTGTGTGTGTTTATATGTAGATAGTATGATGTGTACATATATCACAAACACCCAATGGTTTTTGCAGTTTAATTATCAGAAATTTGTATAAATTAAAAAATTAGTTGATCATAGACAATTTGATTACATAAGACTAAATTTGAACATTTCTAGAGTACTCTTTATTGTTGAGACAGGATCTCTGTAGCCTGTGCTAGCCTCAAACTCTTAGCAATTCTTTGCCTTCTGAGAGCTGCAGTTAGAAGAGGAAGCCAGGACCATTTTCTAAAATAAGCATTTCATCTGAAAGTGCAGATCTGGTCTTAAGGATCTGTGCACCTGTGTAACTACAGCGTTACAAGGCCAGGAAGCAGACCTGGAGATCTGTGTAACGACAGTGTTACAAGGTCAGAAAGCAGACCTGGAGATCTGTGTAACGACAGTGTTACAAGGCCAGGAAGCAGACCTGGAGATCTGTGTAACGACAGTGTTACAAGGCCAGGAAGCAGACCTGGAGATCTGTGTAACGACAGTGTTACAAGGCCAGGAAGCAGACCTGGAGAGAAGCGTGCAAACACCGCTTGTGGCTGTTCAGTTGGAAAGGTCATATGTTTTGTGAATCAACAGGAAATTACAGTTGGTTTTTGTGTACATTTTCATGAACTTGAATCCTCCTCCAAGTCTTCTCCATGTACTCCACAAGGTGGCCTGACTTCCTCCCTGTCTGCTGTACTCTCCCACACTGACTGACTGACAGGAATTGGGTTCTCCACAGCCGTTTGTCATAGATGGGCGGTTGGGATCCAGGTGTTTACTCCATTGGAATCAGGTTTTAAACGACCAAATGCTCAGGGAGGGCATTGGCTTGTCTGAGTCACCCATCGGGTGTGCAAAGCACTCTCACCATTTAGTTGATGGCTCTAGACGGATATGTTTCAGAAATTTCACTTCTAGCAGTGGTTAAACATCCATTCTGCTTGGAAAGATGACAGTGCTTGGTGAGCCGGCACACTCTCCTGGTGAATATGAATTGTTTCTGCATCTGCTGTCAGACCCCCATTTTGAAACTCAGGAAAGACAAAGGTGGGTTTTCTGCTTTTGTCATTGTCCAACCCAGGTGTGTGCTGCTTTTTCCTGATCTGACAGTAGATTTTTAAAAATCACTCTGAGAGCCCATGCACATACACGAAGAGAGAACGGGAGTTGGATTATTTGTGTGTGCCTTTAACGTCTTGAGAGGATACATCCTACAGACTTCATGTGGTACCAAGATAATGTCCGGAAGCTTCCTGTGGACTGCCTCATAGTCAACCCAAGACATTACTAGTTAAAACGATTTGGTCTTGCTGGAGTTAGTGGTACAGAGCTGAGTGTGGTGGCAATGTCTGATTCCAGTCCTTGGGAGATGTGACAAGAAGATCAGGAAAGTTCCAGGACAGCCATGGCAACAGAGCCAGTTTGAGGTCAGAGTTGGCCACATGAATTCCCATGTGAGAAACAGTAATGGCATTGATTGGCATTGTGTAGAAAGCTGGAATGATATCATTTCATCCATTATTATGTTCCAAACCACATAACCAACATGAAAATTCACTGTATCACGTAACCAGAATGAAGCAGGTTCGCTGACCTGTGATGCAATAGATTTGACTAGCTAATTATGCTTCTTGCCACATCTAGTGCTAGGCATCAAACAGCACTTCCAGGTGTATAAACTAATACCAGAGATGTTTCAAAATATTTTAGACATTTTAAAGTGTTTTATTTGTAAGCGGGTTGCGAGATGGCTCAGCGGTTAGGAGCAAGCACTAGCAATTGCTGCTGTAGCAGAGGATCTGGCTTGGGTTCCAAGCACCTTCATTGTGGCTAACAATTGTCTGTAACTCTAGTCACTGGGGTTCTACTACTCTCTGGCCTCTACAGGCACACATGATGCATATACATGATATGCAAACTGTCATAGTACAGGCAAAACATACACATAAAAATAAGTATCACGGGCTGGTGAGATGGCTCAGTGGGTAAGAGCACCCGACTGCTCTTCTGAAGGTCCGGAGTTCAAATCCCAGCAACCACATGGTGGCTCACAACCATCTGTAACGAGATCTGACTCCCTCTTCTGGAGTGTCTGAGGACAGCTACAGTGTACTTACATATAACCAATAAATAAATCTTTAAAAAAAAATAAGTATCACTAAAATGTTGTATGTGAGCCTTTTACATGTGTGTGGTTGCCTTAAATATCAAACTTATACAGTGCTAAAGGTGATAGAACATAGAAAGTGAAGTCATAACTTCATATATTGTTCCAAAGAAGTTTTGTTTTAATGTTTGTGCCTTAAGCTACCCAGTGCCATTTTAGTCTGATAAACCTCAGTATTGGTTTTTGAGGGTCTAGTTTTGTTTTATTTTTTGAGTCCGGGCGATATAGATCCAAGGCTTGCCTAAAACTCTGTTTTGCTGAAAATGATCTTGAACTCCAATCATTCTGTCATAGCTCCCAAGTGCTTGGATGATAGCTTGTGCCACCATGCTTGGCTGTGTGGGTTTCTGTGGTCTGGGTGGGTTGTTTGGTTGGTTCTTCAATTGGTTGATTTAATGTAGCCCTGGCTAACCTGGAACTCAGTATATGACCAGGTTGACCTTGAGCTAGTGGCAATTCTCCTGCCTCTGTCTGTGAGTGCTGATGCTTTTGTGAATACCAGCTGCCTGCTAGGCAGAAAGAGAATGTTAACTGAGGTTGTTGCTTGGAGTTTTACATTTTTAACTTTTGGTACCTAGGTGCTTTGTAAAATACTCAGATAAATACCCACTGAGCTATTTGGAATAGTGAAGAGTATGCGTAGTTATTTCTGTTTGTCATTATATTAGTAGTGCTGCTCCAGGCTTTTCCTTGAGAAAACACTTCCTCTTCATCGCTCCCGCTCCTGCAGTGTGAGTCTCCAGAGCTATCGAAGGCTTTCAGAACCGAACAAGTGTGCGTGCTTTTCTGTAACTTCCACACAGCCATTGCCTAGAGTGAATGCTCACAGTGAAGAAAGGAGTGTTCTCCATGTCCTTGTTCTCCGTTCAGCAGTAGTACAGTAATGTAGTACAGTAATGCTTACAGTTTTGTTTAATTGCACTTCCTCCATAGTTTAAATTTTTAAAAGTTGTATCTAATGTCTTTTAAACATTACTTGACTATATGGTTACATTAAATTTTGTTTACCAAAAATCTGATGAGTTTTAAGTTTGGTTTTTTTTTTAATATACCTAAATGATTGTGCAAAAAAGGGGCAAGGGGGAAATCAGATGTTTATATTTACCAGAATAACCATAAAATAATTCAGAACATAAACAAGAAACTAAAATAGTAACTTGAGAAAAGGAAAGGTGGCCAACAAGAATACTAATGTTAGTGTGTGTTGAGTGTGGCCCTGGTGTGATGGCTGGTGTTAAAATGGAGCTGTTCAGATGAAGCAGAAGAAAGGTGATAAAGGCATGTTAATACAGCTTATCTGTGAGGTGTAAGGGAATAAAGACATGTTAATACAGCTCATCTGTGAGGTGTAAGGGAATAAAGACATGTTAATACAGCTCATCTGTGAGGTGTAAGGGAATAAAGACATGTTAATACAGCTCATCTGTGAGGTGTAAGGGAATAAAGACATGTTAATACAGCTTATCTGTGAGGTGTAAGGGAATAAAGACATGTTAATACAGCTTATCTGTGAGGTGTAAGGGAATAAAGACATGTTAATACAGCTCATCTGTGAGGTGTAAGGGAATAAAGACATGTTAATACAGCTCATCTGTGAGGTGTAAGGGAATAAAGACATGTTAATACAGCTCATCTGTGAGGTGTAAGGGAATAAAGACATGTTAATACAGCTCATCTGTGAGGTGTAAGGGAATAAAGACATGTTAATACAGCTCATCTGTGAGGTGTAAGGGAATAAAGACATGTTAATACAGCTCATCTGTGAGGTGTAAGGGAATAAAGACATGTTAATACAGCTCATCTGTGAAGTGTAAGGGAATAAAGACATGTTAATACAGCTCATCTGTGAGGTGTAAGGGAATAAAGACATGTTAATACAGCTCATCTGTGAGGTGAAAAAGGGAAAGGCACCCGGAGGCAGGACACAGACACACCCAAGGCCAGAGTCACTTATACCCACAGAGGGCAGAAAAGGGTATTGGATCTCCCTGAACTTGAGTTACAGCTGTAAGCTACCGTGTGTGTGTGTGTGTGTGTGTGTGTGTGTGTGTGTGTGTGTGTGTGTGTGTGTGTGTCTCTGCTTTGCTGTCTGAAGCCATGAAGATCTTGTTCATTGGGGAGGTTCTTTGTTTTTGGCATACCCATTCATATTAAAGGAAATTTGTAAATGGTTCTGGATGTTGGCGCCTTGTCAAAATTAAATGCTACCCCAGTTCTGAGTTGTATCTATGGACCAGCTGCTTTGTGGACAAAATCCTGCCTGATTTTGAGATCATTTGGCCTCTTACCTATTGTGATAACAGGGCACGTTTTCCATTCTTGAGGCACTCTCATTAAAAGTCCAGTCTCCTGGTGCATGATGGTACAGGCCTATAATCTCACTTGGGAGAGATTAAAGGCATGTGAATCTCTTCAGTGCAGGACCAGCCTACTTTACATATTTAGCTTGCAGCCAGCCACGGCTACACAGTGAAACCCCATCTTAAGAACAAACAAGAACTATGAACCACTGACTTTAATTATCAGAGGTTGTCCCAAAATTGTGCTCTGTTGGAAAGTTTACATTCACCCATACAGGGACAAAGGAGAAAATGGTGGGAAATGTGGGAAATCCAAGACCACTAGCAATAAAAAATCTCCAGGGTACAGACTTGAGGGTTGAGAGCACTTGTTCCTGGGTGGGCTGTTAGCTTTCCTTTTAAAGTCCAAAGTGGAGGAGAGGTTAGAAGTCTGTATGACTAAAGCAGCCTTAATAACATGATACCAGCTTTCTCAGGACGATACCGCCTCTTAGAAGTCATGCGGAAAGACAGCTTTTACTTTTTTAATGTTTTCAACCTTTCTCTTCTATACGTATTTATTAACTTCTTGAATATAGTAAAAGAAGCTTTCTTAAATTTTTTTAAGTTGTAACAAAGGCGATTTTTAAAAATAAAGTTTTGAGTCCTTTTTTAAAAGTGAAACCTAGAGATAATTATGTATCGCTGCCCTTGTAAGGGATCCAATAGGTCAGTTCCCACAGGAACAGGTTGACACTTAGCTTTCTCAGATCCATCTCTGCATCCATGCATTCCCTACCATGAAGCTATGTATGCTGTAATCAAGGCAGAGCCCTTCCCCCAGCCCCAATAAAGACTAGTGGATTGCTGGTGCTATGCCTTCAACCTCTGTAAAGCTGTCAGCATAGTAAGACATAAAATTTATTCTGTATAAACTACCCAGCCTATTATTAAGTCTAAATTACCTATTCAGTGTCCAACAAGAGCTGAGTGTGAAGGCGCACAACTTTAATTCCAGCACCCAGAAGCAAAGCCAGGCAGATCTCTTGAGTTCAAGGCCAGCCTGGTGTACATAGCCAGGTCCAGACCAGCTAGAATTACATGGTGAGACCCTGTCTTTAATAAAAAAAAAAAAAAAAAAAAAAAGTGTAGCAAGCAGTGGTGGTGCATACCTTCAATGCCAGTCATCGGGAGGCAGAGGCAGGTGGATTTCTGTGAGTAAAGTGTACTCTAGTGTTGGGGTGGAATGTCCTCTAACTACCAAGTCTGATCCGTGCTATCATTTGATTTACATTTCTGGGCTTTGTTGGAAAGACATAAATTGGTGAGAGTATGGTATTGAAGTCACCCCCTACTGTTGGACTAGGGATATTATGTGACTTTCCATTAAAAAATACTTGGCTGAGCAGGGTGGCTCATGCCTTTCTTCCCAGGACTTGGGAAGTGGGAAGACATCTGTGCATTCAGTAGGATCCAACACCCTCTTGGCTTCTACAGGCACCAGGAGTATATGTGGTACACAGGCATACATACAGGCAAAACACTCAGACACATAAGAATTCAATCTTTAAAAAAAAAAAAAAAAAAAAAAAACTCAGGTGAAGAGAAAATGGAGCAGGCCTCCCTCTGCTTCTCTGCTATTAACTGGTAAGATAGCTTGCTCCTGACGACGTGGGGACTTTTTGAGATGTTGGCCTCTCTTTTTTTATAAAAAAAGTTTTGGGTTTTTTTTTATTTTTTTCTTAAAATTTTTATTATTTAAATGCATTTTATACATCAAACAGTAATAATATTGAGTATTTTGAGAATCAAATAATACATAAAAATCTTGCTCAACTTTTACATTCATATCCTTTCATACCTGTACTGGCAAGTTTTGTGTCAACTTGACACAGCTGGAGTTAGCACAGAGAAAGGAGCTTCAGTTGAGGAAATGTCTCCATGAGATCCAACTGTAAGGCATTTCTCAATTAGTGATCAAGGGGGAAAGGCCCCTTGAAGGTGGGACCACTCTGGGCTGGTAGTCTTGGTTCTATAAGAGAGCAGGCTGAGCAAGCCAGGGGAAGCGAGCCAGTAAAGAACATCCCTCCATGCTCTCTGTATCAGCTCCTGCTTCCTGACCTGTTTGAGTTCCAGTCCTGACTTCCTTTGGTGATGAACAGCAATGTGGAAGAATAAGCTGAATAAACCAACTTGCTTCTTGGTCATGATGTTTGTGCAGGAATAGAAACCCTGACTAAGACAAATTGGTATTCCTGTGACAACCTGACCATGTTTGGGGGAGGACTGTGGAACTTTGGGCTTGAAGATCCATTCGTTGTTAAGAGCTCTGTCAGATGTTGTGTAGGAGCTTGGAAGATAATGTTGAGAACAGTGCAGAAGATGGAGGTCTGGCTTGTGAAATTTCAGAGGGAAAATTAAAGAATCGTTTCAAGGCCACTGCTGTTTTGATTGTGAAGATTCTGTAGTTCTGGTTAGCTGGGGCTGAAGAATCAGCTGTGATTAACAAGATACCAGAACTACTAAAGCAAAAACTTTGCGATACTGGGACTATTGATGCTGGTTAGCTGGAGCTAAGAAATTAGCGGTGATTAAGAAGAGACCAGCATCGTTGAGGTGACATCTTCTGGGAAGTGTTTTCTGAAAGCACAAATAGGCTGTGTTCCAGAGATAGCCAAGGTTGTACTCCTGCTGTAGCGGGACTTGGTAATGTGTAAGGGTCACCCAGGTGGTACTGGTTTTGAAGGCATGAAGGGGTCACGTAGAGCAGCTGAAGCTCAGCACTGTGAGAGGCCATGGAAGGCCATTGGTGAAGGTGTAGCCTCAGTTGCAATTGATGGCCCAGGACTGAAGGGGTCATGCAGTGTTTTGGAGATGCCAGTACCATGAGATGACCACCAAGAGCAGCAGCAGTGGAGTACAGGCATCTGGAGCCTAGAGGACAACGCGTGTGCTACAAAGTGGCTGGAGAAGTGACCCAAGCCCTTGGAGGAGCCCAGAAGATCGTGAGTTGGATCCCAGACATTGGAAGGTTGGAGATTGATTTTTGCTTTTGATTATGACTGTGCCCTGATATTTTCCCTCTTGAAGGAAGAAACTGTTTTAGTGGAGCCCACAGTTCAGAGACTTTTAATTGTAAAAAGACTACCTTTTTCCAATCTAGAGTAAGCATGCATCCTGCCTACTGTATTTCCTGCCTGAGTACCTCCCTCATGTGTGCTCAAGCACACCCTGTGAGGTTGGGGTAGCCTGCCTTGTTTACTGAAGTAAAACCATGTGGCTTGAACAGCAGCCTCCATCATTCCAGGATGTTATCTGTCCTTGGGCAAGTGGGGCTTCCATGCTAACTTTAGCCCTCACACTTAATTACTGATCAGTGGGAGGGCCCAGCTCATTGTGAGTGGGACCACTCCTGGGCTGGTGGGCCTGGGTTCTGTAAGAGAGCAAGCTGAGCAGGCCATCTGAATCAAGCCAGTAAGCAGAACCCTTCCATAACCCCTGCATCCCATCCTCTAGGACTCTGCCCTGTTTCAGTTCCTGGCCTGACTTCCTTCAATGATGAAAAGTGATATAGAAGTGTAAGCCAAATAAATCCTCCCCTTCCCAGGTTTCTTTTGTTCATGGTGTTCTACCACAGCAATAGTAACCCTGACAACTTTCTACCAAAACCAGACAGAGGAAGAAACAAATCAGGGAATCCCACTCAAAAAACAAACAAACAAACAAACAAAAACCAAAAAGCAACTAAGCGACTAAACAAACAACAGCAAAACCTCACCTAACCCAGGAAGTGAAAGACTTCTTTAATGAAAATTTTAAGATACTAAAGAAAGGAAGACACTAGAAGATGGAAAGCCCTACTATGCTCATGGACCAAAAAATTAATATTGTGAAAATGGTCATGTGCCTGAGGATTTTATTGCTATTAGTTGGGGAGAAACAGGCTTTATTCTAGCTTATATCACATCACAGAGAATTCGGAGCAGGAACTCAAGACTGGTACCTGAGCCTATGTCTTGATACCTTTAATCTCCGTACTCTAGAGACAGAAGCAAGAGAATCTCTGTGAGTCAAGAGCCAGCAAGGTCTACATGCTGAGTTCCAAGACAGACAGGGCTAAATAGAGAGACCTTGTCTAAACAAAACAAAACAAACAAAACAAAACAAAAAACAAAACAGGTCCTTAGAGGCAAGAACTACTGTAGAGGCTATGAGGACTGTTGCTTTCCGATTTACTCCCCATTGTTTGTTCAGCCTGCTTCTTATAGCACCCAGGACCTCCTGCACAGGCGTGGGACCACACCAGTGAGCTGGGCCCTCCCATAGAAATCATCAATTAAGAAAGTGCTTGACAGGCATGTTGCAGGCCAATCTGGTGGGGACATTTTCTCAACGTAGGTTCCTGCTTCCAAAGTGACTTGAGCATGTATCAAGTTGTCATAAAACTAGCTGCACACCAGTCTACCAGAAACAAATCAAAAGTTCAATGTAATCCCAATAAAAATTCCAGTGACCTTTAAAACAACAAAAAACAAATAAATAGAATGAAGTAAAAAACCGCATAGGGGTGTATAAAAGTCCTGCTGATCTCAAGGACTCCTGGGCAATATGAAGACATCATTATACCTGATTTAAAATTATATTGAAGAGCTATAGAATGAAAACAATTTGGTACTGGTATAAAATAGATAATTATATCAATAGAATAGACTAGGAGATCCATATAAAGGGCTATGCAACTACAGCTACCTGATTCTTTACAAAGAGGCAAAAAAACACATGCTGGAGAAGACGCCATCTTAAATGAATGGTACCAACCTGGCTATCCACATATAGGAAGATGAAAGAGGATCCTAGCTCTCAGCCTGCAGAAAACTCCAAACAGATCAAGGACCTCAATATAAAACCTGAAACTCTGAATCAGCATGAGGAAAAGACAAGGAGTGCAGACAAGATCGTAGTATATGTAAGGACTTTCTGAATAGGACTTTAGCATTCAGAGAATAAGGCCAAGGACTAGCAAAGGGAACTTAATGAAGTTTCTGAACAGCAAAAGCTGTTAGTTGAGTAAAAACACGGTCTGTGGAATAGAAGGAAATAGAAATCTAACCTAGGTTAATATCTAAAATATACAAAGTATTAACAGAAAAACTAATCAAAAATGGACTTTGGGAATGAAAAGACAGCTCTCAGAAAAAGATTTATGTGAGTACACTGTCAGTCTCTTCAGACACACCAGAAAAGGGCATCGGATCCCACTAGAGATGGTTGTGAACCACCACGTGGTTGCTGGGAATTGAACTCAGGACCTCTGGAAGAGCAGTCAGTGCTCTTAACCACTGAGCCATCTCTCCAGCCTTAATGAACAAGTGTTTCATATCATTTTAAAAAGTGTTTCATATCATTATGATCAGGGAACTGAAAATTAAAACAACTTTGAGGGACTTATGAGATGGCCTGGGGGTAAAGGTGCTTGCTGCAAAACCTGAGGAATTTATTCAGTCCCTGGGACGGCAAATGGTACAAGGAATCAACTGACTCCAGGAAGTTGTTCTCTGATCTCCCCACGTGTGCGGTGGTATACATATATGCGTAAATAAGCAATTTACATATTTAAGAACCACTTTAGAATTTCTCAACCCAATTAGAATATGAAAAAATCAGATATCAGCAGATATTGGTAAAGTTGAGGGGGAGGGAAACATTTATTCACTGTTCTTAGGAATGAAAACAACAAACCACTAAGGAAATTAGTGTTAGGGGTTCTCAAAACGTTAGAACTTAAACTAGAACTACCATATGGCTCAGCTGTACCATAGTACTCCTGGATGTATACCCAAAGGACTCCAAGTCCTACCACAGAGGGTTATGCATCCATGGTTTTTTGCTGCAATATTCCAAATAGCAAGGAAATAGGACTAGTCCAGATGCCCATTAACAGAATACATAATGAAAATGTGGCTCATATACACTGGAATTTCATCCAGCTCTCAAGAAAAATAAAATTATAAAGTTTGCAGGTAAATGGATAGAACTGGAAAAATATACTGAGATAACCCATACCAAGAAAGACAAATACTGTATATTCTGTCTTACATGGGGGATCCTAGCTTTGAATCTTTAGATCTGTGTGTTTAGCTTGGGGTAACTGTAGAGGCCTGGAAACTGAAATGGGCTCATTTTAGGTGAGTTGGGGGTGCTAATAGAAAGAAATGAAAGCAGAGACAGGGGTGTGGGGATACTAGGTATAGAAAGATTTATGAAGGGATTGGACAAATGAGGAGTGGGGGAGGGAAGGGGACTATCCAAAACAAAGTATGAATGAAGAGACCTAGTATTCTGTAAGCCGATTAAAAAAGAGAATGTGGGGTAGTGGTGGCGCACGCCTTTAATTCCAGCACTTGGGAGGCATAGGCAGGTGGATTTCTGAGTTCGAGGCCAGCCTGGTCTACAGAGTGAGTTCAAGGACAGCCCGGGCTACACAGAGAAACCCTGTCTCGAAAAACCAAAAAAAAGAAAGAGAGAGAGAGAATCTCTCTCTCTCTCTCTCTCTCTCTCTCTCTCTCTCTCTCTCTCTCTCTGTGTGTGTGTGTGTGTGTGTGTGTGTGTGTGTGTGTGTGTGTGTGTGTGTGTGTCATTAGTGTGGCTTACAGGCAGTGGTCTCAACCTCTCCTGACAGAAAGGCTGAGTCTGGTGGTTGTTCAGTCCACAAGAATGGGTATTTTAGCAGTCTCAATCTGGTGCTGGAATTCCAGAGATTCTTAATGAGCTGCAGGTCTTCAGACTACATTAGAATCTCAGAAAAGTGGGTTCTAATACCAGCAAAGGAATGCCTCAGGAACAAGATAGGTGAACTTGCCAGGGACCGTGAGAGCAGGCAGCAACAAGCAAAGGCTTCTCCCATGCCTTCTCATGTGGGCTGCCACTGGGTGCAGCTCAGATTTAGGGTGGTCTTCCCACTTCAAACCATCCAATTAAGAACATGCCTCATCTGAGGGGCCAGATGCTTGGGTTTTAATTGATTCTAGATATGGTCAAGTTCACAACCAAGGTTTGCCATTACAGTGATTAGCCAATTGTTCTCGGAATTGGCCTGGTACTGCAAACCCAGCCAAAAACCCATGGCTGCAGAGTTCTAAGCTCTAAGTGGGGGGCTTACTGTTGTGTAGCTGAATTGGCATGGCACCAAACTGCCTTCTAAATAGTCATGTTTATTCTCATAGGCAAATAATATTCATAGGCTTAGTCAGAGAACCTTTTCTTTGCAGTGGACAATGGCAAATGCAGAATCCTGGCTGTTCAAGGTGTTGAGAGTCAGGACTGACTGAGCACTCAGTCTAAAGGGGACATTAGGGCCGCGCCCTGTAAAGTTTAGGAAGCTCGGAGAAGCATGCAAGAGGGAGAAGGGCTGTGCAATGCTATCTTCAGAAAAATATAGATGTCTATTGTTTGATAATCCTCACCATGTATATGAGGATTATCTTGAATTTTGATCCTACTGTCTCTACCTTCCAAGAGCAGGGATTATAGGCATGCACTATCAAATTCCACCCAAAATCTGGGTTTCTGGCATGCCATCTGAAAGCCATAGAGAGAAACAGCAGCTCCATCGCATCAGACTACCACCTCTTCCAAAGTTACTATTGTGACTTGAACACTAGGCAGCTTTCCAGTTAGACCAAAGAAGTGGGCTTCTACTTTCCCAGGCATGTAGATAGATATTCTATGTGCTTACCTTGGAGTTTGACCAAAATTTGAATTAACTCTAATATACTCAGCCTGACCTTACCTTAATCTCTTTCTTGATGTTTTAGTTACTGTTCTATTGCTGTGAAGAGACACCGTGACCAAGGCAACATATAAAGACAGAATTTGGTTGTGGGCTTACAGAGTTGGGATTTAACTAAGCGATAGAGCCCTGGGTTTGATCCTCAGTTTAAAATTAAAAAAAAAAATAAATAAATAAATAAAAAGCCGGGCAGTGGTGACACACGCCTTTAATTCCAGCACTTGGGAGGCAGAGGCAGGCAGATTTCTGAGTTCAAGGCCAGCCTGGTCTACAGAGTGAGTTCCAGGACAGCCAGGGTTATACTGAGAAACCCTGTTTTGAAAGACCAAAAAAAAAAAAAAAAAAAAAAAAAAAATTGTCTGCTTGCTTACAGTTTCAGCAGGTAAGTCCATGACTATCATAACAAGGAGCAAGGCAAAAAGCGGGGATGGCATGGCAGTAGCTAACTAAGATCTTACATCTATCTAAAAGGTGGAGGCAGAGAGAAAGAGATGGCCTGGCACGGAATTTAGAAACCTCAAAGCCCACCTCCCAGTGACACATATCCAACAAGGCTACACCTCCTAATCCTTTCCAAAACAGTTCTACCAACTGGGGACCAAACATTTAAATATATGAGCCAATGGGGGCTATTGTCATTCAATTTCATGAAATTAGTTGATTTCATAGGTGCTAGGAATTTAACCCAGGGCCTCACACATATATCATACACCCACCCCCAAGAACTTAATTTTTATCTTCCAGACTTCTCTGAATTTTCACTTCAGGCTCAAAAAAGACTTTCTTGGTCTAAATTTAGATTAGGTTCAGTTTCCTTGTCAAACGGCAATTCTGTAGAGGCTGCTGCATGTGTCTCTAATCCTACCACTTAGGAGGCTAACCTGAAAGATAATCATTATGAGGTTGAAAATTTTTATCAGGGCTAATTAATTCTGCTTTGTGCACTTCTGTGCCCTCTGTGCCCAACTAACATATATAGGAGTGAGTCCCAGACAGTAGAGAAGCAATAAACATTGTTGAGAAAATGGTTCATCTTATTTTACTCCTGATAGACCTTAATATCAGGAGGCCAGGGATAAGATACATGTCTCTAGTCTTTGTCACTGTTCACAGCTTTTGAGTCTATAACTATGTGACAGTTTTGAATCTATACTATGTGTCATGACTGGGCTTGTTTTAAGACAGTTCTCATTATTTAGTTCTGGTTGGCTTGGAACTTACTATATAAACCAGGCTAGCCTTGAACTCAAAGAGATCTATCTGCCTCTGCTTCCTAAATGCTGGGATCAGAGTTGTGGGCCACTATTCCTGGCCCATGACTAGCCTTGATATAGGGGATATAGGAATATAACTTTTAAAATATTTCATATTAAACAAAATGCATAAAAAGATTGACAATATGTACATAAAATATAATAAAACTCACTACTCGGGCTGGTGAGATGGCTCAGCAGGTAAGAGCACTGACTGCTCTTCCAAAGGTCCTGAGTTCAAATCCCAACAACCACATGGTGGTTCACAACCACCAGTAATGAGATCTGACGCCCTCTTCTGGTGCGTCTGAAGTCAGCTACAGTGTACTTATGTATAATAGTAAATAAATCTTAAAAAAAAAAAAAAAACCTCACTACTCAGCTTGTGTGGTAAGTATGTACAAGCTGTACAATATGAGCAAGAGCTGAAAAAGTCTGAGGCAGCTCCAAGGTCAGCCTGGATGCTGTAGTCCTGAAGAAGTAATAGGAAGTCTTGGTGTGTAGTATCATGGAAGAAAGCTGGTTTCAAGCGATTTTAAAGGGAAAACCGAGGCTTAATGGATTGTCATTCATTAGCTGCATCTACATTAAGTAAATCTACAAAAGTAAATGTTTCTACAGAGAAACAGTGTCTCAAAAAACAAAACAAACAAAAAAGTTTTCAACGTTTTCAAACCTTCACCCTTTCTTTCAGTCTACAAAGTATCTGGGACCAGAGGGGGGAGGGGGGACCACTACACCTCACTCAGGTGCTACATCTACTAAAATGGGTTCACAATGATTAATGCCTTCTTCCTGTCTTTGCTTCCTTCATTCTCTCTCTCTCTCTCTCTCTCTCTCTCTCTCTCTCTCTCTCTCTCTCTTTTTGGTTTTTCGAGACAGGGTTTCTCGAGACAGGGTTTCTCTGTATAGCCCTGGCTGTCCTGGAGCTCACTTTTTAGACCAGGCTGGCCTCGAACTCAGAAATCCGCCTGCCTCTGCCTCCCAAGTGCTGGGATTAAAGGCGTGCGCCACCACGTCTTTCTTTCTTCCTTCCTTTCTTTCTTTCTTTCTTTCTTTCTTTTTTTTTTTTTGTTTGCTTGTTTAATATATATATTTATGGTGCTGGAGGTTGGACCCACAGCATTGCTCTAAGCAAGCACTCTACCAATAACTTTTACTTTGAGACAGGGCCTTGAATTCACTATGTAACTAGACAGGTTTTGTACTTGTGATGCTCCTGCCTCAGTCTCCAGACTACAAGTATTACCCCGCGATACTAGATACTAGGTTACGGCTGCTATATACACCTCTATCACTAAACACAGTGACGCAAGATGGTACGCTCAGCAGTGCGGTCACCATAGTTACTATTGCCATGACTACAAGAGAACCAGCATTCTCTCAAACTTTCAGCAGGAAGACAACGGTTGGCCGGCTCAAGCGGTCAACCTGAAGGTGCGACGCAGAGTTCAGGAGCAGCTTTAGCCCCCCGCGGCCACGCCGCCCCGACCCCGCCCCCACCGCGCGCGCCCGCGCCGCCCCGCCCTCGAGGTGACGTGCGGGGCGGAGCCTGACGGCGGGCGGGCTGCTCTGTCGTGAGCTTCCGCGCGGGCGCGTCCCGGGCCTCGCACGGCGGTTCCACGGGAGGAGACCTTTCGCTCTTTCTCTCCGCGTGGGGGTTCCGGGTCCCGGCAGGGCGGCGCTGCAGCTGGGCGCGCAGGAAGGGTGAGTGTCGGTGCGGGCGCGCGTCTTGTGCGGGGCATTGTCTGGCGCGGGCACGTGCACCCCTCCCCCACCGCGGCCGCGCGGACAGCTCAGCGGCGCGGACGGGTGGGCGCCTGGGTCCGCGGAGAGCCAGGTCCGGCGTGGGGAGGGTTCTTCTCGCCGCGCAGCCTCAGACGGGTCGCTTTGCAGCCGAGGCGGCTGAGCTTGCGCGGTGACCCGCGGGTGGTCCCGAGACGAGGTCGCCTCGGCAAGTTTGGATTTGCCCAAAGAAATCTGCGGCGGCTTAGGAAGGTTGCGAGAAGTCTGCACGAGAGCGTAGGACGGTGCTGTGTCCTATGGAAGCTTCGGAAAGTGAGGACTTGACCAGAAACACGGCTCGGTGTGCTTATGCAGAAGACAATAAGGCTTAGAGCTCATCTCCATTATGCAAGTATTTATGTTAAACAAAAAATACTGTGTCCTATAATTCTGCAGCTCACTAACATCTTACTAGTTTTGATATTGCTAGTATTTTTGTCTAGGCACATACCTAATTGCAGAAACAACCCACTTTTAAAATTCCATAACATAAACTAGAAGGTAATACACATTTATTCAGCAGTATCGTTGCCATTAATAAGTAGCAAGTACTCATCCGAGAATATTTTTAAAATTTAGACAAGGACAAAGAAGAAATTCTAGTGTCCAGAAGTAATTACTATGGGTGTGTATATTTGTGTAGTCTGCCTTAAAGGTAGGACCAAAACAACCGATGAGGGGTTGGTGCCTTAACTGTGGTTCGTTTTAGACGGGGGTCTCTTTCATATACATACATAGACCTGTCTCAGAACCTCAGTCCTCTCTGTAGACCAGGCTGGCCTCGAACTCAGATCTACCAGCCTCTGCTTTCCCAGTGCTGGGATTAAGGGTGTGGTTCCACCACCACCACATCTGGCAGACTTACTTTTTATAGGAAGCTCGTAGAAAGGTTTTGAGAAGGTAGTGGCACAATCCCACCACTACACCGGAGAAGTCAAAAGTGTGTGTGTGTGTGTGTGGGGGGGGTGCTGAGGAGTCAGGATGCAGCCTTCTGCGGTAGCCTGGATTGACTCCTTGCAAATGGAAGTAGACAGAGTGAAAAGATGAGCGTTTGGAGGTAGAATTAGCAAGCCTTGGAAGGGAAAGGGAGAGATAGCTTGTAGCCCAGGTTGGCCTTGAACTCTTGAACCTTCTCAACTTTTAAGAGTTGGAGTTGCAGGCACCGAATGCTGAGGGTTGCTTTGATGTGCGTGTGTTTTGGGTTTGAAACAAGGTTTTATGTTGCTCAGAGTGACTTCAAACTCCATATATAGCCAAAGATGGCTTTGAACTTTGGATTCTTCTGTCCCAACCTCTGGCGTGCTGAGAGTATATAGATTTTTGTCCACATGCCCTGCATTCCCTTTTTAATTCTTGTTTTGAGCAACCACATAGATAGATAACTGTACCATTTATTGAGATGGGGCAAGCATGCACCACCACCACCCGGCCTCAATCTGTTTTACATGAGTTAAATCTGAGTGACATATTTGTTATACGGTCAGTATGTTGAGAAAGCACATGTGACAGTATAAAAGTCAGGATTAAAAGACTAAGCAAAGGACCGAGGAGAAACAGAATATGTATTTTCTCTTTGGAAACCAGGACGGCTTATAAGCTACTAGAGTAGGAGTTGCTCCTTTTGCACTGGTGAAATGGCCTTAGTTCCATTCCCAGGATCCACACGGCAGAAAGAAATAACCGATTCCCATACGTTGTTCTCTGATCTCTGTCTGCATGCTGTTTACCCAGGAATGTCTGCAGACACATACTTTACCCCTGAAGTGTATCCCTAGCTCTGTCATTGCTTGGTTACTGACATATGTTTAATATTTTCCTCCACAGCTTAAAAACATTGATTTTAAGCGTATGAGGTTTGCCTGTATATATGTCTCTGCACCACTTGCACGTAGCGCCTACAGAGGCCAGAAGGTATAATAATTGTAACTGGAGTTACGGACCCTTGCACCATCACAAGTGCTGGGAGTGGAACGTGGATAGGTCTCGTGAAAGAGCAGTCAGTACTCTTAACCACTAGGCCCTCTATCTCTGCACCTTTCCGGTTCTGTTGTGAGGAGCTTGTTTTCAGTGCTTAGAGATGGAACCAGAGCCTTTTGTGTGCTAGGCAGTTCAACACTGCACTACTTCTCCAGACCTTTTATTTTTTCGCTTTCTCATTTATTGTTAAATATTCTTTAGCTATTACACGTAATGTGAGGATAGCAGAAAAGACTTTCTCTGTAAAATGTCCTACTGTTGTAAGTGCTGTCTGCTGTGTATTATTTGGCATGTTATAGTTTGCTGTGTACTGGTTTTGGTTGGTTGGTTAGTTTAGTTATTTGAAACAGAAGCTTAAGTTCACATGGTCAAGGGCAGAGGGGTAAACGCCTGGTGGTTCTGCATATGTGACAGGTATGTCACAGTGCCCAGCTAAAGTCCTTTTTTAGTGTAGACTATAAGAAGAGCCAGACCTAGTGATAGATCTGTAACCCCAGCTACTTACAGGCTTAAAACAGAGAATCTCAGAGCTGGAAAGATACTCTTAAAACTGCTGAAGTTCCAAGACTAGTTGCCAACTCCCATGTTAGGGTGCTCACAACTGTCTGTAACTCCAGCTCCAAGAGCTCCTATGCTCTTTTCTGACCTTTCAGGGCACCTGTATACACGTGCACACACACAAAACACACGTATACACAGAAATGAAAATAAGTCTTTTTTAAGTCTGGAGAGATGGCTTAGAACACTTGCTGTTCTTGCAGGGGACCTGGATTCAGTTCCCAGCACCCACATGGTGGCTCACAACCAACCATCAACTCCAGGTTCAGGGGATCCAGTTTCTTCTCTTGGCCTCTGTAGTATGAGGACACATGCAGTATACTTACTTACACGCAGGCAAAACACAGCTTTTTTAAAAATAGACTTAAAAGCATCATAATTTAGATAAGCTTGCTTTTTTTTTTTTTTTTTTTTTAGCAATCACTAGCTCAAAGTAAATTCAAGGTCATCCTGAGCAACTGAGCAAACCATATCTCAAACTATAGTAAGAAGTTGTATAGGGAGAAATGGGGATATATCTCTGTGGTACAGCAGTTGTAGACCATATTTAAAGCTCCAATGCCTAATTGTTATATGCACCTGTAAAGAACTAAGCCTTACATTGCAGATCTGTGAGCACAGCCTATCTAGGATGCACCTTACCCTCATTTGGGAATATTTCATTCCCTCTGAGTATATTCTTAGAAATACTTGGATTGAGTGTTAGAAATACTTGGACTGAGTATTCTCATTCAACCATGCATTTTTAAAAGATATTGTGTGTGTGTGAGTATATGCATGTGGGTATACACTTTTGTATACCTGTAGGCTAGTACAACAGTAGGGTCAAGGTAAAATCGGAATCCACTCAAAGGCAACTGGCGTTCAGGCATGTGTGCTGTGATTACACAGATAGAATTGGTTTCACTAGGCAAGGGCTGTGCATCCTGATAAGAAGAGCCAACAGGAAGGAAACTGTTAGTTTCCTGTGGTGAAAGTATACCAAGGGTAGTTGGGTGAGGTGGGTCACACCTGTAATCTCAGCACTTGGGAGGTGGGGGTGGGCGAGGGAGGACATCTCATGGTGGTAATGGTGGGGTTGGCCTCTATCTGCAGGTTTTGTTTTGAGAGAGAGGGCCCCACTGTATATCCTTTGCTATCCTGAGACGTGTACACTGTGTACACCAGGCTAGCCTCAATCTCATAGAGCTCCGCCTGCCTCTGTCTCAGAAGGTCTAGGATTAAGGCTTGTACCTCCGTGTTCTTCAGCATGCAAGATGTGGTTGTGCTACAGAGGGAACTGTGAATGCTAGTAGATGTTTCCTTGGGAACTTTCTACTTTGGCTAATAGTTTTAGTTGGGTGGTTTTGAAGTCTATTGAATGTTTTCAGACCCTTTGGAGGAAGACTGTGGGGAGAGATATATTGGATGGGGTAGTTAAGGAAGACCTTTTCAGATAAAGTGGGTGTTTGAGTGTGGATCTGATGAAGCTAACCCTGGGGGATGAACATCTCAGGCAGAAGGAACCAGAAACACTGAAGACCAGAACACTCAAGAATATTTGACAGACAGAGAGAGGGACATCATACCTATATCAGATCAAGGATAGAAAGGGGCGGGGCCTGGGAGTGGAAGTTTGCAGATCATACCACAACATGTGTGACATCATTAGAAAATAATTTAGTAATGCTTTTCTTTCTCTCTCTCCCCCTTTTTTGCTGTTGTTGTAATTGCTGTTGTTGTTTTGAAGACAGGGTTTCTCTGTGTAAAAGTCTTGGCTAGCCTGGAACTTTCTTTGTAGATCAGGCTGGTTTTGAACTCAGATCTGCTTGTCTCTGCCTCCTGAGTGGTGGGATTAAAGACTAGGGACACCAACCCTGGCCCATAATGCTTTTCTGAACAGGTATAATTTGCATACAGTGAAACACCAGCTCTCAAGTGTACAAATGGATAAATTTTCATGTAACTTACACTCTTACTAATATATAAGATATGGTCACTTGAAAGTACCGTTATTCTCTTTCAAGTCAATCACCACCAGCAGCGCCATCAGCTACATTCAAGTTTCTCTGGCCAGCCTTGTCTACTGAGTGGGTTCCAGGATAGCCAGGCTTGCACAGAGAAACCCTGTCTCAAAACAACAAAAACAAACAAACAAACAAAAACCAAACAAGAAAGAAGAAGGAGGTGGGAGAGGAGGAAGTAATTGTCTTTCTGATTGTGCATTTATCAGTTGAGGGATTTAGGAAATAGAATCCTTCAGTTTGTGCCTTGTTCTGCTTCCTCTCTCGTCATAAATACTGACATTCAACCTTGTTGCTTGGGTTGGTTTTGATTAGGTTTGCCAGTTTTCCATTCTGTGTGGATTTCTGAAAAATGGGTCATAGCTTTTTTGTTCTGGTATTTACCACAGGAGCACTGGTTGTCTTGTCCACAGGGTGGGAAGTTTGACCTGAGCAATGTGGACGGGAGAGCTAAGCAGGCAATCATGGCCTGGATCTTAGGATGGCCCTGATTGTGCCCGTCCTGCCCCACCCCACCACCAGGATTCACATGCCTAAGGAATATAAAATTGCTGACAGGATACTTGAGGTAGTCTGTGACAGATCTTCCAAAGAGCCATAATGTATCAGGTTTCACTACTTGTTCTCAAAATTGGTTGCATCTTCTGTGAGATGGCAGGGTTCTTGTATGGGTCCTAGGGTTCTAGATCTTTCCTGAAATGAAAACTATCTACAAAGTGAATTCCAAAACACCCAGGTCTCTAAAGAGAAACCCTGTAGCTTACAGCAATTCTCCCTCTGCCCTTGCGCCTAGGCTTACATGGATACACTACTATGCCCTTTTATATTTTAAACGTATAGACCACTAAATGACTGTCAAAACTCACTGTTTCTGTTATTTGAATAGGCATGATAATCCTTGTATTCTTTATGAAAAGAATTATTTTTTGCTCTCTATGACCATACTATTTGGTAAGATAAAAATTGTAAGTTTTGAGCCAGGCGATGGTGGTGCACGCCTTTAGTCCCAGCACTTGGGAGGCAAAGGCAGAGGCAGGCGAATTTCTGAGTTCAAGGCCAGCTTGGACTACAAAGTGAGTTCCAGGGCTATACAGAGAAACCCTGTCTCCTAAACAAAACAAAACAAAATTGTAAGTTGGAGGCAAGAGCTGTGTTGTAACACACTTTGCTTGCCGTGTGGGCCCTAGGTTTGACTCAGGAGGTGTGGTGGGAAGAAATTAAATTAGAGGTATGGATGACTGAGGATTTTATTTTAGTCCTAGCATTTCATTTAATTGTATTTGATTTTGCCTCAATAAATCCATCCTAACAGGCAAAACTGAGGATAGAAGATTTATATCACTGTCTCAGTATTTTTTCCAGTTTTAACTGATTCAAAGTTTAGGATTAGTAAACATTTTGTTTCCAAATGGAGCTGATTCCTGTCTGTGCCTGAGTCTGTGCCTTTAATCCCAGCACGTAGAAGGCCCAGGCAGGCAGATTTAAGAGTTCTAAGCCACCCAGGGCTACATATTGAGACCTTGCTCAAAAACAAACCAAAGCAAAAAACCCAGTGTTTCCTTTCCATAAATCCAAAATATAATATCATACAGTTACAGTCCCGTGTAAGGGAATATGCCTCTGCAAATGTGCCTAACCTTTGCTGACATGGTTTTCCTAGGCAGAAACAGACCTGAATTATTCTAAACCTCTCAGGATGGTTGCCACCTCTTCCTTAGTATGTTTAGCTAAAACTTAAATATCGTTTGAAATGACAGAGGAAGCTTCGTTGCAAGTTCTTAATGTAATAAATGACCTTGCATACATCAGTATGTTGATGGTTTCTTCCTTACCTGTCCTCACTCAGACCGTTCACTTCTCCCTTCTTGTCCTCAGTTTTGCGTTCCTTTGAGTGAGAATAAAATAACACTAGTTGGTTTTCCATGAACCTTCCTTCCCTCTTACTACATCTTTCTGGGCAGGATTATTCTTGTGATTATTTGTGATGGACAGGACACTCACACTATGGATTCCATAGATAGGTGAAGATGACACTCCTCCTGGTCTCACATTTACAGATAATGCCCTAAGACTTTTGGCACACTCTCCAGAGTTTGGCCACCTCTGGGGAAATGGTGTGGCTCAGGAGCGGATATGAAGGTCTGCTGGGATGTATTGATCCCTGCAGGTAGAGGATCTTTTGGGTGTTATTGTTTGGTCTTTCTTGTAAGAAACTAGGAGCTGGAGAGGTGGCTTAACAGTTAAAAGTATTGGCTGTTCTTCCAGAGGACTAGGGTTCAATTTCCAGCCCTTACCTGTCCAGCTCCATTTCCAGGAAACTCTTGTCACATACACACACATTTATACCTAGTGAAAATAAATTGGCCATATAGATTTTTTTGTTTGTTTATTTTTGCTCGTTTTGGTTTTTTCCATTACCAAGATACTCTCAAAATTAATCACAAACAAAAGAAGAAACAGCTTCTGTGTGACTTCCTTTGTGAGGTTCTCATGGAGTTCAGGCTGACTTTGAACTCGCTGTGTAACCCAGGATGACCTTTCCTCCAGCCTGCGATCACAGGTGTCTGCCACCTCCTGCTTTGTTTGAATGTAGTACTGGAGATTGAACCCAGAGCTTCATGCATGCTGGGCAAGCGCCCTCCTACTGAGCACCCTACCACCTCACACCACTTTTTCCTAACTTTAAAATAATAGTAGTTAGATTCCAGACCTTCCAAAAATACTTATGTTATAAATTACAGCAGGTGACTTAAGGTTATGAAACAACTTTACATGGCTTTACATAGGGTACTTATAAATGCTGCATGCTTTTTGGAGTATTTTGAAATTAAGTGTTACCATCCAGGCTTTATGTATCTGTATAGTGACTTACTGTCACCTGAATCAGGTGACTGTCTCTGGGATAAACTAATTCAGTTCTCTTGAGTGATCTCTTGGCTATCTGTTTAATTTTATTGTTATTATTGTTATTTTCTGTGTATGAATGTTTTGCCTACATGATGGCTCTGTGCTCTTTGGGTGCCTTCGATCTTCGGGACCTGGAGCTGCATACAGTTGCACATCATCATGTGGGTGCTGGGAGTCAGACTCAGGTCCTTGGAAGAGCAGGCAGGATTCTCAGCCACCTCTTCAGTCCCTCTTGGTATTTAAGACAGGTCTCCTACAACTTAGGTTGGCCTCGAACTTGATATGTTGCTGAGGCTGACATTAAATTCCTCTACTCCCAAGTGTTGTAATTAGAGGCACCATGGCAGGCTTTCTGTGTTGTTTTGCTCTTTTAACAAAGAGCTGAGGTTCTTTTTTTTTTTTAAAGATTTATTTATTTATTATATATAAATACACCGTAACAGTAACTGCTTACTGCTGGCTATTGAACACTGGGAATTCGCTGTCAAGAGTTGACTATGGCAAAAAAAAAAAAAAAAAAAAAAAGGAACTGAATTTTATACTTAATTTAATTACTTTATTTATGTATTTAATTTTATATTATGTGTCTAGATGGTTTGCCTGCATGTGTCTGAACCACATGCATGCCTGGTGCCTATGGAGGTCAGAAGAGGGAGTCAGAGCCCCTGGAACTGAAGGTTTTGTGTCACCATGTGTGTGCTGGGACTCCAACTCAGATTCCCTGGAAGAGCAACCAGTGCTCTTAGCTGCTGACCAATCCAGACCCACTTTATTTAATTTTAATCAATTTAGTTTAAGTAGCCACATGTGGTTAGTGGCTAATGTATGAGACATTGTGAAATTAGAGGATTCATGGGATTGTTTTATATGTAAGTCTGGCTAATTTACCATATTGCAAAGTTAGTCATTAGTTTAGCCATTAAGTACACAGTTACATTTGTTATAAGTAATACTAGAAGATCAGGGATAGTTTTATTGAGTACCCACTATAGCAAGCACTGAAGAAGTAATGGAACTGGAGTTTGCATATTAGAATGAGCCCTGAGCTATACTAGTCATGCTTTGAGATGTGCTTAAAAACTTTGTGAATTACACAGCACTGAAAGCTTAACATTACTTTCATCAAACTCTGGTTTATTCTCATATCCTTTTGTGAAAGCTAGAGTTCTTTTGAAAAGTATGAGCAGGGCCAGGCATGATCATGTATGCATTTAAAACATCCCTGAGTTCAAGGTCACTCTGGTCTTCTTTGAGCTTCAAGGCAGCCAGGGATGATTAACCCTGTCTCAAAAAAAAAAAAAAATTAAAAATTAAAAATAGGAGGAAATGTGAGAAGCAGCAGAGCAGTGTACAACATTGTTAAGGAATTTTCCCCTGGAAGGGAAATTCAGAGTTTTTAACAATAGCCATGCTGATAATGCTTTTGACTTAATGTTGTTGGCTAAGTACACACAACACTGAGAGTTAGGCATCCCTAACGAGAAAATCTAAACTCTCCCAAGGTTGAAAGATTTCTGGATCTTTTCAGACCAGTCATATTCAGCCTATATATGCACAGACTTACACAGAATAAGTACCAATATTTTGTAGTGTTTGTTTATTACCTTTGTGTGTATACATAAACATTTATACATGCTAGTATTTCATAATAGTACTATTAATGTGTTTGTTATTGCTTCACAGTGAAGAATTGAATTTCACCATGTCTGGAATCAAGCGAACAATCAAAGAAACTGACCCTGATTATGAGGATGTATCTGTGGCCCTTCCAAATAAGCGGCATAAAGCGATTGAGAGTTCAGGTAGCCGTCGAGTTGCTTTTGAGACTTAACTTTGCTGACATTTGCCTGTGCATAAGGGTTTATAAAATCTACATGAATATCTACAATCATATATAAGCTGAAGGATATTTGAAGGGTTAGCCTAGTGCTCTGTGCAGTTCACCATGTGTCACATACAAGGGAGGGGATCTGGCAGGAACATGATTAAAGTAAGCTGTAAATCTTAGCTATTGTTGCAATATAGCTAAAATCAGAATGTTGGCAACTGGAGAGATGGCTCAGTGGTCAAAAGTGCATTCCAGTCTTTTTATTTCTTAAAGATTTTCCCCCCTTTTTGGTTTTGAGAGAAGGTCTCTGTTATGTAGTTCTGACTGTTCTAGAACTAACTCTAGATCAGGCTGGCCTGAACTTACATCGTCCCACCTGCCTCTGCCTCCTGGGTATCAGATTAAAGGTATCTGCCATTGTGTTCAGTGTTTTGTTTTGAGACGGGGTTTCTCTGTGTAGCCTTGGCTGCCCTGGAACCCACCCTGTAGACCATGCTGGCCTTGAACTCCTGGGAACTGGGATTAAAGGCCTGTGCTGCTACCAACTAGCCTTTTTTTTTTCTTGGTAATTTTATGTATATAAGTGTTTATGCACCATGCACATGCATTTCTTGTGTAGCCCAAAAGAGCCCAGGTGTTGGAGCCTCTGAAACTGGAGTTGCAAGAGATTATTAGTTCCAATGTGAGTGTTAGGAGTCAAACCTGTTTCCTCTGCAAGAGTAGCCAGTGCTCCTGACAGCTGAGCCCTCACTCTAGCTCCCAAGTTCAGTGCTCTTGCAGAGGATCCAAGTTTGGTTCCCAGCATCCATGTCAGGTAGGTCACAGTAACCTGTAACTCTGGCTCCAGGGAAGTAGATGCCTTCTTTGGTCTCCATGGGCATCTGCACTCACACACATAAACATATAATTAAAACTGAAATAAATCTTTAAAAATAATAATATAAAATCAAAGTTTTTTGATGTCTCTGTAATATGGAATAACCATGTGAGGTGATTGTATGTAATAAAGGTTTTTAATATAGCTTCATATTATTTTTATGTATATAGAAATAAAAATGACCAAGTTGTTTCATGGATACTGTTGCTTAAATAGGATAACATTACTTTCAAGTGTTAGTTGTCCTCATTAAATGTTTCACTTGGGTGTTAGCTAGTAAATGTCAAAGGAGGAGAGATTTCTCTTGACTCATGCTTTTAGAGTTTGGCTGGTTCCATTGCTCCTAGGCCTGAGGTGAGGGAGGATATGAGGAAATCATTCTTGTAGTAGTGGGGCTGTTCTCGGTACAAGAGTCCAGAAGCTGAAGGAGAAAGAGTGAGCCACAACGGCTTAGGATAAGATGTATCCTTCAGCCAGGTGATGGTTTGAGCACCTTTAGTCTCAGAGGCAGTGGGTCTCTGAATTCGAGGCCATCCTGGTCTGCAGAGCAAGTTCCAGGACAGCTGGAGCTACACAGAAAAATCTGTATTGAAAAACAGCTGTGTGGGGGGATATAATCTTTCAAAGGCACGGGCTTCTTCCAACTAGGTACTAGGTCACACACCTAGACTCACTAAGACCTTGCTCGCAATAGCATTGTCAGCTGGAACCAAGGTTTTAGTACATGAACGTTTGGGAACGTGCCAGATGTGATTACAATCTTGAAGGTCATCTGTGAACGATGGAAATTTAGAAAATACTGATCTAGTACTACTAACCCTGCTTGTAGCTGCTAGTGGGGATTTAAGGTTCATTTGTATTTCACTATTATGTAATCTGTTGAAAATAAATTACTGATTACATTAACATTTTGAATCATGGTTTATCTTTGTTTTTTTAAACTAACATAAAATGATACATATTTGAGGCTGGACAGATGGCTCGGAGTCAGCAGTTAAGAACCTTTGCTGTTCTGTCCCCAGCACTTACTGGGCTACTCACAGCCTCCAGCAAGTCCAGCTCCAGGTTATCTGACACCTTCTTCTGGCTTCCACAGATACCTGCATATTCATGTGCACGAATATACATACACAAATAAAAGATATTTTTATTAACTATATTTATGACCTTTCTGTCTGTCTATCACACGGTATTTTGTTATTAGCTTACTTTTTTCTTCCCTATCTTACAGTTTCATGCAGATGAAAAAGACATATTTTTCTTTCTGAACCATTTAAGAACAGATTATATAGTTTTATTTCTATGTACTTGTTTAGGCTATTGTGTGATGAACTCAAAGCAGTTTTTGTTTTTTGGGGGGTGAGAGTGGGGACTGGTTTCTTTGGCTGCTGATTTTAAATCAGTAGGTACTGATTAATTTGGTATGTTTTTTGTTCTTTCTGTAGCTCGAGATGCAGCTGTGCAGAAAATTGAGACTATTATTAAGGAGCAGTTTGCTCTTGAGATGAAGAATAAGGAACATGAGATTGATGTCATTGACCAGGTATAATAATGATAAATTGAGAACACTAAATTTATGGGAGGGAAAATATATTATTTGTTGAGGTTTATTTAAAAAAAAAAAAAATTCCGATGTTGGGCATGGTGGCATACACCTTTAATCTCAGCATTCCAGAGGCCCAGACAGATGGAACTCTATGGGTTCCAAGATATCTTGGTCTTTACAGTGAGTTTCAGCCAAGGCTACAGAATGAGACTGTCTCAAAACAAAATCAAAAAATTATCCTGCTAAGGGATGGGCACATCTATAATCCCAGGACTTGGGAGTAGAGACAAGAGAACCAGACATTTAAGGTCATCCTCAGCTACTTAGTATATTTGAAACCTGCCTGGAGCACATGAATCTTTGTCTCAAAAAACCCAAAATAAATAAAGTTGGAGAAAAGATAAAAAGTTCTACTTGAACTTCCATCCCCAGATATAAATAATCCTTTTTGGTATTGTTCTCAGTATACTATAGTTATTACTTAATTAATAAATATGCTCACATGCTATATTTTGTTTTTTTTTTTGTTTTATTTGTAGGTTTTTTGTTGTTGTTTTTTAGATTTATTTATTATGTATAGTGTTCTTCTGCCTATATATAGGCAAGAAGAGGGCACCAGATCACATTAGAGATGGTTGTGAGCCACCATGTGGTTGCTAGGAATTGAACTCAGGACCTCTGGAAGAGCAGCCAGCATTCTTAACCTCCAAGCCATCTCTCTAGCCCCTGGTATTGTTCTTTTGAGACAAGGTTTCTCTGTGCAGTCCTGGCTGTCCTGGAACTCAGTCTATAGATATGGCTGGTCTCGAGCTGGGATCAAAGGCTTGCATCACAAGGCCTGGCATATTTGAAATTTTTAAGACTTTACTGATCAGGGAAGCACACACTCTTGCCTCTATCCCCAGTCTGCTCTGGGGTAAAAGCGTAGACTCCAGGGCTTTGTTTATACACATGAAGTACATCTCCAGCTTGTATCTTTGCCAGTTTAATTAGGTGAGAAGGATTTATTTGTTGAAGCAATTCAAGAAGCTGAGTTCTTGCTTTTGTTGTATGTGTTTATTCTGTGGATTTTAAGTCATTGTTGTTATTTGCCTATTAAACAACATTTAAACTCTCACTTGTTTTAGCGACTGATTGAAGCCAGGAGGATGATGGATAAGCTCCGGGCCTGCATTGTAGCAAACTATTATGCCTCCGCTGGTCTCCTGAAGGTTTCTGAGGTTAGTGCTCCTATAGTCTGTTTTCAGCCACCGTTTTCCTTGTCTGAGGGGAAGTCAGGGCTGTGTGGATTCCCTGCCATTCAGACATTTCTTATATTGCCTTTAGCATTTGATAAGCCTGGCCACCTTTCTGAAGAACATAGATCGTCAGGCAATGTGTTTAACATGGTGTTGTCCTTTCTGTACTGATTGCTAGTGTAATACTAGCAGGGAGACCTTACTGCAACTCCTCCTAGTTCTTCCTCTTTTGCTTTGCCTTACTGAGCATGCCTTGTGCTTTTAAATGCTACTTCTTAATGGTAGTTTTAAGTATAAGAAAAAGACAAACATGTTTTGCATACTATGTAGATTCATCTGTTTAAAATTCTGTTGTTTTCTTTCCTCTAAAGCATTTAAAATTAGGTTTTTAGATATCATAACATTTCAGCGCTCACTGTAAAACGTTTTTACTCCTTTTTCTCTTTTTCCTGGCAACCGTGTATTAACCCAGAGTGCCAGTGAAAGACACACATACACAATGCCTGTAAAAACACAAAACCAGAGACTATAAAATATAAGCAAATAATCAGTAAGATAAAACAAAACAAACAAAAAGTCAATAAGGCATTATCCATCCTGTGGGTGTCTTCCCAGGATTTCTTTGTATGTAAGGTTCCTTTAAGAATATTAGTCCTGGTTGAGGGCTGACCTCAGTCTAGTATGACTTCATTTTAAATTGACTACATTCTACAAAGACCCCTCTTTTTCTCCTCCTATTCTCTCTGTGTTTGCTTGTGCCTGTCCTTGTCCCGAGGCTCTCCCATACGATAGGTATATAATGTACAATTCAGTAACACCAACAACCCCTTAGGCTTGTTCTGAATAAAGCCACAGATTCTGGGTGGACATGACTTTGTAGAATTTGTACTTCCACCCTTCTGGCATCGTTGATGGAATAGCTCAGTGTTGGCTCAGCACAGTGGATATCATGAGCTGAGTTTGCGTGATGTAAAGGAGACTGTAAGCAGGTACTCACCTTGAAAAGCTGGTGTTGTGTTGACTTATCACTGGAGTACATTTCGTTAGGATGCCTAGAAATAAACTGATTTTAGCTCCTGGTGTTCTGATTAAGATTTACTAGGGGCTGGAGATATGGCTCAGTCATTGGGTTTACTTGAGTTCAGTTCCCAGTGTCTACATGGAGGATTGCAACTCTAACTTTACTTTCAGGGGATCCAACACCCTCTTCTGTCTTCTGTAGGTATCAGATATTCGCATGTTGCACATTTGTGCATGCAAGTAAAACACTTATACAGATAAAATACATCTTTAAAAATTAAAAAAAAAAATTCAAGAAATCTAAGCTTTGTTTTATATAGCCATTTAATTATTTTTGTTTAGTTTGGAGAACACCCAGTACTAAAATGGGCTGTCAACTGAATTAATCAGCTGTATATGCTATTTTAAAACATTAGTACCTTCACCCAGACCATGGCTTTTGTTTGATTAATCACTATCACTCGATCTCTCTCTCTCTCTCTCTCTCTCTCTCTCTCTCTCTCTCTCTGTGTGTGTGTGTGTGTGTGTGTCTGTGTGTGTGTGTCTGTGTGTGTGTGCGTGCGTGCATCCATGTTGGGATGAAATCTTGCAGTGTGACTCCTGCTGTCCTAGCATCTGCAATCCTTCTGCCTCTGCCTGCCTCCTAAGTACTGGGATTACAGATAGTACCACCATTCCCTGCCAGTGATACAGGTGGTTTTTTTGTTTGTTTGTTTCTTTGTGTGTGTTTTTATTGTTTTATTTTTTAAATCGTTTGTTTGTGTCTGGGTATGTACACATACGTGCAAGTGCCAGTGGGCAGTAGGGTCAGAGGCATCCTTCTGACCCATTCACTTAGGGTTGAAGTTGTGAGCTTGTGACATGAATTCAATGACACCTCTTTAAAAACAACTGAACTTAGGCCCCTGAACAAGCCTGAAGGAATGTTCCACATTGCTGATTTTAAAGCTTCTACTTCTGTTGTTTTTAACTCCAGTGTGGGTTTCTTTTTTTTATACTGTGTACTTTCATTGTTTGTTTTGAAACTATGTAATCCAGGCTGACCTGGAACTGAAGATTAATTTACTTAATTACTTAGACTCCAAAGATCTTGGGATTGTCATTATGAGTCACAATGCCTAGTTCTGTGTCCTTTTAAAATCAAATCTTGCTGGGGATAGTGACACTTACCTTGGGCTTGTGGCCTTCCTGCTCCTGCCTCCTGGATGCTAGGATTACAGGCATATTCTGCCAAGCTGCTTATGTGTGGTACTGAGTTCATGCATGCTGGGCAGTCAGCCTCAGTTTCCTTAGTGCATTCACAGGTATGTGCCCCTGCCACACCTGGCTCATCTTTGACCTGAGAGTTAGAACTTTTGCACAATCACTTGTCCCTCTAGTTTTTGTTTCGTTGATACAAGGCTAGGTATAAGAATTTACGGATGTAGAGAGATTTTGTGTTTTCTTTGTCTTTCTTTTATTTTTGGTTGATAGCCTAGCCGAGCCATCTCTCAATACAGGATGTGGAGAAGGTTTTGAAAGTTTGTTAACATGATCTTAACATAGGTAGGAGTTTTCAGGAATTAGGATTTCGCCAGTTTTAGTGGGTTTGATCAGGTTTGCTTCTTTCATTTTTCTAGGGATTAAAGACATTTGATCCGATGGCTTTTAATCACCCTGCTATCAAGAAATTTTTGGAATCACCTTCTAGGTCATCATCTCCTACCAATCAGAGATCAGAAACACCATCTGCCAATCACTCTGAAAGTGACTCTTTATCTCAGCACAATGACTTCCTGTCTGACAAAGACAATAACAGCAACGTGGATGTGGAGGAAAGACCCCCAAGCACCGGGGAACAGCGACCGAGCCGAAAGGCAGGAAGGGTACAGCTCCGGGGTGGGCCTGCTGTCTGTGAAATGTGGGAAGACATAAGTAGTTTGACTTTTACAAGGGATAGGGCCTCAGTCTGGGGCTCAACAGGCTAGCCTAAAACTTGAGATTCTCTTGCCACAGTTCCCAAGTGGTGATGTTACAGGATTGAACTATTGTGTAGGCCTAACTAAGAAACTGAAGCTGTATCCTTTTTTTTGGGGGGGGGGGGGAGCGGGGGAGAGTGCCGGAGAGGGGGGCATCTTGCACTATAGCCAGGCTGGTCTCAAATTAGCAGAGTCTTCCTTCCTTGGCCCCCTGAATGCTGGGTTGCAGGTGTGAACCATCATACCCAGCAACACTGAGTATTAGTGGTTATCACAACTACCAGTTAGAGTGCTGCCATTCTGGGGTGTGTATGTGTGTGTGTGTGTGTGTGTGTTGTGTATTTGACATTCTCACTTAGAGCATAGCACTCCAGAGTGCAGCATAGCTCTTGGATGTCATTCATGCAGATGGGAAAGAACCCTTAAGGACTGGAGTTCCATGATCTTGCTGAAGGTCTAAGTAGTAACTCCTGTAATTTGACATACAAAAAACAAAATACACAATTCTTTTCTTGACTCAGTCTTGCTATGAGGCCCTGGCTGATCACGCACTGATTATGTAGACCAGGCTGGTCCGGAACGTGTAGTGATCGCCCTACCTCTGCCTCCCGAGTGCTGGAATCATTGTGCCCAGCTACAAAGCTACATAGTACATGGTTTATTTGGTGTTTGTTTTTATGTTTAGAGTTACTATCAGGTTAGACTAGTGATGTCACAGCTACAGTTTCAGTTATAAAGGGAACTTCCAAGTAGCTTTCCATACATTCAGACATCAATGTTTGATTTAATTTTCATAAAAACAAATTGTTATTTTTATTATAAATTCGCTTGTGTATCGTTGAAAAAAGTTAAGCAGGAAGGCCTTTTTAAATTTTTTTTTTTTTTTTTTTTTTTGGTTTTTCGAGACAGGGTTTCTCTGTGCAGCCCTGGCTGTCCTGGAACTCTGTAGACCAGGCTGGCCTCGAACTCAGAAATCCGCCTGCCCTCTGCCTCCCAAGTACTGGGATTAAAGGTGTGCGCCACCACGCCCGGCTAAGGCCTTTTTTAAATTAACCCATACTTTGATACCTCGTTATCAGGACTCTGAATATTTAGATTTACTTGGGTTTGGTCAGTATTCTTTCTCTTACTGCCATCTTTTAAGCTGGAATGACAGGCATGTGCCTCATACCTGGAATATATGGTGTTGGAGCCTAAACACAAGGCTTGGCCCCAGCTAGAGAGAAGCGCTCTACCAACCTTTACATCCCTAGTCTCAGTAATTTGGGGGGGGGTGGGTGGGTGGGTGGGGGGAGTGGGGGTGGGGTGTTTTTTGAGACAGGATTTCTCTGTAGCACAGACTGTCTTGGAAACACTCTTTGTAGACTAGACTGTCCTCAGAACTCAAAGATCCACCAGCTTCTGCCTCTCAAGTGCTGGGATTAAAGGCATGAGCAACCATGCTCAGCTCTTTCTTTAAAAAAGGAACATTAGCTGGAGGGATGGCCAGGTGGTTAAGAGTACTGGTTGTTCTTCCAGAGAACCTGGGTTTGTTTCCCAGTATCCACATGGCAGCTCACAGTGGTTGTAACTTTAGTTCCTAGGGATCTACAATCTCTTGTGGCCTCAGTAGACACCAGGCACACAATTGATGAATCAACACACATGCAAGCAAAACAGTCATAAAATAAAATGTAAATTCAACAACAACAATAAAAAACCCAACCATACTGCCAGGTGTGGTGGCGCATGCCCTCAGTCTCAGCACTTAGGAGAGCAGATGAGAGCTACACAGCAAGTCCCAGGCCTGCTGGGTTGTAGAAGACCCTGTTCTCTGAAAGATAAAACATTGAGTTATTTATACTTTCATTATGTCAGCACCCTACTGAATACTGTTTCAGTGAGCACAAATGTTGATCTCATTTCTTTCAGGACACGTCTAGTATCAGTGGCTCCCACAAACGGGAACTACGGAATGCTGACCTCACAGGAGATGAGACTTCACGACTGTTTGTCAAGAAAACGATAGTAGTCGGCAACGTGTCCAAGTTAGTACCGTGAGATGTTTCCCATGCGCCACTCACTGCGACACCAGCACTTTGCCGTTACTGCATATTCACAGTGGTAGTACAGTAGGAGGAAGGTTCTGGAATTCTTTATTCCTAGCTTGTTTGAAAAGTAAATGTTGATCTAGAAATATTCATAGAGTAATCTTGCACCTTAGTAGAACAAGATTTCATCTACAGTTTCCCTGGTTCCATGATATTCTATGACTGTTCCTCGTGATAAATGAGCTGTTTACTCTTGAATGCCACTATAGAAGAAACAAGGTGGCATACTTTTTACACTTCGAGTTACTTACTTATTTTTATTTTATGTGTGTGAGTGCCTGTGTTTATGTGGTCCACACGAATGCCTGGTTGCCTGCTGAGGCCAGAAAAAGACATCAGATCCCCACGACTGGAGTCAGAGTTGGGAGCCTCCATGTGTGTTCTGGGAACAAACCTGGATTCTCTGGAAAGGCCGCCCAGGCTTTTAACCCATGAGCCATCCCTCAGGCCCTGCTTATTTACTTTTGAGCCAGTTTTTTGCCAAGCTGGCCACAAGCTCACAATCTCCCTGCCTCAGCTGTCTGCATAGCTCATGCTCAGACACACACCACCATTCCCAGTTGCTGTTACACTTGCATGTGTAATTTTTGTATTTGATTATTTTTTTTTTTTTTGTATTTGTTTTTTGTTTGCTTTAGATCTCTAGAGAAGTGCTTGCATCTCGCTCCAGAGTGCTGGGAGGAAAGGCCTGCCGGGTATTCAGTTATTTGAGAGCTAGTGAGGTAGTGAGGTTTTGTCATTGCTTTTTACTCTGGCTTTCAAAGACATGTTTTCCACTTTCATAGTATCTGCATTTCATATTTAGCTGTCATCCTTATCAGAGTAGAAACCAAATGTCTTTTTTCCTGAACATTCCTTTATTTCTTTTGTGAAATGGAATGATTTAGGGGGCTGAAAAGGTGGCTCAATGATAAAGAACACTGGATAGTCTTCTGGAAGGCCCAGGTTCAATGCCCAGCCCCACCGTGGCTGCTTACAACTGTTTTTAACTAGTTCCAGAGGATCCAGCCCCCTCTTCTGTCCTCTGCAAGTACTGCACATATAATGCACAAGGTGTGCATGCAGGCAGGATACCCATATAGGTAACATTTAACGATTTAAGTGGGTAGCATTTTGTGGTTTGATTTCTCCTCCTCTTCCTCCTTTTCTTCCTCTTTCTTTCTCATCTTCTTTCTCCTTCATTTTCTTCCTCTCTCTTCTTCTCTTCTTATTCCTTCTTTTCCTACTCTTCCTCCTCTTCTTCCTCCCCCTCTTCCTCCTCTTCCTCCGTATGACTTCAAGGCCAGCTTAGGGTACACAGGTGCTAACCTGCCAAACCATCTTCCAGCCCTTAACACCAACTTTTTGTTATTTTTTAAGATTAATGAAGCCAGGCATTGGTGGCGCATGCCTTTAATCCCAGCACTTGGGAGGCAGAGCCAGGAGGATTTCTGAGTTCGAGGCCAGCCTGGTCTACAAAGTGAGTTCCAGGACAGCCAGGGCTATACAGAGAAACCCTGTCTTGAAAAACCCAAAAAAAAAAAAAAAAAAAAAAAACACTTTAAAAAAAATTCATGAAAGTTTAATAAGGTTATTGAATATGGTATCATTATACAAAAGTCAGTTCTTATTTGAAAGCCACATATTAAATAGCACTTAAAAATTATATTTATATTAGATTAGCAATCAAAACATGCTTAGTAAATCAAACAAAAGACAGCCTAGCCCTTCAAGAAGAATTTATAAAAATTAATTCATTAAAAGGAATAGAACAATAGTCAGACTAACAGTCAAGGAAGCTTAGTATTGTTGTAAAGGCCACTTCTCCCTAAATTAAAACTGACCTGCAGATAAAGTGCAGAGACAGAGTGCTTGTGTGGACAGGGTGTGGCATATCTTGTACCTTGCAGTACTAAGGATAATCAGAGACCTAATGAGCACATCAGAGGCTATGGCCACATTTTTCACCAGAATCTAAGAAGGGTGTCCCATTCACTAGCAAAAGGCAAAGCCCACCAAGGATAGAGGCTTCATGTGCCATGGTCATACCCAGTGTATTTCTACCTCAGATACCCACTCGATAAGAAACCAAGTTTGATTGTTCTCTTTTAGTTTGGTATTGAGAATTAGAAAACAAACTTGAAGGGAATTAAGTAGGCATGGAGGTTTTAGAAAAAAGGATTAGAGACTGGTCAAGTGTGACTGCTGATAATTACTGCTGGAAATTTTAGTTTTAAGCAGGGCCTCATTATTAGTTATTGTTAAGATTTTTAATATGTATTTGTGTTTTGTCTGAATGTATGTGTGAATCCCACGTGTGTCCCCACAGAGGTCAAAAGAGGGCATCCAATGCCCTAGACTGGAGTTAGAGTTGTAAGCCTTTCTATGGGTATTGGGAATCACAGACCCTCTGGAAGAGCAGCCGTACTCTTAATTGTTGAGACCTTACTGTAGTGTCAGTTACTAGTCTTGAGGTTTTTAGTTTATTATTATTGCTGTGTGCTTATGTTCTTGTGTATATGGACTTGTACATCAGGACATTATTTTAAGTGGGATCCTGGAATTAAATTCAGATCGTGAGATTTTTGTGGCAAGCACCTTCCCCAGTGAGCCATCTCATCATCACAAATAATTAGATTTTTGAAGGAAGAAGCTCATCTCTCTCTCTCTCTCTTCTCCAGGTACATACCTCCAGATAAGCGGGAAGAAAATGACCAGTCAACCCATAAGTGGATGGTATATGTCCGAGGGTCGCGTAGAGAGCCCAGCATTAATCACTTTGTCAAGAAAGTTTGGTTTTTCCTTCATCCTAGCTATAAACCAAACGATCTTGTGGAAGTTAGGTGAGCACACTAAAGATTTACTGAATTTAAGAAATGTGAATAACTTTGCAACGTGCCTTAGGAATCTTTAATACTGCTAATACTTTCTCAGTACCCACTCTCTGTCATTAGATAGCTTTTGCTGTAGTTTCCCTCGGCAGAGTATTTCTAACTGGCCCTGTCACCTGTCATATTGTCACTGTGCCGTGTTGGTAGCCTTTGAAGGACTGGTGCATAGAAAGTGTTACCAATAATTAAATACAGCATTTTAACATTACAGAAATGTTTGCCGCTCCCTGTAATATCACTTTCAGATGTAATCCCAGTGGTATGTCTTCTGTACACAGACTTAAGAAATAAGTACAGTTATTTCAGGGAGATGTGATGGTTGTATGTACTGACATGAAATGTGTGTTATTTAGGTGCGTTCTCTATTCTGCATTTTCTGTATGTTAGCAGCTCCTAAACACCCTTACTATTTTGTACTTTATTGTTAGTGTCAGTGAAATTTCCCTTATCTCTGTGTGACACAGAGCATTCTATTCATGGCCCTGTTGAACTCCTTAAAATGACAAATATGTTCTTCCCCCCACCCCATGTTGGTCTAGGAAGGAGTGTTTTCCTTTTCCTATCTGTGGTTTCTAGACCACCTTTCCTCCATTCTTAAAAACTCCTCAGTACAGCAGGGTGGTGGTGGGGACGTCTTTAATTGCAGCACTTGAGAAGTCGAGGCAGGAGGAACTCTTTAAGTTTGAGGCCAGCTTGGTCTACAGAGCTACTTCCAGGACAGCCAGAGCTACAACAAGAAACCCTGTCTCCAAAAACAAAAGCATAAAACCTCAGTCCTGTCATAGCCCATACAGCCTGCCTCCTCCCTGGTTGTGATTATCTACTAATTTCCAATATGGACACCTCTTTGAAAACCAGCCGTAACCCTCGTTACTGCTGTTGCTCTTTTCCACTAGAGCTCTCTCATCTTTTGGGTATATGCCCAGGAGTGGTATAGCTGGGTCTTGGTGTAGAAATAGTCACAGTTTTCTGAGAAACCGTCAAAGCAGTTGTATGAGTTTGCACTCCCATTAGCAATAGAGGGGTGTTCCCTTGCCTGACATCCTCGCCAACTTCTGTTGTCACTTGAGTTTTTGATCTTAACCATTCTGAGGGGTGTAAGATGGATTGTCACAGTCGGTTTGGTTTGCATATTTCCCTGGTAACTAGGGATATTGAACATTCTCACTATTCGAGATTCCTCTTCTAAGAATTCTCTGTTTAGCTCTGTACCTATTTTTTAATTGGGTTATTTATTTGGTTTGTTTATATCTAGTTTCTTGAGCTCTTTATATATTTTGGATATTAGCTCTGTCAGATGTGAAGTTGGTGAAAGTCTTTTCCTATTTGGAAGGCTGGCCTTTTGTTCTATTGATGGTCTCCTTTGCCTTATAGAAGCTTTTCAGCTTGAAGAGGTTATTGATTGTTGATCTCAGTGCCTGAGCTGTGGGTGTTCTGTTCAGGAAGTTGTGTCCTGTGCCAATGTGTTCGAGGCTATTCCCTAATTTCTCTTGTGTCAGGTTTAGTGTATCTGGTATTATGTTGAGGTCTCTGGTGCACTTGGACTTGACTTTTGAGCAGGGTGATAGATGAGAATCTATTAGCATTCTCCATGTAGATATTCAGTGTCTATAGGTGTGTGGATATGTCTGGGTATTCCATCAACCTGTCTGGTTTTTATGCCAATACCATGTAGTTTTTATTACTATTGCTTTGTAATACAGCTTGAAATCAGGGATGGCTATACCTCCAGAAGTTCTATTACTGTTCAGGATTATATTAGCAATACTAGGTTTTATGTTTTTTCCAAAGGAAGTCTAATATTGACCTTTCAAGATATGTAAAGAGTAGTGCTGGGATTTTGATGGGGATTGTATTGACTCTGCAGATTCTTTTGGTAAGACGGCTATTTTTAGTGTGTTAGTCCTACCAATCCATGAGGATGGGAGATCTTTCCATCTTCTGGGGTCTTCTTCGATTTCTTTCTTTAGGGACTTGAAATTCTTGTCACACAGATCTTTACCTGGCTTGGTGAGAGTTACCTCAAGATATGTTATATTATCTGCGGCTATTGTAAAGGGTGTTGTTTTCCCAATTTCTTTTTCAGTCTGTTTGTCATTTGCATATAGGAGAATCACTTTCTTTCTTTTTTTTTTTTTTCTTTTTTTTTAGTTAATTTTGTATCCAGCCACCTTGCCGAAGGTGTTTATTAGCTGCAGGAGTTCCCTGGTAGAAATTTTGGGGTTGATTTTGTACTGTCATATCATCTGGGAATAAAGATACAATACTTTGATGACTTTTCCAGTTTGCATCCCCTTGATCTCCCTTAGTTATATTGCGTTAGCTAGAACTTTGAGCACTATTTTGAATAGTTTTGTTCCTGATTTTAGTGGAATTGCTTTGAGGTTTTCTCCATTTAATTCAATGTTAGCTTACTGCCTTCTTGATATTGGTATACTGCCTTATTATATTTATGTCTGCCCCTTGTATCCCTGATCTCCTACACGTCTATTATGAAAGGGTGTTGGATTTTTGTCGAAGGAGTTCTCAGCATCTAAAGAGATGACCACGTGTTGTTGTTTTCTTTCTTTCCTTGCGTTGACTGATGTTCATACGTTGCACCATCCTTGCATCTCAGGGATGAAGCCTGCTTGATCATGGAGGATGATGATCTTTTTAATGTGTCCTTGGATTTGGCTTACAAGTATTTTATTGAGTATTGTTGCATCCATGTTTATAAAGGAAATTGGTCTATAATTTTCTTCTTTGTTGAATCTGTGGTTTGGATATCAGGATGAGTGCCTCATGTAATTAATTTGGCAATGTTCCTTCTGTTTCTATTTATGGAACAGTTTGAGGCATATTGGCGTTGGCTCTTAAAATTTGGTAGAATTCTATGCTAAAACAACCTGGCCCTGAGCTTTTTTAGGTTGGGAAACTTTTTTCTTCTTTTTTTTTTTTTTTTAAGAAAATGCAAAAATGTATTTATAATGGAAATATTTCATATCCTACCACTCACTGAATTTTTTTTAACTTACATTGGATCCCATTCACTGCCCCACCCCCACCCCAGACACCTTCTCTCACAATCTTTCCTCTATCCCCCTCCTCTTTTCCTCTTAAGTATCTCCTCTCCCCCTGGGTATCCCCACCACCCCCACCCCCGATACTTCAAGTCTCTGCGAGGCTCCCCCTGGGTATCCCCCCCCCCCAATACTTCAAGTCTCTGCAAGGCTAGGTGCTTCTTCTCCCACTGAGGCCAGAGAAGGCAGCCCAGCTAGTAGAATATATCTCACATACAGGCAACAGCCAAACTTTTGATGGCTGCTTCTCTGTTTCCTTAAGGGTTATAGGTCTGTTTAGATTGTTCATCGGATCTTGCTATAACTTTGTAAGTGGTATTTGTCAAAAATATTATCCATTTCTTTTAGGTTTTTCAATTTTGTGAAGTATAGGTTTTTAGAGTATGACTTACTGATTCTTTGGATTTCCTGTTATTATGTCCCCATTTTTGTTTTTGATTTTGTTAACTTGGATATTCTCTTTCTGCCTTTTAGTTTGGATAAAAGTTTGTCTGTCTTGTTGCTTTTTTCTCAAATAACCAACTCTTTGTTTCATTGATTCTTCATATTGTTTCTTTCTATTTTATTGATTTCAGCCCTGAGTTTCATATTCCTCTTGGATGTGCTTTTTTTTTTTTTTTTTTTAATGTAGGCAGTTAGTGCTATGAACTTTCCTCTTAGTACTACTTTCATTGTGTCCCATAAGTTTGGATATGTTATGCCTTCATTTTCATTGAATTCTAGAAAATCTTTGATTTCTTCCTTTATTTCTTCTTCTTTGACTCAGTGGTCACCGAGTAGAGAGTTATTCAGTTCCATGGCTTTCTGGTTTTTCTGTTCTTAAAATCAACCTTTAATCCATGGTGGTCTGATAAGACACAAGGTTATTTCAGTTTTCTTTTATCTGTTGAGGCTTGCTTTGCGGTCAGTTTTAGAGAAAATTTCATGAGATGCTGAGAAGAAGGTATATTTTTTGATTTTGGGTGAAATGTGAAATATTCTGTAAATGTCTGTTGTCCATTTGGTTTAAAACGTCTGTTAACTCCATTGTTTCTGTTAAAGTTTTGGCTGGATGACCTCTCGATGGTGAGTATGATACCAAAAGTCTCCCACTATAAAAGTGTGAGGATCTATGTATAATTTAAGCTTTCATAGTGTTTCTTTTGTACACATGGGTGCCCTTCTGTTTGAGACACAGATATTAAGAATTAAAACATCATCTTGGTAGATTTTTCCTTTGATGAGTACTAAGTGTTCTTCCAATCTCTTTTGATCAATTTTACTTTGAAGTCTATTTTGTTAGATATTGGAATGGCTACACCAGCTTATTTCTTAGGTCCATTTGCTTGGAAAATCTTTTTCCAACCCTTTGCCTATCTTTGATGTTGAGGTGTGTTTCTTGCATGCAGCAGAAGGATTGATCATGTTTCTGCATCCATTCTGTTAGTCTGTGTCTTTGTACTGGGGAATGGAGTCCGTTGATATTGAGAGATATCAGTGACCAAAGATTGCTAATTCCTGTTATTTTGTTTTTGTTAGTATGTGTGTGAGACTGTGGGTAGGCAGGTTGCATGCAGGGGGGGGGGGGTTGTGGGGGGAGAACTCTGTGGTTTTCTTTTTCTGGTGTTGTTGACATGAGATTATTTCCCGTGTTTTCATGGGTTAGAATTTTCCTTCTAGTACTTTTTCCAGGGCTGGATCTATAGATAGATACTGCCTATGGAATTTGACTTTATCATGAAATATCTTTCCCCCATCTAGGATGATTAAACATTTTTCCTGGGTATCTGTAGTCTCTTAGAGTTTTACAGTCAAGGCCCGCCTGGCTTTTAGAGTGTGTGCTGGGAAGTTGGGTGTGATTCTGACAGCTCTGCCTCTTACTTACTCCTTCCCCTGTAATGTTCTTTCTTTGTTCTGTGTGTTTATTGTCTTCACTATTATGTGGGAAGGGGACTTTCTTTTCTGGTCCAATCTATTAAGTGTTCTATAAGCTTCTTGTATCTTTATAGGTATCCCCTTCTTTACATTTTGAAATTTTTCTTCCACACGCATGCATATATATAAATTTTTAAAAAGCATTTAAAAATATTGAATGGCTCCTGAGGAATACACCAGAGGTTGACATGTGATACACACATACACACGTACACACATACACAGATACATAGTAAACTTGGCATTCCATGTGGGTCCAAGTGTCAAGCTTAGATTATAGTTTTCTTAACTGTTTGTTTCTTCTGCTTACCATTGCAGAGAACTGCCAGACGTGGTGGTGCACATCTTGAATCCCAGCACTCAGATGCAGAGGCAGGTTGTGTTCAAGGCCAGCCTGGCATGCATAGTGAATTCTAGAACAGCCAGAAATACATAGTGAGACCCTGTCTCAAAAATGAAATTGCTGGAGAGATCACTTGCTCCGTTTCTAGGCAAGTTTTTTTTGTTTGTTTGTTTGTTTGTTTTCTGTTTTTTGTTTGTTTTGTTTTGTTTTTTGAGACAGGGTTTCTCTGTGTAGTCCTGGCTGTCCTGGAACTCACTGTGTAGACCAGGCTGGCCTCGAACTCAGAAATCTGCCTGCCTCTGCCTCCCAAGTGCTGGGATTAAAGGTGTGCGCCACCACTGCCCAGCTTTTTAGGCAAGTTTTTAAATATACTTAATAATTTACATGTATCTCCCATATTAAACTTTGAGCTTTCTTTCCTCCTTTTCTAGTTTTTTCCTTTTTTTTTTTTTTTTTTTTTTGAGACAGGGTTTCTCTGTATAGCCCTGGCTGTCTTGGACCTCACTTTGTAGACCAGGCTGGCCTCGAACTCAGAAATCCGCCTGCCTCTGCCTCCCAAGTGCTGGGATTAAAGGCGTGCGCCACCACGACCGGCTCTAGTTTTTAAGATAGGGTCTTATGATCCTCTTGCTTCTCTCTCCCAACTGCTGATATGACAGGCCGTGCGTGCGTGCGTGCATGCGTGTGCATGCGTGTATTTGGGGGGCATGTCATCAAGACTAGAGTTTCATGTATGCTGAAAAGCACTCACTCTACCCACAGAGCCCCATTTGAGCCCTAATTTTAGGTTTCTAAGTCTTTTCTCTTTTGAGATATAGACTCACTGCATAGCCATAACTGGCCTAGAATTCTGCCTCTGCCTTTGTCCCTTTGTCCCTTGACCTCTGCCTCAGATTAAGGAAGTGCCTCCATACCCAGTCTTTGCTTTGTACTTCTAGATGTTTGTGATCTCTTACTAATAGTAGCATCGCCCAAGATCCAACATTTCTTGTTTGATGCAGAATGAGTTACTTAGGTGGTCAATTCCATAGTAACTCTGCTTGCTGGGAAGTTTTAAATTATACTAAGCAGAGGCCTAAATTTCTGTGAGTTCTTTTTTCAGGGATTAGGGGTTGAGACAGGACCTTTACTTTGACCGACTTGGCCTCTCAGGTGGAACAGTCCTCTTGTCCCGGCCTCCCACATGCTGGCATTGCAGGTGTGCGCTTCTCACTGCTGGAAGCGAATCCATCTGTGCCTTGGTGCCGACAGTCATAATGCTCCTTCCCTAGTAGATTTCAAGGATTTGAAAGAGGCTTTTGAGTCTTTTCCATTGTCTTTACTTCAGATGTCATGTATGTAAGTGTATTATAGTCCCTGACACACTCCAGTTTAGCTGTATTCCTCTTAAAATATGAGACTTAACATCCCAGATTTGGGAGTGTGTAAAGTAGGGTAGTAAAGTTAGCCTGTGTCTTGGCTTTAGTTATAACTTAGAATCTTCTCTATGGGACTCCAGAGTTTGCTTGTACCTGGTGTCAGAATTAATTGTATGTATATTAATTTGATGTAATTTGATACAGCTGCTGGGGAATTCCAGTTAAATTTTTTTTAAGTCAGAACCCAAATGTCATGGTCAGCAGATCTTATCCCATTACCGGATGGAGAAGAATCTCTTCTTCTGTAGAAGCCGTAGTTTTCTTACTTGGCTCACTTGTCATGACTACCTTTGTCCCACTTTCTAAGAGCTGTGAGAGTGAACTTTGTTAAGCTAGTCACTGAGTGTGTGTTGGACTCCAGGCTTTTTGTGGAGATTACAGAAATGAATGCCTGGTCCTTTCATTTGGGGAGTTTGATGTTAGACTATCCCTAACCTCGTGCATGTGAGACTAAAGTGGGCTAGTGTGACAGCAGTCTGACAGCAGCTTACCATACTGTTGTGCATCCAGAGGAGGGCTGTGTAGTAAGGAGATCTGCCACCATGGGCACTTGAACTAGCATGGTGGTGAGAGCATGGCCTCTGTAGTCTAGGTCTTGAGTTTGAATTGTGGTTTCCTGCTTGCTTGCTTGCTTGCTTACTTAAGTGTGGCCTTGCAGGTTTGTTATGCAGTTGAACTGTGCCTCAGGATGGTGCTTCATGAAGTTGTGAACACTGGCCAAGTTAGTAGATCCAAAAGGTTTAGAACAGTATTTGTTTTTAACGAAATACTCTGAATGTTTGCCACCGTCACCATGGAAATCAGAAGTGTTCATCCTAGGAAGAACTTGGAAAAGCTTTTTAGTTCTTTGAAACTCTTCCATATAGAAGAATGATCTGTTTATTCTTTGTGATTCCAAATCCACAGCTTTCATGCAGCAGATAGCTGGCTCCTCTGCTGTGGCCTCCCCACTGCTTCATTTACATGAGCCATGCCCAGCTGAAACCTTCAGTAAGTAGTGCATCTGGAGTCACTATAGCAACTGAAGACTGGTTGGCCACTGCTGGCGGTCACTGATAAGTTTCAACAGAATGGATGTAAGCCTGTAGGGCCCCTAGTGTTAAAACTGAGGAGGTAGAGAGAACAAGTGTAAGGCAGACACAAAACCAGACACAGAAAATTTTCTATATGTACTCCATCTTTGCCCTTAGAGATTCTGCTGTTCTGGCAAACACAAGGAACCTGGGGGGTGGCTAGTTTTGTTGTAGTCTGGCACATGGAACAGTTACATACTAGCTTGCTACAAAGTGGAGAGTGACTCTGGCTCAGATGTAGAGAACTCATCTTGCTGTAATTAGTAAGGTTATTTTCTCTGCTTTCCAGGCTGCTCTTGAATTCAGGACTTCTGTCTGAGACGCTTGTTTGAGGATCTCTGCTTGTTAGTTCTCATCTGTTAGGCTTGTCTTTGGTTGTGTTGACTCTGACCTAACTGAATTCATGTCTTAGTTTTCCAAAAGCTTATGTCACAGAGTGCCTTCTCTCCCAATCTCAGCGTCTAATTACAGTAATTCTGACTCAAGGATTTATAGGTGTTTTCAATTTGCAAACCTGTTATATAGTATATAGTATATAGTCTGAATACTTCAAGATCTCAAGTACATTTCTAAATTTTTTTATTATGGAAAATTTCACATGTACACAAAAACAAAGAGTGTAATGAACCTCCATGTGCCAAATCAATTGGTAACACTTTGCCTGTCATTCATTCATTTCATATTGTGACTGAATAGTCTGTAGTCCGTTAGCATTCAAATACACACTCTTCACTCTTAAGATTCAGCCCCTATGTAGGGAAGATCATATTGTGAACAGCTTGCTTTCTTTTTATGAAGTCCTTCTAGCAGATAACACCAACTTAATTACCGCTTTTAGATGAACATGATTATGATTTATTTTGGTCTGAGATATACATCTTGCATCCTGTCAGCTGTCAGTCGGCTTCTACACTGTGGTGTCACATTTTCACACTGGTTCCATTTAAGAAATGACTTTGGATTATACAGTTTGCACCTCTTATCCATAACCATTTAGTAATAAAAAGTTTTATGTAGACTTGAGTTAGTTTTATTAGCATTGTGTGTGTGTGTGTAACTTAACATGCTGATTTCTCATGAAGAAACCTAATTGTTTATTGGGAAGACATGAATTTCTCTTTTGTCTCTTATGAAAACTTTTTTAGAATGAAAGTATAAACATAGGTAAATTTGTAAAATTTCTGCTTTTCCCTAGAGAGCCCCCCTTTCATCTGACTAGAAGAGGCTGGGGTGAGTTTCCTGTCAGAGTGCAAGTTCACTTTAAGGACAGCCAGAACAAGCGGATAGATATCATACACAACCTGAAGGTACTGTAGCAGAGCGTTGTTCCTGAGAAACACGGTGTCTGTCTGCGTTACCTGCTTTCACCCGACGGTCATGGCTTCGATGGTGCAAGCAGGGGAATCCTTTAGTATCCGATGCTGACTGCTGCAGCTGCCCTCTCCTCAGAGCTGGGGAGGCAGCTGCTTGACACTGCATGCTTTAAAAAGGTGAACTAACTCCCAAGTAAAGAAAAGATTCAATTCTTTATCAAACACACCATTGATATGTTGCTCGAGACCCTGTTACTCCAGCCTTTCTCTTTTAATTTAATTAATTTTTTAGTATATGAGGCAAATACTTTGTGTTTTTCAGTCCCTACCAGCATCTCACAAAATGCACACATGAAGATTAAGGTAAGTGAACATGTTTGGCCAACAATGCAACAATACATAAGCTTGGAATAGTTGAAACCGAGATCCTTCATTGGTTCTACTGCCCTTGTAGTTTATTATAGGGCCGTTATAATTCATATCTATTAAGTACTTTCTATACAACTCTAGCTAGAGCATATGTAACTGTTGCTGTAGTACATGAAGGCAGAGCATTAGCACTGCGTGCAGAAGAGTCTCGAGCATGTACACATCTATGTTCAATGAGTAAGGCACTAGACCCCATCCCCAGCACTAATAAAAAGAAATCAGGTTTTAGAGTTCTGGTGTAGCATAGGAGTGGTAGAGCGTGTGCAAGAAATCCTCAGTACCACATATGAAAACAAGATCCACAAAATGTTGGATTAATTGAAACGATAATATTGTGGTTAGTTTTTCTGCTCTTTTTTGTTTTCTTTGTGTTTTATATTTGTTTTTAAATATTTTTTGCAATTACATAATAAATACATGTAAATATCATTGGAAGACCATCATTCTCAAAGTTCTTCTTGGATTCTTTGTAGTAGAGGTAATAGGTTGTATTATTTATATGCAGCTTAATTCTAATAGTGTGCTTTCCCCAAGTCACCCTTCTTTTGTGGTTATCATTCAAGCTCCCAAAATTTGAACTAAATAAGGTTGAATGTATCTAAAGAGTTTTTGTCTTCATTACCTTTCTTGTACAAATGTACCTATTTCAGTGCTGAGATGTTGGGCTTTTCCTTCTGTTGATGATAGACAGCAAGCACTGTTTGTTTCTCCTGCTTATATTTTCATGAGATTAGAGAGGAGCGGAAAGCAGCTTTAAAGAGCTGAGGGGGGCCTTGATGAGATGGGCAGATACTTTGGTTTTTAAAAACATAATGTATTTTTATTTTTTACGTGTGAGTGTTTTGCCTGCATGCATGTATGTGCACAGCATGCTTATTCACAGAGACCAGAAGAGGGTATCAGATCTCCTAAAACTGGAGTTACAGAGAGCCGCAAGCCGCCATGCGGGTGTGGGGAACAGAACCCAAGACTCTACAGGAGCTCAGTACTCTTAATCAGTGAGCCGGTTCTGCAGCCCCAGTCCTGCTTTTCTTCCCTCGCTGCGTGTACGTTTTATCTGGCAGTAGCCCCAGCCCCAGATCATCAGCCAAGGGGCACTTTTACATAGTTCCTACCTGTTACCTTTTCTTCTGGTTCTCAGTGGAAGAGTATTTGAGACACAGTTTTTTTTTTTTTGGTTTTGTATGTTCATGTTTGAGATGGGTTCTCACATGTAGATCAAACTGGCCTATAACTCAGAGATCTGTCTATCGCTGCCTACTACTGGCATTAAAGATTTGCACCACCACACCTAGTCTTGAAGAACAGTATTTTAAAATTATAGTAAGGTACACTTTAAAAAAAAAGATTGACTGTTTTTAACTATGTGTCTGCGTTGGTGTCCATGGAGACAGATTATAGAAGTACTTATTCCTATCTTTAGAGGATAAACAGAGGCATGGATAGAACCTACAGTTTTGCTCTTGTCTTTTGAGCAGCTGTCATCTTGGCTAAGAGCTTAAATAGTAAAACTCTAGATCTCAGGATACTTGCTGCTCAAGCCACAGAACCTGCAGCATCCATCCCCTACCGCAGATGCCCAAAGGCACCCTACTAACACTAAAACTCTAGCTGGCAGACTGGAGAAGTACCCACTTTAAAGCAGGTATTGGTGGCCATACATTATGTCCCTCTCCCACGTCCCTGCCTCCCGCCCTGGAATCTAGTGAGCCCAGCTACAGGCTTGTGCTGGGACGCTGCCCCCATCCTCAGGAAGATACAAGAAGAGGCCGTCACCATACAGGCCCTGATTTCCTCCCTCCAGTGCCCCAGCCATGCTCTCTGTCAGTGCGTGGGCTTGAACTGCCAGAATAGCCACACAGCCACCCGTGCCGCTGTCTCTCTGTCCATGAAAGCATTTGGTAACTTTTCTAATAAACTTCTTTCTCTGTGTCCCCTGAAGCCACACCTGAAATCTGTCACCACCATTACTTGTGTTACTGGTTTTAATCTTCAGAACACCAAAGTATGGCAGGCTTAGTGTCCTTGCCAGTATGAGCTTCTGCCCAGCTTTTCTACTCTGCAGTCTTAGACCCTTAAAACCCATGAGAACTGCTCTACCCAGATTCACTTAGTCTTGTGTATTTCTGTTTTTCCTTTTAGTCTCACTGTGCAATGTTTGTACTGATAAGGTATCAAAATTATTTTTTTTTTTTAGTGTTAAAGTGGGATATAAGTTGAGATGCTGCGATAGTAAGAATTTCAATGTAATCATAAACTCTTGTTAGTTTCCTTCCCTTAGTTTATATTCCTTGCCTTAAAAATAAATCTGTGGTTCGAATGTATTTCAAGTATTTAATGTTGGCTGTGCCTCTTAAATTTTCATTCGTAATTTTCAGTCTTGCTTTGTAACTACACACTATGCAATTGCATCTTAGCATTGCATGTGTATTTCTATAACCTGCCATTTGAAATATTTTCATACAACTTTATTAACTCATCTCAGTGCCACCTAATACTGTACAAATCGATCTGATGCAATTTAGTGAAGCATTCTTTATTGGGTTGTGATTATAGTTAAGGCTACAGAAAACCTGTGTGAAGCCTCATTTTCAGATGGGTTTTTAAAGTGTACAATTTATAACTTTATGATTAATTTTTGGCTTTACTCAAACTTCCCCCAGAGTATTGAGGATTAGCTTGCAGTGAACTAGTGCTAGGCGCTCAGGTTCATGATCAGACTGAAGTCTAATGTCTCCCTCCTTTATCTTTGAATAGCTGGATAGAACCTACACTGGCCTACAGACCCTGGGTGCAGAGACGGTAGGTACCATTGCTCAGCCCTGTATGGGGGAAGGCGGTGTGCTCATGCAGGTGTGTGGGCAGGGGAGCATGTGTGGGCGTGCATGTGGGTGTATGTATGCATATGTGCATGCTGTGCTCAGGTCATATGTGTAGGACAGGGCCACACCCTATAGTCTAGGCTCACCTCAAATCCAAACTATCTACCTTAGCCTCTTGAGTGCTAGGACCACCCCAGCTGACTATTATTTTTATTTAACAACAACAAAAATGAGTATTGATCTCTTTTTTTTTTAGTTGATTTTTTTTTTCTTGGCCACCCCACCCAGTGTGTTTTCTTTTTCTTTTTTTCTAATTTTTTGGTTTAAAATATGACAAAAATTTTAGGATCTGAACCATTTTCAGCATGTAAGTCAGTGACATGAAATATGTTCACAGTGATGTCAGCCATCTCCTGAGCTTTTCTCATCTTCTAAGTCCATACCTTCTAAGCTACCCCAGCACTTTCCTTTTTGTCGGTGTGAACTTGCCTCCTTTACGTGATTGGCCTCACAGTGCCCTGGCTTCGTTTAACTGCCTTACTGTAGGGCATGCGGTATCTCCAGGGCTTGGCCATTTATAGGAGGCATTAGAATCCATTCCCCCGTTTGAGATTTATCTTTATATTTTTAATTTGTATGAGCATTCTACCTGCATTCAATGACATGTGAGTGTAGTTGGCCTTCGGGACCAGATTGAGGGTGTTAAATCCCCTGGAACTAAAATTAAAGACACTTGTGAGCCACCATGTGGGTGCTGGGACCTGAACAAAGGTCCTCTGCAAGTGCAACAAGGGTTTTTTTTGTTTTGGTTTGGTTTTTTACGATTGACTGTACTTTTAATCTTGTATATGTGTGCATCTGAATATGTGCTGCTTGTGTATGGGTTCCCATAGAGGCCAGAAGGTTCAATCCCCTGGAGCTGGACTCGGATCCTCTGAAAGAGTAATACCTGTTCTTAACCACAGAGCCACCTTTCCAGCCCCTTAGGCTTTTTAAATTTGTATTTATATATGTGAATGTTTGGCCTTGATGTATGTGCACCACTTGTGTGAAGAAGGCAGCAGATCCCTCGGAACTGGACTCACTCAGTGTTAAGTAACATGCGAGAGCTGGGAGCTGATCCCAGTTATCTGTAAGAGCAGTGAGCACTCCTAACCAGTGGGACATGTCCTGCTCTCCTCTCCCTCTGTTTGTGCGTGTGTTCGTGAACACTTGGATGGAATCTGCCTTTTGGCTGTTGTAATAATGGTGCTGTGGATAGAGGCTTACAGAGAGCGTTTGGTTTCCTTTTTCAGTTCATTTAGGCATATCCCCAGAAGTGAAATTACATCTAATGATAATGCTATTTTTAGTTTTTTTGAATAAGTACTGTAGTATTTTCCATGGCATCTTTCTATAGAATTTTATATTGCCCCCACAAGTATGGAGTCTACATTGTCCACATCTTTTTTAATACTTGTTATTTTTCTGGTTTTAAATTATAGGTAGTCACCGTTACAGTTGTGAAGTGGTTGGCATTTTAAAATTATTAGCAGTATCAAGCATTATCTTTTTTTTTTTTTTTTTTTTTTAACAAGTTTATTTAAACAACAAGACGCTTGACTTGAAGGGAAAACTATCTAGGATCATTTTGTTCAAGAGTAATTTATCCCTACTTAAAGACAGATTGCCCTACATGTAACAGCTACGTACAAAAAAGTTATAAAATTGTCCTTGGTTTTACAATGATAAATGAAAAACATTAAAATTCTCCAATCGAACAAGGTATGCAAGGATTTGGTGTTGTTGGGTTCTTTTGTTAAAACAATGAGAGCAAAATAACTTACTGGAATATAAAGATAAGAGCTGAATGAGCATGCCACTAGTGGAGAAGGGGGTATTTTCACAAACCCAGTATTTTTCCCCAGACCATCTCCATCTCATGTCAACCAGAACAGAACATCGGTCATTTAGTTTAAAAAAGGAAAAGAAAGAGAGAGCACTATGAGTGTGCACATACACCAGTTACTTTATGTACAATAAAGAAATGGGGACAGGGAAATGAAAGAAGAGAGAAAACTATACTGTAGTAGTCAGGATGTGGTGGGACCAAATTGTGGCTTTCTAATTGAGAATGTATTCTTGGTCTATAACAAAATTCTGGAGTAAAGTAGCAGGCTCCCTTTTTAGTAGACACCTCCAGTCTGCTGCTGGAACACATCAATCGTATCTTCATCCTCCATTTCCAACTGTGCAGGTGTGTCTGTTTCGTTGATTGGCTGCCCATCAAACCGGAATCTGATCTGCCTCATTGACAAACCCTGCCGTTCACAATAGGCTTTCATTAGTTTACTAAGTGGTGTATGCCTCTTAATCTTAAACTGCACCACAGAACCATCCTGTCCCGCCACCTTCAAATTAATATGATCGTTGTTCTCAGTCTTGACTCCTTCCTTGGGTTTCTCGTCGGCCATGGCGAGCGCCGGAGTCTCCTCAGCTGCCGCTTCACAAAAGAGGCACCGGGTCCGCACTGAGGGAGCGCACAAGCAGCACCAGGAGCGGCAGGAGGAGGCGGCAGCGGTGGACGAGGCGGCAGCGGTGGACGAGGCCTCAAGCATTATCTTTATGGGCTTGCTGTCTGTTAGTATTTTCTCGCAGGAAATGTCTGTCCAAATCCTTTGTCCAGGATAATACTCAGTCTCTTTTCTATTGCTTTGCTAAAGGCGATGGCCAGAGCAACTTGGGTGTGTGTGTATATATATATATATATACATGAACATGTGTGTGTATATACATGAACACGTGTGTGTATATATACATGAACACGTGTGTGTATATATACATGAAAATGTCCCAGTCTAATAGACTCTCAGAGAGCTTAGTAGGTTACAAATGTTGGCCACTAAACTTGGTGACCTGAATTTGACCTCTAGAATATACATGGGGCTAGGAGAGAACTAAGGTTGCAGATTGTCCTCTGGCTTCTACATGCACACAACTAAATGTAGAAAAGAAATTAAAAGGAAAAAACCCTTTTTGTTTTAATTTTTAAAAAGGATTTAGTATTGTATATGTATGAGTATTTTGCCTGTATATATCCATGTGTGCCACATTCGTACCCAGTGCCTGAGGAGGCCAAACCAGGTTATTGTCTTAGGACTGGAGTTACAGATGGTTTAAGCTGCCATATGGAGGGTAGGAATTGAACCCAGCTCTTCTGGAAGAGTAATCAGTGCTCTTACCTGCTGAGCCAACTCTCCAGCCACAAAATCAGAGTCTTTCTCATCGTGGGTTCTGGGATTTTTGCCTGTGCTTTTACTGTCCAAGAACTGAGTGTTGAGTCAGGCCCGAGGCACCACTGTGTTTCCTTCTGAGAGCTTCCTGTTTTAGCACCGGGCTTTTGTGTGGCAGGCAGAGGACCACTTCTAGGAGTTGGTCCTCTCCTTCCACTCTCGGTTTAGAGGATGGGACTCAGGTTGTCAGTCTTGGTGGCAAGGCCTTTACCCACTGAGCCATCTCCTTGGCTCATTTTGAGCTCTTATGGGTAGGTACTGGGTTAAATTTGTTATACCATAAGTTCCAACTTATTTGTATGTGGATGCCCAGTTTTCCTAGCCCCATTTATTGAAAAGACTGGCCTTCTTATTTCAGAGTGATTGAACTCTGAATTTATTCCATTGGTCCTGGTGTCTGTTTTATTGTTTCAAATACTGTTTAATAACTAATGCTTTGTAATACGTTTTGGAACTCAGAAAATATAAGGCCTCCAGTTTTATCCTCTACCCTTGTGCTTTTATTGTATATCTGCAGTTAGTCTACCCAGCTAGGTAACCTAAAGTTTGTAGCAGTGCACTTCATGATACCAGAAGACTTTTATTGAGTACCTTCGGTATGCTTTCCATGGTCAGATACTAGGACTGAAGAGATGACTAAGATAACTTATTTTTGAGGATGTACTCTGATGTTTCTGAGCATAAGGATAGTGACAACTTGGAGAGGGAGGACTTACTTCATCTAACAGCTCCCAAGTCATAGTTAAGTGATCCTCAACCTTCCTCATGCTGTGACCCTTTAATACAGTTCTTCATGTTGTGGTGACCCTCCAACCATAAATTATTTTCATTGCTACTTCATAACTGTACTTTTGCTACTGTTGTGCGTCATTATGTAAATATCTGCTATTGAGACTACTGAGGCAGCCCCTGTGGAAGGGTCATTGACCCACCCTAGGGGGTCGCAACCACAGGTTGAGAACCACTGCCACAGCTCCACAGCTCATTACTGAAGAAAGGTAGGGCAGGAGCTCAAGCAGAAGCGAGGAATTAGGGACTTAAGCAGAAACCATGGAGGTATACTGCTTCCTAATTTGTCTTTCATGGCGTGCTCAGCCTGTCTTCTTACTTAACTCAGAACTACCAGCCCTGGGATAGATTGCACTGCCCATACTGGGCTGAGCCCTCTGACATCAATCATTAATTCAGAAAATACTCCACGGGCTTCCCCTAATGGAGGCATTTTCCCAGTTGAGGTTTTCTCTTCCCAGATGACCCCAGCTTATATTAAGTTAATAAAAAGTAGCCAGCACAGACCGTAAACACTAAAAACAAAAGCAGATAAGACAATTTCAGTTTCAACTACAAATAACTGCTGAAGAAGAGCGGCTGGCGAGCCGGGAGCTTACGTTAAGTTGCAATGGATAGGGAAAGTCTTCCTGAGAGGGTGACGCTTGTGATGTCCTGGCAGGAAGGTGGCCGTAGGGGAAGAATGTTCGAAGAAGTAGAAGCAGTGAATGGAAAGACAGAGACTCCACTGAGGTGTCCGTGTGTTAAAGTATGATGACAATCTAATTCCGTAACTTGCATTGCCTGTTGGGATGTGGCAACACTCCTTTGTTTTCTGTACGGAGCACAAGCCCCGTCACACTGATGATGGACTCAAGCCTCCTTGTTCCCAACTGTGTAGGTGGTGGACGTCGAGCTTCATCGGCACTCGCTTGGTGAAGACTCCGTTTATCCTCAGTCGTCGGAATCAGACGTATGTGATGCCCCGCCTCCAACCCTGACGCTTCCAGCCGCCGTGAAAGCCTCAGCAGTGGCACAGTCCCCTGAGCCGGCAGCTGCTGCCCCTGTGGGGGAAGGTAATGCGGGCCTCTTTGCTGGAAGGATCACGCTCTGGGTGTTTTTCTCATGTGGCGAGCCGCTAGCACGCAGTTCTACTATGAAAATAGCTAAACTTAAGCTCTTCTCGGTATTAAGTTTTTCATAAATTTCTACATTTTAGAAGAGTAAAAAGACCGTAATAATCATTGAATTTTTATCCTTTTAAAACATTTTACTTTGTTTATGTACATGAATGCTTTGGCTATATGTCTGTCCCCCACATGCACACCCTGTGCTCACAGAAGCCAGAAGAGGGCGTCAGATCTCCTAGAGCTGGAGCTGCAGATGGTTGTGAGCCATCTTGTGGATGGTGGGAGTCAATCCCAGGTACTCTGAGTGACTCAGCTTCTGGGTTGCAACCCCTGGGGGTGGTCAACCAGTGTTTTTAAAGCAGAGCCATTTCCAGCCCCTACATTTTTATCCTTTGCTGAGAACTTTCTGGTTCAGGTTCTGATTGTGTGAATAGGAGACTTTAATGTTACATATTTAGTCTTCTGTAAAAAAAAGTAATATTCAACATCAACATTTATCTTATTTTATGATGTTTTATCATTTAATAAGAATATAAATGTGTTAATGTTCATTTAAGTTTTTATATATAAGCAGTTGATTCCCAGGTAAACCTGGGGGGTTAACCTGCTCAGGTAAGCCTGAGGAGGGTAGAAAAGCTGGCTCAGCTATAATGAGCCTTGCATGCAAGCATGAGGACCTGAATTCAGATGCCCAGTCAATGTAAAAGCTAGATAAACAGTATATATCTGTAACCCTTCACTGGGGTCCAGAGACAGGTAGGCTCTTGGAGCTCACTGGCCAAGCAGTGTAGCCAAATTGGTGAGCTCCATGTTCAGTGAGAGCAACTGAAGAAGGCACTTGCATCAACCACATGCATGTACACACACACACACCCCTGTCTGAAAACTCCTTTAAAGACTTCCTCAGAGGTATTTGTCCTAGTGACTCCAAATTTAGTCAAGTTGGCAATGGGAATTAACAATCAGATGTCTACTCTCTGTCACCTTGACTTACAAATGCATTGATTTTAGATTATTTTATGTGTGAGTATTTTGGTTCTATATATGTATGTGCACCATACGAATGCTTGGTTCCCATAGAGAGCAGAAGAGAGTATCAGACCCCTGGAACTGAAGTTACAGGCATTTGTGAACCTGATGTGAGAGCTGGGTACTGACTCTGGGTTGTGAAGAGAACAGTGCTCTTAACTGCTGAGCCATCTCTCCATCTCCAACATTATTTTTGAACCCTTACTGTATATCCGTCAAGGGCATATATTCATCTCAGAATGAAAATGCAGGAGTCCTCAAGAGTCTCCAAAGTTTTTTTTTTCCTTATACAGTAATTCATTTTGGGTTTTATTTGCTTCTGCAAGAGAAGCAAATACTCTTAACCATTAAGCCATCTCTCTAGCCTCATAAAGCTCCAAAGCGTTAACAGTTTTAACATTGCTCAAAAGCCCAATTCAAAGTCTCTTCTAAGACTCAAGGCAGTCTCTCAATTGGACCACGTATAATCAAAAAAGACGGTTTATAAACTAGTGTACAGTGGTAGAGTGAACCGTCTCATTCCAAGCAGAAGGAATAAAGGCCTAACAAAGGAATACTGAACCAAAGCAAATACCGAATCCTATAGCTCTGTGTTTGTCATCTGGGCTCCAACAGCCTTGAGTCCTGTCTATGTCCTATGTCCTGTTTCCAGCCCTATACCTTTTGGAGTTTGCATGCTCGTAAAATCAGCACCATGTGGATACTGCCTGGTTTTGCTGCCAGTTTGAGATATAGCCTGACACCTTTGGACCATAGCTCCAGCAGCCTGTGTGGTCTTGAACAGGACTTCTGTAGGCTTTGTCTTTTGAGGTTTCGAAATGACTTTGCTTCTTTAGCCCTCCACGGGTGGAGTCCCATATTCTAGACCATATTCCTATCATCCGGTTGCAGGTATGAGGCTATACCTTCGTGATGTTACTTAGCCTCCTTTACAGTGGCTGCTGCCTTGAGAGCACCTGGTCTGTTTACTGAGCTCATGCCCCTTAACTCAGCAAACTCACACTTTCTGACTCTGAATTCTCGTTGTCAACCTCAGCACACACAGTGAATGACGCCTCGGTGCAGCCTGAGAGTTGCATTTACTCTTTCCTCTGCCAGTCAACTTAGTCTAAGCCAACCTCACGCAGATGACCAGGGCCGGGATAGAAAGCAGCCAGTGTTAGTAGTGGTTTTAGTTCTGGTTGTGTGTTTACTTACTGGAGTATAACACACAACAGCTTCTAATCCAGTTCTCAGCAGAGTCCTTAGTCTCCTCCAAGCCCCATGAACACATTCTTATGCCTGTCAGCAACCTGATCCTCTGTAGTCCCACCAGAACAGCCTTTATGTTAGACTCTGGTCACAGCATCATCCTAGGGCTTTGATAGCCACAGATCCAAACTCTTTCTCATTCCTCCTACATGCTAGTCCCAAAGGCCTGTGAAGCAAGTTCAAGTTCATCTCGCCAGTGACCTCCCTGCTGGTCCCTGGTGTTCCTGGAACTCTGTGTTAATGACTTGTCACTGACCGGGGGATGCTGCCACTCACATTCAGAGTGGGAAGTCTCTTAAACTTCTCTGGAAACACTAAGATACACAGGTGTGTCTTAGTGACCTTAGTCAGGTTGACAAACAAAGGTCAACTATCACATCACTGATTGTTTTACCTAAGTTAGCAGTCTGAGCACAGGATTTACTTTCTACCAAAAATATCTAAGGGGATAAATGATACTTATTTTATGCTGACAATTGTTTTAAATGGGTTTTGAATTAATATTGAATAATGTGGTAAAAGGTTTTTTTTTTTCTGATAATCTAATCCTTTTTTTTTAATTGGATATTTTCTTTATTTGCATTTAAAATGTATTCCCCTTTCCAGGTCTCCCCTTCAGAACCCCCCTATCCCATTCCCCCTCCCCCTGCCTCTATGAGGGTGCTCACCCACCCACTTCCACCTTTCCACCCTGGCATTCCCCTACACTGGGGCATCGAACACCCTCAGGCCCAAGGGCCTCTCCTCCCACTGATGTCCAACAAGGCCATCCTCTGCCACAAATGCGGCTGGAGCCATGGGTCCCTCTTATGTGTACTCTTTGGTTGGTGGTCCAGTCCTCGGAAGTTCCAAGGGATCTGGCCGGTTGACACTGTTGCTCCTCTATGGGGCTGCAAACCCCCTCAGCTCCTTCAGTCTCTTCTCCAACTTCTCCACTGGACTCTGCACTCAGTCCAATGGTTGGCTGCAAGCATTCACCTCTGTATTTGTCAGGCTCTGGCAGAGCCTCTCAGGAGACAGCCATATCAGGCTCCCTTCAGCAAGCACTTCCTGGCACTCACAATACAGTCCAGGTTTGGTGAATGTATATGGGATGGCTAATATCCACTTATCAGTGAGTGCATACCTTGTGTGTTCTTTTGTGACTGAGTTTACCTCACTCAGGATATTTTCAAGTTCTATCCATTTGCTTGCAAATTTCATGAAGTCATTGTTTTTAAAAACTGAGTAGTATTCCATTGTGTAAATGTACCAACAGAGATATTTCCAGAGTGGTTGTACCAGCTTGCAATCCCACCAGCAATGGAGGAGTGTTCCTCTTTCTCCACATCCTTGCCAGCATCTGTGGTCACCTGAGTTTTTCTGGCTGGTGTGAGGTGGAATCTCGCGGTTGCTTTGATTTGCATTTCCCTGATGGCTAAGGATGTTGAACAGTTCTTTAGGTGCTTCTCCGCCATTTGAGTTTCCTCAGTTGAAAATTCTTTTTAGTGAGAATTTTATTGAGTATTTTTGCAGTGATGTTCATAAGGGAAATTGGCCTGAAATTCTCTTACTTTGTTGGGTCTTTGTGTGGTTTTGGTATCAGCATAACTGTGGCTTCATAGAACAAATTATGTGGTGTTCCTTCTGTTTATATTTTGTGGAATAGTTTGAAGAGTATTGATATTAGATCTTCTTTGAAGGTCTGATAGAATTCTATTCAAAACCCATCTAGTCCTGGGCTTTTTTTGGTTGGGATACTTCTAATGACTGCTTCTATTTCTTTAGGGATTATGGGACTGTTTATATAGTTTATCTGATCCTGATTTAACTTTGGTATTTGATATCTGTCTAGAAAATTGCCCATTTCATTCCAGATTTTCTAATTTTGTTGAATATAGACTTTTGAAGTAGGATCTGATGATTTTTTTTTAATTTTCTCGGTTTCTGTTGTTATGTCTCCCTTTTCATTTCTGGTTTTGTTAATATGTATACTTTCTCTGTGCCCTCTAGTTAGTCTGGCTAAGGGTTTATCTATCAGCTACTGGTTTTGTTGATTCTTTTTGTTTCTGTTAGGTTGATTTCAGCCCTGAGTTTGATTATTTCCCGCTGTCTAGTTCTCTTGGGGTATATTTGCTTCTTTTTGTTCTAGAGCTTTCAGGTGTGCTGTTAAGAGTGTATAGCCGGGCATAGTGGCTCATACCTTTAATCCCAGCACTTGGGAGGCAGAGGCAGGTGGATTTCTGAGTTCGAGGCCAGCCTGGTCTACAGAGTGAGTTCCAGGACAGCCAGGGCTACACAGAGAACCCCTGTCTCAAAAACAAACAAACAAACAAAACAAAAAGAACAAAACAAAACAAAAAAATTGCTTGTGTGTGCTCTCTCCAGTTTCTTTTTGGAGGCACTCAGAGCTAGGAATTTTCCTGTTAGCACTGCTTTCATTGTGTTCCATAACTTTGGCTATGTTGTACCTTCATTTTCATTAAATTGTAAAAAAGTCTTTAATTTCTTTCTTTATTTCCTTCTTGACCAAGTTATCATTGAATCAGGAGTTGCTCAGCTCCATGTGTATGTGGGCGCTCTGTTGTTTTAGTTGTTAATGAAGAGCAGCCTTAGTCTGTGGTGATCTGATAGGAGGCATGGGATTATGTCAGTCTTCTTGTATCTGTTGAGGCCTGTTTTGTGACTGGTTATATGTACAATTTTGGGGAAGGTACCATGAGGTGCTGAGAAGAAGGTATATTCTTTTGTTTTAGGATGAGATGTTCTATAGATATCTGTTAAATCTATTTGGTCCATAACTTCTGTTAGTTTCGTTGTGTCTCTGTTTAGTTTCTGTTTCCGTGATCTGTCCAGTGGTGAGAGTGGGGTGTTGAAGTCTCCCACTATTATTGTGTGAGGTACAATGTGTGCTTTGAGCGCTAGTAAAGTTTCTTTTATGAATGTGGGTGCCCTTGCATTTGGAGCCTAGATGTTCAGAATTGAGAGTTCTTCTTGGTAGATTTTTCCTTTGACAAATATAAAATATACTTTCTTATCCTTTTTGATAACTTTTGGTTGAACGTTAGTTTTATTCAATATTAGAATGGCTACTCCAGCTTGTTTCTTGGGACCATTTGTTTGGAAAATTGTTTTCCAGCCTTTCACTCTGAGGTAGTGTCTGTCTTTTTCCCTGAGATGGGTTTCCTGTAAGCAGCAAAATGCTGGGTCCTGTTTATGTATCCAGTCTGTTAGTCTATGTCTTTTTATTGGGGAACTGAGTCCATTGATGTTAAGAAATATTAAGGAGTAGTGATTTTTTTTTCTTAAGATTTATTTTATTTTATGTATGTGAGTATACTGTAGCTGTAAGATGGTTTTGTTCAATTCTTTCACCTGTTTGGTTGTGTTTTCCTGTAATTCTTTAAGGAATTTTTGTGTTTCCTCTTTAAGGGCTTCTTCCTGTGTAATTGTGTTACAGGTAACTGTGTTCTGTATTTCTTTAAAAGCCCTCTATCATCATCATGAAATGTGATTTTAGATCAGAGTCTTGCTTTTCCAGTGTGTTGGGTATCCAGGGCTCCCTCTGGTGGGAGAACTGGGTTCTGATGATGCCAGGTAGCCGTGGTTTCTGTTGCTTATGTTCTTTCCCTTGCCTCTCACCATTGGTTATGTCTGGTGTTAGCTGGCCTTACTGTCTCTGACTGTGGCTTGTCCCCCCTGTAAGCCTGTGTGTCAGCACTCCTTGGAGACCACTTCTCTCTGGTAGGAATCTGGGTATGGAGAGCTGAGGCACACGGTCAACTCTGGGGTGCAGATGGAGACTGGAAGGATCCTGCCCCTGGCTGCTCCTCGGTTCCTGTGTCCTGATAGCTCTGGGTGGGTCCCTCTTGGGCCAGGAATTTGAGCAGAGTGGTGGTCTTACCTGTCCTCACAGGTGTATCGACCCTCCTCGGAGACCAGATCTCTCCTGGGGGCATTTGAGTACGGAGTGCTATGGCACAGGATCAGCTCTGGGTGCAAATGGAAACAGGAAGGATCCTGCCCCAGGCTCCTCCTCAGTTCCTGTGTCATGAGGGTTCCAGGTGGGTCCCTCTGAGTAGAAATGGTGGTCTTAACTGTGCTCACAGGTGTGTCTGCACTCCTGGGAGACCAGCTCTCTCCCCAGGGGCATTTGGGTGTGGAGCACTGTGGCACAGGCTCTAACAGTTTTGTTTATTTCCCAAAGCTGGAAGATGGTTCATTGTAATTGATTTTATCATCTGTCATTACATTTCAAACAGGATTCCCAGAGACCACTGAAGCTGAGAGACACAGTACATTTTATTCTTTACCATCTTCGTTGGAAAGAACACCCACTAAAGTGACAACAGCACAGAAGGTCACCTTCAGTTCACATGGGAATTCTGCCTTCCAGCCTATCGCATCAAGCTGCAAAATTGTGCCACAAAGTCAGGTGCCTAATCCCGAGTCACCTGGCAAGTCCTTTCAGCCAATCACCATGAGCTGTAAGATTGTCTCAGGTATGCAGAGCAGGTGCTGGAGATAGTGTGGGTGGCTCTTACTAGGTGGGGAAATCAGACTATCAAACTGGCCTGGAAATTTCTGTGTAGCACCGGCTGGCCAGGAATTCAGGGTGTTCCTTGCCCAGCCTTGCAAATGCTGAGATTACAGATGAGAACTACCATACCCAGCTCGGAGATGCTTCTACACTGCCATGTGTATCAAAGGACAGTTAACCACTGTTGGTAAGCAAAGCTGTCCCAAAGAAAAGCACAGGTCATTTAAATGGAACAAATTTCTGAATAGGGTGAAGAAATGAGGTCCAAGGTATTTATTCCAGTTTTCCCCTGGCAAATGGGTGTTCTGCTATATTTTAAGATTAGAGTTGAGAAATCTTTGACTTCTTCTAAGGGTTGAGTTGGTGTGGAATTGAATTGCCTTTTATTTTTCTCTATCCATTGCTAGAGCATTGTTGATCTTATGAGCAGTCATTCTGAGACTTCCATTTTGCTGAGGGGCTTTAGCTTGTGACAATTTCACATTTATACCAAAAGGACTAATGGGAACATACTTACTGTTGGCTGTACTTCAGGAAAGACAGGAAGGGGCAGTTGAAAATGTCTTAAGTAGGGAGAACACTTCTTTGTAATTGTATTTCATATGTTTGAATGTTTTAGCTGCTTGTATGTTTGTGTATCATGTGTATGCCTGTGGAGGCCAGGAGAAGATATTTTTTATCCCCTGGAATTGAAGTTGCAGGTCACTGTGAACCACCATATGGGTGCTGTGAACTGAATCTGTGTCTTCTGTAAGAGCCACCAGTGTTCCTAATTTCTGAGCTATGTCTCCAGCCCCTCTGTATAAATTTTAAAAGAAGGCAAATGGGAATATTTACTGTTGTTCGTGGATAGCTAAGCAAAACTACATGTATACCTACTCATTTATGTTGTTATACAATCCATAGAGGGTAACAATCCTGTAATTTAATCTGCTACCAAGAAATTTGAAATGAAATGTTTCAGAAGTGGAGTAGACTGAACATATAAATTGATTTGAGGTTCAGAGAAATTTACAGAGGACAAGTTCCGTGGGTTGGGGTAGGTAATTAAGTGTGCTTAGCTGTGCATGAGTAGAGTTTGAGAATACTGTTTGGGGTTCTGCCTATGGCATACATAGTACTGATAGAGATTTCTGTCTATTGTAAATAAATTTCACATTTTCCTATTCTAAATATATTCCAAATCAAAACACAGAATTCCTCAACCTAGCTATTTCCTTACTGATTTTCTTTGAACATTCAGTGTTATAAATACCAGCTATGATATTAAGAGATTTATCATACCAAAGTGCAGTAGTGGTCTACATTATGAATATAAACCACTGCTTTAGGGCTGGTGAGATGGCTCAGTGGGTAAGAGCACCCGACTGCTCTTCCGAAGGTCAGGAGTTCAAATCCCAGCAACCACATGGTGGCTCACAACCATCCGATCACGAGATCTGACTCCCTCTTCTGGAGTGTCTGAAGACAGCTACAGTGTACTTACATATAATAAATAAATAAATAAATAAATCTTTAAAAAAAAAATAAATAAACCACTGCTTTTTGGATTTTTTTAAATATAAAAATATATTTACCTTATTCCTTATCATCCCTCCAGCCCTTCCCATGTGTTCATGGCCTTTTATTTTTCTAATTATTGTTGTGTGCATAAGGGTGTGTGTGTGCGTGTGTGTGTGTGTGTGTATGTGTGTGTGTGATTATATTAAATGTGACTGTTGAGTCTCTTTAGTGTTGCTTATGTGTATATTTTTGGGGTTGATCAAGTAAGATTGGCTAGAAATGTAGGGTGTTCATGCCTGGGAAAGAAGCTTTCTTGGCAGTCTTTAGTTGCCTATGTTCTTCATCTAGGGTGAGGCTCCTCATAGGTCTCTCATTTATGTTGTTTAAGTAGCTGTATTGTTGGATTTTGAAGCCTAAGCTAATGTGTAACAGCAATCATTTGTTTGTTTTCAAGACAGGGTTTCTCTATGTAGCCCTAGCTGTCTTGGAACTTGCTCTGTAGACCAGGCTGGCCTCAAACTCACAGAGATCTGGTCTACCTCTGCCTCCCAAGTGCTGATTTTAAAGATGTGTGCCACCACCACCTGGCATGTAACTGTAATCTTAAATTATGTGTTCTTCATGTCTCTGACCCAGTACATTCGTGGTTGTATGTGTGTTTGTGTGAATGTTGTTATGATCATTTGCCAAAAACAAAATACTGGTTAAAAGCAATCCCATAAAATGAATATTTACTATAAGTGCTGAACAAAAGATCTGAATCTTGCTTGTTAGTGTTTGCTTGTTATCCCAGTCAGTTGGAGTCGGTTGGAGTTGGTGACTTCATCCCTTACAAAACTTAAAGCTTTTCAGAATTATTTCTTTTTTTAACTTTTTCCTTTAAAATTGTTATGTGTAGGAGTGTTTTGCCTGTGTGTCTGTCTAGGAACCACAGATAAGCAGTGCGCATGGAGATTAGAAGAAGGCTTTAGATTCCCTGGAACGTGAGCTGCCATGTGGGTGCTGGAAATTGAACACTCAAGCCCGCAGGATGAGCAACAAGTCACGTACTCTTAACAGCGGAGCCATCTCTCTAGCGTCAGAATCTGTTTCTAGTTAGTCGCTCAGTTTGCTGACCCTGGTCTTGAAATGATCCGGGTTATCCAAGTGCACGGTGTAAAACTGGACTACCTGGCCTCAGCCACACTGGTGCAGGCCCTGCTCAGTATTTGAGATGCTGGGCCTGTTCTCTCTTCTGATTATGTCTTTGGCATCTTCCTACCTAATTTCTGTTTATTTTGTTTCTCTCCTTTCTTTAATTAACAAAGGTTCTCCAATATCAACTCCAAGCCCATCACCATTACCTCGCACACCAACTTCCACTCCAGTTCATTTGAAGCAAGGCACTGCCAGTTCTGGTGTCAGCAACCCTCATGTTATTGTGGATAAGCCTGGGCAGGTCATTGGAGCCTCCACTCCAAGTACAGGTATGGATAAGCACTACTAGTATCACCTGAAGAGTTTGATCTTTTATTAATGATAAAATCCCGGCATGAACCCTCCATCTGTAGTAAGTGTATATAAATGGAAGCCCATACTGTTTCTCTGAGGAAGAGTCACTGTGGGTGAAAGTGCAGTGTTTAGGAATTAGAATCCCACAGCTCCATGGTCCCTATCAGGTTTCTGGGTTTGGTCTTGGTTTTTAGTATTCTTTTAAAACCTTGTATCCATTTCTTCATTTAACCCATGTTTTTGCACATGCTCCTAAGGTGTAATCTTCCCTTGTTAAGGGAAATAGGAACAGAGAAATAAAATGAATGATTTTAAAGAAATGAGGCTGTTTCCCACCCCACACATTGCTATATATAGTGGACTTCCACATAGGTGTTCTGTTTTGTTTTTAAGCTTAGGTTTTAGAGTGGTTTACATGTAGAGATCATTTGAAAAGTTCTGCTTCCAGCATATTTAGGTATGCTGAGCTGTCTTGTGGCTACATATTAGTTTTAGGAATCAGCCCACAACTCTGAAGAGGCAAGTTTGGTAGGTAAAATAAGTTATGGAATCTCTCTTTAGATCTAAACTTATTTACTATTGATGATTAAGTGAATTTTTTTAATCAGACTTTGTGTGGCTGTGGGATAACACAGGCAGCATTTGGAAACAGGTGCAGTAAAAGTTGGCATTCAGCAGAGTGTGTGTGTGTGTGTGTGTGTGTGTGTGTGTGTGTGTTTAGACTTTTATGGTTTTGAATCTTCAACCTTTAAAAATGAACAGTAAATAATTGGAAACAAAGAATGGGGGAAATGATTTTTAAATTATATCTTGTAAACTTTATTTTGTTGATACATAATTTTTATATCTGTCTTGCTTATCAGGAAGTCCTACAAGCAAGCTCCCAGTGGCCTCTCAGGCTTCCCAAGGAACAGGGTCCCCTATTCCTAAGATTCATGGAAGTAGTTTTTTGACATCTACTGTGAAGGTAAACTGTCCCTGCTTTACTATATTGCGCAAGCTCAGCGGGGGTGCTACCCAAAGACAGCATTTGATCCTGAAGATTATTTCTTCTTCACTTTCTTCCTGATATAGGAGACAGTGCTCAGCACATCTCTCAAGTGCTTACCCAGTACTAGTTGAAAGCTCAGTACGGGAAGAGGCAGCCTTACTTACTTCATTAAAAATACTCCTTGAGAGGCTGGAGAAATGGCTCAGCTGTTCAGAGTGCCTGCTGCTCTTAAAGGTCCCGGAAGCTACATAGCAGCTCACGGCTACCTGTAACTCCAGCTTCAAAGGATCTAATGCCACTTCTAGCCTTTTTAGGCACTGCACACACATGTGCAGACTCACACAGACACATATACATTCTCTATAAAAATGTTTGCCTGGCAGCATGGTTTCTGATGGTACAAGGAGCAAACCTTGTCCCCTTTGCACACATCAGCCTTAGTTAATTAATTTAAAAGTAATTCTTGGGCTGGTGAGATGGCTCAGTGGGTAAGAGCACCTGACTGCTCTTTCGAAGGTCCAGAGTTCAAATCCCAGCAACCACATGGTGGCTCACAACCATCCGTAAGGAGATCTGACTCCCTCTTCTGGAGTGTCTGAAGACAGCTACAATGTACTTACATATAATAAATAAATAAATCTTTAAAAAAAAAAAAAAAAAAAAAAGTAATTCTTAACCTCTTCAAATAGAGAGTAGTTCAGAATATCACCTATCCATACAGCATCCGACTTCTTCACATACTCAAGACAGTCTGCTCAGTATTTGGCCAAAGCACTTCCCTGTTTGGCTCCTGTTTTCTCAAGATGGTTATCTTACTTGAAAGCCTTTCAGATGCAGACTGCTGTCTGAGTGGCCCTGAGATGCAAATCTGCTTTAGTGAGTACCCACCCCAGCAGTTAACATTCCTCTAACTTAGTTGACAGGGATCACAGATGGTTTTCTGATCAGAATGAGGTTTTCTTGGAGTAACTCCCTTGAAAGTCTTACCTCTACCATTTATTTTTTAGTATTTGTTGATGACATTTCATTTCGTAGGCAAGTAGTAGTCTTAACTTTAATTATTTTCCTTAAAGTTCAATTTTGGCACATTATCTCTGAGATCTGCTTTTGTCTTTTGAGGTGGAGACAAAGGTCAGTGGTTTTTATCTCACTCTGCTGTTGCTTTCCATTTTCTATTCCCACTTCCTTCCTTTGATGGTTTGCTTGTTTTGTGGTAAGCTTTCACTGTAGTCTAGGCTGGAGCTTGGGACCGTCCTGTCTCCCCCTCCTGAGATACAGGGTTACCTTGGCCTAGAGCATTGTTTTCTTATCCTTTTTATTCCTTTGGAAAATTTATTTTCCAAATGTGAAACTCATTTTACATTTATCTGTATTCCAGATACTGAGTGAATTTTTCAAGACAAGTTGAGAGTATAAAAGAAAAAAAACACACACTCTAAAACATCACCATTATTTGTTAGAATAACTTACTTAGTGCCTGTGCTTTAGGAATATAAAGCCAAATACAACCCCTGTCCTCTACCATCTGGCAAAAGATCAGACATACATAAAGAATCAAATATTAGGAATGGACATAAAGATCAGTTGGTGTTGTGTGAAAAGACTTCCTAGGGAGATGCAGTGCTCATATCTATTCACTCCAGATAGGGAACCAACAACAGATCAAAGTCCACTGTGGTAAACCAATGAGTTTTTTATTGAGGTTACTTACATGAGTATGGGTGAGGGGTTACTTACAGGGGCAGAAATGACTCAAAAACAGCTGCTTCACCAAGGCCCAGCCCAGGAAGGGTGCTGACTCACAGAAGCAAGGAAACCTGGAGTAGGTTAGAGTATCCTTTCCTAGTGACTATGTTAGTCAGGCAGCCTTGCTGGTTTTTCTCCTCCTTGCTGGTCTGATCTCAGGGCCTTTCCTGCAGCTTGCCTTGTCTTTCTTGCTTACTCTGAGAGGGGGGCCCTCGTGAATCTGCTCAGCTATTTTGAGACGTTTACCTTTGCCTTAAGGAACTTCCCTGGGAGATAGAGCATGTCAGTCTCCAAGAAACTGCTACACAACACTGGTAGAGTGCTTCTCCTACATGCACAGAGCTTTGGGTTCCGTCCCCAATGCCACATAAAAACAAGTGTGAGGTTGTAAGCATGTAATCCCAGCACTCGAGAAGTAGAGGCAGGAGCATCAGAAGTTCAAGGTTTTCTTTAGCTAGATAGTGAAACCAACCTGGTCTACCTGACACCCTGTCTTATAGGACTGTAACATCCATCAGGACACAGGTGAGTAGCCTTTTGCTGAGCTGATTTCCTGATTTTTCAGGCAGGGTTTCAGTGTTTAGTCCAGGCTAGACTTGAACTAACAGTCCTCCTTTGTCAGCCTCCTGTGCAGTGAGTTACTACTGGTGCTCAGATGGAATTGCATACCTCATTTTTTATTTGCTTTTAAAAAGGAAATTACAGTAAATGTATAGAAGCTTAGAAGATCTCTAGCATTGTGGGTTTTTGTTTTGTCGTGTGTGTGTGTGTGTTGCTGGCTGTGGTAGGTTTGTATTAAGTAGATAATATTACTGTATTAAGTGTACTAAGTGGCTAGAGTATCTGAAAGCATCCGTTTGGGCCTGTTATATAATATATAGTAATGTTTTTACATACAGCAGGAGGAGTCTTTATTCGCATCTATGCCACCTCTTTGCCCAATTGGTAGTCACCCTAAAGTGCAGAGCCCCAAAGCTGTGACTGGAGGACTTGGGGCTTTCACAAAGGTGAGTGTGTGTCATAGCCTTACCTGTGGCCTTCCCACTCTTTAATAGGCCTTAGCTCTGAGATGTGCTCCCACTTATTTAATGCTGTCCATGTCCTAGGACTCCAGGGACACGGGAGTTCAGAGGTCACGGCCTATTTTGTCTCTCTTTGCTGCCTTCCTACCCCGTCTCTATGACAAGTGACAGAGCAGGGATCAAGTGAGATACAATTTGCCTAAGGACTCGTATCTCTTAAAGCATTATTTTACCTTTTTCATGGAGCCGTTCTGTGTATCCAAACTTGATTAACACTGCAGAGACTAGATTCACAGTTTCATAGTAGGTCCTTCCTCCTCCTCCCCATGGGATACTTATTCAGTGTCATTGTGTGTTGCAAGGTGATCATCAAACAGGAACCTGGAGAAGCTCCTCATGTGTCCACAACAGGAGCTGCGAGCCAGTCAGCATTCCCTCAGTATGTGACCGTGAAAGGGGGTCACATGATAGCTGTGTCCCCTCAAAAGCAGGTCATAAGTGCTGGAGAAGGGACCACTCAGTCACCAAAGATTGCACCCTCCAAGGTTTGTATGGGTTTGGGGTGGGAGAGTCATGTTCAAGAGATAAAGGTTATTTGTCTACATAGTTGGCAGGTGCCAAAATGACTTAGGTTGCTTAAGTTGTTGATCCCATATTAACCTATGTATGTTAACCAGATTGGAGAAGACCTAGTCAGTTGATATTACACACATGTGCTCCTTACTGTCTATCCCTGACAAGAGTAAGGGGCGTTTAAATAGAAGACCCAGGAACAGTCTCAGGAGCATAGGGACAAAGTATCCTCTCTCTAGCAGTAAAAGTAACAGGCTTCATGGGCTTTCTAATGATTCACATCTAAGTGGGAGCACTGTTTTGACCTGTAAGAGAGTGCTGCTCTGAACACCTCCAATGTCCAGGCTCTGTGATTTGTTTGTTTTGAGAGAGGAAGACCTCAGATTCAAAACAACCTCCTACCTCACTATCCCAAGTGCTGCGGTTCCAGTGTGTGCCATTTGATTCTTTCATTTATTCTCTTTATAAATTAGAAATAGTAGAGAATAAATATAGAGAGTACGGTGAAGCAGCGTATAATTTATTTTCTACATCAGTTACATATAGAATCTATCAGGTGCTCATATACCACGCTCTTTGTTCTTCATATGTGTGTGTGAGATATATATATTATTCTTGAACTATACCTAAAAGGCAAGTATCTCCCTCCACCCCTTATAAATGTGGCAACACTGGGTTTGAGGGGCTAGGGACCTTGCTGGAGAATACATGAGCATATAGCATACTAGCATATAGCGTATAGGTAGTAAATGGCAGAAGGCTTGAAATTTATGTCTTTCAGCTCCAGATGAACCGTTCCAGAGCTGGTGAGATTTATTTGCTGTTGTCTCTAATCTAAGCATGCTTTGGAACATGCAGTTACATTATCTCAGTGTTTTAGTAGGTATATTCTAAAGCTATTGAGAATGTTTTATGGGTGTTTATATTTCAGCTTCAAAGCCCGGCCTGTCTAGAAGTGAATTGTTTTGAGAAGAATATTTTAAAATGGAAGGCAGTATTACATAGTTTATGTTAGTTTAGACAAATAGATTTCTTTGGGGATAGAGGTTAAAATTCAGGGTTACATATTGCTTTTAAGTCTGTAAGGTTTCCAAACTGAACTAATCAGACAATTTATCTTCTGAATTTAACATAGCAATTCCTAATCTGTCGCACACTTTCTGTGCCAGTATTTTCTCAAGGGCCTGGGAATCTGCTTTTTCCTAAGCTCCCCACTGATTCAGATGCCCTGTCCAGTCAGACTCTCCCACAGCCCTGCTCCGAGTCAGTCACTCTCCCACAGCCCTGCTCCGAGTCAGTCAGACTCTCCCGCGGCCTTGCTCTGGCCTCCAGGTGAGTCTGTTGCTGTTTGAAGACACTGCTCTGCCATTGTCCACAGCAGAGTGAACCCAAGGCTTCACGTGTAAGAGTAGAGTCTGAGTATTCTGCAGCTCAGCTGAGCTTTCTTTTACCTTTCCTTGTAACCTAGACTGGCTAGCAGTCTTCTGCCCCAGCAGAGTTAGAGCTGCTATGATGGTGGTCCTGCGTCGTCAGCCACATCGTGTGCTTAAACTTCCTGTTCCGCCTTTCTTACAGTCTCTCTTTTTTAACCTTTTATTTGTTTGTTTGTTTGTTTGGTTGGTTTGGTTTGGTTTTTCGAGACAGGGTTGCTCTGTGTATCCCTGGCTGTCCTGGAACTCACTCTGTAGACCAGGCTGGCCTCGAACTCAGAAATCCACCTGCCTCTGCCTCCCAAGTGCTGGGTTTAAAGGCGTGCGCCACCACTGTCTGGCACCTTTTATGTTTTTTAACCTTATATTTTTATGTATGTAGGTCTTTTGTCTAAGTGTGTATCTGTACACCCTGTACATGCAGTGCCTCAGAGACCAGCAGAGGGCATCAAATTCCCTTGGGACTGGAGTTACAAACAGCTGTGGGCTATCATGTGGGAGCTCTTAGCTGCTGAGCCTTCTCTTACACTATGTTTAAAGTATATTAGGCTTCATATAGTGATACAGTTTTATTTGTATTTGTTTGTTTTACATTTATGTGTATAAGGATACAGATGATAGAAAATCAGAGGACAGAGTAAGTTTTCTTTATCATGTGGATCCCAAGAATCAAACTCAGATGGTCAAGCTGAGCCATCTCATTGGCCAAAGAAAATATATTGTTTTACCAATTAATTTACTTATTTAGGGTAGGAGAATGCTACAACATGCTGGCAGAAATCATAGGATGACTTGGAGGAGTCATTTCTCTCCTCCATGTGGATCCAGGGATCAAACTCAGCTCACTGGGTGCACATGGGATTGCTGAAGTGCCTTCCTACGTATTATCCCAGCAGGAGTTATAGAAGGCAGGAGCTTTCCCTGTATACAACTTCAGAACAACAGAGTGAGACCAGTAAACACTGAGTGTTTTGTTGTATTTGGTATGCATGCATTAGTACCCTGATAGGACATTGAACATAATCGGCTATAGCTTTGAGCACCCATATATCTAACTTGCAGCTCCCTAGCTACATAACTTTAACCATGAATGCAGCCCAAACACAAAGTTATAGAGTTAACCAAAACAGCATGAGACTTTTTGAAAAATTCTTTTTAACTTGATTTTTGGGACTCTTGAACAGGAACATTGTAGATGACAACACTGACATGTCAAAGGATGGACACTCCCACATATGCCAACGCTTGTGAACTGTTACCTTGATTATAGCCATTCTATAATGTTTAAAATGGGATCTTTTTTTTTTTTTTTCTTAGATAGGGGTTCACTAGATCAGGCTAACCTCTAGCTTATGGAGATCTGCCTACTTCTGTCTCCTGAGTGCTGGGTACTACCATACTAGGCTGTTTCATTTTCTTTAATGTGTATGAGTGTTTTTAATTTCTGTGTGCCACGTGTGAACTTGGTACCCAGGTCAGGAGGTGTCAGATCCCCTGGGTCTGGAGTTTTAGATGTTGTGAACTACCTACCGTGTAGGTGCTGGGAATTGAACATGGGTCCTGTGAAAGAGCAACCGTGCCACCATCCAGCCCCAGGTTTTTTATTACCATATATTAAGTCTACATAATGGGTTTGTTATGATATATTCATGCATGTATATTTTGATTATATTCACCTACCCATTATTCTTTGTTTCTTCTACACCTAATGATGCATATGTGCATTAGTATAATTCATTGTTTCATTAGGATTGTGTACAGGAGAGATGAGTTTCCTTAGGGCGAGGTATTATCTACAGGAGCGTGAGCATCTCACCAGTGGCTGTACCATGGAAGAAGAAAATATCTCCTGCTTACCCAGCAACCATCCACTCCCTACAGCTCCACCTACAGATCCTCAGGGATGACTCAGCAGGACACTGAGGAACCCAGTCTTGTGCTGTATCATGGCTTAATATACAATGTTTGTTGGATTCCCCAAAGGTGGAATTATAGACAGACAGACAGACAGACAAATAGATACGTGCTGAGAACCTGACTTGGGCCTTCTGCAACAACAGCCGCGCTCTGTTAGGCATTAGAGCCATCTCTCTAGCGGCCCCTCTGTCTTGTCCTGAGTTTTCCCTGCAGAGGCTCTCTAGTTACATTGTTTGTGAATGAGCTTCTCACCCTTTTTGTGGGGAGGGGCTTTGTTTTGTTTTTTCCCTCAGAAGGTTGGTTTGTTACTGGTATATAGAAAAGTGACTGGTACTTTGCTTAGAGTATTTTACAGATCTAAGATGTTTTGAGGTCTTTATTGTGTGGTGCTGTATATAAATGGGTTATTTGGCCTCTTCCTTTTCCACTGTATCCCTTTTATTCCCCCCCCCCCCCCCGCTCTACTTAAGATTTCAGTAATTACATTGTGCAAGGAACTCAAATCCAGTTGAAATACAGCAGTTTATTCACAGAATGCTGCCTAGAGGCCAGTTAGGGCTGAGCTTGCTTTCCCTACCCACCCTCTAAACATCTGGGTTACATAAGACCTTACAAAGGGATAGTGGGTGTTAAATATTAACACTCAGAAATTCTGACTGTATTCCCTTCTCCAGTTTTTTTATGCATTAAGAATTTGTTTTATAGAAGTTTTTGATTGGGGCCAACAAGAGAGGTAACCTATCAGGAAAAGGTACTTGACACATGGCCTAGTGCCCTGAGTTCAATGGAGTGAACTTAGTGGGGAGATTAAAAGCATGCACCTGCATGTGTGGCCTTGTATAGTTCTTAACAGTACTGAAAATCTGAAGAGCCTTTGTATTGTACTTCTTTATAAAATAGTTCTTTCAGTAATGTTTAGCTTCAAACCTGACAACAGACTCTCCTACGAGGCTCTCATGTGCCAGTGTCATCAAACCTTAGTCATGGCTTCTCTCTTTCATACCACGCACTGGATACTCAGCTTTCAGTCTTCCACAGCACTTTACCAAGAGTGCTAGAAAACATGGACCACAGCAGCTATAGGTGTTACAGAGGGCGCACAGTGCTGACAACAGTGACCAATGTCCTGGAACTCACTATGTAGACCAACTGGCCACAGATTACCATAGATCCTTCCTCTGCCTTCTCCATGCTGGGATTAAGGGTGTCAATCAACATACCAATCCAAGGAGTGATTTTTAAGGAAACTAAAAATATACTAAGATAAAGATACTAGAAATAATTTAAAATACTCAAGACATAGTAAACCGATGACTGAGACTTCAGATTGCCATTTAGTATGCTTTATGTTGTAGGAAATAAAACCAGTCCAGTCTATAGAGTGTTACACTGATGCCTAAGATAGCAGCAGCCTCCCATGATTCAAGATCCCATTATCTTCTGGTTGTTATACAAAAAAGTACAGAACCAACAAATGATTTCATCTTTTAAATAATACATTCACGAGCCTATGGAGATGGCTCAGATTTATCCTTTGTTTGTTTGATTGATTGATTTCTACTTGGCTTCCAGCTTGGGCTTACTTTTGGCCACCCCTTCAACTCAGCTGACTGTCTGGCTCCTCACATTGGTGTGGTTTATTCTTGCAAGCCAGGTTAGGGGAGGGAGTGGTCACAGAATCTTGTTGGCCCAGAGTTCAGGCTTTAAGAGCAATGAGGTCGTACACACCTTTATTCTCAACACTGGAGAAACAAAGACGGGTGAATCTCTGAGTTCAAGGCTAGCCTGGTCTACATAGTGAATTCCAGGCCAGCCAAGGTTACACAGTGTGACCCTGTCTTAAGCAACAAGAGCAAAACAAAACAGACGAAAGGATTTATTCTTTGGTTCTCCTCTTATTTCCACTCTGCCTTGTGATTACCATTCTTCACTTGATAGAAATCAGTTCATGTTAGCCAGGCATTTTATAAATTTATTCTCATTTTATGATTCTGTGAGGTAAATATTGCCAGTACATAAGCTAATTTTATTTTGTTTTATTTTTGTAAGCTAATTTTAGAGTTCAAGGAAGTTAAGTAATTTATCCAGCTGCCTACTTGAAACTAAACTAGGAAAACAAGTCTGTCTGGTTGCTCTGTACTTATTAATGCTCAATTAGGGGACCACAGTCTTCACAGAAGCCATAATGTCCAAGCTCATGATAAATGTATTTTTATATCACAATCTTTGGAAAGAAACAGATGGTCTAGTAGATTTTAATGATTTTTTTTCTTTTTTTAAAAAAAGCTCATATATCTTTTGCTCACTTCATTCTGCCTCCTGAGTGACTGTTTTCCCCTTTTGGGACAAGGTCCCACCATGCATCTCAGCATGTCTGCACTGAGATTGTAACCAGGTGCCATGTTCTTTAAACATACGTTTGGGGAGGGGGGAAGGGTGAGGACCAGAGAGATGACTCAGCAGTTAGGAACACTTGCTGCTCTTCTAGAGGACCCACATTTAATTCACAGGCTTCACAGCTGGCAACCATCTGGTGCCAGGGATCCAGTGCCCTCTTCTGGGCTCCTCAGGAATCAAGCGTGTATGTAGTATACACATAGATGCAGGCAAAACATCTGTACATGTAAAGTAGAAATCTTTAAGTCTTCGAGAACTTCATAAATGTATTTTTAACATATACATGTCAGCTCCATTTATAATTAACTCCCCGTCTTGGTTTATTGCTGTGATAAGATACCATAAGATACCAGCAGGCAGGCAGGCTTGGCTCTAGAGCAGTAGCTGAGAGCTCACGTCTGATCCATAAGCATAAGGCAGAGAGAGCTAACTGGGGATAGGTCTGGCTTTTGACACTGAAAGGCCCACACCCAATGACACACAGGCCACACCTCCTAATCATTCCCAGAGTTTTACCAACTGAGAACCATGGAGTTAAATCTATGAGTCTGCTGCACTCCTTTTTCAAACCTCCACACCACCCAACTTGGAGTGGGGTGTTGTCCTCACCACCACTAAGTCCAGTTTGTGCTGCCCAGCTAGCCTGGGGAGTGGGAGCCCATTGGCCAGCAAGTCAAAATGGTAACCAATACCCATTACTGGGTGATTTATTAGCTAGTAAGGTCTCTAGTTGGGATATTGTGCCCCTATTGGTTGATAAATCCATTAAGCCTCTTTATTTATATACAGTATATACTTTACAGTATATCTACAGTAGTGTTTCCATGAGCTTTTAAAGAAGGCCTTTAGTGTTCGCTGTCTCCCCATAGTTCTTCTGTACCCCACTCTTATGGCTCCCATCCCAATTTAGCGCTTCCTATTTCATTATTCTCTTTTAATGATTTATCTCTGTGTCCTTGCTCCCCTCCCTGGATACTTCACTCTGGTGCTTTAGACTGCTCAGCTACCCCGACACTGCTCATCATCACCATTCTTACAGTCTTAACTCTGTGTGTGTGTGTGTGTGTGTGTGTGTGTGTGTGTGTGTGTGTGTGTCCTAGTGAGGACAGGTACTGGAGGAAGATAGAGGCCTCTAATCCTCCTAGAGCTGGTGTTCCTGGTAGTTATTAGCCTCTGAGCTATCTCTCCAGCCCCCCCCCCTTACTTTTTAATGATTCAAAGCTGTCACTAAAATGTTGAAAATATATAGTCAGTATCTATCTATCTATCTATCTATCTATCTATCTATCTATCTATCTATCAATCAGATATAAGTAATAAATGCCTTCTGCTCCATGTTTGTATATGCATATTTACTTTAGGGTAGTTCTTTTTTCCTCCAAATGAAGTCCATTTTGTTCTTCCTAGAAATTACTTTGTTCATAATTTTTAAAAATCTTTATTTTTGTTTTATGTGTATGGTTGTTTTGCCTGCCTATATGTCTGCATATCATATGCATGCAGTGCTTGTGGAAGCCAGAAGAGGGCATCATATTCCCTAGAGTTAGTATTACAGATGGTTGTGAGCTACAAGGAAGGTACTGGGAATTGAACCTCAGCCCTCTAATTTCTTAGCTCCAACTAACTCGCATCAATTGTCCCAGTAGTCATGTTTATTTTTCACTCTAAAACTAGAGCCACATGGCCAAAGCTGCCGTGTTCTGCTGCTTGCTGAGGCTAGAACATGACCCCTCTTATTCTATTACCAGCTTTCTATTTTCCAACTCCCTCTCTGTCTAAGCATGGTTTTCCTGGAACTTGCTCTGTAGATTGCTCAGAGATCTGCATGGAGACAGAAATGGCTCTGTCTTCTGTAATGCTGACATGTCTCCTATAATGGATGTGTATCACCATGCCTGGATTTAAGCCTTTCTTCACCTAGAACCTGCTTTGTCCCAGGCTGGCCTTGAACTCAGAGATTTGTTTGGCTTTGTCTCCTGGGATTAAAGATGTATACCACCATGCCTAGATCTTGCCCCCAAATCCCTTCATCTATTATCTTCCTAGAACACAGGATTCTTTTCCATTTCACTTCCAGGTACCCCTTTAATACTTGAACGATATATTTTATATTCCTTTCTAAGCTTGCTCTTCTTGTTCAAAATGTTCTTAACCAGAGAACAAAGTCTCTGCTGGGCTCTTTTGAGACTTCCTTTGTCAGTGCAATCAATTTGAGTCTCTTCACCTTAGCCCCAGGCAGACTCTTCAGACAACGGCAAAAAGCAGCCACATTTTTCACCAAAATATCACAAAAACAATCTCTAGGCCCCATATTGAAATTCTTCACTGAGACCTCTTGGGCCAGGTCTGCACAATTCAAATCACTCAGCAACAGTCTTTTATATTCCTACTAGGATAGCCCATTAAGCTCCAGTTAAAGCATTCCACTGCTTTCCAAATCCAAAGTCCCAGAATCCACATCCTTCCAAACAAAAGCATGGCCAGGCCTATCACAGCAATACCCCACTCCTGGTACCAACTTCTATCTTGGTTAGGGTTTTACTGCTGTGTATAGACACTATGGCCAAGTCAAGTCTTATAAAGGACAACATATATTTGGGACTGGCTTACAGGTTCAGAGGATTAGTCCAGTATCATGAAGGTGGGGACATGGCAGCATCCCGGCAGGCATGCTACAGGAGAAGCTGAGAGTTCTACATCTTCATCTGAAGGCTGCTAGTGGAAGACTGACTTCCAAGCAGCTAGGACTAAGTTATTAAAGCCCACTCCCACTGTGACACGCCTACTCCAACAAGGCCACACCTCCAAATAGTGCCAAGCAAGGGCCAAGCATGTACAAACCACCACATACATGATGGGAGAGAGGTAACTCTCACAAGTTGTCTTCCTATCGTCTGACCTCCATATGTTTAGGCACATGCACAGACACCAAGATGTATTTACACAACAATAAATTAATAAATGAATACAGGTGGCTTCATTTATTGTTACCTTCTAAAATACTCATTTAATACTGTTTCTTTTGTTAACTGTTATCTGTGTGTGTGAATGTGAGCACATATATAAGCACAGTAGTCACATATATTCAGAGGACAGCTCTGGGGAGTTGGTTCCCTGCTTCCCACTATATGGGCTCCAGAGATCAAACTCAGGTTGTGGGGATTATGAGGCAAGGGTCTTTACCCACTGAGTCATCTCACCAGCCCTAAATTATCTTAGTTTAACATTCTACTGCTTATTCTGTTACAACAAACTGCTTAATTTTCTTAATTAAAGAAAGTGGCTTTGTTTGTTTATTTATTTATTTTAAAAATGACTTTTAGAGACCAGCTATACCAATTTATTTGGTGCTGGAATTTTTTATTAATTTTTATTAATAGGATTGGAATCATAGCTCATGTGATAGAGGGTTTGCCTAGCATGTACAAAACCATGGGTTCAGTACCCAGCACTAGATAAATTTGACGTGGTAGCCACCTGTTCCTTAGTCCCAGCACACAGGAAGTAGAACAAGAGGATCAGAATTTCCAGGTCACACTGAAGTTTGAGGACGACCTGGCATACATGGAACCCAGTCTAAAAAATTACTTTCAATTAAATATCTTTGTTTAAATGTTTCATTTTTTACTATCCAGCGGCAGAAAACACTATCATAGACTGTAGTATTCCTATCGTAGATTGTAGTATTCCTGCTTTGGTGTGTACATGGTCACTGAAAATGATTTATAAATATGTCACTGGGAAAAGCTTGTGTTACCGATTAATATCTTAAGACTGTAGAATTTTGTGTAGGTCTACATATTATAAAGCCTTCCTGTTATGGTAGAAGCTCTGAAAAGCAACTACTGCTCATCTAACCTTTTGTTTTGTGGCAATACTCAAACTCACATGCCGAGGTGCCCTTGTTTGGGACAGTTAGACTTCTGTGTGACACCCCCGTCCCCCAACCTTTGCTATTGCTTTGTTCTTGCTGGAGTGGAGTGGCTGCTTCAACCGCAGAGAACTCACCAGGCCCGTGAGAAGTAACACTATTGAACTGTTTTCTGTCTTGAACAGGTTGTTGGTGTGCCTGTTGGCTCTGCCTTACCTTCCACAGTGAAGCAGGCTGTAGCAATCAGTAGTGGCCAAATCCTTGTCGCCAAGGCCAGCTCTTCTGTCACCAAAGCTGTTGGTCCAAAACAAGTTGTGACCCAAGGAGTTGCCAAAGCAATCGTGAGTGGAGGTGGAGGGACCATTGTCGCTCAGCCAGTGCAGACCTTAACCAAGACTCAGGTCACAGCTGCTGGGCCGCAGAAGAGTGGCTCCCAGGGCTCAGGTAACCTTTCAGTTGCACTGTGTCGATTGCAATAACTTGATTTGCTGTTGGGTTCTGACTAGGAAAGTGACATAAAGTGATGTTCCAGTTCATTCTCATGGGATAGTTTACACAGAGCCATGAGTAGTTGAAGCTTTATTTGTGTATGTACTGTACATGTCTGTGCGAGCACAATCAAGATCAGAGGTATCCATGATACCGCCCGCCTTCAGGTGTGAAGTCATTCTCACCTGTTCTTGCCCACCTGAGTTGTGCTTCAGATTTAGACCCCTGGCATGATGATGTGTCAGCAGCATTTGAAATGTATAACTAGTGGACTCTGCCAAGCAGATGTTTGAATACCTTGAATAAGCTTTAGCCTTGATGCTGCTGAGAGCATGAAGACAAAATGCTGTCGATATTACACACGTTTACTTTAGAGGGCTTTTCTTTTGTTTTTGAGGTTAATTTATTTATATCCTATATGTGAGGACATTTTACCTTCATATATATAGTATGTTCATGGTATGTGTACCTGATGCCCATGGAGGCCAAGTAATGATACTAGATTGCCTAGAACTAGAGTTACAGGCAGAGTGCTGGGAATAAAACCTAAGTCCTTTGCAAGAGCAGCAAGTACTCTTAGACCTGCTGAGACATCTTGCCAGTCTTTTTTTTGGAAATATTGATGAGGCTAGGGAATTGAAATTGAGAGGAGAGGTGGTTATGAATATCCAAACTAGGGAGTTCATGTTGTCATGTTAAAAATAAGCACAAAAGGGACTAGAGAGGTGGCTCAGCCATTAAAGGTGCTTGCTACTTTTCCAGAGTTCAGTTCTAGCACCGAATCTGGGTGACTCACAAGTGCCTATAACTTTTACCCCATAGGATCCATCACTCTCTTCTGGCCTGTGTAGGTGCCAACATAAACATACCCACCTACACATGCACAAATAAATAATTAATTGTTAAAAAAACCTTTGATATTCAAATGATTTGAACCTTACTTTCCTTATCTTGCCATAGTACCTAGCAAAAATTAGCTTCAGTAAGTATTTGTTAGATAATGCCTACAAAGGATCCTTCTGCCTGTTTCTGCCGGCTCAGTGTTAGTTGCTCTCTGCTGGCTCCTTTGACTATTCACATAGGAAACATAGTGACAGTACTCTAATAGAAATCTCTCCAATAAGCCTGTTGTTTTTGTTAAAAGACAATTGAGGGATTATTTATTTTTATTTTATGTATATGGGTGTTTTGCCTACATACGTGTCTGTGTACTGTGTTCATGAAGTATCCGTAGATGCCAGAAGAGGGAGTCAAATTTCTCGGACCAGGAGTTAGAGATGGTTGTGAGCCACTGTTTGGATGCTGGGAATAGAATCCAGGCCACCATGAAGAGCAGTCAGTGTTCTTTAACTACCTATGCTTTTCTCCAGCCACTAAAATAATTCTTTAAAAAAAAAAATTAAGTTCATAAGGACCTGGCTTCATGGTTCATACTTAGAACTCCAGTATGTGGGAGAGTCATGAGTTTTAATCCAGCTCGGTCTCTGTAATGAGACCCCTCTCCCTCCTTTTTAAAAGATTATTTACTTATTTGTACATCATTCTGTCTGCATGTATGCCTGCAGGCCAGAACAGGGCACCAGATCTCGTTATAGATGGTTATGAGTTAGTACCTCTAAAAGCCTCAGTGCTCTTAACTTCTGAGCCATCTCTCCAGCTGGAGACCTTCTCTTTTAAAAGCAGGGGAGGAGGCAAAAAAAAAATAATAAAATAAAATAAAAATGCCAGGCCGTGAAGGCACACACCTTTAATCCCAGCACTCAGAAGGCAGAGGCAGGTAAATCTCTTGAGTTAAGAGGCCAGCCTGGTTTAGAATGAGTTCCAGGGCTACACAGAGAAATCCTGTCCCACCCTCCAACCCCCACAAAAAGAAGAAGAAATAGTCCAGGCTGGGAAGATGAGCTCATTGCCATGCAGAATTTCAAATATGGGTTCAGCCAGTGTATATACAGCATAAATTTATGGAAGGCTTTTCTAAGATATAAATTATTTAGTTTTAAGTCATCTAGGAAATGAACTAAGGTTTTATTCTTCATTAACTAGGTATGTTACTGACCCATGTGTAATTTTAGAATGTTATCCATAGTTGATGTCCTTCTTGTTTTTCTACCCTCTGTCATTTTAGTAATGGCCACCTTGCAACTACCAGCCACTAATTTGGCCAACCTGGCGAACTTGCCTCCGGGCACTAAACTGTACCTTACCACGAACAGCAAGAACCCCTCAGGAAAAGGGAAGCTGCTGCTGATTCCTCAAGGAGCCATCCTGCGAGCTACCAACAATGCCAGTTAGTGCATCATTCCATCGTTCAGTCCCTGGGTCTCTACGTGGGTCCGTCTTGTCCAGCTGAGGGCCATCCTTTCCTGAGCCAGGAAGTGTTTCTGTAATTCTGCTTGATTGTGTAATGGAAGAATTTGCCCAAGTGGATTTATATATATTTTAAGTAGTCAGTGGGTTTAAATATTATCATAGTCTTAGGTAGTGACACTGTTATGTGGGGCATTCTGGGAAGGGTCCATTTACTGGAGGGTTGTTTTCTTCTGACGCAGATGTGCTGGCATAGTCTCTGTGACTAGTTTTTGGTTGTATTACTAGGTTTGGAGTTGAAATGAGAATTCCAGGTTCAGTCTAAGTATGTGTCTTAAAGCCCCAAGGACACTATGTAGTTTATTTAGTTACATAAAGCTTTTGCTTTGACAGGTGTGGGTGATGTCGAAAATATAGATTTCCCTCTGAATTGAAGTATAGGAGCCAGGCTTGTTAGAAATGACGTCCCTTGGCTGTTGACAGACTACCTCAGATATGCGCAATCTCATCAGGACTGGCAATGCTTAGATGGAGAAGTGACTGACCCTTGCCCAGTACGTTGTTAAGCCACTTAACATTTCTATAATGGCTTGTTGCCGCTTACTCTATTTTCCTCACACCTAAATAGCACAGTGTCAAAAAGATTTGTAAGGAAGGGCCAGCCTCCATATTCTGTGTGAGAGCAGACAGCATCTCTGGTCTCCACCTTCCTCAGGGTCAGAGGCTGTTGAAGGATTGTGCTTGCTGTAATCAAGGTGGCAAAACTTGTTAAATGTATGCTTACTACAGACCACGTAGCTCACTACCATGGAAGGAAAGGGGGAAGGCTTTGATCTGAAAAGAATTGAGAACTTGGAGCCAGAGATGGTTAATTTGATTTAAAAATGTTGTCTAGAAAATATTAGCATCAGATTTTCATCTTCAGTCAAAGTACTGTCAAAAATCTTCATTGGTACTCAGAGTGGAGGTATAGTCAGCTACCAGTCTCTTTAAAAGTACTAGTCAAGTGTCCTGTTATCTAGAATGCTTGAGACCAGGCATTGATTGCAGTTTTTTAGAATTTGGAATTTTTATAGAGACTTTATCAAGTATAGTCCGAAAAATCTAAAATGCTCCATAATCTAGAACTTTGATGTTACTTCAGTATCCAAAATGCTTTGAATTTAAGATTTCCAGACTGTACATGCTGAAAGTCTAAGCAGATTCAGTCTCCGTCTTTAAACTCTGGGGAGTTTTCCTCACTCGTCATCGATGAGCAGGACATGGAGGAACGGTAGTGTGGGCGAAGCATCTGCGCTCATCTGCTTTTCCTGTTGAGCTACTTCCTGTGATGCTCCTGTCACCCATTTTGCTTACAGACCTGCAGTCTGGCTCGGCTGCTGCTGGTGGCAGTGGCAGCAGTGGTGCAGGGGGAGGCAGTGGAGGTGGCGGTGGCAGCGGAGCAGGAGGAACCCCAAGCACCTCTGGCCCAGGAGGGGGCCCCCAGCACCTGACTTACACATCCTACATCCTCAAGCAAACCCCCCAGGTCTGGGAAGCAAATGCCTGATCTTGTAAATTACTTCACTTCCTGATAATGCCTTTAATTATTATGATTTCCCTTTACCATGGTAGACATTAAATCTGTATTATTTTGAGCTTGTTTGGTTTTGAGAAGTAAAAAGATAGATTCAGGAAGATTAAATAATTAATCTAAGACCTTCCTGCTAAGCTAATGGTAGAGTTTGGATTTGAGCCCTATTTTCCTGCCCCAAAGAAAGAGCCTGCTATGCTAATTATCCCCGCTCCCCATCTACTAGGTAGTAAACAATTAATGTACAATTGAAACTCTGCTCTTAGAAAGGTCAAAGCAGAGGCAGCATCAGGTTGTGGTGTTCGGGTTGGATTCATTGAGGACAAGCTTCATTCTTCTTTTTCTTTTTGTTGAAGTCTTTATCCTCCTCCACGGCCGTATTCAGACATGGTCCAGTCGTTCCAATTGAAGAAAGTAGGAATAAATCCAGTTGTGGTTTTAAACCAGTAGGGTGGGCTTCCTAGTGGCACTCCTAGTGATTGGTTCTTTGAGTTGTAGAAGGCAGCCGAGACATTACAGCCTATAGTTGGAGGCCATCAGAGTTTAATGTATTTTAGTGAATTATTTTCCTCCAACTTAGGGTACATTTTTAGTTGGCCAACCATCACCCCAAACACCTGGAAAACAACTGACTACTGCATCGGTGGTTCAAGGAACACTGGGAGTCAGTTCATCATCTGCACAGGGACAACAGACACTGAAAGTCATCTCTGGACAGAAAACCACTTTGTTTACACAGGTAAGCGTACCCATCTGCATGCTTGACACATGGTAATTTTTTTCCATTAAATAATTTATCCACTTTACATCACAGCCCTCACTCCTCCTAGTACCCCCTCCAAGATGGCCTCTCCCCTAACCCCATCCTCCACTTCATCTCTAAGAAGGTTGAAGTCCCCCCCTGAGTACCAGCCCACCCTGACACCTTAAGTCACCGCAGGACTAGGTACATTCTCTTCCTCTGAAGCTAGCCAAGACAGTCCCCGCTTAGACAAGACAGTAAGGGGGGCAGGATCCACAGTGAGGCCACAGAGTTAAAATAAGTCCCCGTTTCATGCGATGGCGTGCTGTATTTTCTGTCAAACTTCAAGTAAGGGGTTAGGGGGCCAGATGAAGAGATGCAGGCAGGCCTTTGTGAATTTGAAGCCAGTCAAGGCCATGTACAGAGAAAAAAAAAATCCCTGTCGGTCGCTAGGTAGGTGTAGGAGGTAGGTGGATGGATGGATCCTGAGTCTACCTTAGAGCACCATTAACTCACCTGCCTGAATTTGGCCCTACGTGGTTTTAGTATCTCGTGTTTAAAGCCTTTCCAGGGAGATAGGAAAGAACACCTTTTTTTTTCTTTTTTTTTTTTTTGTTTGTTTGTTTGTTTGTTTTTCAAGACAAAAAAACCCTGGTATAGCCCTGGCTGTCCTGGAACTCACTTTGTAGACCAGGCTGGCCTCGAACTCAGAAATCCACCTGCCTCTGCCTCCCGAGTGCTGGGATTAAAGGTGTGTGCGGGTAAGAACACTTAAGCAAGGACCTGAGTTCAAGTTCCCAGCACTCATGTAGATAAGTAGAGGTACTTAGTATAGCAACCTGTTTAATCCCTGTAGTCTACATAAAGGTGGAAAGAACCAACTTCACAAATCATAGCATGTGCACAGCTGTCCCCACCCAAAATAACAGTAATTAAAGATTTTTGTTTTACATTTAGTGTGGCCATGCACACATAACCGTAGTGCTGCTGGGTCAGACACTGTAGGGTCACTGAAGCTGGCCACTAGTCTAGATCCACAGTCACTGAGAGACCTTGTCTACAGGAGAAAAGGCGGAGACTAATAGAGCAGAACACTTGAGGTCCTCCTTGGCCTCCATAGATGTACAGTCAAGTGCACTTGCACATACATCACACCACACACTCAAAAATGAAATGCAAAAATACACCATGAAATTTAAGAAAACTTTGACTCAATTCTTTTGAAAACAAAGGACCTGATATCTTTGAAGATACTAATTACAAATAGGAATACATCCATTTATTTGTTCCATTTTCGTGTAAGGGAACCTCAGAGGTTATAGAATTCAACTTGTTGGAAGGGTTCATAGCACGCCACACAATCCTCATTGGCAAGACTTTCTTAAATCCAGTCAAATGCAGATAAGGAGTAAGTTGTGCAATGTTGTCATTCAATCTTTTGATGGCTGCAGGCAGCCACTGCTGGGCAGGCATCGCTGCTGAAGTTACCAGACAACACCCTGAAGTCAGTGCCAGCAGCTCCACAGCTCGCCAAGCCTGGGACCACGATGCTTCGAGTGGCAGGGGGGGTGATCACAGCTGCTCCCTCCCCTGCAGTGGCCTTCTCAGCAAATGGTGCTGTACACCAGGTGAGGAAAGCAGAAGGCCAGTGTGAAAATGAGCCTGGCTGAGCAGGACACCTTCACAAAGGCCACACCCTTGAGATGTGAGACAGTCATAGCATTGGCCAGCTCATTTTCCTTGTCCCCAAAAGAGATTCCATGCCAGTCAGCAGCTCCTTTCCAATCCCATTGCTTCCATCCCTGTCCTATACAAAACACTCACCTTCTTTTTCTATCTTTTTTTTTTTTTTTAGGTAGGTGTGGGTGTGGAGATGAGAGACTCCTTGCAGGAGTTCGTTCTCTCTCTCCCTCCACACTCATGGTATCAAACTCTGACTGTTACTCATGAGCCGTCTTGACTGCCCAAGTCTTTCCACGTGAATTTTTCTGTTTGGAGAATTTTATATAAATGTAGTAATACATGTGGCCCTTTATGTCTGGCTACTTCTGCTTAGTGAGAGTTTTGTTTGTTTTGACACAGTCTCACTATGTAGCTCAGACTAGCCATTGCCTCTGCCCCCTGAGTGCTGGAGTTATACCCATCTACATGACATTTGCAGAATTCATTTATGTTCTAACATTTATCAGTTTTCCATTTTTTATATCTGAATAATACTTAGATTTATGGATTTTTTTGTCCATCACTTAATGGAATTTTTATTTCCTATTTTTTGACTGTTAGGAATGCTGCTATAAACATGTAGATAGACATTTTTCTTGTTCTCAGAGCTAGGAGTAGAATTGCTGGCTTATGTAGGAACTCTTAATATTTTGAGGAGCTGACGATGTAGATGTGCCATTTCATGTTCCCATCAGCCAGTTAGAAGAGTTACACTAAACTGGCCTACATCCTTAGGGCCTGGAAAGAAAGTCAGTGGCTAAGAATACTTGTTGCTCTTTGAGATGACCTGAGTTTAGTTCCCACCACCTATGGAAGCCTGCTCACAGCCACCTGTAAGTCTAGCTCAGTGAGATCTGCTGCTCTCTCTTGACTTCTGCAGGCATCTGCACAAGCATAACACACATGTACATGTGCACATATAAATAAAATTAAATCGTTAAAAACAATTGTTTTAAAGAAACTATTTTTTGAAGTTGTATGGCATGGAGTAGGCGATGGTTGAGCTTATACAGGTCTCTGCCACCAAGCCTGGCAACGTGAGTTTAATTCTCAGTACCCACATGGCAGGAAGAGAGAACCGACCACACACACACACACCTTCACATGAGTGCCATGGAACACATGCCTTCATACGTCAGCAGGACATTTCATGGGTAGTAGTGACCAAGACCTGCTGTTTACTGGTGTGCTGTGTGAGCCGCTGCCCCGGGAAAGTCACAGGGCCGCCATCTTCCTAACTTCCCTTCTGTCGCTCTAATTGAACAGTCTGAAGGATCAACCCCTGTGTCATCCTCTGTTGGTTCTATAATCAAAACTCCTGGTCAGCCACAAGTGTGTGTAAGCCAGGCCACCATGGCAACCTGCAAGGGCCCCGCTGCTGTTGCCGGCACTGCCGCGTCCCTGGTATCTGCACCAAGCTCCATCTCTGGGAAAGCCACAGTGTCAGGTAAGTGCCACGACACTCCTTCCCCCTCTTTCTCATTAGACAACGATGTTCATATTTTGTATAGTATATCATTAAATAAGCCAGATATATTTCCAGATGGCTACTTTGTTAAAGCACATTCAGTGTCAGGGTAAGGGAGTGAAGACTACAGCTAAGGAGTTGGTTCTCAGACACCAAGCTTGGCAGCAAGTGCCCTTACTCGGTGGAGTCATGGACTCATTATATGGACCAGGTTGGCCCAAGTCTCCTGCCTCTGCCTTCTGAGTATGGGGATTAAAGCTGTGCACCACCCCACCATGATTGAGACATGCCTTTGGAGGTGCTTCCTTTTTCTCTTCCTTCCATATCCTGGCTCCAAAAAAAAAGAAGAAGAAAAAGCTTTTTCTATAGCATAGGCCCCAATAAGGTTAAGGAAGTCAGGCCTGCATGATATACATTCTCTTATATATAAACACCGAAATAATGAAAAAACAGAGACGTTGTTGAGATAATCAGGGAGGGTCGCAAGCATCAGCAGGACATTGGGTGACACTAAACACTGGTTAGTGTATAATCAGAACCTTTGCCGTTATATGGCTTTTCTTTTCCTTTTTGGTTTTCCGAGACAGTGTTTCTCTGTATAGCCCTGGCTGTCCTGGAACTCACTCTGTAGACCAGGCTGGCCTCGAACTCAGAAATCCACCTGCCTCTGCCTCCCAAGTGCTGGGATTAAAGGTGTGAGCCACCACTGCCCGGCGTTTTATTGCTTTTCAACTGCTTAGCATACAATATTTTCATTAAAAACAGGAATTTGAAAACTACAAACACCAGGTCATTGTCTTACTCCAAAGCCTGTGTCTTGGCAGCAGTTACTGCTTTGCCTTCCTGTTATGCTTTTTGTTGTTTTAGGACAAGGACACTTGAAAAATAAATTAGCCGGGCGGTGGTGGCGCATGCCTTTAATCCCAGCACTTGGGAGGCAGAGACAGGTGGATTTCTGAGTTCGAGGCCAGCCTGGTCTACAAAGTGAGTTCCAGGACAGCCAAGACTATACAGAGAAACCCTGTCTCGAAAAACCAAAAAAAAAAAAAAAGAAAGAAAAAAGAAAAATAAATTATAGCCGGGTGTGGTGGCGCACGCCTTTAATCCCAGCAGTCGGGAGGCAGAGGCAGGCGGATTTCTGAGTTCGAGGCCAACCTGGTCTACAGAGTGAGTTCCAGGACAGCCGGGGCTTCACAGAGAAACCCTGTCTTGAAAAACCAAAAAAAGAAAGGGGGGGAGGGAGGGGGAGAAGAGAAGAGAAGAGAAGAGAAGAGAAGAGAAGAGAAGAGAAGAGAAGAGAAGAGAAGAAAAATAAATTATTATATCAGAGTTTTACTGTAAAATCTCCATTATCCATTGCCTCCTGCATCCAACTTTTTATTTACTAAAGAGTGATTGTTCTGGGCACTGCTTGTGGGAGAAACTGGGAGTGTCAGAGAGGGCAGGAGCTTGAAGGAAATACCTTAACTGTACTTGACATTGTCTTTCCACTTTAGGGTTGCTAAAAGTTCATTCCGCTCAGTCCAGTCCCCAGCAGGCTGTCCTGACAATTCCCAGTCAACTCAAGCCACTAAGCATCAATACCTCTGGTGGCGTGCAGACTGTCTTGATGCCTGTGAATAAAGGTGCGTGCCACCCTGGTACTGACGCAGCTCTGTCTTGGGAACCCTCCTACCGGGTAGGATGTCTCTTGGTTTTGTACAGCTTGTCAGTTAGCCTTTATGTTTCATTTCATGTGCATGAGTGGGTGCATGCAGGCATATGAGTTTAGAGGACAACTTGTGAGTTAAGTTCTCCTTCTAGAGTGTAGGTCCCAGGGATTTAACTCAGGCCGTTGTGATGCATGGTGGTAAGCACCTGTGTCCCCTGAGCACTGTAGCTTGGCTCTGTCTGCCCATTTCTAAAGATGTGTCAAAAAAGAACACCTTGAGCGTTTGTGAGTTGGCTTTATTGCATTTTTATTTTCTTAGTTTACTGGCATGCCCTCATGTCCATAGTGGAGGCTGTAACTCAGTTATTCTGCCACTAGTGGGCAGCACAGCTTAAGATTGTGGTGTACACTTAAAATGGGCTCTTGACAACATGGAGTTGGGTTATTTGTAATAAAAATAATTTCTGTCTCAAGGAAGACAGGGAAGAATGTAAGTGCCATAGGGTGGGAGTAGGGTGAAGCTTTGTTTTCTGGACAGAGCATGGCCATTACACTCAGGAATGCAGTGGCCTTGGTGATCACCTACCCAGGGCTTGCACAGGGCTGGGCCTGTCAGCTCTGTCTTGGATAGGAGATGACCTTAGAAGTCCAGCCCCTCCACAGGGGCACTGTTGGCAGTTGATGGTTACTGAGAGAAAGGGGCGCCATCTTTAGTGGTCTAAACACTGTTGAGTAGATAGCTCCACACCATGGCCCATGTGTGCAGTGCTGGTTAAAAGTCAGTCTAAAAACAAAAAGACAGGGCAGTGGGAGCAGCTTTTGGGAGACAGGGAAGCTGGTAGCATAAGAGAACATGGGGGAATGAGTGTGGCCAGGATATATTATATGCATATATAAAATTGCTGAAGATTAAATTAAGGAAAATACTAATTTCTGTCACTATTATACTCTCATCTTTCTGTGTCTTAGTGGTTCAGTCGTTTTCTACCAGCAAATTACCTACTACTGTCCTGCCCATAAGTGTTCCAAATCAAGCTGCCCCCAGCTCTGCTCCAGTAGCAATTGCCAAAGGTATGTAGGACCTCACAGTATCTTTGTTCCAAAGGTTCAGCTTTGAGTTTCAGCATCTGTCAGCTGTTTGACAAACACATACTACGCACAGTGTCATAGTCTAAAGGAAATTGACATTATGGGGCATCAGGCATCTTTTTTTTTTTTTTTTTTTTTTGGTTTTTCGAGACAGGGTTTCTCTGTGTAGTCCTGGCTGTCCTGGAACTCACTTTGTAGACCAGGCTGGCCTCGAACTCGGAAATCCGCCTGCCTCTGCCTCCTGAGTGCTGGGATTAAAGGCGTGCGCCACCACTGCCCGGCATTATCAGGCATCATTTTTGCCTTCAGTTTATAACCTGGTTCAAGAAAGCTGCATAAATAGCAAACTGTGGTCGGTAAGTACCAGACAAGTAGTCTGAAAAGTGATTACTGGCATAGTGCAGTCCAGGATTTATGTCCAGGGCTCTCAGGGACAGGACTTGTATAAACCAGACTTTTAAAGAGTAGAGAACCCTTGAGCTGTAAGGAGGTCAATGGATATAAACTTGTATGGGCTTGTGTAAACCAGACTTTTGCAAAGTAGAGAACCCTATAGTTGTAGGGAGGTCAAGGGGGCATGCTGGTTTAAGAAAACAATAGAGACAAAACTTTAAGGACTTATTTTGGAGCTTGAGCACTTAGCAATCCATTTAGGCAGCATAGTTGTGAGAAGGGAGTTTTAGTGGGAGCACACTGAGCTAGCAGTATATCCCTGAATGTAAGAATCCCTGATAGTAGAAGGTGGGTACAGTGACAGTCATCTATGACACCTAGCAGTGACGGACTCATATAGTCAAAGCTTCGAGTGTAATAGTCCCCGGTGCCTGCTACTTTGTGGATACAACACTATCAGTAATTCTTGTGTCAGTCAGTCCTTCAGTTAGCTGTCACACCCTGGATTGTGTTGGGAATACACACACCTCCCATGTGCAGGAAACAGTGTGGTTTAAATTTGTACCAGGCTGCTGCTCTTGAGGCATTCTGGAATCCCGTCATCTTGGCAGGTGGATTTATAATTTGTTAAATGCTCATTTAAAGTAGAGTATAGCTGACTGATTCAGGGCCTGGGTTTGTAGGTAAAGCTTCATTGGCATACAATCACTCCCATTTGCCTTCATAGTATTTTTCAGACTCCCAAAAGTTTGGTTCCTGCAGAGACCGTGTGACTCACAACACCTACAGTATTTATGGATAGGGAACGTTTGTTTGCCCCTGAGCAAAATTTGCTGTGACAGCATTAATGCTGCTCCACACCAGACTAGTGTGTTTAATTTTGGACCAGGACAGAGCATCTTTTATTTTGGAGTTTTATTACATTAACTGTGTGTGTGCACATTGGCATGTACACACCATGGCACCCATATAGAACTTTAAGGACGATTTTCAAGAGTTGGTTCTCTGTTCATATGAATTACCGGGACCTAATTCAGGATGTTAGGATTGGCAGCACACTTCTTTGCCCACTGAGCCTCCTCACCAGTCCTTATTTTGGTTTTAAGCAAAGTAAAATGTTCAGTGAGGTGCATAACCATTAAATACAGTAAAACCTTTTTTCAGTAAACCAAAGAGAGGGAAGACTCAGCAATACCAAATATCCAGTAATGTAGAAAGAGGAAGATGGGACAGAAACAATGGTTCCGGGCCATTGTAGATGAAGGTACTTGCCACCACGGCTCCGAGGACCTGAGTTAAGGCCCCAGGGCCCATACAGTGGAACGAGAGAGCAAATTCCCACAAGTTGTTCTCTGACTCCCCCCCCACACACACACACATGCATATGCATGCATACCAAATAAAATTAAAATACCAGAGCGGCAGATGTGTCAGCTAGAGAGATGCTCAGCAGCTAAGAGCTCTTATGCTCTTGCAGAAGACCTAGCTTGGATCCCAGTACCCACATCCCAAGCTCACAGCTGCCTATAGCTCCCAGCCTCGCCCTGGAGGAGCTGAATCTGACGCCTTCTTCTGCCTTCAGTGGCAGCCCTCACAGTCCTGGCACACATACACACACAGCCATTAATAATAAAAGTTAAAATAAAAAATCTTATAGGGACAACCCTAAACATTTTAAGAGAAATTAAAAGGAGATAAATAAAAGAATATATTATGGTTAAAAGTGCGAACACGTAAAATAAAAGAGCCAAAGTCAGACATGGTGGTGTGCCTCTCTAATCTCAACATTCTGGAAGCAGAGGCTGACGTTGGCTTTTAGTGAGACTCTCATAAGGCTGTTAATTAACTAGCTGTTTTGATAGCAGAACAATCTTGATCAGGAAGACAGGATAGCAGATAGATACTAAGGAGCCTCAGCCTTTGAAGTAGTCAAAGATTACAAAGACCCATAAAACAGAAAATAATGCCCATGATACGCCCTCTCAGTGGAGAGGGGTGGTCTTTTTGATGACAAGCAGGTGAGGAGGGAAGGGACGTGGACATACCATGTCTGAAAGCAGCGATACTCCTGCCTTACATCAAAGGTAACAGCTAGTTTAAATTAGAATATAAACTTGAATATGAAAGATGTAAAAACTTTTTCTGGAAGAAAATATGAGACACAGGATGTTGGAAAAGGGACTTAATTATGAGAACCTTGCTTTATCAGAGAATATTAAAAGCAAAAAGTCAAGCTACAGACTCTTAAGATATCCTCCATATATATAAAACACAAAAGAATCATGTTTTGAATGTATAGTGACCACTCAAAACCAGTGTGAAAGACACTGATAAACACTTCTCAGAAGAGGACATCCAAATAGCTCAAAGCCTGTGAGACTTATTCAGCTTTATTAGTTTTGAAAGGAAATGTAAATTACAACCCTAGCAATAAAGCAGAATCACCAAGAATTCAAGTTTATCCAATACAGAGGCAGTGAGGGATATAAAGCAACCAGGGCCTGGGTTAGCCACTGTGGGGCTAGGCATACCACACACAGAGTGTGTGTACCATACACTCAGGTACTTAAGTCAGTAGAGACTGTCAGAGAGTCAAGGCAGAGAAGCTACGCAGAAACAAGAGCTGTGTCAGCACAGTTTTTTCAAGGGAATATCCTCTGAGATACTGCTGCTTACATCAGCAGCTAATGCAGCGTAACTAGTTCCTGTCAGGGACAGAAGTGTTTTACATTTTATAGTATTTCCACACATATATGCATTTGTAATTAACAAGAAATGGATTTATGCTTCATATACCTGAAGATAATTTCATATATTACTTTTAATTAATTTTGTATGCATTGTGGTTCATACCTATCATCCAAGTACTTGAGATGATGAACCAGGAGGATTTTCATGAATTCCAGGCCAACTAGACCACAGAAGAAATTCTATACCATCCTAGGCTAATGAGACCTTGTCTCATTACCAAAAAATACCAAAAATAACATAACAATAGTTTTGTATACATGAACGGTTTCATCTGTGAAGTAACATGCTGGAATTCAAACAGCTTTGGATTGTGGCCTGTGGTATTGAAACCAGATAAAATTGACTTGAAAATTGCCAAGTGCCACAGATGTGCTTTTTGCTTTCTGTGTTGTGTCTCTGAATACTAGGATAATATTTCAGTATGGTGAGCTTGTCTAGAAAGATGATACCAGAATGGGCACTTTCAGAGCTAGAACAATTGCTGTTCTAATATCAGTCCTGGGCGGGCTGAGAGAGATACAGAGCAGCTTGGTGTGGTGGGCAGTCCACCTAGAGTTGACTCCCTCTGAGACCTAAGCAAATAGTTATCTCATGTGCTGAGCCTTTGAGGGCAGAAGACATTTGAGTCTCCTGCTTTGTCCACACACCAGGCAACGGAGCTCTCAGTCAGAGGACTCAGGGTCTTCACCGATGCCCCTGACAGGTTTTTTTGTTGATCTTCCTTTGTAGTGAAGACTGAACCAGAAACTCCTGGGCCAAACTGCATCTCACAGGAGAACCAGGTAGCAGTGAAAACAGAAGAGAGCTCTGAGCTAAGCAACTACGTCATTAAGTGAGTATCCTCGTGTCTTCTAAGGGGCTCTGCTTTTGGTTTCTGATGCTTTTCAGCATCGTTGTGACAGGTGAGTATGTGCAGTGAGGTATTAAGCATGGTAGGGGCATTGTCCTTGCAGAGCTGAAGACTTTATCTTTTATGTGTATATGGATTTTGTCTGCATGTATGTCTGTATACCACTTGTGCACCTGATGTCCAAGGAGGCCAGAAGAAGGTGGCAGATCCCCGGGGACTAGAGTTTCAGATGGTTGTGAACCCCCGTGTCAGTGCTGGGTATTGAACTTGGGTTTTCTGGAACAGCAGCCAGTGCTCTTAGTTAAACACTGAAGAGTTTAGCCAGTGATATGACTTAAAGGTAGCACTTGATCAATAGCCATGGAAGCCTCCAAACTTATTTGAGCCTGCTGATGTGCAGTCTGAGCTGAGAGGGGATGGCACACTCAAGTGTAACACCCTGGTGTTTGTATTTTGTTCCTAGATATTAACATACCCTGCCTGTTCTATGCAGGTGCCTTTGCCGGAGTACCGGCTTTCTCTAAAGTTTTCTCTTTTTCAAATTAGGAACCCCCTTCTGATCATGCACTTTGAATTGCTGGGAGTGTCTAGAGACAGTAGAAACATGGTGTCTCTTAACATGACACATGGAGGTGTCAGTCAGTAAGCCTGAGACAGGCATTTGTATAATAGCAATAACCTTACAAATAGATCTTGCTACTAATTTTCAAATGTAGATAAAATGCCTGCAATAGTTGTATAATTAGCCAAAATCTGTTTGTTCTTGATGGTTTTTTTAAAGCATAAAATGCCTTATTAAAGGAGATTTATAACCATGACTGGTGGTGCATGCCCATAATCCCAGCCCTGAGAGAGTAGAGGCAGGAAAATCAAGAATTCAAGATCATCTGCAAATTTGAAGCCAGCTGGGGTTACATGAGACTCTGTCTTTAAAAAAACAGAAGGAAGAAAGGAAAGGAAGCTGTTTATTAGTGGAGAGAGAGAGGAGTATGCAGTGTGTGTGTGTGTGTGTGAGAGAGAGAGAGAGAGAGAGAGAGAGAGAGAGAGAGAGAGAGAGAGAGCGAGAGAGCGCACATGACAAGCCTACAAAGTTATCTTTGTTTACCTTCCCAGGGTAGACCATTTGGAGACCATCCAGCAGCTCCTGACAGCAGTAGTGAAGAAGATCCCATTAATTACTGCAAAAGGTAAGACAGCGCCCTCAAGTGCACTTTGCTAACACTTGGGATTGTTACTTTTAGCCAGACGTCTGCAGGGGCCTTGTATTCCCAGTACATTGGTTGCATCCAGTTAGACTTAGGGTACGGGCAGTGCTGGCGACGAAACGGCGAGCCCTGTGTGTGCTAAGCAGATGCTTTACAAGTAAGCTCTTTATCCCACCATTCACTTAGTCTTTATCGCTTATTTTCTTATATTTGTTTTTATATGTAAATTATAAACGTTAAGTACACACTACTAAGACATAGTGTGCCACCCCTGCTATCTGTCATGAGTGCTTTACATAGACCTCTCATTAGCCATAGTCTTTTGTGTGATAGTGTCTCCCCAGCTCCCAGAATGGCAGTGACACCAGGTTAATTAACTCACACAGCTCTGGGTGACAAGGCAGGTACAAAGCCAGCCCTATAAAACCATTAATATTTCTCTAAGATTTAAAATGACATACTGTTGGAAATGTGTAGTTTTCAAGACCCCCTAACAACAGAGTTGGTTGTGTTAGCTCCTGGTTAGTGGGATAAAATAGCTGATGCCTTATTGTGAGTTGTTCTGACAGTGAAGGTTGCATAGACAGCCTTACTAAGGGAGACTGGTATTTGTTCATGGGCAAGATCACCACGAGAGCAGCATCCTCTTGCCGTGTGCATCATGTGGGCATCTAATGGTAGATTGACCACCTTGCTGATTTTTTCCCCCCACCAATAGTAGCAGAGAAATTGCTGAGCCTTGTAGTACAAGCTCATAATCCCAGCTCTTTGGGAGAATCATAGAGAACTATGTTAAGTTCAAGACCTGCCTAGACAACTTAGTAAGACCTTGTCTCAATTTTTAAAATATAAAAAAGAGAGGGCTTGGGAGGAAGAGTAGAGCACTTATCTAGCATGCGCAGGGTCTTGTGTTAGATCTCTAGCATTGACTCCTAAAATAACATATCTCCTCTTCTCATTTTGGGAATCATTTTGAGGTAGTTAAAAATATACTTTCAATGATGGTTTCCCTTCTCAGCAGAAAAGATGTATCTCACACTTGTCCTACCTACATTGTGTGTATGTGTGTGTATCTCTGAGTGTGTGTCTGTGTGTGTGTGTCTGTCTGTGCGCGTCCACACATGCATGCTCCCTTCCTCCTTCTCTGTCCACTTACATTAAAACTCAGAATGTTAAAGCTAGAACTGGGCAGTTCAAGAGCATCTGTTACAGTTTACAGGGAAGGACACTGAAGCCCAGAGTGTTGCTATGGCTTACCCAGGGCTACCTAGTGAGCTGGTGGCAAGGCCAAGCCCCTAGTTCACCTCTGTTGCATTCTTTCATCTGTTGCCTTTATCCAGTGTTGTTCCGTGAGAAATATGTCACACAAAGCAAGTAGGGGACCAGTAAAATGGCTCAGAGGGTAAAAGCTCTTCATCTACAGGAAACCTGCATAGAACGCCACATCGCAGAGCCAAGTATGTTGGTGCATCCCTTTAACACCAGCACTCAGGAAGCATAGTCAGGCAGATCTTGAAGATGAGTCCAGCCTTGACCACTAATGGACTCTGTCTCAAAAAACCCCAAAATACAAAAATTAATCAGTCGATAACTAGAAAGAATTCAGATTACAATGGCACATGCATCTATAATGCCGGTGCATCTTTACCAGGAGGTGAGCGGCAGCCACAAGAGAATTGGCCAGAAACTTGTGGTTAGCCAGCCTAGAACCCACAACTTAGCAGATATGGGCATTAAATCTGAGTCTCAGAAAGGTGGAAGAAAAGAACTAACCCTCAGGAGTTGTTTTCTTACTTCCACATGGCATGCAGAAACCCTCACTTACGCACATACATCACACATGCAGAGTAATAAATTTTTTATATTATTTTATAAAAGGAAATCAAGGAACTTGGAAATCTACTAACAATAACTTTTGTTCTAAACAATCACTTTTATTCAGAGTTTGCAGTTCTCTGTTGTAGGTGATGATGCCAGCTGTTTTTCTGCGAAGTCCTTGGAGCAGTATTACGGCTGGAACATTGGGAAGAGGAGAGCTGCTGAGGTGAGGTTGCTTGCCGGACAGGTCTGCAGCCTGCACTGAAAGTCAGATGCACAGTAGAGGAGGACGCTTGCGTGTTCTTCCTCTATGGACAAAAGGAGGCAAACTTGCCTCTTTAGGTGGTAGACCATTGCTCAGTCAGAAACTTTGTTCTTCTGGATCCCAGATATCTCTTGAAGGCTTGTCTCCTGTACCAGGAAAAGCATCTTATATTTTCTTTGAAAATCTTAAATATTTTGGGATTGAATAGTTAGCTCAGCAGCAAGATGGCTGTGATCACAGAGAACGTGGGTTCATTTCCCAGCACCTGAATAGCAGTTCACAACAATCTGTAATTGCATTTCCAGGGGACCTAAATGCCCTCTTTTGGCCACTTTAGACATGGGGGCATGCACGTGGTGCACACAAGTACACATAAAATTAATATTTTTAAATTTGTAAATTTCAAAATAATACTGAATTCAGAGTTTTACAGAGTACTTACAACAATGTTGCCAAATGCAGTTGAATCTTGAGAGAAGAAAGTGTGTGCCGTGTAGCTGGGCACCAGCGGAAGCTGGGTCATCCATCGAATTTGCTTTGGGGAAAATGAAAAGTTGGTTCATGACCAGGTGAAAAGCCTTAAATGCAGACATAGAAGTTTCTGTTGTATTTTGTAAACACTAAGACCGATAGTAACTCTTTTTATTACATGTAAAACTGTTATTGTGTATGTGTGCATGTACACACATGCACATTCTCACATGCATGCCACTGCACATTTGTGAAGCCTGGAGGACGTGACGAGTCAGTTCTCTCCTGCAAATCAGCTTGTTTGGCTTGGTGGCAGGCATCTCACTCTCTGAGCCATCTCACTGGTCCCAAAACAAGTCGTCCCTTTGTTGCTAGAGAGTGACAGAATCTGATTTCTTAGTTGCTTGGTTTATTTCAGTGCACGACTGTTGATTTTAAAGTTCAAGGATTTAATTTTGGATCAAATCCTTTTTAAGTGGCAAAGAGCAATGACAGTACGAAAAGTGTTACAAGAAATCCTGGAGAAGAATCCAAGATTCCACCACTTGACTCCCCTCAAGACCAAGCACATTGCTCACTGGTGCCGCTGCCACGGTTACACCCCACCAGACCCCGAGAGCCTGCGACATGATGGAGACTCCATTGAGGATGTGCTGACCCAGATTGACAGTGAACCAGGTAGGCCTTAATAGGTTGCCCCAGTGTGGAGCGTGTTTGCCTCCTGTCAACCCCTACAAAACACTTGGCTTCAGTGTTCTTGCCTTCAGTTAGGGGTGAGGGAGAGCTGGTCTAGATGACAAGACCCTTTCTTCTTACCATGACCCCTTTCTTCTTACCATGACACCCCAGACAGCACAGCCCTTCAGAACTATACCCAAGTGTTTAAGGACCCCTAGTAGGCAGGTCAGGCCTACTACCATCAAAATAGGCCAGTGTCTTATGGATGTGGTACTGTACCCCCAAGCCTGGAGAGGGTATTGGGGACACATGAGAATAATCAACAGTGTTGTAGGAAATATAGGAAAGAAACAGACAACTACTAAAGAAAAAAATTAGAGGCATGAAAGCATCTGGCTATTCCTTAAAGAATAAGAAGGGTTCAGCCATGTTCTTACAGACATCAGAATGCCCCACCCCATCTAGGTAAGTCTTGTTTTCTGTAGAAAGCTTCCTGGGACCCAAGTGCTTAGTGGTCTTTTCTCTCATTTCCTATGGTATATACTATCTGTGCTGAGAGGGTTTGTTGACTTCTAGATCTATGTCCTTGGTGGGCAGAGACCATGTGATTACCTCCAAGTTTCACTGGTGCTCTGTACTATATTGAATAGGGAGAGAGTGAGCAGCCTTGTCTAGGGCCTGATTTTAGTGAGATTGCTTCAAGTTTCTCCCCATTTAGTTTGATGTTGGCTACTGGCTTGCTGTATATTGCTTTTACTATGTCTAGGTATGGGCCTTGAATTCCTGATCTTTCTAATACTTTTATCATGAATGGGTATTGGATTTTGTCAAATGCTTTCTCAGCATCTAATGAGATGATCATGTGGTTTTTGTCTTTGAGTTTGTTTATATAGTGGATTACGTTGATGGATTTCCATTTATTGCACCATCCCTGCATCCCAGGGATGAAGCCTACTTGATCAGGATGGATGATTGTTTTGATGTGTTCTTGGATTCAGTTTGCAAGAATTTTATTGAGTATTTTTGCATCGATATTCATAAGGGAAATTGGTCTGAAATTCTCTTTCTTTGTTGGGTCTTTGTGTGGTTTAGGTATCAGAGTAATTGTGACTTCATAGAATGAGTTGGGTAGAGTACCTTCTGTTTCTATTTTGTGGAGTAGTTCAAGGAGAGTTGGAATTAGGTCTTCTTTGAAGGTCTCATAGAACTCTGCACTAAACCCATCTGGTCCTGGGCTTTTTTTGTTGGGAGACTTTTAATGACTGTTTCTATTTCTTTAGAGGATATGGGACTGTTTAGATCATTAATCTGATCCTGATTTAACTTTGGTACCTGGTATCTGACTAGAAAATGGTCTATTTCATCCAGGTTTTCCAGTTGTGTTGAGTATAGGCTGTTATAGTAGGATCTGATAATGTTTTGGATTTCCTCAGATTCTGTTGTTATGTCTCCCTTTTCATTTCTGATGTTGTTAATTAGGATACTGTCCCTGTGCCCTCTAGTTAGTCTGGCTAAGGGTTTATCTATCTTGTTAATTTTTTCAAAGAACCAGCTCCTGGTTTGGTTGATTCTTTGTATAGTTCTTTTTGTTTCTATTTGGTTGATTTCAGCCCTGAGTTTGATTATTTCCTGCTGTCCACTTCTCTTTGGTAAATTTGCTTCCTTTTGTTCTAAAGCTTTCAGGTGTGCTGTCAAGCTGCTCATGTATGCTCTCTCCAGATTCTTTTTGGAGGCACTCAGAGCTATGAGTTTTCCTCTTAGGACTGCTTTCATTGTGGCTATGTTGTGGCTTCATTTTTATTTTCATTAAACTCTAAAATGTCTTTAATTTCTTTATTTCTTCCTTGACCAAGTTATCATTGAGTAGAGTATTTTTCAGCTTCTACGTCTGTGTGGGTTTTCTATTATTGTTATTGAAGATCAGCCTCAGTCCGTGGTGATTTGATAGGATACATAGAATTATTTCAATATTTTTTTATCTGTTGAGGCCTGTTTTGTGACTGATTATATGGTCAATTTTGGAGAAGGTACCATGAGGTGCTGAGAAAAAGGTGTATCCTTCTGTTTTAGGATAAAATGTTCTATAGATGTCAGTTAAATCCATTTGTTTCATAACTTCAGTTAGTTTCACCATGTCTCTGTTTAGTTTCTGTTTCCAGGATCTGTCCATTGATGAGAGTGGGGTGTTGAAGTCTCCCACTATTACTGTGTGCAGTGCAATGTGTGTTTTGAGCTTTACTAAAATTTCTTTAATGAATGTAGATGCCCTTGCATTTGGAACATAGATATTCAGAATTGAGAGTTCATCTTAATAAAATTTACCTTTGATGAGTATGAAGTGTCCCTCCTTATCTTTTTTGATAACTTTAGGTTGAAAGTAGATTTTATTCGATATTAGAATGGCTACTCCAGCTTGTTTCTTGGGACCATTTGCTTGGAAAATTGTTTTCCAGCCTTTTACTCTGAGGTAGTGTCTGTTTGTCACTGAGGTGGGTTTCCTGTGTGCAGCAAAATGTTGGAATTATGTTTATGTGCCTAACTTCTTTTGGGTTTGTTAAAAGGTTACTTTCTTGCTTTTTCTAGGGTGTAGTTTCCCTCCTTATGTTACTGTTTTCCATCTATTATCCTCTGTAGGGCTGGATTTGTGGAAAGATGTTGTGTAAATTTTTTTTCTCATGGAATATCTTGGTTTCTTCATCTATGGTAATTGATAGTTTTGTTGGGTATAGTAGTCTGGGCTGGCATTTATGTTCTCTTAGGGTCTATATGAGATCTGCCCAAGATCTTCAAGCTTTCATAGTCTCTGGTGAGAAGTCTGATGTAATTCTGATAGGTCTGCCTTTATATGTTACTTGACCTTTTTCCCTTACTGCTTTTAATATTCTTTCTTTATTTAATGCATTTGGTGTTTTGATTATTATGTGACAGGAGGAATTTCTTTTCTGGTCCAGTCTGTTTGGAGTTTGGTAGGCTTCTTGTATGTTTATGGGCATCTCTTTCTTTAGGTTAGGGAAGTTTTCTTCTATAATTTTGTTGAAGATATTTACTGGCCCTTTAAGTTGGGAATCTTCACTCTCTTCTATACCTATTATCCTTAGGTTTGGTCTTTTCATTTTGTCCTGAATTTCCTGCATGTTTTGGGTTAGGAGCTTTTTGCATTTTGCATTTTCTTTGACTGTTGTGTCAATGTTTTCTAAGGTATCTTTTGTCCCTGAGATTTTTCTCTTCTATCTCTTGTATTCTGTTGGTGATGTTTGCATCTATGACTCCTGATCTCTTTCCTAGGTTTTCTGTTTCAGAGTTGTCTCCCTTTGTGATTTCTTTATTGTTTCTACTTCTATTTTTAGATCCTGGATGATTTTGTTCAATTCCTTTACCTCTTTGGTTGTGTTTTCCTGTATTTCTTTAAGGGAATTTTTTATTTATGTCCTTCTTATCATCTGCCATCCTTATCATGAGAAGTGACTTTAGATCTATATCTTGCTTTTTTGGTATGATGGTGTATCCAGGACTTACTATGGTTGAAGAGTTGGGTTCTGATGATGCCAAGTAACCTTAGTTTCTGTTGCTTCTGTTCTTCCGCTTACCCCCATCCCCCAATCTGATTATCTCAAGTGCTCCCTGCCCTCCATATATCTGATTGGAGCCTGTCCTTCCTGTAATTCCAGTTGAGTCAGAACTTCTCAGATTCCAGCTTTCTTTGTGATTCTGGGATCCTGTGATGCTAAGATTCTGGGTGTGTCAGAGTTCTTGGCAGTCAAGCTTCCTCTGAGATCCTGAGATCCTGGTGTGACCAAGATCCTGGGATCCTAAGATCCTTGGCGTGTTAGAGCACCTGGAAGGGGTACCTCCTCTGGGACCATGGGGCTGTCCTCTGAGTTCGAAACCAAGGTAGTCTAGCAACTACCAGAAGGAACTGGAGCCACTGGTCGGGCGGGGTTCCTGTGTCCCTGCTCCAGCTGGTCCCAGGCACCCTCAGATCTGTTGGAACAGATCTGTCCCACTCACCAGTGATCCTAAGATCATGGGTGTGCTAGGGCACCTGTGGGGTGGAGAGTCCTCTGGAGACTGTGGGACTGTCCACTGAGTTTGGGCCCAAGGTGACCAGGTGCTGATGACAGCCACTCTCATGTCCTTCTTTGTAAAAGCATATGGGCATGGCTTTATTGTCCTTACACTCTACAACCCTTTGAAGGCTGTGTGCATTACCATGGCAACAGTGAGGCAGGAATTTTTTTTTCTCTTTTGAAGTGAGAAGTCCCAGGTACCCCTAGCTTCCCCAGAGCTCACTGTGTAGTTGCAGGTGACCTTGTACATTTGATCCTCCTGCCTCTGCCTCCCTGAGGGCCGTGCCACACCTAGTTGATGCAGTGCTGCTAATCAAACCCAGGCCTTCCTGATCCCAGAGACTCCTTCATGCTTGGCAGGTCCTCTTACCACTGAGCCACACCCTCAGCTTGAGTGGGAATGACTTTATGTTCCTCACTATACATTTCTTAAGGTTTCCATCTTTTTTTAAAAATGAAGTAAATCAGTATAATGATTCAGGAAGCGGGGCTGTGGCCTAGTTTTCCAGGATGGGGTCCATTGTGTACTGTCTGTGGTCCTAACGGCAGATCGGATGCGTTTGGAATAGGACACATGTCTGCTTTGCTGCTTTGTGAGGCACTGGTTCTCACGACAGTCAGTTCCCTGCCAACTCTGTCTTCCTCAGACTGGGGTCCTTGTCTGCTCTCACCTCAGCTGTCACAGACTGCTTCCTCTTATCTAGAGTGCCTGTCATCCTTCTCCACTGCTGATGACCTCTGCCGGAAGCTGGAGGATCTGCAGCAGTTCCAGAAAAGGGAGCCTGAGAACGAGGAAGAAGTGGATATCCTCAGCCTGTCAGAGCCACTGAAGACAAACATTAAAAAGGAGCAGGAAGAAAAGCAGGAAGAAATGAGATTCTACCTTCCACCAACCCCAGGCTCTGGATTTGTTGGTGACATTACACAGAAGGTGGGAGGCTAAGGCTGTGGTACTGTCAGATCACACACCAGACATTCCACCTCATGAACTTAGACAGCAGTCTGCCCAGTTGACATGTGATTGACTTTTGCCCATAAGTTGTGTTCCCACTCTCCCGTGAAAAATGATTGTGTATTGAACATGGCTACAGAGCAGAGGGGGGTAGTCACAGAGGCTCCTGGGTTTTTTTCTCATCTGCTTCAGATGAAGTGCTTCTCCTTCTTGAAGCATATTGTAATATTTTCAGGTCATACATGAATGAGCAGTCCCCGTCCATCCATACTGTCAACTCCCCGACCCTCTCCACCCCGAGGCCTGTGTTACCTTGTTACTTGGGAGAGAGCTATCAAACCCAATGATACCTAGCAGTTCTTTAGCAGCTGCCTCTGCTAGCTGCTCAGAATGCAAGGGGAAAGGCAGTGTTCACTCCCACCCACACCCACAGGATGCACAGGGGAAGCAGAATAGGGAGTTTCCCAAGGGCTTTTCTTTGCTTCCTGTAAAAATGGTCCCAGAGTCTTGATTTTAGGCCTTCCGAAATACCGCTTGCACTATTATGAATTCTTGGGAGATTCCAGTGTTTCATGATAAGACATTTGGGGATAAAAGCATAATTACATGTTGTTCAGAGTGGTTAAAGAGCCCTTCTTCCAGCCAGGGGCCTGTGTGTACCAGAGAAGCTCACTTGTTTGGGGAAAGGCTTGTTTCTGTTGTTGATGGGACAAATAGCCTTCTTCTCCTCTTCCAGATTGGAATCACCCTGCAGCCTGTGGCGCTGCACAGGAACATGTATGCCTCAGTGGTAGAGGACATGATCTTAAAGGTAGGTACCCGGTAGCACTGTGACCAACGCTGGCCAGTTTGCATTCCAGGGCCTATGAGTAAGGGGCAGAAGGGGACCAGAGAGGCTGATGTTGAAATCCCTTGTCTTACTTAGGGTGTATGTTTCCTTTCTTTTCTGGTTTCCTTCTCCTAGGTAAAGTAAATGAAGTTGTGTTCTGTCCAAGAATTGAGGGGTTTGTTGTGTTGAGGATAGAACCCAGGGTCTCGTACATGCCAGGCAGGTGGTCTGCCATGGAGTCCCCTGGCTCCCACAGCTGTCAACATCTTTTTAGTGTTATTTCTTATGTTTATTAGGAAGTATCCTACTGTAAGAATTATCTGTGCTTTATGATAGACAGGGAGAAAACAGAATCTTGGGTTTTCCCTGCCTCTCACAACAGAGAAACAGCCACTACTGTCCTGTCCCTGGGCAAGGGGTTAAGAAAGATACAGTCTCCATGCCTGGCCTGGCCTGGCCTGGCCCTTACCTCAGCTGTTCTTTTTCCTTCTGCATCCCTCCAAAAGGGAAGCTTCGGTACAGCCCTTACTCACAGTTAATAAAAAGTACTTAGTCCAATTTCTGATTTCTCTACATCATGACCTCTAAACAAAGTTCAGTTTCTCTTGAGAAAATCATTTCAAAAGTTTGGGTAAAGAATGAGGTCGGCTGCATCTCTCCCGCTAGTGAGCAGGTTGCTCTTCTGTCAACACCAGTCTTCTATTCTAGGCCACGGAACAGCTGGTGAGTGACATCCTGAGACAGGCACTGGCAGTTGGATACCAGACAGCATCTCCCAACAGGTACTGGTGCCGATAGTGGAGGCCGAGTGGGTCACTTACTCTTGAAGATGCTCGTTTTACCCCTAAGGCAGTGCAGTAGGAAATAGAGTAGGCTGCGCTTGGGACATTACAGCCTGACAGACTGAGAGAGCCTCTTGGCTTGAAAGCCTAGCTGTGCCCTCCCAGCTATTACTTCATAGACATGCAGATCTGTTGTATCACAGGGTAGAGCAGGCCGCAGGCTCTCACATTAAAGACAGTAACCGTTCATGTGGCGGATCCTAGGGTCAAGATTGATAAATACTACCTAAGGTGTGGGTCACTGCAAGCACTTCCTCTAAGAAACTGAGAAACTAAGCTCTGACAGGGAGTTGCCTCCACTGCCCCAGACCACAGGCCCCATAGTCAGATTGCTTTCATAGCTGCGAACCCTTGAACTCACTGCCACCTTTTCCCTGAGCATTCAACTCTGAGTGGGATGCACAGATCTGGCTTTAAAAGACATGTGGTTCACATTCTTTTTCCCTTCTGCTTCCTACTGTGTGGAAGGCATCCCCCCCCCCCCCCCCCGACACTGTAATGCATAGGACGCCCAATGAGGATATTAGGTCAGACAAGCACAGATAACATAGAGGTCGTGAGTAAATGAGGAGGAAGAGGAGGCAGTAGTGGCAGCATTAGCAGTAGTAATAGTTGAAAATGCTTGAATAAAAATGTCCAGGTCTCACCCTGCTTGAAAAGCAGGAGGAGCCATGCTTTCTGTGTTCCTGACTGGAGATGTAGCAAACTGGGTGGTTCGGATGAGAGCGTGTATCGCCACGCTTGGCTAGCCAGGACTCTCCCATCCCCTGAGATAAGAAATGGGTCTGTATCATTATGGTGCTTTGAGACAAACTTCAATCTGCTTAGACTTAGACGCACACCATTCTCCTCTGTCTATATCCTCTTTCTTTTCTGTCAGCTAATCATTTGGCCGGCAAACTTACTGTGTCCAGAAAGTAAGATTGAGTCCTGGATAGGACTCTAGATGGAGAAGAATTCATAAGTGAGAGAGAGACCGGCCTCAAGCCTTTGCCATCACCTCCTTCTATAAGAGAATGGTCCCTTCAGTCTATTAATTCACTGAAATTATTCCTGAATTCGTTTGACAAATTATACCTAATTACACTTTTGGGTTTTGTTTTTTGTTTTTGTTTTTTTGTTTTTTGGACTAGGATTCCCAAAGAAATTACAGTGAGTAATATTCATCAGGCCATTTGCAACATTCCTTTTCTGGATTTTCTTACAAACAAACACATGGGGAGACTGAATGAGGATCAGTGAATACAGCGAAGAGATCCCTGAAAAGCGGGAGAGGCTGTGTCTGCAGTGTGCAGACTGTGACCCTCGTGTTTGAGGAAAGCTGGTGTTTTCTGTGTTGGAACGCCACGGTTGCCAGACCATTCCTTCCATCTAACTGCGTATTACACAAGGGCATCGAGTTCCAGGTGCCCCCCTTTTAGGACAGAGTTGTTTCCCAATTCTGGAGGGAAGCTGAATGGACACGGCTTCGTCAGTTTGCATTTCTTTACTCCCACAAGGCTCTGCGGGGTCTTGGTGTGAGACAAGGCACATGCACGGGGTGCTCGGTCCCTCTGTGGGCTGTGCGTGGGTTCACCTGGGGCCTGCTTTTCAGAAGGCAAAGATAAGCCCGCCATGCTGGGCTGGGGAACTCTGAAGAAGACCAGCAACGAGTACCTTCTCCCGCCTTGCCTCAGCGTAGAAGGGCTGCACTCTTGGCTGGTGTGAGTCAGCTACAGAGAAGGTAATACGCCATGTGGGAGGCCAAGGAGGCTGCAGTGAGACTCTTCCACGGAACCATGACGCTAGTGCAGTGACAGCCTGTGTCACGGCCGTGTTGAGGGGTCCCAGCAGAGGCCTGTGTCGTGTAACCCAGGGACTACAAGTGTCAGTGTGGGTATCAACCTCAAAGTCAGGCACTTGAGCCATGTGTGGTCCTCCTCCATCTGGGATTCAGAAGCCCCTGCCACTGCCTCAGGTCAAGGGGAGGGAGGCAGCCTCAGTGCAGACTTTATAGGATTGTCCTCTTGGTGGACCGGAGTCCTGTCCTTCTCTGCCAAAGAGTTTTACCAAGATGAAAAGGGTTGAAACACCTGTGAGTGCCTTACATGGGAAGAACTGCTCTAACCCACTGTGCTAATGTTCAGAAGCAGAGCCCTCAGTGAGAGCTGCACACACGAGCCTCTAGCATCACTACACAGTGTGCACACACTGGGGACTCCCCAGTCCTCCTGACTATTATGGGGACACAGGAAAGACCTCAGCCTCAGTTGTAAACCTGCTCTTTGTCTGCTCAAAGGAAACTTGAAATATCTGAGTAAAAGTCAAAGAAACCCAGCTAAGTAAGCAACATAAAGCCTGTTGTGTCAGGTCCTGCAGGTCGATGTGTGAGTCAGGAAACACTGCAGGGAAATAGACCTTTCCTTCCGTACCTGAGAGCTGCAGGTACCAAGGGATCTACCGTGCAGGGACTGGGCAAGCACAGCTTACTGCTATAATTGGGTATATAAGGCTTAAGAATTTGGTCTATGCCAGGCGTGGTGGCGCATGCCTTTAATCCCAGCACTCGGGAGGCAGAGGCAGGCGGATTTTTGAGTTCAAGGGCAGCCTGGTCTACAAAGTGAGTTCCAGGACAGCCAGGGCTACACAGAGGAACCCTGTCTCAAAAAAACAAAAAAAAAATAAAAACAAGAATTTGGTCTAAGACCATACAGCAGATTGATATGCTGGCACAGATTTGTTCAGAAGTGGACAGAGACTTACAAGGTAGAGTATCCCAATGAGAGCAGATTCATTTGTTGTGATAAAAAACCTAAAGAAATTACTTTTTTGCTAAAAAAAAAAAAATCAAATGATTTAACAGTTTCTGTGTATGTTAAACTTTCAAGTGTTTTTTTAAATCATAATGTGTAATAATTGTGTATCATTTTGTCTACAATAAAACGTTTAGTATTTGCAATGGGTTTTCTGAGCTGGAAGCACCGTACTTAGATGGGCTCATTGAGAGAGGTGGTTGTGGTATGAGTCTTTGTAAGTTTAAATTGATATCTCTACTTCCCTAAAAAAAAAAGAAAGAAAGAAAAAGAAGATGCAACCATGCAATATAAAAGGACCACAGTTACATTCAGGTCACTTACAAAACCGTGAGCATAATTATTTCATACAAGCAATTTGGGGTAAAGGAAAATGAATAAATGGGTTCAGTTTCTCAAAAAAGCAGACTCTTTGTCTAACAAGCTAGTTTATCTGGTGAAATAAAGTTGGTCTGTGCTAAGCTCTGAATCACTCCCAGGATGCAAGTCTTATAAACAAGTATGTAACAGTGCAGACACACCAGAACTAAAGGCTCTGAAATCTGTGGCTTTCACAAGGGAGTTTCTCTGAAGAGGCATTGGGGATACAGTCCACAGAGGTAGCTGGCTGGGAAGCAACAAAGCAGAGCCCTGGAGAGTAAGGCTAGCTGGGGGCACAGGACAGTGTGGGTGCTGACAGCGCCCTGGGCTTCGGGTAGCATACCCTATCCAGTAGAAGCCAGAAGTCCTGAGTTCTGTCCCTCAAAGTATGGAGAGGTAAGACCTTCCTTCAGCATGTTATTGGACTTTCAGGCTTTCTGATTAGTTGACCTTATAATGTACACACACCTGATTGAGGCAGTTCCCACATTGTGGTTATGGAATAATTAATATTGAATACTCTTCTCAAATTAACAGATTAAAGTGCTTTATTTTTCAAAACTTACAGAATATAAAAGTTATTAAATTTATAGGAATTTTAGCAGGTATGATAAAGTATTTTTAAAAATTTGGGCTGGAGAGATGGCTCAGTTGAAGTGCATGCAGTACCTGAGTTCAGTCACCAGAACCCACATAAAAATGGCAGGCATGGTGGTGCACACTTAAAATCTGAGCACTGGAGAGGCAGCAGAGATGGGCAGATCACTTGAGGCTTGCTATACAAGCAGCCTAAGCTACTTGGCGAGCCCTGGGCCAGTGAGAAAAATGAAGGGTACCTGAAGAATACTCTGAGTTGTCCTCTGTCCTCTACACGTGCCTGCACATACATGAACACACATCCCCATATATACAGGAATACACACGTACATATAACGCCATATACACACTCCTTTCTCAGAGATGAGCCCTGCTCATCCTCCAGTGTATTTTTCTGGTCTTTGTGCACATTGTGTGTAAGGTGGACTCAGAACTAAGAGAACAAGGCTGACATTGGCCTTGGTGGCTTCTTGGTTGTTCGTGGAACCATGTGACCATACTCAGATCTGCAATGAGGAGGGACTTCCTAAGGGCAGGGTTTCATTCCTCAGGAGGACTGGTGAGAAGAGCTTTGTGGCACACTGCTGAGGTCATGCATCTCTACACCAAGAGTGAATGCAGGGGGTGGGGTTGCTGGACATGTGGTGCGGTCACTAGCAGTGTACAGCTGGAGGCTTTTAGCTGGGGCATGCCAGTGGCTACAGCAGGACCAAAAGGTACCTGGAAGAGTTAAAGTGGAAAGGACTATTGGGGAGCCATGCTTGGCTGGCTTTCCGGAGGATGTCCTAACAAGCCAGCAGGGTATAGGTAATAGCAGTCTCACTTTCAGGTGCAGAAGTGGAGTGCTCACTGTCCCTGCCAGTGAGGAAGCAGCAGTGGCACAGATGGCCCCTTTTCCCACTTAAGTATGCAGGAGAGCTGAAGTGGAAAGAAGGTAACACCTGCAACACTGGAAGCATCTGCAGCTCTGAGCAAGAAGGGTTTGGAGTTCAAGGATATTAGCGAAGCTACACTATATTACGGCCATTTTTGGGAGGCTACAGGGATGGGAAAGAATATGCCTGTGTTTATAACAAGTTGCTGCAGCACATTTTTGCATTTTAGTAAATTGTTAATCTGCCCAGCAGGCAATCGTTTCCCTCTTAGGAACACTGAGCATGCAAGCTGACAGACCTAGAGGGACAGGATCCTTGGCGTATGCATATGGTTGGTAAGAGGGAGGCTGGGCCTGCTAGCACCTCTGAGGGGATGCTGTGTGGGAGGTCTGAGCTGCTTCCTCAGCCATGGCTTTGAAACACCATCAGACCTAGATGCTCCCGTGGGGAGAGCCTGGGAAGAAAAGAACCACAAGGAAGTCCTTATAGTTCTTACCAGACACTGCTAAACCTCTCAGGCTCTTTCCAGCGCTTGAAGGGGTGTGCAAAGGGGAATGGGCTTGTTCCACACAGACGTGCTGGCTGGAATTTATGGAGATGAGTTTTCCAAAGACAGGATGAGTTATCCCCTCAGTTTTCCAAAGACAGGATGAGTTATCCCCTCAGCAGGGTAGTAAGTAGCTAACCAGAGTTGGGGAGCCTAAAGCCCTATAGGAGATGCTCTCCAGACATGCTTCCAGCTCCCTTCTATCCTCGTGTTGAGGGGGGACAACTGAAATTAGTAAAATGGGGTGAATGCCATTCGTGCTTTCAAGGTTCCACTCATCCTAGGAATTGTTTCCTTTGAAACAGGATCTTAGCTATAAAGAAATTACATGGTTGAGATTGACATGGATGATCTCCCTAGACACACATCACTACCATGAGAGTTGTGTGCGAGTAATTATATATTAAAACACACACACAAACTCCCTAAAGATTTTTGTTGTTTTGAAATTGGGTGTGTAGCCCTGGCTCTCCAGGAACTTGCTATGTAGACCAGGAAGGCAATGAGTTCAGAGATCCTTCTGCCTCTAGAGTGCTGGGATTACTCCTGGTAACCTAAGATTGATACCCTCTCCCCATTTGCTTTGCGGCAGGGTTTCTCTGTGTAGCTCTGGCTGTCTTATCACTCGCTCTGTAGACCAGGCTGGTCTCAGACTCACAGAGATCAGCCTTTGTCTCCCTCCATTGGGATTAAAGGCATGTGCCACCACTGCTGAGCTAAATTTCTTAATGGTAAGCACGTGGGTCACTGCAAAGAGATGAGGATACAGCCTGGATACTATCATACATCATCAAAAATAAATAAATAATAACATGCATCTTGGGGAAACCATCCAAAGTGTGAAACTGACCTACCAAGGACTTGATAGTGTGCACATTTCTTAGTCTGGAGCTGTTCAGGTCACAGCTGAATTGATCGTCAGATTTAAGAAGTGAAGGATGTCAGATGGCAATTTAGAAGACAAGAAAGTCTCCCTCCCTGCCACCGCTGGAGGACAGATGGGGAGGCTTGAGTGCAGCTGGTGGTGTCCTGTCCCTTTGCCTCCACACCACGCCATGCCCAGAGCCAGCAGCCATGCTGCTGTAAGCAAAGGAGCAGGCCAGGACTCCGCCTGGTAGGTCTGGCTGTGCTCGGCTTTCCCAACCATGGCTTCCACTGGTCACACATTGAGAGTCTGAGGAGCTGATGTCTGAAAGATGGCTGAGGGATTAGGTGTGAATTTCCTCACCTCTGGAACCTGAAAAAGAAAGTGGGGCGATATTAGCGGGCTTTTTCCTCACCTTGTCCCAGTCCCAGGCTCTGAGAAGAGAATCCCTTGCCCCGTGCAGCACAGTGGAAGTTAGCAGATGAGCTATGTCCCGGGGAACATGAATCTCTTCTGCTTCTCTTTGCCCTTTGGTTGGGATGAAGGTCCCGCAGTTCTTGAAGGAACTCAGAGCCTCACGCGACATGCCCTTGCTATACCACAGAGCAGTGCTTGAGTCAGTTTGGTTTTAGTATTTCCACAGGGAATGAGGCTACACTGAGGATAGAAGTTACGGCTTGTATATGCAGCCTACCACTGAGCTACATTAAAGTCATTAGCCCTAGTAGTAGTCAGTGTACAGGCCGGGGTTTAAGAGGAGGTCAGACGCTGCTGCTCACTAGGAGGCCAAAGATGCCACCTAGCCAATGGCAGAGGAGCTTTTCTGCTCTTAGGTACATTTTGTTGGACGTTCCTGTCCTTATGACTCCTAAACCTTACCCTGGAGAATAGGCATCTGTCTTCCCACCCCCAGGCTGACCTGGAAGCTGGCCCCAGGGCTGGGGTCCCATCCGGAGCTGTGAGTTGTGACGACTCTGGCTGTTCTTGCCTTTGTGGATCTTGAGGGCTTCACTCCAGTCCAAGCTTGGAATTCCTGTCTGCAACAGAATACAATCTCAACCTTGCACAGGGTCAGTCATTCCTTTCCTGCACCCTAGCTTCTTAAAAGAAGCCCTAATCACTGGTGGTCTGCTTCAGTTCCTAGTGATGCTTTATCCTTCCTCACAAGCAGGACCAGATGCACCAGCTGTTCCAAGCAGATGGACCACCTTAGGAAGAGTTGCTCTTCTGTTCGCTCCGCCAAGAAGCCTCAGCCACCCAAATTCAGGAAAACAGTGGCAGAAAGCCCTTGGAAGAAACTTACACTGGTCAGGACTCACATGATGGAAGGAAAGAACCAAGTCTCCCATGGGTCTTCTGGTCTCCACATGTATGTCTTGATATGTGCACATGATATGCATGTACATACACAGGCACAACAAATGTAAAACGAACCAAAAACTCTTTAGTAAGTCACAGGGTTAGATAAATGACTTAGCAATCATGTATATACTCCTCTTGCAAAGGGCTACAGTTGAGTGCCCAGCACCCACCTCACAATCACCAGGAACTCCAGCTTCAGGGGACCTGATGCCCTCTTCTGGCCTGTTAGGAACCTGCCCTCACATGCACAAACAGAAATACACATGACTTTTAAAAGTAAAACAAAATCTCTTTAAAAATCTGAGAGTTACAGTAGCCATCTCAAAACAAAAACCTCCAAGCTGGTCTGCAGTCTGAGCTCCCATAAGCCACTTCACTGGAAAGAAAGAACTGGCTAACTTAGTGCCTTGTCACTAAAAAGGCTCAATTCTACTCCTGGGGACCTCTTAATCTTGTCAATGACCCTACTAAAGAGTAAACTCAGCAAGGCCATTGTGTTGTGTAATACCCACCCACCCATGACCACAGGCGCAGGACTCAGCCAGCCAGGGCCAGTGTCTGCCTGTGCTAGGCCCTTCCCCTACACTGGCCCTGAAAACAAGGGAGTCTTTTCTTGGCAGCATCAGAGCTGATCCTCACTGAGCAGGCAGATGGCATGGGCACGGGAAGCTGTTGCCTGCTGCGGTCAACACTGAGTTTTGGGTGTAAAGAAGAGCTGAGCCAGGGCCTGTCATAATTTTTGCTTCCTAAGCTTCAAGGTTCTAAGGACCAGCTGTCTAAACCATTCGCTGTTCTCTTTCTCCTGGGAAGGCAGAGCCTCCCCTGAGCATGTCCTTCTGTCCCCAGCTATCTCTGAGCTGTGCTCCAGGCAGCCTAAGCCAGCTGCTCTGAGGTGACAGCAGGGGACTCAAAGCAGGAAGAACCTATAGCAGTCCCTGGGGTGTTGCAGAAGATGTTCCAGCCAAGAGGGCTTGTGATAGAATAGAAAAAGTGGCATCAGAGGTAGAATTACCAGAGCCCTGGGTACCCATGGAGGACTATGAGTAAGGTGGACTATAGATTACGCCAAGATTAATGAAAGAATACAAGCCTCGCTGTGCTCCTTAAAAAGCATCAAAGGCTTAATATGTAGCCTTGGCTGCCTGGAACTTGCTATGTAAACCAGAGCTGACCTTGTACTCCTAGAGATCCACCTGCCTCTGCCTCCCAAGTGCTAGGATTAAAGGTGTGCACAACCATGCCCAGGTACTCCCTCCCCCATCCCACCCCCACCCCCACCCCACCCCACCCCCATCTTACATGGACCTGACCAGCCTCAAAAGAATTATGGAAGCATTGTTCTGGGAGGAGCTAGGCAGCTAGAGAGCTCCAAGACAGCTCCTATGCCTATCTGGCCAGACAAATAAGGCAGACCACTCCTTCCATGACAACCAGAAGACAAATGAAGCAGGACCTGTTAGCAGGGAGAGATGGAGGCCTAAGGGGTCCATAGCACTTAAAGACTGTAAGTCAGGAGTGGCCACAAACCTAATCTATTACTTTTGGGTTTCTCAATTGTTTTCTGAATGCCTCTAGCAGTTCACTTGGGTGAAGTATATCTTACAAGATGAAAAGTAGTATGGGATTACTCCAGCCTCTGGGTCCCAGAGGCCAGAGAGTTTAGTGCTGAGGAAGATCAGTCGTTATCCTGGGCTGGTCTTGGGGGTGAGTGAGGACTGGTCAGCCAGGCTCTTAGTATTCCATCCAGTTCTCAGGGAAGGAAACTGTTCCAAAGGCAGAGTTTATACTTGGAAAAGCAAGCCCCCATCTGTCAGTGATTTTCCATGGCTGACTTCAAGACTCAATTTGAGAAACTGTCTCCGAGGAGGTGGCCAACGACGATCTGTATAAACCATTTTAGGGAAGGACTACAGAATTGGTGCTTGAGTCCCACTCCTTTCTGTGCTGTTCAGAGCCATGTGTTTTGAACTACTAGCTCAATTTCTCATTTGTAGAGGAATAGCAAGAACCATCATGTTAAGGGGAAAGCAGTAGCCAACACCTTACCATCAACAGAGCTTGGGGGACCCTACAAGGACATTCAGCGGGCCATTGGCTCCATGTGGGTAAAACAGCTTCTCATAACCAGCCATGATTTTCTGGAATATCCCTTATGAAGAGGGGCTTGTACCAACATCCCCACGCCACTAGTTATGAAAGGTGGCTTCCTGTCTTCCCTGCAAGCCCAACCAGTTGTTTGACGGCTAGATTCTCAAGCCATTGCAGAGTCATGCGCAGGCAGGACCACTGGAAGGACCGTGAACATTCAGACCTCTCCTGCAGGGGATTCAGGTTCCTACATTGGCAGTCAGTAAGCCTGCCTGCCTGCCCTGCCACCAGCAATGCCAGACAGCTCCACTTGAGTCCACGAACACAAGGCCTTGCCCTGCACCACACACACCCATTAAGTACCTTAAGGAACAGAGTCTTAAGGTGGAACCTGTCCTGCACTTTGGCCCCCTTTGACATGTGTGTGTGTGTTTGAGATTCACCATCTGTACCTGCAGGGCTTCAGTGTCCCACCCTATGACAGACCCATAACTAGTGCATCCCCAATATCAGGACAGCAGGGCTGTGACCATCTATCTGTACAGTGTCTCCATGTGCCATTTTTATTATGTTTTAAGTTTTCTTTTTAGTTATGTGTATGTGTGGGTATCTTGAGTGTGGATATGTGCAGTGAGTGTGGATACCCCAGAGCCTTGAAGTTAAGAGACAATTGTGAGATGCCTGGCTTGAGTGCTGGAACTGAACTCCCATCCCATGGAAGAGCAGTGCACTCTCTTAATCACTGAGCCACCTCTCCAGCCCTATGGACCTTTTTAGTCCTGAGCTCCCATCCCACCTTCAAGGAATCTAGACAACAAAATTCCTAAAATATTCAAACACCTGTAATAAATATGGAGTGGTGTTTTAAATAGTCCCAAACAAGGCATCACAGATGAGACCAAAAAAAAAAGGGGGGGTGGGGGGCTTATGCCTGTGGCTATATGCCTAACAAAGGGCTAACATACATTACAGTTATTAACATTCAGAACATCTATCTATGGTCAAACATTACATTAAGTTAAAAAAAAAAAAAGTAATGGAGTTATAATGTGTGAGCCTGACAATCCGAGAGATGGATCCCTGGAATCCATGGCAGAAGGGGAAGAGGAGTGACTTTCTAAAGTTGTCTTCTGATCTGCTCGCCCCTCCTCTCGCCCCCCTCTCCACACTAATATATATTAAATATTTTAAAACATCGCAACAGCAAGAATAAGATCGTGGAGGAAACTGAATGTGTATGCATTCATTGTATACTAAGAATTAGGAAGATCCATCTGTTTGGGAGGGGAGGCGTGAGGGTGTTAAGGCAGAATTTGTTATTTTTATTTCTAATTCCCCCATTATGAGCATTCATTACTCTTCTATGTAGAAAGAAGAGGCAAGAAGTCCTCAGTTGTCCAAAGCTGTTAAGGGTGCAAAGGACCTTCCTTCTGTGGGATCTTGAACAGCGCAGGCACTGGCCCTGGGCACGGCGTGGGGCGTGGGATGAGGGGCTGTGCACCGCCCTCTTTGCTCACCCCACAGAAGTTAAAAAAGAACAATCTGAGACCGAAGGAGGAGGAATCAAATCGAGGGAGGGGTGCTCTCTTACGAGGTGCGCTCATCCTGGATCCCAGGGTAGGGAGCAATTGGGAACACAAGGCGATGCCTGCAGTGTCAGGAGACCAAAGATGACCCCGAAGCTCCCCTGTCACTCTCCAGATCCTGTGGTATTCAGCCTTCGTGCTCTCCCCGCCCCCACCCCGTTTCGGGGCTCCGTTTCCTCCCACCGCAGGTCCAGATTCGAAGCATTCCTCTGCCGCAGCCAGCTACCCACCTATAAGACGTGGTCGCTACTACAGCTGCGTCCGCGTCCCCGACCGGCAGCACGTAGACCGTCCGGGTGGGGGGCGCCGAGGACTGGCCTCTGCGGCCGCCCGGCCCCGATGGGCGCTCTTGAGCCGCATCCCGGGACCCGGCGCGCGCGGTTCGCACACCGAAATCGCGCTGGTACTGGGTGAGCGGCACAGCGCGGCTGGACTCCCGCGCGCCTGCGACCGACGGGTTCCCGCGCGAGACGCTGCAGTCTGCGCCCGACTCCTCGCTCCCGGGGTCCGAGTAACCATGCAGAGTCAGCGGCACCGCTACGTCCGAGCGGTCCAGCTGGTTCCATCGCCGGGCCAGGCAGCACAGCCGGCTGATGCAGGGCCACGCCATGCCGCTCGGCCGCGCGCCTGCGCCGCGCGCGCGCACTACCCCACTGCCCCCGCGCAACCCTGAGCCCCGCAAGGACGGCCTGCGGGCAGTCCTAAACCCAGAGTTCCCCCAATGTGAGCTCAGAAATCAGACCTGGGCTTCATCGAGAGCGAGGTCGGAAGGAGGCATTTCCTCACCGTCACTAAGCCTGCTACTTTTTTTTTTTTTTTTTTTAAGGAACAATCAATCCATCAAGAAGGCTCTGGCGGCAGGACCAGAGAACTCTGTTGGCATTTGTGGACACGGGTGGCTGCAAAATAGATTTAAACTGTGCCTAGCGGACTCAGCGACCACCCAGAGTGGAAAGGGTGGAGGCAACCAGGAAGGTGATGCAAGTGAGAACTTAGGGCCATGTCAGCTCGTGAATCTCCATTTGCTGTTTACTGTGCTGTTATAAATGGGTAACAACTAACCCGGTTTTCCTTAAGAACTGTCATAAGCTCCCAATCGTCCTTTCCCTGGGTTGTAATTACAACCCCCAAACTGGTTTCCTTTCCCTGATGTGCATGTATGCTCGTTCCATTGCAGGGCTATAATCCAGCCTGAATGAAGGTCAGTTAAATACAGAAAACATCCAGCTGCCCTCCAAGGGCTTCCCAAGTGTATCCTGCATGCACTCAGACCTGCAACCATGGAAGTGGTGGTAGTTACAACTTCTGGCTGAACCTGAGAAGCATCCAGTCTGCACCTAGGAGGACTGCCCAGTCTGGGCCCATTGGTCAGCTCATCTTCCTCAACTTCATTAGCTGCAAGTTGTACTGGAGTGACATACCATTGCTGGTTAACACCCCAGGTCTGGCTATGACCCCATACTGACAGTTAAGTCTGGAGTTGGGAAAACCTTTACTGAAGGTGCATTCATGGGTATGGTAGTTAGAATATGTTTGGCCCAGGGAGTGCCACTATTAAGAGGTGTAACTTTGTTGGAATAGGTGTGGCCTTGTTGGAGGAAGTGTGTCACTGTTCAGGGTGGACAATGAGACCCTCCTCCTAACCATGTGGGAGCCAATCTTCTCCTAGTGGCCTTTAGATGAAGATGTAGAACTCTCAGCTCTGCCTGCACCATGCCTGCCTGGGCACTGCCACGCCCCCACCTTGATGATAATGGACTGAACCTGTAAGCCATCCCTAATGAAATGTCCTTATAAGAGTTGCCTCGGTCATGGTGTCTGTTCACAGCAGTAAAACCCTAACTAAGATTATGTGGACCCCACCACCACCACCACCACTCACACACACACACAAAGTCTTCTCTCAGCCAGAGCCAACTGACTTTGTGAAGTGGAGCTGAGCTTTGGGTTAGTCAGCCTGGCAAATGAAGGTTAATGGTTATGAAATAGTCCAGGGGAGAAAGTCACAGATCACCACTCTTGCTAAAACAGTTAAGGGTACAGCAAGTCCTTTAATTAGCTGGTGATGAAGAGTGAGTGGGCTAGTGCCTCGGATGGGCTCTTGGTATGGAAGCACTGCAGGACAGGGGCTTTAAGTCAAAAGGCAGAAATCACATCATTTCAGGTGCAAGGTGAGCAGGTTTTACTTTCAGGGTAGGGTGGGCTGTTGGTTTGGTTGCTTGTTTTGTTTTTGGTTTTTGTTTTGTTTTGGTTTTTGGTTTTTCAAAACAGGGTTTCTCAGTATAGCCCTGGCTGTCCTGGAACTCACTTTGTAGACCAGGCTGGCCTCGAACTCAGAAATCTGCCTGCCTCTGCCTCCCTAGTGCTGGGATTAAAGGCGTACGCCACCACGCCAGGCTTTTTGTTGTTGTTGTTTTGTTTTGTTTATTTGGTTTTTGGGGGTTTTTTTTGGGTTTTTGGTTTTTTTTTTTTGGTTTTTTGTTTGTTTGTTTGTTTGTTTGTTTTTACACTATACTGTTTCACAGAAGGGAAGGAGCAACCTTTTAATCATATAAGGTTGTTTTTCTCAAGGAACCTTTTGTATACATCCAAAATACTTTCCCACTAGGGAAAGAGGAATTTTTTTCTTTTTTCCCCTCTTCTCCTCCTCCTCCTCCTGTTCTTTTCTTTTTCAGAAGACAAATTATTGTTTACAAGTGAGATGAGGGTCCAGAAGGGAGAAGTGTAGTGTGGGTGTAACCTAACTTTTAGGCCATTTTAGTTAAAATACTTTTCATAGCCAGAAGACGACACAGTGGGTAAAGGCATTTGCCACCAAGCCTGGTATCCTGAGTTCAGTCCCAAGAAACCAAACGATGGAAGGAATACTGACTCCCCGACATTGTCCTCTCACCTCTGGGTGCAGGGCGGTACATGCACTTACATACAAAGACAAGATAAGCAAGGAAGTACAATAAAATATTTTAAAGATGTGCTTATTTTATATGTATGAGTGCATGTATTTATGTGGACCATGTACATGCAGAGGCCAGACAGGGAGTCAGATCCCTCAGGGCAGATTAAAAAATTTAAATAAATACCTTTACAGAAAAGATAACTGAAGTGGGAATTTCTGGTTTCACTGGAGACTCAGTTGTGTCATGTAATGTTTTTTCTGGAAGCTGTCTTATGAGAGGATGTTTTGCTGAGAACAGACATGTGTTATTTTTCTGGAAGCTGTCCAGTGAAAGGACATGTGATGTTTCGCTGGAGCATACACTTGAGAGAATAAGTATAACCCAGCAGACAGTGGACGAGGCTCTAGCTTTGGTTCGCCTTGCTGGTCTTTGTTGGGCTTTGCTGATGCTGGTCTTTACTCTTGCATTGTCTTGCTTTGCTTTCTCCTCTGATCTTCACTTGTGAGTTCTTAAAAATGGAAATCCTGGTGGTGCTCCTGCTGCTTCTTGCCACTGCAGGAGAATCATGCTGATAGGTGGAGGCTCAGGTATTGTCTGGATGCAGCTACTGCTGCTGGTTTGTGTTTGGTGTTTTGCTAGTGGAGTGGACTGCTGACAATGAAGATTGGAACTCCGGAACAGGCCCACATCCTCCTTGTCCTGTTAGCCATTTCCCTCCCCTACCTTTGGTCATTGGGCTGTAAGGGAGGTTGAAGTGTTTAAGATTCTTAAAGTAGGTTTTGAAAAATCTAAGCCTACAGAAAACAATGAGAATTAGTGGTGAATGTTGGTAAGCCCAGCCTGTGAAGACAAGGAGATCAGAAGCAAGTTAAAAGTTCACCAAAAACCAAAAACAGAAACAAAAATAAAAACAAGAACAAAACAAAACAAAAAACTTAGAAAAGAACAAATCTTTTAACTCATGTTTTGTAGTGTCAGAGACTGAACCCACGACTTTGTACATCCCGGGGCTAACTCCACAAGCACTTTTACTTGGTCATTCATCGAACTTGCTTCACACTAGGGCTGATATTGGGCTCCCTCAAGATTTAGTGTGCTGGATTCAAGAAATGTTAGGCCAGATGGTATAAATGGGGAAAGTAAGGCTGGGCTCGCCTGTCCAAAGGAGGAGGACTGGGCCTGAGGAGGAGTCAGGGAAGGATTGCTGGATCATCCAGACATAGCCAGGTGCAGAGCAGAGCTGGTCTTAATGAACACACAAGGACTTAAATTTTTCCTAGGTGACAGGAGTAGATGGCTTGTATTGTGGCACCCTATCAGCCACATAGACCAATATGACATTTTCAATGTCAGCTGGAGAAATAGTCTTCACAGACTGAAGAGATAAGAGGCTGTACTAGAGCATCAACACAAGAGGTGGAGAGGAAGGGCTGGGCTCTAGGATTAAGAAGCAAGGCAGGGCCGGGTGTGGTGGCGCACACCTTTAATCCCAGCACTCCGGAGGCAGAGGCAGGGTGGACTTCTGAGTTCGAGGCCAGCCTGGTCTACAAAGTGAGTTCCAGGACAGCCAGGGCTATACAGAGAAACCCTGTCTTGGAAAACCAAAAACCAGCCAAACAAACAAAAAACAAGATTATAATGGGCTGGTGAGATGGCTCAGCGGTTAAGAGCGCCTGACTGCTTTTCCAAAGGTCCTGAGTTTAAATCCCAGCAACCACATGGTGGCTCACAACCATCCGTAATGAAATCTGATGCCCTCTTCTGGAGTGTCTGAAGACAGCTACAGTGTACTTACATATAATAAATATATAAATAAATATATATTTATTATAAAATAAAAATAAGAAGCAAGGCAGGGATACCTGGGATGACAAGATGGCACAGAGATAAAGGTACTTGGAACCAAGCCAGATATCCAGAGTTTGAGCCCCAGGTCCATGTGGTGAAAGGAGAAAACTAACACTTACAAATTCTCTCCTGACCCCCATATGTGTAGGGGGTGGTTCTGATGCTAAGGTCCTGTTCCCCAATTGGTTCTTAATCGATCAACAAAGATACCAGCAACCAATGACTGAGGATGGGGTGGGGCACTTAGAGTTTCGAGGAAAGATGGAGGGAAAATTAGGGAGCAGGGGAAGAAGAGGGAGGCAGTTTCAGCAGGAAATAAAGCCAACCAGTCATGAGAGATTTTGGTTGGAGTGCCCAATTATGCCTGGGTGGCAGGGGAGGTTTAGGAGTGCTCAGTTATTGAGTTAGCAAAGGCACTCGTGTGTGTGTGTGTGTGTGTGTGTGTGTGTGTGTGTGTGTGTGTATTATCAGTGGATCCAAGGGAATTTGGGTGGGGTCTGATAGCACAAACCACCCAGAGCTTAAAGCAGGGTAGTAAAAACTGCACACTACACATATGTATCACATGGATCCCTTCTTTTATTTATTTTTATTTTATGTGTATTTTATGGGTATTTTGCCTGCATGCATGTGTACCACTTGTGCATAGCGCTGGAGGGGGTCAGAAGGGGATCAGAAGGGGGTCAAAACTTCTGGATCTGGAAATACAAGCAGTTGTGAGCCACCGTGTGAGTGCTGTGAACCAAACCTAGTCCTTAGGAACAGCAGATAGTGTTCTTAACCACTTAGCCCCAAAGATGGAGACCTTTGACCAGCTCCCAGGCTTCTGTTTCAGATGACCTCACTTTTGCCAGCAATGCTGAAGTGCACTGTAGTGTGGTTCCAGAACCTGTAACTATCACTGTGCTTCAGCAGACGTATTTACTAGATGAGCTCAGAAAGCCCACACCAAAACTGAAGCCACAGAGGTCCCCTGTTAGGAAGAGAGATGATACAGCCATCAGGGGACCCTTTCTTTCAGAGGCTGCACAGCCAAGTAGCATACAGGCCAGGGAGAACTTGGCCTTGAAAGCAAACCTCAGCAGAGGCCAAGCTAGGGGTGCTGAATACCCACAGTGTACAATTCAAAAAGGGAGCAACAGCTGGCCTCGGTAGGCTCGTGTGGGCAGTATGAGACTCTAGCCTTCTAGATACCTGTGGCAAACACAGTCTTCCCCAAAGCTCTAGCACTGAACTTGAAAGGATCCCATCCTGACCATCATAGAACTTAATCTTTAAACTGTGTTTTACTGAGAAAGCCAACAATCTGGGAGCCAGGGAAAAAGCTGCTTTCAATCTGTCTAGAATTATCTACATGTATATGCAGGTTCCTTCCTACAGTAAACATGCTTTGGGGGAGGGGCCATACATTTATTATCATGTGTCTGTACGTGTGTGTGATATGTGTGTATGCATCTGTGTGTGTGTGTGAGAGAGAGATGTGTACATGCATGTCTGCGTGTGTGTGTATGTGTGTGTGTGTGTGTGCGCGCGCGTGTGTGTGCTCGCGGGCGCATCTGTGTGTATATGTGATATGCTATGCATGTAAGTGTGGCCCGTGCATATGAGGAGACTAGTGGTAGCAAGTGTTTTCCTCTATGTCTTGCCGCCTTATTGATTTGAGACAGGGTCTTTGACTGGGTTGGAAGCTTGATGTTTTTGATAGGCTGCCTGCAGTGAACTCTTAGAATCCACCTGTCTTCTGAGTCTCTTGCCCAAGGCTAAAGTTTACAGCCATGGGCAGCCATGTTAGACTTTCTGCATGAGGCTAAGGGTTGAAACTCCTACCTCATACTTTCCTAGCAAGCCCTCTTACCCACTGAGTCATCTCAGTCCCAAATGTAGTCTTACAAAGTATCCCCTGTTCCTCCTGACAAAATTAAGTGAAATTCACTCTTACAGACTATGGGGCCAGTGTAATAGCTCAGTGGATGAAGATTCCTGCTGCCAAGCCTAAAGACCTAGGTCAGATCCCTAAGAGCCACTGCTGGAAAGGGAACTGATTCTCACAAGTTGTCTTCTGACCTCTGTATGTGTGCCATAGGATATGTGCTTGCTCCCCAATGATAAATGAGTGCTTAAAAACCCAAACCCTAATAATATAGAATGTATAAAGTCTCTACAATCCCCTACTGGTCATAGTCTACAGGAACTGTTTCCTATTTACATTGAGATGGCATCCTGGGCATTGAGATGATCGTTCAACTCCTTAAACACGATGGGACTCTTGGGTACAAAGTTGTGAACAACAGCACACTATACAAAACAACAGAGAGCTGGACCACAGATGGGAAAAACTAGGGAAGCTGGGAAGGTATCCCCAATGTTTGTGGTCCAGGATATATTAAAGAGCAAGTCAGTACTGAAGGAGCCTTCCTCCTCCTCTTCTTCTTCTACACGATTTTAAATTAATATTTATTCACCTTATATCCCAATATCAGCTCCCCTCTCCTCCCAGTACCCCTCAAACCTCCTCCCGTTCCCCCTTCCCCTTCTTCTCTAAGAAGGGGCAACCCCCCTCCCTTTCACTTCTTCATGTCTAATTCAGTTCCATGAACTGTTTTTGTTTGTTTTTCCAGATGAGCTTTGTCTTGACAAGTTAAAACAACAATATGTCTCTTTCATTTCTTCACATTCATAGTTATGTGTCCATAATAACATGTGGTTCTGTTTTCCAGTACCACTTCCCTAACTTGCCCTAATTCCCGTCCAGTGCCTCAGTAGCCAGGAATACTGTATTTAAGGTGTTAACAGAGCCTAGGAAGCCATGAACAGAACATTTCATTTTACTTATTTTTTAGTTGTTTGGGCTTTGGATTTTGGGGGTAAGGTTTTGCTATATATCCCTGCCTGGCCTCAAGCAAATAGGGATTGGCCTCCTTTGGCCTCTGAGCGCTGCACTTAGAAGCATACACCATCACTCCCCACAGCATTCTACTTAGTGTTTATAAGTCCAGCCATCTGCAGCATCACAAAGACCACCATAAAGACAGGTGTGTGTTATCCTCCTAAATTGGTGGCAGGCATTGCCCTCTGAATTCCCTCCTTGAATCAGGCAGGCCTTTGTGACATGTACATTGTGAGTCCTCCCAGGCTGTGGTGCACTTCAAAGGCACAAAAGAGTAGGTCACCTCATCTGACTACACAACAGGAGCCACCCACGCGCTGCCTCAAAGGGCTGTGACTGCAGAGGCCACATTATAGTTCTCTACCAGATTTAGACGGTTTCTAACACATTCTGTGAAAAGCAAAGAACTTATTCATCTCAACAGGGGACATTCCCCCCTCATTTCCAGTCTATAAGCCCCCAGTTAGGGATATCAGAGATGACCATGAGCTTTTTATACCTTGAAAACACAGTTTTAGTTCATAGGCTCAGAGGATCATAAACCTCCGCAAACACCATGGAAGGGTCTGCTCGGCAGATATTTAAAACTCTCTTCACAGGGATGAAGAGGTGGTTCCAAAGTTAGAAGCACTTGCTGCTCTCACAGAATACAAGACTTTGGTTCCCAGTACCCACGTGACATCTCACAAGCTGCTGAACTCCGCTTCTAGGGGAGCCGATGGCCTCCTTTGACCTCCAAGGGCTCCTTCATGCACATGGTGCGCATGCATACTCTCTGGCACACACACATATGTACACATAACAACATGCACATAAGTAAATATTAGATGAATAGCCTGGCATGGTGGCGCAGGCCTTTAATTCTTGCACTCAGGAGGCAGAGGCAGGGAGATCTCCATGAGTCTGAGGCCAGCCTGGTCTACAGAGTAAGTTCCAGGTCAGCCAGGGCTACATACATATCAAGACCCTGTCTCAAAAAATAAAAGTAAATAAATGAAAAGTCTTTGCCAAGTACAGGCCCACATCTTTGTTAATAGGTATGCCATGGGCTGGAGAGTTGGTTCAGCAGTTAAGAGCACTCGTTGTTATTGTAGAGGGCCTGGGTTCAGTACCAGTACCACAGGGTAACCGACAATTTTCGTTAACTTCAGTTCCAGGGGATATGGTGTTCTCTTCTAACAGTTGTGGGCTCTTGCGTACATGTGGTATATATGCACACACTCAAGCACACATATATACTACACATACACACACACACAGTTTTTTTGTTGTATTTTGTTTTGTTTTGTTTTTCGAGACAGGGTTTCTCTGTATAGCCCTGGCTGTCCTGGAACTCATTTTGTAGACCAGGCTGGCCTCGAACTCAGAAATCTGCCTGCCTCTGCCTCCCAAGTGCTGGGATTAAAGGTGTGGGCCACCACTCCCGGCTCACAATTTTTTTTTTTAAAGATTTATTTATTTATTATATATGTAAGTACACTGTAGCTGTCTTCAGACACACCAGAAGAGGGCATTAGATCTCATTACGGATGGTTGTGAGCCACCATGTGGTTGCTGGGATTTGAACTAAGGACCTTTGGAAGAGCAGTCAGGTGCTCTTACCTGCTGAGCCATCTCACCAGCCCCCACAATTTTTTTTTAAGTCAAGATATAACTATTTTTTTTTAAGTATGACATTTTTGTTTAGACAACATGGCACTGATTCAGCTAAAACGTGACTGACACCTGACATTCAAGGACCTATATGAATCAGTACAAAATGACTGACCCTGGATGTCAGGGGAACACCAAAATAAACAGTGATTGCTGTATGCTGTTATGTAACTAATTTTGTCGACGCACCACTTTTTCCTTTTTTTTCCTGTTGTGTATAAAGATGGTCTTCAGGTCAGAAGTGTGGCGCGCTCTTTCTCTTTCTCTCTCTCTCTCTCTCTCTCTCTCTCTCTCTCTCTCTCTCTCTCTCTCTCCCTCCTCCCTCATTCCCTCCACCCCTCCTTCCCCATATGTGTGTGTGTGTGTGTGTGTGTGTAGGTTTGTGTGTAGGTTTGTGTGCTAACTTATGTGTGCTGGCTTGTGCTTGAGTGCCTGCTGGCAGCTGCCTGCCCAGCAGTTTTTGTGGCAGCCTTTGTCCAGAGTGAATAAAGTATGTCTTATCTGCTGATGTCTCCTCATAATCCCTCCAACCACCCACAATGCCCCCTTTCCTGACGTTGGAGCATGAACCTCACAGCCAATGTCCTGCATGGACAAAGGGTTATTAGTAAGGACACAGATGCCATTGTATCCTTAATGTCAGGTTCAAAGCTCTAATTTATTTGCCTGTATGTTGGTCTTAAGATGCTGTCTTCATCCTGGTAAGAGCTGTATCCAGAAAGCCTTACTGGAGTCATCAAAAGCACTTTTCATGGGGTCAGTGCACCTCTCTGCAAGTTGCTTTTCTGGGGACCTGCTGTGCAGGTGTTAAGAAGAAGCCAGTCACAGGTTTGAAACAGTGTCTAGAACCTATAAAGGCCAAATGTAACATATGCAGACATTTTGGAAAAATCTAAAATCTGTCCTGAGAGTATATATAATATTTAATTTTTAAAATGTGTGTGTGTGTGTGTGTGTGTGTGTTGGTTTCTTTTCTGTTGCTGATGTAAAATACCATGGCCAGGGCAACTTACATAAAGAAGGGTTTATATGGGCAAAGGGTTCCAGAGGAATGAGTCCATCACTATGGTGGTAGGGAGGCATGGCAGCAGGCAGGCATGGCATCACAGCAGCAAGCTGAGAGCTCACATTTGGAACTGAAAACAGGAAGCAGAGGAAGCAAACTGGAAATGGCATCAGATTTTAAATCTTAAAGCCTGCCTGGAGTGACATACTTCTTCCAACCAGGCCATACTCCTAGGCCTCCCCAATAGCTCCAGCAACTGAGAACAAATACATACAAGCCCACATAAATATGAAGGCACATGCCTGTAATCCCTATACTGGGAGGCAGAGGCAGGCTGATCTCTGGGAGCTCAAAGCAAGCTTGAACTACATAATGCCTTCCAGGCCAACAAAGGCGATATAGGAAGTCCTTGTCTCAACAAAACAAAACAAAAAACAAATACATGTGCCTATGGGAACGTTCTTATTCAAAATCATCATACATCATAGTGTGACTCTCTCTCTCTCTCTCTCTCTCTCTCTCTCTCTCTCTGTGTGTGTGTGTGTGTGTGTGTGTGTGTGTGTGTGTGTGTGTGTGTGTGTGTGTGTGCAGTGTTTATGCAGGTGCCTGTGACATCCAGAAGGTGTCGAGTCTCCTAGAGCTTGATTTACAGGCAGTTGTAAGCTGCCCAGGATGAGTGCTTCAGATTGAATTCTAGTCATCTGCAAGCACTCACAGTCACTGAGCCACCTCTCCAGGCCTCAGTTTTAACTCCTGTAAAATTGCCCACTTTAGATGATTATTCATAAAGAATTTAATGAGGCCTCAACCCAGGCCCACTTCGAGGAGATGCTCTATCATCAGAGCAATAGGCAAGACTCTGTCTCGATGGAGATACATCTCTTAGCACAATTTGGAGAGTCCCTTTTAAAGCATCTTTTCTGCTTTACCTGAGACTTGGGACCTCTGAGCAAAGACAAGGCTCAGAGCTGATATCTTCAAGTTTCCTCTCCTGATCTACCCAAGCCACTTCTGTCTCTTGTCATCACCACTTGCCTTAACTGCTATTTCTGCCACTTGTCACACCTCAAGGACATTGCTACTTTCATCTGTATAGTGTTCGGCTGGCTTTTTTCTAGAAGTTGATTCTATTAGCCAGATGTACTAAAGTAGATACCCCCATTTTGAGTGTGGGAGAAGTGTAGCTAGGTTTAACATGTTTTCTAGTTTGAGAGGCATATTAGTGTTGTCCAATATAACGTCTTTTAAATTTTTAATTATTTATTTACATCCCAAATGTTGTCCCTCTCTTGGTCCTCCATCACAGAATCCCTCCCCATCACCCTTGCCATCACTTCTGAGAGGGTGACCCCCTATACCTGTCCACCCTGGGGCATCAAATATCTACAGGATTAGGTGCAACCTTCCTTACTGAGGACAGACAAGGCAAGCAACCCTCTGCTGCATATGTACTGGGGGCCTTGGACTAGCACATGTATACTCTTTGGTTGTTGGCTCAGTCTCTGGGGTATCCCAGCGGTCCAGGTTGGTTGATACTGTTGGTCTTCCTATGTGGTTGTCATCCCCTTCAGTCCTTCCCCTAACTCTTCCATAGGAGTCCCCAACCTCAGTGCAATGCTTGGCTGTGAGTATCTGCATCTGTCTCAGTCAGTTGCTGGTAGAGCCTCTCAGAGGACAACCATGCTAGGCTCTTGTCTGCAAGCATAACATAGCATCAGTAATAAAAGTGTCAGAGATTGGTGCCTGTCTGTGGGATGGATCCCAAGTTGGGCCAATCACTGGTTGAACATTCCTTCAGTCTCTGCTCCATTATTGTCCCTGCATTTCTTTTCCACGGGAGCAATTTTGGGTTGAAAGATTTGAAGGTGGGTTGGTTACCTCATCCCTCCACTGGGGTACTGTCTGACTACTGAAGGTGATTTCTTCAGGTTCCATATCCCTACTGTTGGGCATTTCCACTAAAGTCACCCACATTGAGTTCTGAGAGCCTCCCCCACCCCAAGTTTCTTGGACTTTCTAGAGGCTCCCCACAACCCACACTGACTCCCTGAGCACCACTTAATATTTGGCTGTGGGTCTCTGCATCTATTTCCATTCGCTGCTGGATGAAGCTTCTGAGGAGACAGTTATGCTAGGCTCCTCTCTGCAAGCATAGAAGAGTACCATTAATAGTGGCTTGGATTGGCTCTCTTACGTACCATGTGTCTTACGTTGGGCCAGTCATTGATTTGCCATTCCCTCAATCTCTGCTCCATTTTCAGGCAAGATGAATTTTGGGTTGAAGGTTTTGTTGGTGGGTTGATGTCTCCCTTCATCCACTGGAAGCCCCACCTGACTACAGGAAGTGCTACTTCAATTTCTATATGCTGAGTTTCTAGGATTCTCAGCTAGGATCATCCCCATAAAGAGCCTCCCCAGTCCCAGGTCTTCAGCTACTTCCAGAGATGCCCCCCCCCCCCCCGTTGATTGCTCTTCTCACTCCCAGCCCTCTCCATACCTGATCCTCATCCCCATCCCCTGCCTCCCCCTTCCCACCCTCTTCTCATCCATGGTTGGTTACTATTCCGATGACTAGTTTGTTTCCCCTTCTGAGTAAGATTCATGCGCCTCCTTTGGGCCTTCCTTATATAGGTTCTTTTGGTCTGTGGATTTTATCTCCATAAGATTTTTTTTTGAAGGAGTGTTAAATATATTTATATTAAATTATATATTAAAATTCCTAGGTATAATATATTGAAATGACTTGTGGAAGATAGGCAACATTTTAAGTTTATATTCTTTTAAAAATAATTTTGAAGATTTAGTTATCTATTTTATGCTGTCTAATTTAAGTATGTGACTATTTTGCCTGCCTGTATGTATGTGCACCAAGTGAGTGGCTGTTGGCCACAGATGTCAGAAATGGCAATCAGATCCTTCAGGGCTGGAGTTCCATTTAATTTGAGTCACTATGTGGATACTAGGAAATGAACTGGGTCCTCTGCAAGACCAAGTACTCTTAACTCTTGCACCAAATCTGGAACCTATTTAAGCCATATTCTTGCATGTGTTTGAATTCAATAAACTATGAGATGTTCTACAAGAAAGTATGCTTCATTTTCATATTTACAGCTATATAAGAACTTAAAAATAACAACAACAATCCCCTTTGTTTTCTGTTTCTTCTTTTACAACAGCTGCCAAAACCAATGATTTCCTTCTGCTCCGCCTTCTTGGAATGCTCTTCAAGGTTGAGAGATGTTCTTCAGTAAACTTCTTGGCAGCATACAATGTATCAGCTTGTATCCCGCAACACAGGCTAGAAAACAAAATCTCAAGGAAGGTAAGAAGGCATTTTCCTCCCCAGGAGGGTGCATGTGGGCGGAGTCCTCAGTACTGTATGGCTAGAGACATACAGGTTCTGAGCTCTGTATATACTTTGTTCTACAATTTATGCTTCATTCTGAAAAAACTAAAGCCAACCCCTCACCTCCAATGTTGGGAAGCCCCAGGAACCACACAGTCTGTCCTGCCTGTGATTTACCATGTAAGCTTGGGAACCACACACAGCCTGACTGTGCTTTTAGTTATTGAATTGTCAGTGATCAAGTTATGACAGTCATGGATACTGCCAACTTTTATGAATTATTTAAGCTTTATTGTACTATCATCGTGAATCTCATATGATAAACTTGTTCTTATGCAGTGCAAGCATCACTATACTGCATATGTTGGACATTCGTTGTTTCTGCTGATGATATGGTAGCTTAATTGTAATGGCATAGGCTGAAATCCAGGTCTTTCTTTTGACATACTTTCTTAGGATTATAGGATTATTAATACTTAGCAAATAAATGTTTTTATATTTAAGTTCTTAAAATGTAAATTAAAACCTAACAGTTATTTATATTATAAAAGTGATCAGACTATACTGAAATGCCCATGAAAGTATATCTGATACTGGTGTGAAGCTGAAGAAACTGAGTGTGAGGTTGAGTTGCTTGAGAAAGTCAGATCTCAGGGAACATTACACTCATATAGAAAGTAAATGTGGATGATGCTGAGCAGTAAAAGGAACTAGAATATATTTTCCTGTTATGCTTCCTATTATTCATCAAAGCAACCTTGGGGTATTTTTCCTAAGAGGTGATAAATGAGATAGATAATAGCTATTTTATTTGGAATCAATGTAGAAATCAGGAAGCTAGCAAGAACCTTGACGGACCCTATATCTGACACCAGTTTTGGTATGTAAGTCAGAGGCCATAGTGGAAAAATCTAGTACTATTATTCTACTAAATGTAAACTATTAAACTGACTTCTAACTGTGTATTTTTATACTCATGGATCAGGGTATTACTCTGCCATCATCTGAGAAATGTCTTTTGTAGTAGATGGTTATCAACCTAGAGATCCACAGCTAGACAATATGAAAAGAATATCTATAGCAAGGTTAGTATCATCACAAAGAATGGCAGAAACATGGTAAAAGTAAGACAGTGTATTAATTCAAGAAAACTTTTTCTGTGCACATAGAGAATTTCTATTTGTGAATTATAAACACTTGTTACAATATATGTAAATCCCTTAACAAGCTAAAGTTCTGAGACACCAGCAAGAAGAGAGGTAGCCAGAAATTCTCATGACTAACTAAAGTTCTGTTGCCAATTTACTAAATTTTCTTTAAGGGTGTGTAAGACCCCCAAAGCTGGGCCTCCACTCAAGTCCCGGGATGAGCTGGCCAGCACCCCAGTGACCTGAGAGAAAACCACACCTGATGCAAACTGCAAGAGGTTTTATTATCAGCTAGCTGAGGACGAAGTCCCTCCACCATGCAGGGCAGGGCAGTTCGACCCTGAGCAGTGACAGTAGGGGGCTTTTAACAGCTAGCTGAGGAGTTGGGAGGAGTTGGGAGGAGAGTTGGGAGGAGTTGGGAGGAGAGTTCTTCTCTTCCGGTGTCCTTGGTGAAATTTACAAGGCAGGAGTGGGGAGTGAGTTCTTTCTGAATTTTTATCTCCGTGTCCTCGGCACAGGAAGGCAGGCATCTCTGGTTGTACAGTATAGAAACAAAAAGGCTTTTTTGCTGGCTATAGAGAACAAAGAGCTTCTTTCTGGCTGTATTTTTAGAGATCGGGGAAAACAAGCTTGGGGAACGTCCAGGGGTTTACCTTCCAGGGAGAAACACTCTAAGTCGGGGTCTAACAGGTGCATCCTGTGGTAGAGGTACACCATGTTCTAGGGGATGAGCCTGTGTTATTCCCACACACATAATTTAAATCACACTTTTTATTTTAAAAATTTTTAAATTTGGATGTCAAAGAACTTGCAGGTCAGTTACCTCCATGCAGGCTCACATGCAGCAAGCACAGATGGCAGAAACTCATCAATATGAAGAGATGCATTGAGTGTATATTGTGGCTTTGGTCTGACTAGGAAAAAGGTGTGCAATGAGGGCCGGCAGCCAAGGATGGACCACTGGGTCTATGACTTATTTCAAGACAGAGATATATGCCAAGAGGCCATGGTTTGTTCATAATAACACCATAGAGCTGTGTTTGTACAAAACAACACAAACAAGCTGCACGTATTCTCCAAGACAGATAAGAATAAGTTCAATGGGGAATGGAGCCATGAGGAGAAGAGGTTCATGAAGCTTGAGGAGAGAGAGGTGGATCAAGAAAAGACAAAAATTGCAAGTAATGAGGAGATATTTTCTGGGAGGAATCCTCATGAGCTTGCAGGTTTAGAATGGAGTAAGATTTGCTCAATATTCGTCTCAAGGGTATTTTAATAAATCTGACTTCTCTGTGTGGTTGTTGGGGACTACAGAAGTTGTGGACATGGGCATCTTCATTCAATTAACTGTACAAAGAAAGACTGGGGAAATATAACTGACCTGGTGCAGGAAGCAGGTGTGCCGCAGACCCCACTTGTTTACTGCCTTGCCCGAGCATGCGCAGTGAGGCTGCATGTGTGGACTGCCTGCCAGGCTGGACTGTTCCCGTGATCAGGACCTGTTGTCAGCCTATCTGTGAACGACCTGAGCTTGTACCTGGAGCGTGTGTGAATTCTGATTGGATGAGGTGGGGTGGAGCTACAAGGAGGTGAGTCAGAGTGAGGATAGTTGTATAGCCCTTACCGTGAGTAGAAGTAGGAGTAAGAGAAGCTGTTGTAATAGGAGTTTTTAGCCCTTGCTGCAAGAGGTAGTAAAAGAAGCTGCTGGGGAAGAGAGCTGTAAAGGAAAAAGTCACAAGTAAAGAAGCCGTTGTGTGAGGGGAGTGGCGGGGAGGGTATGGGGGACTTTTGGGATAGCATTGGAAATGTAAATAAGGAAAATACCTAATAAAAAAATAAAAAAAAAAAAAAGAAGCCATTGTGTGAACCCGACTTGGTGTCCGAGTCGTTCTTGTCGCAGGCCAGAGACTGTGGAGACCGGAGACTGGGACAACCTGGAAAATGTGAAGACACTGCACCCCTTCTGTCAGATACCAGGAAATAGAAGCAAACACACCTGAAACAATTGGAATCACTTCTGGAATTTTCTGTAGACAGAGGGCTAAGGATGAAGCCTGGCACTGGCAGTAGGAGAAACTTGGCGCCCACAAAAGCCTCACAGAGTTCTGGTCACTGGTCAGATCACCTCACAGGATGCAAAGGCTAGAAGGCTGGGTCGCTCAGTGTGAGCCCACCTCCCATCAATCAGGACTGCTTAGTTTTGCACACTTCTTGCTTTATATGGCAAAGGAACACTCATTCGAGGACCCTAAGTTGGGGTGGGGTGACTTTGGACCCCATTATTTGTTCCTCTTTCCAGTGTGCTGACTTGAATTATATCTCTTTTCTCAATTAAAAAAAAAAAAAGAATAAGTTCAATGAGACTAAAGTCCTAAGACAGGCACGGCTGCCAACCACCATAATTCCCAGGTTGGACCACGGAGCATAAGTAAATTTTATGCCCCAGTCCAGCTAATTTTTATTATACAATTAGGGAAGAATTGTAGCCTCCCCCAGCCTTGAGCAGGCTGGCTCAGACCTGTTCCGAATTTATGAACAAGACTACCTAGGGTGGAATCTTCTAACCTAGATAGGTCTATTGTTCTGCCACCTCTGATGTTTTCTCCAAGACGCGCTACCTGCTGAGAGGCTGAACCTGTTCTCCGGACACTATCCTGACAAAATGAGATCCTGGTGTGGTGGGGGATGGGATACCCCCCTCCCCCATACAAGCTCAGACTCTTAAGTAAACTTTGAGCCTTGATCAGAATCTTTGTCTTGGTCTTGTTATTTCTCTCACCATTCTCTCCCATACAGCCCTAGCTTCCCTTTCAGGAACTGGGTTCGTGTAGCTGCAGGCGGCTACAAATTTTTATTTGATTTGATATTATTATGATTCAAAGAGAAAAAAGGAGGACAAACGTTGAGTATATTGATGGAGGGGGAGTTGATCTTGGATTAGTTATGAGTATGAAATTCAGTGTGATAAGACAGACCATAAAATTGTCAAAAAATTAATAAAAATAGTATACTATTTATATAGTTTCCCTAAAGCACTCCTCAGTTCAAAGCATGGTCGCAGAACTATTGTAGTAATCATGTCAACCCTAATAGTGATGGATTTAGGCAATCTGGATACAACAGAGCACTTTGCTTACTCCATGTGCAATAGTAACATTTAGAAGGTACATGGACTTAAGCCAGGTTTTCATACTACTAACATTCGCATGCCAAGATGAAAGGAGAAAACATAGACATCCTTATGCTGGAGGACTTTCCTGCCATGGCAGGTACAAATGCTTGATAACTCGGGACAGAGGAGGATAGTTTGAGTAATTTTATGCAACCTTCCATCTTACTTCCTTAATCTAATCTTATTACTTCTAATCTGCCAGGATGCATGCTACCCCATCACTGTAATTCTGTGAAGAGGAAAGTTGTATGCCTGGATTTTGAACTGGGTATTTTGCTACACAATTGGGAAAGACAGAAAACAACACTCAACTGGTGCTTTCTCCAATATTTCTCCAGTCGTACCTGGACTGAGAAAATGGATTTTAGGTGAGGTCATCATTTTTAAGACTTCTGTAACCGATGAAATATGTGCTATTGTATGGGAACTATTGGGGTGATTAAATAATAATAGAAAAAAATGACTTTTTAGTGCTCAAACCGAGACATGAAAAAATGGAAAATTCAAGTAAGCTTTGCATTCACACTTGATGGTCACAACGAAAATATATTAAGTAGAACTTTTGTCTTTTTAATAATTTATTTTTATTTTATGTGAATTGGTATTTTACTGGCATGTCTGTCTGTCTGAGGGTGTCTGGTTCCCTGGAATTAGAGTTACAGACACTTGTAAACTGCCATGTTGGAGCTGGGAATTGAACCTAGGTCCTCTGGAAGAGCAGTCAGTGCTCTTAACTGCTGAGCCATATCTCCAGCCCCACAATTCCCGCACTTGTGAGAATATTTCCCAAATTGTTATCACCCTTTCTTAGAAAAGTACTATCAGTTGGGTTTCATTGGACTTACTGAACGGAAAATTAACAGAAGGATTTAAAATGCAGGGAACATGAAAACTGGGAGGGAAGAGACTCACTGCTCCGCTGATGGATTCTGGGTGGCTCCGTGGGCTTGAGGATGAAAAGTTCTGACATTCATGTCAGCTCCTAGGTCATCTTTTTCATGTTGAAGAAGTTCAGGCATTTTGGAAAAATATGGATTCTCGTGTCCTGTATAGAACAATGAAGACTGCTGCTAACAGTAATGAGTGTGATCACACCTACCTGCCTGTGAGTGTGTGCACACACTGGGGTGAGCTACATTTCCCCCAGGCTCCTGAAATAAGAAAGGTTGTTGCCCCTAATGAATCTGGTGTTCTCATTGAGGAGACTCAGGTAAAGCAGGTGACTATAAAAACACAGAAGAAAAAAACCTGAACATGTTGGCTTGGTTAAAATTCGCATGCCAGGAGAGCACTGTACAGTGGAGGTTTTGCTGTGGTTATCCTTTAAACTCTGTGGTATTTTAGCTTCCCAACATCTACTAGAGTTTTACTCCTAAGAGAAATCACTTTTATCTCCCCGTGCTCGTATCAGAAGGAAGTCACAGATACTGAAAATGCCCGTAGTCATGCAAAGAAGCACTTGCAGGGTAGAAGACCATAGGCCATTTTACAGTATGTGGTTTGTTCATTCATGCTTTTAAAATCTCACTCCACAGAAAGTAGATTCTCAAATATTCCAGCGTGGCGGGATAGCTGTAATGATGCAACACTAGCACGTTTATCTCGGTGATGCCCAGTGGCTGTCTAATTGGAATGAAGGTCTGATAAACGGCAGATGTGACTGGTAAATGTGACTGGTACTGTAACAGCCCACTCCATGTAGCTAATGTTGTCATGGATTCTAGAGGACAGCATGTTGCTTTCCTAAATGAAAGTAATTTCTAACTGATTTTTAAACATTACATCCACAGATAAGAATAGATCTCATACCACATCAGACATGCTTCTTTCTGCTGCAACATGAACCATTTGAAAAGAACTGATTGTGTGGGGCCCAGCACTAATGGATGTATCTACAACATAACTCTTATACCTAAGGCTATTGGGAAACCTTGGAAGTGAAGGGGGAAGAGTATAAGAGGCAGATAATTAAGAATAGTGCTCTGATATTGTGTTCTCTATATAGAAGACCACACCCATAAAATCATATTACCAGGGCTGCATAAAAAGTATAAATATGCCAGGTGGTGGTGGTGCATGCCTTTAATCCCAGCACTTGGGAGGCAGAGGCAGGCAGATTTCTGAATTTGAGGCCAGCCTGGTCTACAAAGTGAGTTCCAGGACAGCCAGAGCTATACAGAGAAACCCTGTCTCGAAAAACAAAAACAAACAAACAAAAAAAGTATAAATACAGCAGTTGGTATGCCATTGTAACTCTGACAAACCTCATGAAGCCCCACAACTATATGAATAGCAACAAGCAACTCCTGGGTGTTATTAGCCTTCCTCAAAGAGGAGACCCCTGAATGGGTTTCAAATATCTTGAATCACATATAAGCAGGCAATGCTTAAGTGACTAAGTAGACTGTAGTTATAAAGTTATTCATTTGTATGGATATGAAGCCAAAATTGCTAAAGAACAAGCGGCCCAAGATTTCGAAGGGGGACAGACTCCTGGAAATGTGGAAGGGATGATCAGGAGGGAAGAAATTGCATAATTATATTTTAATTAAATTCAAAATATATCAAGAGAAATTACCAATTACAAAAAATCAAACTACCAAAAATATTTTTTAATCATATACCTGGACTAGATACACACTGTAAATGTGACTTAGATGTATGGAAGAACATCACATAGCATATTTAAGGGTATTTAAGCTTAAGACTAAAACAATGAACACTTTAACAACTTATAGTTACAAGTTTGAACCCTCATGCTTAATGATTGAGAGGAAGTTATATAATTATATTTTAATTAAATAAAAACATATAAAAAAGAAATTACCAATTACAAAGGAACAAATTACTAAAAATGTCTCTTTATTATATACCTGAACTAGGGACAAGACTTTGTAAGTATGTCTTAGATTTATGGAAGAACAGCAATAGTATATTTGCTTTAAGTGTATTTAAGCTTAAGGCTAAACAATGAACACTTTGACAGTTTAGGGTTACAAGTTTGAACCCTCACACTTTGCTAGGAGTGGGAATATTGCTTCTTCCTGGCCAGAAGAGAACCACAGCTGGGAATCCTCCTCAGCTTTCTGGGAAGCGCAAGAACCAAGAGTCACAAAGAACTCCCCCACTTGAAATGCACACTTCCTTTCCATTTCCATGTGTCTAATGCTGAAAATACCGTGGCTAGCAGAATTCTGCTCTAAGAGGTGGCTCTGTCACTGGAAGTTAAAAACCAGTGAATTCAGAGACCTCTTTTCCCTCACTGAGTCTGCAGACGCACAATGGTCCCTGCCTTCTCTTTTCTGGTACTCAGAGAAATGAGGAGCCCCAATACAATATAGCTGACACTATTTTGTGACACTAGGATTTTTTTTTTTAATTACTTCACTCCCTGTCCCTAAGAAAGAAAAATGCGTGCCAAGATCCTGCATTTGCTTCCCTGCAGCCTTAGGACACCACTGAGCTTTGCCTCCAGCCCCCAGTTTACACAAACTATTTCTCCAGAAGCCACATGACTATGACTATGACTATGATGGGTGAGCCCAGGAAACCTTCAAAGCCTATTAGCTTCAGCAAACCTGAGCGAAAGACATAAAGACCAGAGAGTCCAAGAGGAGACTAGAACTTAAGATCGGTGTCTGATTTTCTTCAGAGTTGCCCCATAGAGAGAAGGGACAGGAGTTTGACCTGGAAAACCAGGGCAGATGCAGAGTTCCACAGAGTTCCTGATCACAGCCCGAAACCCATTTGAAATGAACAAATGTGAATTGCATAAAATCTATTGAGTTATGCTATAGTGCCATTGGACAGGCAAGAACACACTTAAAAAGGATTATTGTTTATTAATACAATACATAGTTCTGATTACTAATTTAAATTATGGGTTTGCTTTTCAGAATAAGGACTGAACTAAAAGAACTAGCAAGTACAGCTTCATACAAGAGCACGCAAATACATAAACACACATGCACACATACAGAGAGAGAGAGAGAGAGAGAGAGAGAGAGAGAGAGCGACAGAGACAAGGACAGAGACTAAATGTCCCCAAAGGGTTGCAGGAAGGAAGATCTAATATAATCCTCTGCTGTAATAAAATTAATAAAAATAAAATCGTAATACTACAAATCATGTACACAAACATGACCAAAAAATCATGATGCTTTAAAATAGTGTTTTTCTTGCTGGTGAGATTGAACCATTTACACACAAAAAAATAATTCACAGATGTGAATAAAGTGATCATTTCATTGTCAGCCAATGTACCCAAGGATAACCCACTTACTCCCTTCCAAGAGTCAGTTCTTACCAAGAAACATGTGTCCTGCATGATGCGTATCAGTGTGAAGATGTCTGCTATAAAACATAAAAGCTTTATCTTTAGAAAATAGCCTCTTTTATTACACTCATATAGGAGTAATTAATCATTCCATGTACATCGATGGTTCTGAGGTTTTTAAGGAATTTAATCATATCACTCTGACTAAATTTAAACATAAATCTTAGATATTATGCTGTAATGACAAGAAATTCTCACCACAAGAATTTTGTATTAGGAATGATGCTGCAGAGTAGTTTTTACTGTGCTGAGTGACATTCTCTTTCATCTGCACCTTCCTCCAACATGGCTGTGTCTGCTACCAAAAATGATAAGCATGTTCAGCAGCCCCTCACAGAATAAAGAATGATATGCTGCAAAGCAAATGTGTGCAGGCAGATGACATAGTGGGTAGGGAGAGATAGCTCAGCAAGGGAAGGTGCTCTAAACCTGCAGATGTGAAAGAGCCAAATCCACAAAATTGGCCTTTCCACACTTGTCCACTTACAGATCATACACATACTGCACGTATGTGCACATATGCACACTCACACAAACACATCTGCACAAGCATACACACACGTGCATGAACAGGAACACACACACACAAATGAGTGAGTGAGTGAATAATTAAATGGTTGATAACAATGATCTCTTTGAAGCATCATCCCATGCTTTCCCAGTTAATTTGAGCATCCTTCGTTGGATTCAGGAACAGAATTTAGGGCATATGGTTCTCATCAAGTGTTATAACTGAAACTGCACAGCAAACATGTCATTAAGCTTGTTATTGAGGTTTAATCCTCAAAAAATAAATTAGTATAAGAAAGAAAGAAATAGTAAAGAAAATACAGAAAAAGCAGACCAAAACCTCATCTGAAAATATTTACAATGTTACACAATATTTGTTGTGTATATAAACAACAAACAAGTGTACAAACATTGCATATTTGCATATTGAATAGTCATGTATAATATATACATCAAAAATCCTTTTGTGCTTGTGTTTGACCATGTACATGGTTTCATTGTGCTATAAATCATATTCACATGAAATTTCATCCAAGAACACAAGAGCAATGACTATACATAGACTAATATAACATGTTATCTGCCTGTGCTTCTTCAAGTAAGGATGAAAGAGTGGGAAATTGATGTGCAGAACAATCAGGTGGCATCTGACAGTGAGGTTCCTACAGATGTTAAGTATGAATGGGCCACATAGAGAAAAGTTGATTTTTAAGAAAAAAGTATATTTTGAGTCACTCACAGGTACCCCCAGCAACAGCTGTAACTTTTTGATAATATCATTCACTGTGTCCAAATGTATTGTCATTACAGTGAACGGCTGAAAAAAAAGAAGAAATGTTACTGGTTAACAGTAATTTAATGGTTATTCACCCATTTATTACTATACCATAAAACCAAGATTTACTTAAGAAAATTACAAAGACAAGCATATAGAAGCATGAGAATCAATTATGGTTTTCCTATCTTTCATATAGCCTAAGGCCAATAAGAAGTTTTTCAGTATAATGGGTATCACTCTAAAGACCTGAGGCGTTCAGAATATAGCAGGTTGCTGACTATGCCTCATCCAGTAAAACTGTTTTTCCCAAGCCTGAGGACCTGAGTTAAAATTCCAGGGAAACACTCTGCGACAAGGAGAGAATCACTCTGGTGTCTTCTGACCTTCCCCAACACACACACACACACACACACACACACAAAGAGAGAGAGAGAGAGAGAGAGAGAGAGAGAGAGAGAGAGATTTATATAAGACAAACACCAACACACAAACCAATGTTACATTTATAGCCAAGCAGTAGTTATATAAAAGGATAATATATTTGGGAGTACTAAACATAAGCACTAAGCATAAAGAGCCATTGTGCATACAACAACAACAACACACACACAAGTGGATGTTACCAAACAGGTGAATATAGTAGAGTAGTATATGGTATTGAGCTAAACATTCTAATAACTTACACTTTTATGTATATATGTAATAATTATAATTATATATACAGTGGGGGAAGTACCCTTACTGTATGGCTGGAGACATACAGGTTCTGGGCTCTGTATATATTTTGTTCTACCATTTATGCCTCATACTAAAGCCAGAAGAAAACTAAAAGCCAGCCTCCCCTCACCCCCAGTGTTGGGAAGCCCCAGGAACCACAGTCCGTCCTGCTGTGATTCACCGTGTAAGCTTGGGAACCACACACCATCTTATCTGAAAAATGTCACATGGATCTAATATCTTCAACTTCGATCTCTACTGTAACCCAGGTTTCACTTTCACAATTTCATGCACTGCCCTCTCTATCGTAGGCCCTCGTCCCTCAAGCTCTTCACACAGGGACTCCCCTGCCACACACACTTAGGCATCGGCTGTCTGAAATATCATGGAAAGAATCCACAAGTGCTCGCTCTTGCATCCTGCATGTCTCTAAATTTAAGTTCAACTTACAGCACTCTGTTGCTTTGGGGGTTTAAAATCTAAAAAGTTACACATTTTCCTGAAAAAACAAACAAACAAACAAACAAACAAACAACAATCAGGTTCTTAAGAGTAAATTCTGCTCCCTGGTATCTACTTGTGTATTAGGTACATTTTGTTGATGAGATAACACCATGAACTGTTTGTTCTGGTTTCTGTTCCAGAGGCGTGAGAGTCTATCCTGGCAGGGGAACGTGGCTGCAGATAGGAGCAGGAAGCAGAGCAGAGGTAAGAAGTGAGAGTGGGCAATGAGATGAAAGCTCAGAGCCTGCCCTCGTGGAAGACTTCCTCCAGCAAAAGAAATGCCGCCTTCGCAGACAGTGTCTCCATTTCAGGACCCAGTGCTCAAAGGTCTGTACAAGTGCACTACAGGAATAGCACATACAACATCGGAGTGCTCAAAGGTATGTACAAGTGCACTACAGGAATAGCACATACAACATGGGAGTGGGCAAAGGTCTGTACAAGTGCACTACAGGAATAGCACATACAACATTGGAGTGGGCAAAGGTATGTACAAGTGCACTACAGGAATAGCACATACAACATCGGAGTGGGCAAAGGTATGTACAAGTGCACTACAGGAATAGCACATACAACATTGGAGTGGGCAAAGGTATGTACAAGTGCACTACAGGAATAGCACATACAACATCGGAGTGGGCAAAGGTCTGTACAAGTGCACTACAGGAATAGCACATACAACATTGGAGTGCTCAAAGGTCTGTACAAGTGCACTACAGGAATAGCACATACAACATGGGAGTGGGCAAAGGTCTGTACAAGTGCACTACAGGAATAGCACATACAACATCGGAGTGCTCAAAGGTATATACAAGTGCACTACAGGAATAGCACATACAACATGGGAGTGGGCAAAGGTCTGTACAAGTGCACTACAGGAATAGCACATACAACATTGGAGTGGGCAAAGGTATGTACAAGTGCACTACAGGAATAGCACATACAACATCGGAGTGCTCAAAGGTATGTACAAGTGCACTACAGGAATAGCACATACAACATTGGAGTGCTCAAAGGTCTGTACAAGTGCACTACAGGAATAGCACATACAACATGGGAGTGGGCAAAGGTCTGTACAAGTGCACTACAGGAATAGCACATACAACATCGGAGTGCTCAAAGGTATATACAAGTGCACTACAGAAATAGCACATACAACATGGGAGTGGGCAAAGGTCTGTACAAGTGCACTACAGGAATAGCACATACAACATTGGAGTGGGCAAAGGTATGTACAAGTGCACTACAGGAATAGCACATACAACATCGGAGTGGGCAAAGGTCTGTACAAGTGCACTACAGGAATAGCACATACAACATCGGAGTGGGCAAAGGTCTGTACAAGTGCACTACAGGAATAGCACATACAACATCGGAGTGGGCAAAGGTATGTACAAGTGCACTACAGGAATAGCACATACAACATCGGAGTGGGCAAAGGTCTGTACAAGTGCACTACAGGAATAGCACATACAACATCGGAGTGGGCAAAGGTCTGTACAAGTGCACTACAGGAATAGCACATACAACATCGGAGTGGGCAAAGGTCTGTACAAGTGCACTACAGGAATAGCACATACAACATTGGAGTGCTCAAAGGTCTGTACAAGTGCACTACAGGAATAGCACATACAACATGGGAGTGGGCAAAGGTCTGTACAAGTGCACTACAGGAATAGCACATACAACATCGGAGTGCTCAAAGGTATGTACAAGTGCACTACAAGAATAGCACATACAACATGGGAGTGGGCAAAGGTCTGTACAAGTGCACTACAGGAATAGCACATACAACATCGGAGTGGGCAAAGGTCTGTACAAATGCACTACAGGAATAGCACATACAACATGGGAGTGGGCAAAGGTCTGTACAAGTGCACTACAGGAATAGCACATACAACATTGGAGTGGGCAAAGGTATGTACAAGTGCACTACGGGAATAGCACATACAACATCGGAGTGGGCAAAGGTATGTACAAGTGCACTACGGGAATAGCACATACAACATCGGAGTGGGCAAAGGTCTGTACAAATGCACTACAGGAATAGCACATACAACATCGGAGTGAGCAAAGGATTGGCCACAAGCTGGCAGTTCTAGGAAATCGCACTTTGAGGCTCAGAGCACTGTATGATCACTGTGTGATCACTTTTATTATTTATTTTTTTATTTATGTTTTTATTTGTTTATGTTGTTACATAATTTTATTATGTAAAATTGTTTTATTTATGTTTCAAGTGTTGCACCTCTTCCAGGTTCCCCTTCTAAGAATTCTTCACCCCCTCCCCCCTCCCCTTTGCCCCACCATTCAAACCTACCCACCCCCTTATCCACCCACCCACTCACCCTCACCTCACCCCCCACATCCTCCTTCCCTGGATCATCAAGTTTTAACAGGTTTAGGCACATCCTCTCTCACTATGCCCGACAAGACCAGCCCATGTATGCTCTTTGGTTGGTGGCTTAGTCTGTGGGAGCCCCCAGGGGTCCAGGTTAGCTGGCACTGTTGGTCTTTCTATGGTGTTTTGATCCCCTTCAGCTGCTTCAATCCTTCCTCTAACTCTTCCACAGGGGTCCCCGACCTCAATCCAATGGTTGCCTGTTAGTGTCTTTATCTGCCTCAGTCAGTTGCTGGTAGAGTCTCTCAGAGGACAGCCATGCTAGGCTTCTGTCTGCAAGCACAACTAGCATCAGTAACAGTGTCAGGCTTTAGTGCCAGCCCATGGGATGGATCCCAACTTGGCCTGGTCACTGGATGCCCTTTCCTTTAGTTTCTCCTCCCTGTATTTCTTTTAGGTGGGAACAATTCTGGGTCAAAATTTTTGAAGGTAGGCTGGTGATGCCATCCCTCCACTGAGGGCCCTGACTATTTACTGGAGGTGATCTGTTCTCGTTCCCTCTCCCCACTGTTAGGCATTTTGGCTAAGGGCATCCCCATTGAGTCATAGGAGCCTTTCACATCCCATCTCTGGGACTTTGTAGAGGTTTCCCCCATCCCAACCCCCATTGCTTCATATTTCTATTCATTCTCCTGGCCCTCTGGGCTTCTCTCCTGTCTCCCCCATCCCTGATTCTGCCTCCCTTTCCCCTCTCCCCCTTTTCATCCAGGTCCCTCCCTCCCTCTGCCTCCCATGATGATTTTGTCCCCCTTCTAAGTGGGATTGAACCCTCCTCACTTGCACCTTCCTTCTTGTTAAACTTCCTAGGGTCTGTGGGTTGTGTCATGGGTATTCTGCAGTTTTTAGCTAATATCACTCATCTGTGAATACATACCATGTATGTCCTTTTGAGTCTGGCTTACCTCACCTGGGATGATATTTTTGAGTTCTATCCATTTACCTACAATTCATGATGTCCTTGTTTTTAGTACCTGAATAGTATTTTTTCCAAGATATTTTATTTATTTACATTCGAGTCATCTCCCCCTCAGTCCCCCCTCCCACAGTTTCTCATCCCATTCCTCCTCCCTATTGCCTCTGAGAGGGTGCTCCCCCTCCCACCAGGCCTCCTCCTCCCTTGGGGCCTCAAGTCTCTCGAGGATTAAGCGCATCCACTCCCACTGCGGCCAGACCATGCAGACCTCTGCTGTATATGTGCCAGGGGCCCATGTATGCTCCTGGTTGGTGGCTCAGTCTCTGGGAGCTCTCTGGGGTCTGGATTAGTTGAGACTGCTGGTCTTCCTATGGGGTTGCTCTCCCTTTCAGCTTCTTCAATCCATCCCGTAATTCAACCTTACAGGTCCCTGACTTTAGTCCAGTGATTGGGTGTAAGTATCTGCTCTGTCTCAGTCAGCTGCTGGTAAGGCCTCTCCGAGGACAGCCATGCCAGGCAACCATCTGTAAGGACATCATCATGCCCCTGCCCCATGAAATGGATCCCAAGTTGGACCACCTTTCCTTCAGTCTCTTCTCCATTTTCGTCCCTGCAATTCTTTTATACTGGAGCAGTTCTAGGTCAGACATTTTGACTGTGGGTTAGTAACCCTGTCCCTCCACTTTGAGACCCTGTCTATACTGGAGGTGGACTCTTCGAGTTCCCTCTCCCTTTGTTGGGGCATCTTGGTTAAGGTCACCTCAAATGAGTCCTGAGAGTCTCTCACCTCTTGGGTCTCTGCTATTTTCTAGATGGTTCCCCAACCCCCACCCCCACCTGCTTATTTCCATTCATTCTCTTAGCCCTCTGGGCTTCTTTCCTGTCCCTCCCCCCATATCTGAACCTGTTCCCCTTTTCCCCTCCTTTTCTTTTCTCCTACATAGGTTCCTCCCTCCCTCTGCCTTTCATGATTATTTCCTTCCCCTTCTAGGTGGGATTGAAGCCTTCTTACTTGGGCCTTTCTGCTTGTTACACACCTGTCTGTAAGTTGCATCCTAGGTATTCTGTACTCTTTAGCTAACATCCACGTATCAGTGAGTACATACCATGTATGTCCTTTTGGGTCTGAGTTACCTCGCTCAGGGTGATATCTTCTAGTTCCATCTATTTGCCTGCAAAAGTCATGCTGTATACCATTTTTAATAGCCAAATAGTATACCATTGTGTAAATGAACCATATTTTCTGTATCCATTTTTCAGTTGAGGGACATCTGGGTTGTTTCCAGCTTCTGGCTATTACAAATAATGCATGAACATGGGGCAGCACATGTTCCTTGGGGTACAGTGGAGTGTCTTTTGGGTATATGCCCAAGAGTAGTATAGCTGGGTCTTCAGGTAGAACTATTTCTAATTTTCTGAGGAACAGCCGGATTGTTTTTTCAGAGTGGTTGTACCAGTTTGCAATCCTACCAGCAATGGTGGAGTGTTCCTCTTTCTCTACAACCTTGCCAGCATGTGCTATCACTTGAGTCTTTGATTGGTGCAAGGTGGAATCTCAGGGTCATTTTGACTTGCATATCTCTGGCACACTTGGATCTATGCACATGGATAAGTCATAAGCTGTCATGTGATTAGTTAGAGACTGTTGATGTTGCCTAGGACTTGAAAGAGGCATTAACTTTGGGCTCTGAACTTTTGCTCTGAAAAACTGGACAGAGGCACGTTCTTTTAAAACAGAAAATTTTACTGAATGAAGTTCTATTAAGGGGAAAGAAAGCAGGAAAATTGTTGTACATCATATGTAATTAATTTAGGATATAAGAAAATAGTAGCATACCCTAAAATATTGCTTTAAATGTTTCACTAAAGGTATTACAGTATATCATAATTTGAACAAGATATATTCATATATAATTTAATATAAAATATTTAAAATTCTTTGGCACAATGAAACTTACTTTATAAAATTACACTAAAAATGAAACAAAGAAACTGTGGGACCTCGAAAGGCAGTCTGTGTTCTGATCGAGCGAGGCTTACTCCAGAGACCCAGTAGAAAACTACAAGGGACAGAACAGTGAGCCACATTCCCAGACACAGGCACCTGACACGAGTCCTCAACTCCATAATCCTGTGACCAACAGTCACATAGACAATGACCAGAGCCCCTGATATTCTGGCTAGACTGCACCCCCACAGTTAGCTGGCAATAGCCAGGTATGCTCCTCCCCACAGTTACTCTGCAACAGCATCTTGCCTGAGGCTAAATTAAAATCAGTGCACTACTTTTTTGGTGGAGGAAATTTGAAAGACAGAATAACAGTGGATCTGTAGCATGATTTTTTTTTTAAGATTTATTTAGTTTTATTTATATGAGTACATTGTAGCTGTCTTCAGACACACCAGAAGAGGGTATCAGATCCTATTACAGATGGTTGTGAGCCACCATGTGGTTGCTAGGAATTGAACTCAGGACCTTTGGAAGAGCAGTCAGTGCTCTTAACCTCTGAGCCATCTCTCCAGCCCCCTGTAGCATGATTTTTAATAATGCCTATGGAGGTCCGCAACGACAGAGTGAATGCAGAAGAGGATATAGAATATATACAGTATGAGAGAAAAATGTGGCAGGGAGTTTACTTGCCAGGCTTCAGTGGTTACTGTGGAGAATCACGCCCTTCCACCCCACCCCCACTAAACAGAGAGCCTCCTGATTGGCATGGAGCAATAGGGAAGTTGCTGCTGAGGTTCAAGGGCTTTGAGCCCACCCCAACCAGGCAGCAGGCCATGGTAATGGCAAAAAGGCCGTGTTGAATTTAGAGGTCTGAAGGATGCAACAGTAGGATATCTTCCCATGATGTTTCAGACAGCTGCTATTAGAGCATGTGTGGCAGGGGAGTCCTGTATGAAGGTTCTGAGAAGGCATAGCATGAAGTTGTAAACGTGAAACCTAGGTTGCAGTAGAGATCTCAGTCCAGATACTAGAGCCATGTGACATCTGGCAAGGAGAGCTACATACAGGGAGTGGAGTCAAGGGGTGGAGGGGGACATATTTCGGGAAGAAAAGATGAAGGGTGGAACCACTGTAGCCCAGTGAAACTGAAGTCTCAGACATGGGACACGTCTGGATTTCCTGCTTTCCCAGCTGGGGTCTGGTCTTGCATTAGATCAGTATTTCCTCACTATGTCTTCAGTGCTCACTTTTGGAACAGTATTCTGTGACATTACCTGTTTGATGCATGGGATTTGTCTATGGATTTTAAAGGGGGCTAAAATTAAGAGGTGTCCCTGAGTTTCAAGATAACCTTTGGTTTGGATTTTTGAAGGATTAAGATGAAAATATGTCATAAAGTAACAATGATGACATATAGAGTTGGACTATTTGCATTGTAATATGGAGAGAATACTATGGAGTGTAGTGTGGTTTATTTTGTATGCATGTCCCTTTAAAGGATCCTCAATTGCTAGTCAACTGGCCTTTTTAACCCTTAGGACTGTTTGACCCTATAACCTTCACTGTCAGTTGTCTCTTGGAATCCTGGAAACAGGGGAAGATAGAAAAACTCAGGAGGGAAATGGGGTGTGTGTGTCATAATTAGATGTGGAGAGAGACAGGAGAGAGGCCCAGAGGGCCAGAAGAATGAATGGAAATCTGCATCTGGCCAGGACTGGGGGTGGCTCTAAGGATATGCCAGAGATCTGGGATGGGGAGGCTCCCAGAAGCCAAGGGGAAGTGACCTTAACTGAGACTCCTAGCAGTAGGGATCTGGAACCTGAAGGGGCAATCTCCTATAGCCAGGCAAAATGCCCAAAGCCACCAAACTACAAATCTTTTGACTCAAAATCTGTCCTGTCTACTACAGCACATACTGAAATACAAAACAAATGTCAACAAGAAAAGAAATGAAATAACTGTGTTCATGCTGTCTCCCTCAGTGAAACAGAGCTTAAAATTAGCAGCCAAGTGATGCAAGTAACTGCAGGAAGTCACAAAGCCTGAACAACACTCAGTGTAACAATGTGAGTCAAAGAAGACATTTAGAAAGACATGTAAAATGATCAGGAGTTGAATTAAATGAAAACACACCACCCACAAGGGAAATATATATAGCTTTAAGTACACTCACACACACACATGCTCACACTCACACACTCAAACACACACAAAGCACAGACAGAACACAGATAAAAGACTTAATGTGAAAGACAAGAACACACCAAACCAAAGCCAGCAGATAAGAAGAAAGAAGAAAAACAAAGTAGAAAGAAAGAGAAAGGAAAAAGAGAGAGAGAGATCAAAGCAGAAATTAATGAACTGAAAACAAAACAATGGCAGTGGGAACCTCGTGGTTAATCTGCTTAGCTGCTGTTATCAATGTCGGAATGATAACCAGGAAAGAGTGAGAAGGTTTACAAAGTGTGCCGAGGAGAGGACATACAGGAGTGTGAGCTAAGAGGTACAGAGCACAGTCTGTTGTACATGTGGAAATGTAGACTAAACATTTTGTAGGCATAGAAGGAAAAGGAGTGTTGTAAAGGATTTCCTTTACAGGATACAAATTAAAACAGAGAGTTAACAAAGTGTAAAGTTGTCAAACTAATAAGCATAGAAATAATGAAAAAATAAGGGACTGAAAAGCACTTCCAAAAGGATAATTTGCCCCGATACAACTGTCACGTGCATTAACCTTGACAGGAAGAGGAAGCACCACTCAGAAATTCGGACAAGCTGCCAGCGTGTCCTGGATGGAAGTCCACTGGAATTCTCTAGCCTGGGTACAACCCCACCCCCGCCCCCACCTACTCAGCAAGTCACAGTCTTCTCACTGTTGGATTAATGATCTTACTTTCTGTATGAATAGTGTTCTGGGATTCAGGCTCTGCAGGAGTGTGAAAGGCCTTTCCTGCTGGTCATCTATCTTTATGTGCTGTCAGTGTTTGTCTGGCTACCACCCATGCATCCAGGGAGCCTACGTAGCTTGTTCCAGGTAAGGGGTGGGTGGTGGTGCCATTTTCTCTGACTGGCTGGTGTCAGATGCAATATCCCTAGCTCTCCATCTGCCTCTTTATTTGGTGCTCGCTCTGCTCCAGCCAGCTGTGTATTCCTAACTCTGTCTCTTGGCTGTTAAATGGCAGCTGCCTTCTTTCTCTAGTTCTCCCTTTCCTGAAAGCACTTCATTGCAACCATAGCAAGTTCTGTCATTTAGATCCAGATGTGTGACACTCTGCACAAGTGAGGACAGTGACCCGTGGCCTGCTTTAGTCCAATGCCATACACACATAGTATGGTCTCTAGCTGCTTTTGCGAAGCCCACACTAATTTGGGAAAATCAGGTCCATGTGTTTGATGAAGGCTCTCTGTATTGCCCCAGGTGAGTTTTACTCAGGGGTTAGGTTGTTGAAGCTCATGATAACACAAAAGTTCCCCTAAGATAGTGGCTATGAGTTCAAACAGTGAAATTCATGCAACACAAAATTACCATTTTATGTAAGGTTTAGAAAGAGGTTTTATTCTAGGGATCTTAAGATGAAGGTGTTCAGAGCCTCTGTCTAGTCAAGGCAGATCTTGGGAAAGAGGTGCTGTTGAGTGATTCACTGGGGAGGTGCTCTCTTGGACTGTTCATAGCCTTAGCACTTGAGACATGGGTTGAAATGGAATGGAGACAGAATACTAGTGAAAACCCAGAAATGAATGTTCTCATGTTTTAAAGAAATATGCTTGAATTTCTAAAATAGAAAACAGTTACATTCAAGAAACATTGAACACATCTTTTCAAACTAATGACAATAAAATGGGAGGGGTAAGGTAATGCTCACAAAGCAGCAACTGAACTCCTGTGTACTGATTCCAGAGAAACGAAGACTACTTGATTTAAAACCCTTTAAGATCTCAGGGGCAGTAAGTTTTAAATAATGATTACAGAGGACTACAGGGAAACAAAAGTCTCCCTTCCATACTGGGACCAAATTTGAGTTCAGCTCATGTAACTACCTGAGTCAAAAATCACAGTGGGCTCAGAGGTCCTGGCTGTCCCTGGCAGAATATATATATATAACTATATTGGCCTGTGCACAGTGGGGCACCAAGACCTCTATGGCTGGTCAGATAGTGGTCACAGCCACTAAGTCTGTCTTTACATATGTCCTTGGGTTTTTCAGTCTCCAGGAGTCTGTGCACTTACTGCAGATTGGTTTGCTGTCAATGTTAAGTTGAACTGTGGTACAGTCAGATAGGATGCAAAGAGTGATTTCCATCTTTTTGAATTTGTACAGATTTGTTTTGTGCCATAAGACATGATCTGTTTTAGAGACGCTTCCTTGGTCTGATGAGTAGAATACATGTTCTTTGGTGTTTGGGTGGAATATTCTGTAGGTATGTTAAGCCTTTTTAATGTAATAAATCAATTAATTCTTATGTTTCCCTGTTGGTGTTTTGTCCAGATGACCAACTTATTAGAGAAAGTGGGCTATTCACGTTATCTAGTATTAATGGATTGATGTTAACCTGTGTCTTTTCATGCACTAATACCTTACTTATGTAACTGCTTGTGCCAGAGTTTGCTGCATATGTATTTAGGATAGGAATGTCTTCTTGGTTAACCAAGCCCTAGAATGAAGTGTCCCTAGTTATCTCTTCTGATTAGTTTCAGTTTGAAGTCTATTTCTCAGGTATTAGAATGGAAATACTTGTTGCTTCCTGGTCTAATTGGATTGGAGCACTTTCACTCATCCTTTTACTGGAAGGTGGTGCCTTTCTTTAAACCTAAGTTGTATTTCTGTAGACAGCAGGTGACTTTTCTTTCTTGGTCCATTCAGTCAGCGTGTGTCTTGGAGTACTGAGGTCATTAATGTTTAAATGATTATAGAAATGGGTGTGTAAGTCACAGTCATTTTAATGTTGATTGCATGTTGTTTTCAGTTGTACTTTGTTGTTATTGTTGTTGTTTTAATAATTACTGGTTTACATGTCTTGCCACAGTTTCTCTGCTATACTTACTCTCTTCAGAACAAAATTTTACTTCTTGTATTTTCTTTTGGATTGGTGTCTACAAATTCATTTAGGCAGTTTATATTTTAAGAAGTTCTTTTTCTCCTTCAATTATGGTGAATCATTTTGTTGGATATATTAGTCCAGGCTGGCCACCACAGTATTGTAGTAGTTGAGATGCTTTCCTCCAAGATCTCTGGCTTTTTGTTTCTAATGAGAAATGGGCTGTTATTGTGATGGGTTTTCCTTTATATATGACTTGTTTTTTACCTTGTAGCTGTCAATACACTTCCTCGATTACATATGCTTAGTGTTTTGACTCTGACATGCCTCAAGGAGTTTCTTTTCAAGTCCTATTTGGTTGTGTGTGCTTCTTTTGTATCTATATGGGTGCATCTTTGCTTAGTTTGGGGAACCTTTCTTTTCTTCTCTTTTCTTTTTTGTTTCGTTTTTTTGTTTTTCGAGACAGGGTTTCTCTGTATAGCCCTGGCTGTCCTGGAACTCACTTTGTAGACCAGGCTGGCCTCAAACTCAGAAATCTGCCTGCCTCTGCCTCCCCGAGTGCTGGGATAAAAGGCATGCGCCATCACGACCCCAGCTTGGGGAAGTTTTCTATTGTCTTGTTGAAAATGTGGTGTATGCCATTGATTTGGGATTCTTTTTTTTTTTTTTTTTCCATTTTTTATTAGGTATTTAACTCATTTACATTTCCAATGCTATACCAAAAGTAACCCCATATCCACCCACCCCCACTCCCCTGCCCATGATTTGGGATTCTTATCGACATAATTTGAAGGTATGTTTTTCTTTTCTTGGTATCTCACAATTCCCTTTTGTTCCTTTTGTGTATCATTTTAAATTTTTCATAGTTCTTGTTTATTTGACCTAGATCCTCTCCTTTATCTTCAAATCCTGGCAGTTTCTCTTCTGCTTGATTTATTCTTCTTGCAAAGTTTTGAGTTTCCTAGTTGAGTTACTGGGTTTGTCAATTCCATTTTCATGTCAGCATCCATTCTCCTTAATGTTTCTATCTCCTTACTAAATAAACTCTGTTCTCAAGTCCTGGATTGTTTCCATCACTCAGCCTTATTTTGTGTTCTTTTGAGCATCACTCAGGTATTTCTTCTAAGTTCTTGCTCTTTAATTTCATTGAGCTTTTTGTCTTCTTTGCACTCCTTGGATTCTTTGACGGAATTCATGATTATTTTTTTAAATATGTCTTAGGAATCTAAGGAATTATTGGCAAACCTTTCTACTGGTAGGTTTTGGAGGGAAGATCTTTCATTTTGTTTGTATTTTAGGGATGAGTTCCAGGTATGTCAACTTCATTTGTTAGTTTTAAGTCTGCTATGGACACAGCAGGTTGGGGCAGAAGAGAGGATGATGTGTGGGTTGGGTCTATAGCTTGCAATGAGCTTGGGTGGAATGAAGTCATGTGAACAGATGGGGCTGAGCTGGTGTACAGTATGTGCCTCCTGGCTTACGCCTAGCTTGTGGGGGTGTATCAGACTGGTTAGAAAGGTTGGGTGTGACTTGGGAGGGACCTGTGGGTAGTTAGGCTGGGTTCTGGACAGAAACCTAGAGATTGGTTGTGATACAAGCAGGGGAAGTCAAAGTAAGCTGGATATGTGACGCTGGATCCTGGCTAGCTCAGAGAGGTTGTGGAGAAGGCATGGATGGGAGAGTCAGAGAGACTCTGAGCTAGACCCTGGAGAAGCATGTAAGAGATCTGGCTGGGTGGAAAAGCTGACTGCAACATGCAATAGGTCTGTGGTTTGCTGAAAATCATAACACATTGTATGAACAATACTTTAAAAGAAAAATTGTTGACTGACATAAAGAATGAAAATAATTTTACTTCAACACTGAAGGAAAAAAGACTGGCACACACACACTGACACATTGCCTTTTAATCATCCTTTACTGACTAGGAATTCAACATTAAATTTTATTTATTTATTTATTTATTTATTTATTTATTTATTTTTATTTTTTTTTTTTCAAGACAGGATTTCTCTGTGTAGTCCTGGCTGTCCTGGAACTCACTCTGTAGACCAGGCTGGCCTCGAACTCAGAAATCCTCCTGCCTCTGCCTCCCGAGTGCTGAGATTAAAGGTGTGAGCCATCACGCCCGGCCATAACTTTGTTATTGTAAAGCAAATATTAATGCTACATGCCAAAACAATTCTAAAATAGCTTAATTTTAAAAGCATAAAGAGATTCTGCCTTGAAACATCTCTCAGTGCAATTATCACTGCTGAGCTAAAAATGCCTCCCTCGGGTTCATAGATGAAGAGCTGTCCCCAAGGGTCTTCTGTTTAAATGAAGTCACACTTCACTGCAATGGTACTGGAAGACAAGACGAAGACTGAAATCAAGGGTGGGCAGAGTCCCCAGGGAACAGAGATAGATTGAGAAGACAAGTCCTTGCCAATGATCTGCTCCGCAGCTAAGGATGGAAACTGGAAGATCTGGAGTGAAAGACAAGGAGAATGAAGATTGCTTACCTGATTCCAGGCCTGACCTGGCCACTGGGTTTCCAGGTAGAAAGTGCCTCCAGGTATTGGTGGTGTGCTCGCTCCCGCACGTGCAGAGCGCGCTCTCTCCCTCTCCCTCCCTCTTCCATACACACACACACACACACACACACACACACACACACACACAAGGAAATGGAAATGGGCTGGGGGACTGAGAGGGTACAAAGGAGGAAACCTGGGCCACCTGGGGGTTTGGTGGAGTCCCCAAGTAATGAAGGCAGATAAAGAAGACAAAACTCTGCAAGCAGTCTGCTAGAGGGCACGGGATAAAACCTGAAATGAGCATCATTTAAGTACAACACTGAGAACAATGAACTGTCCCCTCAAACACTTTTCTGAGCATATGGTTGGGGTGGTGGGATGTGAATGGAAATTCCTAGAAAGAAGCTGTGTCTGCAAAAGGTGATGCTTTAATTAGACCACATACCTAGCATAAAACAGAATTTTGTATCTGTATTTATCCAAGTCACTCCCTTTGGTTTTTGGGAGTAACGTTTTCTGCCATTCACTTAGACATCACTTTTAAACATGGATGCTTCCTTCGACAAATTAACTTTACCTTCATTGTTTGGGATTAAAGGTGTGTAGTAAAGGCGCGCGCGCGCGCGCGTGCGTGTGTGTGTGTGTGTGTGTGTGTGTGTGTGTGTATTCCAGCCAAAGGAATTAAAGATGTGTGTTATGGGCTGACACAACTAGGAACAGGTTTTTCCAGTAAACAGAATCTTGAGATTCAGTGTTGTGAGCAAATATCCTACAACATGTACATACATGTGCATACATGTGGAGACCAGAAGTAGAAGACAGGTGTTTTCAATTGCTCCCCATCTTATTTTGTGTGGTGGTGTGTTCATACCCAGGGACATTCCTATACATGTACAGAGGACAGAGGACAGAGCACTTAGTGTCTCCCCTATCATTTTATGCTTATTCCTTTGAGACAGGTTCTCTCACTGAAACTGGCTCATCTTTATAGCCAATGAGCCCCAAGGACTCATCTCTCCACCACCAACCACCTGGTCCATACACTGGGATTGCAGGTGTGTGCGACTAGCATGGGTTGTTATGTGGGTGCTAGGCACCAATCTCACGTCCTTGTGCCTTCATGGCAGGTACTCTTCTGGCTGAGCCATCTTCCAAGCCAGCTCTTCTCTTTCCTTAGCTGCAACTTTGACCTAGAAAGTAAATCCTAAAAATAGTTTCTGGATGTGTTGCTCACTGCCAGAGGAGCCAGTTAGGGAAATGTTTAGAAGTGTGGCAGCTGTTACGTCACACTATGTCAGAGAGAAGCTGCCCTCAACTTTTTCCCGTGGACCAGTTGAAGAGGAAAGTCAGAACCAATGCTAAGCAGATGCCAGGTCAGGGATAATACCAAGGCTCCTCCATCAGGTCTCTACGGGTCCCTCCTAACTTGACGAATGTCATATTTAACAAAACAAGCACCAGAGAGCAGCAGGCCTCTGAAGGAACGAACACTGTTTACAAACTAGAGATAGAAACATTTATTTCACAACTTTGCCATAATTTGCTAAGGAGACACGTACGGAGGACATTTAAATCACTGGGGTGGCCGATGCTGAGACTTTCCAAGCAGCAAGGATCAGATGCACCGTCATACTGGCCAGCTCTGCTTCACTTAGAGCCACCTCCTTTCTTGGGGCCATTAGTCCTTATTTCGTGCCAGATTTTCACTAGAGGCTCCCTGTTCTTCCAAATGAGTTCATGTCCATACGTGATATACCATCTGGAGAAAGACAAATATTCTTTGTTGGACAAATTATTGGACAAATATTCTTTGTCCAGTGTTCAAACAATGGGACCTCACTTGTGAGGTCATGCAAACTTCACACCATTATAGTACCAAGCTGATCCTTCAACTGTTTTTTTTTTTTTTCATTAAAAAGAATGTTTGCTTTATGTGAATGGGTGTCTTGCCTACATGAATGTCTGTGTGTCATGTGTGTGCAGTGACAGTAGGAAGCAGAAGAGGGCATTGGATCCCCCGTAACTGGGGCTAGACAGTTGTGAGCTGCTATGCTGGTGCAGGCTGGAAACGTGGGTCCTGGAAGAGCTGCCAGTGCTCTTAACTGCTGAGTCATCTCTCCAGCCCCAAGTTGACACTTCAAATAAAATGCCAGTCACGCTGACAATTGAATAAAACAGGGAATTTGATATGAAGCTTTGGTACTTGTGATATATAAGAATAAAAGCAAGCTGGTCCCGAGTGGGCATTTGGAACTATGAGGCAGCTTTACACAGTTAAATATTTTTCTTTACATTTTATTTATGTCTTGGGGAGGAGGCACAAGTACCACAGTCAGTGTGTGGAGATCTGAGGACATCACGTAGGTCCCAGGAATTGAACTAAGTTTGTGAGGCTTTGTGGAAAATACCTTTACCCAAAGACCCACTCACAGCCCTACAATGTAACTTTTTCACTCACTATAAGCTAACCTTGCCTTGTTTACTTGTTTATTTATGTAACACGTTTTCCCAATGTAGCCCATTGGCTGGACACTCATGACAATTCTGCCTCCTAAGAGCTGGGAGTAAAGGCATAAACAACCACATCTACCTAACTTGAGAAAAACAAGTACAAACAAAATAATTTGCTCAACATGCTAATAGTTTCTGTGTGTCGATCAAGGTCTGATCAAGGTATAGACTTTTTTGTTTCTTTGTTTACTATAAATAAGAAGAAATGTCAGGTGTGGAACTTGCTAACAAGGACTATCATGGTATATACCTCCTGCCATTTCCACCTGCCTACGGCAATGGACATGTGAATGGACAGTGAGGGTGAGAGGTTTAACAACACATTTGCTCAGCCTGACTAGGAATCACCTAATTATGAGCAGAACGCAAACCTGAGATTCCTGTGCTCTAACTGCTGCACACAACGCAGCATGCAGGGGCGTCCCCCAGTGCTGAGTGGCACTGCCGACTTGAAGCATGTGACTTAACCAACACAGCAAGGCTGTGCAGTTAATTTAAGGCCTCTCCAGCCAGCTCTTCCAGGGAAAGAGCACTGGCTCCTGGAGGTCTCAGGAAGATGGAGAATGGCAGCCTAAGAAAAGCACCTACTCTGGAAACCTTGATTTTTATACTCATTTCCCAAACAGCCTTCACATTCCCAGAGACAGATACCAGACTGATTGACCTCATCTTTTCCTAGACACCTAATTTTAATATTAAGAGAATAGCACGATGACCATGATTTTAACCCCAGCAGAGGCGGAAAGCGGGAGCAGGAGCAGGAGCAGGTGAATGTGAGTTTAAGGCTAGCCTGGTCTACATACTGAGATCTAGGCCAGCCATATCTCAAAAACAAACAAACAAACAAAGGGTATGAAAGATTTAAGGGGCTGGAGGTGGCTCAGGAGACTAAGAGTACTTGGTGCTCTCTTTAAGGACACCAGGGTTCTGTTCTTAGCATCAATACCCACAACAATAGGAAACAACCCCACAATAATATGAAACTCCAGTTCCAGGGGATCTGATGCCCTCCTGTGGCCTCTGGTAATGAATGTGGTACACAGACATACACCGTGAAAAGTGTTCTACCTTACATTGGTACCAAACTAGCAATATAATGCTTTAACACTACAACAATATACAATTAACGCTACAACAATATACAAATGTACATCTTTAAAAGGGCTTGACTTATGATAGAATTTTAATTCCTGAATACAGATAAATCTGCTCATGAGAGCTGGACACAGACATGCACATCTGCAACCCTAATACTCAGGAAGCAGAGGCATGAGAATAAGAGGTCAGGAAGGAGCTACATAGACAAATGCTCCGAGAATACATGGTGAGTACAAACAGATTTAGAATTCACAAAGCACAACTACTTTTCTAGGCCCAGTGTCTCCGACGGCTATAATGTGCTGCATAACTAGAGCTAGAGCATGCACAAGCTAGCTTTTACTCATGGGAACACAGCAGCACTCGGCTCCACCTAGGGCGCACTGCAGAACCACCTTCTATTTAAATTTGGGCAAAAACCAATTTCCTGAAGCGCAACAGAGGTGCGTTTAGTAGCTGCAAAAAGAGGCTGTAGGTTCGTATTTAAATTTTTGTTCTACTACATCAGAGCCATCCGTCATTCCCAAGACTCAGTTTCTATCATCAAACAGGAACCTAAGGTACCGATCCTGGTACTTGCATGCAACAGATACCCAGTAAGCATCGGTCTGGAACATGGTCCTACAACAGTCTCTACCCAGACATACATACTGTGTTCTCCCACACACGCAGTCCCAGGAGAGAAATGAGAGAAATGGCTCCACCAGCTCAGAACACCACCAGTCAGATGGGACGGGCGGGGCGGTAGGGAGGGTAAACTTCAGCAACTGGTTATACTCAAACTTACATTCCAAAGAGAGCTCCCCCAAGATGGGCTGCATGATCAAAAAATTTCCATCCCAGGATCATCCCAGCTGTATCCATGGCAATGATGGCTTTTAAGGCCTAGAAGCCAGGAAGATAAAACAGAAATGGTACAATTTCAATCCTCTACTTCCAATTTAAGGGCAATATTTCAGTCATGTATGAACTTCAGCCGGATACTCACATTGCCCGCTGTGAAGGTGAAGACAGGGAGGAAGATGATAGCGAGCCTCCCCTCTGGGATCTTGGTGCAGACAGCTGCAAGCACAGTCATGATTGCTCCCGACTGCAGGGGAATAAACACAGTGACCAGGACAGCACAAAGCATGAGGAGGGCTGCCTAGGCTCTGAGCACCTGATGCACTGCACAGCTGGAGGGGAGCATAAATCTTCAAAACTTTGCACTGTGAATGTGCACAGTATCAGAGAAAGGGACCCAGGTTGTCACATAATACTGCAAATACTCCCCAGAAACAGACTAAGCTCTCGCTAAAAAAAAATAAAATATATCATACTGAGTACATGAATGTCTAGTTAAACATGCTGAGTACTGGCTGCTCTTCCAGAGGACCCAGGTTCAGTTCCCAGCACCCACATGGCAGCTTCAGCTGTCTGCAACTCCAGTTCCAGGGAACCAGACATCCTCACACATGCATAAAAGGAGGCAAAACATCAACACACATAAAATAAAAACCATAATAAAAAGGAAGGAAGGAAGGAGGACTGTTTCTACCAGCTCCCTAACCAGTTCAAAAAAAAACCTCTGGAACAGTTTTTTTCTTCCTATTTAAATTTATAATAGCTATGAGATGTTTTTTTCTGGAATATACCAAAAAAACCCTCTCAAGCTAATCACATTTTTAATTTATCTGAAATTATCTGAAAATATATCAAAACCTCAATCATATGTCCTACCTGACGTTAACTCTCATGATACACATTCATTCAAATATTTGAATTCTGACATAGCAGGCAGGCATGGTATTATATACTAGGGGTACAGAAACACACATCTAAGTAAAAACAAGCAACTCCAAGATCAGAAGCAAAGATGTTGTGTGCCAAGGCAGCACAAGAAATCCCAGGCTCAGGGCACGGCTATATCCAGCTCAGGTCAGATTCCAGCCAAACAGAATAGGAGACAGGAAGTGAGCTGTGCAGAGAGCAAGGTGAAAACAGCATGCAAGCACTCGCACTACTGTCTTCTGAGGAAGGTCACAGCAGAGACAAAGCTGTCTATTAAAGGAATAAAGGACAAGGGAAACTCTACACTCATTTCAAGTATCAGGTCAGGAAAGATGGCCATTGTGACAAACTGAAGGAGTCTGCAGTGTAATGTCTCAGCACAGAAAAAAGCCAGCATGGTAAAAACCCACTTATGGTCTAGAGCCACCAGTGCCACCAATGCTGATCTGAGCTGTGACAAGGGAGGCATGGTTAGGGAAGACATTGCTGTGATATATATTACCCCTGCAACAAGCATCACAGGAAAACCCAACAAGCTAGATTAACCAAGATAACAGATCCCAACAGAGAGAGAGCATGGCAGAGGGTTAATGAACATGCAGTTTTCATAGTCTAAAAACATCTTCTCACACATTATATGCTAACTTAAAAAGAGAAACATAGTATAAAAGTTGGACAAGAGTTGACACATTCACCACAAAAAAGTGCACACATATTTTACAGGTCAAAATTCAGATAAAAGAAAAAAGAAAGAAAAAAATTCAGATAAAAGCCAAGCAAGGTGACACATGTCTACAATGCCAGCACTTGGGAGGTAGAGGAAATAGGATGAAGAGTTCAAAGTAGCTACATCTCTCAACACCCTGACAAAGCACTTGTACCCAGAATATATCAAAAATGTGTTAACAAATTCAATTAAAATGCTAATGAGCAAAATATACTTCAAAGATGATGCATGAGAAGAAGCACAAAATCATTAACATGGCCAGCTATTGAAAAAACAAAAATGCCAGCTACTCTAGAACATGGAGACTGGGGCTCTCATACTCTTCTGGCACGAAAGTACAGAACACTCCTGTCGATGTGCCCCTGCCAGTCTATAGGTTCTTAAACAGTGCCATACGCACCATATGGTCTGGCCATTCAACTCTGAGAAATGGAAGCATGAGTCCACAGCAAGGGCCGTACACATAATGTTCACAGCACTTGTTGGTTTGTTCCATTGTTTGGGACTGGGTCTCACTAAGTAGATGTAGCCCGCACTGACCTGGAACTCACTATGTAGACCAGGCTAGCCTAGAATCCACAAAGATCTACTTCCTCTGCCTCCCTTGTACTGGCATTAAAGGCACGTAACAACATGTCTACCACAATCTGTTTTTGCTTTTTTTAAATAACGGACAACCCAAGTGTGCATCATTTACTGAATGATTAAGTCCATAGATTGGACTTAACACTCACAAGAGAAATACTTTTTATTTATTTATTTTGAGATGAAGTCTCACTAAGTAGCTCAGCCTTGTCTCAAATTCAGTCTTCTCACTGTATTTTCTGAGTAGCTAGGATTACAGGAGCCACAACACCCATATTGGAATAAATGATTGGTGTACACAGCAATATGGATACATCTCAAGATCTCAGAGCAAGCATCTTGCCAGGTGCTGGTGGCACAGACCTTTACAGAGGCAGAGGCAGACAGATCTCTCTCTCTCTGTGAGTGCCAGGCCAGCCAGGGATATAGTCAGACTTTGTCTCAAAGGAACAAACAACAAAACAAAATATAAAGAAAGAACCAGTTGCACCAGGTTATACTCAGCTCTATACACACACACACACACACACACCATGGAGCACCTACACATGCATGTAAAATAAAACGTCTAAAATTCTCAGCGTTACAAATGTGTAAGTTTACTGTCGCACTGACTCTATAAGACACAGGTAACAACAGGGTGAAAGTATATGGAATCTGTATTCATTCGAAACTTTCTTATAAGCATAATCAATCACAATGAAATGTAAAATTAAATCAGAAAATATTTACATTAGAAATACTTACTGCACCAAGTGAAGGTCCATATCTTCCTGTGGCAACTTTACACACATAGCTGACAAAATTGGAAATAACACCTATGAAATAAGCCACATTTCAACAGTTTAAGTATAAAAAGTTTTTTTTTTCCCTTTAGATGTACTAGGGATTGAGCCTAAGGCCTATGTACACTAGGCCAGCCCTTTTCTATTGTACTATACTCCAGATCCAAGTTTCTGTATTTTAGTCTCCACTCCACACAGTTTAATAGTATCTGGCTTGCCTCTCTTCTTTAGATAGCGTCTTACTTTGTACCTCAGGCTTGCTAACCTCCCGTCTCAGCCTCCTGAATTTTCATTCAGCTTACAGGCTATGCTTAGCAATAATGTAAGGTTTCACTGGGACCAACCTAAGGGTATCAGCATGACTAAGCCCTGTTAGCCCTTCAGCTGATTTACAGTGCGATGTCCTGGATGCTGTGCCCTCTCCAAGACCCCGCCCTCGTTACACTGAGGGACTCTGGGTATTCACTTTACCTTGACTTACCATCCTCCTAATCACAACAGCCAGTGCCCACATTTATCAGCTACCTCGAATCAATCTGGGCTAACTCCGGACATCAGGCCCATTAGGTCCTGTTGGCTTCCATATCATTAGAACTTGTTTTTTTGGTGGCAGGGATTCAACCCAAAATTTTTTGTGTGATAGTAAGGGCTTCACACCATGAAGCTGTATCTTTAGCACTCACTCTAACATCTGCACTCATCTGCAGCTTTCTATCAACTAAGCACACTGGGGAAATGAGCCAGGTGGCTAAGATAGCTGGGAAGTCTGGAAACATCAATCTCTAAGATGATTTGTCTTAACTAAAAAAAAAAAAAAAAAACCAACAAGGTCCAGGGAGATTAAGATGTTGTTTAAGCAGTACTCTATTCTGGAATCTCTCCTTTTCTAATTTAAAACAAAGCATACCCAAGTAACGCGTGGGAATCTATCAGTTGAGAAACTGAGAAGGAACAAGTCCACTGATCTGTGATGCTCTTCTCTACACACAACTTGATAAACAGGTTCATCCTGAGGATGTGCTGTGTACAGCTGTGTGCAGACTTCTACGATCAACCCTCATCCCTTCGGCAGGGACTGAGTCCTGTGCGTCCTCCATCCTCAGGGTAAAGCTATTACCTGCAGACAGATACACTGCCACAAACTGCTCCTGACCCAGGATGTTCACGATGCTAGATGAGAAGCTCCACAAAACATACATATTTGCTGCCATGTGGAATAAGGAGAAATGACTGAACGTTGACAGCAACATTGGAGAACAAAGAACCTCTACAAGAGAAGAAAATACCTGGTAAGCATACAACACACGGTCATGACGCTTTATTTGTTTTAAACTTGTCTGATTATTGTTACTAAATTGAACATAAGAATCCAAAAGGGTTGGTTAAAGCTTAAATAAGATGGCTTAACAGAGTGTATTTCAAAGGATAAAAACCTATCTTAACAAATGTTTCTACTTAGTAACTAGCTAATTATTTCAATTATAGACACAAAATTACATGTAATACTCTCCTCAAAAAATAGGCTTGCAGTGATTATAGATTATAGATCTTAACTTTAAAAAAAATTTTTTTTAATTTAATGGGTGCTTTGCTTGCCTGCTTGTATGTCTGAGTTTGCCTGGTACCCAAGGAGGCCAAAGAGGGCAATGGATAACCTGGAACTGAGGTTATAGGCAGTTATGAGGCACCATGTGCTGCTGGGAATAAATCAGGGTCCTCTGGAAAAGCAGCCAATGTTCTTGCTGAGCCATCTGTCCAGGAATGCTCTATGTAGACCAGGCTGGCCTCACACTGTTTCCCAAGTACTGAGAAAAGGTTACATCACCACGGCCCACCCAGACCTTAATTTGTTAAAAAAGAAAAACCTCTACTATGTAGTGTAAAGTACCTTTCAGGCATCTGGGGACTGCAACAGAGGGGAGACGAGGTTCTTGTCCTTGCAGGCTTCACCGTGTACACTGCTCATAATTACCGACAAACAACTCACTTTTGTAGCACTCTAACTAATGCAAAGCCTACTTTTCACACTATTTGTTCCCACAACTGAGACTTACTGGATGCTGGGTTGGATGTAAAGTATCTGATCATGGTTCGCTGCAGGGACGGCACTCTCCACAAGCAGAAGACGAGGGCATTCGCAGCTATGATGCCTACAAAACAGAATTGAAGGACATGAAAATAAGAGGCACAAAAGTCAAGTCCGCCTGACCTTCTCCTGCCACAGTTACATGAACGCACTACGTATTTGGTAAGGGACAGAGATGAGGAAAGCAGTGCTAGCATAGCATTGTGTCCAAACTGCCACTAGCAGGAAGCCGGAGGATGTGTGGACAGTTGCAAACACTCTCTTCTAAGAGCCGGCTTTCTTTTTAAAGGTTAGTTATTTATGGTGCCACATACACAACTGTCAGAGTCATTCTTGCCTTCCTTGCTATTGCTGTTGGATTGTGTGCTCCAGGCGGGCTGGCCTGCAAGCTTCAGGAAATTGTCCTGTCTCCACCTCCCATCTTGTTATGGGAGTGCTACTGCATCCAGCCATTTGCCAGTTTTTCCCATGGTTTCTGGGATTGAACTAAGGATTGGGAGTCTAGCATCTTTCTTTTTTGGTGTTTTGAGACAGGGTTCCTCTGTGTAACAGCCCTGGCTGGCCTGGAACTTGCTCTGTATACCTGTCTGCCTCTGCCTGAATGCTAGGATTAAAGGTGTGTGCCACACCACTGTACTGAGGCTAGCATCTTTTTTGTTTTTTGTTTTTGTTTTTGTTTTTTGAGACAGGGTTTCTCTGTGTAGCCCTGGCTGTTCTGGAACTCACTTTGTAGACCAGGCTGGCCTCGAACTCAGAAATCCACCTGCCTCTGCCTCTGAGTGCTGGGATTAAAGACGTGCGCCACCGCTAGCATCTTTACACACTGAGTCACCTCTCCAGCTCAGGAACTTTGGTCACCCAGATCAGTATTTTCCTCCTTCTGAATAGTTTACTCTTCTCAGTAAATAATCAGATCCATAATTATTGTTTGATAATGGCCAACTCAGAAACAGAGGCAGGAGGATGGAAGACACAAGCTCATCCTAACTCATAAACAGAGGGAATTGTAGGCCAGCCTTGAGAACATGAAACTTTGTCTCAAATAAGTCAAAGCAAAACAATAAACTATCTTTGAAGATCCTCTTCTCAAAACTCTGCCCCACCACAAAGAACATTTTTCAATTCATTCCAAACAACCAGTACTACTCTTGATAAAAACCAAGATGTGACAAGAAAACTAGTCAGAAAGCAACTTAAGGGAGGTTGGGTTTATTGTGACTCAAAGTTTGAGTATCATGGCAGGGAAGACATGGTGGCAGTGAGGTGGCTGGTCACATAGCATCTACAAGCAGAACATAAAGTGATGGGTTCTAGACTCAGCTTGCTTGCCTTCTTCCCTTTTTTTTCAGTTTAGGACCTGAGCTCACAAGATGGTGATGTGCACAATCAGAGTGGGTCTTCCTATTTTAGGATCTGATGGATCCATAAACGTCGGGACAGGGTCACTCTATCCAACCTGATCGATGACCTTTTATGTATAGTAAAAACCACTAAATTTTATACTTCTAAATAGTGAATTAAAGATACATGGACTAAACCTTATTTAATCCCAGAACTTGGAAGGCAGAAGTAGTTGGATCTCTTGGTTTCAGGCCAGCCTGTTCTACAAAGAGAAACCCTGTCTTGAAAAACAAAACAAAAAAGGCATGAACTGATTTAGAGACCTTTAATCTATCTTGCTTTTTTCCCTATACTTAATTAAGACTTACAATCCACTTCAATAGCTAAGCACAGGATCCCATTTTGGGGGTGATCTTATCTACCCAGTACATCCTACCTGAAGGAGCCTCCAACTAACTCCACTCCAACAATCCAGTTAGTGCTAAATATGTATGTCTACAGCAGCCAAATGAGTGAACTCAGGGTCAGCAAGAAGGCAGGGTCAGGAGTCACTGATCTCACATAGTGGCAAAGTGATAGAGGACTCAAGAGGAAACCCAGAGAAACCTGTCTTCCACCCCACAACTGAGATGGAGAAAAGTGTTAAACTAAGATGAGAACATAGAAAAACACTAGTGGACAAACCCAAAACAGGGAGGCAAAGCCCACCCCAAGTGATGACTTCCTCCTAAAGGCTCCTCCTAAAGGCTCCATAACCTCCCTAAAGAGCAGCACCACCTGCTGGGGACCAAACACAGAAGCCCAGGAGTGATATTTCACACTCAAACACCACCTGGGAAAGTCTACCAGGCTCCCTGGAAAGCCAGGAGAAATGCTCTTCTTGGGGCTAGTTTAGGGTCCCCCAAGAGCAGAATGAGGAAGTAGCCAAAATGAAAAAGCAGCAGGGTCAAGTCTAATGGAAGAAAGCTGCTTTAGGCTTCTCCATTACCTCACAAACACCAAAAGGATACATAATACCTTTTTCTGAGCTCAGAGATGGCTCGGTCAGTAAAGTGCTTGCTATCTAGTAAAGCACAAGCATGAGGACCCGAGTCAGAGCCTTAGAATCATGTTTAAAAGAAAAGAGCATAAGAAGGTGGTGCGCACCTATGATCCCTCATGGATGGATGGAGACAGAAGACAGGACAGTGATCTCCAGTGAGAGAACCTGTCTTCAGGTGGAGAACAACTGAGCAAGAGGTTTGACGTCAACCTCTGTCTCGCCCCCCCCACACACATACATATATGTATACACGTACATACATACATACATATATGCACACACTTTTTTCCCTAAGCAACTTGAAGTCTAGGGAAATATTTCTGAATAAGAGCAAGAAAACTTCCAAAGAGGTATGGTATTTCACACACAATCCCAGCTCTTGGGAGTCAGGTGCAGGACAACAGCCACACGTTCCAGGCAGCCTACGCTGCATCATAAGACCCTATTTAAAATAATAACAATAACAACAACGATACATTCCAAAGCAAACAAAACATGTAAAAGGAGCTTGCTTTCTACCCTACCCTTAAAAAGTGGCTTTTCAAGAACAGCCTGAGACGAGTCCTTCTCCAACACAGACTCTCTACCTCTAGACATGGGACACAGTGCAGCTTCCTCGCCATCTGCTCCTGTCTACATCTAGGATTAAAGCAGCACAGAGAAACTTCTCTGAATTCAGAAGGCAAATACTTTGCAAACAACTCACTGTCTAGACTTGCCTTATCTGACATCCTGCCAACCCAAGAGCCTGCTTTCAGTCATAAACCTTGAGCGTACCGGTGCTTCTATCTCCTGCTCCCGTGTGTCAGGAACACAAGCCAAAGGTCTCAGACAGCTTAAAAATCTCTAGGCCAGAATTTGTCAACTTCTTTAAAAACACAAAAATGAAAATAAATACCACACATATACCCATCAGAACATTAATAATCCCAGGAAAGAAAGTAAATCTATAAGCTCTAGGTTTGGTTCCTGGCACTCACATGGTGGCTCATAACTGCCTGTAACTGTCCTCTTCTGACTGACATACACGAGCTCTTGCACACACATGGTGCTCACACATACACTCAAGATACACATAAAATAGCCGGGCGTGGTGGTGCACGCCTTTAATCCCAGCACTCGGGAGGCAGAGGCAGGCGGATTTCTGAGTTCGAGGCCAGCCTGGTCTACAAAGTGAGCTCCAGGACAGCCAGGGCTATACAGAGAAACCCTGTCTCGAAAAACCAAAAAAAAAAAAAAGATACACATAAAATAAATATATGTATTTTAAAATTCTGGGTACAAAGTTAACTGATTTACATTCCAAATGTTGCAAAGTTAGAAACACCCGTAAGTAAGTGTCAGGTGATAGCAGACAGCTCAAAGACCACTTCCTCAGGTTTTCCAAAATCTTGTAGCTAATCCATTTATCTGGTGACCATCCCGTTCACGTCATTCAAAGTGCTTTATACTCAGGTTGTGCTGAGTATGTTATAATTGCTTTCTATACTGCAATATTCTTCATGACAAATGACTCATTTAAGGGGGCTGAGGGGATTGCTTAATTGTAAACTGCTCGTGCAGCAAAGGACGGAATTCAGATCACCAACACCCACATAAAAAACCAGATGTGACAGTACACATCTGTAATCCTCATGCTGAGAAAGTGTAAGGATAAAATAAAAAACATGAAAAAGTAGAACTGTGTTAATTAGTGCTCACATTTGCCCTCAAGGCAGTAAGTAGGCGTTATTAAAAATTGGCAATGAATTCAGGAGAACAAAAGCATTTCTAAGGAAAGCAATGTCAATCCTAAGCTTGGAGACGATATCCGGTTCTAAAATGTAAGGAAAAGTTAAGCCTACATATAGGAGAAGCGGTCCGAATGAAAAAAAAAAAAAAATCCCACCCTTTATCTACCAAGGGAGTTAAAGGAAACAGTGTACCAGTAAGTCTACCCTGTTTGAGAGTAAGTAGCATCTAGCTACTCGCTAGAAATCATGTTTGTTTACTATTTATGTCACCTTACAGAGCTTCCAAATCCATCAAATACTATGAAATTGTTGCTTTGAGAACTCAGATCTGTCTTTGCACACCTTCAGTCCCAGCCCTCAGGAGGCAGGGGCAAGCAGATCTCAGTTCCGGGACGGCCTGGGCTATAGATTCTGTCTCTTTGCCCCTCAAATTGGGGGAGAAAAAAAAAGAACAAAGTAAAATCACCACGGTGGCACGGACTACTTGACTCACATTCACATTTAAGGGAACCTTCTGAACATGGTTTGCTAGGCAGTAACGTGGACTTGGGTTAAAACTCACCTCTATTCTACTACAGTTTGACTTCAAAAGATTCTTTTTACACATTATACACATGAATAAAATTTTCAAACAATAAAAGGGGAGAGAAAAGTTCTTTCTCTGGAAGACAGTCTCCTCATCTACGAAATAGAGACAAATGCCCTGTGCCCAGCGTGGAAAGTACAGAGACCCTGGTGCACACTTGAGCAATGTCTCCTTTGGCTTGTTTAGTTTTCTATATTCCAGGCTGGCTTCAAACTTGTTATGTACCACTAAGCTTCTGATCCAGCTGCCTCCACCTAAGTGCAGATATGACATGACATGATATGACATGACACCTTGCCGAGTCTGTTCAGTGCTTCTGCTGAACCCAGGGCCTTGCTAGGCAAGTACTCTACCAAACTAAACTGTATTCCCGCATTCCTTCATCTTCTTAAATGGGATAAATATCAATGACCCATGAACTATTTATTTGGTCAATAACGTGTTCTATGCAAACTAGAAAACTGATCCAGGACATCTTGAAATATTTATGCCACACTCCTTTTTTGTTGTCTTCGCAGACCTTTGCTTTGCCTTGCTATAACACAGACTGGCCTTAAACTCTTCGGGCTCCCATTATAGATGTGAGCCACTGTGCCCAGCTCCACACTATTTTATACTATCGTGTAGGCATGTAGGTACAAAGATTCCCTGTCTTCTAAGCCACCAGTAAGCACGGTATGAAAGCCATTGCCTGTGACATACTGTACCTTTTGGTTTGATTTCTCTTCCCTTGAATGGCTAAAACGTGTAAGCTAACACAAACCTGTCACAGTCCGCTGGCCATCACTTAGGCTATTCCACCACTTGTTAATCTAAAACAGAAGGAAAATTGCATATGACTCTATGTGAAATAGTTCAGACTCAGGGGGAAAGCTTGTCTTTTTTTTTTTTAAGGACTGAAACTATTTAATAATAAGAATTATCTACATAAAAAAAGAATTATCTACCAAATAAAATACTTTTCTTGCATATAATCTTCAGAATTCTTTAAAGTAATTGTGGCTGTGACCAAGAACCTATCAACCCAAATTTATTGGCCACTATGATGCCTTCTGCCACAGCACAGCACTTGTTTCTGAGTTTTAATCTGAGGGGCTGGAAACTTAACAATGTTAATTTCGTGTCCCCTGAGCACCATGATCTTTTATTGATTTTAGAGAGTTTACTGTCCTTGCTCAGTAACTAACTGCATCTAATTGTCATTATCTCCCTTCTGGTTCACACATAATCTTCAGTTTGACATCACTTCTGCTGAAAAGGCTGAATTTCCTAGTGATGAGCGTGCAGATAAACGAGGAACCACAGGGACAAGGAACTAAACAATGAAAAAGGCCAAAGCCACACGCAGTAGGAGAACATCCTGCTCACCATGAAAATAAGAACTGAATGATAGAATGTGCTGAAAGGCATGAAACTGCAAAGACGTAACGATTGGGGTCAAGAGTATACTGCCTGCTGTCCTCAGACAGCTGGGGCTCTGCGCAGCACTCACATAGACATGCTTAGGTCTGCACTGGCATCTCTGTTGCTAAAAGGCATGCTTCATACTCAGACACTCTCCACAGAACCATGGCTCAGACACTTGTTTCTAAACTCCAGATTCTGTTAGAATGAGATAATAAAGGATAGCTAGCAGTATTGTCATGAGACCAACAGTGAAGCACAATTGTCACACTACAAGATGTAGCAGGTACCAAGTGGTAGTCGTATTGAGTTTAAAGTTCTAAGAACAGGGTGTGGTAGCACAAGGCTTTAATCTCAGCATGAAGGAAGCAGACCCAAGAAGATCTCAAGAGTTTCAGGTCAATGTGGTCTACAGAGCAAGTTGCAGGACAACCTGGACTACACAGAGGGACCCTATCTAAAACAAAACAAAATTTAATTGAAAAATAATAATAAAAGATTCTAACAAGGGAGCTGGAGAGATGGCTCAGGGGCTAAGAGCACTTGCTTCACAACTATGAAAACTGGAGTCAGATCCCAAGACCTTTATAACAAGTTCCAAGCGATCTAACACCCACTTCTGTCCTCTGCCACCCACACGTACATGTGCGCATACACTCATATTCTCATGTGTGTTCATGCACATACCCACAAGATATGTACCTTAACACAGATACATATCTTAAAACAAACAAAAATCCCAGGAAACATTTACAACTAGAGTGCTAGGCATGCTGAAGTCCTAGTCATTCAAGAGGCAAAGGCAAGAGAAATGCTTGGGCCTAGGAGCTGGTAGAAGACCTGAGCAACATGGCAAAACTCATCTCAAAACACAGAGAAGGGGCTGGGAAGGTGCTTAGTGGTCAGCAACACCGGCTGCTCTTACAGAGGACCTGGGTTCAATTCTCACAACTCACGTGGTGGCTCACAACCATCTGCAACTCGGGTTCAAGGGGACCCAGTGACCTATTCTGACTTCTGTGTGTGTAGGCATGCATATGATATATACACATACAGGCAGATAAGGCATTCATACACATAAAATAAATCTTCAAAAATAAACTTCTAATCGTACTTTTCACTAAAATTGCCACCTTTTCCTTCTTCTTCCCTTTCTTTTTTTGGGGGGCGGGGTGGGGGCAGGGAGGTAAGGGGAGAGGAGGATCACTGTAGAGCCCTGGCTGCCCTGAAACTCACAGATCACCTGCCTCTGCCACTGTGCCTGGAGTCATGTTTTAAATGCAGTAATATTACTCGGTCCAGATCTTACATTGTCGGAATGCACTTTGAAATATTTAGGGATCAGACATGTCTATGGCTTGTTTGCAATAATCTCGTAAGGGCAGAGAAGAGATATGAAAAACAGACCTGGAACTGCTCAGGGTGCACAATAATGGGCTTCATTAGACTATCCTCTCTACTTCTCAAGTCTCCCATGCTTAAGATGGTTAAAAGTAAAAACTCATCTAGGGCTGCTGATGTGCCCGACACACACAATCCCAGGTTCCATCCAGCACAAGGAAACCAGTGTGCTAGTTCACACCTGGAAGCCCCGCTCTCGGGAAGTGGAGGCAGGAGGATCAGAAGTTAAGGTCATCCTTGTCCACACCACAAAGTCAAGGTCTCAAAAACAATTTCAGTTATGAGATTGAACCTGGCTTTCATTTGGAAAGGCATTCAAGACTAACAAGTAATGACACATCAGTGTGTATGACATCCCACTTCTGCAACTGTCACTGAGAGTTCTCAGCGCTGGATGTACAGTGGTACAAATTGGTTTCTAAGAACCTGCTTTTTTAAATATTAACTAAGAGCTTGCTGTTGCTAAGGCTTTCCTCAAATTCCTGGACTCAGAAATCTCCAGGTAGCAGGGACAAAGGCCCATGCCACCATGTCAGGCTAGGACATCATCTTCCATACTATAGTCATAATTGCTTGACTTTCTTTAATGGACATAGATTTTAAATACCATAACCTACCATTTACTTAACTATTACTAAAAGAAATCTACTTTTGGATTAAGGTTTTATATAAAATCACTTATAACCCTTTCAGCATTTTAAAGGCTGAGACATGGCTCAGCAGTAAAGTAACTTGCTGGACTTGCATCCAGTCCCCAGCATTCATGTCAGGTGTGCTCACAACCCTCTGCAGCTCCAGCTCCAGAAGGGGCAATGCCCTCCCCTCAAGCCTCCTCAGGCACCAAATATGTGACATCACCCATAAATAAAAAGAAATCTTTTGGGAGTTGGAGAGATGGCTCAGCATTTAGAAGCACTGCTCTTTCCAAGGACCAGGTTTCAACTCCCAGCATCTACAGAGTGGGTCATAATCATCTGCAACTCAAGTTCCAGATAATCCAATACCTGTTTTTGGCTTCTGAGGGCACCACATAGACATGGTGCACAGATACACGTGCAGGCAAAACAACCACACACACTGAAAAAAATAATTTGTATGTTAACCCGTGGCCTCAGTACTCAGTATGTATTAATAGGTGAAAACATTGTATGTGTAGAATGTTTTTAAGAACTCAGTTGGGCTGGAGAGATGGCTCAGTGGTTAAGAGTGCCGACTGCTCTTCCAAAGGTCCCGAGTTCAAATCTCAGCAACCACATGGTGGCTCACAACCATCCATAATGAAATCTGATGCCCTCTTCTGGAGTGTCTGAAGACAGCTACAGTGTACTTACATATAATAAATAAATAAATCTTTAAAAAAAAAAAACTCAGTTAAGAGAAAAGGAGGCCAGTTTTTATACAAAGTAAATGCAACTCTATAAGCTATGAATTTGCATCTCTTTCTCACACTGTATCCCTGAACAGTTAGAATATAATGCAATAGGAATTTACCAGTTCGTAAACCTTGTGTCACTTCACTGGGCAGCCTTCTAAAGTCCATTTGATGGCTGTCTATAAGGTTCACAAGTGTGCATAACCATACACACACACACACACACATCTTTTAATCCCTGTGATCCTATTCTAAACTAACTCAGCAAGGTGAAGAAAGTGAACACTGGCTCCTATAGTAGAGCTAGGAAAGGGCCCCAAACCTTTATAACAACTCACTACGGTGAGTCTGACACATGTGGGCAGAAGGACAAAGCTCTCATGGTGTCCATACAGCACTGCCAAACATGCATTGTAAACGCCCACCGTGCTTACAGGACACAAGAGGAGGATGACATCAACCTCACATCTATGGATGGGATGCTGCCACTAAGTAAGGACTCTTTCTAAGGCTAGACCTCAGTGTCAGGACCCACTATAACAATCTGCTCTTCAGCTGGGCATGGTGGCAGTGCCTTTATTTACAGCACGTGAGAGGCAGAGGTGGGTGGATCTCTGAGTTCCAGGCTAGTCAGGACTACAGACACTCTGCATTTACAATAAAACCGTTCTCTGACCTCCACGTGAATGCGATGGTGCTCACTCCACCCTCACTTTCTCCGACATACATAATAATAAAAGTTTACAAATAAATAAAAAAGACTATTTTCTAATAAATTAGACTTTTGTGGTTAGCTAGGATAAAGGAAGCAGGGTTTATTCTTACCTCCTTTCTGAGGTTTCCTTCCTTTTGTGGCCGTATGCTGTCCAACCAGTCAGCTTTTATGCCATCAAAATAACTCTGAACCCTGGATTTCAGTGACTCATACTGCCAAATAGCAGCTGACCCAAATGCACAGCCTGTGAACTAGAGAAAATGTTTAAGTAATTTGAAAAGGAAATACATTTCACAGATAATATTTCACCTAGCACGGTAAAACCTACTGTGTTGCTTTATTATAACATTAAGCATTCAGAGGCCTGTTTCCAGCAACAAATCTCCAGAGAAAACAAAAAATACCAATTTGGTACCACTTGAAATGCTCTATGAAAAAGGAAGCCCATAAGCACCATCCTCAGAACTGAAGCAATGGAGCCAAATTCTGAAAGCAATTATTCAATTTATTCTTTAATCTGAACTCATACAGCCAGCTTCCAAGTCCCACTGGGCCCCACCCTCTCCTTCCACCACCAGAACCTGCCCCGGGCATTGCTTGACTGCAGTGCTAGCAACAAGCTACAATAGCAGTGGCCTGAGCTCTTACCCCAATGGTGAAGAAAAAGGGCTTCACGAGTGTTCTTATAGGATAGGGGGAAGGGTAAAAGACTGTTTCTTCCAGAGGCGGGATCAAGGCACTTCTCTTATATGCTTCTCCACTCGACCCTGTGTCTGATCTTCGAGGTTCAACCTTCCTGGGTGCTTTTCTAAATCCACATTTTTGCTGAACAAACAAGTTAAACCTGTGGAGCGTAGGTAAGCATCTGATTAGAAGCCGTGCGTCGTCTTCTACACAAGAGTCCCTAGGAACCTGCACTTGGCCAGAGCCACCACCATGTCACGTGACTTCCTAACAATCCTACAAGAGCCAAGACTCCTAATCTCAAGAAAGTATCCTTAACCTTCCTGGGAAGAATGCGACCCAAACTACAGTAGCCCAGAGAGTGCATCATGGGCTATTTATTACTTTGTATCAATCAGAAAAAGATACCTTGATTCTCCACAGGGAAAAAGACTACATAAATAGTGAAGTGTTTCTTTTTGTTTCTATTTATTGTGTGTGCACTCAAACCAACATTCCACATTGTGGAGGTCTCTCCTTCTCCCTATTGCACCCATGCACTGACAGCTTCATTAACAATAAAATAACCTTGTTTTGTCTGAATTTTGACCAGACTCCAAAAGAAACATTTAAATGTGTTGTCCTTGCAACCCTAACGGTTTCCTTTGATAAGTATTGATAGTTATAAGTGATGGATTTCACTGGTTTAAGGAAGTCTTCAAAAGGGATCTTCTTGTTTGAGTCCTTACAGCTTAGCAGTGTGGATCACAGCCCCCATCCCAGCTGAGTCTGAGTGCTCCACTCTTCAATCTGACCCTTCACTCTGATACTTCTGTTCCTGAACTCCTTAATAGTAGACACGCACTCAAAGGCTCCAATTCCTTTATGTACGAAAACTCAATCCATGCAAGTTCTTGAAGTACACTTTCCCTTTGTGATATTCTCATTACACCCTAAACAGGAGGCTAAAATAGTGAGCCCAGGCTACACGGGAAGGTTCTGTCTCAAAAAAAGAAGAAAAAGAGAGAAAAATAAGGTGAGGGAATTGAGATTTAAGTCAGTAGAACGCTGGACTAAATGCAGTCAGTAGAACACTGGGCTCAATCCCAGCTCAGCACAAACCAGGGATGGTAGCATACACCCCAGCCCTCAAGAGAAGGAAAGAAGCAGGGCACTATCAAGTTAGAGGTTACACTGACCTTGGTAAGACCCTGTCTCAAAATAAATAAACAAAAAAGCTTCCCTTTCTAATCTAATCCCGTCCTTCATGTCTAGATTACATTTAACAACTTGGTTTCAGAAGATTATCCACTTACTCAACCAATGCTAAGGCAAATAGTAAGTAGTGCTGAACTCCCTTCAATGACATCAGCAATCTGAGAAGCAAACACCATTGAACAGTCAATCCCAAATGCTATTAATCCTTTCCCCTTGCCTACTTTTTCTTAGTGGCTAGGAAAGCAATATCCTTGTTTTCTAGCCTTCTGTATGGTAATATCTCATACCACTGGCCTGCCTCTCCATCACCCCCTCCCCACCCACCCTCAACCCCACTCCTCCACCCCGTCTCACTCAGACAGACAGACACACACACGTGCCTCTATCTTTCTGGCTTGAATAGGATGTAATATCTAAAGCTAAAACAGTTCTCTTTAAAGCCAAGATAAAGGTCAAGGAATTTACACTTAAACCCTGACATTTTGGAGTATAGTACAAAGACAGCAGTCGCTTCTTCCCTCAAAACATCTTAGAAAAAATAATTCCCACTTATCTAGTCATCAGTTTTATAGCCAAATGCATTCCTAAGTAATTTTTTTTCTTTTTAAAAGCCTTATTCTTTTTAAAAATTCAATTCCTTACATGTATGGATGTTTTGTCTGCATGTACGCCTGTGCAACTCATGTGTCTGATGCCTTGGAGGCCCAAAGAGGGTAACAGATTTCTAGGCCTGGAATTACAGGCAATTGTGAACCATCATTTGAGTGCTAGGTATTGAACCTAGGTCCTCTAGAAGAGTACTAAGTGCTCTTAACCCCTGAGCCATGTCTCCAGCCCCAAGAGCGTTTAATTTTATGTATATGGAGGTTTTGCCTATATGTATGTTTGTGCACTACATGTGTGCCTGGTGCTAGCAGAGGCCTAAAGAGGCCTTTAGCCCCTGGAACTGGGTTCCAGACAGTTGTAAGCAACCATGTGGAAACTGGGCATCAAACCCAGGTCCCCTGTAAGAGCAGAGAATCTTGAGTGCTGAGCTAAGAGCTCACGAAGCCCAGGAAGAGTTTAAAGTAGCCAAAGTAGGTCTAATAAATAAAGTGATCAGTTCCCACTGAACTAAACCAAATGATCATCATCAGAATGCATTCATTATACAGAACTAAACTTGTAACCCAGTACTATTGATTTCTCTTGCTAGACAAGAATCCTGAAGGACAGGAGTGCAGCAACCTAAACTTAACCATATCATAAAATCTTATAACTCCTGTAAAGGGAGAACCGTGTGTGGGCTGGCAGGTGCCTGAGGACCTTGTGTTTGTATCACCTTTGCCTTTGTATCACCACATAAAGTGTTTATAAAATGCAAACGTTGGGACCTCTTTAGAGCCACAAGGCCTGGCTCATTCTTCATGCTAATTTAGAACCACAGTGGCTCAAAACAGACTAGTGATTACAAAGCGAGCAACTCCCATTCCCTATTAAGTTCATACATGTGGAGACAAGAGCAAAGCCACTTCAGGTTCACCCACATTCTCATCTAATGCATTCTCCCATAACCACAAGATTAAGAATGTCAGTTTCCAAGTTTCCATATAAATTTTAATACCACATGTACTGAGGGGAGGGTTAGACAGGACCTCAAGTAATCCATGGTGGCCTGACAGTCTGGCTCCTACTCCTAATCCACCTCCCAAGTGCCGGGATTACTAGCCTGAGCCACCATGATAGGTAGGCTAAACTCTTTTGACAAGTTTTGTGGTGTTACTAGAGACAAGCACCCTACCAATGAGGTTCCTCAGAGATGAAGTGTCCACTTCTTTTGCTGCCTTTTCCCGAAACTATCACAGCAAATCAACAGGATCACAGAAATCTTGTTACCTCCAAGGCACCTCCCCAGTTCCACCTGTTTAAGACTTTTTTCTTCCTTTCTTTTTTCCAGTCTTCTGCTGCCCAGCCTAGCCTTGAACGCCTAACCCTGCTTACAAGCAAGTCTGACCACACCAAGCTGTTTAAAAGCAATGCCTGATTTTAAACGTTAGCCAGTAAGCTACACCATATGCAACTTTTCCACAGATGTTAATAAGCTTCACTTGAGGAGCAGGTTCTTCCGCTTTCGCCACTTTCCAAGATTCTGATTTTGGGTGGCACCTGGGAAATGAATCTACATATAGTCCAGGTGCTGTTTATTTATTTATAATTCAGCCTTTCCCAGCTTGGCTCCAACTCGCCATCCTCCTGATTCAGACTACTGAGAGTTGAGATTACAGACCTGTGCCCACCTCGGGTGAATTTTAAGATCAGGTGGTGCCTTCGCCAGGCTCAATCTCATCTCTGGCTAGCTCACACGTTTATAAAGACCTCAGGCCCCTTGGTGTGTATGGTACCATCAATTAGGTAGAAGTTGCAAAGTTGACATCTTCGGACTAAGTTTCAACGTCAGTATTAATTCAACTGCTATGGAATTTCTCTTCTATTACACTTCATGTAAGATCCGGCCGGCCGGAAAGGCCACGTGCTTCCTACAGCAGTACAGCCCTTTCAAGAATATGAGCCGGACATGCAATTAACGCTCAGAAGTTCCCCTTTCCATCACATCCCTCGGAACTACTAGGAAAGACCGCGGGTCCGGAGAACCGGGCCGGGCTCGGCCAGACACCTCTCGCGGCTCGGCACCCAGAAGCCAGTAGGGAAAGGAGGACCAAGGAAAAGCTAGGCAGGGAGGAGTCAGCTTTAGCAAAGACCTCGTAAACAATGGAAAGCGGGAGCCCCACACGGCTACCTATCCCCCGAGGATGCGCGCAACCCCAGCTCATGGGAAGCCGGGGGAGCTGGAAGCGGCGGCCATTACCTGCGTCCAAGCAGCCGCGGGGCCTGGGTCGCAGAGAGCTCCCGGTAGCCGCCACCCAAGGGAGGCGCCCACGCCGGACCGCAGCGCCAGCCTCGCTGTACCCAACCTTGCAACGCCATCTTCCCAACCTCTGCCCCACCATGGCCCGACCTCTCTAACCCCGGCCTAGAAATCACTTCCGGGGCGAAGAAAAAAAAAAAAAAAAAAAAGCCACACAGCGCGGAGGAGTGGTCTAGAGCGCCACCTGGAGGCCGTTCAGTTCCGGTCTTCCTCTTCTCAGACCAGCGCCACCTTGGAAGTTTCTGGTGAGAGTGACTGGGGAAAACTTGAGGCTTTGAGTAACGCTGTGTTATCAGACACCCTCAGGTTATCACATTTAACCACAAGACACCGTTTCACTGTGCTTTATAGTCTCAGAAAAGGGAAATGGCCCTGTACAGTGGCAACCTTAACTCGCCAGGCTTGGACATCTGTCTGATTGTGAAAAGCAGAAAACGATTTATTAAATGGGACCACACTGAGAGGATGAAATTCAATGACTCCCCACGTTCATCTTCCAGGTCTAACATAAAGATAAGGTTTAAATGGAAGGCAAGAAGTGTGCAGTATAAGGAAATTGTGTCCCCTCACCAATCACCCTTCACCCGTCACCCCCGACCCCTGATCCAGCCTCCTTCTCCAAGCCTGCCCCCTTGACAAGTTGCAAATCCTTCTGTAGTTACTGGCTGCCCCCAGAAACTCAGGCTTTTTCCTTCCAGCATGAGATTTCTGGGGTGGTTCCATTACTGAAGTTTGATAGCCAAAGACAGAGCCCCAAGTGTTTCAGTTGAAGAAGCAAGGGAAGGGAGAGGGTCTCCTACACCTGAGTCTGGTTGATCTCTAGACAACTGAGAGTCAAGTATCCCAGCACAATTAACATTTGCTTTGAGAACAATGTTCCCTTTCTACAGGAATGTTTCAAATAAGAATGTTACAGTAGCAGGGAATCATGTGTAATGCCTAAGCATGGCATGTTTCCTTTCCTAACTATAAATCCGCAATTTTCTAGAACTCACAACAAACCTCACTTATAGTAAAAGAGACTTTTTAACTCCCTCTGCAATTTTATGGCCCTTGGTTTATATTATTAGATTGGAGTCTATCAGAAGCACCTCCAGGACTACTCTGTCATCTCATTTATTTCAAGAGGGAAAAGGAGAATGGGTGGGGGTGGGGGTCCCTTAGAAACTCTTCTGTTACTGGTGGTAAAGGTCTGGGCTGAGTGTTTCCAGGCTTCGAGAATGAAGAACATGGGGAGCGACCCTTATTCAGAAAGAGTCAGAACACACTGCATAACTGTGGGTAGCAGCACCAGTGGAGATGCTTAAGGGACCCCAGTCATTGTTTGTAGCTTCTAGATATGGGATGCAGAGGAGTTTGGTTGTTAAGGGATACCCACTTTGTGTGACTCTATGTTTTCATTCACAGATTAAATACACAATTGTTTCTTATTGTCCATGTTTTCAAAGTCAGTGTAGGCCAAATGGGCCAACATAAAGATGGATGGACTGAGCCAACTGAAACCAGAACCAGTGTGGGCCAGCCTGTGTCCGTCATATATATCTCCACCCCTCTTCTCACTCCCCAGACATCACAGGCTGGCCGCCTGACTCTCAGGGTCTGTGCAGAGTCTGCAGAATTTGGCTTGTTTTAGGCTATTTGCTGCATTGCTTTACCTCCCTCCCTCCACTCTACCTTTAGCCACGACTTCACTACCCACCTTGTCCCTGTTGCCCTCCTATTTAATTTCCCTCCTTTAGTTTTTCTCTATCAACCTAGTCCAGCCACTTGCTTTCTTTTTTTTTTTTTCTTCTCATTCATGACGTGCTACCAGTGTTTTGTGGTTTTTTTTCTTTTAGGTTTGGGGGTTTGTTTGTTTGTTTGTTTCTTGAGACAAGGTTTTGCTTGTGTAGCCCAGGCTGACCTAGAACTCACTCTATAGAGCAGGCTGGCCTTCATCTCACAGAGAACCACCTGCATCTGCCTCCCAAGTGCTGGGAGTAAAGGCTTTTTTTCTTAGTTAAGGGTTGTTTTGTTTTGTTTTGTTTCTAATGGAGGCTGGAGGAACAACTGGTGGATTAAGAAGATTTCATTTCCAGAAGCCCCCAGTTTAATTCCCAACACTCATGTTAGGTAACTCACAACTTCCTGAAATTCTAGCTCCAAATGATTCATGCCCTCTTCTGGTTCCTGAACACACACACACACACACACACACACACCAAACCAGGCATGGTAGTGCATGTTTTTAATTCCAATACTTGAGAAATAGAGGCAAACAGATCTCTGAAACTTTGAAGCTAGATAGTCTATATAATAAGACTGTCACAATAAACAAACAAACAAACAAACCACCACAAAATAGCAGCTCAAAACGTTATAGAAACCCACTATTTTGGAAACTAATTAAAAAATATAATTTAAAAAATATCTTGAACACAGGTACCCCCAAAAGACATAAGGTATTAAGTGAACATCCCAGTGCTGTGTGTGTTTGCATCCTTTGAGTTATTGGGTAGGAGCCCTGCACCACAAACAGTATAGCCTATTGCCATTGTTCTTGGTTTCCCACCATAACTATATAGTAAGATTCTATGATGAAGACAGATTTTGGTTGCAGGACAGAAAAATCAAGCTGGAAGTGACCTGGGGACTTCTTTCCTGCTGGCTGTCTTTCATATGCCAGCAAATGCAATTCAGGCCACTGGGGGAGGAAGGTCATCTAAACTGTTACTCAGGATGAGTACTGGGCCGATAGTGATAGGGAGTTTATGAGGAAAGCCAATGACTTCCACATCAGATTTGAGGCCTGCTCTATTGGAGGAAATACATGCCTTGTACCACAAAGATGATCTAATGCCATGGCTGCAAGGTCATCGGCCCTGATGGGAACCTACTTCTGCCATCTTGCTAAATAGACAAGTTATCTAAATGGACATGCCTTCTAAATATTAAATTGCTAGCCACAGATTGGTACGGCCCTCAGCCTCGGCCAGAGAAGCTTGTTACTGCAGTGGACAGTCAAAGCCCTGAGCATAGTGACTGCTGGGTGCTTGGACAGCTTCGTCTGCCACCCAGAGCCCAGAGAACACTGTACAAGGCGGGAACGGGAGGAATACAGGAGACAGAGATGGAGAGGTATGCTCATAAATGCCGCCTCCTGAGCATGTCATGGATGGTACAGTCATGGATTCACCTTGTTGTGCCAGGGAAATGTTAGTGATCCCCCCCAAAACAGACAGGAGCCAATCTGATGCAACTCACAGCAGGGTCTTTATTTTTTTCGAGCTAGCTTGCTCCCCACCCCCCATCCCCAACGCACTGCTGTCACACAGGATGGTTTTGGTGGTGGGGAGCCCCAAATGTCTATGGGGCAAGGCTTTGCAGTAAACAGCAAACAGGAATATGTGTGCAAGCATCTAACTGGAAAGCTGCTGTGCCCTTTAACATAATTGGCTGGTGCTGGGAGTCACATCATAAACTTAACTTCTGCTCCCCTCTGCATTGGTGGTTGTTAGGCAAGGGATGGGCTTGTAACCTGGGAGGTGCAGGTTTGTTGAGGGAATAAACTGGAGACACTGGTCTTGTTGGGGGTGTAATCTGAAAACTCTGCTTGTGTTGGGGATTAGCCTAGAGACTAGAGCTAGGCTCAGGTTCTGTTGGCGGGCAACTTGGAAACTAATGCTAGGCCTAATACCAGCCTGTTAGTCTACCTGAATTCAAACTTAGGTCAGGTTCTCTAAAATGAAGTCTGAGTTTAAAAGATGTGGCATCTCAACCTCAGCTATGATTACTGCCACAGATTATATCCACAACATTGGCCAACATTCCAACAGGCAGCACAGTGGGTTACAAAAACAAAACAAGCCATGGAAAAAGGGAGAAGACGGGTGGGTAAGAAGGGCATGTTTTAGGAGCCTTCTGGGGAGAGTGGGAGGTAGGAGTTAGGGATGGACAGAATTAAGATACACTGTTCACATGTACGAAGTTATCAATGAATAAAGAACTTTTTAAAGAGGGAATACTGAAGAAAAACAGACTGAATTATTGGAAATGGAAATTTTAATACATCAAATAAAAGACGTCACAAAACTCCACCAATAGACTATATCAAGAGAAGGACAGAATATCAGGGTTTGAAGGCAAGGTAAGGGATGGTAGCATTCAATAACAAAGATAGACAGATAAGAATGTGAGAATACAACATCAAAAAACCAAAAAAAAAGAAAAAAAAAAAAAAGAATACAACATCACAGAGAGATGAGATGCTGCAAAGAGGCAAAACCTACAAAATGGGAAAATTTCCATACTAAAAAAATAGAAAATATTTTAAAAGCGTAGCAGAAAGCTTTTCCATTCTAGGGGAGTTAGAGCCATCCATGTGGACGGTGACCATGAGACTGTGAAGCCTCTCCCAGGCCCTGCTTTAGCTAAAACCCTAAATATACAGGACGGGGAAGTGACAGTCACAGATAAAGGGAGCCCCTTCAAAATCACAGGTTTCTCAGGAGAAACTGTAGAAACCAAAAAGGCTTGCCAATCCAGACTGCTGGGAGGTGTGGCCAGAGACTGGAGGGTCCTATGACTCCCCCAGACCCTCCTAGGAAAGCAGATCAATAGCCCAGAACGCTAACCTGATGATTTCTGGAAAGTAGGCACAGCATCATAGTGGTGCTGACCACAGCGCTTTATTTTTATTTTTATTATTCTTTTAAGATTTATTTATTTTATATATATATGAGTACAATGTAGCTGTCTTCAGACAACCAGAAGAGGGCATCGGACCTCATTACAGATGGTTGTGAGCAACCATGTGGTTCCTGGGAATTGAACTCAGGACCTCTGGAAGTGCAGTCAGTGCTCTTAACCACTGAGCCATTTATCTCTCTAGCCCAACCACAGCACTTTATATCAATGGAAATCTTTTAAATTTCTTATTTCTCTTTTATTTCTTATTTATTGTGTGTGTATGTATGTATATATATCACATATATGGGAAGAAGGAAGACTCTGTGTGTATGCGTATGTGTGTGTGTGTGTGTGTGTGTGTATGAAATCTTTAATTGTGCAGTTGTATGAGTCTTGTCAAATATATATAGTTATGCATCCATCACCACAGTCAATAAGAAATTTCAGTCATAGGGCTGGTGAGATGGCTCAGTGGGTAAGAGCACCCGACTGCTCTTCCAAAGGTACAGAGTTCAAATCCCAGCAACCACATGGTGGCTCACAACCATCCGTAACAAGATCTGACGCCCTCTTCTGGTTTGTCTGAAGACAGCTACAGTGTACTTACATATAATAAATAAATCTTTTTAAAAAAAAAATGTTTGCCTTTTTAAAAAAAAAAAAAAGAAAAAGAAATTTCAGTCACAAGGCTGGAGAGATGGCTCAGTGGTTAAGAGCGCCGACCGCTCTTCCGAAGGTCCCGAGTTCAAATCCCAGCAAACACATGGTGGCTCACAACCATCCGTAACGAAATCTGATGCCCTCTTCTGGAGTGTCTGAAGACAGCTACAGTGTACTTACATATAATAAATAAATAAATCTTTAAAAAAAAAAAAGAAAAAAGAAATTTCAATCACCCTAGAAAACTCCCTCATTTAAAAACTATTTTTATGTTTTTATTTTATGTATATTGTTTTGCCTGTATGTGTGCATGTGTACCATGGTGCCCAAGGAGGTCAGAAAAGGATATCAGAGTCCCTGGAACTAAAGTTACAGATGGTTTTGAGCCACGATGTGGGTTCTGAGAATTAAACCTAAGTTCTCTGGGAAAAGTAGTTGTTATGGAGAGTCAACCAGAGGTGACCACTCAGGCACAGTTGAGAGACCATTGAAAATCTTTATTCCGTTCCAGGACAGCCAAGGCTATACAGAGAAACCCTGTCTCAAAAAACCAAAAAAAAAAAAAAAAGAAAAGAAAAGAAAAAAGAAAAAAACAAAGAAAAGAAAATCTTTATTCCAGCTGGCTGGGAATACACTCAGGTACTCAGAGACACGGGTGTAGCTCCAAGTGTCCACAGCATGAGTGTTTGAAGGCAAAAAGCACATCAGGATAATTTGCAGAAACAGCAGTTTAACAGAAGCTGAGATAAGCAGTTAGCTGGAGAGGGTTCTTCACAGCAGGCAGTTTTGTCAGAAACTAAGACAAGCTAGGGCATCTTGTTCTCCAGGTTCCTAGAACATCGTTTGGTAATTTTCCATGGGATTCTCTATCAAAGAGACCAAATTCTAGTTAAACCTGAAATGGCCTCAGCAAAACAAGCAAACCAAGATGGAGAAGACGCTGCACTGGCTTCCCTGTCACACAGTAAGAGTCTTTAGCCACTGATTTATCTTTCCAGCCTCCACTTGTGAATTTTCTAATAGTCAGCCCTATTCCTAAACCTTATCTTAAACCACTTATCCTATTCCTAAACCACTTATCTTTCATTTTAAAAAATTACTTATCTGTTTTACTCTTTTTAAAAGTAGCATAAAAATTGAATCAAACAATTCACATTCATCCAAGCATATATTCAGTTTCTCTGGAAGAAAATGCTAAGATGGCTGGGGTTGTGGTGCAACACCTGATTTTACAAAAAAAATGGCCAAATGCTTTCCACCATTTTACCATTTGTGGTGATGATATAGTCACCAGCAAAAGTAAACACTCTAGCAGTCACCAGGGGTGTGTGAATGCTCCAGCAGTCACCAGTGGTGTGTGAACGCACTAGCAGTCACCAGTGGTGTGAGAACACTCTAGCCATCACCAGTGGGGTGTGAACGCTCTAGCAGTCACCAGTGGTGTGTGAAAGCTCTTGGTTCTGTGCAACCAGTTCTTAGGAGTGTCAGAGTTTGATTTTTAGGAATTTAGCAGGTATGTGGTGGCTTCTCATTTTTATTTTAATTTCCACTTAATACAAAAAAATTCTCTTTTTATTAAGATGTTTTTGGAGACACAATATTTCAAAGCATTGCAATTATTTTAGAGGAAGTCGAGCCAGGGTTTTTGATGGAAAATGTTATGGCAACAGTTATCGAGATTTAGACACTTCTTCCTTCTGGTCTGAAGATGGCAGGGAGAGAACAGAAAATGGTGTGCACCTTCTCCCACCCTCACTCCCACCTCCAACCCCAACCCCACCTCAGCCCCCGCCCCACCAGTTACCAGTCCCCAGCATTTGCATGCACTACTGTTTATAGTATTATGGGAAAGCACTTCCCTTTAATTTACTTGGCTACTACATTGTGACATTTGATTTCCCCCTAAATGAACCATGTGAACTGATTCAAAGTCAAACTTTATCAAACGTTATAAAATCCTCCTCTGCCACAGCATAATTATCCTACTCTAAGAAAGAAACTATTCGAACCCAGTTAGTTACTGTTGCAAGATCTTGCTATGTCCATTTTCCAGGATTGCCATCAGAGCTAGTGTGAGAACTGGGGCAGCTGAGCTAGGAGAAATCTACTTCGTCCTAGTTCCTGATTTTGAGGGCTGACAGATGGAAACCTCCTGTGTCGGGGGACTGCAGTGGCAGGCCTAGGGCTCCCTAGGGCTGAGGCTGCTCTGGCGAAGCACTGCGCAAATCTTCTGGGGCTGAGGCTGCAGTGTACCACCAAAGACATATTCCAGCCCGAGGTCCTGGCTCCCTTCTGGTAGTTGAAACTGAAAGGTCCTGAGGAGGGTGGCAAACATCAGGAAGAGCTCCATTCGGGCAAGCTGCTCCCCAGGACACACCCGATGCCCTGGAAGCAGAGGGAAAGGTCAAAGGAAAACAGGGGACTGTGTCTGTCCCAATAATCCTCCTGCATATACCATTCCAGGGTCCAGCACTGTTCCTGATACCTGCAGAGAAGGGCAGGAAGGCCTCGTTGGCCACAAAGTTTCCATCCTTGTCTAGGAAGTGGCCAGGGTTGAATTGATGAGGGCTCTCCCAGCACTCAGGGTCATACAACACAGAGGCCAGATTGGGCAGGATGATGGTTCCCTGCAGAGAAGAGCTGAAGTAGTTTGAGGAGGCTCAGACTGCCCAGTACCCAGCCTTGGCCTGGGGCTAAAGCAACTCCAGTATGTGGGTGGCAGTGACAGGAGTGCCCAGGACCCAGGGAGATCGTCAAAGGCCCTCCCTCCACGCTCACACCCATTAAGGAGCTGCGTTTTATATCTCTGGAATCAAGGCAGCCCACGATGGGGGAGGGAAGAATGGAGATAATAAAAAGGGGAAAAGAAAGATCAAGCTTTGGAGGGCAGAAAATGTAAAGCCAGAGATGGACACATGACTGGTTAGTAGTGGGGAAAAGAGACCATGAACTATGCCCTCACCATCCCACTAACCATAGCCCTACTCCTAACCCTTACCTACCCTATAGTTCTAACCCTAGCCTCCACTCTGTCTCACAAGTGAAGTGAATGAGTGACAGAAAAGAAAGTCACACTGAGCAAATAGGACCACCCCAAATAAACTGCTCTTTTCCATGTGGACCCGGGGCTAAAGAGAAACACTGTTAGCAGCTAGGGATAAGGCTTCCAGTAGGTGTGTGCCATTGTTGAGGGTTCTACACCACCTGGGCTGAAGCTGCAGCCACTTGGACCCAGATCTGGTCACAGAGCTTTACATAGAGGTGTTGGGAAAGTCCATGTTTCTGCTAGTGCCTGAGCGAGCTACACACTTTCCCATGACAGTGCAGAGAATTTCCCTGGGTCTTGGCCCAAGATTAATAGCCACATGCAATTGTGACAGCTCTTCCTGCCACTTTTTGTGGTGTTGGGGATAAACCCAGGGCTTCACTTACATGTTGAAAGCTGTGTTCTACCACTAAGCCATACCTCAGCCAAATCAATTCTTGTTCTTTTGAGTGTGAGCCTTATCCTTTAACAACTAAGTTCTCTCTCTGAGCCAGCTCAATAATTCTTAATAATCCCCTTCAGATAAAGAGGCATTTGCAAAGAGGCTATAGTTGCTCATGCGTCCCATTCCAATGACATCTGGTGCCTTAGGAAGCACAGACTGATTTTAGTTCGCAGTGCAGATTCAGGACGCCCCATATTCATTCATAAAAGCTAAACATGCCTTTGCCCCAGATTACAGACCCATCTGACTCCTGGGGACTCTATTCTAGCCTGTCCTCAGGAAATGGTAGCTTGAGTTTCACCAACGCGTAGAACACCTGAGCAGAGACAGCTTGAAGGGGATCCATTGTGGTGAGTCCATTGCTGTTACTGTCCCTCAGTTGCTAAAATGGTATTGACTTAACAAAATCTAGGCTCACCTGGGAGATGGGCCTTGGGCTTGGCAGTGGGGATCATTTTGATTATGTTAATCGAGGTGGTAAGGCCTATGATAGATAAGGATAGCATCCCTTCCTTGGCCTGGGTAAGACTAGAGAAAGCAGACTGGGCACTAACATGCATGAACGGGTCACACGCTTCACTTACATGTGCTCTGCCACTCTCTGGTCCTGACTGTAGATAAAATGTACCAGTTCTCTCCAGCTCCTGCTGCCTTGACTTTCCTTCGGTGAAGATTAAGTGCTCTTAACTACTGAACCATCTCTCCAGCCCCTACTTTTGATTTTTGAGATAGGATCTCATATAATCTTGCCTGGCCTTGACTACGTGGCTGAAAATGACCTTGAACTGATGTTTCTGCCTCTACTTTCTGAGTTGTGGGATGTACTACTAGCTTAACTTGTATTTGTTGGTTTACTTGTGTATTATTGGGTATTAAACCTAGGGGCCTGCACATGGTAGAGCTACATGAAATATGTGTGGACAATAGAGGTTTCTTAAAATACCTCTCAAACACAGGAATCTTTAAGGTTATCAATCAATGGCTGTATTCTGTCATAACCACTGCCCCAAATGTCACAGGTGACTGACTGACTGAATGAATGACAGCTGTCAGGTTGACAGAATCGGTAGCAAGTGCCTGTGCTGGGAAGAGTGCTTTCTGCAGGTACTGGGTCTGCCTGGGTCTATTTCAGACTACCTACCTTGGGGACATAATAACCATGCATCCAGGTGGAAGTCACACACTGGCGTACAGCGCCCACAGCTACAACGCTGCTAAGGCGCTGCACCTCGTGGAGGACAGCACGGGTGTAGGGCAGTCGCTCTCGGTCCTCATAGCAGATGGTCTGTGCAGCTCCCAGCATCTCATCCAGCTCCTGCTGCACGCGCTCTGCAGACAGCTCAGTGAGGCCCTGGGAGAAAGCTGTGGCCCCGCCTCCCCACACCACCAGTCCTCATTGCAGCCGCTACAGTCACAGCCCTAGGTCATACCTCCACCCCACCACCAACAGTGTCACAGGAGAGACTTTGCTTCCGTGTAAGATTCACTCCTGGACAGAGACGTTATGAGAAGGGAAAAGACCTGGATGTGAGTCTCACAACCTAGGGTCTACTGTCTTCATCTGACATCTGAGAAAATGAAGGCTCTACAGAGAAGGTACTTTTGCCCTCACAGAGCTGGTTGCAGCAAGTTTGTTGTTTGAGACCTCCAGATACTTTTGTTCCTCACAACTGTGATCTTATCATTACCCCAGGGCCTGGCACTTAGTAGGTGGGGAGTCATTACTGAATGAGTGAAGCCACGCCTCCTTGGCCACCAGTTCTGAGAGGTCATGTAGCAAGTCGCAGGCTGGGAGCTGAAATCTCTCCTGTCTGACTCAAATTTGCCACTGATCCCTGAGCCACAGAGATGAGAACAGGTCCTCCCTCATGCCCATAGAACTTGGGACTAACAGACTGGAGAAGTTAGGCATAGGAGAAGTATAACTGAGTGTTCCCTACCTTGGATGGCTCTGTGATGGACCAGGTATATGAGTGCCCAGTGCAGTGTGGTGGCCGTGGTGTCTGTGCCTCCCAGAAACAGGTCGATCACCACTTGGATCAGGTTCTCCTCACTGAATGTAGAGACAGGGTCATCGATGGCCTGGTGAAGGTGAGGGAAGAAACAGCTCTGGCTCTAAGGGTTTCTTTCTTCTTCTTCTTTTAAAAAATATTTATTTAATGCATATGTATACACTGTAGCTGTCTTCAGACACACCAGAATAGGACACCAGATCTCATTACAAGTGGTTGTGAGCCACCACGTGGTTGCTGGGAATCAAACTCAGGACCTCTAGAAGAGCAGCCAGTGCTCTTAACCGCTGAGCCATCTCTCCAGCCCTCTGTGGGTTTCTTGTAGCACCAACCTGGTGTCTTCCTAAGGTCTGATTTGTCTCAAGACTTGTAGGATCAGAGCTTTCTTGAGTGTGAGGTCCATAGGGGAGGGCCTGAGTCCTAGAATGGATTGGTGTCAATAGGGGATGACTATGGAACTCTACCCTCTGCATCTATACCCTCTTTAGCCTACCATCTGTAGGCTACCATCTAGCTCTGGCCTGGAAAGACCCTTTCTTAGCCCAGGTTTCAAGGTGCCCAAAAGTTTGCAGAATGAGGCAAACATGCAAAGTGGCTCATGGCTGAGAAATGAGTGCCCCAGACTAACCTTGGTGATTTGTGACAGGTAGCAGTTGATGAAATCCTTGGGGGCCTCAGCTGTTCTGAGTTTGTGCCTGATGATTTCGTGGCGAATGAAGCCCCTCACAGCCTCGTGGTACTGAAATATCTTCTGATGGGGTCCTGAGAGGTGGCGGAGGGCCCAGGGAAACATGTCATACAGCTGTGGAGAGAATAGCCCTCTCAGAGCTTACTCTGGCACCAGTCCTGAGCATGACAGCTGAGCACTGTACCAGGGGCTCCAAAATAGACTGGGCATCTGATTTAGGAAACTCAGGGCTGCCTTTTGTGTGGAGAGCCCATTATAGACAGAAATGTGAGCCTAAGAAATCTAGAATCAGACCCAGCCACAACTCCTGCCTTTTTACCATTCCAGCCAGACCCTGATGGAGGCTCCTGTCTGAGTTGGATCCAGGTAGTCCCATGGCCTACACACCAGCCTCCCCAAGAGCCAATTACCCGGCGCCATATAGTGCTGGCAAAAGCTAGGCCAAGGTTGATGGCTTGAATTAGTTCCAGGAAGATGGGCTCCTCAGAGAGGAAATGATGGCCAAACACCAGGGTCCCAATAACTCTCGTTGTGGATCGGATGATAGGGATCTGAGGATCGAAGGCTCTCCCTGTGAGGAGAGGGGAGGGCCGAGTATGAGGATTCATCCAGGTTCAGACACCACCACTCCTCAGTCAAGTCCCTGTCAGGTGCTTCTCAACACCTCCTGTGAGCCATGTTCTATGAAAGATGCTGTGAGAAGCATGGGAAGCTGGTTAGACACAATGTGGTGCAGGCACGTCGCTGCTGGGAAGAGCTAAGAAGCCTGGGAATGGGGAGAACGTCTTAAGACTGGAATTTCAGGTCTAAAAGGATGAGTACTGGCTCCCCATGGGAAAGGAAGGCTTGGGGCCTATGCAAGTCCAGAAGGGAAAGAAACCTGTGCACGAGGCAAGAAATATAAAAAGCCCTAGGTGTTGACTGTGAACACATGCAGAACTGTAGAGTAGGCCTTGAGGCTTCCACTTACTTAGGCATTTTTAGGTCTCTATCTACTCACCTTGAAGAAACTCCTAGTCAAAACCACTGGTACTGTTACTCGGCTTCAGTGGTACACACACACACACACACACACACACACACAATGTATACTTCTCTGCAGGGATGTGCATGGGCAATGGAGGAGCACAAGGATAGGCAGGCTTGCCCTGGCCCACTTCCTCTCACCCTCTTCCTGGAGAAACACCTTAGCCAGCTCTGCTGCCTCGTGCTGCAGCTGCACCTCTAACGCCTGCTTGCCAAGGCCCAGCTCTCGAAGAGTGGTCAGGCAGAATCGTCTCTGTTGTCGCCATGTAAGCCCATTGCTGCAGATAACACCTGAGTCCAAGGATAGAGAGGATGACCACCTGCCCCCACTCCTTGGGTAACTCTACCAGACCTAGAGAGCAGACCCCCCAAATAACCTTCCCCACCTGCCCTGAACTGCTGCTCTGCCCAAGAGAAGAGGGCCACTGTGGGGTGGTGGTCAGTGAGTCCTGAGGGTGGGCTCAGAGATGCCTGTCCTTATACTCCATCTGATTCTGCATCAAGTCCCCACAGGAGTGGAGGAGGCAAAGGGGCCTAAAAGGAGGACAGGAGGGACAAGGCCCTTCTGAGCTGGCACAGACATGGGTCCTCTGAGGCACGCCCGGGAAGTGAAGCACTTCTCCATCTAACGATTAGTGGATGAGTGCACTGGAAGTTGGAATATGAAGCTGACTCATTCAAGGCCAGGATGCCAGGGAGGGGCTGATCTGGGCTTTTATGCTGTTTTTTCGTTTTGTTTTGTTTTTTGTTTCTTATTTTGGTTTTTCAAGACAGGGTTTCTCTGTGTAGCCCTGGCTGTCCTGGAACTCACTCTGTAGACCAGGCTGGCCTTGAACTCAGAAATCTGCCTGCCTCTGTCTCCCAAGTGCTAGGATTAAAGGCATGTGCCACCATGCCTGGCTTATGCTGGTCTTTTTTAACATCTCCCCTCACATGAGGTTTGAGAATGTCTTCCTGGTTCAGCCCTGTCTGTTCACAGTTCTTAACAATCCTTGACCTCTTGAGTATACTGATGTACGGCCAGCCACCTTCCCTCCCTCATAGCAAGAGCAGACTCACCTTTTTCTCCAAATAAGTCTCGGAAGAATGGGGTGAGCGGCCTCCCAGAGAACTGTTCCGAGTTGGAGACCAGGGCTTCCTTCACTGCTCGGAAGCCGCTCAGCACCACTATGGGTGTAGAGCCCAGCCACACGGTAAACACACTGCCGTGAGTCTGAGCCAGCTGTGGAGACACCAGGTATCCCATAGCTCTACATGAATGGATCCTCATCCCCATTTGCTGTGATCACCCTCTGGGTATGAGTACCTTCCTTTCCGAATCCAACACTCAACTTTTGGTATACGTCTTCAGAGTACCTACCAACTCCTTGAATCCAGCCCAGGCTAACAGAGTCCATGGGCATTTACAGGAAATAGGGGCTGAGCATTCACACCCCATCAGTCCTGGGAACGGGTATGTTCTACTACTGTGTGTGATATAAACAGCCACAGTTTCTTGAATGGGCTTCTTATGTCTTACCTGAACCCCTGCCCCCATTCTTCCAGCCCACTTCCCACCCAGTCTTTACAAGCCCTATATGCCCCTGCATTTGGCAGGTGCGGTAACTGAGGCTTAAAGCTTCTGAGCTGGCAAGTGACAAGGCCAGGACCTCCCCGTTCCAACGTATGGCCGCAATTCTTGCTTCAACTTCCAAGCTCCCTAGGCTGGGAGGATAGACTTCTTCTGTCTATCCCTTTAGGGAACCACGCTGAGACCCCGCCCGTACCTGGAACAGCATGTTTGGGTGTAGCTGAAAGTTTAGTTGCCATAAATTCCCAAGGAGGGGGAAAGGGAATGGGCCTGGAGGAAGGTGGCTCCTTCTCCAGCACAAGGTGGCAAGCTTCAGGAGCAGGCAGGAGCCGGCCAGGAAAGCCATGCCACTGAACAGAGAGAACATCACTGCTGTCCTGCGCCTCCTCTTCTTCCCTTTGCTCCCAGTAACAAATCGGGCATCTTTCTGCTGTCTGCTCTGCCTTTTATGCTCAGGCTGCTTGTGATGGAAGGCAGACCAGCAGAGTAAATCCACTCAGTCACACTAGTCACACAGGAGCCGTGCCACTCAGCAGGGCCGCAGGGCTCTAGTAGGGGACAAGTTGCAACATCTTCCTACGTGAGCACCAGCCTTGCTGTGGCCCATATGGCTCCATCTTGGGGAGGTTCCTCTTGGCCTCTGCCCAAGTTAACTGAATATGTTAGTTAGCCAAAAGGACAGAAGCAGTAACGGCCAGTGGCGGCATCTCCTCTGGGGACAAAGTGTTCTACTGGGATGTGGAGTAAAGCTGGGCTCCTGTGCCTCCTCTCCACCCAGGCCCACAGCAGCTCCTCCTGAACCTTTCCAGCCTGCTCGTCTCTACCTGTTCTGCTCAGCATGGCTTCTTCACCTGTCCTGAATCCCCTCATCTGTCCAAAATCATGTCTGGAGCCTTTTGTTTATGTTTTAAATGTCTTGGGGGTAGAGTTGTATGGTCCCCTTGCCTCAGTTTCTCATGTGTGATGGAGATGTACACTCAGTTTAGCCAACGCCTCTCAGAACTCTCATATCCAAGCCCACAACAGAGCAATGCCACACTCCAACTGAGGAAACTGAGAATATTTTAGTTAAGAGACTATTGGGAAAGGAGCATGGATGGGGTAGGGCATCCACAGATATGAGGTTAGCCATAGCGGGAGTCTCTGCCCCCTCCCCCAGGCTTCCATCTGAGAAGAGGGACAGTGGTGGCTGCACAACAGTAGAAGTGTATTACCATGTATTACCACTGAAACACAGTTGAGCTTGCTAAATTTTATGGTATGCATTGTGTTTTACTATGTTCTAGTCATTTTATGTTTTTCTTCAGAATGTCATACATGCATACTTCTTTTTTTAAAATATTTTTTATTAGGTATTTTCCTCATTTACATTTCCAATGCTATCCCAAAAGTAACCCATACCCATATAGGGTTGCAGTTCCCTTTAGCTCCTTGGGTACTTTCTCTAGCTCCTCCATTGGGGGCCCTGTGATCCATCCAATAGCTGACTGTGAGCATCCACTTCTGTGTTTGCTAGGCCCCAGCATAGTCTCACAAGAGACAGCTATATCTGGGTCCTTTCAGCAAAATCTTGCTAGTGTATGCATGGTGTTCAGCTTGCTTTCTTATAGAATCCAAGACTACCAGCCCAGGGATGGTACCACCAACAATGGGCTAGGCCCTCCCTGCTTGATCCCCCTTGATCACTAATTGAGAAAATGCCTTACAGTTGGATCTCATGGAGGCATTTCCTCAACTGAAGCTCCTTTCTCTGTGATAACTCCAGCTGTGTCAAGTTGATACAAAACTTGCTAGTACAACTGACTCCTGGTCAACTTGACACACAAACACATCACTATTAAGCCTCAACCTTTACTTTCTTATTCATCCCTAAGATCTAAATAACTTTAAAAGTTCCACAGTCTTTACAAATTCTTACATTAAAATTTCAATCCCTTTAAAATATCCAATCTCTTTTGAAATTCAAAGTCTTCTTTTTAATAGTCTAAAGTCTCTTAACTGTGGTGCCAGTAAGGCTGGCCTCAAGAGATGCTTATCTACCACCTGCCATTCTCTAACGCACCATCCCTGTTTACTCCCAGCAAATCTTGAGACAAAAAAGGAAAGTTCCCACCCCTGATCCCCTCTCTTTTCCTACCCCATAATGTTTTCCTACACCAGCTGCTAAACAGATAATGGATTTTGATTCTTTTTTTTCCCCATTTTTTATTAGGTATTTAGCTCATTTACATTTCCAATGCTATACCAAAAGTCCCCCATACCCACCCACCCCCACTCCCCTACCCACCCACTCCCCCTTTTTGGCCCTGGCGTTCCCCTGTACTGGGGCATATAAAGTTTGCGTGTCCAATGGGCCTCTCTTTCCAGTGATGGCCGACTAGGCCATCTTTTGATACATATGCAGCTAGAGTCAAGAGCTCCGGGGTACTGGTTAGTTCATAATGTTGTTCCACCTATAGGGTTGCAGATCCCTTTAGCTCCTTAGGTACTTTCTCTAGCTCCTCCATTGGGGGCCCTGTGATCCATCCAATAGCTGACTGTGAGCATCCACTGCTGTGTTTGCTAGGCCCCAGCATAGTCTCACAAGAGACACATGCATACTTCTTAAAGCCTATCTACCTCTATTCTCAATTTCCAACTCCTTCTGGTACCCCAAATGCAGCACCAAATTACTTCATGTCCCTTTAAGATTGATTTTTTTCCCTCTCCTCCCCCCCTTCATAATATCTCAGTGCCCATATTCAGCTTGAAGAAGTTATGAAGAATCATCAACCCAGTTCCCTGGGCTTTGGGGCTGGAGAGGGTTATCAATAGGTTTTCTTTCTAGGGAATGTAGAAATGGTCATATTGGAACAGGGAGGAATAGCTAGAATTGATTGCAGATCCATAATCTCATTTGGTAGAAATCTCTTTAATTGTTACTAAGCTGAAGTCATAATTTCTTAAATGGTACATAATTTATTTTGATGCAAAATCAAGGGTTTCATTGGTATAAATTTCTCCTATTGATACAAAATTTTGTAAGTACAAGGATTAGACCCAGTTCTTCTATAACTGTTAATTTAATCTGATCTGAGATTAGCCTGTGAGTTTAGGGCCAAATAGCAAATTCATGGCTCTGAGTTTATTGTTAGGGTATTTTTCAAGATTTTAATTAGAAATAGCTGAGAGTAGTTAATGGACAATAATCCAAATTACTTTACATAGTTGGTTTTCAAAAATGCAAAAATCCACAGAATGTGACATTTAATGTTATTTATTCACTTATTGTTGAGATTAGTCTGCTTCTGACAGCTTTCCCTGTCTTGGATTCAAAGAAGAAATTGACCATCTATGAGTTACTCCAGTTGTGGCGAGACAGCCACTAGGCAAGAATTGCCTCATTTCATCTACAGACATAATACTGTCCAAAGAAATGACACAATTACAGGTTAGGACAGCCTGGTTCTGCCTAGACAGAATAGGCTAGACCTTAATATCATGTTTCTCTAAGGTCCATTAGATGATCCTGGGCCAGAAGGCTGAAGACCAATGCTCCAACATTTTGAAGTAAGTGACTGTCCAGGTATTCAGTGGTCTCTGTAAATTGGCTAAGTTTGGAAGCTGTGTTAGGCTTCCTATATATTTTCAGTTAATATCAGGCGTTCTTCAATTTCTGACAGAGTTGAAGACTATAGTCTCATAGCCAACCCAGGCTACTTACTTTGAAAGAACATATTTGAGAGGATGGCTTTCAGAGGGCATTCTATCTAAAGCCAGAACACAAGTCAGGTGCAAAATTATAGTCTTTTAAGTTAGGATAGAGGACAGTGTTTTATTTTATTGACAAAAATGTTGGATTCGATGTTAGGTCTATCTTGTACTTTATTAATTACAAAATGGTAATTGTTGTACTTAATTTATATTTTGAGAGAAAGTCTTTTTTTTTTTTTTAATTAAACAGAAAGGATGAAATGTTGCAGGGAAAACCCTGTCCAATCACATTAGGGCAGCAAGAGGCCTGTGATTGGACAGGGAAAAGGGAGGCAGAGCTAAGAGGGAGAGAGACTAGGAGCAGCTCAGGAGAGGGGAGAGGAGAATGGAGGTTGATGTGATGATATCACAAAGTTAGATTCATTAGGATAGAGCTTTTTTATCATTATCAATTGGCTCTGAAGTTATTGTATTGGCATCTTGTAAATTGTGAGTTTATTGATACATAAATCTGATTGGTTAACTACAAGCTTTAAGAGTTTTAATTCTACCGGCTTACTGGGTATTGTGATTTCTAACCACAAGGTTGGTGATTCAACTTGGTTACTGGAATGTGGGACCACGTTCCAGGAGATTATTATTACAGGAGATTATAGCAGTGAGGAAACTAGTGGCTCCCAGGACAAGCAAGTCAGATGCTGTGGGGGCTAGCTGGAGAGAGCTGCCAGCAGCAGCAGGAGCATAGGAGCGTGGCCTAGCCCCACCGGGGAGTTGGTGGGTTCATTTTTAATATTTCCTGCCACATGCCCTCTCTTCTACAAGATGTTCCCTGAGCCCTGAAGGGTAAGGCTCTGATACAGACAACCATTTAGAGCTGGGCACTCTGAGCAGTGAGGAGCCTTTGCATTAACTGCAGCCCAATGGGGCGTTGGGAGAAGCTGCTCTGGTTAATATGGTTTGGTTTTGCTTTGCTTTGTTTTGAGAAAGGATCTCAAATGGCCCAGACTGCCCTCAAATTTGCTACATAGTGGTGAATGACCCTCCTCCACCCAAGTGCTGGAATTAGAAGTGTGTGACACCCTGCCTAGCTTTTACTACTATTTTTTTTTTTCTTTTTGAGACAGCATAAGTAGCCTAGACTGGTCTTAAACCCTAAATAGTTGAACCTGGCCTCGAACTCCTGATCGACTTAACTCTACCTCCTAAATGCTGGGATTATAGGCAGTGCTATCATGGCAGGCTTTGTACCACAATTTTTAAAAGTGTCATGAGGTGCGGATAGAGGACATCAGAGTTTCATGAGAGGTTTTGGCGTAGATGAAGGCGTGTGTCCACAGCAACCGAGGCAATGACTGGGGCTCTAGAGAGAATCGATAGAGAAAATAGCTCCATCCTATACCTGCATATTCCACCTGGGCACCATCGATCCAGCTACATGGAGCAGGCATGTTTCTCAGAGCTTTCTCAGCGGACACAACATTTAAAGGCAACTCTTTACAATGGAAAACCTATCACCCTACTGGGAAATGTGTCTGACCAATCTTCCCAAGTGTGTTGGCCTTTGCCAGGCTTCCTCCCTCCCTTGCCCAAGGGTTCTAACAGCCTTGATTCTGGGAAACATGTCTGCCCAACCCTCCCAAGTGTGTTGACCTTTCACAGGCTTCCCCTCTCTCTTTCTCAAGAGTTACAGCATTCCGGCTGCTTAGGGCAGGACTCAGTTTCTAAAACAGAGACACACCCAGCACACTGGGCCACCATATTTCAAAGATGGCAGGTGTCAGGAACATGGAAGCCCCCAGGAACAAAAACCTCTATTTCTCAGCCTCAGTGACTGAGCAGTGGTCACAAGGTTCTTTTTAGGGGACTTCCATGTATCATATGGTTGACCTTGGTAAAGCTCCCCACAACTTGTTTCAGGCCCTTGATAGACTCCTTAGGGTCAGCCACACTGCAACCTAGGCCATGGGGGCATTTCTTTTTAGAATTCTGGAAAAAGAATGGACAAAATACAGACCACCTCCCATGCCATTATTACTCTAAAAACTGTGGTAATACAATATGCCCTTTTTGAGGCATGCACACATATTTCTAAACTGCTTCATGAAGTACTGGGAAGTATGTTTCACTTCTTTTGTTTGTTTGTTTTGGTTTTTCGAGACAGGGTTTCTCTGTATAGCCCTGGCTCTCCTGGAACTCACTTTGTAGACCAGGCTGGCCTTGAACTCAGAAATCTGCCTGCCTCTGCCTCCCGAGTGGTGAGATTAAAGGCATGTGCCACCACGCCCGGCTCGTATGATTCACTTCTATTTACACTTGGTGAGGTAAAGTCACTTGCAAGAGGTGGGAAGACTGTAATTCAGTGTCTGTATCCAATTCAGTGTTCTTTTCATAGTTGCCTCCAGGTGGGGCAGTGGAGGCTCTGAACCAACACTGGAAAAGGAAACACCTAAAGGTGAAGGGAGACATAGAGGACCCCAAAGCTTGCCATGCCTGTGGAGTTCTAATGCAGCCATAGAAGAATAGGCTGCTGCCTGTCTCCTGTGAGTAACTACATCCATAATTCTTCTCCTAGTGCCAGGAAGGTAGAGGGTCCCTGGTGGAGACCTACAGAATCAATCAAGAACCTTTTCCAGGCCTCTAGATAACAGTGGATATGGAGGATTACAGCTTGAGCCTCAACAGCTGAAGGGAAAGGAGAGAGAGGGGGCACATGCTCCAGAGTTCTAGAGTTATTCATCCAATCATAATGTCTGTACTGTAGGCAGGTTTTCAAATATTAAATATACTCAAGATAACCAAAAGGAAAGATTAAAAATCTTACCAAGGATAAGGGAAACAAGCTGAGACAACCACACGACGTGAAACACATGGCGCGTTGCAGAGCTCCTGAACTCAGCTTGGGGAGCCGAGACTTTACCTAGAATCAGACTCTGAAAATGGACTGGATCACCACGTGCTAGACACAACATCAGCAGAGCCTACTACAGGCGCAGGGGCAAAGCACTGATGACATCCTGTAACAACATGGTTCTGGTGGCATGTTCTCAGGGCAGGATGTGATCTTGTAGGAATAGGGGATGGTGTACATCGTCCCACGGTGTCATTTCTTTTAGCAAAACATTGCTTTGCCTAGCTAAGTATGAATGGTATACCAGAAGGCATGACTGACTGCCCCAGCCCTGTATTCTCCACTTGTTTATGGAGGAATGGGCACAGAGATATTTCTATCTCAGTGCCAAACAGTACCTGGCACTTACTGGATGTTCAATAAATGTTTTTGGGAGTGGGGAGGAGAACATACTAAAGCCCAAGTGCCAGGAAGCTGTGAGAGAAGAGGGCAGTGGAATGGGGAGTTAGGCAGCTGAGGGTCCCGAGGACTGGAGGAAGCACTGTGAGATGGTGTCAGGGTAGGCACAAAGCACACTGCTTCTCAGCACCATCAGAATTGCTCCAGGGCATGCCTGCTTGATCCTGTCAAGGCCACTAAGATGGGCCAGAACCCATCCCCAAACCTTGAAACCAACTGTTCTAAACAAAATTAGTATATTCACCCTAAGTAATATGTGTCCATAGGTCTATCTGGATGATACTGGGCCAGTCTCTATGAGTTCAACGTCAGCCTGGTCTACCTAGCAGACTCCTGGCCAGCCAAGACTACACAGAGGAGCCCTGCCTCAAAAACAGGAAAACAAACAAGCAAAGGAGGAGGAGGAGGAGGAGGAGGAGGAGGAGGAGGAGGAGGAGGAGGAAGAGGAGGAGGAGGAGGAGGAGGAGGAGGAAGAGGAGGAGGAGGAGGAAGAGGAGGAGGAGGAGGAGGAGGAGGAGGAGGAAAAACCACTTCATTAACCAACAAAATCCAACTGGGCATACTGACTGGTCAGTAGCTACTTTCTTATTTTCTCACTTTTTTTTTCCAGTTTATCTGACGGTTCAGGACACTGAGACTGTAACAGTAATGGAAAAGGAAAGGAGGGGCCTTCCTTTTCAGGGCGGGGTGAGGGAAGGAGTGCAAGTGACTGAATCTGGAGAGGGGTGCTGTGGGTTAGCTCAGTGATGCAACTGGCACGCACGAGTTAGTAACACATACACACACCACCCACACCCTTCCTTCTGAAACAAGGGACAGGAGAGTTGGAGGTGAGCTAGGGCGGCTAGCCATGAAGATGAGGGCAGTGGCACTATAAACCAAAGACTGCTGTTGAGGTGCCTGGTATGTGAGACATGCCTAGTGGGGTCCCTTGGCAGCTAGTGAGGAACAGTGCTAAGAGAAGCCAGTCACATCTAAGGGCCCTTGTCCAGTTCCCGGAGAGAAAAGGGAGAGAAAAAGGACATATTTAGTAGCCAGGAGAGTACTTTCTTTTGTGGCATGAAGCAAAAGAAGCAATGTAGGAGGGGAACTGAGAGATGAGAGAACAAATCAGAAGAAAGTTGGTGTAAACTGTAGCAGCAAGGGCAGCAGGGAGATTGGTGTAGATGTCCCCTCTGCTGTTGCGTCCCTCTCTGGAAAATGAACACAGTGCATAGAGGCAGTGGTTTTGGTTTGACAGTGCTGCCCAGCAGCTCTTCTGTAACAGCAGAGAAGAGCTACACCTGCACCGCGTAACACGAAGCGGGGGCGAGGAGACAGAGAGAGACAGAGAGAAAGAGACAGAGAGGTGACAGTTTTGATTTCCCTCCCTTGAGACAGGCTCTATGTAGCTCACTCTGGCATGGAGCTTGCGATGCTCTTGCCTCAGACTCCCAAGTGCTGGTTCTAGAGGGAGGCACCCCTGCAACTTACTGAAACATTGAATTTTTAAATTTTAAGCCATAGAGGCAAGTCCTCAAATTTTCAAAACTGTAATATATATATAATTTTTATACTTTTAATTTTTATTAAAAAACATGTTTTTTCATACAGTGTATTCTGATCATGGAGTCCCCCTTCTTCAGCTCCTCCCAGATCCTCCCCATCTCCACAGCCACCCAACTCCACATCCTTTCTTCCTCAACAAATAAAAAACAACAGCAAACCTAGAACAGGACAAAATAGGCAAATGGGGGAAAATAGCCAAAGAAAAATAACAAGAAACACATACAGACACACACACACACACACAAATCCCATAAAAACACAAAATCAGAAAACATAATATAAGATCTCTAAGGTTAAAAAGTAAGAAAGGAAGAGAAAGAGGGAGGAAGAGGGAGGGAGGGAGAGGGAGGGAGGGAAGAAGAAAGGAAGGTAGGTAGCTCCAGACAAAGCATTTCGTACCTTTGTTCTCTAGTACTATCCAGACAAAAACTCTCCAAAAATACCACTGACTTTGTTTTGTTTTGGTCATCTACTGCTGGGCATGGTGCCTGCCTTTAGGTGTGGTTTGTATAACCCTTGATATACTGTTCGAGAAAATTCATTATTCCTTTGTAAACAAGTGACAATTGGCCTCTGGGTTTATGCTCACTTCCCTTTTCAGGACTGGAACTCTGCCTGGGTTTCAGGACACGCCCTGTGCATGCTGCTAGGCTCTGTAAGTCCATCTGTCCTATTATATCTAGAAGACATCGTTTCTTTGGTGTCCTTTATCCTTATTGGCTCTTACAATCGTTCTGCCACCTCTTCCATAGAGTTCTCTGAGCACTGAGGTGAAAATTGTCCTTTCAATTTCTGTAAAGGATTGTGTTGGACTTTTGATGGGAATTGCACTGAATTGCTGTTGGTAGGATGCCATTTTTTTTCTGATCTGATCCATGAGCATGGGAGATCTTTCCATTTTCTGGTATCTTCTTCAATGTCTTAAAAATTTTATAATGCAAGTCATTTGCTTGTGTTGGGGTGACCTTCCCTAATGTTGTTCTTGTTTGACTAGAGTTACCCCAACACACACACACACACACACACACACACACACACACACACACACACACACACACAATGAGGTTATTGTGGAAGGTGGTATTTCCCTGATTTGTCATTTGTATATAGGAAAACTACTGATTTTTGGTGTTAATTTTGTATCCTGCTACTTTGCTGAAAGTGGTTATGAGCAGTCAAAGTTTATTGGTATAGATTTTAGTGTCATTTATGTATAAACATAAAAGATACATTGGCTTCTTCCCTTCCTGTCTGTATCCCTTTGATCTCCTTCAGTTGTCTTACTGCTCTAGCTAAGACTTCAAGCATTATATTGACCGGGGATGGAGAGAGTGGCCATCCTTGTGTTGTTCCTGGTTTTAGTGTAATTGCTTTGAGTTTCTCTTTGCTGGGGTTAATATTGCCTGTGGGCTTGCTGTAAAGTGCCTTTATCATGTTGAGGTGTATCCCTTGTAGCCCCAGTCTCTCCAGGCCTTCTCTTCATCTAATGAGATGCACCTGTGGTTCATGTCTTTCAGTCTGTTTATGTGGTGGATTACATTTTACAGTTTATGTAGAACCATTCTCTAGAATGAAGCCTATTTGATCATGGTGGATTTTTTTTTTGCATGTGTTCTTATATTCAGTTTGCAAGTATTTTATTGAGAAGATTTGCATCTATGTTCACAAAGGAATTTGGCCTGTATTTTTTTTTTTCTTTGTTGGGTCTTTGTGCAGTATCAGGATAACTGTGGTCTCATAAAATGAATTAGCCAAAGCTCCTGCTTCTATTTTGTAGAATACTTTGAAGACTGTTGCCCTTAATTATTCTTTGAATGTCTGGTAGAATTCTGTGCTAAGTCTATCTGCACCTGGGTGGTTTTTGGTGGAGGGACTTTTAAGTACTGCTTCTGTTTCACTAGGAGTTATCAGTCTGTTCAAATTGCTTATGTAATAGTGATTTAATATTGGTATAACATTGGTAGGTGGTATACATCAAAAATTTTATCCATTTCTTTCAGGTTTTCCAATTTGATGGAATACATATTTTTAAAGTATGCCTTTATGGTTATATGGATTCCTTCATTGTCTGTTATGTCCCTGTTTTTATTTCTAATTGTATTAATTTGGATCTTCTCTCTCCATCGTTTAGTAAATTTGGGTAAAGGTGTATCAATCTTACTTTCTCAAGGGACCAATTCTTCCTTTCATTGATTCTTTGTATTATTTTTGTTTTTTCTTCAGCCAAGCTTGATTACTTCCTTTGGGTGTGATTTGTGTTCTAAAGCCTTCAGGTGTCCTATTGAGTTGCTGATATAATCTCTCTCTCTCTCTCTCAGCACTTAGTGCTTACATTGAGTCCCATAGGTTTGGTTATGTTGTGTTTTTTGTTTTGTTTTGTTCTGTTTTTTGAGACAGAGTTTCTCTGTATAGCCCTGGCTGTCCTGGAACTCACTCTGTAGACCAGGCTGGCCTCAAACTCAGAAATCCACCTGCCTCTGCCTCCTGAGTGCTGGGATTAAAGGTGTGTGCCACCAGTGCCCGGCGGTTATGTTGTATTTTAATTTTCATCCAATTCTTTTGTTTGTTTGTTTTTTCGAGGCAGGGTTTCTCTGTGTAGCCCTGGCTGTCCTGGAACTCACTCTGTAGACCAGGCTGGCCTCGAACTCAGAAATCCACCTGCCTCTAACTCCAGAGTGCTGGGATTAAAGGCGTGTGCCACCACGCCTGGTAATCCAATTCTTAAACTTTTAAAATTTCTTAATTTCTGTCTTGACCAATTTTTCACTCAGTAGTACACTGTTCAGTTTCCATGAGTGTGTTTGCTTTCTGTTGTTGATATTCAGCTTTAATTGTGGTATTCAGATAAAATGCATGATGTTATTTGAATTTTCTTGTATCCATTGAGACTTGCTTTGTGCCTGAATATGTGGTCAATTTTGGAGAAAGTTCCATAAACTGCTGAGAAGGTATATTCTTTAGTTTGGGTGAAATGTTCTGCAAATATCTACTAGGACCATTTCATTATGTCGTCATTTAACTACAGCATTTCTCTGCTTAGTTTTCTCTGAATACCTGCCTATTGTAGAGAGTGGAGTTTTGAAATTGCCCACTATCACTATGTGATGGTTAATAGCTGTAGTTGTAGTGTTTCTTTTATTAACTTGAGTGCTCTTGTGTTTCTTGAATAGGTGGTAAAAATTGCAATATTCTAGTGGTCATCTTTTCCTTTGAGGAGTTAAGTAGTGTCCTTCCCTATCTCTTATTTTTGGCTTGAAGCCTATTTGGTCAGATATTAAGGTAGCCACACCCACTTGCTTCTTAGGTCCATTTACTTGGAATATGTTTTTCCCTGAGGTGATGATGTCTATACTTAGTGGGAAGAAATGTTTCTTGGATGCAGTAGAAGAATGGATCCTGTTTTCTTTTTCTTTTCCTTTTTCTTTCTTTCCTTCCTTCCTTCCTTCCTTCCTTCCTTCCTTTCTTTCTTTCTTTCTTTGGTCAGCTGACAGCAAGAGGATTATTGTACACGAGTTACACTTGGCCACAAGAGAGAATAGAACTAGTCCAGCATGCCAAAGGTCCAGGGCAGAGGGCCAGTGGGACTGTTTTGGTTGTAAGAAAGGCAGTCTTTTTCCCAGGGGATCTCAGTGAGGTGACGGTCCAGGTTCACCGAGACTTACTATCGACAGCAGCACACAGTCCAGCAGCTTGCTCCAGTGTCCTGGCCTTCAGCATCCCTCACTTCTGCTCCTGCTGGCTTTGTGGGTGCACAGGCCGGCTTACTTGGACTTCTGCTTCCTCTGCCTCCTCTTCTCATGCGCTTCAGCCAGCGAATTCTCTTCTTCCACCACTTCGCTCTCATGGCGCAGGAGTTTCAAGGAAGATGGTGCTAAGAATGAGAGCTGGATCCTGTTTTCTAATCCAAACTGTTAGTTTGTGTCTTTGTATTGGGAATTGATACCTTTGAGGTTGAAAATGGTGGCTGAGAGTTTGATTCTTGGTATTTTGTTGTGGTGTGTGTCCTTCCTCCCCCTCTTATTTGCTGGTCTGGAATTGTTTACTACTTATGTTTTCTTGGATATAGCTAACCTCTTCAGGTTGACATTGTCCTTCTACCACCTATGTAGAGCTGGATTGGCTAATAGATAGATAGATAGAGATAGACAGACAGACAGTTAAATTTGGTACTATCATAACTTTTATTTAATCCAGTATTATGATTGAAAGCTTTTCTGGGTAGAGTAGTCTGGGCTGGCATCTGCAGTCTCTTATTAGAGCTTGCAGAATATCTGTCCAGGTCCTTCTGGCTTTTAGTCACTGTTATTTTTTGTTGTTGTTGTTTTGAGACAGGGTTTCTCTGTGTAGCTCTGGCTGTTCTGGAACACTCTCTGTAGACCAGGCTGGCCTTGAACTCAGGAATCTACCTGCCTCTGCCTCTTGAGTGCTGGGATTAAAGGTGTGTGCCACCACCGCCCGGCTAGTCACTGTTATTCTAAAGGGTCTGTTTTTTTTTTTAATGTTATTTCCTTTATTACTATTATTCATAAATTTGGCAATTCATTGTCCCCGATTTCCTGGATTTTTTAGGTTCAGTGTTTCCTTTGACTGTCATATTCATTTCTTCTACCTTGTCCCTCATGCCTGAGATTCTACTCAGGCATCCTGCTGAGGTTTTTGTCCAACATCCCAAAGTTTGCCTTACTAGGTTCCCCTCAGTCCGTGACCATCTCAGACTAGTGATTCTACTTGTACTTGAGCCCTCTCATCATCATCCCACCGTTTGTGTCTCACAAACCTCACCGTTAGTCATGTCCTCTCCAACTTCCGTAACACAGTCACAACAGCTCTTTGAAGTCCTGTTTTGTACTTCAGCTATGTTGCATTTCTCATGCATTACTGTAGTAGGGTTGCTAGGTCCCGGTGGAGACCTATTGTCTTGGGTGTTAATGATTGTGTTTTTCTGCTGGTGTCTAGACATCTGGGTTTGAGATAATTGTGATTCTAACCATTGGTATCTGGTCTTTGCTGCATGGGTGTTCCTTTCCTTAGTTTTTGTTACCCTCTCTGGATCTTAGGAAAGTATGGTGGCTGTGGGTTGCTCCTGCCACCTGGGGCTCCAGGGTAGGTTATGTTTCTAGATATTGGGGACCGGCACATAAGAATGGGGATGGAGTAGATGTGGGGATTGAGAGGATCCTCAGGTAGAGCTGTGTCCACTGCAAGGTTTGGTGCAGTCCTCATGGAGTGAAGGCAGAGATGGAGGACAGGACCCTGTGAGCAATCTGCTACAGGGGAATTTGCAATGGAGGACAGGAAAGAGAGTTAAAGATCACCTACCCAGTATCTAGCCTGAGTGGCCACTGGATTCCCAGGTAGATCTAGCTTTGACAGTTGGCTCAAAGGAGCCAGAATGGGTGAGAAGGGGGTGGTGACAGGGTCCACAGGAAGAAGGAAAGCTAGGCTCACTGTGAGATGTGGTAGAGTTCCCAGGGGACGAAGACAGAGAGGGGGATAAGACGCAGCAAGTGGAGGACAGAAAGGTCTACTTGATTCCCAGGCTGCTAAGGCCAGTGGGGCTCCCAGGTAAAGTGTACCTCCAGGTAGTGGCACCTTGGCACAAGGGAATATACCCACAGCAAGGAGCAGAGTTGGATGGGCTGAGAGGTGCAGCAGAGTCCCCATGAAATCTTTTTATGTTTTTTTTTTTTTTTTTTTTTTTGGTTTTTCGAGACAGGGTTTCTCTGTGTAGCCTTGGCTGTCCTGGAACTCACTTTGTAGACCAGGCTGGGCTTGAACTCAGAGATCTGCCTGCCTCTGCCTCCCAAGTGCTGGGATTAAAGGTGTATGCCTCTACCCCCTGCCAATGGTAATTTATTTTAAAAAGTAATATGGCTAGGTCTGAGAGATAATTTCTATTAGCTGGTAGCAGAATCAATATTAAACTAGCAATTCAAACCCATTTTTGACTGAATTCAATACAATATAAAAGATTTAGGATGAGTAAATACCCTTCTGAAAAGACACTAACACTTGTTGGGTTAACCTGAGTGAAGCAGATGAAAAGACAGTGATAGTCTCTGCAAGCCTTCAATAGTAACTTGATTTAAGTATACACACCACTCCCCACCTTGGCTCACTCACTCTTCATGCTCTCTAACCTCTTACAGCAGCGTGGGTACCTCATCTGGTAGGTAAGTGGAGGAGTGCAGGCTGTGGGAACTAAGACCCATCACACAGAATTGGGTATCCGGGGCCCCTTGGCCTTTGCAAACAACCCTTTTGCAGATGAGATTTCATCATCAGATATTAGGATCCAGGGCTCCAGTACTACAAAGACATTCAGAAGTACCTCACACCCTCCCCAGACAACTGTTTTATACAACAAGAGCTTTACAAATCCAAAATAATTTTATTCACTTTTTCATATTTTTGCTTTTATAAGGTATTTAGCAAACATGCTAAGGCGACAGAATGTCTAGTTGGTCACGACATGCGACGCTGACCACTCGACTGGTGACAGTGGCAACCACACCCACCCAAGCTACGAGCCCCAGAGCACAAGGGGGTCTGCAAGAGCGCACCAAACCACACAGCAATCAGCAACCTGAGGTAGGTCTCTTTACAGTACAAAAAACTTCTACACCAGTGTGAGACACTGATTAGCAAGAGCTGCTGAGGGGTGGGTGCAGACTTTGCAGAGGAGACTAAAGTGAGGAAGAACGGACCCCACCATCCTGAGCCCTGTTGCTGAGCTCTGGAGCCTTGGGGTCAGGCAAATGAAAATGCCACCTACAACAGCAGCAGTGGACCCTGGGGCTGGGAACCAGCTGGCCAGGGAACTCGACAACTCTGTGGCGACCAGCCTCAGGAACCTGAAGCATGGAACACTGGGAGCAGACTGGATCTTGCTTAGAAATGGCAGCAGAAGAAGGAAGGCAGAAAGAAGCTCTCCCTCTGAGGAATGCAGAGGTTCTCATTCCTGAGAGGGAATGGGGGTGGGGTGGGGGCTGGCTTTGCCCACTGCTCTAACATAAACAGCAGCTGACACCAAGACAGGAAAGCAGGAGCCCTGAGAATTCACGGTGCTCTGCAAGGCCTCCTGCAGCCCACTATACTGGGTTCCCACTGGGGAGCCCAAGGGGCAGGCCATGGAGGGCCCACTGCTGCCGCGTGTCTCCCCTGGACGCCTAGAGAGCCCAGCACCGTGAAACGACCAGCTAGAGACGGAATCTGCCTTTGCTACAGCTAAGAGCAAAATGACCTGTAGTGCAGTCAGCTGTACAAAAACGATAGAAATGAGTGTGCACTGCTGTTAGCACAGTGCTCACTTTAATAGAAAATAAACCGCTTACATTTTACTGTAAATATAGGCTATGTACAGAATTATATATAGACATAGCTACACATATAAAGCTTCATTATAGGCCACTGATAACATTTATAGTAATGGTTCCCTGAACCTCTTAAGAGTGCAATTAAGAACAAAAACTAAATTTCATTTAAGTGAATAGGGAATAAATACAATAATCAAAATATGACTTTCCTTAAAAGTGAAACACACAGCTAATCCTGAATGGTTGTGTGAGAGATAAAACTGGGAAAGGCGAAGTTTCAGCAGGACAGGATGAGGGGCCCAAACCAGGAAGAGAATGGCAATGCTCTGAGGAAGAGACTTCGAGGACGGGAGGACTCAGCCCTTGACAGCCACCTTGTTCTCTGCAGCAGCAAACATGGCATAGAATCTTGAACTGTCATTAGACAGAAGGACCGATGGGGTGTCAAACTCCACCACCTGCAAAGGAGGAGACGTGTCAGGGTGTGATTGTGGGATGGTCTCATGGACTTAGAGGATCCACTGCTGAGCAATAGTGCCCCGGGGACAGAACAGAGGACTGAACTGCCCCCAGGATCCAGGGAGCAAGGGAGAGGTTGGAGAGAATGCATGGATGCTTCCTTCACAAACATCCTAGTTCTCTCTCCCATCTGTGGAATAAAGAAATCCATCAGTATGGTTCTATATTATAGACTACAGCTCAAGGTGAGGGCAAGTTGACTGACTCCAGTCAGAAGAGGAAGAAACCAGGATGCCTAACTGGCAGAGAGAAAAAGGAAGCACGGGATCAACATGACAAGCATCATGTCAGAGTGCTGCAGGGGTGACACTGTGTTACAGGCTGGCCTCATGTCAGGGTGCTGCTGGTCTGGGTGGCAATAGTATGTGTATGACCTTTAATTTTAGTTTTGCCTTTATATTTGTGTACTCTTTTTTTTTTTGTTTTGTTTTGTTTTTGTTTTTCGAGACAGGGTTTCTCTGTATAGCCCTGGCTGACCTGGAACTCACTCTGTAGACCAGGCTGGCCTTGAACTCAGAAATCCACCTGCCTCAGCTGGAATTAAAGGCATGTGCCACCACGCCCGGCCTCTGGGCAACTCTTGTGTGTGAGTCACTGCAGTGCATGTGCTCTCGGCCTGTGTCACTGCTCATGTGCCACAGGAGAGTAAGAGCATCCCTGGGGCATAGGGATATATAGATCATCACATACCAGAACTAAGTTGCTATGGCTGCTTGGTGAATGCCCGGGAACATGAAGATGACAGGTAGCCCCTCCCCAGCTTCCTTTCCTCCCACACCATGCCCCATGCCGAGTGAGAGCTCCTGAGGAACGTAATACCTGTCCCTGGGCCAGCACCATGATCCTGTCAGAGCCCAGAACTGTGTGCAGGCGATGGGCAATGGTCAGCATGGTGCAGTCCGCAAATGCTTCCCGGATGGTCTCCTGGATCAGTAAGTCTGTCTCTGTGTCCATAGCGGCTGTAGCTTCATCTAAAATCAGAATCTGCCAGGGAGCAGAGGACAGACAGATCCAGTTACTTCCCCAAGCATTCTTGTCCTCCTCAGTTTCCTAAGAAGCATTTCAGTATTTAAATCCTGTACGATGTACTGTTTCACATGGACGTGAAAATGCCCTTTGCTTAGAATTCATATAACCTACTACATACCAAGTGTATAGCTACTCTATACTTGTGTGTGAGTCACTGCAGTGCATGTGCTCTCGGCCTGTTTGCAATATGTAATTCTGTTAGTTTCCATCCCATGAAAATATCTCAGAAAGGTAAGATCCTATTGGATAGTGGGTCCTTAGGTTTGGTTCTAAAAATATAATTTTTTGTACTGGCTGGTTTTGTGTGTCAACTTGACACAACCTGGAGTTATCACAGAGAAAAGAGTCTCCCTTGAGGAAATGAGATCCAGCTGTAAGGCAGTTTCTCAATTAGTGATCAAGAAGGGAGGGCCTAGCCCACTGGGTGGTGCCAGCCCCTGGCTGGTAGTCTTGGGTTCTACAAGAAAGCAAGCTGAGCAAGCCAGTAGGCAGCATTCATTCCTCCATGGCTTCTGTATCCACTCTGCCTTCAAGGTCCTCCACCTTGTGGAGTCCTTATCCTGACTTCCTTTAGTGATGAACAGCAATGTGGAAGAGTAAGCTGAATAAATCCTTTCCTCCCCAACTTGCTTCTTGGTCATGATGTTTTGTGCAGGAATAGCGATCTACTCAAACATGCCCACTTTCTCCATGACCTTCATGTGTAGATTAGTTTTTCTGGACTTCTCCTTTCCTGTTTGCCAGAGGGTTCCATCTGATGACAGTCTCCAGCAGTCTTTAATCTGATGTCTCTGCAATTCTATCCTTAGCCAGAAACACAGTTGTCCTTGAATTCCAAAGGCTTGGGGGAAGTTAAGAAACAACGCAAAGCCCTGCCATGGTGGTGTACACCTTTAGCCCCAGCACTTGGGAGGCAGAGGCAGGCAGATTTCTATAAATTCCAGGCTAGCCTGATCTACAGAGTGAGTTCCAAGGCAGCCAGGGCTACACAAAGAAACTCTGTTTCTAAAAATCAGAAAAAAACCAACCAGCCAACCAACAAACAAATTAAGGGGGCATAATGAGGAATGTATTCAAAATATAATTTATACATATGCAAAAGCTTGAAGAAAAAAAAAAGTTGAAACAAAGATCCCTCGAAACAGTATGCCAAGTGGTGCTAAGACTGAATGTAGAACTGCTGGTTAAAAAGTGTCACCAGGCTCAGAGACAAAGAACCTCAGAGTCTGGTGTCTAGGCAGAGCTGCACCCCAGGGCTCCAGCTCCTCACCACTGACCACATAGGTCACAGCACCCACTATGCAGCTCACCTTACAGTGACGCAGCAGGGCTCTTGCTATGCACAACAGCTGCCGTTCCCCAACAGAGAAGTTGTCCCCGTTCTCCATTACTTCAGACTCAAGTTTCAGAGGTAGCTGGGCAATCTAGAAAGAGACCAGAAGTTAGAAGTATAAAGATACAAACCAAACCTTTCAGAATCCACGTTAAAAAAATCATTCTCGCCGGGCGTGGTGGCTCACACAATAATCTAATACTTAGGAGGCTAAGGCACAAATACTGGAAATTCACATCAGCATGGGCTATAAATGAGACACTATCTTAACACACACACACACACAAACACACACACACACACAAATACTCCTCCACCTCCCTCCTCCCCCATGCAAGAAAAGAAAGAAATTATTCTGAAACAGATGAAAAAGAATTACTCTGGTCACACATGTATAAGGACCTATATTATCTAGGGCAGTTCATATTTGCAATATGTAATTCTGTTAGTTTCCATCCCATGAAAATATCTCAGAAAGGTAAGATCCTATTGGATAGTGGGTCCTTAGGTTTGGCTCTAAAAATATAATTTTACAAGAGATGGAGGTTGTACTGGCTGGTTTTGTGTGTCAACTTGACACAACCTGGAGTTATCACAGAGAAAAGAGTCTCCCTTGAGGAAATGAGATCCAGCTGTAAGGCAGTTTCTCAATTAGTGATCAAGAAGGGAGGGCCTAGCCCACTGGGTGGTGCCAGCCCCTGGCTGGTAGTCTTGGGTTCTATAAGAAAGCAAGCTGAGCAAGCCAGTAGGCAGCATTCATTCCTCCATGGCTTCTGTATCCACTCTGCCTTCAAGGTCCTCCACCTTGTGGAGTCCTTATCCTGACTTCCTTTAGTGATGAACAGCAATGTGGAAGAGTAAGCTGAATAAATCCTTTCCTCCCCAACTTGCTTCTTGGTCATGATGTTTTGTGCAGGAATAGAAACCCTAACAAAGACAAATTGGTACCAGCATAGTGGGGTACTCCAGTGACAACCTGACCATATTTTGGGGAGGATGTGGAAGGACTTTGGAACTTTGGGTGTTAAGAGCTCTATGGGCCATTCTGTAGGAGCTTAGAAAATGTTGAGAACAGTGCTGAAGATGGAGGGCTGGCTTGTGAAATTTCAGAGGGAAGATTAAAGACTCTTATCAGGATCATTGCTGTTTGATTGTGAAGATTCTGTGGTTTTGGTTAGCTAGGACTGAAGAATCAATCTGCTATGATTAACAAGATACCAGTACTACTAAAGTGAAACCTTTGGATTACTGGGACTATTGATGTCTGTTATCTGAAGCTAAGAAATTGCAATGATTAAGAAGAGACCAGTATCACTGAAGTGAAATCTTCTGGGAAGTGTTTTCTGAGAGCTCAAAGCAGCTGTGTTCCAGAGATAGCCAAGGTTGTACCATGTGCTGCAGCTGGACTTGGTAATGTGTAAGAGTCACCCAGGTGATACTGGTTTTGAAGGCATAATAAAGAGCAGCCGAGGTTCAGCACTGGGCACCGTGAGGCCATGGAAGGCCAATAGTGAAGGTGCAGCCTCAGCTGAAATTGATGGCCCAGAATTGAAGGGGTCATGCAAAAGAGTTGAGGCTTGGCACCATTAAGAGAGCCAATGAGAGGCTATTGGTGAAGCCTAGTTGCAGCAGAAGACAGCAGTGTTTTAGCAATGCCAGTGCCATGAGATGACCACCAAGCACAGCAGCAGCGGAGTACAGGCAGCTGGAGCTTCAAAGACAAGGTGTGTGCTACAAAGTACAGAGCTGGAGAAGAACAGGCTGGAGAACCGGCATCAATAGTCCCACTGGTGCACAGGTTTCGCTTTAGTAGTTCTGGTATCTTGTTAATCACAGCTGATTCTTCAGCCCCAGCTAACCAGAACCACAGAATCATCACAATCAAAACAGCAATGGAGTCTTTAATATTCCCTCTGAAATTTCACAAGCCAGGCCTCCATCCAGGCCCTTGGAGGAGCCCAGAAGATCGTGAATAGATCCCAGACATTGAACAGTTGGAGTCTGCTTTTGATTCTGACTGTGTCCTGATATTTCCCCTCTTGAAGGAAGAATGTATTTTAGTGGGGCTCACAGTTAAGAGACTTTAGACTATTAAAAAGAAGACTTTGAATTTCAAAAGAGATTGGATATTTTAAAGGGGTTGAAATTTTAATGTAAGAATTTGTAAAGACTGTGGGACTTTTAAAGTTATTTAGATCTTAGGGATGAATAAGAAAGTAAGGGTTGAGGCTTACTAGTGATGTGTTTGTGTGTCAAGTTGACCAGGAGTCAGTTGTACTAGCAAGTTTGTGTCAACTTGACCCAGCTGGAGTTATCACAGAGAAAGGATCTCATTAAGGAAATGCCTCCATGAGATCCAGCTGTAAGGCATTTTCTCAATTAGTGATCAAGCAGGGAGGGCCTAGCCCATTGTTGGTGGTACCATCCCTGGGCTGGTAGTCTTGGATTCTATAAGAAAGCAAGCTGAGCAAGCCAGGGGAGGCAAGCCAGTAAGCAGCACCCCTCCATGGACTTTGTATCAGCTCCTGCCTCCAAGTTCCTACCCTGTGTGAGCTCCTGTCCTGCCTTCCTTTGCTGTAATGAATAGTAATGTGGAAGTGTAAGCTGAATAAACCCTTTCCTCCCCAACTTGCTTCTTTTTTTTGTTGTTGTTTTTTCAAGACAGAGTTTCTCTGTGTAGCTCTGGCTGTCCTGGAACTCACTCTGTAGACCAGGCTAGCCTCGAACTCAGAAATCCGCCTGCCTCTGCCTCCCGAGTGCTGGGATTAAAGGCGTGCGCCACCACGCCCGGCTTCAACTTGCTTCTTCATGATGTTTGTGCAGGAATAGAAACCCGGACTAAGACAGACTAAGACTAAGACAGAGTCCCACTCCCAAAATCCAAAGCCTGGACCACACTGGCAATCTTTTCTTTTGCTAAACATCATGGAATCTCTTCTTCATATGAGACTGAGGCTACTCTATGTAAAATGGAAGCAAGGCTCATCTAACTGACAGGGGTACTGGTTATAGTGTTCAGACTATAGTCTTTCACTCAAGACCAGCAGTGCCCATCTGCAGACTGGCTACTGGCAAGGGTCTACTGGGTTGCTCCATGACATCTATGATCTATGGTACACTGAACATTATAGAATCAGCAATAAATTGTAGATCTTTTGTGTATATAGAATTTATTAAGTTCTGACTAGCTACCCTTAATATATTCTTAGTCAATGGAGAGTATGGGGCCAATTTGGCCATAAGCAGTGTAGGAGGTGGGGCTGAGAGATCAACTTTAAATTTTTGTTTATTACATTTATTTGTGTGTATGTTTGTGTATGTGAAAGTATGTGTACCTGTACATATGCATATGTGTTACTGTGTGTATATGTGCGTTATGCATATGAGTATGTATAGTCGTGTGTGTGTGTGTGTGTGTGTTTGTGTGTGCGTGTGTGTGTGTGTGTGAGATACTGTAAGTATGGCAGTCAGACACAACTGTGGGAGTTGGTTTTCTCTTTTGTCCATGTGATACTGAAACTGAATTCAGGTGGTTAGAGACTTGGTGGCAAGCCCCTTTATCAGTTGAGCACATCACGATATGAGACACTGACTTTGGGATGCATGTGAAATGCCTGTGAGCTCCTGCTTAGGATGTCTCTGTATTCTTCCACAGACACCCTGGAGTGGGAGGGAGCCAGAACAGAATGTAGCACACCCACATTCCCAGCCTGTGATGCCAGCACAGTCTCTCTCCATTCCACTTACACATTCCTTCATGTGCGTTCTCTCTAGAGCATCCCAGATCTGGTCTTCCGTGTACTGGTTGAAAGGGTCCAGGTTTGATCTAGGGAGAAGTATAATAGAAACTGCTCAGAGGCCAATGTTTATCAAACCACATTTTTTTTTTTTTGAGACAGGGTTTCTCTATGTATCCCTGCTGTAGTAGAACTCACTTTGCTGGCCTGACCAGGCTGGTCTGAAACTCAGAAACTCGCCTGCCTCTGCCTCCCAAGTTCTCAGATTAAAGAAAGGTGCGCACCTCAGCCGCCCGACAACAAACCACATTTCAATGGCTGGCTGTGGTTAAACAGCACACACACAGAAAACTGAATGTGAAGTCTGAAGGTCACAGCTCCCCTCCGCCCCCCAAAGAGTCACAGGACACCTGAGATTGGGGATCCCTGTTTTCTAAAACATAAAGTTTATTATTTTTATTACTCACCATAAGTTAGCTTTAAAAAATTTGTAACTACAGATATGAAAACACAAAGAAACACCAGTGTATTTTAATCACCTCTGACACCTGCAAATGTGGTTTCCTTCAGCTATATCCCTCTCTATGTACGAATGTAGAAAATGCCTTCTTTCTTTTCCTCACTTGTTCATGAAATCTGAGAATCTCATGGAAGTATTTTGATTATATTCATGCTGTTTACCCTGACTCCTCCCAGATCCAACCCCTTCAATAGCCCAGCCAACTATATACTTAAAAAAAGCATCAAGTACTATTGTGTCGCCCATATACTCTTGAATGTATAGCTTCCACTGGAAAATGGTCTCCCAGCAGTGCCCACCTCCCCTCTCCACACTGGAACTTTATCTGGCTTGAGCTTACCCAGGTCTTGTGTATGCTGTTTCAATTGCTGTGAATTCGTATGTGTAACTACCCTGCTATGCCCAGAAAACATCGTTTCCTGTACTCATCCCGTGGCTGTTACAGTCTTTCTTCCCCTTCTAAGTCTGCAATGATCCCTGAGCCCTGGAAGAGGGGCAGTGATAGAGATGTTTCCCATTTAGGGCTGAGCACTCTATAGTCTTTTATTCTCTGCACTTTGACCATTTGTGGGTCTCTGCATGGTGTCTGCATTAACCACAATCTTCTTTGATGAGGGATAGGAGCTGGGTTAATCTCCAGGTCTAATGATAAGTCATTACAAGTCAGTTTAATATTATGTCCATTTAGGACAGTAATAGTCCTAGATGCTCCTCTGGGACCTTTGACATGTTTAGCCACAGGTTCTTGGAACCAATAAAGATGCCATGTGTAGGTTTCTCCCTGAAGAGCAGCAATCAGAAACTTGCTGGTTGGGGGCTGGTGAGATGGCTCAGTGGGTAAGAGCACCCAACTGCTCTTCTGAAGGTCCGAAGTTCAAATCCCAGCAACTACATGGTGGCTCACAACCATCCGTAATGAGATCTGACTCCCTCTTCTGGAGTGTCTGAAGACAACTACAGTGTACTTACATATAATAAAAATAAATAAATCTTTAAAAAAAAAAAAAAAAAAAAAAAAAAGAAACTTGCTGGTTACTCCATGCTATGAGGGTCTACTGCACCTTGGGCGTGTCTAACCAGGTAAGTCATTGTTGTAGCTCACAGAGTTCACGAATGGGTGAGACTGGTGATTCCTTGGCTTCTCCAGTAGCATGTTCTGTGACTCAAGTGTGTGGTGTCCTCGGCAGTAGTGTCATACAGTCAAGTTCTGAGGGAACTCATGAGCGTTGGCAAGTCTGTAGTGCTTCTTTTGGGGGAGTGTGCCAACATCTCCAAAAGACATACTCCATTCCTGGAATTGGCTTCTTATTTGTTAGCCTCTGGAGTCCAGCAGGGGCATTTTGCCCTGTTACAGGGTAATTCCATGTAGACATTTTGCATATGTGTATGCATATATTTTAAGAGGGTTCTACAGTGGCTTCGTATTTGTTAACTAGTGGTCATCTCCCTCCTAGTTACCCTTCCCTGTTTCATGACTCCCCTGTCACTTGCTACCCTACTGCACTCACTTCTTCTCCCCTCCCTCTACACGCCCACTGAAGCTCCTGATCTCTGTGGCTGCTTCCAGTGGAACACACCCATTTGAAGACTCAAATGAGAAAAATGTCTATGGCATCTGCCTTCCTAAGTCTAGGTCACCTCACCCAGAATGACTAATTTCAGCTCTATCCATTTACCTATAAAATTTCATATAATTTTTTTTTCGTTTTTTTTTTAATTAGGTATTTTCCTCATTTACATCTTCAATGCTATCCCAAAAGTCCCCCATACCCACTATATAAATTTTTTTAAGTTATTTTACTTGATGGGTGTTGCATGTTAGTGAACTGTGTACATGCTGGTGCCGATGAAGGCCAGAAGAGGGCATTGAATCCCTTGAAGTTGAACACAGTTATATGCCACCATGTGGGTGCTTGGAATCAGACCCAGGTCCTCTGGAAGAGCAGTCAGTATTCCTAACCACTGAACTATCTCTTTCTAGCTCAATTTCACTTTTTCTTTTTTTTTTTTTTTTTTTGTTTTTGTTTTTTTTCAAGACAGGGTTTCTCTGTATAGTCTTGGCTGTCCTGGAACTCACTCTGTAGACCAGGCTGGCCTCGAACTCAGAAATCCGCCTGCCTCTGCCTCCAAAGTGCTGGGATTAAAGGTGTGAGCCACCACGCCCGGCAATTTCATTTTTTCTGAACAGCTGAATAATATTCTGTTGTGCAAATGTATCACCTCCATTTATCACCTGATGGATATGAAGGCTGTTTGCAGCAGTGAACATGGATGAGTAAGTTTCTCAGCTATTTCAATTTTGACTTCAGAGAACTCTTTAGTTCCTTGCCCCATTTTTATTATGTTTTGTTTTGAGACAGGCCTGGAACCCAGAGATCCACCTACCTCTGCCTCTTAAGTACTGGGATTGAAGGGGTGAGCCGTCATGACCAGCTTCAAGTCCCATTGTTTTGAAATGAGTTGTTTGTTTTCTTGGTGTTGGGTTTGGGTTTTTGTTCTGTTTTTTGTTTTAGTTCTTTGTATATTCTAGATATCTATTCAATATAACATGTGAAGTCTTAGACCAATAAGACAACTGGAGAAGATCAAGGGGAAACAAGCAGGAAAGGAAGAAGTCAAAGTATCTCTATTTGTAGGTGATATGATTTTATACATAAATAACCCTAAGATTTAACCAGTAAGTTTCTATAGCTGATAAATACTTTCAGCAAAGTATCAGAATACAAAATTACCACATAAAACCAGTGCTTTCCTATATACAAATGACAAAGAAATCAAAGAAACACTACCTTCCCGATAGCCTCAAAATATATATGTGTTTGTGCGTGTGAATGTGTGCATGTGTGTTTGAGATAATTCTAACCATGCAAGTGACAGACTTATATAATAAAAACTTTTAAGATACTGAAGAAAGTAACTGAGGGGCTATGAGATGTAACAATCTCCCATGCTCATGGATCAATAGGATTAACATAGTAAAAATGGCCATCTCACCAAACGCAATCTACCGATTCAATGCAATCTCCATCAAAATTCCAACATAATTCTTCTCAGAAACTGAAAAAAAATTTTCACCTTCATATGGAACACAAAAACCCCAGGATGGCTAAAAAACAATTCTGAATAATAAAAGAACCCCAGGCAGTATCACCATCCCCAAAGTCAAGTTGTACTACAGAGCTGTAATAATAAAAACAACAAGGTATTGGCATTAAGACAGACATAGTGATAAATGGAATCTAATTGAAGACCCAGACATAAGTCCACATGTATGTGAACACCTGGTTTTTAACAACAAAGCCAAAAATACACAGTGGAGAAAAGACAGTGCTGATTAAACTGGATGGCTCCATATAGAAGAATGTAAATAGATCCACATTTATCACCCTATACAAAATTCAACTCTATAGGGGATCAAGAACTTCAACATAAGACCAGATAGTATTAAGAATGTCCTAGTTAGTTTTATGTCAACTTGACACAAGCTAGAGTATCAGAGAAGGGGGAACCTAAATTGAGAAAATGCTTCCATATACCAGGGCTGTAGGCAAGCTTGTGGGCATTTTCTTAGTTAGTGATGTGGGAGGGCTCAGCCCATTGAGGATGAAGTCACCCCCGGGCACATGGTTCTGACTAGAATCAGAAAGTAGGCTGGGCAAGCCATATGGATCAAAACAGTAAGCACCACTCCTCCATGGCCTCTCCTTAGCTTCTGCCCTGTTCTGAGTTCCTGCCCTGACCTCCTTCAATGATGAGCAGTGCTGTGGAACCATAAACTCAATAAAGCCTTTCCTCCCTAACTTGCTTTTTTGGTCATGGTGTTTTATCACTGCAACAGTAACCTCAAACAAGACAGAGAGAGTGTGAAACAGGCTTGAACTCAGTAACACAGGGAAAGACTCTGAAGAAGGCACTGGTAGCACAGGCACTAGGATCAACAGTGAATAACAGGACCTCATAAAACTGAAAAGCTTCGCGCATGGGAAAGCAGAGCATCATCCAAACAAACCTGCAGGCTACAGAATGGGGAAAGGATTTTGCCAATTACACATTTGAGAGAGGATTAATATCTAAAATATATTAACAAAAATCCCAACAACAAGAAAATAACCCAATTTAAAAAAAATGGGACACAGATCTAAAGTTCTCAAAAGAGGAAACACAAGTGGTAGAGGACCACTTAAAGAAATGCTCAACGTCCTTAGTCACCAGGAAAATGCAAATCACAACTACTTTGAGATTTCATCTTCCATCAATCAGAATGGCTAAGATCAATAAAACAAATGACAGTTCAAGCCAGCAGGATATGAAAAAAGGGGAACATTAATCCATTGCTGGTGGGAGTGTAAATTTGTACAACCACTACAGAAATCAGTGTAGCAATTCCCAGGAAGCTGAGAATAGATTTAATTCAAGATCTAGTTATACTGTTAGGCATACACCAAAAGGACTCTGCGTTCTACTACAGAGATATTTTCTCAACCACGTTCATTGTTCCTCTATTTATAATAGCCAATAATTGGAAACAGCCTATATGTCCATAAATAGAGGAAGAGATAATAAAAATATGATAATTTACACAGTAGACTATTATTCTGCTGTTTGAAAAATGAAACTATGATTTGCTGGTAAATGGATAGAACTATAAAAAAATCATCCTGAGTGAGGTATCTCAGACCCAAAAAGATAAATATAGTATGTATTCTTGTATAAGTGGATGATAGCTATTTAACCTTCAATAGGAATACTACTATTTGTAGAACCACTGAGGTTAGATAGAGAATAAGGGTTGAGCAGGTAGGGTTGGCTCTCTGAAAGAAGGGAAATAGAATATATAGTTAGAAAGCATTAGCCGGGCATGGTGGTGCACTCCTTTAATCCCAGTACTCGGGAGGCAGAGACAGGCTGATTTCTGGGTTTGAGGCCAGCCTGGTCTACAGAGTGAGTTCCAGGACAGCCAGGGCTACACAGAGAAACCCTGTCTCGGGGGAAAAAAAAAAAAAAAAAAAAAGAGTGGTAACCTGTTAAGAGGTCATGGGACAGAAATCTGAGCCAAAATTTCTCTGATCTCTGGACTGCTGTGGCAGAGCCTTGCTGAGATACTTGGTTAATTACACAGCATATATAGCAGAAGCTGCCTCGTCACTGCGATAGGAATCACAGACTCATGGGAAACACAGGCCCCAAGGCCATGGGATTTCCACCCCAGGTGGTGGCTCTGCCATCATCCAGTCCTAGCCAGGCCTCACCTGACAGTGCCACTGAACAGCACTGGCTCCTGAGGAATGATGGCCAGTTTGCTTCGGAGGTCGGCCAGGCCGATGTCACTGATTCTTATTCCATCAATCTTGATGCAGCCTCCAGATAGCTCCACCAGACGGAAGAGGGCCATCCCCAAAGAGGACTTCCCTGGGGAGCAAGAAGAGGCGGAAGAGCAGCTCTGAGTAACTTCTGGAAGGAGAAACTGGCTTATTGTGATGGCTAACGTCGATGTGACTACATGTGAATCAACTAGGCAGTTAAGCACCTAGGAGAGGGGTTTTCTCGATTGGATCCTTGGAGGTGCAAAGACCCACTTAAATCTGGGCCACACCTCTTGGTGGCAGCCCACATGAAAAAATGGAAGAAGGAAGCTTTGCTTTTTGCCTGCTTGCCTTCCCTCTCCATGGCAAGTTCACCTATCCTGCTATTTTTTAAAGATGTATTTATGGGAGTACACTGTCCTTTCCTGTATTAGAACCTACTTCCTGGGGAATTCCATGTAGACTGACGGCCATTTGAGACATACAGCCTTGTGGACTGAACAACTACCAGATTCTTGGCCTTTCTGTCATCTCGGCCATCGATGGATTAGCTAGACCATGGCTTATGCCACTCTTAGTACACACAGATATCTATTCTATCATCTCTGTTCCACTAGAGAACCCTAACTACTACAGATTTGGTACGAGGAATGGTTCCAGAGAAATAGAATTATAAGGATAAAAATTTAAAGTACCTGCTGGAATAGGCTTTACAATCTGAGCTGCTGACGGCTCTCGTAGAAGCATGCAGCATGCCAGAAATCCACAGTGTGAACTGTTTAAATAACCTATTGCTTTTGTGCCACCTCTACCTCCCCCCTCCATACCCAGGCATCCTATAGCCTCTTCCAGGACCACCTCAGCCACATCTTTTCTGTAGCCCAGCCAATCTAGCCTGGGTCCTACAACCAGAGCAGTGGCCTAGTCTGGAGTCAGGATCCCCCACACTACAGGATTCTCCCAAATCATATTCAGCACAGACCTCTCCACCCCCACACTCCTGGCTGGGAACAGGAAACCCAGCCTTCGAACCAGGCCAGTCTCCTCTGCCCACCCCATTTCATTCCATTCAAGCAATTTCCAACCTCTAGACTGAACTCACCCCAATATCTCCTCTTCTCCCTGACCCTGTCCATCTGTAACAAACTCAGAACAAAATAACAAAGGGTCTACAAGGCCAGATCTCATCACTATATGAATACCAACAACAGGAGCGATCGAGTCAGTATCTTCTCCACAAAACCTACCAGCCCTGTAGCAATGCTTGCCAGTGAGAATTACCCAGATGACCTGAGGGACACAGAACTTAAGGAGCAATCAACACCCCCCCCCCCCCCCCCCGTCAAAGAATGAAATCAAGGAGAACAAACGCCCCAGTAAAGCCAGAAAAAAACACAGAAGGCTGATGGAGATGATGGAGACGATCCAGAACTTGAGAATGGAATTCAATCTGGAGACAGAAATGGTGAAGAGGACTCAGGCTGAAATGAAGATGGAACTGGAAAACCCCAAAGCCAAACTAGGGAATGCAACAGAAAGCCTTACAAGTAGAACAAGTGAGACAGAAGACAGAGAATCAGGTCTCCGGATAAAACTGCATCTAGATCAAAGGGTCTGTTCTCCTGAAGAAACAAAATCCATCTATCTGCCGCCTACGAGAAACACAACTCAGGGGGCTGGCGAGATGGCTCAGCAGGTAAGAGCACTGACTGCTCTTCCAAAGGTCCTGAGTTCAAATCCCAGCAACCACATGGTAGCTCACAACCACCCGTAATGAGATCTGACGCCCTCTTCTGGTGCGTCTGAAGTCAGCTACAGTGTACTTACGTATAATAATAAATAAATCCTTTAAAAAAAAAAGAAACACAACTTAAGCTTTAAACATCACTGCCTCAGAGTAAAAAGATGACAGAAGAACATTAAGTAAACAGGACGAGGAGCAATAGGACATCACGATTTTAATTCTGACCAAATAGACTTCAAACTAAAACTAACCAGAAATGGAGGGAGGGGGGAGGGGAGGACACTTCATCCTAATCAAGGGAACAGCTAACCAAGATGACATCACTATCCTAAACATGCACACCAAACACCTGACACCTAATTTCATTAAAAAAAAAAACCCACTACTGGAGCTAAAGACACAGATAAACATCAATCCATTAATAGTTGGTGATTTCAGCACTTAAAAAGAAGTAATGGAAGAAACAAACTCACTGAAATTAAATGAAAATAAAATGTAACATAGCAACCTCTGGGACACTGAATAGTCCTACAAGGGAAATTTTTACTTCAAAATGCCTACATTTAAAAAAATTAGAAATTACACAAATGGCTTCATGATGCAACTCAAAAAGTGAGAAAAATAAGAACAAACCAAAGCCAAATTTAGCCACCTCACTGGCATAACACATTTCAAGGATGAATACTGTCATTGTGTGGTTCATTTATTAGCTTTATCATGGCTCCTTGGATCAACCTTCCTCTGAGGCACACTCACTGTTGTTCCTTCTACATTGACCCTTCTGCCAACCACAAAATAGTTAAGAATGGTCTCTGCCTCCAAACCCTTAACAGCAGTTTGGGTGACTTCTGAGAGGAGACTGATGGACCATCCAACTCTGGGGCTGTGATGGAGATAAATTGGAGATAAAACTGCAAAATGGAGGGCTCACCTGTGAGCGATTTTTGCTTAAAGGAGGAAGATCCATTTCTAATCCAAAACTTTGAGGTAGGAACCACAAGATCTTTAATCCAGATCTTGAGGTGGGAAAACACACCTTCAAAACAGATCTAATCTAGCCATTCCTTGTGCTGGAAGCCTATGTAGTATATAGTATATAGTATATAGTATATAGTATATAGTATATAGTATATAGTATATAGTATATAGTATATAAGGACATGGAAGAAGGAAGTGCTCTCTTTGCTTGCTTGCCATTGCCCCGTTAGCAAGTCCATTCCTTCACTAGCATGAGAGCCTACTTCTTCAGGATTCCAGCATACACTGAAGACCAGCTGAGACATCCAACCTCACGGACAGAACAACTACTGAATTTTGCACTTTCTGTTCACAACCAGCCATTGTTGGACTAGCTGGACTGAAGCTTGCAAGTCATTTTAATAAATCTCCTTTCTACACAGACTCTTTATTATGAATTTATTCTTTAAGTCTTGATATTCTAGAGAACCCTGACTAGTTCTGGAACTCAGAACTAAAACTGCTGAAGTAAGAGCTCCTTTGCATTAATGAACTTTCTGTCTCATTAGCTCTTTAAAAACAAAGTAGAGAAATTTCAGATCCACTTAACATCCTTCGGGATCAACGTGATTCTTTGGGTGTTGTGGTACTCCAAAGGTAAAGAGAAGTAGATCTGAGGACTGCTCAGGATGGGATCCCACGCCCTTATCCAGACACAACGAGGCTTCGCAGAACATTCTACCCTGTTTTTTAAACCTTAAGTTCCTCCTGGATCAAATGACCGTCCTTATCAGTTCCACATTAGGACAATGGCTACCCTAAGTCCCCGGCAGGGTAGCCTAAAGTCTGGTCTTATATTACTCTTTTAGCCCTTTGTCTAATAGACTGTTTTCAAAAGTTTCTCCAGGAAGACATGAGGACAACCACTAAGCCACCACAGCCAACAAGTTGAAACTCTCTTACTACATGCTACATGAAGTCAACACAACCTTCTCTCATCCCGATATCCTGAACACTGATCCCAACAACCCAACTTTGTCTCTGCCTGGCAGGAAACAGCCAGATGAACACGGTATTCCTCTTTCTTTTGATGCCCTATGGGCCTGGCTAATAACCCAGAAACCTCAGAGTAGAAATAACATCTACAGGCAGTTCAGGATACAGGAAGTTTCCAGTGAGAAGATCAAATACCTCCATTGGTATTTAAAGCACTGAGACTGCAGGGAAACAAACCTGCAGATGGTATCTTCTACCCCCAAACTCCCCTTTACAGACTATGGAGCACCAAGTCCTCTGCATCTACTCTGTGATCTCCACTCCTGACAAGACACAAGAGACCACCATCCTTCATTGTTCAGACCAAATAACAACATGCTTCTGTAAAGGTCAGTCTCTCTCTTTTATTTCCTGGTCTCCTCAATCAATCAATCAATCAATCAATCACTCTAACCACCTGGACAGCCAAAGGCCTTCATCATTTCCTTTCCTTGTGGCAGACTTTAGGGTTGGAATGCGGCTACTGAACTGGATGAATTAAATTCCATGGGTTTAATTGAGCCCCTGAGTGGCAGGGGCCAGGTAACACCACTGACTGTCAGAGACACAGTGAGTATAGTTGTCATGAAAGGCAGCCAAGCAAAGCCACGTCCACAATGGCCTGACCTGTTGGCAGATCAGGCAAAGTGATTTTTATGGTAGCATGAGCCATATGGACCTATGGTACTAGCTAATCAATCATGGTATTCCCAAGTATGATATAGATAAGAAGCCTGCTGCGTTTTTCTTTGGTCTGTATAAGCAGAAAAACTCTTAAACAAATGGAAGAAAGACTACACTGGATCATAGCAATAAGGAATTGTGGCCTGTGAACCAATATCTAGATTTGAGCCACTTTGCAGACCCAAAACCCCTCGAATAAGAGATGGACAGGTCCTCTGAGGAGAGATCTTGAAGTTTACCGTTACCTTCCCCCATCCTTTCCCAGAGGGACCTATGACCTTTACAAGGATAACTGTACATTGTGGCAAAATAAACTATCAAACTTTCTGGGGTCAATTGGATACTGGTTCAAACTAGCATCTGGAAGGCACCAAGAAACATTTTGTCCCTCTAGTTAAAGTAGGAGTTTATGGCAGTGCACTGGCTGGTTTTGTGTGTCAACTTGACACAGGCGGAGTTATCACAGAGAAAGGAGCCTCCCTTGAGGAAATGCCTCCATGAGATCCAGCTGTAAGGCATTTTCTCAATTAGTGATCAAGGGTGGGAGGGCTCATTGTAGGTGGTGCCATCCCTGGGCTGGTAATTCTGGGTTCTATAAGAAAGCAAGCTGAGCAAGCCAGGGGAAGGAAGCCAGTAAGCAGCATCCTCCATGGCTTCTGCATCCACTCCTGCCTCCTACCCTATGTGAGTTCCTGTCCTGACTTCCTTTAGTGGTGACCAGCAGTATGGAAGTGTAAGCTGAATAAACCCTTTCCTCCCCCTTGCTTCTTGGTCATGATGTTTTGTGCAGGAATCCTAACTTCCTAAGCCAGGTAGTGAAGTGATTAGCAGAATTCTGGCTCAGGACTGATTTGTAGTAGTATGTCCAGGGAGTCCATAAAGCTATCTTGTAGCGATTTCCCAGTCTCAGAAAGTCTAATTTAAATAAATACACTTAGAAGTTTGGAAAAGCCCCACATTGGTTCCATGTAAATTGAGGACTATTATGCTTATATAGGCTAAGTGGAAGCCACTGGAATTACCTTTACTAGGGAAAACAGTACACCAAAGCCAATATCCACTCACTGGAAGAATGAGAGCAGTTGGAAAGATCCAGTGGTGGTGGCCACCACGTATCTCCCTCTAGTGTTCTGATCAGCCTGAGCAGAAGACAGATTCCAGAGGATGAACACTGACAATTTTAATCAAGAGTGATCCCAACTGCAGATGCTGCACCAGATGCTGTGTCCTAACTTGACTACACTAGCATCTCCTGCTACTTGGTAGGCAACTACTGATCCAGCAAATGCCTTTACTCAGTACCTGTCCATAAAGACTAACAGAATCATTTGCTTTTAGTTGGCAAAGCCAACAATATACCTTCAGTTTTACCTTAAGGATATATTAACTCTCCAGCCCAGTTTCATAACTTAGTTTGAAGGGATATTGATTATCTGTCTCTTCTACAAATATCACATTGGCCCACTATACTGATGACATTATGCTGATTGTACCAAGTGAGCAGGAGGAGAAAACACCTTGAACTTGTTGGTAACACAAATGCAGAGATATTCTTCCCTAGGTGAAGGATAAGTTATTACACTTGGCTCCTCCCACCACCATGAAAGAAGGACAATCCTCAGTGGGTGTGGTGTTCTGAATGAGAATGCCTCCCACCCCAGGGTCACATGTTTGAATACTTGGTCCCCAGTCAATGGAACTATATGGGAAGAATTAGAAAGTGTGGACTTGTTGGAGGTGGTATGTCACTGGAGGCAGGCTTTGGGGTTTCCCAGTTAGCTCTTTGTTGAGGTTTGTTCTGTTGCTACCTATTGTAATGCTAAATTCTATATCTGAAGGTCTAAGCTTATAAGCCACTTCTTGCATTTCTTGTGTTTACAAACTTTTGTTATGCAAACCTTGTTCCTAGATTTAAAACTATTGGTTAAATAAAATTGGTTACAGCCAATTTCTGGAGGGATTAGAGGTAGGTGGGTTTGGAATGGCCTGGATGGGAGAGAGAGAAGAGAGGAAAAGGAAGGAGGAGAGAGAGGAAGCCGCCAAGAGGGGAGATGGATGATGAGCACATGGCCAGGAGAAACAGCACATATCTGAGGTACACTCCATGCTGGGGAGGCAGCCAGGCCAGCAGTTAGAAGAAGTTAGAAGGTTAGAAGGGTTCATCCCAGTAATTGTCAAAGCCAAATAATATTGCCATACTCTGAGTCATTTATTTGTAAGCTAGTCAGGGATAAGCTTACTACAGCTCTCTGCCTTGTGTTTGTGGATCAGAATATAGAGCTCTCAGTTCCTACTTTACCACCATGCCTGCCCACCTGGGCCGTGCTCCTGCCCTGATAGTTATGATAGTCATGACAGCCTCTGAAAATGTAAACCCCAGTAAACTGCTTCTTCCATAAGCTGCCTTGGTCATGGTGTCTCTTCATAGCAACAGAAAAGCAACAGTGGGCCTATTTGGACTCTGGAGGCAGCACATTCCTCACTTGGGTGTGTTACTCAGGCCCATATAACAAGTGACCCAGGAAGCTGTTACCTGAGTGGGGCTTGGGACAGGAGAAGGCTCTTCAGCAGGTACAGGCTGCCATGCAGGTTGCTCTACTACTGGGACCATATGAGCCAGCAGACCTGATAGTACTTGAGGTGTCAGTGGCAGACAGAGATGTTCTGCCATTGTACATGAATCACAAAGGAGCCTCTTGGTATGTTGGAGCAAGGCTCTACCATCATCTATAGACAATTGTTCTCTCTTGGAAACAGTCCTTGGCCATCTATGGGGCCTGAGTAGAAAATTAACTGTCAGGAACCATCTAAGATGGACTAAGGCTAGCAAGTAGCCTTCCTGAAAGGTGGCCCATTGTTTTTTTCATGTCTGTGATGGGTCAATTAATGGCAAGGTCCCAAAGAGACTTCAGCTCAGGATTGCTTTTTGCAGCTGATATGCCTTTCCTGTCATTATTAATCTAATAATCCCTGGACATTAGCCCACCCTATTAATCAGATTTTCTACAAATCAACATAAAGATAAACTTTCATGAATTCAAGCTATTTAGATGAATTAATGACTCTTTAGAACTCCTGATTTGGGCTGGCGAGATGGCTCAGTGGTTAAGAGCGCCGACTGCTCTTCCGAAGGTCCCGAGTTCAAATCCCAGCAACCACATGGTGGCTCACAACCATCTGTAACGAAATCTGATGCCCTCTTCTGGAGTATCTGAGGACAGCTACAGTGTACTTACATATGATGAATAAATAAATCTTTAAAAAAAAAAAAAAAAAAAAGAACTCCTGATTTGATTCAAATAATTTTAGAAAGAAAGCTTTAAATGATGGCCTTAGTTGCTTTGCTAGAGAGATGTGACTAAAGGCGTGCGCCACCACGCCCGGCTCTGAGGTAATTTTCTAAGAAACTTTTTGTCTAAGAAAGTATAAAAAGGCCAGAGAAAAGAAAGTTTTTGGATGGATGGTGTAGTGGCTATTCCTGGTTGTCAACTTGACAATATTTGGAATGAACTACAATCCAGAATTGGAAGGCTCACCAGTGACCCTTATCTGGAGGCTTGGAGATCCTTATCTGGATCTTGGTTTGAAGATCTTGAGCCATAGTGGCTATGGATTCCAGAAGATTTAATCTCCGAGTTTAAGGAACACACCTTTAATCTGGGCTACGCCTTTCATCTGGGATTAAAGGTGTGGTGGAACACACCTTTAATCTGGGCTCCACCTTCTGCTGGAGACAATATAAGGACATTGGAAGAAGGGAGTCTAGCTCTTGCTCTTGCTCCTTCGCCTGCTTGCTGCGTGAGACTGAGTAACTGCTAGATCCTTGGACTTCCATTCACAGCTGCGACTGAACCATTGTTGGGAATTGGGCTGCCGACTGTAAGTCATCAATAAATTCCTTTACTATCTAGAGACTATCCATAAATTCTGTGACTCTAGAGAACCCTGACTAATACAGATGGTTTGGCTTGGGGAGCGCTGCCCCACCCATCCATCCACCCAAACGTGTAAGTCTGTCTTCTCATACCTGTGTAGATGCCTGTGTGTGTGTGTATGTAAGCATACATGGACAGTTGTGGAGTTGATTGAGACAGACAGTCGAGCCTGGCCAGAGTGTGGGTGCATGAATGTATGTGTCTGTGCATATTTGCCTATATAAAGCATTTTATTTCTTTTCCTTTCCTTCCTCTCGGTTCACAAAGAGTTAACCAGGGTAGCCAGAGAGGCTTCTGGCTTCCTGGATAGACAGGGAAGGGAGCAATAGCAATAATTTTTTTACTTAATTCCTCGCTGCTATGCAACAAGTGTTAATCGCCCAAGCCAGTGGTTTTTAACCACAGAATAATCAAGAAAGTTTTTAGGATTTTTTTTTTATAAACAATCAGCTTCAGCATATAGCACAGACAGAGAGTTTAAAGGCCAGAGATTATCAGCTGTTGATAATCTACGTCCAACTCTGGATCCCACTTCAGCCCATTCCAGGCTGGGCAGGCTCCAAACCAAGTCTGGTCTACAAACCAAGTTCCAGGAAAGCCAGGGCTGTTACACAGAGACACCCAGTCTCGAAAAGAATTGCCCAAAAGCCTATGGCTTCCACTCCCATTACAATACCTTCTGCTCTCAAGCCGACACCTATAACTTTGTGGGGTGTGCCCTATGATGGACTGACTAAGGAAGACAAGACTAGGGCCTGGTTTACTGATGGTTCTGTACATCATACAAGAACTACCAGGAGTGATCAGCCACAGCATTATAATCCCGTTCCAGGACAATGCTGAGACACTATGGCAGTTTTAATGAGACTGGCCCTCAGCTATTGCTCCAGCTTCATCCTGCCTGCTTCCCACCCTGTTCCCTGCCATCATGATCATGATCTGAAACTATAAGCAAACCACCAGTTAAATGTTTTCTTTTGTAAGGTTCTTTGGTTATGCATCTTATCACAGCAATAGAGCTGTTACTAAGATAGACACCAATGAAGGGACATTTTTACAGTGGGCAGAACTTTGGTTAATATACATAGTCATGGATTTTGCTTGGAAGGAGAAATGGAGGGAGTGTGATTAATTACTGAATCATAGGCTGCAGCCAATGGAATGGCTGAGTCATCAGGGACCTGGAAAGAACCTGATTGGAAAATTTGGTGAGGAAAAACATCTGGGGATTTCTCCAAATGGGCAAAGGATATGAAGATACTTATGTCCCATGTAGATGCTCATCAAAAGGTGACATCAGAGCTGAAGGGGTCTGCGACCCTATAGGTGGAACAACAATATGAACTAACCCCAAGGGCTCCTGTCTCTAGCTGCAAATGTAGCAGAAGATGGCCTAGTCGGCCATCATTGGGAAGAGAGGCCCCTTGGTCTTGCAAACTTTATATGCCCCAGTACAGGGGAACACCAGGGCCAAGAAATGGGAGTGGGTGGGAAGGGAAGCAGGGTGGGGGGGGGGTATAGGGGACTTTCAGGATAGCATTTGAAATGTATATAAGGAAAATAGCTAATAAAAAAAGAAAATTGGGAGAGGTTAAGGATGTTCTAAGTCACAATTCTGTGGCCAATATTAGTTACCAACTTTAAATAAAAATAAAAACTCTTGATTTGTAGCAAAAAAAAAAAAAGTGACATCAGCAGAGGAGTTCAATAATGAAGCAAACAGGATGACCACTCTATACCACTCTATAGACAGTCAGTTTATCTCCCTGGCCATCCTTGTCTTTTCCCAGTGGGCCCATTAATAAAGTGACCATGGTGGCAGAGATAAAGGTTACGCATGAGTTGGACAACATGGACTTTCACGTGCTAAGGATGACCTGGCTGCAGCTGTTGCTGAGTGGCAGATTGGCCAGCATCTGAGACCAACACTGAGCCACTGACATGACACCACTGTCTAGGGGATTTATGAGTCAGTCACTTAATGTCAAAAGTTGACCACCTGACTACACTGGAGCACTTTCTCCTGGAAAGGGCAATGATCTAGTTTTACTGAAACAGATAGTTTCTGCACATTGGTTTTCTTTCTCTGCACATAATGCTCTTCCAAAACAACCATTCATGAACTACAGACCGCCTTATCCACTGGTACAGTATTTTACACAGCATTGCTTCTGACCAAGGAACTCACTGTACAACCTGAGAAGTGTGACAGTGGGTCCATGGTCATGAAATCCATCTTTCCACGTTCCCTGCCATTAATAAGAAGCTGGCTTGAAAGAACAGTAGAGAATGGCCTCTTAAAAATAATACTGCTCACCCCCTCTCCCCATTACCCTCCCCCACTCTCTCCACATGGTCATGGCCAGCTTCTATGTCTCTACTCTCTCCTTTTCCATTGACTTTAGTCTCTCTGCCTCTACTACTCTCTTAACTCCCTTCCCCATGCTCTGAATAAACTCTACTCTATACTATAATAAATAATAATAATAATAATAATAATAATAATAATAGGGGCTGGTGAGATGGCTCAGTGGTTAAGAGCACTGACTGCTCTTCCAAAGGTCCTGAGTCCAACTCCCAGCAACCACATGGTGGCTCACAACCATCCATAATGAGATCTGATGCCCTCTTCTGGGGTGCCTGAAGACAGCTACAGTGTACTTTCATATAATAAATAAATCTTTAAAAATAATAATTTTATGTATCTTATGTTTATGAATGTTTTACTAGCATGTATATGTGTACCATGTATGTGCCTGGTGCCCACAGAGGTCAGAAAAAGGCACCAGATCCCCTGGAGCTGGAATTATCGACAGTTGTGAGCTGTGGGTGATAAGAATTGAACCCTGATCGAACCCTGGTGTTCTGAAAATGCAACTGTATTCTTAACTACTGACCCATCTGTCCAGACTTAAGGGAATGGCCTTTTGTAGATACAGTGTCATCAGGTGGCAGTTGCCTGGAAGAGAGGTAACAGGGTTCTCCAGAAGGCGATATATGCTTTGATTCATCATCATAGACGTGTGTGTGTGTGTGTGTGTGTGTGTGTGTGTGTGTGTGAGTGTGTGTGTGTGTGTGTGTTACAGTTTTGTTTTGTTTTGTTTTGTTTCACAGGTCCAGGAATCAGGGGGGTAGGAAAAAGAATGTTTCTACTCATTAACACCCCTAGTGACCCTGTTTCCAAAAGTTCTGCTAGAGTAGAATTTTTAGCTTTAGATAGGAGAGTGTTCCTGGAGACACAACAAGCTTTCTATTAACCTGGAAGCTTGGGCTTTCCCCTGGCCACTGGGGCAACAGTGTTAAGGAACGGTGACTGACCCAGACTATAGAGGGATATTTGGTTAATTCTTCACAATGGAGGGAAGGACAATTATGTCTGGAGGCAGGAGATCCTTTGGGGTGTTCCCATGCCCTGACTAAAGTCAATGGAAAACTATAACCCAATCTAAGTAGGATGACAAAGGGCTCAGACCCTTCAGAGATGAAGGTATATGTCACTCATCAACTAAAAGAACCAAAACCTGCTGAGTTGCTGTCTGGGGGAGCAGGGAATACAGACTGGTTAGTAGAGAAAGGTAGTCATACCAGCTAAGGACACATGACCAGATGCTAAAACAAAACTGTATCTGACATGAGTGTTTCTAATCTATTTTGTTAAGACTGTTTGTGCATATACACATACAATAAGCAGATCTTTGTATTTTCTTTACATATAATATAACATAATAGACTGAGATAATATTAGTGGCTATTAGTATATTTAAGTTAAAAGACACTGAGAGATAAAGCATTCGAGAGACACTGCCACCTATTCTAAAATATATACCTAGCTTGCAGTTGTATGTGGGATAGTTAAGTTATGCCATATTATGATATGGTGGCTGTTTTCTTTAGAAATGAGACATGACATAAGGAGATGTGACTGTCTCGAGTGGACGGGGTGATCTATGATGACTAATCTTGGTTAACTTTGCCATATCTGGAATCAACAAACAATGCAGCAGCTAGGTAGGCCTGCGGGGACCTTGCTTATCTGTGGTACTTACTATGTTCCGGTGCTTTCTTCTCCTGTACTTTGCCACATGCTCAAGTATTCTGTTCTGAGACTGTGACTGAGAGCAAGTCACACTGAAAGCTCTGCCTGTCCCAAGAGCAAGGCTGAAGGCAAGCTTAGAAAACTGGTTTCAAGGGGCCTGAGACAATAATGACTTGTGTATCAGGAATTTGGTTTGTAAAGATGAAAGTGATCTTTGACAAGCTGCCATGACCAAAGATTAAGTCTGGATCACTTCCAACATTTCTCCAGAGACCGGAGCAGTCCTTACCTGACCCTGTTCGTCCCACAATGCCTATCTTTTCCTTGGGCTTGATGGTGAAGGACACTTTCTTAAGGACCAGAGGGAGATTTTCCCGGTATCTCATTTCTGCATTCTCAAAGGTTACTTCTCCCTCCTGGGGCCAGTCATGGGGAGGAGCCTTGTTCTTGATTCTGGCAGGTGCTTCCAAAGAGAGAGTCTGAGGAGAGAGCGAGCGAGTGCTTCAGATTCCTGTGTTGTAGCAAAGCTTCTCAGAGAGGGCAAGCGTGGCAGCCAAGGTGCCAGGCTGCCACCACTGAACCCTGCTATAAAAGGATATTTTGACAGTAAATGTTCACAGCCCACCAATCAGACTGAGACACGAACATGGCTACTACCACGGTCTGCAACTGCGTGCTTGCACAACACTGCTGCCATGGACAGAAGGAAGACCTTCGGGTGGAACATGAGGCCTTCCCATCCCTCAACAAGTTTCACTGGAATCTTCTGAAAATATTCCACTTGAAACAGAACTACATCACTGGCCTGAATTAAAACTGAAGTAAGGTATTTAACATTTATTGAACATCTAAATATGTTGGCCAATCTAAGAACTACAGACTGCAATTCTAGCTTTGCCACCCATGGCCATGTGACCCACACGTACCACCCATAGCATTATGACCTGCTGTACCCGCTACGCATGGCATTGCAACCCACTCAAGCCATTTCTGCTTTTTAGTTCCTCATTTCCAAACTGTGCAGGACTGGCCCTGGGAACGCATGCCTACATTAAAAGGCTGTTAGAACGTCCTGTGTGATTGGTTTTAGCAGTCATCCCTCAGTGTTTTAAAACTTCTCTGGCAAATAGTCATTGACTTCATACCACTAAGGTGAAAAGCACAAGGGAGTATGCATGTGAGTGTGTGTGTTTGTGTGTGAGTGTGTATGTCTGAGTCTGTGTGTGTCCTGAATGTGTATGTGTGAGTGTGCATGAATGTGTACGTGTGAGTGTGTGTACTGAGTTTGTGTGTGTGTAGAGGAATGGAATGACTGTGCTGGGATAGGAATCTGGGTTGCAGACTGGCATCAGGAAAGCAATCTTCAAAACAATCACTGTTTGAGCAGCGTCCACTCTCCCTCCACTGTCTAGCTAGTATCCTGCTCTCTTCCAGCAAAAGACTCATCAAGAGCAATGTTCCTCAGTGTTACATTATACACGTGTGCTCAGCACAGACCACAACACTGCACAAAGTCGCACCAGCTGAACATGCAGAACAGCTGTTATCAGGTACATCACAAAGCTACCTGAACTTTTTATGAGAATAATCATTTGTTAAGTTTCAGAAACAGCTGGGACTGGAGAGATGGCTCAGTGCGTAAAAGCACTGACTGCTCTTCCGAAGGTCCTGAGTTCAAATCCCAGCAACCACATGGTGGCTCACAACCATCCATAATGAGATCTGATACCCTCTTCTGGTATGTCAGAAGACAGCTACAGTTTACTTATTTACAATAATAAATAAATCTTTTTGGGCGGGAGCAAGCAGAGACTGAGAGAACAGAGATGACTGGAGCAAGTGGGGCCAACTGGAGCAAGCAGAGGTCCTAAAAATTCAATTCCCAACAACCACATGAAGGCCCACAACCAGCTGTACAGCTACAGTGCACTCACATAAAAATAAATAAATAAATAAATAAATCTTAAAAAAGAAAGAAAGAAAGAAAAACCTGATAAAGTCAGGTGGTGGTAGTGCATACAACCTTTAATCCCAGCACTCTGGAGGCAGAGGCAGGCAGATCTCTGAGTTCAAGGACTGCCTGGACTACAGAGTGAGTTCCAGAGTTTTTGGACAGCAGGGCTACACAAAGAAAAAACCTTATCTCAAAAAAAAAAAAAAAAAGGAAGAAAAGAAAGAAAGAAAACATATCTGACGGAGGCTAGCAAGACGGTTTAGCAGGGGAAGGTGCTTGCGGCCATGCTCCACAGCCTGAAGTGAATCCCTGGAACCGACAGATTAGAAAGAGGGACTCAATCCCCACAGGTTATACTCTGACCTCTACATGTGGACATATGTACCACACACACACATATACAAATACTAACTAACTAACCAAATAAATACATAAAATGCATATTTTTTAAAAATCTTCTAAGTAAACCACATATGGCTTCACATATGTGAACCTCTAAACCCACACTTGGGAGGCTAAGGCAGGAGATCATGACTTCCTGGCTAGCCTGAGCTACACAGAAAGAGCCTGTATCAATGTAAATACGTAAATGATGTCTTCTGATAATCAATGATGTTCGTTCTCACATTAGTGAAGCTACATCTGCTAGAACGTACAGTTCTCAATGGGAAGAGTTCTGCAAATCCACCTGACCATCAGCCTTGTAGACCACGAGCGGTGTTTGCTTCCCTGTGAGTAATGGTGCAAATGCAGTGATCCTCAGGGTGGCTTACAGAAGAGGTGATCTTGAGAAACATGCAGTCTCCACTAGCCCTGCAATACTTCTTTCTACATAAAACTGCTTGAAGAGTTGCAGGGAGGACTTGAGCAAGACAAACCTCAAGGCAAGACTGAGAGGCTGCAGGGGGAGGGTGGGAAGAACCAATAGTCTCAGTAACAGCCAAGCCTATTCATTTCTGTGGGTAGAACAGACTAGAGTTAACCACGCAGCTTTAACACCGAGCCGGCTCTGGCCTCAGCACTTTAGTCTAGGAGAGGAGACCCACACTAGTCAGTTGGTCTCCTGCTCTGTGTATTCAGATGCAGATTTCTGTGCCCTTGATTTCGTTACAGTCAAGACACAGGCAAGGTAATGAATATTTGAAGAATCTCCTGTTCGTTGTAGGATTAAAGAACACTCCCTAATTATCTCTGACTGGTTAATAAAAGGCTGAAGAGCCAATAACTAGGCAGAGGAGAGAGAAAGGCTAAACTCCCAATCCCAGTCGGGGACCCAGGGAGAAGAGCTAGAGAGAAGCTTGTAAGGATCCAGGAGAAGGGCCAGGAGGCAGGGGGAGAAAGGAGATCATGAGATCAGGTGTGAGGAAGAGTCAGCCAGAGAATCCGCCATGAGAACACATATGTAGCAGAGCAAGTCAGGGCAACTCACACTGCAATAACTCAGGTGTGTGGCTGGGAAGTGGTTAGATAGCACAGTGTTAGGAATAGCTGCTCAGTTATTGTATTTAAAGGTTGTTGAGTAAACTTAACAGGTCTCAGTGGAGATCATTTGGGTTATCGATTATTTTCTCCAGGTTAGGAAGAATTTCCACTTTAAATTTCATCCTATACTAATCTCCATCAAAGGTTCAGCAAGGGATCCTGGCGGCCATCCTTAGTCAAGGAATTAGTCCAGACTATATATTCAAATAACATATTTTACTTTATTCTTTAATTTACTTCAGAAGCAGGGCCCAGAGCCCCCTGAGCTGAAACTGACCCGAATGCCCGTTCCCTGAGGATGCAGCTACAAAATACTTCCTTCCAAACCTAAGGCTGGGGAACATTGTAGAAGAGGGGCAGGGAGGCTGTAGCAGCCAGAGGACCAGAAACTTGGCTGTGAGATTGTGTCTCCTAGTAATTTCAGAAGCAACCCCCATAAGGTCTCAGTAACATGGCTCCCCAAACATGAGCTGAACAAGGAGGACACCAGTGCACAGGCCAAACTCCACAGGAAAGGCACTGAAAGCCTCAGGCCTGCACGAAGCACTACGGCAGCTGAAAAAGCTGGAAGTGGGGGAGGAGGCCCTCCCAGGGAAGAGCACGCAGCTGGTACTCTTCCCGTACTGCCAGCCAGTCAGGCAGCCCTGAAAACATACATACATACATACATACATACATACATACATACATACAAGCGACACTGTATGAACTCAACTAGACCAGATTAAGAATGAAAATGACGTATGGTTTATACTTCAGAGACAGGGCCCAAGAGAGAGCCCTGAGCTGGAACTTACCTGGGTGCCTCTTCCCTGACAATACAGCTACATACATAACGCAAAGCTGTATTTGGGGAAAAAATATATACGCATGCAATTACAATTGATGGAGAAAGGGACCGTGAACTTGAGAGAGAGTGGGGAGGGGCATAAAGGGAGTAGGGGGGGTGGACGGAAGAGAGGGAGGCAGAAATACTGTAACTAAAACACAATCTCAAATAAAAGTAAAAAAAAAAAATTAAGTATAGAAAATGGTGTATGGTTTTAATGAGTATAAGGAAAATGTTATGTAGTCTCCCATAAGCCTGAAGCAGGCTATCTAGAACCTGACCTTGCTGCCACTAAGGAGATTATGTAGGGTGGAGCCTTCCTGCCTAGATCACCCTATTGTTCTGCCACTGCCACTGTTCTTCTTCAAGATACTGCTACCTGATGAGAGGCCCCCCAGAGCTATTCTAGAGATTACACCCGCTCCAAGGATGAATTGGCGGGAATGGACTTTCCCCCCTCTTTTATAAAGCATGTCCGCCATTAAAAATTTGAACCTTGAGCAGACTAGCATGTCTTGGTTTCATTATTTCTCAACCAGCCTAGGTTCCCTCTTCTCTTCCAGATTCCAAGATGCCTTCCAGGCTCGAAACCGGACATGTGAGCCTCTGGCCCGCCCCAACAATGTTACATTAGCTTAACTGAAAAACAAGGTTTCTGAGTGTGACACGTTTAACTCTAGAAAGCAGCCAGTTCTTCAGGAACTCTTAAGGTTGAGACTGCTGAGCCTCAGAAGTGGGGATGAGACAGGTAGAGAAAGTGAGGCTCCTCACCCACATTCAGGACAGAAAGAACAAAAGAACTCCAAAAGGAGCCAGAAAGGCCTGCAGCATCCTGACCTTGATATAGTGGTTGATCCTCTCCACGGAAGTGAACCGTGCTTCTGTCTCCGATGCCAGTCTGACGGTGAACTGGAATAGTCCAGTTAACTGAAAGTAAGAGACAGGAGCGAAGAGAGAAGCCGTGTCAGTACAGGGCGAGCAGGCAGAGGGCGCTTCCTAAACCTGCAGCCGCCACACAGATCCAACCAGCGCCCACACATGCAGCATGAAGTCTCCAGCCTCAGTGGTTGTCTTGCACTTAACACCACACCCAATACCCTCATAGAACACAGCACCGAGTCACACTGGTGCACCATGCTTTTGTGCTCTTGGTTTCCAGTAACACATGTCTTAAGCTGTGTAACCGCTGAACCACCCTCAGCCTGTTACTGGCAACCAGAACACACGGACAGTCCAACCTGTAAGCAAGTAGGGAAAACACTTCCAGGAAGTGCTGTAAGAGACAGCACAGCCCTGTGCACCTTAGAAGACTGTGTGGCACACAGCCAGCTGGTGAGTCTAGACAGAAGCCTGGGCATGCACAAAGACACCCTCTTTGGAGTTCATTTGCCTTATTTTTATCTTTGCAATATGTTTAAAAACAAACAAAACAGCCAAAAATCACATAACAGGCCGGGTGGTGGTGGCTTACGCCTTTAATCCCAGCACTTGGGAGGCAGAGGCAGGTGGACTTCTAAGTTTGAGGCTAGCCTGGTCTACAGAGTGAATTCCAGGACAGCTAGAGCTACACAGAGAAACCCTGTCTCAAAGAAAAAAAATATCACACAACAGTATGATAGTATAATAACTCCTGGGAGCCAGAATGTTCCCTGAATACATAATCCATTTATAGTCAATGCTGCTTCACGTACATTCCCAACGGTTCCACTCCATTCTGTGGAGCAGAACCCTAACACTACCATGATATAGTTAAGTATTTCAGCTCATGCCTCTCTAAAATATAATACAGCTCCAATAACACTTTTAAAATTTGATAGAAGCCGGGCGTGGTGCCGCACGCCTTTAATCCCAGCACTCGGGAGGCAGAGGCAGGCGGATTTCTGAGTTCGAGGCCAGCCTGGTCTGCAAAGTGAGTTCCAGGACAGCCAGGGCTACACAGAGAAACCCTGTCTCCAACCCCCCTCACTCCCAAAAAATTGATAGAAATTACTTGTGTGGACTGATGTCAAACACCTTTAAATAGTCAGTGGTCAAATTCACAGACTCGTTTGGAGCTATTTGAGGTCCTTCAATCATCCCTCGGGATGAGCGGCTTCTGCTTATTTATCACATTGGGAGAAAAAGGATTCTAAACAGAAAGCACAGTGAGCAGCAAATGGAAGCTGGTACACTACTCAGGAAAGTATGAAGGTCCCAGCGATGAAACGGCGGTGAGCACACCTACAGGCACACTTTCATGTGTTTCCTTAGAGGATAATGTGTATTTCTTTTCTTTCCTTTTTCTGAGACAGGGTCCTACTTGGCTGTCCTGGAACTTGCTATGTATGCAAGTCTGGTCTCAAATCATCGGGATCCCATTGTCTCTGCCTCCCAACTACTGGTATTGAATATTTCTGTGCTAGGCATGGTGGCATACAGCTTTAATCCCAACACTCAGAAGGCTGAGGCAGGCAGATTTATTTCTGAGTTCAAGGCTAGGTTGGTCTACATTAGTGAGTTCTAGGAGAGCCAAGGTTAAAAAGTGAGACTCTTAAAACGAACAAACACATGTATTTAATACACATAGCAGATTATTTTAATTCTAATTCTCCTCCCCAACCCTCTTCCCTCGTCAAGTGCCCACAACTGACCTGCACAGCGTAGGAGATGGCAAGCCCCGCATAGGCTGAAGGGATCTGTCCATGCATGAGAACAATCATCAGGCCAGTGGTGGTAATCAGGGCAATGCTGATGAGGTCCAGCCGCACTGCCAGCCACCTCATTGCACAGGTGAACAGGAAAAAGGGAGCCTGGTTGTCATCCAGGAGCTCCTGATACCTGTGAGGAAGAGGAAATGGCAAAAGGATAAACAGAGCCACACACCCCCCCCGCATGGGCTGCTGTCAACCCGCCAGTGGATCAGAGTCCAGGGCAAGTACTTTCAGATCTTCAACCACAGAATTACCTGGCAGCTTCAGAAACATGGGCTGCACACACAGGAGGACACACACAGGGTGATCGAGTGTTAGTTACCCTTTGGAAAACACTAAAACCCACACTAGAAATGTTAGGGAGGACAAGATGTGGAGGTGCACACCTTCTATCTCGGTATTTAGGAAGCAGAGGCAGGTGGGCCTCTGTGAGTTTGAGGCCAGCCTGGACTAAATACAGAGTTTCAAACCAGCCAGGGCAACATAGTGAGACCACGTCTTCCTCTCCATACCCCCACACCCCAGCTATGGTTTCTCTGTGTAGCCTTGGCTGTTGTTGGACTTGATTTGTGAACCAGGCTAGCCTCAAATTCACAATGATCCTCCTGCCTCTGCCTTCCAAGAACTGGGATTAAAGACATACTCACCGAGACCATGTCTTTTAAAAAAGCAAAAAGCCTAGGGGCTGGAGAGATAGCTCAGAGTACTGTCCTTGCAAAGGGACTCCACACAAGGCAGCTCACAACCACATGTAGCTATATACAGTTCCAGAGTACTTAATGCCCTCTCCTGGCCTCCCAGGGTTTCTGCACACATGCAGGGTACATACATTCATTAAATTTATTACACACACACACACACACACACACACACAGAGGGGGAGGGGGAGGGGGAGGGAGAATTTAAAGAGTTTTTTCGTGTGTCCGCGTGCAGAGTGGCATGTGTGTACACGTGTGCTTGTGAAGGCATGAGGAAACTTCCACCTTATTTACTAAGGCAAGGTCTCTCAACCAAACTTAGAGCTGGCCCACACGGCTAGTCTACCTCACCAGCTCACTGTTGGGATCTTGTGTCTTAGCCTTTCAAGGCTGAAATCACAGGTGAGCTGCCATGCCCATCTGGCAATTGCATGGGTTCGAAGGCCCCCAGTCCTCATGCTCGTAGAGCAAGTGCTATACAAACTACACAGCCCTTGACGTTTTAGAAAGCTCACTACAAAAAGTCAGTCTTTTCTTACCAATTTCTGGGTACCCAGTTCCTCTTTCCACAGACAGCTACTTTTTCTTACACATCCTTTCGGAGATATCTAAACATACACACATACATTCTCAAAGGAAGCATGTCATATATCCACGTTTGTCTCCTGGGCTGTGATTCTATCTTCTAGTTTTCTCAGAAAAGGTCTTAGCAAGTGGCTGAGTTTCAGTCAGAGACAGTTCCACTGCATCAGTAATACTTTTGGGGATGAGCTTTTCCATCCCAAGCTTTGGCCCTGAATGGCCCCTTGAGGTCATTCTAACTTAGAGACGCCAGTTACCCTCCGAAACCTTTGGCCCCCAGCAGCACTGACCTGTGTAAAAACTCCTGCCTTTTGTTGTAGGCATGGATGGTGGCCAGGCCCTGAATGCTAGACGTGATGTGGGAGAGGAAAGGAGACTGCGTGATATTGTCCAACCGCTTTAGCTCACGAATCAGGACCCTGGGAGAGAATGGGTTCTGAGTCACAGCAGGAAGACAGCAGCCATGGCCCCCTCTCTCCCTGAACACACCCTACTTACCTGGAGACAATGTGGAGAAGTGAGAAGAGGATGAGGAGAGGCCCCACCGCCACGAGGAACCATGGGAAGACTCCAGCAATCATTCCAACACAGAAGAACACCAGGATTACATTCTGAATAAACATCTCAGCCTGGAACGGCAGCCGCACATCCACTGCACAGACCACAAGAGAACAAGTTTCAGACTCTTGGATCCCACAAACAAGAAAAATGGAGCTTAATAGGCTTTTGGGTTTTTGTTTTTTTTGTTGTTGTTTTTCTCGAGGCAGGGTTTCTCTGTATAGCTCTGGCTGTCCTGGAACTCACTTTGTAGACCAGGCTGGCCTCGAACTTAGAAATCTGCCTGCCTCTGCCTCCTGAGTGCTGGGATTAAAGGTGTGTGCCACCATGCCCGGCTCTGTTTTTGTTTTTTGAAAACTTTATGAAACTCCTGAGGTCTGTATATTAACGTCAACATTTTATGAAGGAAAAACAAACCCAATTGCTCTCACTTTCCTGTGAGTGGTCTTCCTCTTCCACCTTCTCTTTTTGGGTCAGTTTCTCCTACTCTTGCTAAACAGTTCTCCACTATAAAGTATTATATGTCAACATAATAACATACTTGGGGAAAACAAAGATAATCTATCTTCTTACCACCACAGGAAAAACTGAAAAATACGTAATCATTAAAGACTACAGAACCTTCAACAGTAGCATCTCCTCTTTTTAGCTCTTTCCCTCCACCCCCTTCTTTGGGCGAAGGTATCTTCATGAAAACCACAATCCTTCCACCTCAGACTCCAGTGCAAGGACTGAACCAACAGGTCTAGCTCTTTTATCTTTGTGTGTGTGTGTGTGTGTGTGTGTGTGTGTGTGTGTGTGTGTGTTTGTGTGTGTATCTGTATGTACATGCATGTGTGTTCTGTGCCTCTGTGTGTACAGGTATGCATGTTTGAGAGTATGTGTCTTGTGTCTCTGTATGTGCATGCATGTACATGTGTGTATATGTGCATATGTGTGTTTGCATGTCTGAGATGCATGTGTCTGTGCAAATGTGCACAATGAGCCTAACATGTGTCCAGAAGTTGGAACATGTTATGCACCAGTTCTGGTACCGAGCCTGCTCCTGGTTCCTTTTACCTCGGGCCATAGCCTTCCACTGGCTTACTGACCCCTCAAACAAGCTCCTCCTGAGGTTGACCACTGTGCAGGAAATAGATAAAACTAACTTTGAGGGAACAAATCTGAGCCCAATTCCCAACCTGGTCACCCAATAGCTGTATGATCTTGGGCAAACTACTTAATCTTTCTGGATATAACCTTCTTCTGTACTGGATGGGTGAAACAACAGATGCCTCACAGAGCTGTTGTGTGAATTAGGGCAGGTACATAAAGCACCCAGTGCTGTTCACTGCCAGATGCAATGAGTTCTGGTGCTGGCACAGACAGTGCTGCACACAAGAAGCCCACCAGAAGCTGTGCTCTGGGACTGCAGATATCCCTTCCAAAGCCCCTCTGCTCGCTCAACTCTCTGTCCTTGTGTTCAAGTTAGATTGGCAGAAAGAGAACTCAGGCAAAATACTGCTGATGTGTTTTGATACATATTGTAATGATAAGTACTGGCCCCCAAAGCCTGGTTGCTTGGGACCCTTGAGGAATGAGAGAATCACACATACAATGTGACCTTGCTCCTTGATTTAAAATTACTGGTTAAAGATGCCAACAGCCAATAATTGAACAGAAGAAACATAAGCCAGGTTTGGGGATCCTGGGCTTGGGGTCAGATGAGACTGCAAGGAAAGAGAGGAGAGAGAAGACACCATGGGGTAAAAGTCTTAACGTCATGGCCATGAGGGCTGCCTATTGGAGTTAAGAGGAGCCCAGACGGAACATAGTAAGTAATAACTTGGGGTTATCAATAGGAATGATTCTAATAGTATAGGTGGGTAGATGCCTGCCCAGCATGAGTGCTATAAAGGCTTAAATAATAATAAAGTTGTGTGTCTTTTATCTGGGAACTGAATGATCAAAGGCAGGTAGAAGCCTCTGATTAAGATTAAATATATCCACAACACTGCTGCAAAGGCCAGACTCTGTTCTCTGTCTTAGGAGAGACAAAGCTGCATACTCTCTTTGTACTGGGCAGTTAGGGGGATAAGAGAGGGGTTGAGGGGTTTGGCACCCAGAAAGGCCAGAGGCAGCGAGCACTGGTTGTACTCCAGAGTGTAAGACAGGACCAGTGAGAGATACCTTCATCCATGTCTTTGGAAAACCTGTTGAGAATCCTTCCTGTTGGGGTAGTATCAAAAAACTTCATGGGGCTCCTAAGGATCCTTCGGAATAGCTCATCATGGAGCCGGGAGGAGGCTCTCAGTGTGCCCTGGGGAACAGAGACACAATAATCAGGCCCAGAGACCCGGGTACCCAAGGAAGGCTTGCTTCCTACTCCTGTAGGTGACCACTGTGCAGGACATCCATTCCCAACGCTGGGAAAGTACAAGTAGTCAGAAGTCACGGTGACTAACAGGGTCCACATTCTTCAGTGGGGCCACCCTACTGTACACATCTGCCACACCAAGCCTCTCCTGTGACCTGGGGAAGGGCGTGCACCACAGCCCACCCACGGTGATACCTTGACGAAGACAACTCCTCGAATGGCTTTCAAGATCAGCATGACTGCCATGGAGAGGGCGTAGATGCTGGCGTAGTACTGCATGAAGGGGTTGTCCTTCATGCTGTCACTCACGAAGCTTCTGTTCCCTTGATACACTGTGCTGTTCTGTTTGGATGTAAGTTACCATGGAGTAAGATTCCTGAGACAACTAGGTCACTTTCAGCTCAAGGAGAGAGACACAGAGAATGACCAGGGGACTGCTCATGGCAAACGCAAGGCAGTCTTGCTGGGCACTTCTTTCTCTAGTGGGTGGACACAAGGAGCTGGCTACTGCACTAATTACTGACTAGCTCTATAGCCCCAGAGTTGCCCGGGGACTTTTTTTCTGTTCTGTGAGACTATATTATTTATCCATTCCCCAACCTGAGAACATCTTTGTCCACTGCTTTTTCTCCTTAAATTATCTTTTAACTGATACACAGAACAAAGTTACGCACATTACTAGGGTATCCCATGATGTTTCTAAGGGTTCTTTTTAGGAGTTTCTCTAAAACAGTCAGGGACTAGGGAGGCAAGGCCACATTATCAGACACATAACTCTCAGCAATGTGTAATCTCACCCCGCTTCCTTGCTTGATCCAGTAGCTAAGCCACCAGGTGCTGAAGGCAGTGCTGCCCACATTCAGCATGAAGAGGACCATGATGACCAGGAAAGCCAAGGGGCCCCCTGCAGCCTGGATGTAGACCCAGTAGACTGACCAAGGCACAGAACCTTGCCCTTTCTCCTCCACCTGCACAAGCTGCCCTGGGAAAGAGGAAAAGATACATGACCTTAGACGGGAATAATATGCCAGAAAACTTTGCGGGAAGCTGTGGATGTGACTGAAGCACTACACTCTGCCCAAAGACCCATTTAACACTGAGTTTAGTCACAGACTCCAGCTTTGGTGGGCAGTGGGAAGACATGCATAAGCCAGACAGTGAGGAACTGGGTAAGTTAGAGCCAGTTACATACACTGTACTCTACTCTGAACAACTGCACATTGTTGGCACAAGTTTCAGAACCTGGGTCTGGTACTGTCCAACGGTGAATCTGTTTTTCCCAGATGAACTCTATTGCTTTGACCTGTCTAGGGAATTTCCTCTTTATAGGACTGTTCCTCTCACGCTAAGGCATGTATGTATACAGCAGCAGAATAACAACCTTTAGCCTCAAAGGACACTAGATTAGAACTGCCTCCTCTCCATCAAAAACATTCATTCACTGAACATTTTTTCAGCACCATCTACAAGATGAGGTCTCACAGGGACCTCACTGAGGACAGTGTCATAGTTTGCAGGCCAGGCCAGCGAAACAGTAGGCCACTTTCCTAAACCTTCATGCAATAGCTAATATGATGTTTTACGTTTCAATCACTGTGCTTAAGAAGTCTATAAAACAAAATTACCTCTTGGTAAGTTTTCAAACCCAGGGAAGTGGCTGAGGTGCCTATTTAATACATCAAAGCAGACCTGGCCTCCAAGTTCTGTACCCCTCAGTCCCTTACCTGTTACAGGGTACAGATGGCACACCCCACTCTCGACCCTGAACTCTCAAGCCCAGGAGTGAGGCTGCCCATCCCCCAGAGGTTCTTCCCAGTCTAATCCAGGCATTTTTGTTATTCACCCCTTTTGTAGCTTCGGCCTCCTGGGTGCTCCTGGCTCCCCTCTCTTCCCTCTCCTGTCCCTCTCCTCATTCCCTCTCACTTGGTTCAGAGTCACGACCACTCTGGACTCTCTCAGACATGTCTGCCTCTGGCGGTCTCTTTTTTATCTATAATAAACTTGCTCCTACAGCACACCCAGAAGCAGTCAGGTCCTTTCCTTGCCTTTTCTCTTTATCACTCAGCTCTAACCTAAAAGCTACACTGGGCCAAAGGGAGGAAGCTTCCTAGAATGTTAAGGGCTATTCTTATCTTTCTAACAAAATTGTTATGCAGAAGGTTAACCTGGCTTCTGCAAAAGTGTGTGCTTAAACTTAAACAGAATGTGGCCTTTCACTTGCAGGATGTGTGCCTGCACATAAATGCAATGTAACTTTCTTTGCCTGTATAACTAACTTTCTTTTCTTTTTTCTTTAAATTATTTATTTCTTTGTTTATGTAAATGAGTACACTGTAGCTGTCTTCAGACACACCAGAAGAGGGCATTGGGTCCCATTACAAATGGTTGTGAGCCACCATGTGGTTGCGGGGAATTGAACTCTGGATCTCTGGAAGAGCAGTCAGTGCTCTTAACCACTGAGCCATCTCTCCAGCCCTCTGATTTCTTGTGACTTGATGCTGCACCCTGGGAATCCCAGCGCTGGATGCTATAGTCCCAGCAGGCTAGTATCTAAATAAAAAGCCTCTTTGTTAAAATTATTCTTGGTCAGACTGGTGAATCTCTGAACAACCCCAGACCCATACATAACATAAGTCACAAACCTCACAAGGAGGCAGGTAGTTCCCACCCAGGACAGTAATTATCCAACAAGCAGGGTTGTACCCTGGACCATCTTGTAAAAACAGGCAGATCACCTGAGAACCAGGACGGGCAAGAAGCACTCTGACTAGAATTGCTTTATTGTGCAAACCATGTGCCCAGGTATTCCTCTATTTAATCCTAAAGCTCATGTCAGGCCACTACAAGTGAACTTGGGGTCACTGGACCCCGTTATCCGTACCCCTTCCAAAGGCAGTCACATTGAATAAATGTTCTCTCTTGATTTTCATCATTACCTGGTAAACTCAGGACTGTTGGCTGAACCATTTATTGGTGCTATAGAACCCAGGCTTTAATCCTAAAAATTCCAGTTATAAGGTAAGGAGGTGATTCAGTAAAGAGATCATTAAACAAACTGCATTTTCTTCTGATTTCAAAGGTGATGTATGCTTCAGACTCACAGCCATGAAAATGCCTATATCATACAAACAGTCTCTCAGACCCCAATCTGGTAAGAAGTCCAAGAAAGAAAACTGCCGCCTGGAACTTGTGTAGAATTCTCTGCAAACACTGCCAGGACCAGGCAATAAGCCTACTGGTCTAGCACAGACTCTGAAAACAAAGAACTCGGCTTTATTAACTCGAGCTTTAACTGTGACTCCAACTGTAATAAACATAGTAAAAAAAATGCCTTTTAGACATGGAAAAATAGCTTCAGACATATAAAAATTCCCCACTACACCAAAGGCTGCATTTGATAACCAGATACAGTCCTAGAACCCCAGGATGCCCAATGCACAGCATTTAAACAGAAACCAAGAACAATGCTCTGCACATCTCAAGAAATACCACCTTGATCTGCTCTGTGGCGGGAGAGACTCCCCTAGGATCCTGACCCTCAATCCAGAGACTTCTGCTAGACACTGGACCTGTCCTTCAGCTAAGACAATCAGTTCTTGCTCAGGACACCAAAGTAAGTACAGAGGTGACCAGAAGGGAGGGAGGAAGGGAGGGAGGGTCAGCAGGCTGACTCAGGATGATTCAGCACTAATTACCCACAGCGGACTCCATTCCTTGCATGAAGAAAAGGCAAAGGATCAGAGGTCAGCTAACTTCCCTTGTTTGAGCACACCCAAGGTCCCACACCTAAATTATCTCGGAACTTTGTTATTCTAGAAATGTAACACAGTGACAGGAAGCATTATCTCCATGTGGCATTTTTCCTGATAAACCTGTCAAAAATGTCCTTACCTTCCTCCGACTTCACCGCCTTCTCCTTCTTCACTGACCCTGGCTTAGGGCCCTTGTCTTGTGATTTTTGTGAACCAGTAGCTTCCTTTTTCGAATTAATCTAATAACATAAGAAAAAAAATTCCAGTCATAAGATGTTCATTCAGATGAATGTCTACAGGACCCACACTAGAGAAGCATTTATTGAGTAATAACAAAACTGTGACACATCCAAGTTCTTATTTATTTTTTGATACTAAGCATCTGTGTCAGGCCTACACTGACCCTGATCTATCTCAGTCTCCTGAGTGGTGGGATCACAGGCAGACACTGTGCCCACACACCTGCTTTCTTGGTTTTTTTTTTTTTTTTTTTTTTTTTTTTTTTTGGTTTTTCGAGACAGGGTTTCTCTGTGTAGCCCTGGCTGTCCTGGAACTCACTTTGTAGACCAGGCTGGCCTCGAACTCAGAAATCCGCCTGCCTCTGCCTCCCAAATGCTGGGATTAAAGGCGTGTGCCACCACGCCCGGCACACACCTGCTTTCTTAAGACAACGTCCTACAATAATCTACACTAATTTCCTGTACTAACAATCTCTTAAATTTTTTGCAATCCACATTCCTATCCTGTTTATTGTCCACTAAGCTGGTCGAGACCTAACCTCTCAAAACAAAGAGTTTATTACATTGTCCTCTAATTTGTCCAGGTGATAAAGTCACATTGCAGTCATCCATTCCTGCATCTCTGACCTGCCACTTTCTCCCTCTGCAACCACAGAACCCCAAACTTGTCTGCTTGCTTTTGCACTCTGCACTGGTGGGCTGTCGGGTCCTTTCCCGTTTCGTGGCTTCCCATGGCTCTACTCAGCAGCCACGGGACTTCACATCATTCCTTAGCCACAGTTCAACTTCCCGCTGCTGTGCCCTCTTCCCCTCCTCCTTTCAATCTTAGTCAAAGCTGTCCCTACCCGGATGTGTTCAGTTTGTGTAAGGTGACCTACATCCCCTGCAAAAAGCTCACATGTGCCCTCAGTACTCTGTCAGCACACTGCAGTATCTGATTAGTTACCTGTGAGAGCAGAAAAGCACCGGTCTGCCCTACAACACCTAACATCCACCAAAGGCAGAGGTGTTCTCACTGAAGGTCCCCTACTCAGTACCACCCAGAACAAGGCCCAGAGGGAATCAGTGACCATTCATCAAACAAACAAATGACCCCCATAAAACCATTAAATGCTTTCCTGTTACATTTGCCAAGGCCCTGTTATATTTTTAGAAAATTTCCTCCATATAGGTCACTGAATTCCATTTTACATGATATAGCATACCCCCAGCAGGCTTGCCAACTAGACTTTCTAAACACACAGTGAAAATTTAAAAATATGAAATCTATATAGAGCTAAATCTGGGACAGAAGATAAGGCTCTAAATATATTTCATATAGTCCATGAGTAAATGCACTGTCTGAAATGATATTACCTTCTGTGGACTACTTTCTGGGATAAATGTATTACGTATTACTAAAGGCAGCAACTGTAAGCAACCACTGTGATGCGTGTGTCGGGGTTCAGACGTGTGAAGGTCAGGACAACTCTGTGGGTTCTGGGAATTGAACTCAGGTGGCCAGGCTTGCAGAGCCAGTGTCACCATCCGCTGAACCATCCTACTAGCCCCACAAGTGACATCCAGAAAGCATTCTCTCCAGCCAAACAGTCCAGCGGTTCAGTATCTATTTTTTGCTCCTTGGACAATTCAGTATTTTAGTTTCTCTCCCTCTGATTTTCCTCTCCAAGTTTACAAAGACAAGGCAACAATCTGAAGAGTGCAAAGCTTTCCAGAAGTCATAGCAGACCATAAAACTTAAATCTGAAGCTGGGCGTGGTGGCACACGCCTTTAATCCCAGCACTTGGGAGGCAGAGGCAGGCGGATTTCTGAGTTTGAGGCCAGCCTGGTCTACAGAGTGAGTTCCAGGACAGCCAGGGCTACACAGAGAAACCCTGTCTCGAAAAACCAAAAAAAAAAAAAAAAAAGAAGAAGAAGAAGAGGAGGAGGAGGAGGAGGAGGAGGAAAACTTAAATCTGTACCGCAGTGTCTCTTGGGATGTCACTGGTAATCCCAGCAAGGCAGGAAGTCTACCACAAGGTCTAACCAGCCAGTTAAGCAACAGTGAGCTGCACTGCATGGGATACTGCAAAAACAAACCACTGAGGTGACAGGAGAGGGAGGCCGGGGAACATCCTGCAGCAACCTCCAAGCCCAGCCTACTTCACTCCGGGACCCTAGGCGAGAGGGGCACTGACAGGAAGGAAGCATGTCCTCTGGGACTGCTCCACGCTGAGTCTGTCTAGCTTGGAGTTCCTGTGATGGGCTGAAAGCCGACACCTCTGGGTGCTGCAGGGGAGGTGGACGCAAACACAACAAACTGGAGAACTGAACTGTCCTGTCAGCAAGCTGCTTAGCTCACTTGAGCCCATTTTCTCCTCTCTGAGAGTGGGAAAGGATCGTATTTGGCCATATAACTCTAATAAAATGTCTAATAATATGGTATCTAAAGTATTTAACCCAATAACCTCAGCGCCAAATCAGGATCCAAGACACCATGAATTATTTCCAAACACACACAGTATGTAACTCCCCTCCCTGACTGACCCCTTGTTTACTTGTATGTCCACAGAGAGCCTCACACTGCTTTAGTCGGTTTAAGGAGCGAACCTCTCCAGCCCTCACCCGCTCCTCATCCTGCTCTTCCACAGGAGAAGGAGCAGGTGAACACAGCACAAAAGTGTGGTTGTGGGAACCCATAGGCAAACAGAGTTAAACTGGGCTCTTCTGGCTTCCATGCCATCATGCCTGCCTGTGTAGAAATGAGACATATAAACGCAGTAAGCCTTACCTCAACTGGGGGTGTCTCTCCCAGCAACAGGTTATTAAAAATCGTAGCGTAATCCCCATTTAAGTTCATCAGCTCCTCATGGGTACCTCTCTCTGTGATACAGCCTTCCTTCATGAAGATCACCTCATCACAATCGACCAGATACTGGAGACAATGGCGAGGAAACACAAATTGCTGATATTCCCGCAAATACATTCAAACCTCCAATCTTAACTCGGTATGTCTCAACCAGAGATGCTTTGGCTGCCCATTTGACAACATGAGACTATTTCAGGTTGTCAAAATAAGATACCACTGGGGTACAGTGGACCAAGACCTGAATGCATACAGCAGACTACCCCCGCCAAACAACGAATCAGCAGTCTACAGTCTCAAGACTGAGAGCCTTTGCTTTACCTTACTGCGCCCTATGACACAGGTCAGATAGAATTTCTTATGTCTTCTGGTGTTAAGGTTTCGTCTTTTGCCATCTATTATAATGCTAAGTGAGGGTTCCCAAGACCTGGTTGTCCCAGAAACAAGAGAGTCCACACACAGACCTTACCCTCAAGTTATTTCTGATTGGTGAATAAAGATGTGGACAGCCAATAGCTGAGCAGATGAGACACAGGAGGGGTTTAGGGTTCCCGGGCTTTAGGGTGGGGGAGAACAATAGGAGGAAGAGAAGGTAGAAGAAGAGAGAGAAGCCACCATGGGGCAGGCGAGTCATGAAAATGCCATCCTGAGGGCTGGCCAATTGGAGATGAAACATAGTAAGTAATAACTCGGGGTTATCAACACCAATACGGATTAGACTCTAGTGGCATAGAGGGTATACGTGCCCAGTTCTTGTGCTGATTAAGGCTTATTGTAAATATAAGGGTTGAGTGTGTCTTTTATCCAGGAACTAAATAGCCAAAGGCAGGGTGGAAACCCCAGGACAGGACTAGATAATCTCTACAACATTGGGTGGTGGAGCTACAAAAGCTTCCCAGGACATTTTATATCCTGGCTGAGTGTGGTATAGCATAGGCGTTTGATCCCATACTCAGGAGGAAGAGGTGGGTGAGCCAACCTAGTCTACAAAGCAAGAGACAATCAGTGTCTCAAATAAATTAACTCAAATCCTTTCACTGTGTGCAGAAGTATATAGAACTTACAAAAAAGAGAAACTAGGCCCCAAACTTAGGCTGTCAGCTCAGACAGCGATAATCCCAAGTGGGTTTCTAATGCCTGCCATGACTGATGGGGAGAAAGTACAAACTGCGCTTGTTGTTCTCATCGACAGATGCCACCTCAGTGCTTCCTACCACTAACTCCCTTCCAAAGTCCACTTCTATCTGCTCTTCTCAGCCCTTTAATTTGTAGGTCTGCTGCAGAACCAGTGTGTTCCAAGGACCCCCGATTCAGACGGCCACACAAAGGACTGCTACGTTGGCTATTTGGTGAGGAAATGAAAACAGTTAACTCTAGGAACCTCTGGCCCAAGCCCTCTTCATTACTGAGCCCACATGAGCAGCCTAGGAGACAATGTACCATACCTGTAACTGGTGTGTAACAAACAGAACCGTCTTAGACTTGAGGCGCTTCCGGATAGCACTGTTGAAGATGTGGTTGCCCACATGGGCATCTAAGGCACTGAGGGGGTCATCCAGGATGTAGATGCTTCTATCACTGTACAAGGCTCTAGCAAGGCTGATTCTCTGGCGCTGTCCACCACTCAGGTTGGCTCCTCGCTCTCCAATCTATGAACCCAAAAGGAAAGCCTCTATCTTAAATCTAGAAGAGCGCTTAACAGGCACCCCAGTCATCTTTCATCTCCATTTCCAAAGCCTTCACAAACTGCCTGTGTGAAACTTCTAGGGGCTGAGGAAGTCACCCTACAACTATCAATGTGCCAATCAGATATCCATGTGGCTTTGACACTGCCCCAGGTCACCCTTTGACACCGCCCCAGGTCACCCTCTTCTCCAGAAAGAATGCCTCAAAACAAAAGGCACCCTTGCCTAAAACTCTTTAAGAACCTTGAAAGAATCTAAACACTAACAACCATGGGTATCCTGAGACTTAAAATAACATGTAAAATATGAACCCACATGGCATCATGCTTTGTCGACATGAAGCCTGCATCATCTCTTCTGGGACACTCCTCCACCCTCTTCTAATTCTACCCACAAATGAGGGCCCTTCTTATTCTGTGCCAATTTATCTGGGTCTCTGGCTCCCTTAACTAAAAGCTTCTTATGCATACAAACTACTGTCCTACTCCTTTATATCTAAATACTGGGCAACTGGGGAATGTGTCACTAGCATGCACACCTGACAAATGCCACTATCTGAACAAATTAATCAATTGCCAAACGCTACCTGGTTTTCTGTTGCTTTTTAAAGTGTTATCTTTAGAATAAAAACAAAAGACAAAAAATGCTGATGATCAGAGGTTCTCACATTCTGTATGTTTCTGAATTACCTGCAGAGGTTATTATGAGAGACTGCTCAGAGGTATACCCTAACAAGGCATTGCTAACAAGTTCCCAAGTGGCACTGATACCACTGATCTGGGGACCAAGAGTTGAGAACGTAGGAACCATAACCAAATCTGATTTGAGGGTTTAACTGAAGTCAGCTAAACAAAAGTGCCAGACCAGAGGCCACAGGACAGGTTGCAGGAGAGAAACACCAGCAAGGAAGCACACAGCAGGTCCTGAGACAGTGCTCCAGAGCAGGCTCAGGACAGAGGGGAGAGAGCATCCTAAGGCTCTTTCTGTCTAGCGAAGGCCGTGGAACCTGGGAAAGCAGCTCAGCACGCACTTGTTTGACTCGCAGTTTAAAAAATATCTACACAATTCTTTCTTTCCACCACCCCACCTCTCAGGGCGTCTCACAATATAGCCCTAGCACCGATATGTAGACCAGGATGCTTCTGCCTGCCTCTACTTCACAAGTTCTGAGACGAATGCATGCATCACTATGCTCTGCTAAAAAACATAATTAAGCGTAGCAAAAACAAAACAAAACAATTTGGAATCCAAATGAGATATGCTTAAGATTTGCATGGCATATGAAATACATTAGTACTTAGGTATATAAATACCTAAAACAAAGCCGGGCATGGTGGTGCATGCCTTTAATCCCAGCACTCAGGAGGCAGAGGCAGGCGGATTTCTGAGTTCGAGGCCAGCCTGGTCTACAAAGTGAGTTCCAGGACAGCCAGAGCTACACAGAGAAACCCTGTCTCGAAAAACAAACAAACAAACAAAAAAACTAAAACAAGCAAGGCTGACATCCTTGCGCTGATCAACAAAAGTTTTACTGGTAATGGCTCAGTGAAAACAGTGCTCCCTCCCTGTGTGCTTCTGTCCGAGGAGGTCGTCCTACGAAGGGATTCTGGCGTGTCTTTGCAAAGCTTTCCAAAGCCTTCCAAAGCCTTTCCTGCTACCTGTGCTACAGTGGCTATCAAGGGCGGAAAGCTTGTACCTCAGTCAGGTCGCTGTTGGGGAGAATGGCCAAGTCAGGCCGCAGGCAGCAGCTATTCAGCACTGAGTTGTATCTGAAGGACACAAAGTCACAGAAAGTTAGGTACTTGATTACAAAGAAAAAAAAGCCTACTGATGGGCTGCCTTCTCTCACACATAGCCAAAGGATCAATGACAGAAACAAAATATAGCTTACCTCTCTTCATCAAATTCCTTCCCAAAGAGAATGTTGTCTCTCAGAGTGGCATTGAGAATCCAGGCCTGTTGGGCCACATAAGCAAAGGTCCCACTGACGGCAATGCTGCCCTCCAAAAGCGTCATCTAGGGAGACAGACATCATCCAGCGGTGTAAATCAAAATATCACCGTAAACAAACACACAGCACCCACACTGTCAATGGAGACTGAGTATTGGCTGTTGCTAGGACTTAACTCCAGATCACACGTTTTTTGTTCTTAAGACAGCTACAGCAACAGAGAACACGGATGTTATACTTACTTATTGACTGCTCACACACCCTGCAATCAGCAACCCACAGCTGTTGCATACTCTCTAACTGTAAATTAATGTCACTATAAAAGTATAACTCTGATGGCTGGTCCTGACTATCAAGTTGACTATATATCTGGAATAACTACCACCCAAGCACCTGAGCACATCTGTTTGACATTTTCTTCATCAGATCATTTGCTATGGAAGGATCCACCCCAAAGTGGGCCACACTCTGGTGCCAGCCCACATGCAAGGAATGGAGAAAAGATGTTTTCCCTTCTCGCCTGCTCGCCCTCACTCTTGTCACCAAGTTGATCATCCTGGTGCTGAGGCTTTCTTTCAGTGATTAGCACTATTTCTCTGGGACTCAGAACAGACAGAAAGAAGCTGGGACACTCAGTATCTGCGACTGAATAACCACCAGATCCAAGGCCTTCCTGTTGGGGGAACAATCTAGTGAGATCCCACGGACTGCAAGCTTCCCTAGCAAATCCCGTGACTGTAAGCCGGTGTAAACATGTCACCAGCACACACACCTGATAAATGTCACTATGTGAACAAATGAATACATCAACAGTCAAATGACACCTAGGGAACCAAAACTAAAACAGATTGTGGTACCATGAATGGTTCAAGAGAAACAGACTTATAAGGATGAAATTTTAAGTACCTGGAGTCGGCTTTCCAGTTTGCTAATATCTACAGTTACTGAAGCCTCTCCAAGAAGCATAGAAATCCCCACAGATCTATGGTGTGAACTCTTAGAAGAATTTATCAAGATAGATACACTCGATTATCCTGATTCACCTACTATAAGAAGCAAGGAATTTAGTGACTCAATATATAAAACTTTTGATAATTTGTGGAAAAATTAGAAAAAGAATGATGCTGGCTGGTTGCTTCTAGCATATCTGGGTAAACTGACAACAAAGGAAAAGAATGAGCCCAGTGAGAAGAATTAACCTCGTTGTAGCATCTTGGGATCCAGGGCAAAGAAAAAAAATGAATACAAAGGATCAGCTGGAGATCAAATAAACAGTCTAAAGCAGCAGCTTTCAGCCTGTGAGTTGGGACCCCATTGAAGGCTGAGTATCAGAAATCCTGCATACCAGATATTTACATTACAATTCATAACAGTAGCAAAATTACAGTTATGAAGTAGCAACAAAATAATTTTACAGTTGGGGTCACCACAACATGAGGAACTAAATTATAGGGTCACAGCATTAGGAAGGCTGAGAGGCACTGGTCTACAGGTTTCTAAGTATGCAAGGAGAATCTGTTCCATAGGATGATAGAAAATTAAATTGCAACCCTTATTATAATTTTGCTGCATTGAACCAAAACTCCAAGCCTCAGTTGTGGTGGCTGGCTGTCCATGGTTAAAGGTAAGGAGAGGACCCTGTAACTTTGATGGAGGTGTGGAGGGACCCTACTGTGGCTGAGGACTTCGAACCCTCAGATTCTGCAGGATCTATCTCCCCAGCCTTAGCAGAGGATGCATCCCCATCTCTACCAGCAGCAATACTGTCCTTTCACCTTTGCAGAGGGAATTGATCCTACAGTGTCTGTAGGATGCCCAGTGACATTCCCTGAAGAAGATGCCAGGAGGTGTAAAGGAGAGAAAGTGTAGTCCATGAGGAGGTGCCCTACACTACTGAAGAGCTTAATGATTTAACCAATTCATTCAAGTAGAAGTCTGGGAAATATGTGTGGAAATAGATTTTTATACGAATGGGATAATGGGGAACATAAAATTGGATCAGGTTGAGTTTTTCAATGTGGACTGACTGACTGAAACTCTAGGTTTAATATGAAAGTTTTTAAAGGGTGCCATGTTAAGACCTAGGTAGCCACTGCCTTTCCAACATTACTGTAGCCATTTTGTTTTATGTTTGCAGCCAGCCATCTTACATTGTTACAGAGGACCTTTCTCGTGCCCAGTTAAACATTAACTGCATATTTTGTTAAGTTCTTTGCTTTGGTGTTCTTGGAAATTCCCCAGATCCTCACCTTCCTAGAACTCACTTTGTAGACCAGGCTGGCCTTGATCTCAGAAATCCACCTGCCTCTGCCTCCCAAGTGCTGGGATTAAAGGCATGCGCCCCACCACCTGGCTTTTTTGTTGTTGTTGTTGTTGTTTTTTGTTTTTTGTTTTTTCCAGACAGGGTTTCTCTGTGTAGCCCTGGCTGTCTTGGAGCTCACTTTGTAGACCAGGCTCTCGCCTTCCTTTAGAGCCAGTCACAATAAAGGTCACTTAGAACTGCTTTGTAGACTTTGCTACAATAAGCCTGGACCTGAGCCAACGTCTGCAACTGTCCAGCAGCACTTCCAGCATCTGTGTACGACTCTTTATGGTCGTGGGGTTTGCTTTATAAGTTGCCTCTGGGAAACAGTCAGGCTTGCAGTCTCAGCTCCCAAGTCTGGCCTATGTCCTTGATGGACCAGTGTGGAGGTGAGGGGTGGGAAGGGGTCTGAAAATAAACTATCCCTGTTTGACTGAGATCAGTGTCTGATTAGTTTGTGGGGTGATTCCTGAACCCAAACAGCCAAAAATTCCTTCAATTGGTTAGGTGAAGGATTTGTCTTAAGATAGCCTGCTAAAGATACTTAAACCCAACCATTGGAATGAAGTCAGGGGCCCCTAAAAAAATTAGGGGAAGAACTGAAGGAGCTGAAGCGGAGGGCAACCCCATAGGAAGACCTATGTCTCAGCTAACCTGGACCCCTGGGAGCTCCCAGAGACTGAGCCACCAACCAGGGAGCATACATGGGCTGATCCAAGCCCACCCCTCCCACCTTCCACATATATATAACAGAGGACTGCTTGGTCTGGCCTCAGCAGGGATACACCCAATCCTTGAGACTTGAGGCCCAGGGAAGGGGAGGGGAAGGGGGAGCACCCTCTCTGAGGCAAGGGGGAGGGGGGATGGGATGAGAAACTGTGGGGGAGAGCTGGGATGGGAGCAATGAATGGAATGTAAATAAATAAAATAATTAATTAAAAAGATGGCCTGCTGAAGAAGAGCTAGAAATATCTGATATCCCTTCATTTAGTGTTGATGAAGGGATTTGACGGCTTGGGAAATTGCAACACTAGACTGGATAGGCCGTGTAAAACCCAATCCCCCACACCCTTCAAAGTGCCCCTCAAAAGGCAGTGCTGGTGACAACGTCCAAAACAGGACTGTTATTGGATAAACAGAGCAACTTCTCTTAAACTCTGAGGAAACTTCCTTAATCTGTTCTCAAAGGTCAACTACCTCAGGGAAGGGCATCTGGTTACCAGTCAGGTCATTCTGAACAGCCTATATCAGCTCAAAGCCTCCCACTCTGCTGACCATCATATAAAATCTGCTTTTCTGACATTTTTGCTCTTCTTTCTGCCCTCTCCTCCTCACCCAAGATAGCCTTGGCAGTTTGATCTCCCCAAAGCCTTTCTTTCCACCCATGGAGGCATCCACTTCAGTGGGCTCTCTGCACCCCAATTTGAGGGGTGAGGAGACACCCGCACATCTGAAGGCCTTTGTCAACACTGATTTCTTTGTGACAGAATGGAGATGCTACAGTTCAATTGGATGACGTTAATACAACGGGCTTATTGGGCCAGGAGTAACAGAGGCCACCTGGCAACATAGACTCACCAAAAGGAAAATGACGTGCATCATAGCCTAACCTGTGACGGGCAGCACAGGGAAAGGGGACGTTTAGTGTGCGATAATTCACAGGGACCTTAAGTTACCATGATAATTGATAAATGTTGGGGTAAGCTTTTTGTACACCGTGTGAAGGTTGCCTTTGTATTATTCAATTGTTGATTGCTGTGCCAGCAGAGAGCTGAGTGCTGGCCAGACACTGATATTGTTATTCTTATGGCTCATCACCTGTGTCAGTATTTTGTAAACACAAAGCTACCTCACGGATGACTCGCTTAATAAAGAGTTAATGGACACAATGGCCAGTAGCTAGGCAGGACTTCCAAGCTTCCAAGGTCTCTGGGAAAAGAAGCAGAGGCAGGAAGAATTTGCCAGTGAGACACAGAGGTGTTCTGACTTACCAAGACCGAGAGAAGTAAAGAACCATATGGTGGGTAGTGAGCTAGGATAAGGTTAAATTAGAGGAGCCAGCTGAGAGGTGGCCTAAGCTAAGGCCTAAGCAATAATAAAAATTAATGGTGCTGGCGGGTCCAGAAAGTCCCACGGTAGATAATAAATCTATGTTTTTGTTTCATCTGTATAAGCAGGAAAATTTTCAAACAAAGAAAGCCTCCATTGGATGGGAGAATAGGAAATCTCGGTCCAGGAACTAATCTCCAGACTTGAGTCAGTTTGCAGGCCCAGAACCCTGTGAATGAAGAACTGCTAGATCCCCTGGAAGAATGACCTGAAGAAAATATCTAAACGTTTTACTGTTAGTCTTTCTCCCACCTTCCTCAGAAGATCTATGGCTTTTTACAAAGCAAACAATACACAGGGGTTAAAGGAAATAATCATAGACTTTCCAGGTATTCGATACCTGTTCTGAGTGAAACTGATCCTGAAAGACCACAAGAAGCATTGTGAACATCTAGTTAACGTGGGTCTTTGGAGGTCAGGGACTGATGGAGTCCCCGTAGAGCTTGTGGATCCCTAAACTCATCTGTAGTTATTTCTCAGTGTCAGAATGCATAATTGGGATAGATACAATTAAAAGCTGGCAGAATCCCATTTTTCCAAGACCTGTGGAGTGAGAGCTATTTTGGTTGGAAAGGCCAAATGGAATGTATTGGAGTCACCTCTACCAGGGATAACAGAGAACTAAAACCAATACTGTATCCCTGAAGAAATGACAGAAACGAGTGCCACTGTAGAACATGAACGGCGCAGGTTCCCAGTCTCCTTTCAATGCTCTGACCTGGTCTATGCAAAAGACAGCTGGATTACGGAGAGTGACTGTGACTCTGCTGCTGCTGTACCAGCTGTGTCTTTGCTTGACCAGACATCTCCTGCTACTTGGTATGCAACTACTGATCCAGCAAATGCCCTTTTCTCTGTACTGTCCATAAGGACTACCAGAGCAATTTGCTTTTAGTTGGCAAAGCCAACAACATACCTTCAGTTTTACCTTAAGGATATATTAACTCTCCAGCCTAGTTTCATAACTTAGTTTGAAGGGATATTGATTATCTGTCTCTTCTACAAATATCACATTGGCCCACTATACTGATGACATTATGCTGATTGTACCAAGTGAGCAGGAGGAGAAAACACCTTGAACTTGTTGGTAACACAAATGCAGAGATATTCTTCCCTAGGTGATGGATAAGTTATTGCACTTGGCTCCTCCCACCACCATGAAAGAAGGACAATCCTCAGTGGGTGTGGTGTTCTGAATGAGAATGCCTCCCACCCCAGGGTCACATGTTTGAATACTTGGTCCCCAGTCAATGGAACTACATGGGAAGAATTAGAAAGTGTGGACTTGTTGGAGGTGGTATGTTACTGGAGGCAGGTTCTGGGGTTTCAAAAGCCTACAAGATTCCCAATTAACTCTCTCTGTCTTTAGTTTGTGGATCAGGACATAGAGCTCTCAGCTTCTGCTCTACCACCATGCCTGCTTACCTGGGCTGTGCTCCTGCCATGATGGTCATGGAAACTGTAAGGCCCAGTAAACTGTTTCCTCTATAAGCTACCTTGGTCATGGTGTCTCTTCATAGCAACAGAAAAGCAACAGTGGGCCTATTTGGACTCTGGAGGCAGCACATTCCTCACTTGGGTGTGTTACTCAGGCCCATATAACAAGTGACCCAGGAAGCTGTTACCTGAGTGGGGCCTGGGACAGGAGAAGGTTCTTCAGCAGGTCCAGGCTGCCATGCAGGTTGCTCTACTACTGGGGCCATATGAGCCAGCAGACCTGATAGTACTTGAGGTGTCAGTGGCAGACAGAGATGCTCTGCCATTGTAAAAGAATCACAAAAGAGCCTCTTGGTATTTTGGAGCAAAGCTCTACCATTATTCATAGACAACTGTTCTCCCTTGGAGAGACTGCTATTGGCCTGCTATGGAACCTTAGTAGAAAATGAACATTTGACAATGGACCATGACATTATCATGCAACTGAGCTGTCAATCAGGAACTGGGTAGTATCTGACCCAACAAGTCATGAGTAGGATGTGCAGAGCAGCCATTCATTATTAAATGGAAGATATATATGATATGATCTTTATTATATGATATATATATAATATGATATAATCTATATTATATGATATATATAATATATGATATATATATAATATTATATACACACACACAAAGAACATATTTGTGTGGGCTGGAGAGATGGCTCAGCAGTTAAGAGCACTGGCTGCTCTTCCAGAGGTACTGAGTTCAATTTCCAGCAACCACACGGTGGCTCACAACCATCTGTAATGGGATCCAATGCCCTTTTCTGATGTGCCTGAAGATGACAGTGTACTCATATAATATACATATAATAAATAAATAAATAAATAAATCTTTATTAAAAAAAGAATGTATTTGTGCAGTATATATCTATATTAAATGATATTTGTGTTCTTTATTTCTTCATCATGTAATGTAACATTGAGTTAGTATGAAGAGTTACCACATTTGTTATAAGACAGTAAAAGACCAAGATTCCTCAAAGATATCACCTACTATAAAATATGTAGTTTGAGGTTGTACATGGGATAGTTATATCATGTTATGAAAAATTACAACCTAGTTATTGTTTTTCTGTGGAAAGTAAGCATGACGTAAGATGTAAGTATGTGCCAAGGTGAGAAGAAGTGAGCTTGCAATGGGTGATCTTGGTTGTCAGCTTGCTACATCTGGAATTAACTGAAACCCAAGCACCTGGCACACTTGCTGGGGGTTTTCTTGACTGGATCATTTGAGGTGGAAAGACTTACTCTAAACCTAGACCATTGGAGGGCAGGAGACCCACTCTACATCTGGATCACTGAGATCTGGGCAGACTTTCTGGTGCTAGCCCAAGTAAAAGGACATGGCAGAAGGACAGTCTTACTTTTTCCATGCTTACCCTCACGTTAGTTGGCAAGTTAATTTATCCTCCTGCTGAAGCATTATTTTGCTAATCACTGAGACATCCAGCCTGGTGGACTGGATAACTGCTGGACTCTTGACAATCCTATTAGGACACAGACATTGTTGGACTAGCCAAAATGAACAGAGTCTGTAAGCCATTCAAAAATCCCTTTATACAGCCAGGTGGTGGTGGTGAACACCTTTAATCCCAGCACTGGGGAGGCAGAGGCAGGCAGATTTCTGAGTTCGAGGCCAGCCTGGTCTACAAAGTGAGTTCCAGGACAGCCAGGGCTATACAGAGAAATCCTGTCTCAAAAAAAACAAAACAAAACAAACAAACAAACAAACAAACAAAAATCCCTTTATACATATTTTATTATTTGTTTGTTTGTTTGTATGTATATACATCATGTAACATAAACACATGTGTACATATATTCATATATTATGTTTGTTATGTAATTCATATATTGTGAATAAATATATATAAGCATTCATTCTATCAGTTCTGTTCCTCTAGAGAACCCTAACTAACAATACAACAAGCAAGAAGGCCTCTTTTCAAAGTTCCCTGGAGAGGGTGCCATAAAAATTTGTAGCCAGAACCTGCCTCAAGGCGAGGGTGGCCAAGTTATCTATAGGATTCATCCAGGATATTGACTAGATCAGCTGCTTCTGTGAAGTGAGGAGCAGAGAGGAAACAGAACTTCAGGTTATATCAACTGATGTGAAGAGCATCCAAATAATAATAATAATAATAATAATAATAATAATAATAATAATAATAATAATAAGCCTAGAGAGCTTCCCACCAACATCAAGAGGCTGCATGCAGAGCCATAGCTTTGATGTGTTTTCTTTTCTTTTTCTGTTTTTAAAATTATTTTATGTATGAAAGCATATGGTTACTGTCTTCAGACACACCAGAAGAGGGCATCAGGTCCTATTACAGATGGCTGTGAACCACCATGTGGTTGCTGGGAACTGAACTCAGGACTTCTGGAAGAGAGCAGTTAGTGCTCTTAACTGCTGAGCCATCTCTTCAGGCCAAAAGCTTTTTTGTTTGTTTTTTCTTTTTTTTAAAAATCATTTACTTATTTTTAATTTATATGCCTTGGTGTTTTTGCATCAATGTATGTCTGTGAGACTGTCAAATCTTGGAGGTACAGATAGTTGTGAGCTGTCATGTGGGTGCTGGGAATTCAATGTGGTTCCCCTGAAAGAGCAGTCAGTGCTGAGCTAAGCCATCTCTGCAGCCCCCTGATGTGTCTTCTATCAGGCTTGATACCAACTGATGCACCACTTGTATCATGATTCTTATTGAGACCAACAGTAGACCCTGTTTGAGTTAAGGATGATCACGCTATGAAGCAAAGTTTCATTAATGAACGCATGGAATGCGTGACAAATAAGCCCGCCCTTACGAACACCATCACACACTGTGTGTGCAGGGACATTTTCCTACAAACTGGCAATCAATTTGCTGTGCAAATCAGAAAGCTACATTCCTAGCTGCTCACAGCAACACTGTCAGCGGAGAGTTAAACTCTAAAGAAAGGACAACTGACCTGCACTACCAGCCTCCCTGTCTGGCTGCCAGGATTGGATCCACGAAAGCCAAAACCCACTTGGTTTAAGCTTAGCCACAGCCTAGACACCCCCTGAAAAGCAGCACCTGGCAAATGTTCAGAAGTGCTGTGAAAGATGACCTTCATACTCCCAAGAGCCCCAGCTTCATAACTGGCCCTCAAATCTGGCTGATTATGAGAAACCACCTGTTAGGCTCTTGCTTTTTACAGACCCAGAGCTGGGCCCACGGACCATAGCATAGCATAAAGCAGAACGCAGTCCTGTGCTCTAGGAGGACTACAGTACACTACAATGGCTGGTACCAAACAGGACAAGGAAACTGTCTTCAAAACACAGGTCCCACTGTCCCCAACAGTTCAGAAGGCGGCACCTGGCAAGAAGTGGCGCCAACTGCATGCCCATCTTCATCTGCATCAAAGTCAAGGTGTTTGAAATCTTGTATGCTGGCACCTACTCTTTTCTGATGACTGGGTTCTACACACTCAAGGAATCTGTGCTTACTCTTTCCCCTCACTCTCTCACAGTGCTACACTTTTCTCTTGCTGTTTCATGATACACTTGTGTATCTAGATCACTGAGTCTCTTCTGGACATGAACTCCCTGAAGAAGTAACAGTCTCAGGGTTTAGGCTGAAGATCAAGCGAGAGTACGCGTCAGAATCTACAGTGTGGGGTGTTGGATCATCCCTCTCATCCCTGCTGCTTCCTTTCTTAGCACACCTGCCACACACATCCAGTAACTACTTCCCTACTTCCTGAATGAGAAGAGGCACAGGGAACAAATGGTGGCGGTGTGCGTCTATTAGCCAGTCACCAGGCATTCACTGCACCATTCCAGACAGAAGGCTGTTAAGATGGAGAAATGAAGCGCTGATCACAGTCCCTTTGTTTCCACCTTTGTTGGTAAGATAGAGCGTGCAGAGGCCCAGAGACTCGGTAGGTACACACCTGAGATTGAGGCAACTCCCCACTCCCTGCCTAGAACATGTGCCATGCTCCTTACATAAAAGAAGTATGTCCTGTGGTGACATAGGCCCAAAACAGAGTTCTCCATGCTAATGAGGTACCTAGAGGCCCAGAGGGCTTTGCCCATAAGCTTCCCTTCCCAGACATTCCTCTCTGTAAAAGGTATTTGATCTCAGGCCCACCCTGAGAAGTGAGTATGATACAGTATGCATCCATTTTCCACCATGAACAGCCAATAAACTGTTTAGAACCACAGACTGTCTCTTTCATCAAGATCCGCTGTGGGGAGCATGGAGAAGGCGTTTGCCTATGGAACCACAGCTTAATTCTCCTGTAGAAGGCCTCTCTGTGCTCCCAGCCACAACTGCCACCAAGCCTGCCTCTGCCAAGCTAAGGACAATCACCGCTGGGACAAGCCAGAGCTCCCCTTGCCCCCAGCCCCAGGCTAGATGCTGTTCCTAGCCCAACACCCCCATCCCCCAACCCCATTCTTGGCTCTTCCTTGACTCCCAGTGGTGCCTAAATGTCCCAGAGTCTGAGAACCCCATGATCCCAGCCTCGTCACAGGCCCAGGGAGCCCTGAACCAGCTCTGACTTTCCCACATCTCAGACTGCATTTCCCACCCCTGAAGAGGTGTCTTGGAGCTTCCCTACAGCCCGGCACTGGCCTGGTGGTGGCCCAAGAGACTGTGGCCAGCAGCGGGGTGGACGAGGACCAACACGCCTCTACTGACTCTTCAGCAACTGAGCTTATCGTTCCTGAAATGTTTGCTAAGCCAAGCCTAATAAAGGACCAGAAAATACCAAGGGCATAACAAACGTCTTACCTGGCCTAAAATGGCTGAAACGAGAGAGGTTTTTCCACTTCCCACACTGCCGCAGATTCCAACCAGTTTGCCCTAGACGAAGCACAGAGAGAGGAACGACATCAAGAGACTACCAGCCACTCATCCTAAGAACCTGCAGTTGGTCCATCAGTACAGGGACACGGAAGCCCTCTGGAAAGACTGTCACACACAATCACTTTTAGGAAGTCTTAGCCTCTTACCAACTCTGCAAGCAGTATAAGCTTTTATTTTTTAATTGTATTTTTGCAAGGCAGAACTCTTTAAAATTACTTAATTGTAATTTTTATTTTCTTTTAGTAGGAACTACATGTAGTATTATATACATTAAAATATCATTTTTATTTATTTATTTATTTATTTATTTTGGTTTTTCGAGACAGGGTTTCTCTGTGTAGTCCTGGCTGTCCTAGAACTCACTCTGTAGACCAGGCTGGCCTTGAACTCAGAAATCCACCTGCCTCTGCCTCCCGAGTGCTGGGATTAAAGGCGTGCGCCACCACACCTGGCTTTATTTATTGTTTTATTTATTATTATTTTGTTTGGTTGGTTTTTCTTTTTTGTTTTTTTGGAGACAGGGTTTCTCCGTATATCCCTGGCTGTCCTGGAACTCACTTTGTAGACCAGGCTGGCCTCAAACTCAGAAATCCGCCTGCCTCTACCTCCCAAGTGCTGGAATTAAAGGCATGCGCTACAACCGCCCGGCTTGTTTGGTTTTTCAAAACAGGGTTTCTCTGTGTAGCCTAGGCTGTCCTAGAACTCACCGTGTAGAACAGGCTGGCCTCGAACTCAGAGATCCACCTGCCTAATATAAGTGTGGGTGTTTTGCCTTCATGTATGCCTGCATATCACTTGTGTGCCTGGTGCCTGCAAAGGCCAGGAGAAGGTGTCAGAACCGCTGGAACTGGAGCTTGGCTGTGAGCCGCCTGTGGGTGCGGATGCTCTGAATCCAGGTCCTCTGGAAGAGCAGCCAGTGCTCTTTACTACTGAGCCATTGTTCTGGCCAACAGTTAACTTTAAGGAGAGCCACGTGTGTGGCAGTTCTGTGTGATGGTAATCAAGTCCCCAAGAGAAGGAGGGAGGCTAGAGCAGTGGTGCAGAAGTGATCCCAGACTGCAGGCAGGCAGTTCGCACCAGAGTTTCAGCTCTACCACATCTGCTAATCATGTGTCCCGATAGATATCCCAAGCCAACCCTGTGTCTGTTTCCCTCACTGGGCTCTGAGCTCAGGAGGAAGGGTGAGTTCCTCACTGAATCAAGTATCACATTACCAAATGGAAGAGTAACTTTCCGTTGAGTATGCAAAGCCAGTATCTAAAAGAGCTGATTAGTGACACGGTGGGACCACCTCAGAAATCAGTAATCGTCATCAAGTAAGCAAACTGCTGCTAAGATTGGCCTATGTGGGATAAACTACATGACAGTTTCCGGTGACCACCCCCGACCGCCTGCTAAGAGCAGAAATCTGGATGCTGTCTCCTGGGTCTACCTCTGGATCTGCCCACGGTGCCCCAGGCAGCGGTCAGTATGGCCACTTGCTGCAGCAGTGCCTCCTTCTAGCTCTGCAGCATTTCTACCCAGCCCTGTCTCCATCACTCTCCCGTCTTCCTCCTGCACTGCAGCAGGAGGAGCAGCCCCTTAGACCTCTCCTTCTTTCCTTCCTTGTTTCTCCACACACCCTTCTGAGCCTAGCAGGACATTATGTATCCACAGGCACTTCTGCAAATCTGCCATCGGCCATCATCTCCCACACTCATCCTGGTCCAGGAACCAGCACACTCCAGACGGAGAGCCTTGCTCTCTGCTTCTGCTCTTTAGCTATGACCCTCTCCCCTAGACAGTCTCACGACTCACTCTCTCAGTTCTCCGCTCAAACACTACCCTCTCTCTCCTCTCTCTCCTCCCCTCTCTCACTGGTACTTACTGGGTTTACCTGCCATGCCCATCCCCACCACCTTCTTAGCTAGGGTATCACTATGTATCCAGGTTGGCTTCAAATTCATAGTGATCTACCACAGCCTGCCCCAAACTACGGACATGTCCTGCCAAGCCTGACTAAAACATCCTTTGAATGGGGTCTTCTCCTTAGAAAATGTGTTAAAAATGCAAGCACAACAGCTGCTGTCCCAGCTCCGTTACCATCCTTTGCATCGTCCCTTACCACAACCTGACACTTGCTTTGTGTCTGTCCACTAGGGACGTAAACTCCAGAAAGAGGCTTTGACTGTGTAGGTTCTGCTGTTGTTTGTTCTCAGTCCTTCAACAGGACTTGGTGTAAAGCTGGTACTTAAAAAAAAAACCAAAGGCTACTGAAGGAAAGTGTGAATGGGGCTACTTCTCAGTCATAGTTTGAATCTTAAATCTTCGACCTAAAATCTGTGTTTTAAGGGACTCTCTGAGAGCCCATGTCTATGCTAGCTGAGCTATGATATTCTATACCCAAATCACCCTTCACTTATATTTTTAAAAATTATTACAATACAGTTGCTAAGAGCAGCCCTGAGAGGCTGGAGAGATGGCTTAGTGGCTTAAGAGCACTTGATGCTTTTTCAAAGGACCCTACGTCAACCAGGCAGCTCAGAACCACTTGTAACTCCAGCTCCAGAGAATCTGACACTGTCTTCTGCCCTCCACTGGCTCCTGCACTCACGTGCACACACCTACAAACAGATATGTCAAATAAATTTAAAAGGAAAAAGAAAAGGCAGCATTGAGAATACCTTTTATATGCCAAGTTCTCTATGCTGCACAACGTGATGTTGACCAGGAGCCCACACAGTTACAGCAGTGAATTTAATTACAACAGCCATCACAGCCAGAAGCCAACCCAGAGCAGGGTCTTGGAAGGTCCACCTGAGTGCTTCACCTCCTTATCAGTAAAGCAAGCATCTCATAAGTAATTAGTTCTGTTGCTCGCTTTGGAATCAGAGTCCAATCTGCTCTTGATTCAAAACTGCTCATAGTCAAAATACTCTGCTTAAAGGGCGGGTCTTGCCAGGGTCAAGCTGGGGTGACACAGGAGTCAGGGCTGAAGTGGCAGAGAGGGTACGGGTAGGTAGCTTACCTCTTCAATTTCTAAGTCAATGTTGTACAGTGTCCTCTGCAGGCGCAGGCTCCCTGTGTGGATCTGCTTGCCTTCTTCCTCTTCCGGGCTGGGCCGCTCGTCACTGTCCAGGAGGAGGTGTCCTTTCTGTTCTGCCAGCACCGCCTGGTGCTCAGTGTGTTGCAGCTGCCTCGACTTCTCTTTCTTGCCCCTGGTAGCCCTCTTGTCTTTTTTCATTTTGGGGGTCAGCTTGGGCGAGTTCTGTATACTGGAGTGGGAGGAGTCCCATGCCAAGGTGGCATTTTTCATCTCTATCTTGATGTGAGGACTGGCCGGTTTGTTCTTTATCATGTGAACCTCTTCCATTAGAAACAAACTCTGATAGGAGTTGTGAGAGAGGTGCAAAGATGAGACACTGGATCAAGACCAGGGAGACAAGCTTATGGCGTACACTCACGTAGCAAAACACATCAGGCTATACAGTGGAAGGAAGCTGAAGAGCAAAAGGTAGCTCATTAGTGTAGCCTCACCTCAGGACTGGCAAGGGGTCTCAGGGCCTCGCTCGTCCACTGACCCAACCCTCTATGCTAGCTTACACACTAAGGCACCCTGCTTTTCCTGCCAGTCTAATATGGACAGAAGGACATTTAAGAACTCATAGGGATATGGTGCCCCACGTACAGAAATTCATAGGTTCCAGAGTAATGGTTAGAAATCCCAGGAGGGATACTGACCCTTTACACAGGCATCACGATGCCAGGGACCTTCCAGGACACTTCTGTAGAGCTAATGCCTGCACACTGCCCTCACCCATGGCCTGGCACCTCTTAATTGCAGGATTTGGAAAACATCTGAGCTAAGGGCCCGTGTGGACAAGAGGTACCTCCCCAAGAATCGCTCCAGGGGAAAAGAGTTAGTTTTCTCTCCACTTATTTACAGAGTCCTACAGAGTTGTTTCAAAGAGCAGGAAAATGTAATGTGAAATGGGGAAGAGTCTCCAAAGTTACTTCTAAAATTCTGATTTTCTAGTTATACTCGAACCCCTCACAAGCCAGGAAATTTTTACAGAGCACTATTGCAAGGTGATTTTCAAAATGCTTTTTAAAAATTAATTTAAAACATTAGAAAATCTTTAGAGAAAAGATGGCTTGCAGGATGAGGACTCTACTCAATTACGAAATACCCCAAATGGCTTAAAGTTCCCAAGTACTAATGAATGGAACAGGTAATCTCCCCCTTCTCCTGGATCCCAGCGTGCTTTTAAGAAGATTAAGAAAGCATCTTACTGAACTGAACAAGGACAACAACAGACATGCTAGCATGGGTCAGGCTGGGGGAGCCCGCGAGGCCCTCATGACCCTACAGCAACTAAGGAATGCTAAGAGCAAGAGCCATCGTCTTCCCCAGGAAAGAGCCCTCCCCTCCTCCACTGGTTATCTATGTCAAATGATCAGCTCTGAAACATACACATGAGTAACATTATACAGACTGAGCAGGTTGTATTTATGTATTTAGGAACATATATATGCATACACATACATACAGATATACATATATGTATAGAAAAACAATTAGTGAGAAAAAGAGGCCGTAAGTTTGAAAGAGAGCAAGGAAGGGTATGTGTGAGAATTTAAAGAAAGGGAAGGGATGGAGGAAATTATGTAATTATAATTTCAAAAGTAAAAGAAAAATTAAAATAAATAAATCAATCCTAAAAGATAAAATAAAGGATCTCATGTAGCCCTGGGCACCCAAGAATGACCGCGAGCCCTGACCCTCCTGTTGCCACCTACAAGAGCTGGGATCACAGTTGCTATTCCTGTACACCCCGGGGGTCGTAAGGCTTAAGTAAAGCTCCTGTCTATGAGCAGCTATGGGATTTGTATATCCAGAGCCTTCTGAGAGACTAGGCTATAATATCGTCAATGATTCTGATCATTTCCTTCCCCAAAGATCTGTTAAAAAGAGACTGTGTAGGCCCCTATAGACTATTCAGAGAAACAGTGGTGCCTATCGGAGAACGCAGTCTCCCTGCTCTTCCTTTCTGCTTCCCACAGCCCTGACACGCTTTGACGGACAACACCTGAATGTGCACCGACTGAGATGTGCACCTGCCAGGACGCACAAACCTCACCTTCCTCTAGGAGGCTGCCCGCTGACAGCGCTTCCTAGCCCCTCGGTGAGGTGTATAGCAGTAACCTCAGCACCAAGGAGGCCAAGGCAGGATAACTGTGTGTTAGCAGCCAGTCTGTCTCAAAAACAAACACCTCCAACAATCCAAAGAGGAAAAACAGCTTGCTTTCACTCATTAGAAGAGGGAGTGCTCAGAGGGCTGCCAGATATAACACAACGCAGTTACACTAGGATTCCAATTAAAAAAATTATAGATCTTTTTTCCAGTATAAATATGCCTATACTACCAGCTAACACTGTACTCACTTAAAAGGAGACAATTCAAAAGCAAGGTCACAGAACTTTTTCTCCCTTAGTTCTTCATCTAAAACTCAACAAAACAGGGAGCGCTTTGGTCAGAACTTTCACTTTCTTCCATGACTGGGTTCGGTGGCTTCTGAGAGACAAAGCTCTGACTGTCTCTCAGACATCAGTCTCATGTGACCCTGGCTCTGGTCCTTTAGCAGCCAGGAGAAGGAGGAAAGCACGAGAAAGGGGGATGTTCTGGAAGACTACTTCTCTTGGCCCAATGCAAGTCACCTGACTAACTGTAAAAGGCAAAGGCTGAGGTAAATCCCAGCAACTAATCTCTCCTTTACAGGGCAGCCCACTGTGGCCCCTGAGCCTCTAAGGTAGTGAGAGTCATCCTTCTAGTCCTGGGGCTTCAACTCTTCAGGCCACCAGAACTGTTCCCTTGTTCACCTCGCTGGCCAAGGAAGGCCACGAGGAGTGAGGTGAGGTCTTGTTGATGAACTCCAGCACACACAGTGCCTCTCCTTTGTAGGAATTAAGCATTAACCACTTCCAAGTAAGTATCTACTCCCCTCCACCCACCCACGTCACTCCCTCTTGTGTCACACGGTTGTGTTATTCTGAAGGTACAAAGAACACAAAAGGGTCTGATCAACTAACCACGCAAGGAAAGGGGCCGATACTTACTTAACTGTACTTCTCAACATGATCTAGTTTTATGACTATTTCCATGTCACTGCATTCCCTGCCTCATGTAGTGGCAATCACTGGGTAGGAAAAAGAAATATCAAAAGGACTCAGCATAGCAACCAATCAAAGTGGCAGCAGGCACGAGAGGGGGTGGGGAGAACCCGGCAGACACCTGGCCGTGCTGGTCTAACGTAAGCCCTTTAAAAGCTCAGGAAATGACAATGCACATCCATGCTGGGCCTGGCAGAGTACTCAGTGTGGAAAGGGAGCACAACCCAGAGCCAATCGGGAGAGAGAAAGATGCACATTAATTTTAAAAGGCATTACTCTCATCCCTTAATTCAGTTGTCTCCTCCATCTCCTAAAGGCAAACCAAAGGCAAGTGCAGCTGGCCTATGTGGACTCTCGGAATACAGGCAGCAAGCAAGCTGTACCAAGGATAGCTCCGGATACGGGCAAGGGACCACTTACCTTAAATCTGTCAACAGCCACTGATGCTTCAGAGAGGGACTTCACTGAGAATGGTGTTACTTTTAAAGCAAAAGTCATGGAATTGAAGACAGTCACCACTGTGAAGGCCTTAAAATACAAAAAAGAGGTGAGAGCAAGCCTCTCGAGAGGTCACACAGTAGACAAGGCGGCACCACTCTCCTTTCGGGTGGAAGGAAGGCTGTAACTATCAAACGTTAGTGCACGCAGTCATACTAAAGTAATTTGTCTTGTGGGCGAGTACATTTGTGTGCATGGCAGTGCATGTGTGGAGGTCTGAGGACAACTTAAAGGAGCTGGCTCTCTCCTTCCCCGTGTGTGTTCCAATAACTGGGCTCAGGGCATTAGGCATGGTGGCAAGTGCCTCTGTCCACCTTGTCAGCCTCAATCACAGTTTAAAGTTTCGTTTTTAAATTATGAGAGAGAGAGAGAGAGAGAGAGAGAGAGAGAGAGAGAGAGAATGTGTGTGTGTGTGTGTGTGTCTGACAGTACGTGCAAATGAATGTGGTATCCTCAGAGCCCAGCCCAGAGGTGTCAGATCTCCTGGAACTGGGGTTACCCATGGGTTCCAAGCAGCCCACTATGGGTGCTGGAAATTGAACTACATAGTCCTCTGCAAGAGTAATAAATATCTTAACCTCTGGGTTTCACTCTGGGCTTCAGCTCACATTTGTATTTTAAAGGCAGGGTTTGTATTGAATGAGACTTTCACCTAACATTCTTCATAAACATGAAACAAAGGTTCATCTGTATTTACAAAATTAAACCCAAACCCAGGCTGACTGAAAATAAGCCACATTATTCCTGTATAAGGGATAATGCCGTATTCTTCCACTTCTCAACTTAGTGATATGAGTGAAGGAGACACCTAATTCTTGGAAGCAGTCCCAAGTGAAGTAACAAGAGGAGCACACAGCTCTGCAGAGAACGTGTCTGACTGTCCTCACCTGTGCCGCAGTCAGATGGAAGCCCAGGGTCATGTGAACGGAGAACGTCACCACACTGGCGATCACTACCACAATAGGAGCCACTCCAACAGTGATGCTCTGAAAGTACCCGGCTTTCTCCAATATCCGACGTTCCTCCTCTCGGATTTCTAATGAAAAGCAACCCATCCTCAAAGCAAGTCAAAACACACTTTGGGAAACTGTTACTCCACCACCAAACAAGAACCAGGTTCCAACTACAAATTTATCTTTTGTATTTTGGGTTTTGTTTGATTGTTTAAGACAGGTTCTTGCTATGTAGCCTATGCTTATCGTGCAGTGTAGACTTTCCTTCTTCAGCCTCCCAAGAGCCATGATGTTAGGATACAGGCAGGTTTTTAAATGATCCTTCAGTACCAATGATGAAAAAGAAAGCCGTTTAATGGACTATCAACTCTGGTTTTGTCAGTTCTGTAGGCTGGACCTAAGGCGTCACTCACATGTGCTGGGTAAGCACTGTCCAGCCCCCACCCTAGGACTATCGATTCCATCACTACAATTCAGATGTGAATGGAACAAGTCACAAGAAGAAATCTGAAAGAAAGCAGCTACAACACAAGTACTCTGGTTCCCTGCCATCTGTCTCCTGGGTTTCAATAAAAAGAACACTTTATTTGCATCTACACCTGGCAGCTTTCTTTGTGTATATGGTTAGTGCTTATTATTTACTCTGGGGTGTTCAACCACCTTATAAGAGCAGAGTCCAGATAAGTTCCGGAAAGTTTAATCAGAGAAAGCAAACCAGTTGCCCTGATACTAACAAACAACTCTTTATTCTATTTAAAATTGTCTTAATGTTTACAACATTTATGGTAGTTACTATGTCATTAAGTCCATTAACAGCCCATATATACTTTTTACTGAAATTAAGGTTATCCTTTTTTTTTTAGCTTCTCTTCTTAAATGCCACTGTTTTTAAGGCCCAGCCTTCCTATTCTTGTGTAGAAGTGTTTAAATGCCAGTGTCATGTTAGTTACCCTGACAGGCTTGTGCTGCGAGAATACTTCACATGCTTATGCCTGCTCTGAACTTAAAATGTGAATAGCGCCAGCACTGAGAACACTGTAATTATATCAATCGTTTTAAAAGATGACAAAAGGAGCCCCTAGCAAGTAACAGAGGGAGGTGCTTAGTCGAGGCATCGTGAAGCCCAGGTCATCCCTCGGGGGTCACACAACCACCTCTGGTACCTATACAATCACAGAATAGATGGGCTCTTGGCAATCATCTGAGCGCCTTCTGCCAAAAACCATGCCCTGGGTAAGAGGAGGATTTGCATATATTCTAATAGCTAGATTTGTCCATACCGTTCTAGCTAGCAATAACACCTGGGGCAAAATCAGTTCCCGAGCTCAAATCCCTGAGCTCTTTTAAATAGAAACGATTCTATATGAAGATTGTAGACATCGGAAGTCTAGTTTCTAATGTGCTTAGAAACGATTCTATATGAAGATTGTAGACATCGGAAGTCTAGTTTCTAATGTGCTTAGAAACGATTCTATATGAAGATTGTAGACATCGGAAGTCTAGTTTCTAATGTGCTTAGAAACGATTCTATATGAAGATTGTAGACATCAGAAGTCTAGTTTCTAATGTGCTTAGAAACGATTCTATATGAAGATTTTAGACATCAGAAGTCTAGTTTCTAATGTGCTTAGAAACGATTCTATATGAAGATTGTAGACATTGGAAGTCTAGTTTCTAATGTGCTTAGGAAGCGACGTACATGACTGAATAGACCCAAAGAATCCAAAATCCCTTCACCACGTACACAAGGAAAGTCTTTAAACTCACTTTGCACACACTGAGAAAACGCTTTGACCCAGGCATACATTTTAATGAATTTAATGTAGGTAAGAACTTCATTCATCTTCTGGACACGGTCATCTGTGGCAGCTACACACTTTCTCCTGAAATATGCAGTTAGCCGTGACACGAACATCTGGAAGGGAAAGCAGCGCCCTATCAGACTGAAGCACCTCAGGACCTGCCTCACAATGGTCTCAGCCAAACGGGCACAGAGCCTGTTCCTGGGACAAACATGATTTCACATGGTTGTGCTGTTGTTTAACTAAAGGGGTCTTTAGAGTTAGAAAATATTTAATCCTCATCTCCTTGTAGGGCGATGAAGACAATTACTGGTCAGATCTCACAGACACTGGTGCCACCATGTCAGCCCCAGTAGCTCCAGTTTTGTCTCGGGGTGGGTTCACCTAGAGCCTTCTGCTCCACCCACACTCCCTCTGCCTTCAGTTGGCTATGGTCTTTTATGCAAATGACTCCTTACTTCCTCCCAAGTTAAAATTATGCTCAGGTGAACTGAGCACTATCTAGCATCAGACTTTACCAACTACCTTCTTTGAGAAGTCGTCTATCCTCTTTCTTCAACCCAGTACAAGTACTTTATGTATCCCATATGAAGATGCTACCATGATACAGCCAAGAGGCTCACTCACCATTGCTGGATAAAAGAGGATAAAAACCGCTGATCCCAGGAAGCCCGTGGGTCCTAGGATGATTACATTATAAATCATGCCCAAGATGGCAACAACAGGTCCTCCAGCCAGCAAGCTGCCCACAGCGGCTGCCTCAAACATCCTTTGCCCATCATTGGAGCAGATATTGATGAGCTGTAAGAAATGACAAATAGTGAGGGAGCGTGTAGGACATAGGCCACTATATTCAGGAGAAAGGTCAAGGTCAGAGCAGGGACCAAGGAAAGGAGGAACTCAGGCTGAGAGTCTGCTCTGGGTTGCTCTGAGAACAAAGCACAGGCTCTGAACTCACCTCCCCTAGGGACTTTTCTTTAATGTTCTTTAACTTCAGGATCTTCTTGAATGCCATAGTCAGGATAGCCCCCCGCAACCGGACACCAGTTCGATAATTCAATGCCCAAGTCAGTGCAAGTGACCAGGAGCGTACAACTTCTGTCAGGAGTAGGCCTAACACTAACAGCAAGCTGTACTGCAGGTTAGACTCTGTTGCCTGGGTGTACTCCAAGAGGTGCTTCACCACGAAGGCCTACAGGGAGAAACACACACCACAGTCAACATCGCCCACGGTAACCCCACACAAAGCCACAGTGTTATGTTAGGTTAGAAAGAGCAGGCTGCTCCACGGACAGTGATCAGTGTGTAAGCAAAGAGAAACTGTGTTGTTGGACCAAATATTCCCGGCAATCTGCCCCCAGGTGAAGGACAGCGGGGTCACTTGCTTTTCTTCTGAAGGGCGCCATCGTGACCACTACTCTTTCTAATGTAACATAAACCTGCCCATGAGCTGCAATGCATTCTAAACGCATGGTCATCCAAAGGTATATATTGACCTTACTCCAGCATCTTCACACATGGCTACCTCTCTTTACATGAAACCGAGACCTTTCTCTGTACCCTTTCACACGTGCTTATTCGATAAAAAGGAACAGTGTACCTACAGTTGTACGGAAGAGTGGGAAGTGCAAAACATCCCTGCAAACAAACAGGGGCAGTTTAATAGGACAGAAGAGAGCAAACAATACAAGCTACCAAACTCCAGAGACCCTCCCTCTGGCCCTCCCCACGCCCACTCCCTCTCAAAAACAAAAACATGTTACCTCAGGTAGCTTATGTCTAACACCACCTGCAGGGAGGGAAGACAGCCAGCCCCCAGAAACCACGAGTGTCACCTCCAGCTCTGAGGTCCTGCAACGCCGGAGCACACACTCACACAGGCACATTCAGCAACAGCAGTAAATACCAGGAAGTGGGAAGCAGTGTACTTTTATTGAAAATGAAATATATATTTAAAGATACCATGTTCAAAGAGCATCTCACAAACACTGTACATTAGCAGGGGCATCAGGAACATTTGGTGGGAACATACAGAGCCGAACGGGGATAGCCATCACACAGATGGGCTGGCCTCCCACTTGCAACTATACACAGTAGAGGAAATGCATGGCAGAGCCATATCTGCTTCCAGAGTCTGGAGTACAATGCATCAGGATGGCAGCTTTCACCGAGGAGGGAATCCCAAAGCTGCAATGAAGTAGAGTCTCTAGCAATAAAGACCTTGCTGCTGAAGAAAGAAGATTAAGGAGAAGAAAAAAAAAAAAAAAAAAAAAAAAAAACAACAACAACTAAAATTTCCCTAAAGAGGTACTCTGCTTAAAACTGCAAGTGCTGTTGGCACGCTAAGCTGCGAGGAAACACTCTGCTCCCGACAGACTGCGAGATTCTAGGCCTGCTGGGCAAGGATGCTGGCATCCTTCGGAGTCTTTTCGAGTCCTGGTAGCTAAAATTGAGGTTGGCAAAAATCAAACCAAACCATAACAAAAGAAAGCCAAACCAGTACCCACCTTAAAGGAAAAAAGAAATTAAACTCATGCACCCATCTACCCTGGTTCCTTCAGTAAGGAATTCTGTCTGCAGCTGTAAGATACTAAATGGCATACAACAGAGACAGATGGGCCAGCCTGTAGTGCCTAACGCTGAATTCCGGAAGCCAGGTTTCTGGGGTAAATAGTCTCTTTCAGTTTTTATGAAAGTAACTTAATACCAAATTGTTTACTAATGTCCTAGGAGGTCTCTTGGGTCATGTCAAGCCCCAGTAAATAACCTGATCAAATGGGGGATTTCAGATTCTGAGAACTACTGCAATCCACCTTTACCCTCCTGCAGAATTTTTAGAACCCATGTTTGGTCCTCACTGCATAGATTAACTAGCAAGAAGATTGGTTTCTTTTCCAGTATGCATCCAAACTGTGGAACTGGGTCACGAGGCCAAAGCCTCGCCTCCTGTAGTGATGCAACTCAGTAGGAAGGCCTGCAGTGAAGCATTTCCCCACACAGGGCAGCAGTGTGGAGCAGTCTCCCAGGGCAGCGGGTGCTGTTTGGGCTCCTTCCTTTCCTATACCTTAGGGTGCCCCCTTGGCAGCACTGGATAAGCAATCAGGCCCTCCCAGAGAGGAGAAGGGAAGGTGAAAGACATGGGTGTGTTTGCACTATGCGAAACTTTCCAAGGGGAAAAGATGACAGAGGTAACACATATCCAACACAGGGCTTTAAAAAGCAACGGCATTTCAAATGAGCTCGTATGGGGGAAAGAAAAGCAGTTTTACATGAAAAATTCAAACAAATTCAGTTTTTTTTTTAAAGTCGTAAGTTTATCATTTATGTCTAAGCTAACTGGGAGGAAACTGAAGACTGTCAGCATAGCTGTCTTGCTGGGGAAGGCATTCCCAGTGAATAAACATTACCTTACCTGAGCTCTTGGCGAGAGATTCTGCCCAGCTTGACTCTCTCATTCTGACCGCAGAATACAGCCATCCTGAAAATTCTAAAGAACAGCTTCTGTCACTGGTCCCACTACAGAGACACTCCCCCCAAGTCCAGATCCTGACAGCATGGAGCAAGCTGTGGCTGGAGACAGGCTGGAGGGTGGGAACTTACCTCTCTCAAGGCTTCCCAGTGCCCTTTCCCCACAAGGCCTGGAGCAGAGTTAGCGCTCACTAAGAGATGGCACTGCAGACAGCAGCCTTCTCTAGCAAGTCTAGGGTGGGTGCTAACTCTCCAGACACAAGTCCTGGGTCAGGCCTGGACTTCTAAAACTAACTTAGTCTAAGAAGGGCCCCAAAGCATCTATATAATTGCAGTGATTTGGTTCTGCATTTTGAGTATGGCCAGTACCCTTATAAATGGTGGCACTGTGCTAGAACTTTCCTGAACCTGAGGCACCTGACATAAAGCAGGAGTGTTGGTTGCCACACTGTTCTGGGGTCAGTATCAACTGACCAAATTTTTAAAAAATAATGCACATAAATACAGCCTGACTGTGTTTCATTTGTTCTATGTATGACCACCAAGGCTCAACAAGACCTAATGGGATGTCCCATGTATGGAGTGTACAATTTAGGCTAAGATATTGGTAAGAACAGAATGAGCCAATCTGAAAATCATGCCCAATTTAGAAAGTGTGCAAAATCTAACATTGGATTTCCTCAGAAGGACTCACAGGTTTGCTCACTGCTAATGTTAATTTCATTTCTTTTGTCAAAACCAGCCTGATTCTCCAATTTCCAGTCAAAAGAATTTATTGGGATTAGGGTTCCAAAAAAAGATGTCTACATTGTTTATACTTGCATATCTGTTTCACAAAAAGACAACAGACAAGCCCACAGCTCTCTAGGCCTATTGACTCCCCAGGGTTCTTCCCAAAACGGCAGCAGAGGGAGATGTGCCTGAGTTCCTGTTATGGGAAGGCACCCAGCTCTCCACGGGCATCTAGAAGCAGTCTCTAGAAGTTAGCATCCCGGTTGCTGCATCAGAATTGAAAGATTAACAACTTAACAGATGCTCAAAGGAATGACCTTCAAGGCATCAAAGTGAGCATGCATTTTGCAATTACTTTTTGTGGAGTAAAAACTTTATCCCTGCAATCCAGGATTTTTTTTAAAGAAATGGGGAAATAAAGAATTAAGAAAGCCCATTATATTATTGAGAAATTCTGTACTACCCAGATGAAGGAACTGTGCGAAGTGTCAGAGCAGCCACCAGCTCTGTAGTGATACAATGACAGAAGCTCTTCTTGGGGGAATGCTGGCTCTATGAAACACGTGCCATTTTGGCTAATAACATTTCAGTTACATGGTCTCTTTTATTTAAAACTTATATAAAAGTGTTAGTTGGTCAATTAAGAAACCTAATACCAAAACTTTTTTTTCTTTAAAGATCATACATTAAAAAGAAGAAAAACAAAATAAAAAACAAAAAACCTCCAAAGTGTAAATTAGTGTCACCTAGTCACCATGCATCTTAGACACATACTTACCCACCATGAACCTCCAGCTTACCCACACACGGAAAACGCACAGTTAAACAGTACTACTGCTCCGATGCCTCAAGGCAAATATGTAGAGAATAAATTCAATCACAATCTCAAGTGTCAGGCAGCACAGAGAAATGCAAGAAAGGATGCCCCGAAAACTCCTCCTGCCCAAAGCTCCCTTAGCTACTACACTGAATCCACACAGGCTTGGTAGAAACCACAGCGGTCGCCCCAAATCTGCCACAGTTAACGCTATATGTAAAACTTGAAACAGACTCTCAAAACCCCTGGTAGACTTCTAGCTTCTTGAGGGATCATTGGTTACAGAGTCAGTCAACATAGCAACTATGCCTCCAGGCATCTGGTACGTCACCAACATAGGCTTGCTAGCCCGAGCCACACAACGCTCAGCTTACTCGCTCGCAGTACTGCCAAGACGTGGCTGTTCATGGCAGCACTTAATCAACAAGCAGGAGCTGTGTGGAACCAGGATCCATTCAGATTTGTGCAGCCCCAGGACAACAAGCCAGCAGTTTCTTCTTCTGCAGCTCTTTGTTCTTAACAGTCTAGCTGACAAGCCACCGTTCACTCCCAAATCCACTCACCCTATTCAATAGCCCTAGAAGTATATTTAAGGCTGCTAACTAGCTCAAAAATTATCATTACCTCTACAACCGAAAAACAAGGTTAGAGCTGGCCATGGCCGGGTCTGGAGATGTTCAGAAAGGATAGTCAGAACTTACTGGTCCACTGAAGCCAGCCAACTGCGTGATCATCAGGCACACGATGGACAGGATGAGCCTGGTGCGGCAAAAGATCCACACAACCCTTCGCAGGGAGGCAGCGTCTGGCCCAACTTCATTCAGCTCTTCTTGCCACAGTCTCTCTAGTCTTAACAAGGGCACATGTCCTGTGTTACACATCTCCCCAGGGAAAGGACACATCCTAGCCCCCTTCCTGCCATCGCAGGTTCTATTGTTGCATACACAAATCTCTCCTTCAAAATTATGCACATAGCCTACATCTTGTACAGAAAAACTCCCTTCCTGGCCTATGTGTATTGACTCCCAAAAGGGGATATCTGAAATACAAAACACAAGAAGAGCAGGAGCCTTTACTTCCGCTCCTCAAAGGTCTCTCCCTGAATAAAGTTTGTGGATGAAAACTTCCTTTGGCAAGGGCACCAACCCTTTCTGAAGGATCCTGTAATAAAATGCAAAGCTACAAACTAGACTTTAATCAGACAATCAGCTACCACCAAAAATGTATTGTGTCACAAGGCAGCAACAATATCTCCCTGGAGGCACAGAAAGTTCTAGAAGTGGGGCTGAGAGAGAGAGAGAGAGAGAGAGAGAGAGATTGAGAAAGAGACTGAGAGAGTGAAAGCCCTTGGTTAAAACACAATTAGAGGGAAACAGAGATAAGGCAAAGGGAAGAGAGTCCACAGGTAGCCCACCCTCAGCTGAAGTTCTTAATGGGTGTGGAGCTTTAGATTCCACACTGCTGGCCCACCCACTAGCTCAGGCCTAGCACCCAGTATATATAGGGTGGACCAGAGACGCCTACCTTCTGCTGTTCACATCAGAAGACTCATACTTGGACAAAGGCCACACATCCTCCATTAACAGCTCCCCCTTCTTGTGAACCACTCGGGCCAGAGGAGAGAGCCATGAAAAGGTCATGTAGGAGAAAAGTCCAGCATTGTCCACTGGGTGCTGGTGCCTAGAGGAGAAGTCCAACCACGAGGTGTCAACACACACAGAGATTTGAGCATAAGTGAGAAACACCCTTAGTAAACAGTTCTTGACAAATGTTGGTCCCCACTAGCTGTTCTCGCTTTAGCCTGAGATTTCAAAACTGCTCTTAGTGCTTTGCATATGAAACATCAGCCAACAAAGCCTTACTTGGTAGTGGTCCGGAAGGGCTTCAGGACACTTAAACCATGGTGGTATTTTCCCTTAGAATGCTCCTCGTCCAGAATTTGGAGATGAGAATGCACAGAGATATCCAGGGAAAGCCCCTCAACTCGGGCTGCTGTTTCGAGAGCATCTTGGCATTCCAACTGTGATGGGGAGAACAGTTAAGGAGAATTAATATAGAGAGAAGAGAGCTAAATCTAGCTGACTACAACTCAAAATACACCAGGAGCAAACCACTCCATCAGCACTGGAAAACCCTAGGACACAGGGCTAGACACTAAACCTGCATGCTAAGAACCCATTAAAGAATATTCAAATGGGGGGTGTGCTGAGAGATGGCTCAGAGGTTAAGAGCACTGACTGCTCTTCTGAAGGTCCTGAGTTCAAATCCCAGCAACCACATGGTGGCTCACAACCATCTATAATGAGATCTGATGCTCTCTTGTGGTGTGTCTGAAGACAGCTACAGTGTACTTACATATAATCAATCAATCAATCTTTGGAGAGAATGGGGCCGAAGAGAGCTATAATAAATAAATAAAAATTAAAAAAAAAAGAACATTCAACCAAACACATACATACGAGGTTTTTTTAGGTTTGTAGAATGAAGTGCAAAGTATAGTTCTCATATCTGTGCCATCACCTCCACCTCCTTCTCCTATGTTAGATCTCCCATAAGATGGTACAAGTGTTACATCGACAGGCCAGTGCTGACACAGTAACTGGAATCCACATTACACTAGGTTCATTCTTTGTGTTATACATTCAAAACATAAATTTTTTATAACTCAAATCTTTTATCATGGGCTAGGGATATAGTCCAATGGTAGAGTACTTCCCTAGAATACATGAGACCCTAGGTTTGATCTTTAGCAGAAGGGAGGAAAGAGCACAGAAAGCCCTGAATAATTCCCTGGAGCCACACACAAAGATAAATGATTTTTAAAATCAAATATTTGATCTTCTTTTTCCTGAGAGTCATATACTGAAAGTTAATCCTTTCACCAATAACTGAAAATTATATTGCTAGTTTTCTATTACAAAATTTCAAAGTCAGTCCCAACTAACCATGAGAGCCGGGATGTCCTGTCTCCCTCTCTCATCAGCAAAAGAAGAGTACAGCATGGGTGTTCAGCAGGTTGCCCACCCAACTACCCCAACATTCTCAGTCCAAAATATATAGTCCCTGAGATGGTTCATCTTGAGAAGCGCTGTGTTTACTTCAGCTTACAGCTTATTGTAGTTACTGTTCTATTGCTGAGAAGAGACATCATGACCAAGGCAACTTATAAAAAAGCATTTAATCAGGAGTTTGCTGAGAGTTCCAGAGGGTGAGTCCATGAGCATCATGGCAGGTATACATGGCACTGGGGAATAACTGAGAGCTCACATCCTGATCCACAAATAGGAAACAGAGACCGTGGGGAGCTGGGCCTGGGACAGTCTTTTGAAACCTCAAAGTCTACTCCTAGTTAGGGCACCTTTGTTAGGGTTTCTATTGTTGAGAAGACACATTATTACCATGGCTACTCCTATAAAGGAAGACATTTTAATTGGGACTGCCTTACTGGTTTAGATGTTTAGTCCATTATTGTCAGGGCAGGAATCGTGGTAGCCTGCAGGCTGACAGAAAGAGCTTGAGGCGAAAGCCCCTCTGCCTGGTTTGACCGTTTGAACCCTCAAAGCTCACGCACAGTAAGTAAGACACCATCTCCAACAACACCACACTTAACTCCAACAAAGCCACACCACCTCATAGTAATGTCACTCCCTATGTGCCTACTGGAGCCACTTTCATTCAAACAATCACACATCTCTTCTAATAAGAGCATACTTTCTAGTCCTTACTAAAGACTCCACCAACTGGGAGCCAAATATTCAAATATATGAGCCTATGGGGCCAACGTCACTCAAACCACCACAAACCTTATAGTCTGTCATCCAGGGAAATCAGGACAGGAACTAAAAGCAGGAACCTGGAAGTAAAAACTGACACAGAGGCCATAGAGGAGTGTTGTTTATTGGCTCGCTCTGTAATTTGAATTTGTTAACTTGCCTATGACTTGCTCAGCCTACTTTCTTACAGCAACCAGGCCCACCAGTCCAGACATGACACTGTCCACAATGAACCGGGCCTTTCTACATCTATCACTAATCAGGCTCACCCATAATACAAGCTGTTGAAGGGTATTTTCTCAGTTGAGCCTCCTGTTACCTAACGACTCTAGCTTGTTGACATAAAACTAGCAATGCAGTGTGCCATCCACTAGTACACTTCCATAAGGCATCAGCACTAAGAGAAAACTAGAACCGTCACCTCTTTTACCTCCATCTTGTAACAATTAGTTCCTGAGCGCTTCTGATATTTAAGACTGTTCTGGATGATGGGAAGAGAGCATGAGAGTGCTGATGTTTACAACCCATTCATTTCATTTGCTTCATCAAAAATAATAACAATAATAACAATAACAATAACATAATAATAAATAGTAATAAATCACATCCTGGCCTTTGGCTAAAATTAAATGTAAAATGCCTACTGACAGGTATTTTTGTTTTTTGTTTTTTGTTTTTTAAAAAGCTGTTACTAGAAAACCAAACAATTTAATAAATAAATAAATAAACCTGATGGCATGGGTTTTGTTTCTGTGATCACATTTAATGATATGTCCCATATCTTCCAGTGTTATGTTATTTTCTGTACAGGCAGATTACCAAACTCAAAAAAACTTTGAACGAGAACTGGCAAGCAAGACCATTTGCTGAGGGTTGTCTAGTGCCACAGTGGCATCCGATGCATGACACGAAGGCTAAGGTTTTAGAACGTGGACTCTCTAAAATCTTGCCCTGACAAAGGCAAGCCATCATAAGCTGACTTATCCTGTGTAATAGTAGTATATAATTAATATGTAATAATAGTAGTATGTAATAATAGTGGTATGTAATATGTAATAATAGTAGTATGTAATATCTTATGTAATAAGAAAACAGGGAGTCCTAAACTTAAATTATACAACACATTTTTTATCTAAAAACTTAAAATTTGCTGCTGTTGCTCCACATCTGATTCTCTTTCACAGACAGTTTCCAGAGGGTCAGCCCTGGTATGCTACATGTTCTGCCCATGTCACGGGAGGAGAATGGAATAGAAGGACTCAGGGTCCTGCTGCACATAGGCAGCAGGGAGCTTCAGAGACAGACCTCGTCCAAACACAGAGCAACAGAGCCTTAGATTCTGGCAAGAGCTTTAGAATGCTAACATTAAAAAAAGGAAGGAAGGAAGGAAGGAAGGAAGGAAGGAAGGAAGGAAGGAAGGAAGGAAGGAAGGGAGGGAAAGACAGACAGACAGAGAACAAAACACTCAGAGAAAAGAGTTCCTGCACTATAATAAAACCATTTTCTCTTACAGACTTGAAGGGTCCGACTGTACCATGCAGAGGTTTTGAACATGGGTTTTAGAAGGCAAGGCAGGTGTGGATTGAATGCTGACCCTGCCACCAGCCTTTAGCCTGTTACTGCCACACTGTGAGCTTCAGTGCTCACATTTACTTGTGTGTGAACTGCACCATGCTGAAAGCAGATAAGGTTACGTAAGTGCTTAGCAGACATTTAATACACAGGATCTATATATTACCTTTCGATCAAGGGCAACACCTCGATTATTTCCTCCTTCCTTAGGTTATCTGGCCCTCAGTCATCCATCCACTAAGTATCCCGCACATCTACACCACTGCATGTGTGACACAGGGTCCGGCCACTAGGCATGCCTGCAGAGCGTTTGCATACAGAACCTGGCACCTGTTATTGGAAAGTCAAAGGTCGCCTCACCAGCAGCACAACCAAGCATCCAATGCTATCTAGTAAATCACTAGAGAGATTTCTACCCACTCCACTTGTACTTGTACTTGTCACTTAAAACTTTGCTTATGATCGATTAACAGTAGTGCTGGCAAGCTTTTAAGTCAACCTGACACAGGATATAGTCATTCTATCAGGGGAACCTCAATTGAGATAATGCTCCCACCAGACTGTCCTGTGGGTAAACCTTGGAACATTTTCTTGACTGATGTATGTGTGAGGACTTAGCCCACAGCAGGAGGTGCCCCCTGGGCTAGTATAAGGAAGCAGACAGAGCACCAGGCATGGCCTCTAAGCTCCTGCCTTGAGATCCTGCCCTGACTTCCTTGGATGACAAACTACAAGTGTTCTCCCTTTTTCTCCCCAAGTTGACTCTGGTCAGAATAGGCTTTTATTTTGTTTTTTGTTTGTTGTTTCTTTTGTTTTGCTTTTGTTTTATCACAGCAATAGGAGCCCTAAGAAAATAATGTAATAAATAATTATTCACTTTGCTCTTTCTTGATTATATAGACTACACTCCATCAGTAGGACAAGACTAAAGAATGAAAACCCTAACAATTGCACAGCTACTCAGTCTGCCACAGTTAACTTCATTACTAACTATTTAGAACACGTACCTACTACTACTGCAGAAGAAGACTCTATTAGCTGTAAATTCTTTACAGTCTGCGGTTGAATGGATTGAAATGGAAATGAACCAGGGAGAGGCCTGTTCGTCACAGAACAGTAACACATGTGGAATTAAGCCTAACAGGTTACATTAAAATGATTAAGTAAATGGAAGAAAATTAAATAGTAGCTTAAGCTGAATGGGAGAGAGCTTCCACTTACCCCCCAAAGTCAAAAATGTATCAAAGGTAAGATGGATGGATGGGTTTACATATAAAAATAAAAACCAGGAGCCAGGCGTGGTGGCACACGCCTTTAATCCCAGAGCTCGGGAGTCAGAGGCAGGTGGATTTCTGAGTTCAAGGTCAGCCTGGTCTACAGAGTGAGTTCCAGGACAGCCAGGGCTACACAGAGAAACCCTGTCTCAAAAAAACAAAAAACAAACAAACAAAAAAGTTATTAAATTAAAATTAACACTAAAGGGCATAAAGTTAAATGGAGATATAGATAGCTAATGCGTTTATATCGGTAGACTTTCTCTGAAAAAATGTCTATCCACTGAGTAGGTTCTTAATTAAGGGTCTACTATGTATAAATAGTATTGTAAAGGATAAGGATATAAGAAAGTAGAAACACACTGTCACCAACAAGAAACATAAACTGAAACTCAAGATACAACTACTGTAATAAAAACTACCTTAATCAAAACAGAGAGCAACCCAATACCAACAGGGGGGTTTAAACAAGAGCACACTGTGAGATGCCTAACTGAGCCTCAGCCACCGGAAGAATAATACCTCTGGATATACAGCTCCACAATTTCATTGTATAGAGGAACATTTCCAAAGCAGGGGAAACCATTCACACCCAACAGCTTCCAGAGCTCGAATGGCAGAATCACGGTTAAATCACAGCATGCTGTCACTGCAGCTCAGTGCTGTCAGACAGACAGACAGACAGCACAAGCCTCAATCTACGCCTGTTCATGCAAGCTGAAATTCTTTTAGAGTAGAGAGAACATTTTCACATCTTTTACTTAACACATCATGAAAAGGACCACCTTTTTAACATACGATCACTATAACATTATTGGGATTTTCTTCATGAGGGACTGTTTTCTGTGGTAAAATTTAGTATTTTGTTCTTGGGGCAAGCTCAGTTTCCAAATATTTCAAATGTTTAAGAACCACGTGTGGCTGGCAGCTACTATAACTGGGCGATGCACACAGTTCTCAAGTGAGGGTGGTTTTGTTTTGTTTTTCCAGAGAATATTTAGAGACATGCGTAGCTGTCACCAGTACAGAGTGCTGCTAGCTGTTCTAGGCAGAGGCAGGAAAGTTGGTGGACATTCTACACTGCACAGGACCACCCCACAACAAAAATCCTTTATGCCACAATGTCAGTAGCACTGAGGTAGCTGAGGTAGCTGAGGTAGCTGAGGCAGTAAGTAGTAGACAGTACACACTACTCTGAAAGAAGGGATTTATGAGGTCATTTTTTTTAATGTTATAATTCTTTAAATCCTTTTCAGAAGTAATTTTTTAAATGGGGTCTCAAGTAGCCAAAGCTGATCATGACTAATATGCAGCCACGTATGACCTTAAACTCTTGATCCTCCTGTGTCCACCTCCAGTGCTCAGACTACAGGCATGACCACCACACTAGGTTTCTGCAGTGCTGAGAAAGGAACCCAGGGTTCCCCACAGGTATCAAAGGTCCTCAGTGGCCAGATGCCCAGCCACAGGCACAGGTACTGCAGCAGTGGCTTTTCCAAAGGGGACAGGGAGGTGGCAAGACACCAATAAGAAGATGCTGCCACCAGTTTTGCCTGCTCTGCAGCTGTGTGAGTCGCACATACTGAACACCTTACTACTGAGGCAAGGAGGAGGAGGGGATAGAGACACTGCAGAGCTAAAAAGGAACAAAAGTCCGGATTCTGCCTAAACACAGCTAGAGGTCAAAGACCTGCACTCACGTGCCTAGCTGGAAAGATAAAGAGACAGCTGACCCACAGCACACAGAGCTCTTCCCTTTGTTTTACTACATTTACCATCTTACGTTTGCCATCTTGGCATTTGTCATAGTTCACACACCTACTGCATGCACAGCCACTGAATGCCTGGGCTGCCCGTCTCCCTCCAGACTGCCAATCTGCTGACAGGGCACAATGTGCTTGCCCTGCAATGGTCAGGGACCAGGAATCATTCCCCCGGGAGCAATCCAAAGCCCTCCTGACAAGCATGCCACCCTGGGAAAACCGACCCATGTCAACTCACATTCCCATGCCACCTGTTAGTACAAGCCATAAATCAGGGCAAATGCGTAAAGCCAAAGAACACAATATGGTGTCAGCATGGTAACATAGGTATTTTCTACCAGCGGTAATCTGGTATTACTTACAATGAGGAAGAACTTAAGTTGTTGCATAAGCTTGATCTGAAGCAATTAATTCAAAGTTTGTATTACAATCGGTGGGGGAGGTCTGAGATTAAATTTGTCAATACCATGATTAAGTTTCAAATGATTAAGCTGAAAACGAATCACGGGATGAGGAAATACTTGGAGCTCAATGCTTGAGGCAGTGGTTCTCAGCCTTCCTAATGCTGCAACCCTTTAATATAGTTCCTCCACCATGCCACAGGGGCACGTGTTCCACTATGTTCATAACAGCCTTATTTGCGATAGCCAGAAGCTGGAAAAACAAAACAAAACAGATGTCCCACGACAGAAGAGTGGATACAGAGGATGTGGTTCATTTACACAGTGGAGCACTACTCAGCTATTAAGAACAAGGACGTGCTGAGTTTTGTAGGCAAATGGATGGAACTAGAAAATATCATCCGGAGTGAAGTAACTCAGACCCAAAAGGACATGCATAGTATGTACTCACTAATAAGTAGATATCAGCCAAAAAATAAAATTAAAACAAACAAAAAAAACATAGCACAGAATACCACAGAACTCATACAGGTCAACAAGCTGAAGCCCAAGCGAGGATGCCTCAGTCCCACTTTCGAGAGAGAAGAAAGCTATCTCAAGTGAGAGGGAGGGAGGGATATGAGAGAGAAAGTGGACAGGCAGGGGAGGGGGGGAGCCTGATCTGATATTGGGTGAGGGAAAAGGACTGAAAAGGACTCATATGACCCCCAAGGGGCTCGTGACCCACAGGTTGAGAAGCCCTGCTTAAGGAGTAAGACCTGCCTTTATTCCATGAGATCTCAGGAGGCCCAGTGTAGCCACACCAGGAAACTAAACCTCCACCAATAACTTGATTCCATTGCAGAGACTTTTGTATCTAGAATAGGGCCCTATTTCTTTTTAATACTCTACATATGACTTTAATACACAGTCTGACTTTTAAATTACTGATTTAGATACTAAAACTTGTAAATGTTGGTGAAAATGCCTTTAAGATTTTCAGTTTTTAGCTTTGGAAAACAAAAACACAAAAATAGAACTTTCCTCATGCCAAGGTCAGCCCGGGTGTCAGTTCTCGGGACCCATCGATTTTCGTTTTTGAGCTAGGGTCTCTCACTGGGACCAGGCTATACAATCAGCCCCAAGGATTCTCCCGCCTGTCTCCCTCACTGCTGCTGTACCTGCTTTTACGTGGGTTCTAGGACTCACACTCAGGACCTCACACCTACAAATCAAGCACTTTACCAATGGAGCTTCCCACACACACCCAGGCCCTGCTTCAGGGACTTCTTCAAAGTCACATGACTTCAGCTTTTATAGGTACTTAGAATGTGTACCTACCTCTCAAAACCAAATGTAAGTATTTCTGTGACACAGCATAGCACATAAATCGTTTTCACAATGTTTGCTCCAGAAACAAAGGCATCTTAAAGATAGGTGCCATGCATAGTCAATCCTGTTGATTTTGGCTGGCTGTCCCACTGTTCTTCTGATGGCCCCACACACTAGGCTAAAACAATAGGCAGGGGAAATTAATGTTTCAGAGAACCCAATAGCTCTGCTCTGAGTCACCTCACTCCAGAAATACCACACTGGGACAATCAGCAGATCACAGTACCCTATCAGATCTGCTGATAAGTTCTACTGTGCCACACCCACGGGGAGGTGAGGCCACAGGACAGCCTGGCCTACACTTGGTTCCCTGTGAGGGACACTCATTTGTAAACCAGTCTTGCTTCAGGCGTTCATGAATGGACTTTGTCAATCGTGTTTTTCCACAAGTTCTTTGAACGACAGATGCAGAAGAAAATAATCTGCTATTTGGAAACATGTTTTTACTATACAGCCCAGGCTGGCCTTAAATTTGGGATTATCCTTCCACCTCAACCACACCCAAGCATGAGAATTAGAGAGGCCCAGGCCCAGCCAGAAGAAGAGTCTTGAATAAGGAAAAGCATACATAACACCTAAACAGCTAACTCCTTCCTTTAAAAGGGAAGGAAGGAAGAACTAGACAAGTTTAACTCTACTATCGGGCTTCAGTGTACCAGAAGAACCTCACGTCACCGTGTTTGAAACACACAGGTTCAGTCATTGCAAGGACTTGTAGAGAGGATGTCTCTCCTTAGCACTGGCCCTTTAATTTGTGATCAGACACAAGGCATGAAGGACAGCAGGTCTTTACTATGCCACAGAGCCAAGCTTTACTAAGAGTTTCACTGGCCATTTGTCATCTCCCAACTACTTTAATAGACACTAGTGCTTAGAACTACCTTAAAAACAGTAAGCTATGCTAGTGTCATGGCTCGCACACCTTTCGTTCCCAGCACATCAGAGGCAGAGGCAGCAGACACATCTGAGTTTGAGGCTAGCCTGGTCTACACAGTAAGTTCCACACCGCCTAGGGCTACATAATGAGACCGTCACACACACAAAAAGAAAGAACTACCCCAAGCCCCATCTAACAATTTTCTTTTCAGGTGGGAATCAGTGAGCTGTTGCTGTAGACACAAGCAGCTCTCACCAGCAACAGCACGACGGCCATCTCTCCTGGGGCTGTGGCCAGCACTGAGACTGGCATCTGACTGGAGGCCAGCTACCTTTTCATACCACCAAGCCTAAGAAACTCCAGGGCCTCACAGAGCTGATAGATGCTTACATGGGGGAAAGGGACTGGGGGCAGAGGCATCCAGAAGATGCACTGAGTTGCTGCAGAAACACTTATGCAGAGATATGAAATACTAGCTGCTGTCCTGCCCTCCTCCCTAAACCAGGCTGACTCACCGGGCACTGTTCTCCACTCTGAGAACATAAGAGCTAAAACAAAATCACATGCCTTTTAGCTGTAAAAGCTTTCAGGGTCAAATCCTCTAAAAGTGTAATGTCATACAAAGTATTGCAGGAAATGATTGCAGAGGTGGGGAGAGGTGATTTCTGTTTCTGATATAATCGTATGTGCTTCACACATTTCTGCAATAGGCTCCTATTCCTTTCCTAATAAGGTCTTAGAATAATTTCTGGAAGAGATAAGATTTACATCCTAAATCCCTAAAATACAACTCAAACTCATCAAGATATCTTGAGTAGCTAACTATGAAAACTCTAACCAATGCCAAGAGTCCATCTAAGCTTTAATAAAGATCCCTGGATTTTCAGAATGCTGATTCCTTACTTTCCTAGACGCAAAATATTCTAACTTGAAGGAAAATTCCACCAACGAGAAAAAATAATGCAATCACAACGGTGCATGAACTCTAGCTGATTTCTGGTTATTTTCCATTCTTCCTCTTGTCCTCCATTCAACAAGCTCATGAAAAACAAGTCACCCCGAACTTTAGCCTGATCACCAACGTGACCACATAAGTCAAGCTTTACAAAGCACCTGACAGCTTTATCTCACTTAGCTCAAACATGCAGTAAGTCCAAGGACCTAGCTGTATAGGTCCAGGACTTATACCTTCTACCTCCACGGTCTCTCCTTTCTCCAAATGCTGATTCTCTGTTCTCCAGCTAAATGTTATCTTTTCCTAAGGTCTTCCCTAAGAGAAGGACTTTTTCCTTGTTAAATTATATACATATATATGTATATATGTGTGTGTGTATGTATGTACATATCTGAGTTAAAATTCTACAGAAAGGCAAGCTCTGCCTCAATTCAACTGTGTCTGTATCAGATAGGTGGTGTGCAGCATCATACATGCATACATACTAAAGTGTGCTTACACGCTTGCTGACTTAGTCACCATTCTTTGGCTGTGAGGACATAACATGACCATGTCAACTTGTAAAAGAAATCATTCAATAGGGGACTTGTTTAACATTTCAGAGGGTGAGTCCTTGACCATCATGGTAGGGAGAGTGGCAGGAGGCAGCTATGGTGCTGGAGCAGTAGAGCAGCTGAGAGCTTACACTCTGAGACAACAACCACAAGGCAGAGAGAGCTAACGGAGAGTGGTGTGGGCTTTTTAAACTTCAATGCCCACTCCCAGTGACATACCTCCTCCAATAAAAAACAGTTCTAACAACTGGGGACCAAGCATTCAAACACATGAGCAGAAGAGGGTCATTACATTCAAATCAACACATTTGCTACACAAATAAAAACATCACACAATTTAAAAAAAAAAAAAAAGGACTAGGAAGGAGTAGCATGCACGCCTAGTGTGTGTAATGCCACAGGCTCAACAACACCACCAAAACCAAAACTCATCTGAGCTCCTGGACTTGGACACTCTCTGTGTGCACACCATGCACTCGGTCTCCATGTGCACATATAAACACAATGCAAAAAGCAGGCTTTGGTACAAGCAAGAACCATGCACACAAGAAACATGACAGTGTTCAGCAGTGATCCAAAGAGAGAAGTCTACACTTAAGCTCAAATAATGCCAACCAATATTCATTCTTAGATCAAGGAAAAGACACAGAAAATGCAATCAGCACTTGAGAGTAAACCATGTCTGCTAAGTCTCAGATTATATGTGGCAATTCACACTAATTTTACAGTTCTAAAGAGTACAAATGTTACTTTTTACACTAATTAACTCCAAGCATTTATAATAGACTATAGATACTTAATGTAACTGTTTAACACAATTTCCCCAGAATATTAAAAAAAAAAAAATCATACAATACCAAGAACTGTCCAAAGCGTGTTTTCAGGTCCTTTCTAACACACTGGCTTCTTGGTCCTTTTTGATTCTAACATGTTTGCAACTGTTGTATGCTTATATGTTAACTGGAGATCAGAGGTGGCCTAGAAAGCCTTCTACGGTGCAGATACAGTTCCTTTGTAATGAGCAGCAGGGAGAGTGCTCCTAGCAGAACCATTCTCTAAGGATGGAGCAGATACTCAGGAAGTGTGGCAAGAAACATCACTCTTTACCCAATCAGCTGTTCAGGGTCTTGTTTGTTTGTTTTGTTTTGTTTCTCTTTAAAATATATTATTCTCAGCTGGGCAGTGGTGGCGCACGCCTTTAATCCCAGCACTTGGGAGGCAAAGGCTGGAGAATTTCTGATTTCAAGGCCAGCCTGGTCTCCAGAGAGAGTTCCAGGACAGCCAGGGCTACACAGAGGAACCCTGTCTCGAAAAACAAACAAACAAACAGACAAACAAACAAATAAATAAAGTGTGTGTTTTCTCTTCCTTAAAAACTGAAATAATTGACATGAATATTATTTCAAGCCTGAAAACTTCTGGAATCGTTCTAATTCCTCAGCAATAAAGCTTACACCATCTACAAGCTTGCAATGAGTGTATCTAAGAAATCACAGTTTTGAAAGGAAATACTGAAGATTTCAGAAGGTATGTGTACTTCTCAAAATACTGAATAGCTATACATTCGTAATAATTTATGTACAAAAATAAGTTGAATAAACCTATGGTTTCATTGCTTAGTTCAAGGCTAAGAATAACTTCTTAAAAATAAGTATTTCTTAAATATTTTAAGCCAAAAATGTTAAGAAAAAGAAGAAAAGAGCAAACATAACACCTTGGGAAACAAGAAAGAATTCCTGAAATTTAACAGGCTTACTAGCAACCTTCTTGCCCAAGGTTGACTTAGTAAACATGGCTTCATTTACAGTTCCTCTCTGTCTACAGAGGAAAGGCCTGGCAGAGCTCCTGCATACCCAGGGCAATAACCTCAACAAACTCGATAGGACTCAATGTGAGCATCATGGGTTGCAACATTTCCTGTAAAAATCGCTCATTCTTCACACCTTATGTTAGCCAAGGGGAGCAGAAGTAATCAAAATCACTCTTCTTTCTTCCAGATTTCCTGTTTCCTCAATTTTAAATTCTAGCCAATCTCAGACATCTCATCAGCTTTCAGAGAAACCCCAATCTCCTCCTGTATCTCCTTCCTCACCTGTGTCTGAAAGCAGACCCCAGATTTGCCCACATGGTCTGCATAGCAGTCACCTGATGCTCCTTGTATTAATTTCCTGTCTCTCCTCTGTCTATGGTTTTTCTCCATTACTTCAAGACAAATCCAAGAGATAGATAGATAAATAATTTGCATATGTATAAATATATGTATATAGACATACTTTTTTTAAAAAAATCTCTTCTCAGCTGGGCATAGTGATACACACCTGCATTCAGGAGGCAGCAGGCAGTGAGTTCAAGTCCAGTCTGGCCTACGAAGTGAGTTCCAGGACAGCCAGAGCTACAAAGAGAACCTGTCTCAAAAAAAAAAAAAATTCTTCTCAGCTGGGTATGCTGACCATATGCCTGACATCCTAGCACTAAGAATACCAGAAGCTCAAGGCCAGCCTCCAGTTATAGAGGGAGTTCAAGGCTGGCCTTGGCTTCATGAGAACCTCTTTAAAAACAAAAACAAAAGTTCTTTCTCAGAGGCAAGGGTGGTGTCTCACACCTGTAACTCATTATTTAGGAGGCTACTGCAGGAGGATCAAAAGCTGGATGTCAGTCAGAACTACAGGATACTGTCATTCCTACATGGATAGGTAAGAAAGCAAGGCCTAATGGCACACGACAGGTACTTGGGTACAGTTCAAGGTCTGCCTGGAATATAGAGCAGGTTCTTAGCCAAAAAAATAGCTCATTGAGAGAGTGCTTGCCTAGCATGCAAAAAACTCAACGACCATTCCTCAATGCTAGGGACAAAACAAAATGAAAATTTTAAATCGCCTTTTTATATCAACACCAGTAGCCACTGGGGAAATGCAAATGAAAACTGCAAAGAGGTTTCAAAAGCATCTATCAGACTGCCTAAAATGAAAATGATAACCACCCCCAATCTGGGCAAGAACAGGAAAAAACAAATGAAAGGGGGATATAATATAATACAGCCACTTTGGGAAAGAACCTGTGTGCAGGTGAACCCACCTACACCTGAGTGGTCAAAGTAGAGATGGACTCTGGGTAATGTCCTCTATTCTCTATTTATTCATTTACTTACATCTGATGACATAAAATAACAGTGAGAATTTCCTTATGCAATTTTTAGGTTCCCCAGTACTAACTAACATCTCGCATAACTATAGTACAGCATTGCAAGAAGGCCTTGTCTCCTCAACCCAAGCTCCTGGACTTTTAATAAATCAGTGTCCTGGATCACTGTCAATCCTGTAGTGATTCTCATTATTATTTTTTATAACAGCACATTAATTTAGTTATCTCAAATCACTAATCTTTAAATCTCATTAATTTCCAATGCTTCCGCTCCCAAAAGTTCTTAGCATGGCGTGCAGACACTTCCCTGACACACCCTCTTTACACATTCCACTCTCATCTAAGAGCAAATTCTCTACTGAGCACTGCCCATGCAGCCACCACTCTTAGAATGGTGTGTGTATCATCTCACTACTGTATAAGGCACAATGGCACAAGCTGCTTAGTCAAGGTCCAACACGCCACGTTCTTTTCTATACATCTAGGTCTTTACCTCTGTAGCCTAAGAAAATTCCCATCATCCTTCAAAGCCCTGCTCCAGTGGACCCTTAAAACTTTCCCAGATCTAACTACCAGACAATTTCCTGACAAGTATTAGACATACATTCAAGAAATGTTTGGTTAACACAAGATCTAGCTAATAGGGACGCGTAGTTACAAAACTGGTCCCAAGAAGCACTGGACACTGAAAATGAGGCATTCTCAGTGAGGACAAAGACGCCCATTAACAAAAACAAAAAAACAAAAACAAAACAAAACAAACAAACAAAAAAAAACTATTGATTGACGACGAGTAAGCAATGGCTTTCATCCACCCAAGATGCAAAACCATGTCAGGCTGAGACACCAATTTCAGCTCCAAAGGCCACAGCCTCAAGTGCTCACATGGCAAAGACTCCACAGTATTCACATGGCAAAGATGTGACTAGTGTTCACATGGCTTAGACGTGACTAGTGTTCATATGGCAAAGGTGACAGGTGCTCACATGCAAAGACTTCACAGTGTTCACATGGCTTAGACGTGACTAGTGTTCACATGGCATAGACGTGACTAGTGTTCACATGGCATAGACGTGACTAGTGTTCACATGGCAAAGAAGAGACAATTGCTCACACAGCAAACACTTCACAAGTGTTCACATTGCATAAACCTGAAACTTCCTAATCCTAGATGCCTTCCTACCTTACTTATTTCTTTTGCAATTCCAGAAAAGATAGAATGCTTTAAAAAAAACAAAAAACAAAACAAAACAGGAAAAAACACATCTACTAACTTAAAAATTAAAATGTATCTTAGTATTCCTATTGGAGGAAATTTAGATTGTTACCAAAAATGCTTTATATTCATAAATTCACAAGCAAAATTTACTGATTATCCTACCACTATCTAGAATAATTATTCCACCCATTCTCTGAAATCTGAGAAAGTCTCTTAAAATGATTCCTTTTCTTGTTTTGTTTTGTTGGCAGGGTATACTAGCTGGTTTTATGTCAACTTGACCTACGTTAAAGGGAACATCTATTGAGAAAATGCCACTCTTAAGAAGAGGCTGCAGACAAGCCTTTAGGGTATGTCTTAATTAGTGATTGATGGGTAAGGGCACTGCTCATGGTGGGTGTGATGGGTAAGGGCACAGCTCATGGTGGGTGGTGCCGTCCCTGGTCTGGTGATCCTGGGGTCTATAAGAAAGCAGGCTGAGCAAGCTATGAAGAGCAAGCCAGTCAGCAGCACCCTCCATGGCCTTTCCATCAGCTCCTGCCTCCAGGAGCTGCCTTGTTTGAGTCCCTGCCCTGACTTCCTTGGTTGAATGACATGGAAGTATAAGGCAAACAAACCCTTTCCTTCCCACCTTGCTTTGGTCATAGTGTTTTATCTCAGCAATGGTAACCCAATTATGACACAGGGTCTCTGTGTATAGCCCTGGCTATTCTGGAACTTACTATGTAGAGCAGGCTGGCCTCACACTTATAAGACCCTCCTGCTTTGCCTCTTAGTGCTGGTACTGAAGGTGTGCAATGTCAGGCCTGGCAAAATAATTCCTATTTTAAGCACAGAAAGCAAAGACAGGAGAAAAAAAGCAAAAGTGAAAACCATTTGAAGTATATGAAAGAAGCCGAATGGTCTGCATTACCACTGTCCTCTGGTGTTCTCCCTCCCTCAACCCCACCCCAGCCTATCCGTCTCTTTCCTTTCTCAGTAATGGGTACTGAACCCAGCCACACATGGCTTTATATATGCCAGGCACGAGCTCTACCACTTAGCTACATACCCATCCGTCTTTTTAATCAAGGGGTTTTCAGCAGGTAAGAAAATAAGAGTCAGTGAAAAAGAGAGAAGCCAGGTATATGCTACAAGCCTCTCAGTGCCTCTGAGACAGAAACAGGCGGATGTTCCACACTAAGAGTTCCAAGCTAAACCAGGCTACATACTACATAGTGTGGCCCTGTCTCTCTGTCTGTCTGTCTGTCTGTCTGTCTCTCTCTCTCTCTCTCTCTCTCACACACACACACACACACACACACACACACAGGCAGCACAAGACAACTTCTCAATCCCTTCGTGAACCAGCTCCTTCTTGTGAAGCTGGTCTGAAGCCAGGGCTTCATGAAAGCTAAGCGTACCATTGAGCTACGCTCCAGCCTAAGGAATCTTAACATGGACTTCAAGCCAATAAAGAAAAATAAAATGATAAAATCTGTATCATATGAAAAGAAGGAGATATGGTGTAGGAACCAAGTCTGGGGAGGCAATCACTCACCGATCTTGTTCTCCGGAACCTGGGTTCCTCGGGGTCTCTGTGTTGCCCTGGTACAGCGCTTCTGTCCCTGTCACTTCTGTACCCAGGGCTGGGGATGATATATTCTTTTCCCATGTCAATATCTTTCATCTTCACCACACAGAGGACCAGGGTGCAGACTCCTCCTTTCACTTCAGAAATTCTGAAATTAAAAATTTACAAAAGCAGATGCCTCCTAATCATGCTTAAAGTATATGCCAAAGTGCTTTAAAACAGAACGGAACAAAAGTATTGACACTTCTTTACCAATATAGCTACAAAATTATTTTAAATATCCCTTCAGTTTCTTTCTTTTTTTTAAACAAACAAACAAACAAACAAACAAACAAACAAACAAAGGGTTCTAGCATCAAGAAAATTTACCAAGCCAGACACAGTGGTGCACAACTTTAATCCCAGCACTCAGAAGGCAGAGGTAGGCAGATCTCTGAGTTCAAGATGAGCCTGGTCTACAGAGCGAGTTCCAGGACAGCAGGACTACACTGAGAAACCCCTGACTCAAAAGAAAGAAAGAAAGAAAGAAAGAAAGAAAGAAAGAAAGAAAGAAAGAAAGAAAGAAAGAAAGAATAAAGAAAAAGGGTCTATGTTCTACCTTTTTAAGCATCACCTGGTCTACTCCTAAAACTCTGTTCTGTGTTTCCACACCACTGCCTGTCTGGCTAATTCCAGTCAACATTCTGTATCAACTCTGGTCACTTTTTTCAAAAGTTTGCATTTATCTTATTTATAGGGTGGGGTGGGTACGAGACAGACAGATGGACACACAGAAAACAAAGATAATCATGTACACTTGCAACTTGCAAGAGTCAGTTCTCTCTTTCTACCATCCAGGTTTCTGGGGATGGAACTCCAGTCCTCAGTTTGGCACAGGCCACTTTTTAAAAACTAAACACATACTTGCCCCTCTAGAAGGTCCCCCGTTGTCAGAAGCTCAAATTCCTGAACAACAGATAATGAAAACACCACAGATATCTGACATATGGCCATGCTACACTGTAGTCCATAAGTCCAGCCATGATGACACTAGTAAGGACTGTGTCTCTTGCAGCACAAAATTTTGACAACTGTAAGGCATTGCTGTTTTTGACACAGGATCTCAAGTAAGTAGCCCAGGTTGGCTTCCTACTCTTGGTCTTCGAAGGATGGCCTTGAACTTCTGACCCTCCTGACTCTACATCACAACAGCTGGGATTTCAAAACTGCACTACTACGCCCAGTTTATCTGGTGCGGGGGATGGAACCCAAGGCTTTGCAAACTTCAGGCAAGCACTCTGACAGCAGAGGTACATCCCAAGCTCCTATTACTCATTTTTAAATCATCAGAAGAAAAATACTTATTAATCCTTGAAGTAAAAAAAAAATAATAATAATAAATTAAGCCGGGTAGTGGTAGCGCATGCCTTTAATCCCAGCACTCAGGAGGCAGAGGCAGGTGGATTTCTGAGTTCAAGGCCAGCCTGGTCTACAAAGTGAGTTCCAGGACAGCCAGGGCTATACAGAGAAACCCTGTCTCGAAAACCAAAAAAGGGCTGGAGAGATGGCTCAGTGGTTAAGAGCACCAACTGCTCTTCCGAAGATCCTGAGTTCAAATCCCAGCAACCACATGGTGGCTCACAACCATCCGTAATGAGCTCTGACGCCCTCCTCTGGTGTGTCTTAAGACAGCTACAGTGTACTTAGATATAATAAATAAATCTTAAAAAAAAAATTAAGACCCTCAAATCTCCAATGAGGGCTGGACTGGCCATTTTGCTTATCAGAATTCTGGTTCAAGCACTGGAAGTTGATACAGATAAGTTGTTTATTTAAGACAGAAAGAAAGAAAGAAAGTAAGAAAGAAAGAAAGAAAGAAAGAAAGAAAGAAAGAAAGGAAGAAAGAAAGAGCACCTAGCCCAATGACTGTGTACACTATAAACAAAACCAAAACCAGCTTACTAAGCAAAAACAACGCTTGTGGCTCTGGCTCTTCCGAAAGCCAAGCTATAAACAGATCTGGCATCTGCCATTGTCATCTGGAAGAGGAAGATTACTCGCTACTTTAAAAATAGGCAAGAGGGGGCTGGGGAAGCTTAAAAGGGAGGAGCCCAAGGGACCCCATTCACAACACCAAACACATCAAGAACAACAGGGAAAGTTATCGAAGAACTGTACGAGGCAATGTTTTTTCTCAGTTGTGTGTGTTCAATCATATATTATGAAGCGGAACCGGTAAAGTGTACACACAGACTGTGGTAGCAAAGACAGTTTTGACAGAAACAACTGTTTTCCTAATGGTGAGATAAGATAGGACTTCAGTGGCCTATTCTAACTTCCCTAACCTTCCAGACAAAGCGAGTTTCTATAAGAATGGGGTATGGGGAATCGTTGTCCCCATGATCTTCACCAATGTCATAGCTTCACTTTCAATAAATAAATAAATAAAGGTGCAGCACCTTAAAGTATGCAAACACCTGAGTAGCCATAAAGTTACTGTTTCTTCACACTGAACACAAGGAGACCACCATCTTCTGTGTGTCTGGGATATGACAAGAAGAACACACAGAAGCCGGTAGAGTAGGGCTAAGGTGAATATGGATATGAAGCAATCAACTAAGAAAGGATTACTACACCAGGACCCTCTCCAGCCCAAAGAGCAATTCATACTTCCCATTTTCTAGACAACTCCCTTGCAGCTAATGTAAAGTCTTTTTATAAAACTAATGCTAACTTAGGCTCAGTGATAAAAGCATGTAGGCCAGAGGTTCTTTCCAGTCCCCAGCCCTGCCAAATCCAAAGGAAAGGGTGTGTGTATCAGGACTAGGAAAACCTGGCATATTTTGGTTTAAGCCAGCACTATAAAGGGAGAAAGAAGAATAAACAAAGTGGGGACTCTCACATTAGTACCCCGACTCAAAACTGACAGGGTTGGGGGCCACCTGGTTTTGCTCTAAAATTCTCTTTCCAGTGAAGAGGGGTGGATGTGACGATTCTGCAGGGGGGAGGGGCATTGTGTAGGCCTGGAGAACTGTAACTAACCAGGTTGGTGTTTCCAAGTTCTGTTATCGCAACATCTCTCAGGTTTTAGGCGCCTCAGGAAGCTCCTTCAGGCCCTGCAGCTACTGGAAGCTACTGGAAGCTACAAGGAAGCTGAACCACTTATCACGCCCCCCCCACCTCTCCCCCAGGGCCCACCTGTGCCTCCAAGCTCCCTCACCTGTCACTTACTCCAGAGACCCCAGTAAAACCCATCCATTTCTCCCTTCGGAACTCAAGACTTCCCCGGTCATTCCTGTGCCCACCTGCATCGAGACTCCCACATCTGTACGAAAACACCAAATCCAGGTGTTATAAACACAAAGCCACTAGCTCCTTTGCGTGTCAGCACCGAAAAGGACACTGGTGACAGAAGATCTAGGCTCCCATCTCTACCTCGGCTTCGCTGTGTGTGCTGATGCCACGTACCTCCACATACCAGTAGCAAAACAAACAAACAAAAAACAAAACAAAACATAGATAATGACTTACGTAGTAAGTGGCTGACAGCCTCCAGTCCCGGAGGGAGGTTGGGGCTTCTCTCTGGACAGCTCCGCCACCCGGCCCTAGGGCGTTCCCATGCCAGCCCCGGGCCTGCGAGCACAGGCTCCACGACCCACCCACAGCGAACGCAGCTCCCCCTGGTGGCCGCGCGGAGAGTGGAGCCGGCCGTGACCACCCATCAAACCTCCCCTCCTGCCTTCTAACATCTAGACCTCCGCACAGCCCGCGAGGTCGCCAACAAGCCGGGGACCGCGCGAGATCGGAACGAGACAGGCCCCGTTTCTCCCGTCCGAGGCTTCCCACCGCCCACCCCGCCTTGGAGAGCCCAAAGAAGTGAGCCCGTGACAGCCTCCGACACTGCATGAAAAAGGCGTGAACCGTCACCTACCTGCACCCCAGCCTCCCCACACGAGAGCAAACAGCCCGGGCACGCTCGCGAACATCGGACCCTGAGCAAAACAAGCCTTTATAGCGGCATAGTCCCCCACAACGCGCAAGCGCGATGCACAAAGCTTGCGCAAGACCGAAGGGAATCGTAGTCCCTCATCCGGCAGCCCCCAGCGCCGCACACCGCAAAAGACTACGTTTCCCAGAAGCACCGCTGGTGCCCGGGATGGGGTGCAGGCTGCTCACAGTACCCGCGCGCATCTCGTGCTGCCCCATCCTTCCCCGGTTTCTGATGCCCAGTCTGGAACCTTCTCTGCCTTAGTCACGGGGGCTGGGCAGGCGGGTCGGGGTAGCCGGTGGCGCTGTATTCTCTGACAGCCAGAGGTTCAAAGTCAGGAACTTCCAAATCTATGCGGCGGTTCCACGTGCCAGAAAACATCGTGAAGGTCATCATAGCCTGCTTCTGTCCAGCCCCAACTCTTAGCTGTGGTGTCACTTAATGGGTGCATGAGTCCTCCACGTTCTGCATGAATGGTACCTTTGGATCTTTTCTCTTACCCATCTATCTCAGCTTCTTGACTTCTAAGTAGTGAAATGCCAGAATCGCAATTTCCAAAGTGACAAGGGATGTCAAAATGATATACTAACTAATCAATCTATTTTTATAAATAAATGTAAAGCTCCCGAGGCATTAGTCGTTTTATTTTTTCTATTTTATCTATTTTAGTATCATAATATAAAGACTACTCTATTGCATGCCTCCCAACCTTTAAACTACCCGGGGCTTGTTTATGGTTACCCATTTAAGGGATTTAAAAAGAAAGTAAACTGGATTGTCCATCATACAACTACCTAGTTAGCTACTGTGAACACTAATGTCATAAAGCTGGACTTATTGACAGGATGTATATTTGACACACAGAAAGCTCAGGAAGATAGGCAGTGTTCAGAGCTGGGCTTTCAGGAAGTTGGATCATGAAGACTCTGAGTTAATGAACGGTTTAATATTGACTGATTGTTCCATGTCACTATTAGAAGCTAGTAGAATATGAGGACTTGGAGGCTTGTTAAAGGAAGTTGGTCCCTGGAAGTATACCTTTGAGAGATGTGTGTTACCCCTTCCTGTCATGATGTTCAGCCTTGTGCCGAGCACACACTAACAAAACCAGTTCACCATGGATAAAAACCTGAGCCAAAATAAGTATTTTCTCCTTTAAGTTCATGTTTTCTCCGGTATTTGTCATATTGTCATAATAACAAAAAGCTGATTATGTTTCACTATTTTAAAATTAAGATATATATTGTTGGGGTCAAGGAGTCGCCAGACAAACCACCAAACACTGATCTCAGGCAGACAGGGATAGTTTATGGAGCGTATGTCCTGGGACTGACTGATCAGGGTCAAAGACCAGACTCAGGAGCTGACTGCAACCTCGAGCCAGAATCTACAGAGCTTTTTAAGTCTGAAATCCACAAACATCTGTGTCAAGTTCTTCCACCAATCAGGATTTAGGGATAAGGACTTCCTCTGGAGCAGGTCTTTGTTGTACACGTATCCTGTTCCCATTGGTTGGGGGATCAACTTGCATTGCCTAACATCCATGCCTTAACTTGCCAACCAGGATATCAGTTACCCATGTCCATATCTTTTTCTGCCATGTAGGATGTCAAACCCCAAAGAGTTCTTAGGAATTTAAAACTATTAAACCCCTACTCAAAATGGAAGTCTTATTCCAAATAACTTCTTACATTGGTGCAGGAGAAGCTTATAAAAGCAAAAACCATAAAGGCTCATTCACCAGTGCGGGACGTGCTTGCTGTAGCTAACTATACAAAGCAGTTCTTACTGACCTTTGTTGTGATTGGTTTCCAAGAGCATCAAAGCACATAACATAATAGAGTATGAGCCGGGCGTGGTGGCGCACGCTTTAATCCCAGCACTTGGGAGGCAGAGACAGGCAGATTTCTGAGTTCTAGGCCAGCCTGGTCTACAGAGTGAGCTCCAGGACAGCCAGGGCTATACAGAGAAACCCTGTCTCGAAAGAAAAAAAAAAAAAAACATAACAGAGTATGCAATCAACTCGTGCATGAGAAAGTTTCCTTGTAACAGTAATAACAACATAAAGTGGCTGGACCGGCAGCAGCTACTCGGGCCTTGACATATGTGAGATGTCATTAATTGAAAAGATGAGCCACAAGTTATAACTGGTTTTTCTTTCTTTAATTGAGGTAGAATCTCTGGGATTTCAGAAGCTGAACTTGCCAAGTAGGCAAAGGTGACCAGCACCTTTGGTCCTCCTGTCTACCTCCATAGTGCTGGAATTACGGGTGATAAACAGTGCTGGTGACTAAGCCCAGCATGAGAGGCAAGCTCTCTGGCAACTGAATTACATCTCTGTAAGTGTTGGTCTGTTTGTTTGCTTGTTTGTTCGTATTTATTTATTCAGTTTTCATCCCCATCACTGTCTCCTTCCCAGTCACCTCCTCCCACAAACCTTCCCCATCCCTCCTCCCCTTCTGCTCTGAGCAGGTGGGGGTCCCCTATGGTGTCTCCCAATCCTGGTACATCAAGTCTCTGAAAGAATAGGTGTTTACTCTCCCACTGAGGCCAAACAAGGCAGCCCAGCTACAAGAACATATCCCACATATAGGCAACAGCTTTTGGGATAGCCCCCGCTCAGTTCTTCAGGGCCCACACAAAGACCAAGCTGCACATCTGCTACATATGTGCAGAGAGGCCTAGGTCCAGCCTATACATGTTCTTTGGGTGGTGGTTCGGTCTCTGAGAACCCCAAGGGTCCGGGTTAGTTAATTCTGGTGGTTTTTCCTATGGAGTTCCTATCCCATTAGGGGCTGCAGTCCTTTCTCCTATTCTACCCTAAGAGTCCCTAAGCTCCATCCACTGTTTGGCTGTGGGTGTCTATATCTGTCTGAGTCAGCTGCTGGGTGGAGACTCTCATAGGACAGCCATACTGGACTCCTGTCTGCAAGCATAACAGAGTATCATTAATAATGTCAGGGATTGGTGCTTGTCCATGGGATGGGTCTCAAGTTGGGCTGGTCAATGGTGGGCTGTTCCCTCAGTCTCTTCTCCATCTCTAATCCCTGTTTTTCTTGTAGGGTAAGTGTTGCTGGAAATATTAAAAATGAACAAGCTCACTCCGCTCTTGTGCCAGCATCTCTCTGCCCCGGCTGCCTGGCCATCCATGCACTGGCAGGCAATGACTGGCCTGATTTTATCTTGTGGAGACTCTCTGACTCAGAACTCCAAAATCTCTCCACCCAGCTCACTAAGTTCCCAGTGGTGGGTCGTTACCATGCCAGCCTCATGCCACAACCTCTGTGGTACACCTCAGGCAAACCCACACTTTGCCACAGTCCCTTTCTCTCTTGAACCCAGACAAGCCACTGCGTGAAGTAAAACACAACACAAACTTAGTTCAGAAACAATGGTAGGGGGTTGGTGAGATGGCTCAGCGGGTAAGAGCACTGACTGCTCTTCCAAAGGTTCTGAGTTCAAATCCTAGCAACCACATGGTGGCTCTTAACCACCCATAATGAGATCAGACTCTCTCTTTTGGTGTGTCTGAAGACAGCTACAGTGTACTTATGTATAATAACAAATCAATCTTTAAAAAAGAAAAAAGAAACAATGGTGACTCAATTGCTGGGCACAACTAAATTCCTAACTTGCAAGCCTTATTAAATCTAAATCCTGATGGATCCACCACTAAACCAGGAGACACTCATAATTACATCTTGTCCTAATGCTATCCCTGTCCAAAAGGACCTAACTCTCTCCTGCTTCCTCTCTTCCTCTGTCCAACCCGGAAGTCCCTCCAACCCATTCACCCAGGGACTGGCTCCTTTATTCATTAGGGGATTGGTTCACAAGAAGTTACATGAGTATGACTCACTCCTTGTCCACAACCCCTCTGAGGAGAGCAGAATTAGCATCAACATACAAACAGGACCAGGCCCATCCACAGCAGGTAAGTTTTGGGTTGAAAGTTTTGTGGGTGGATTGGTATCCCTACCACTCTGGGGTTCCTGCCTGCCCGCAGGAGGCAGCCTCCCCAGTCTCCATACCCCCAATGCTGTGTGTCACAGCTAGAGACAATCCCATTGGTTCTTGGGTGGCTCCTCTATCCCAGGTCTCTGTCTCTTCCTGAAGATGCCTGCCCCTGACAGTTACAGATTTCCATGGATTCTCATGGACATCTGGTCATCCTCCCTCCACACACCCAATGCAAATCCTTCCCCTCTCCCCTCCCAATTCTCTCTCCAACCCTGTTCCCTCCCTCCGTCTTCCAACACCATTCCATTTCTCCTTCCAAGTAAGGCTCAAGGATCCTTGCTTGTGCCCTTTCTCCTGTCCAGCCTCCTTAGGTCTATGGAGTATATACCATGGGCATCCTGTATTTTATGGCTAATATTTTCTTGTAAGTACAAGTAAATATATACCATGTATGTCTTTTGGGACTGAGCTGCCTAACTCAGGATGATATTCTCAAAACCCATTCATTTGCCTACAAAATTCATGTCATGATGCCTTTGTCTTTCATAGCTGAACAGCATTCCATTGTGTAGATGTACCACATTTTCTGTATCTATTCTTCAGTTGAAGGATGTCTAGGTTGTTCCCAGTTTCTGGCTATTACAAATAAAGCTGCTATGAACATAGGTGAGCAAGTGTCTTTGTGGGATGGTGGAACATCTTTTGGACATATGCCCAGGAGTGGTATAGCTAGGTCTTCAGGTAGATCTATTCCCAGTTTTCTGAGAAACAGCCAAATTTATTTCCAATATGGGTGTACAAGTTTGCACTCCCACCAGCAATGGAGGAGTGTACCCCTTGCTCCATATTCTCACCAGCATAGGCTATCCCTTGAATTTTTTTTTATTTTAGCCATTCTGGTTGGTATAAGATGTTATCTCAGAATTGTTTTGATTTGCATCTCCAGGATAGTGAAGGACTTAGAACATTTCTTAAGTGTTTCGCCACCATTTGAGATTCCTCTGTTGAAAAGTCTGTTTAGCTCTGTGCCCATAACCCAAATAACCCAATCTTTTCATTGGGTTATTTGGGTTATGGGTGTCTAACTTCTTGAGTGCTTTGTAAATTTTGGATATTAGCCCTCTCTCAGATGTAGGATAGGGGAAGATTCTTTCCCAATCAGTAGGTTGATATTTTGTCTTATTGACATTGTCCTTTGCCTTATAGCAGTTTCCTGAGGTGCCATTTATCAATTGATCATAGAGCCTGAGCCATTGGAGTTCTGTTCAGAAAATTGTCTCTTGTGCCAATGCATTCAAAGATGTTTCCCTCTTTCTCTTCTATAAGATTTCGTGTATTCAGTTTTATGCTGAGGTCCTTAATCCACTTAGACTGGCGGTTTTTTGCAGGGTGATAAGTGTGGATATAGTTTCTTCTACATGTAGACATCCAGTTAGTCCAGGACCATTTGTTGAAGATGCTTTCATTATCCATTGTATAGTTTTGGCCTCTTTAACAAAAATCAAGTGTCCATAGGTGTATGGGTTTATTTCTGAGTCTTTGATTGAATTCCATTGGTCACTGTGTCTGTTTCTGTACCAATACCATGCAGTTTTTATCACTGTTGCTTTGTAGTACAGCTTGAGATCAGACATGGTGATTCCTCCCGTAATTTATTGTTCAGGATTGTTTTGGCTATCATGGGTTCATTATTTTTCCATATAAAGTTGAGAATTGCTCTTTTAAGGACGATAAAAATTGCATTGAAATTTTACTGGGGATTGCATTGAATCTTTAGATTGCTTCTGGTAAGATGGCCATTTTTACTACATATTCATGAGCATGGGAGATCGTTCCATCCTATGATATCTTCAACTTCTTTCTTCAGGGACTTGGAAGTTTTTGTCATGAAGAGCTTTCACTTGCTTGGTTAGAGTTATACCAAAATATTTTATATTATTTTTGGCTATAAAGGGTGTAAAGGATGTTGTTTCCCTAATTTCTTTCTTGGCCAGTTTATCATTTGTAAAAAGGAGGGCTACTGATTTCTTTGAGTTAATTTTGTATCTAGCCACCTTGCTGAAGCTATTTATCAGATGTAGGAGTTCGATGGTAAAATATTTTGGGATTGCTTATGTATGCTACTATATCACCCCAAAATAGTGATACTTTACCTATTGTTTTCCCAATTTGTATCCCCTTGATCTCCTTTAGTTGTCTTACTGCTCTGGCTAGAATTTCAAGTACTATATTTAACAGATAGGGGGAGAGAGTGGACAACTTTGTCTTGTCCCTGATTTTGATGGAAATGCTTTAAGTTTTTTTCCATTTATTTTGATATTGACTGTTGGTTTACTGTATATTGCTTTGATTATGTTTAGGTATGAATCCTGTATCCCTGATTTCTCTTAAAACATTTTAACATGAAGGGGTGTTGGATTTTGTCAAAGGCTTTATCAGCATCACATAAGATGATTATGTAATTTTTTCTTCCAGTTTATTTATATGGTGGATTACATTGATGAATTGATGGATTTTCATATATTGAACCATACCTACATCCCTGGAATGAAGCCTACTTGATCATGATGGATGTTGTCTTTGATGTGTTCCTGGGTTCAGTTTTCAAGATTTTATTGAGTATTTTTGCATTAATATTCATATAAAATCTATCTGAAGTTCTCTTTCTTTTTTGAGTCTTTGTGTGGTTTAGGTATAAGGGTGACTGTGGCTTCATAGAATGAGTTTGGCAGTGTTCCTTCTATTTCTATTTTTGTGGAATAGTTTGAAGAGTGTTGGTATTAGTTCTTCTTTGAAAATCTGGTAGAATTCTGTACTGAAATCATCTGTCCTGGGCTTTAGGTGAGATGGGAGAAGTTTAATGACTGCTTCTATTTCTTTGGGGGTTATAGAGCTGTTTAAATAGTTTACCTGATCTTGATCTAACTTTGGTAAGTGGTATCTGTCTAGAAAATTGTCCATTTCATTAAGATTTTCCAATTTTGTGGAATACAAGCTTTTGAAGTAAGACCTAATGATTCTTTTAATTTCTTCAGGGTCTGTTGTTATGTCTCCCATTTCATTTCTGATTATGTTTATTTGGATACAATCTCTGTCTTTTGGTTAATTTGGCTAAAGGTTTGTCTATCTTGTTGATTTTTCTCAAAGAACCATCTCTTGGATTCATTGATTCTTTGTATTGTTTTCTCTGTTTATAACTGATTGATTTCAGCCCTGATTTTGATCATTTCCTGCCCTTTTCCTCCTCTTTGGAATGCCTGCTTCTTTTTGTTCTGGAACTTTCTGGTGTACTTTTAAATTGCTGGCATAAGAACCTTCTAATTTCTTTACGGAGGCACTTAATGCTATGAACTTAGCAATGTTTCATTGTGTCCCATACATTTGGGTATGATGTGCCTTCATTTTTTTTCCATTTTTTATTAGCTATTTAGCTCATTTACATTTCCAATGCTATACCAAAAGTCCCCCATACCCACCCACCCCGTGCCTTCATTTTTATTGAATTCTAGAAAGTCTTTAATTTCTTTATTTCTTCCCTGACCCAGAGATCATATCAGTGTGTCAGCTTTCTGGTGTTTCTGATGTTATTGAAGTCCACTTCTAATCCATGGTGGTCTGACTAAATACAAGGCTGATTAAATACAAGGCATTGTTTCAATTTTCTTGTATCTGTTGAGGCTTGCTTTATGACCAACTATATGGTCAATTTGAAGAAGGATCCATGAGGTGCTGAGGAAAAAGTATATTATTTTGTGTTTAGGTGAAATATTCTAGAGATGTCTATTAGGTCCATTTCATTGATGATAATGTCTCTTAGTTTCATTATTTCTCTGTTTAGTTTTTGTCTTGATGACCTGTTGTAAACGTGGAAAGTCTTAACAACACAGCTTTGCCCTTGTGGTGGTTTGAATAGGTATGGCCCCCATAGACTCATGTGTTTGAATGCTTGGTCCATAGGAAGTGGCACTATTAGGAGGTGTGGCCTTGTTGGAGTAGTTGTGGCCTTGTTGGAGGAAGTGTGTCACTATGGGGGTGGGCTTTGAGGTCTCATTGCTCAAGCTATGTCCAGTGTGGCACACAGTCTCCTGCTGCCTAAAGATCAAGATATAGGGGGGCTGGCGAGATGGCTCAGTGGTTAAGAGCGCCGACTGCTCTTCCGAAGGTCCCGAGTTCAAATCCCAGCAACCACATGGTGGCTCACAACCATCCGTAATGAAATCTGATGCCCTCTTCTGGGGTTTCTGAAGACAGCTACAGTGTACTTACATATAATAAGTAAATAAATAAATCTTTAAAAAAAAAAAAAAAAAAGATCAAGATATAGAATTCTCAGCTCCTCCAGCACCATATCTGCCTGTTCACTCTCATGCTTCTTGCCATAATGATAATGGACTGAGTCTCTGAAACTGTAAGCCAGCCCCAATTACATGTTGTCCTTTATAAGAGATACAGTGGATATGGTGTCTCTTCACAGAAATGGAAACTCTAAGAAAGGCAACTCTCTCCCTACAACTCCAAAATTGCTTAGGGTCCCTTTAGCTACTTCTCACTCCCTGACTCTCTGACTTCCCCTTCCCCAGGTTCCTTGCTTTCCAAAATATAATTCACACTGTTTTTCTGAGCATAAGGAAAAGGGAAAAGGAAATTCTTCATTATGTGATGTCAAGATGTACCACACAAGATGCTAAAGAAGAGCTGGTGGGTGGAGTATCCTGCCACAGATGTGGGAATCTTTAAAATGTTTTTCTTTCACATCACAGAAAAACCAATGATGAATACTACAAGCTACACAAAAGTACACTCTGCCAGAACAAGTACCCCAATGATCTTTAGGCAACCTGTGGATGCACCAGTTTGGGGAAAGAGCAGCATCAGAGTGGAGAATATAGCAAGTACATGTTAAATTTTTAAAATTAAGTCATTTTCATAAGGTTCCATATAGCCCTACCCATTATTTCCCTTATCAACACCTTGTCACTACCTGTACCTTAATATTAATACAGCGAAGAGAAGAAATATAATTTGGTTGCAAAATTTGTCACTGATATCACCAGATTGTTCAAGGACATTCAGTGCAAGTGGAGAGGTTTGTGGTAAGACTGAAAATACTGTGGGAGGGCTGGAGAGATAACTCAGCGGTTAAGAGCCCTGGCTGCTCTTCCAGAGGTCCTGAGTTCAATTCCCAGCAACCACATGGTGGCTCACAACCATCTGTAATGGGATCTGATGCCCTCTTCTGGTGTGTCTGAAGACAACTGCAGTGTACTTATACACATAAAATAAATAAAATCTAAGAAAGGAAAGAAAGAAAGAAAGAAAGAAAGAAAGAAAGAAAGAAAGAGAGAGAGAGAGAGAGAGAGAGAGAGAAAGAAAGAAAGAAAGGAAGGAAGGAAGGAAGGAAGAAAGAAAGAAAGAAAGAAAGAGAAGGAAGGAAGGAGAGAGAGAGAGAGAGAGAAAGAGAAAGAAAGAAAGAAAGAAAGAAAGAAAGAAAGAAAGAAAGAAAGAAAGAAAGAAAGAAAGAAAGAAAGAAAGAAAGAGTATTGTGGAGCAGGGCAGGTGGACTGAGTTTGCAAACACAGACACACCTGGGAAAGTTTGGGGGAAATTGGCCTGGGACAGATTAAGAATTGAAGGCAAATCCCTAACTCTGCTCACCCTCAGCTCTGCTCCCTCACCGCCTGCCCTTCCACCCCCACTCCCCATGCCTCTCCATAACCCAGGAATGTAGAGCTGATGCGCTTTTTCCTCTATAGCCCCTCTTGGCTCTCTCTGTGTGCGGTAACATGCCCCAGGCCCCAGATCAGGCACCCCTTTTATAGGATCCCTGCTCTGCATTGGGAGGGGTACTGCTTCCATCATTGGTTTTCAGACCGAGGCCAGCATGGAGAGGATTCTGGTGTGTTTGACAAAACAATCATGCCACGCCAAGTAGCAAATCCACCAACCCCATTCACAACCAACATCTCTCTCACTCTGAAAGTGGTAGATCCTGAACCAATATTGCAATGGTAAGGCACACTACTCAGTAAAGAGAGAGAGATCCCACTTCATTCTTGTAACTCCCAGCCAAAGCAGGGAGACCATGTGCTGGAGACCAGTGACCCTGCTTCAGAGAAAAGAAAAGCACAGAGAAGTCGAGAGTCTTGTGTGCTGTTGGTAGAAATGTAAAGACGGCAGGCACTGTATAGAACAATTTGGCAGTTCTTCAGAAAGCCAAAAATAAGCTGGGTGTGGTGGCGTCTACTTGAAATCTCAGCACTCCAGAGATGGAGCAAGATTTCTGCAAACTCAAGGCCAGCCTGCTCTACCAAAACACTGTTTTTAAAAATAAAAATAGGATTCCCATATATCTCAGTAATTTTACTTCTAGTGGTACATTGAAAAGAACTGAGGGGCTAGAGTGATGGCTCTGTGGTTCACGGCACTATTTTTCCAGAGAACCTGGGTTCAATTCCCAGCACCCACATAGAGGCTCACAATCATCTGTAACCCTAGTCTCAGGGGATCAGACACCCTCTTCTGGCCTCTGACACTGCATTCATGTGGTGCACAGGCCAACAAGCAGTCCACCTACACACAGCCAAAGCAACCCTACACATAAAATAAACTAATTAATAATTAAGGCTGAAAATGGCAGTGTACTCAGGGGGCAAAGGCAAGACAATCTCTGTGAATTCAAGGCCAGCCTGGTCTATATAGCAAATACCAGGACAATCAAGACGACATAGGGATCCTATCTCAAAAAGCAGAGTATGAGAGAGAGAGAGAGAGTAAAGATTGATATTCATAGCAGAATTATTCACAAGAGCTAGACATGCAAGCAAGTAGGCTTGAAGGTGAATACCTGTAATCCCAGAACTTGAATTTGGGACTAGCCTGATCTACAGAATCTGCCTCTTTGGGGGATACAAACATATATAAATGTGTGTGTGTGTGTGTGTGTGTGTATCCATGCAGTATACACACACACACACACACACACACACACACACACACATATACATGCACACAATGGAACATTATTCAGCCTTTAAAAGGAAGTATCTTGTGATACATGTTGCAATATGAGCATACTTTAAGGACATTATGCTGCGTGAAATAGGCCAGCAAGAAAGATGGAAAATACTTGGGAGGCAGAGGCAGGCAGATTTCTGAGTTTGAGGCCAGCCTGGTCTACAAAGTGAGTTCCAGGACAGCCAGGGCTACACAGAGAAACCCTGTCTCGAAAAACCAAAAAAAAAAAAAAAAAAAAAAAAAAAAAAAAGATGGAAAATGTATGATTCCATTCATGTGGGATACTAAAAGTAGTCAAAATCACAGAGGAAAAAAATAGAAAGGTGGTAGTTAGGGGCTGGGGGAGGAAGAATTGGGAATTATTATTTAATAGGTTAGAGTTTTACTTTGGCAGTCTGTGGCATTCTGGCAATGGGTGGTAGTAGTAGTGGACAACAAGATGGGTGTTATTAATGCTACTGAACCATACACCAAGAATGAGTAGGAAGTCAAGTTTTATATTGGAAAATTATTTTTCAAGGGTTTTTTGTTTTTGTTTTGTTTTTGCTTTTTTTTTTCTTTCAGTTGGAGCTTCATTTTCCAGGGAGAGGAGGCATGCCTGAACATTGCCATGACATCAGAGAAGGCAAAGCCTGTTCCTTTCCAGACTCTATGTAAGAAACTTTCCCAATAGGTCTTCCAACTAGGTTTTCAGCTACTTCCAATTCATCTAGATTGTCTTACCTGTTTTTCAGGAACTCATGATTCCAAAAGTCAAGGCTTCATGGAATCTTCTTAAAAAAAAAAAAAAAAAGACTTATTATTACTTACACTGTAGCTATTTTTCAGACACACCAGAAGAGGGCAGATGGTTGTTAGCCATCTGTGTGGTTGCTGGGATTTGAACTCAGGACCTCCAGAAGAGTAGTCAGTGCTCTTAACCACTGAGCCAACTCTCCAGCTCTCACTCTGGCTCTGCTGGCTCTGCTTGCTCTGGCCCCTGCTTGCTGTAGCTGTCTTCAGACACAACAGAAGAGGGCATCAGATCTCATTACACATGGTTGTGAGCCGCCATGTGGTTGCTGGCATTTGAACTCAGGACCTTTGGAAGAGCAGTCAGTACTCTTAACTGCTGAGCCATCTCTCCAGCCCTTCATGGAATATTCTTTTTTTTTTTTTATGGTTTTTCAAGACAGGGTTTCTCTGTGTATGTAGCCCTGGCTGCCCTGGAACTCACTCTGTAGACCAGGCTGGCCTCGAACTCAGAAATCTGCCTGCCTCTGCCTCCAGAGTGCTGGGATTAAAGGCGTGAGCCACCACTGCCCGGCATGGAATATTCTTGAGTGTGAGTTTGGGGAATCTGTCCTTGGACCTAATATCCCTGAAGGAGCTGTCATTCCATGATAAATAAATTGTGAGGGGATGCACCCACTTGTTTTCTATTGCCTCCCCTTTTCCCCCCCTGGCCCCAACTTCCAATTAAGCCAAGGTACCCTTTTCTAGTTGTCTTTCTGTTGATATGACAAACACCATGCACAGAAAACAGGTGAGGAAAGGTTTATCTGTCGTACACTCCATCACTGAGGGAGGAACTGAAAGCAAGACTATCTGCTACTACATGCAGCGTTATCTTCAGCTAAGGAACACACTCTCAGCCAAGTACATACAGCAGAAACCTTGGAGGCAGCTGTTTGCTGCTCATTTGCAGCTGTAGATTAATAAAGCAAATGGCTGCTTTGGCAAGAGATCATATTCAAGATCGTCTAGATCTGTGTGATCAGCAGGAATGCAGACACACCACACACCTTTAATTCCTCCGGCTGGAATACAGGCATGCCCTTAGAACACACTTTAATCCCTAATAATGAAGGTAAGGTAAGTTTTTAGAAGGAAGCAGCCATAGTTGAAAGTGCCAGCTAATTGAAGGGCAAAGTGATGAATCAAAGAAGGATTTGACAGAATGAGTCAGAGATCGGCTATGCCCAACTGTCATGAGCACAGCACAGGCTACTTAAAGAGAGGCTACTTAAGAGCAGTGCAGGGCCGGGTGGCGCACGCCTTTAATCCCAGCACTCGGAAGGCAGAGGCAGGCGGATTTCTGGTCTACAAAGTGAGCTCCAGGACAGCCAGAGCTATACAGAGAAACCCTGTCTCGAAAAAAAAAAAAAAAAAAGAGCAGTGCAGGGAGAGATAGTCAGTCAGAGCATGGGAAGCAATTGAGTTCCTTTGTGAGTTCTGTTCAGTCTGTGATGTTCATGCAGTGCAGGTCAACAGAGGCAAGTGAAGCTAAAGAATAAGAAGGATCCAGACGCTTTAATCCCAGCACTCGGGAGGCAGAGGCAGGAGAATTTCTGAGTTCGAGGCCAGCCTGGTCTACAGAGTGAGTTCCAGGACAGCCAGGGCTACACAGAGAAACCCTGTCTCAAAAAAACAAAAACAACAAAAAAAAAAGAAGGATCCAGACGATTAGAACAAATTGCCAGAGTTAGTTCGAAGCTAAGCAGAGCAATTCAGTGAGAAGACAAGAGAAGCCAGATTGAATCAGTAGCTTGGAGAGGAGTTTGAGCCAAAACAGCTAAGTTGAATCAGCCAGCCAGAGATCAGAAAGAGCTAGAAAGGTGTGGGGAATTGCAGGCTGGTCTCCAGTACAGCTGAACCCCGATGGTCATAATTCACCTACGTGACACGGTAGGGGTTCCCTCATGCTCCTGGAACTCTGGCCTCTGCCTAAGTTACCACCTCCCATAGCCCCCAAAAGAGAAGCATGATCAGTAGTCACATAGACAATGGCCCAGGCTTCTGACCTTCAGGCTAAACTCCTCCCCAGTTACCTAGCAACAGTAAAGACCATAAAAGGGCCTGTTAGGACCCCACCTTGCTCTCTTACCTCTTACTTCTAACTCTCTTACTTCTCACTCCTCACTCTCACCCTCTCTCTCCCCTCTCTTTGTCTTCTCCCTTCTTCCTTTCTCTGTCTTCTCTCCTCTCTCCCTTTTACACTTTCTCTCTAGCTCTCTCTCTCTCTCTCTCTCCCTTCTACCTTCTCTCTTTCTCCCTGCCTTTCTATAATAAAGCTCTTAAACCATAAAGAGTCTCTGCTCCATCAATATCCGCTGCACACTCTGGTCAGTGTTGGGAATCTCTTCCCTCATCCCTCTCTCCTATAACCCCGGGGTGACAGGGTGTCACCTCGGGTCCCCGGTCAGGGACTGCCCTTTGTCCACTCCGTGCTGAGTGGGGTCAGAGGCTTAGATGCCCACCCGGGGCCAAATGGAAAGTGTCTGGCAGCTCTCCCCATGTCTGCCTGCCCAGAGCACAGGAACTCTGGCCAGACATGGGCTATTTCTTCCCTCTTCTTCCCCAGCCCCCCCCCCTTTATTTTTTTGTTCCCAACAGAAAGGCAGTGTTTATTCAGCAGTAAGTCTCTAAGACATTTATATCTGGTAACTAAAAGATATGTTTACATGCAGGCTCATGTTTCTCTAGCTTTCTTATACTGTCCAGAGGTGGTACTGCCAATATCAGGCTAGACCCTCCTATATCAATTAAAAATCAACAAACCTCTCATAGACATGTCCTTAAGTCAATCTGATCAAGGTAATAATTTCAACTGAGGCTTTTTTTCTTTTCAGATGACTCTAGTCTGTTGACAGCTACAGCTAGGAAGGACATATCCCTAAGTTAAGACAAATTCAGGCAGTAAGACCAACAAAAGAAATAGAAACTTTCTGATAATTCAACCTGTTGAGGATTAAAAAGCTGGAACACAAGGAAAATATGACATAAATCAAGGTCATGAACACGGATATTTAAATTGTTGTATCTAGGTGGCCCAGTTAGCTCTATCACCTTGACATAGCCTAAAATCACCTAGGGGGAAAAGGTCTTAATTGAGTAATTGTCTTTATCAGGTTGGTCTGTTGGACACATCTGAGAGGGACTGTCTTGATTATTGATTAATGTATCAGGGTCCAACTCAATGTGGATGGCACCATCCCTGGGAGAGTGGTCCTGAGCTATATGATGAAGTCAGTGAGAGTGCCAGCAAGCAATGCTCCTCCCAGATTCCTGCCTGCAGGTTCCAGCTCTGAGGTCTCCCAGTGATGTGTTATGACCTGGAAGTGTAAGCCAAATACAGCCAAGTTGCTTTGGTCATAGTATTTGTCACAGCAGCAGATGTCAAACTAGAACACAAGTTCAAGGTCTCCTGAGAGCACAGGGAAGAGTAGAGGTTTTGTAAGTGACATTTCAATAATGAAGTGATGGCCTGAGGTGAGGGATGGGGGTTGGAGGGCAGGGTATAAAACTGCAGGGATGAGGAAAAGGAGATCCAACATCATGTTTCTCTCATGTCATGGTTTCTCTAGATCTCATACAATCCATTTGTAAGGTGGAGCCCAGATGAATGTGGCTACGTCAGTATGACATCCAAGAACCTATGAATTCAGGATCTCCTCATCAAGAAGCTATATTAGGACTGAAAGAATCAAGAAAGAAATCATGTGCTGGAGAGATAATTCTGCTGTTAAGAGCACTTACTGCTTTTCTAGAGGTCCTGAGTTCAATTCCCAGCAACCACATAATGGCTCACAACTATTTGTAATGGGATCTGATGCCCTCTTCTGGTGTGTCTGAAGATAGCTACAGTGTACTCATATAAATAAATTAAATAAATAAATCAAGAAAGAAAGATAGAAAGAGAGAGAGAGAGAACACCATGTAGTTATTAGGGTCTAAGATTTGATTTTTTTTTTTTTTTTTTTTAGAAAAGAGCAGAGTTTAGAGGCTGGGTGAGATGACTTAGAGGGAGTGGTGGTGTACATGAGTGGTTCCCACAGGCTAATACATTTGAATACTCAGTTGGTGGAACTGTTTAGGACATGTGTCACTAGGGATGGGCTTTTGGGTTTCAAAAGACTTCCACAGAGCCCATCTCTACCTCCTGCTTGCTGATCAGATGTGAGCTCTCAGCTGTCTTGCTGCCGTGCCTTTGCTCTGCCTTCACAGGCTCTAATCCTCTAAAGCTTTAAGCCCCAAGTCAAATACTTTTTTATAAGTTTCCTTGGCCATAGTGTTTTGCTACAGCAGTAGAAAAGTAATTAATGTAGAGGGTAAAGATGGGTATGGTGACACACACCTTTAATCCCAGCACTTGGGGAAAAAAAGAGGCAAATCTCTGAGTTCAAGGCCAGCCTGGTTTACAGAGTGAATTCCAGAACAACCAAGGTTACACAGAGAAACCCTGTGTCAAAACAACAGCAACAATAATAATAGTAAAATTATAGGTGGACAGAAGATAGATAGATAGACAGACAGACAGACAGACAGATAGACAAAAATCACTACCAAGCCTAAAATCCAACTTGAGTTTAATGTCCAGGACCTCCATGCTGGAAGGAAGGAGATAACTCATATGTGTAAGTTGTTCTCTTTTCTACACATGAGCACTATACCACTTGGGTGTGTACACACACATACACACACACATAATAAAGAAATAAATTCAATAAAAATGTTTTTAAAAGAGAGTTTATATTGGATAGCTTATAATGTTTTGAAGATTGGTGGGGAAAATAGAAGGGAGAATGCTGTGAGAAAGACAGAAACCAAAGCTGGAATGGTCTAAGAAAGACCAGACCTGACAATGAATGAACAGGTCTAGCTGTCTTCAGTCAAAGCTGCATCAAGAATAGGAAGCTGACTCTGGTGGTGTCTGCCACCTGCAGATCTTGTCATTGCCCTTTGATGAGTGGGAACTGTGCACTTGCCCTGGCCCTTGCACCTACTCGGGATACTCCTTAAAATAGAACAGCAGACAGTTTTGTGTGAGAGGTCAGTCAGCAAGTTGGCAACAGTGAGTGAACCTTGGTTAAGGACCCAGAATCTGGTGCTGAGGCACCCAAGCAGACAGCGAAGACTCAGGAGCACCTGAGAAGGCTGGGGAATTGAGATCTCCTTGGAAGGAGAAAACATGGTACTGGGCATGAAGGAAATGTTTTGTCATCCTTCAAATACACCATAGAAGCTTCCTGGAACAAGAGAGAGCCAGTGTTTCCAGCACTCCTCTAGCAGCAATGAACATGACTGTAGTCACCAACCACAAGAACCAAATCACTTTTGTGCACTCGGAGGCCGCGGTTATGATTTTCTCTGCAGGGTCACGGAGCTGGATGCACGCTCCAGAAGTTGAATCTTTAATGACAGACCTCCAATTCTAGAACAGTACCTAGTACTCAGCAAATACCCATCAGATAAACCTTCTCTAGAGAGACAAACAGAAGCTCCAAAGCCTGTCATTCCTTAAATACTACTGGAACTTTTAAAGAGCAGGAATTTTTATGTTTTATTTTATAAAGATATAAAAGTGATTTTTAAAAAAGTCTTAGATACTGTGGTGGTTTGAATAAAAATACCCCCCCCCATGGGGTCATAGATTTGAATGCTTAATGAACACCAAGGCTTGGCACTAATAGGTGTGCCTTTGTTGGAGGAAGTGTCCCTGGAGGTAAACATTGAGATTCTGAAAGCCCAAAGTAAGTCCCTCTCCCTCTCTCACTACCGCCTGCTGATCTGATGTAGAACTCTCAGCTGCTTCTCCAGCACCACATCTACATGCCGCCTGCCATGCTTCCCACCATGCTGATAATGGACTGTATCCATGAATTGTTAATCTGCACTGAGCTTCTGGGTCATGGACCCTCTGCACCCACCCAAGATCTCTGCATTCACAAATGAAAGACACTCGCGCACACACACACACACAAGCGTGCAGGCAGTGATATTTTTAATATGCCTTACTAGCTCAATGGTTGGGCCTGAACCTGCCTGTGGCTAGCACACACTCCCCTCCGATATTCATGAGTTAACACTTTCTAAATCTATATTTTATCTTTGCTGTTCTCCTTCCTTCTAGGCAGGCCTCCCATGAGGCCGCTTTCCCCTTGTACCTATATTTCAGTCACCTCACCCTCCTCTCTTTCATGGCATGGTCAGTTCTATGCCCCTCTCATGGTCGAATTCCTTCTTCCTTTTTAAAAAAAAAAATTTTTTTTTCCTCTTTATTTTTTCTTTAATTCTTTCTTCCTTTCCCCTGCGTTTCTTGCCCAAGAATCTTCTTATGCCTCCTTCACCCTGCCCAGTCATTGACCATTGACTCTTTATTGATTAATCAAAAACCAATTGTGGGGCTAGAGAAATGGCTCAGTGGTTAAGAGCACTGACTGCTCTTCCAGAGGTCCTGAGTTCAATTCCCAACAACCACATGGTGGCTCACAACCATCTATTATAGGGATCCGATGCCCTCTTCTGGTGTGTCTGAAGACAGCAACTGTACCCACATATAACATAAATAAATCTAAAAAAAAAAAAGTTTAAGGGTGGGTCTCTGTCCCCTCCTACTCCAAAGACAGCTACATCATCTCCCACAGCACAGGTGAGCAGATTTGGCTGTGTGAGATGACTAGTCACCATGGATGCCTTCAGCTCTGGTGAAATGCCTATTGTTCCCTCCAATAACCAACCCCACACTCAAGAACACCAGAAGAAAACTGAGGCCCTCAGCTACTGAGGAGTCACTGTCCCAACTCAGACCCCAGAAGAAGGAGGTGGCCTTAGGATGCCCCACTTTTTTGAATGTCATCAATAAAGTTCAGTGCACTCGCAAAAAGAAAAGAAAAAAAAAATCTTGGCCTGAGAATCTCATTTTTATCTAATTTATTAGGCATGTGAAAGTGGGGGAGGGGTGGGAGAGGAGGCACCAAAGCCTATTAGAAAGAATTATGATACAGATTAGTGTCCAAAAATCCAGATTCCCTAATTTAAGATTCAGAAATTAATAATATTCCAGAACAAAGCCTCTTTGTGCCTTTTGTCACAGCCTGGCATGTGCCTCATTCATCACTAAGCACTTAACAGTGTTAGCATAATCCTATGTTATTGTTAACAGTGTCTGTGTTGCAATTCGGATTGATCTATGCTTCGTATTCATGCTAAGAAAAGAGCACAAAGTCGGAGAAAGGACATTTGAGATGGCATCTGCTTGGCGTGGAGAAACACAAACGCTCCATGTGAAGGGGAGCCCCCTCCTGGGGCTGGCCTTACTACTTTGAACATCTTTTTCTACGGGACCATGTCTCCCATGAGCTGCCTTAGGTAAGCCAAGGCTCCACTGGTCGCTGATTTGTTGGCATTTAGAAAAGAAACTCACATACAACTCAAACATGATCTTGTATTTTTAGCAATGATTTATTTTCCTTTTCATTTATCCTATTTTCTGTTTTGTCCCTACTGGTCTCAAAACTATGACTTAAGTAATCCTTCCACCTCTGTCTCTGGACAGCAGCTGATGGTGCCCACGGTGCCCACCACTTTACCCAGCTTCTGCTACTCCCTTAAAAAACAAAACAAAACAGGTCATTCTGCCACCCCATTCATCAACAGGGTAGATTTGACTGATCAGCTGACTAGACAGATGCCTCTTTCCTTCCTAGCCACTCCAAGTGCATCCCTCCTGAAGCTGCAAAGAGCAGGATAACCTTCCCTGAAGAGAGGATAATCGGTCAAGTGTTTATAAGTAGCCACGTTCCCCTGCTAGACATCCCAAACAAGCTCTCAAGAAACCAGGCTGTCATATCCAGAAGAGAGCTCAGAATTGTTCCTTAAACAGTATTTCCTGACTTCTCCTCTCCATTGCCCTTCCACAAACTCCTCCAGCCCTGTCGATGCCCAAGAGGTAGTGAGGTTGCCAGAATCTACCATGTTTGCTGCCAAAGATCTGACCAACAAGTCAAAGCCACTGCAGGGCTGGATGCTGAGTCAACAAGACATACTGGGGACCTGTTCTTTCCTTGCAGCTTCCTGCTGGGGCTTAGCAGTCTGTAGGGATCTGGAATATTAGTCACAAATTCCTGCAGCATTCCAAATCAACCATTTCCCTCTAGCCCCAGGTCTTCAAACTACATTTCTGTCCCTTTGTTCTTTTTTTGGGATCATTATTCTCTACTAACTCTCTTCTCTCCCCCCATTTTTATCTTTGGCTCTTCAGTCTCCAGAATTTTATTAAGTAGTTTCTCACCACCCCCAGTTCTCCAGGCATGTCCAGAACATGTTGAGAATTGACTGTACACACAACATGGACTCAGATGGGGAATTCCAATATGCAACTAAGTAAATTACTGCATGTGTTATTATATTGGCAGTTCCTAAACTCACAGATTTTTACAAACTGGGCCACCAGAAAGGACAGTGATGTTACTGGCTTTGGATCCCAAACTGGGTCCATCACCCTCTCTTGGAACTGAGATGTTTGATAGGAGGTAGGTAAGCTTGGCAGGCCATGTCAAGGTGTACTGCTAAGAAAGTAAAGCACACAACAGATCTAGGCTTATTGGGCCAGGAGGAAGAATGAAAGGCCAACTTGGAGTGGGGATATGAGGAAGAGATGGAGATAGACAGGCAGACAGACAGAGAAGAGAGAAAGGGACAGAAAGAAACCTGTGGGTGACTGGAGCCTTTTATGTGCTGAACCTGGCACACCTGGGTGGCAGGTGATGACATAAGTGGCTGCTAGGTCGATGAGGACAGGCCAGTGAAAGTGACTGATTGCTAAGAGTCTTAGATTGAGCATCAGTTAAAGAGTGAAGCAGATTCTATTCTTGGTCAAGAATAGTAAAAGGGAATCCAGGAGTGGTGGTAGATCATGCTTCTATCCCAGCACCTGGTACATAGACAGGAGAGTCAGGAGTTCAAGGTCATCTTTGGCTTCATAGTGAGTTCCAGGGTAGACCATTTCACAAGATTTTTAATTTTCTTTCTTTCTTTCTTTCTTTCTTTCTTTCTTTCTTTCTCTCTTTCTTTCTTTCTGCATGTATGTCTGGTGGGGGGGGGGGTCAGATTCCCTGGAACTGAGTTACAGACAGTTGTGAGCTGCCGTGTGTGTGTGTGTGTGTGTGTGTGTGTGTGTGTGTGTGTGTGTGTGTGCACGCGCTGGGAATTGAACCCATGTCCTCTGGAGGGGCAACCACTGGGCCATCTCTCCTGTCCTGAGATTCTCACTTTTAAAAAACAAACAAACAAACAAACCAAGTAGCTGGGTGTAGTGGTTCACACTTTTAGTCACAGCACTTGGGAGGTAGAGACAGGTGAATCTCTGTGAGTTCAGGCCAGTCTGGTCTACATAGTGAGTTCTAGGACAGCCTGCACTAAATTAATTAATTAAACAAACTGGCTTGATAGCACCCACCTGTAAAACCTGATACTTGGGAGGCAGAGCAGTAGGGCTTAAGCTACGGTTTAACCCAGCCTAACATTAAGTGTGTTATGTCAGAAACAGGGATAAATATGTTTGTGTCTTTCCGCATTGTCAGAATTTATTAAAGAACAAGTTCACAAGGTATAGTGATTTCAGTGGCAGCAATTACAAGTAATTTCCACTCCTTGATAGCCCTAACCAACTCAAACACAATTTTTTATTCTAATCATAATTACTAATATTAACTCAGGTCATGAATTGTTCATTATATATTATTAGATGTGTAGATGGATGGGTGGAAGGATGATGGCTGAACAGACAGACAGACAGACTACAGATATGGCTCATTCATTAAGGTGGTAACAGTATCAAAGACTATGGAGAGCTTTGGGGGTGTGATGGTTTGTATATCCTTGGACCAGGGAGTAGCACCATCTGGAGGTGTGGCCTTGTTGGAATAGGTGTGACCTGGTCAGAATGGGTGTGTCACTGTGGGTGTGGGCATAAGACCCTTACCCTAGTTGCCTGGAAGTCAGTCTTCCACTAGCCGCCTTTGGATGAAGACATAGAACTCTCAGCTCTACCTGTGCCATGCCTGCCTGGATACTGCCATGCTCCCACCTTGATAATGGACTGAACCTCTGAATCTGTAAGCCAGCCCCAATTAAATGTTGTTTTATTAAGACTTGCCTTGGTCATGGTGTCTGTTCACAGCAGTAAAACCCTAACACAGACAGGGGGCTTCTAGAAACTTGGCAGGAATTTGACATTGGGCCAGGATAAGGAAGTAAGCTCGGGCAGGAATGTGACTTGGGGCTAGGACAGGGAGGGAGGCTCAGATAAGAATGTTTACATTTGGGCTAATTCGAAGCTCAAAGTACCTGGAGGGACAAGGAATACCACATTTCTTTTATCTTGGACTTCCAAATAAGCCCCAAGAAACTGTGATCACAGGACTTTATTGCCTAGTTTGTTCCTTAACCTAAAACAGACCTTATTATTTGCATGTAATTAAAATGGTATAAAAGCAGACTGGGAAAAAATACACCTGCTTCAGCTGGGATGTGGTGGCACATGCCTTTAAGCACTTGGAAAGCAGAGACAGGCAGATCTCTGAGTTCGAGGCCAGCCTGGTCTACAGAGTTCCAGGACAGCCAGGGCTATACAGAGAAACCCTGTCTTGAAAAACAAAACAAAAAACAAAAATAATTAAAAACAAAACAAAACAAAAACCTGCTTCATCCTCAAAACTGGCTGGTGTCATGCTACAGTGGTGTCTAATTGGTTTTGTTTGTTTGTTTGTTTGTTTTTTCTTTCTAATCCTTGCTCTCTCCCTGGAGAACCAGTTGACTAACTGAGCTGGCTTGGTGAAAAGACTTTCAAAGAAGCCTGAGAAATCAAAGCAAAAGGCTCTAGCAGGCCCCAGCAAGGCGATTATAGCAGGCCTTGTCCTTCCCCTTCCACCTTGCTGAAAACCATTCCTAAATCTAGCCACCAAAGTCTAACTCCTTACTTAGCCACTTCCTCCTCCTGAGGCTGTCCACTAAGGTCCAACTATTTAATTTTTGAAGTCCAGCAGTAAAAAGCTCCCATTGGCTCACCTAATTAACATTGCCCAATTAAAATTAAACACCTTTTTTCCTCTTTTTTCTTTATAAACCTCCTTTTGCTTATGGGCCACATCTGTCTTCTCTCTATCCAGAGGCAATCCTTCATCCCTTGGGGCAAATCTCCCTTCCTCCCACCCCCTTGTTTCTTTTCCCTTCTCCCTCATTTTCTGTATCCAGTCTTTGTCTCTTGTTCCCTACCCTTTGTCCATATGGGGCAAATACATCTCCTTTGTGCTGAGAACTTGATCTCGGAGCGTGTTGTGCAGACTCAGGTCCTTTCAGAGTGCAGCAGTCTCTGTATTGGTAACAGATCTGGCTCAGCTAGAGGTGCATAGTCAAGCTACATGGCAAGAGTAGGGCTGCAACCTGGAGATGATCCAAAGGCAGGGTTGGGTCAAAATCAGTGAACAGGCATACAGATGGATGCAGGCCTAGGCAGGCAGACAGGAGGACACGGACACAGCAATCCAAGAAGTTTGAATCAACAACCCTGAGCTGAAACCTCCTGCGGCAGTTGAGTGTTCTGTCTGTTGATTCTGAATGCACACACTAGGTGCTCTGATAACAGGTTTGGGGGGCCATTGTCATTGTGGTACTAGGTATCATCTACTTCTTTATAGGATTCAGGTGAGGGAGTTAGAGCCCTTGGTCTGATGTGTCCAGTAAGTTCTCAGATCTTGTTTTTCCTGACATGATTTTAAATATGGCCATGTGTCCTTACAGCCCCAAATGAACAGCAGTAAATTTATAGTTTGTTATCCTTTCTACTCCTGGGAATAAACAGTTTGTCTGTGTTATAAGGGTAAGCAAATGGTACTATCCTCAAATAGAATCAAAATTTGCGTGTAGAAGGGAGTTTCTTAAGTCAAAGTAGTCTGAAAAACAAGCTATACTCTATCAAGTAATTTAGAACAGGAAACAGCCTGGTCTCAACACCTGATCTATATAGAAAATTCAAGGCTAGCCAGAGCAACATAGTGAGACCTTGCCTCAAAAAAAGCAAGGAAGGAAGGAAAGAAGAGGAAGAGAGGGAGAAAAAGAGGAGAAATTGGGGATAAGTTTGCAAACCAACTTTGAGCCCTTTTGGGTTATAGACATACAGTTAAAGAACTGAGGGGAAGGAGTAGGCTAATGGGGTTGAATCCTAGTGTGTGCTCTGGAATGTGTGATTTGTTCTTTCCAGGAATGTAGGTGCCACCTTTCTCCTTTTACAGTTCTTTCTAGTCATTGCACAACACTTGCAAATGCTAGTGGCACTTGAAGGTGTGAGATCAGGTTGTGCACTGTCCTAAATTACTCCATGTTGTATATATGGTTTTTTCTCTCTCCTCGGTCTAATGTGTCTGATAAGTTCACAGGGCTGGTTTTCCTGATGTGGTCTTTCAGGGGAGGGAGCAGGTAAGAATGGCTTTTACTTTAGGGCAATACTTTCATTGCCTAGTCTACTGTCCTCTTACAGTGGACTCAGTAAGTGTGTATGTGCAGACACACTTGCCTGTGCATGAGCCTGTGGAGGTGAGAAGTTGACTTTGGAAATTAAGCCTGACATAAGAAGTTGTGATTGTCCCAGCACTCGGAGGCAAAGGCAGGCAGATTTCTGAGTTTGAGGCCAGCCTGGTCTACAAAAATGAGTTCTAGGACAGCCAGGACTATACAGAGAAACCCTGTCTCGAAAAAAAACAAACAAAAAGAAGAAGAAGTTGTGATTGTGCATCCAATTGGCAGGGTGTGTACTTATGATGCTATTCTTGGTTAACTTGTCTGGAACCAACTAGATCCAAACATCTGAGCACACCTTTGGGGATTTTCCTAATTGGATTATGGGAGGTGGGAAAACCCACCCTAAATCTGTATCAATTGTGCTCAGAAGACCCACCCTAAGTCTGTGTCACACTTTCAGGTGGCAGTCCACATAAAGGGACATGGAAGATTGAAGCTTTTTGCCTGCTTGGCCTCACTCATGATGACAAACTCATCCACACTGCTGCTGACACGTTCCTTCACTGATGTTAGAGCCTTCTTCAGGATTCTAACATAGACAGAAATCAAGTTGAGATATTCAGCCTCATGGACTGAACAACTATCAGATTCTTGGACTTTCTAGCCATTGTAGAAAGAGCCAGACAACAGCTTAAAAGCTATTTTAAATTATAAATATAGATAGATAGACTTATATATGTATATAGATATGATAGGTTATATACATAAAATCTGTTCCATTCCTCTAGAGAACCCTGACCAATACAGGGACTTTCTTATTTTTCTATCTGTCTTTGATTGTTCCCTTTTCAAGATCATTTATTCTGTCCTTTCCACAGAGATTTCTTTTCAACTTTTCATTTCAGCATCTCAGATTGATTTTTTTCAATTTCCATCTTTGTTTAGTGTTTTTTTATATCTTGCATAATCTTCTTTATTTTATGCAGCTGTTTCCATTCATGTTTTCGATCTTATTTTCTTTAAAGATACTTTTTTTTTGTTTTTTTTGTTTTTTGGTTTTTTGAGACAGGGTTTCTCTGTGTAGCCCTGGCTATCCTAAACTCACTTTGTACACCAGGCTGGCCTTGAACTCAGAAATCCACCTGCCTCTGCCTCCCAAGTGCTGGGATTAAAGGTGTGCGCCACCACGCCTGGCTAAGTATTTTCAATGTTCACATGAGACCTGGACGTGGTAGAGTTGGATATGTAGTTCAAAACTAATTCTTATTGGCCCTGGAGAGAGCTCTCAGCAGTTAAGAGTTTGCTCTTCCAGGTCATTTGAGTTAAATCCCCAGCACCCATGTTGGGTGATTCACAACTGTCTGTTTACTCCAGCACTACTGGATCAGAATTTATGGCCTCTATGCATTTATGGTATCTGAACCTGTAGCCTTCCCTCCCCCAGCCTTAATGGTTCCACTGTTTACATCTGGATGGAGCTTGCCCCTCAATCGTTCTGCCACGCCCACTGCTGGAACCTGCTGCTTTGCTGTTCTGGAGCCATACACGTGGTCACCCTGCTACTGGACTCCAGGATTATTTGGCGGGAATCGGCCCCCCCTTCCCCTCCTTCATAACTGCGTGTTGGAATAGTAAAATTGAGCTTTGATCAGAGTCCACTTTGACTTGGCTCCGTTCTTTCTTCCGTCTGTCTAGTTCCTCTCTTTCACCTCGAGCTGCCATCTCAGTTGTACCGTTCCTCGGGAGCTGCTGGTCGGCCTGCAACATGAACCAATATGTAAGCATATACACACACATACACATAAATAATTTTTAAGTATGAGAGAGAGAGAGAGAGAGAGAGAGAGAGAGAGAGAGAGAGAGAGAGAGAGAATGAATCCTCAGTCCAAAAGCTTAGGGTGCTTGGTGTAAACACATTTATTCTCTGAGTAAGGTTTCATCCCATGTGCTTGGTATTATCTCTATTCGAGTATCATACCAGTTAGTAAATTTAGCTTCAATAATTGTTGGAGGACAAACAACAAAGAATTTTTGTTTAGGTTAGAGTGTGCTCAGCTCTCAGTGAATAAGGTTAGGATTGGGAGAACAATAGGGTGGATAAGGATAAGGGCTAAGTACTCTATCAATGTTTATAAGAAAAAGATTGAAGTGGTTAAAGTAACTAGAAGTCTGGATACTTTAGGATCCACGGATGTTAGAAATTATTAGAGCTATGGGATATTATAGTTAAATGAAGAAGGGATAAGAATTTGAGAAAAAGGAAGAGATGAATAAGAAAGGAGAAGATAAAATGAGGCTGAACACTTAAGATACCTTCTGACTCACAGAGGATGTGGTATAGGGTCCTGATGGGTCAGACACAGATGAGACCCCAATGCCGAGAGAATGGACACAAACCTCATTCCTAACCCAGAAGCTAACTGTTCACAAAGGAAAAATTAGTTTTCTCTAATGGAGTCCCATTAGGTACACAAACTGCACTTAAGGGAAGTCCCAGCAGCAGATGGCCAACATAAAACAAACTTATTGGTATTTTTGGAGGTTCCTGGTCTCATAATGCTTTGTCTAGACTTCCTTACATGTCTTTTTCATATATATGATGGTTTCCAGTGTTGTGTTTTATAGGAGTTCTGTGAGTGTGAACATGTGTGTCTTTGTGTCTAAATGTGTTTCTTGTGTTTTTTCTTTGGCTCTTTTTCTTCTGTTTGTTTTTGCCCTATTCTGGTTTGTTTGTCAAGAGCCATCATAGGAGAAGCTAATAACTAACAGGTGATTTTCCTGAGATGAGTCCAACTTGGATTAGAATCCACAACAGATTTGCTCTGATAGGCAAGGCTCATGAGAAATTCATTTTAGGAAGGACTCCTGCTACTAATATGCTTCTCCTATTATTATTAAATATATAACTATCACTAAGTATTAGCCCACCCCTTTGAGCAGATCTTTACAGAACAATGAAGATATCTTGTAGTGGTGCTATATAGACAAATAGATAATAATTCTATAGAATTCCTGATTTGATTCAAATAATTTTAGGAAGGAAGTTTTTAGAGATGGACTTAGTTGCTAGAAAGATATAATAAAGTTAGAATCTAGAATAGAATGTGCCCACTCATCAGAATAGTAAGTAAAGGCTGCATAATAAGAAATACAATGAACTTTCATAATCACACTAAAAAGAGAAATAGTCTTTGGACAATTTTGTGTTCAAGGAAAAAACTTTTAGACCTAAGGATAAAGGTCACAAGTGTGCACTATGATAACGCACGGCCATGTAAAAACAGTTGCTTTGAACTTATAATGAGCATTGAACTTAATATCAACGTTCTTCTGTAACTCCCATTCTATGTAACATTTTATTGATGCCATAAATATTAAAAAAAAACAACCCGGCACGTACCCACACTTGTGCCTCTGCCCCAGAGGCACTGGCAGGCAATGGCCAGCCTGTTTTTATCTCATGGAGACTCTCTGGCCCGGAGCTCCGGAAAGGTCTCCACTCAACTTGCTAGGTACCCACTGACAGGTCACTACCACACCTCCCCCATGGCCTTTGTGGTGTACCTTAGGCAAACCCATGCTTTGCCATCCTACCTTTCTCTTTTGAACCCAAACAAGCCACCACATGAAGGAAAACGCAACACAAACTTAGTTCAGAAACGACGGTAACTCAATCTCTGGGCGCAACAACTAAATCCTAATCTTGTAAATCTTATTAAAATCTGATTCCTCCAGTGGCAAATCCTTGTGGATCAGCCATGATTCTGGGAAACTCTAGCAGCTACAACTTAGTCTCATGCCTTCCCCATTCCAAAAAGGCCTAACTTTCTCCTGCTTCCTCCTGCTAACCCAGAAGTCCCTCCTACTCGCCCAGTAATTGGCTCCTTTATTCATTAGGGGATTGGTTCACAAGAAGCCATCTGTGTACATGTGACTCACTCCTTGTCCAAAACCCCTCCCAGGAGAGTGGAATTAGCATACAAACAGCACCAGGCCCACCCACAACATTTTATCTCTGAGTTAATTATCTAAAGAAATATTTGTCTAAGAAGATTTAAGAAGGGCTGGTGAGATGGCTCAGCCGGTAAGAGCACCCAATTGCTCTTCTGAAGGAGTTTTTTTTTTTTTTTTTGTTTTGTTTTTTTGTTTTTTTGTTTTTTTTCAAGACAGGGTTTCTCTGTATTGCCCTGGCTGTCCTGGAACTCACTTTGTAGACCAGGCTGGCCTCGAACTCAGAACTCAAGAGATCCACCTGCCTCTGCCTCCCGAGTGCTGGGATTAAAGGCGTGCTGAAGGAGTTTAAATCCCAGCAACCACATGGTGGTTCACAACTATCCATAAGGAGATCTGATGCCCTCTTCTGGAGTGTCTGAAGACAGCTACAGTGTGCTTACATATAATAATATATATATATGTAATAGTACTATATAATATAATTATATATAGTTGTTATTATATATACATATAAAAATAAATTTTATATGTGTATATATGTATTATAATTATACATATATATGTATATACACATATATACATGTATGTATATGTATATACATATGTATATATGTGTGTATATATGTATTATAAATTTTATATATGTATATATGTGTGTGTGTATATATATATAAATAAATACATTTTATATGTGTGTATATACATATACATACACATATATATGTATTATACATTTTATATATGTATATATATATATGTGTGTGTGTATATATATATATACATATAAAAATAAATCTAAAAAAAAAGCCGGACGTGGTGGCGCACACCTTTAATCCCTGCACTCGGGAGGAAGAGGCAGATGGACTTCTGAGTTCCAGCACAGCCAGGGCTATACAGAGATACAGAGAAACCCTGTCTTGAAAAACTAAAAAAAAAAAAAAGTATAAGAAGACCACTGAAAAAAAATAAAGTGGTTGGTGGTTGGTTGAATGGTTTGGCTTAGAGAGGTTTGCCCCATTCATTCATCCATTCAAATGTATATATTTGTTTATATGTTTGTGTGTAACCATATGTGTATGTATGTAAGCATGCAGGCCCGGACACATATAGTGTTATATGTGTATGTAAGCATGCGTGAATACTTGTGACAGACTGTCAGGCCCGGACAGTGTGGGTATATGAATATTTGAATGTATATGTGTCTATACATATTTGCCTGTTGTATTAGGGTTCTCTAGAGTCACAGAACTTAAGGGTAGTCTCTATATAGTAAAGGAATTTGTTGATGACTTACAGTCTGAAGTCCAACTCCCAACAATGGTCAGCAGCAGCTGTGAATGAAAGTCCAAGGATCTAGCAGTTGCTCAGTCCCACACAGCAAGCAGCCAAAGGAGAGAGAGAGTCTTCCTTCTTCCAATGCCCTTATGTAGGTCTCCAGCAGAAGGTGTAGCCCAGATTAAGGTGTGTGCCACCACACCTTTAATCCCAGATGACCTTGAACTCCTGTCTTAATCTTCTGGAATTCAGAGCTACTATGCCTCAAGATCTCCATACCAAGATCCAGGTCAGAAACTTCTATCTCCCAGCCTCCAGATTAGGATCACTGGTGAGCCTTCCAATTCTGGATTATAGTTCATTCCAGATATAGCCAAGTTGACAACCAGGAATAGCCACTACACCTGTCAAAGCATCTTAATTCTTTTCTTTTCCTTCCTCTCTGGTTCACAAAGAGTTAACCAGTTTATCCAGAGAGGTTTTGGCTGACTCACCAGAGAAAAAAGCACCAGCAATAAATCTTTTCACCTATCCCCTGCTGTTCTATGATGGGGTGCTAAACAGTTTCTTCCCTCAGAGGAACTCAGAGACACAGGTCGGCTACTGCAGCATAGGAATTTAGACTTAAGACAAGTAAGCATTTTATTATTATACAGCAACCTAAATATCTCATAAGATCAAGTCTTTCCCATCTGCTCTGCTAACTCAAGAAGAACCAAACAAGAAAGAAGAAAGAACAAGTGCCCCGGCTGGCTCAACATTTATTTGCTTTTTATTTTATTTTATTTTATTTTATTTATTTATTTATTTATTTATTTATTGTGCCTGTTTGTATTCTAAAGAGAGACAGAAAGAAAGGGTGTGAATTTGGGTGAGTGGTGAGTTGGGGGGAGGAAAACCTACTCAGAATATATTGTATGAAAAAAAATCTATTTTCAATTTTAAACAAAATTCCTTCTGATAAACCATGTGGAGAAACATACAAAGTCCTGAAACCTAATCAAGTTATGTACTGACAAGAGCAAAACCATCATGAGACATACATGCCAGAGCAGAAATTAAGTCATAAAAAATAAGAGAGAAAACTGATGAATTGCACACATCATTCTTCAGCTTCCCCCATTGATTTTCAGTGCTGAGCTAATCAGAAACCTCCAGGATAGCTTCCTGCAAGCTGCGATTCCCCCCCCCCCCCCCGTGAAAACGATGAGACTCTTTGGCACCAGAGGGCCTTGGTTTCTGGCTCCTGGTTTGCTTGCCAAAGCTACTGTCAGACCCAAAGGTTCTACTATCCACAAATTTCCTCCAAACAAGGAGTCTGAGATTAAAATAAGAGAATTTTTTAAAGTCCATGCTTGAAGAAAATGGAGCAGACAAGTGTCTCAAAAAGATCTTCCATGCCAGCAAGATGGTGTATGCCTTTTAATCCCACTCCAGAGACAGAGGCAGGAGGAGGGTCTCTGCGTTTAAGTCTACCCAGTCTACGTTTGAGTATCAAGTCAGCCAGGAATATACAGTGAGACAGATGTGTGTTTGTGTGTGTGTGTGTGTGTGTGTGTGTGTGTGTTCTTTGGTTTGGTTTGGTTTGGTTTGTTTGGGGGTTTTGGTTTTTATTGGGGGAGGGAGGTTATAGTCATGGTTTCTCCACGTAGCCCTGGCTGTCCTGAAACTCTCTCTGTAGACCAGACTGGCCTCAAACTCACAGAGATCCTCCTGCCTCTGCCTCCTGAGTGCTGGAGACCTGTCTTAAAAACAAAAACAAAAAACCGCACCCAGACCAGTAATATAATATAGCTTTGGGCCTGGTCAATCCAAAGAGTCACAGACTTCATGCTTGGTGATTCACACCTGTAATCCCAGAGCTCAGGAAGCAGGCGGAGCACAAGTTCAAGTTCCTCTACAGTTCTGTAAGTACCTCCACAACACTGAACCGGAAACCCTGTCCTGGGGGGGTGCGGGGAGAAAATCCCACATTTTCAAAGATTTCCTTTATTAAGGACTACCCATACCTGTTGCATGCATATGGCCATTTCTTTATCCACTATCTTTTGATGGTGATTTTGTTCCCATAGGCTATCGTGATTAATACTGCAGTGAATATGTGGATCTTCTAGACTTTTGACTTCTTTTCCAGAGTGTCTGCCTAGAAGAGGAACTGCTGAATCATCCAGCTGTATTTTTAAAGAATTGCTGTACTGTTTTACTGAGTCACTGTTGTTTTCTCCATAGACTGTGAATGGATGCTTCACATCTTCACAAACACTTGTCTTTCTGGTTCTGGTTTCTGTTTTTCCTTCTTTCTCATGATAAGCATCCAGTGTGTCTAAGGTGATATTGTTAGAACCTAGGGGGGAAACCCCCACTTAACTCCCGATTCGGCGTGCACCCAAAAAATCACGAAGGACCATCTCTTGATGTAATTACATGAGGACATTTAATGATGGAGCTCCGGACTGACATGCATCCCACACAGGAGATAACGAGCCACGAGGCTCGAAAGCTAGGGGTTTTTATGGGGTAAGGGGCTTAGGGGTGTGGAATTCAGCATAGTGGCACACTATTGGCTTATTTAAACATTAACAGAAAGATTACATGTTAGCAAACGGGCATCAGGACTTTGTTCCTGTGGGCTGGGGGCTTATCTTGTTCACATAGCAACCAGTTGATGTATGACTTTACCCGGCATCAAGGGGCAGTAGACAGAGGGGAAGTTCCAGCCAGGTGGTGTTGACCCAGACAAGATAGCCCTGCTTGTACAATCAAGCTGTTCTTAGTAATGTCTTAACAACAGCCCTGTCTGTTCTGCTTTGTCCTCAGCCCCAGGCCTCGGACTCATAGACAACTCTTTTACATGAATCACAAGATACAAAATCTCATTTTCTTTCAATATCCCATGTGGCTTTCATGTATGTCTCCTAATGATTAGTTGTTGGGCGCAGAAAGCGGCTATCATCTCTGCGGCTATCATCTCTGCAGGCATCTCGGGCTATTTACTTACAGGTGGCACTTTTCCACCCTGATGAGAGACTTGCTTTTCCTAGCATGATGTTCTTGCAAGAAGCCCACCACAGCTGAACACACTCTGATAACATCTTGTTTTTCTCCTATACATCCTGGGCTTGTGGTTAAGTGTCTCCAGCTGCACTCCCCCAGCTTGTGCTTATATACTCATAGTTGCCTTTCAATAAATGAGACCTGAGACTTGATCCTTGATAGCCTGTGTTGTCTCCTCTTGCCCCTCAGTCCCCACTCTCTCTCTTGCAGACCCCATTGACTGACCCGCAGACCGAGTCACCTGGCACCCAACATGGGGCAGAGAGAACGAGAGACCCCATGAGGGACATTACTGGAAGAAGGATCGACCAAGCAGGAACCTGCCTCATTGAGACCAATGAATCATAGTAACGAAAATGGGCCAAGAAATAAGTGATGAGGGAAATTTTAGTTTCTCCAATGCTTGGACATACCTGGTTATATTAAACAGTTTGTCATAATCGTATGCCATGTACTACTGCCAGCTGATGTTTTACAAAGTCCTAAAAGAAAAGCTTAGCCCTGTACAACCTGTTAGCAAGTTTCTCTGTGTGAAACTCATGGTTTTCGTTTCCTTTTGGCAAGCAGTACTTATTGCTTTGTTGGTTATTTCAGAAAAATGTACCTGGTAATGGCAAAGTGCAGAAGCTGTGGCCATAGGCCTGCAGAGTTTCTACTCTGCATTGAAATGTTCTTCATGGCAATTGCCCATCACTATACATTCTCTGAGTCAGACAGGGATAACCTGGAGGAAGAGGTGATCAAATATCACGATCCTGAATGGCCCTTTCAGAGACCTCCTCCATCTGCACCCCCCACCTGATGGTGTCCTAAGGATGGCTGTCTTGGACCCTAGAAAGGAATTACAGGATAAAATCTCAGCCCCAAAACAACAAATAGAATTACAGGAAGAGTATCAGAACTTAACTAGTCAGCTACAAGAATTAAAGACTAGGAAGACATCTCCAGAGGGCAAAGCTACCCAAGAAAATCCCCCCAGGTCTTCTCATTCCTCAATGCAGAGTCCAAAGACAGCCCCTGCCTGCTAGCGTGAGTTCAGCCGCAGATCACCAAGAGGAGGGAGAGGCTGAGGCTTCCCCTGTATCAGAGACCACAGACGCACAAGGGGTTGCTTGGAGACATCACACAGGGTTCAATTTCCAAGTCATTAAAGAATTAAAAAATGTGGGGCCTGGCGAGATGGCTCAGTGGGTAAGAGCACTGACTGCTCTTCTGAAGGTCCTGAGTTCAAATCCCAGCAACCACATGGTGGCTCACAACCATCTGTAATGATACTCTTCAGAGTCAGCTACAGTGTACTTATGTATAATAATAAATAAATCTAAAAAAAAAAAAGAATTAAAAACTGCAGTGTCACAGTATGGCACCACTGCTCCTTTTACTCTTGCAATCCTGGAATCTGCCGCAGAGGAGTGGCTGACTCTGGGGATTGGAATACCCTAGTGATAGCAGTTCTTAGCAGTGGTGACCATCTTATTTGTAAATCAGAGTATCATGAGAATTGTAAACAGATGGCTAGGAGGAATGCTCAGGCAGGCAATACTTGGTCCTTTGATGCCTTAGTGGGAGAAGGGCAATTCGCTTCAAGTAATGGCCAGATACAATATGACCCAGGCTTATTCACTCAAATTCACAACGCAGCTATGAAGGCTTGGTGTAAACTTCCAGTAAAGGAGACCCTGGTACATCTTTGACAGCAGTCAGACAAGGGCCTCATGAAAGATTTTCTGATTTTGTTCATCGACTGATGACAACAGCAGAGAGGATTCTTGGTAATGCAGAAGCAGGTGTAGACTATGTGAAACAGCTTGCGTTTGAAAATGCCAATCCTGCCTGTCAGGCAGCTATTAGACGCTACAGGAAGAAGACAGACCTTACTGGGTACATCAGACTCTGTTCTGACATAGGGCCCTCCTACCAACAGGGCTTAGGTATGGTGGCTGTCATGCAAGGACAGTCAGTAAGAGACTTTTTGGCAAGTAGAGACAAAAAGGCCTGTTTTAAGTGTGGCAAGCCTGGGCAAAAGATTACAGGGCAGTCAACTCAGAGACCACCTGGGAAACAGCCTGGGCTATGCCCACATTACAAACTCAGAAAACACTGGGCTAAGAACTGTAGATCCAAAACAGATATATAGGGGAATACTCTTTTCCCTAATTGGGGAAACAGGAGCAGAGGCCAGCCCCAGGCCCCAAACCAACACAAGCCAAAACAAGCTCATTTGGGTGGTCAGCTTCATGCCAGCAAGCAACAACAATCCCTTCCAGAACTTAGTAGAGCAACCCCAGGAAGCGCAGGACTGGACCTCAGTTCTGCCACCCACACAGAAACCCAGAAATGGGACCTCAGGCCCTACCCACAGGAGTGTTCGGACCACTATATCCAAATGTGTTTGGTCTGATAGTGGCAAGAAGCAGTTTACCATGCAGGGACTGCAAATTTTTCCTGGTGTTATAGACAATGATTACTAAGGAGAGATCAAGGTAATGGCCAAGGCAATAGATAATATAGTCGCCATCCCTACAGGAAGGATAGCTCAGCTACTGTTACTTCCATTGCTTCCTACTAACCACAAATATAAGAGTCCTAAGAGAGGGGATCAAGGCTTTGGTTCCTCTGATGCATACTGGGTGTAACCTATAGTTAAACAAAAACCCATGATGACCATATAGCTTGATGGAAAGGCATTCCAAGGCTTGGGTGATACAGGGGCTAATGTGACTATTATAAAACAAAGTGATTGGCCAGCCACCTGGCCTCTGACCCCAACCTTGACAAATCTAAGGGATATTGGCCAAAGTCAAAATTCACAACAAAACTCTAAGGTACTGAAGTAGAAAGATAAAGATGAAAATACAGGAAATATACAACCATATGTCATCCCGAGTCTTTCCAATAAATCGCCGAGATCTGTTATCGCAGCTGGGATTGATTATGTGCAGCCTCAATGAAGTAATCATGGCTCGGATTATAAATAAACTCTGCGTTTTCCCCAGTGAAAGGCTTAAGAAAAAATTAAAAAGGGGGAATCCGTACCAAGGGATTCCCCCAGAAATAAAATCTGCTGCAGATAGATTTTGGCATTATGATACCAAAAAGAATTTTGCAACAGTCCTCTGGAAAGACCCATTAACCAGAACCTGGAATGGGCCAGACCCAGTGCTTATCTAGGGAAGAGGTTCTGTCTGCATATATTCCCAAACAGCAGATGTCGCACAATGGCTGCCAGAAAGATTGATTAAACAAATAGACAATAACAGATCCAGAGAGCAGTAACCTCCGAGAACACTGTTTCTTCTTTGCAGAAAAAAAATGAAGATTCTCTTCAAACTGGAAAAGATCAACCAGCACAGACCATATAACCTGACTTGGGAAGTCCTCACCGCTGAAGGAGACAGCATCACCAGCGCCTCCAAGGTGGCTTCACTGGACTCTTGGTTCCCTGACTTATGATTTAGTGGGGTACATCTCTTTGACTGTATAGAGAAAATGTGGAGGCCCTGGCCAACCATACTGTGCTGGCTGACACTGTGTATCCATAGGCCACATTTGGTGGTCTCCACCTATACCCACAGACAAAATTAGAATCAGTGTGGAAAACTCTGTGGCCATTCAGGGATATTACTCCTGTAATGGGGGACAACCAAGATACCCAGACTACTTATTCTCTTTTCTCTCAGGCCCATATTGTTCAATAAACTAATGGCTTTTGTATGACAGTAGATAGATGATATTCAAATGAAACCGATACAGGTCCATTATCATAAGCTGGAAGTTGGGGACTCTAATAAAACCTCTGTCATCGAGACTGCCTCTAACTTACACACTAAACCAGATAGCCAATGATGGGTAAGAGAACACCTTAAGACCCCTGCCCCTAATTGGGAGGCCCTCACCAATCTAAGATAGGAGCTCAACAACAACAACAACAACAACAACAACAACAACAACAAAAGGCTGTTGAGTGTCCAGAGATGGGAAAAGGGAAGCTAGGGTCTGTTCCAACCTAAGACAGGCATGGTTTCCGTAAGTTTTACCAGCCTTCCCTTTTGAAAAAATTAAAAAGGGGGACCTGTTGGAAGCCAACTCCTAGCAGAAAGTGGCTATCATCTCTGCAGCCATCTCGGGCTATTTACATACAGGCGGTACTTTTCCACCCTGATGAGAGACTTGCTTTTCCTAGCATGATGTTCTTGCAAGAAGCCCACCACAGCTGAACACACTCTGATAACATCTTGTTTTTCTCCTATACATCCTGGACTTGTGGTTAGATGTCTCCAGCTGCACTTCCCAGCTTGTTCTTATATACCCATAGCTACCTTCCAATAAACGAGACTTGAGACTTGATCCTTGATAGTCTGTGTTGTTTCCTCTTGCCCCTCAGTCCCCACTCTCTCTCTTGCAGACCCTGTTGACTGACCTGCAAACCAGGTCAATTAGTGAGCCTGCACATTTCTCAGATGCCTGTTCATTTATATATCATATTTGTAACTTGTTTCACAAATTGGATTACTTGGGACTTTTTGCTATTGAATTAAAAGAACTCCTCAGATAGTTTTGATCCTCATCCCTTATGAGGTTCATAGCCAGACATATTTTCTTCCACTCCATGGACCTGTGTGTTCTGCTGTGTCCTCTGACAACTAAAGATCCTGATCCCTCATAAGTGTTATATATCTACAACTCAAGTTATTATAAACACTACCATGTTTATAGTCTCTAATTCATCATCTCAGATGTTTTTCTTGCCAAGATGTGTGGGGCATTGGGCTATACAAAGACAGGCTGGTCTCCAGTTGAGCTGAGGTCTGAACCCCGAAGTCATAATTCACCTAAATGGTTTTCCCTCGTGCTCCTGGAACTCTGGCTGCTTCCTAAGTTACCGCCCCCCCCCCCACAGCCCCCACAAGAGAAGCATGGCTAGAAGTCACTTAGGCAATGGCTCAAGCTTCTGACCTTCAGGGTAAACTCCTCCCCAGTTACCTAGTAACAGTAAAGACCATAAAAAGGGCTGTTCAGCCCCACCTCACTCTCTTAGCTCTCACTACTTTGTTCTCTTACCTCTCACTTCTCTCACTCCTCTCTCCTCTTTCCTTTCTCTTTGTCTTCTCCTCTCCTCTCTCCTCTTATTCTTTCTCTCTAGCTCTCTCTCTCTCTCTCTCCCTTCTCTCCCTTCTCTCTTTCTCCCTGCCTCTCTATAATAAACCTCTAAAACCATAGAGAGTCTCTGCTCATCAAGATCTGCTGCACGCACTCTGACAGGTGTTGGGAACCTCTTCCCTCATCCCTCTCTCCTATAACCCTGGGGCTTTAGCAAGGTAGCTCTGGAAATCCCAGATAGGGATGCCCCTTGGCCACCCCCTGAAGAGTGGGTCAGAGGCTTGAATGCCCACCCAGGTCTGAGTGGAAAGTGTATGTCAGCTCTCCCATGCCTGACAGACCAGAGAATAGGTAAAACTCTGGAGGGATATGGGTTCTTCCTCCCCACTCTTCCCCAGAGCCCCCCCTTTTATTTATTTATTTATTATATTTAAGTACACTGTAGCTGTCCTCAGACACTCCAGAAGAGGGAGTCAGATCTCATTATGGATGGTTGTGAGCCACCATGTGGTTGCTGGGATTTGAACTCCTGACCTTCGGAAGAGCCGTCGGGTGCTCTTACCCACTGAGCCATCTCACCAGCCCCATGAGAGCCCCCTTTTTTTATTCCCAACAAAGATAATCAACAATTGTGTTATTTAATTCTTTTGGTTAATGCCAAAATTTATATTTCCCTCAAATCTATTAACTTGTAAAATAGTAGTTTTCAACTTTCTAATGCTATGACCCTTTAATACGGTTCCTCATGTTGTGGTGACATCCCCCCCCCCAACCATAAAATGATCATTGCTACTTCATAACTGTAATTTTGCTATTCTTATGAATTGTAATGTAAATATCTGATGTGCAGGATATCTGATATGTGACCTCTGTGGAGTCAAAACCTGGAGGCTGAGAACCACTGTAGCTCTCTCTACTCTGCTTCCTACCTTGGGCCTCTGAGTCATTTCTTCCCACTCCCTTCAGCACATTCTAAGATGGTTCCTCCACTCTGCAAGTTCCTTTCACATTCTAGGTATGACTCTTCTCCCTCTATAAGCAAAAAGCAATTAAAACTGCATGAAATTTAGAAAGTATAAGTGAGTGTCTTAGGGTTTCTATTCCCACACAAAACATCATGACCAAGATGCAAGTTGGGGAGTAAAGGGTTTATTCAACTTATACTTGTACATTGCTGTTCATCACCAAAGGAAGTCAAGAATGGAACTCAAACAAGTCAAGATACAGGAGCTGATACAGAGGCCATGGAGGGATGTTTCTTACTGGCTTGCTCTCTTACAGAACCCAAGACTACCAGCCCAGGGATGTCACCACCCACAATGGACCCTACCCCCTTGATCACCAACTGAGAAAATGCCCCACAGCTGGATCTCATGGAGGCACTTCCCAAACTGAAGTTCCTTTCTCTGTGATAACTCCAGCCTGTGTCAAGTTGACACACAAAACCAGCCAGTACAGTGAATTAATAAAAAAATGACTCATTTTACCCATTTAACTTATGGCATAAGGTTCAATAGTGACACATGCCAATAGCACAATATGGTCTGACATCACCAGTTACTGGTAGTATGTAACATTACTGACAAGAGAAAGTGTGAGAAGTATCTTTGCTATCATGACTTCTATTGTGCATAAAAACTTAATGGAAAATGTTGATTGGAGGAGAATGAATTAGAAGGGAGTGACTGGAAAATGAAAATCTATTTAGAAGTTTCTGGAAAGAGATAGATAGTAAATAAGGGTATGAAACTTTATAACATGGTGTGGGGAAATCTCAATGGCTTACAAAAACTACAAGCGAGCCGAGAGTGGTGGCGCACGCCTTTAATCCCAGCACTCAGGAGGCAGAGGCAGGCGGATTTCTGAGTTCGAGGCCAGCCTGGTCTACAAAGTGAGTTCCAGGACAGCCAGGGCTATACAGAGAAACCCTGTCTTGAAACCCCCCCCCCCAAAAAAAAAATCACTGGATATTCTGCCTTCACAAATCTTGCCCACATCCTCTGAGCTTATTTTGCACAAAGATGCCCAATGGGATGCTTTTCCCCTGGTCTCGGCCCAACTCCTTACCTACCTAAAGCATGCAAGGCACACTAGAAAGAGCAGAACACTATCATGAGCTCCCTACAACAGACTCATCAAAGTCATAGAAGAAAAAAATGTCAGGCATTGAAGACAAGGTAGAAAAAAAGGGAATATATATCTCAGTCAAAGAAAATGTTAAGTCAAAAAAAAAACCAAAAAAAAAAAGAAAGAAAGAAAGAAAATTCAGAAACAAGCCATGCGTGGTGGCGCACGCCTTTAATCCCAGCACTTGGGAGGCAGAGGCAGGCTAATTTCTGAGTTCGAGGCCAGCCTGGTCTACAGAGTGAATTCCAGGACAGCCAGGGCTACACAGAGAAACCCTGTCTCAAAAAACAAAAACAAACAAACAAACAAAAAAGTTGCAAAGAAAAAAGACCAAGTACATATAAAGGCAGACTTATCAGAATTATACCTGAGTCTCAAAGGAAACTATAAAAGCAAGAAAGGCTGAACACAGGTATTCTACTAACTCTAAGACCACAGATGCCAGTCCAGATAACTGTATCCAGCAGGACTGGGAATGGGCTTTGAAGTCTCAGAAGATCAAGCACAATCGGTGCCTGGGAGGAGCCTAGCAGAATCACCTGTAAGCCAACAGTATCTACCAGTCCACCTCTAAAGAAGATACTAGATGAAAAACTTCAGTCCTAAGAGGTTAAACACATTCAAGAAGTCACAAGTAATAAATAATCCCAGGCCAGTAATTCAAAGGTATGTGGGGAGGGAGGTTCACACCATAAAAAGAAACGAGTGGGAATCAACAAACACTGCTCATTTTTTAACTCAATATCAGTGATCTCAATCGCCCAATAAAAAGAAACAGACTAACAGACTGAACTCAAAAGCAGGATCCATCTATCTGTCGAACTGAAGAAACATACCTAACCGCCAAGGAGAGAAATCACCTGGGGGTAAAAAGAGAGAAATGGTACTCCAAGTAAATGGACGTAAGAAGCAAGCAGGTGTAACCATTTTAGTATCTGACAAAACAGACTTCAAACCAAAACTAATCAGAAGAGATAGGGAAGGATATTAAATATTCACAGAAGAAAAAAATCTACAACTAAATATTGCAATTCTAAACATTTAAGCTCCAAATACAAGGGCACCCAAGTTCATAAGACAAACACCACTACAGCTAAAATCACATATTGACCGTGTCTTAGTTAGGCTTATTATTGCTGTGAAGAGACACCATGATCACAGTAACTCTTTTATTTATTTATTTATTTATTTATTTATTTATTTATTTATTTATTTATTTATTTATATGTAAGTACACTGTAGCTGACTTCAGACTCTCCAGAAAAGGGTGTCAGATCTCATTAAGGATGGTTGTGAGTCCCCATATGGTTGCTAGGATTTGAACGCATGACCTTTGGAAGAGCAGTCAGTACTCTTACCTGCTGAGCCATCTCACCAGCCCCACAGTAACTCTTTTTTTTTGTAAAGATTTATTTATTTATTATATGTAAGTACACTGTAGTTGTCTTCAGACACACCAGAATAGGGTGTAAGATCTCGTTACAGATGGTTGTGAGCCACCATGTGGTTGCTGGGATTTGAACTCGGGACCTTTGGAAGAGTGGTCAGTGCTCTTAACCGCTGAGCCATCTCACCAGCCCCCACAGTAACTCTTATAAAAGAAAACATTTCATGGCTGCTGACTTATACTTCAGAGGTTTAGTCCATTATCATCATGGCAGGCAGACATGGTGCTGGAGATGGAGCTGAGAGTTCTACATCTGGATCAGTAGGTAGCAGGAAGAGAAAGTGAGCACTAGGCCTGGCTTGAGCTTCTGAGACTTCAAAGCCCACTCCCCCTGACATACTTCTTCCAATAAAAACCACACTACAAGGCTCCACCTCCTAACTCCCTATGGAGACCATTTTTATTCAAACCACCACATTCTTATATCTGGCTCCCAAAGGCTTATCACAGTATCATAATGCAAAATACATTTTGTCCAACTTTAAAAAGTCCCCATAGTGTATAATAGTCTCAAGGTTGTTTAAAAGTCCAAAGTCTATTCCAAGACTCACAGCAATCTCTCAACTGTAACCCTTATAAAATCAAAATGAAAAAGCAGATCACATACTTTCAACATATAATGGCACAGCATATATACACATTCTAAAAGGGAGGGAAGCAGGGAGAGTTAGGAAATACTAGACCAAAGCAATATCAAAAATCAGCTATGCAAACTCCAAACTCTGCATCTCCATGACTGATGTCAAAGCGCTCCTCAGATCTCCAACTCCTTTCAGCTTTGTTGACTGCAACACACTTCTTTCTCTTGGACTAGTACCACTGTTAGCAGCTCTCCTTAGCAGATATCCTATGACTCTGGCATCTCTAACCTCTTGGGGTTGCCAAGGCAATCCAGGCCTCACCTTTACAGTTTCACACAATGGCCATTCTGGGCCTCCATGCAGGGACACCCCTGACATATGCCTGACCACAGGAGCTTTCCTTAGTCACAGGTGGAGATTCCATAACCCTTTCTTATAACCTTGACTCTAAAGCCAGGACCACGTGTCTGAAATTGCCGAGTTCAGCCGCTTGCTGGGGCTGGAACGTGGCTCCCTTGCTCAAGTATATCTTCACCGGCTTTCTGGTTTTGATGGTTTCCTTCACTGCCTAAGTTTGGTTGTCCTGAAACTGGATCTGTAGACCAGGCTGGCCTTGAACTCAGAGATCTGCCAGGCTCTGCCTGTTGGGATTAAAGGTGTGTGCCACCACATCTGCTCTAAGCTTTTTCAAAATTCCTTTTAATAAGTTGGAAGTTTAGCTGGACTGTATCTTTCCCTGAAGTCACCACCCCCTTTATTCCATGTAACACCAGGCTTTTCTCTAATCTCCTTATTTCCTTGAACATGGAATTTAGCTCCATTCTACTACCTAGTGCCTCTTTGATGTAGGACATTCGAGTATACTGTAAACCGAGAGATTGAGTGGTTTACTGGAAAAACCTGTTTCTGGTTGTGGTGTGGCTCAGCCTTAGCACACACTTTTAATCCCTCTGGCTGGAATACAGACATGCCCTTAGTATAGACTTTTAATCCTAAACAATGCCGATAAACTTAGTTTGCAAAAGGAAACACCCATGTTTGGAGTGATGTCTAATTAAGTGGCAGACAAAGTGATGCATCAAAGAAATATTTTACAGAATAAGATATGCCCAACTCTCATAAGAACAGAGAGAAAAGAGAGACTACTTAAGAGATGCAGTGCTGAGAAAGAAAAGAAGGGGGCAGTTTTACCAGGACAGTTGTACAGAGACAGCTGCAGAGAGAGAACGCGCTAGACACAGATGAAGACAGAATGAGCCAGAGTATGAGAAGGAGCCAGAAGATAAGGACATATTGCCAAAGGTAGTATGAGGCCAAGCAAAACAATTCCGACAGAAGCCAAGAAAGAAGTCAGATCAAATCAATCAGCTTGGAGGAGAGTTTAAGCCAGAATAGCTGAGTTCAATCAGCAACCAGAGATCAAAAACAAGTAAAGCGGGTGTGGTGGCACACGCCTTTAATCCAACAACTTGGGAGGCAGAGGCAGGTGGATTTCTGAGTTCGAGGCCAGCCTGGTCTACAAAGTGAGTTCCAGAACAGCCAGGGCTACACAGAGAAACCCTGTCTCCAAAAACAAAAACAAAAACAAAAAAAGGCAAAATGCACAGAAATAAGGAGGAGGAGGAAGAAGAGGAGGACAGAGGGACAGGAGGGTGACATGTTTACAGATAAGCACTATAGAAACCAGGATGTTTAAACACTTTTTCTTCAGTGAAAGAAATCGACACCCCTATTTTCCATCCAGAAGGCTTGAATGAATGTGTTAATACCTGGTAACCTTTGCTATTCTGTAAAGCCAGCCCTCGAAAATTCCTCAGAATCATGAATATTGTTTCTCAGTCAATAGTTAGTTATTATGCTTATTACAAACCCTTGTTCCATGGGTCCAGATTCCTAAGCACTGTTCTCAGTCAATAGAACCCATCCTTGTAAAAAGAAGAAGAACAACAAAAGGTTACAGGTGCTTTGCTAAAGAAGTATACTTTGTAAGAGGGTTTTGATGTTGCCATGCTTAAAGATTGGTTGTGATAACTGTCAGGAGGAAACTTTCCCCAAAGTTTAACTGCGTTTAATTATGTGAAAAACAAAACGGACTCCAGAAGTTTTGGATCAGCACTGCCTAACTAAGTAATGCTGCACCCAAGTTCATTCTTTTTGTTTGTTTGTTTGGTTGGTTTTTGTTTTTTGTTTTTTCGAGACAGGGTTTCTCTGTGTAGCCCTGGCTGTCCTGGAACTCACTCTGTAGATCAGGCTGGCCTCGAACTCAGAAATCTGCCTGCCTCTGCCTCCCGAGTGCTGGGATTAAAAGTGTTTGCCACCATGCCCGGCTTCCAAGTTTATTCTTATCTCATGCAGATCATTTCCTTGCTGACCTTGGTACTTGTAGATCTCCACAAGAATAAGGAAGAATGAAATAGTCTGATTTAAGGTATCTGATAAATGAAAAATGTTTCAGATTTCTTTCCTTCATCTGTGCTATTACTATACTAAGATTTCAAAAGTTCAAATTTTTAGCCATTTGATCAATGGGATTCTGATCAACAAATGAAGCATGGCTGCTTACAATTCAGTCACAAGCTCAAGGTTTTAAATACTGTTTGGTTGTGTTCTAAAGGTAGACTGTTTTCACCATGAAAAAACAAAAAACAAAAATAAAAACAACTCTGTTCAATCTGTGTATCTAGATTTCTGCACTAAAAGAAAAATGTTCTATGTCTTTTAACTCAAAACTATAGCTTTTACTAGGTCTCAAAGACATGAGTCTATTCCATTGTCTTACAGATACCCACTGTTTTTTCTAAAATACAAATGTCAATGCATTGATAAATACTAATGTATATCCTCTTGTAACTAAAAATCACATAAGCTTCAGGGAATCAAGAAGCCATAAGATTTGGATCTACTTACCACAGACCAAATGGACTTCAGATGAGTGTGCTTGCCTGTTGTTGAAAATGTGATTTTTTTTCCCTTGGTCTTGGGGTTCTCTTACCTTCCCTAATTACTAAGACAAATTTTAACTTTTGGTCCTAGTTTATATTTGTCCCAGCAGATTTTCACCTGTCTGACATCCAGGGCCCACCCGAGGACTGCAAAGTCCTGACTTCTGACTTGTTGAAAGTCTATGATTAACCAGTCCAATTGATGTGATGGTTCTCCGTCTTTCAGGTGGATCACCTAACCAGATGCTTCTAACAAATGCCCACTGTCCAGCCTTTGACTACCATTTCAGCCTTCTTGGGCTCCCAAAAGACAACATCCTAACCTCAGCAGGAAGCAGTTATCATAGAAGAAAAATATGATGTCCATTGTACCCCACTTTACAAGCTGAGATGCTAAATCAAAAGGCCCCTATTTCTGGCAGTAATTCATGATTCTTAGGTCCCAATTGATCCCTTGGCTAATGATTCTGATCTTGGGGAAAAGAACTGATGAATCAATTCTTTGACTCAGTTACAAATGAGAGGGCAGAGTCAGCAAGAGCCAGACTGATCTCATGACAGGCTGTTCTGACAGTTTGGGAGTCTAGGACTAAGTTTCTGTTTCCTAGTACTGAAAAGTATAAAACAAGTCAATTCCAGGCGAGGGGTGGGGTGGGAGGTGGGAAGCACTTGTCTTAGTTAGGGTTTTACTTCTGTTAACAGACACCATGACCAAGGCAACTCTTATAAGGACAACAGTTAACTGGGGCTGGCTCACAGGGTTGAAGGTTCAGTGTTCCCTGTTCATGGAACCATGGCAGCATCCAGGCAGGCGTGGTGCAGGAGGAGCTGAGAGTTCTACATCTTCACCTGAAGGCTGCTCTGGCTTCTAGGCAGCTAGGATGAGGGTGTTAAAGCCCATGCCCACAGTGACACATCTTCTCCAACAGGGCCACTCCCTGGGCCAAGCATCTAAAAACCATCACATCACCCCTCACAGGCAGCCAATCAGAAGCTGTAGAAACTGCCCCACCACCTGGCTTGTGTCAAATATAATTAATGAGTAAATGTCCCCGAAATGCCCCAGAGCCTTAACCAATCACAAAGGCATCCATCCATATTGCTGGAGATAGAGTGTCTTAGTCAGAGTTTCTATTCCTGCACAAAACATTAGTACCAAGAAGCAAGTTGGGGAGGAAAGGGTTTATTCAGCTTACACTTCCACATTGCTGTTTATCACCAAAGGAAGTCAGAACTGGAACTCAAGCAGGTCAAGAAGCAGAAGCTGATGCAGAGGTCTGGGAAGGATGTTACTGGCTTGCTCAGCTTGCTTTCTTTTTTGTTGTTGTTGTTGTTTGTTTTTTGTTTTTCAAGACAGGGTTTCTCTGTATAGTCCTGGCTGTCCTGGAGCTCACTTTGTAGACCAGGATGGCCTCAAACTCAGAAATCCGCCTGCCTCTGCCTCCCGAGTGCTGGGATTAAAGGCGTGCGCCACCACACCTGGCTTCAGCTTGCTTTCTTATAGAACCCAAGATTACCAGTGCACAATGGACCCTCCCACCCTTGATCTCTAATTGAGAAAATGCCTTACAGCTGGATCTCATGGAGGCATTTCCACGAGGGAAGCTCCTTTCTCTGTGATAACTCCAGTTTGTGTCAAGATGGCACACAAAACCAGCCAGTACATAGAGCCAACCAATCAAGGGAAGGAAAGGTAAAAGTCTCCCACTCCTATCCTAAGAGGCTTTAAATTGATCCTGCAAGTCCACACCTCTGTCTTCTATCCCAATGTATGGTAGACCCCTGCGTGCAGAATAAAAAGCTCTTTGCTGTTGCATACTATTTGAGTCTAGAGTATCATTCTTTGCAAATCATTGACCCTTACAGAGACAGCTCTCTCTGGTTGATACAATGCTCTCTGCTAGTAAAAATTCTAAAAGCTCTCTGGATAGCTCAGAAAAGCTACTATAAAAAAATTCTTGGATTTTTTTTTTTAACCAAGATGGAACTCCCATTACAAAAAATTCTACAAGTAATTCTTGGATTTTCTGATCAAAATCAGAAAGAAGAAGGAGGAGGAGGAGGAGGAGGAAGAGGAGGAAGAGGAGGAAGAGGAGGAGGAGGAGGAAGAAGAAGAAGTCCTGAGTTCAAATCCCAGCAACCACATGGTGGCTCACAACCACCCATAATGAGATCTGACACCCTTTTCTGATGAGTCTGATGACAGCTACAGTGTACTAACAAATAATAATAAATAAATCTTTTTTAAAAAGGAAAGAAAGAAAAGAAAACATTCTAAAAGAGCTGTGTAAGCTCTCTAAGTAATTCTTGAGATTTTCAACCATGGTCAGAAATCCTATTAAAAAAAAATTCACAGAGGCAGGCAGATTTCTGAGTTCCAGGACAGCCTGGTCTACAGAGTGAATTCCAGGACAGTCAAGACTACACAGAGAAACCCTGTCTCAAAAAAAAAAAAAAAAAAAAAAAGAAAGAAAGAATAAGAGCTATAAAAAATTCAATAAACCTATGTCACTCTCCATGGATATTCTGACCAAAGTCAGAAATCTTGTTAGAAAAAAATGCTTGAAGATCTCTGCAGCATTCTCCAGCTAGCTTGGCTCTAGATAGAAAAAGAAATTCTAAAAAAGAACTGTTGGGGCTGGAGAGATGGCTCAATGGTTAAGAGCACTGACTGCTCTTCCAGAGGTCCTGAGTTCAATTCCCAGCAACCACATGGTGGCTCACAACCATCTGTAATGAGAACTGATGTGTCTGGAGACAACAACACTGTTGTCATATTCATTAAATAAATAAAATAACAGATCTTAAGAAAAAAAAAGAAGAACTACTATCACTCTGTGCTAACTCACCTCAAGCAGACCACAGCCCAGACTTTTATTTACATATCAATTGAGTTATTTATTCCATGAATGCCCATCTCAAGAATCAGCATTCCATGACCTTAGCCCCTTGATTGACAGTAGCTTTCGGACAAGCTGGCTCATAGTATAGTTGCCTCTGTTCCTTTAGATCTGTGAAGCCCCCCCATATAATTCATATTGCATTTTCATATTTTGCATAGCTAAAAAAAAAAGAAAAAAGAAATTTTATCTTTTCAAGCTCATGTTTTTATAGTTCTTTTCCACTGCCTTAAGGGCTGTCCTGAAGGTCCCCGCATTTACCATTTTGCTGAGACTTTAGCCACACATTGGCCTCCCAGACTCGTGCTGTCCCTGATCATCTCAGAGTCGTTAATGTTAACAGGGAGGTCATTTCTTGAAGGAGGAACATAAAAATATGTACATTATTATACAAACAAACCTTACACCAAGCGCAGCCATCAACACTCATGGAGGGAGGCCCATGCCCAGTTGGCCCTGTTCCAGGGACAGGAACCTTGTCATTCCATGCCTAGCAAGGCCAAGGCAGTCTCTCTTTCCCTTGGTCTTTTATCTATTCAATGACAGTCACAGATTAGAAAAACTGGCACCAGCTCACAAACAGCTGAGGCAGTAGAATATAAAGTCGATAGCAAGAGCAGGGCGTGGTGGCGCACGCCTTCAATCCCAGCAGTCGGGAGGCAGAGGCAGGTGGATTTCTGAGTTCGAGGCCAGCCTGGTCTATAGAGTGAGTTCCAGGACAACCAGGACTACACAGAGAAACCCTGTCTCGAAAAAAATCTAAAAAAAAAGAAAAAAAATTTGATAGCAAGATTGGGCTACATAGCGAAACTCCATCTCAATAACTAAATAAATAAACACATGGATGGATAAATAAATAAAAATACCCACATGCCTTCAAGTGTTACTAATCGCAGAGAGCAGAGAATCCATCTGCAATAAAAGGAGCAGATACATGACTTCCGCGAGGGATTATCTGTTACCCTGAGAGATCAGACTAACTCCATCTTGGTTTCAGGCTCCATCTTAGAGAACCTGACCTAAGACTGAACTCGAGTTAACCACCAAGCCTGAAGCTAGCACTAGTTTCCAAGTCACTCCTTAGCAACCACCAATCAGGAAGAGAGCAAAAGTTAAGTTTATGGTTTGCCTCCCAGCACCAGCCAATCTTTTTAAAGGGCAGCAAATTCCATAATAGCCCCCCAGTCAGATGTGCACCAAGCTTCCCCGTTTGCTTGCCTCGAAAAAAGCTTGCTTGAAACTGGGGCCAGGACTTTGCCCTCCCGTTCTGCTTCTTCAGTAATGGCGATCCGAAGCTCCAGCTTGATTAAAGACAGTAGTGTGATTGCATCAGAACTGGCTCCTTGGTTGTCTTTTGGGGTTCGAGAATGCTTCCTAAATGGACACAACACCCTAGTTGATAACAAGCCTTAAGCATTGTGGAAGAGATGGGTATGTAAAGAATGGACCAGAGAAAGAGACCACAGAGAAACGGCATCAGGGCAAAGACCCTGTTCAAGCAATAAGTAGAAGGCTTTCTTTCAGTCCTTACTTTGTGTTGGTTACACACTCAGGCTCTCACCTGTGTTTGGTTTCAGACCCCAGGACAAAGACTTGAGGTGCATAGTTCACATACCAAAGCAGACCTGGCCTGCAGGTTCTCCCAGCATCCCTTAGGCCCTACCTGGCATACCCTGCCCCCAACCCTGAACTTCCAGCCTAGGGGCTGAACTGCCCTTCCCCCAGAGGCTCTTCCCTATATACTATATAATCCAGACACTTTGTCTCTTCTTCTTCCTCCTCTTCCTCCTCCCCCTCATCCTCTTTTCCTTCTCTCTGTCTGTGGGAGCTCTTTCTCTCTTTCTCTCCCCCCTCTCTTCTTCTCCCTCCTCATGACAATAAATCTGGCTTTCTTTATGTATTTTAATCTGGCTTGAGTTGGCTCATTTCACTGGTGGAGAAATAACTTACCACACCTGTCCTATATTTACAAAATCACTTTGGTTCAGGGTGGGTTTTGTAGAAATTAATTTTCCTGCAGGGTAGGAAGGCATGGGGGTGGGGGTGGAATTGCTGCCATTTCTTTTTCAGGAAACATTTACCTCCTATCCTGTCCTTTCTACAATACCCCAGAAGGATACTGAGGCTAATGAGAAAGACAGTGCAGGATCTATCTAGAACTGCTTGATAAATTAGTGAATTCTAGTGACCGTGAAAGGGTGTGCTGAGTCTTTTAACACTAAATATCCTGAAGGGATTTTTTTTTCCCTAGTATGAGGAATTAAGTCTGGGACCTTGAGTATAAGGGTCCAAAATTGATGAAAGAAGACTCCAGACTCAGAATGCAAAAAGAAAGACATTTAGGCCGGGCGTGGTGGTGCATGCCTTTAATCCCAGCACTTGGGAGGCAGAGGCAGGTGGATTTCTGAGTTCGAGGCCAGCCTGGTCTACAGAGTGAGTTCCAGGACAGCCAGGGCTACACAGAGAAACCCTGTCTCAAAAAAACCAAAAAAAAAAAAAAAAAAAAAAAGAAAGAAAGACGTTTAATCTGTAGAAACAACCAGTATGTTGTGGGAGTCAACCATTTTTTGAAATGGGGACCCCAGACAAAGGCGTGAAGACCTTCTTGTAGGGAACTGGGGGAACTCTCTAGAAGGACTGGGTAATCTAAAACTTCACTGGTGGGTGCTAGGGAGTCATAGGGGGTCAGTGGCCCGCATTCCTATGTCATGAATGTTTAACCATAGGATGAGATAAGGCTGCCCAGCACAGTTGGCCCATTCTGAGATAAGATAGTTTCCCATTTTGTGATTATCCCCGGGCTGTTATTTGGGAGGGGGCTTTGTGATTTTGTTCTGAATTTTATGGTCTATCTCTGGAGCTGGTCTTTTATGGCCTAGTTTCTGGGACTTACGGTCTGTTCCTGGAGCTGGTGCCTTACGGCCATTTTTTTCTAAATCAGGCCTGGTCCTTAAATGGAGACAAATGGGGCTCTTGTTGTCCTTTCATGAGGCTTATGTTGTCCTTTCATGAGCATGTAAATGAACACTCCAGCACTGAGCTCTGGCTTGTTCAGCCCAGACAGGATCTGAGCTGCCACCTTCCAGTCTTTGCCTTCCAAGTACCTGACATTATTTGCTTGCCTTACAGGCCTGTTCAGGAATCTCTTTATCAGAGTGTGGAGGTTTAGCTCCTGACGTCAGGTCTGGGAATGGATCCAGGGCAGATCCAACTCTCCCCCTTTCAACTTGTTCATAACTTTAAACTTGAACACTTAGATGAGACTTAAGTGCTGTTCAGACCAAATTTCTACCCAAAGTATAACTCTTTCTGGGACAAAGAAAAACCCTCTAGAAATGGAGGCCACAAACCTCCTGGGGAAGCTTAACAAGGTGGAAATTGCACCCCCCCCACACACACACACACACTAGGCAGACAGCTCTCTAGCTCGCTTTCTCTCTCTCTCTCTCTCTCTCACACACACACACACACACACACACACACACACATACACGGCAGATAGCCCCCCATACACACACACACTAGGCAAACAGCCCTTCCCCACTAGGCAGACAGCTCTCTAGCTTGCTCTCTCTCTCTCTCTCACACATACACGGAAGATAGCCCCCCCACACACACACACACTAGGCAAACAGCCCTTCCCCACTAGGCAGACAGCCCCACACACTCACACACACACACACACACAGGGACAGACATACACACACACTAGACAGACAGACAGACAGACACACACACACACACACACACACACACACACACACACACACACACACACGGCAGACAACCAGTATGGGGCATTCTTGGACCTCCAAGGTCTTATTTAAGATCTGCCTGGGATGTCACCTACTGTGACTTCAGTGGAGACAAATAAAGAGGATAAAATAGGCCTAAGACCTCAGGGGCAAAAATGAGGGTGTCTGGTCAGAAAATAAAGAAGGCACTGTGCTTGGTGATCTGATCGCTACTTTTCATGTTGCTGTAATTAAATACCCAACAAAAGTAACATAAGAGGGGGGTTGTTCCCACCCTGAGGGTACATCCATCACGGAGCAGAAGGCCTGGCAGTGGCAACAGTGGCAACGGCAGCTGTATATCAGCGCACTTTCTCCTTTTTATTCATTCTAAAACTCTAGCCCATGGAATCCAGGCAAAGAAAAGAAGAAGAAAAAAAGACGACCCTGCACAGAGCCTTTACCCTGGAGCGTGGCTCATTTTCCGTTGGTAGTAGTCAGAGGCAGGAAACTTCTAGCACTGTGGATGGACAACAGTGATGTCTACCCAGTCTGTGCTTATTTAGCGCCAGAATTGTATGGGACCTTCAGTTTTAACACTTCACTCAGATTCCTAAAGTAATTATCTGTGTCTACCTAGGCTCAGGACAACTTGTGACCTAGCGTGTAAACACTTCTCTCTGACCCATGAGTTTCTACAACACAATCAAGCCTTTCAATCTTGAGTAAAGCACACCCTCAGAGTAATGTAAAAAATGGAGGGAAGCAATTTAAAAATATTTTAAGACTTCCCTGAAATTTTTATACAGTGTATTTGATCATATTTATACCTTTCAACTTTTCTTGCCTCTGCCTTTACCTTCCTCCCTTACCCAACTTGTGCTCTTAGCTTTTTTAGTTCAAATTCCATTATTCAAATGGTTGGGTGTGGGGCCAGTCCTGGAAATTGGCCAACCTACCAGGAGTTACACCCTTAAAGAAAACTGATCCTCCCAGATCCAGCTGTCATCAAAAACAAATAGCTCCTCTGCTGGGGTTGGACTTCCGGCCAAGGTCCACCAGGAGATTCCTAACATTCCTTAGAGTTAAAATTTGGTTTTCCCACTCTGGTGCAGGCCTGTGGCCTTGGTCCTGCTGAGATGCTTAGAAGCTTTATTTAAAAAGTCTGGGTCCCCATGAAACCCTACAATACTCAGGCTTACCAGGACATTTGGTAGTGAAAGACCCACAACGTGAGGACTCCCCCATGTTCTGACTCAGGAGAGGCGACACCCCAAATCACTCATAAGAAATGGTCTTGCTGCAAACTGCAAGAGGATTTTTATTCAAGAGTGATCTCGGGGGCCCACGGTCATACACCATGCAGGGGTAGAGGACCGTGGCGCGCCAAGTAGCTGGGTAAGGGGGTATTTAAAGGAAGAAACCACAACTCAAGGAAGTGGGGAGGGCGTTGTTGGTTAAGAGTCCCAAGGAAGTGCAAAGTCACAAGAGTCACAAGGAATACCTGGTAATTGTGCAGGTTATCTCTCAAGACAGTTTCTAAGAGCCCCTAACAATAGCACATTTGCATAGCGGGTTCCAGCAGTGGTCAGGTTGACTTTCTTTGAATGAACACTCTTTGAACCCAGGAAGCGGGTGGGTGGATGAATGTCGCTATCTGTTTTATGATTAGCATACCTTGGAGCATTAGTCACAGAGGTCATATTCCCAAGCCTGGGCCTAAAGGCCTAGAATTTTGTTTTTACGTTATACTTTCAGTAGGAGTGGAGTTATTGACCCTCGTCATTTTTAAAATCAGGAGTGCTGATAAAAGATTAAAGCTTTGAAAGGTTCCAGTCCTCCCTGTACCTGCCTATGGCCGCCACTAGCTGCTCCCTGAGTCCACTCAGGGTGAATATGCCGGCTACACTTAAGCAAGCTTTGTTAAATGGGAACATGGAATGTCACTGTACATGCTTCTTGTAAAATTACCTAACAGTTGTGTCTCGGCAGCTAAGAGTTGTAGTAAATATTTAATCTCAAAGGGGGGTTCTACTCCACTTTGATCACTCTGTTCCCAGATAAAAAGCACACAACTTTTATTATGTATAATAAGCCTTTAAAGCACTAGAGATGGGCAGATATCCACCCTCTAAGATATTAGTGTCTACTTCCCTACAATTTATAACTAACCATGTTCCATCTGGGCTGCTCCTTTTTTTGTTTGTTTGTTAATTCATTTTCTTTTTTTTAAGATTTATTTTATTTATATGAGTACACTGTAGCTGTCTTCAGACACAGCAGAAGAGGGCATAGATCCCATTACAGATGGTTGCAAACCACCATGTGGTTGTTGGGAATTGAACTCAGGACCTTTGGAAGAGCAGTCAGTGCTCTTAACCACTGAGCCATCTGTCCAGCCCCTGGCCTGCTCTTAAATTCAATTGGCCAGCCGTCATTGCCTTGTTTTCATGGCAAACCTACTCCATGGTGTCTTCTTCTCTCCCCTCCCCCATCCTCTCTCTCTTCTGCATCTTTATTCAACCAATAGTTTTAATTTAAGAAGCAAGGTTACAACAGCATCACTTGGCTGTGTGAGGATTCTTTCATGCCTGAGGCAACCAGAGCCAGCCAGTATTTAGCATTACAATACATAGCAAAAGACCAAACCTCAACCTTTGAAGTTTTCACACAGGATCCGAGTTTAAAGTGCACTAGCTGTAACGCCAGATCTATGTAATCTGGTGCCCTCTTCTGGCCTGTAGAGACACTATAGTTATGTGCTGAACAGCGTACACATACTCAGGCCAAACACCTACACACATAAATAAATCTTTCTTTAAAACACCTAAAAGTGACTCAGCTCTGGGAAAACCATGTCCATGCTTGGGGATGTCTTGTCTTGGCGGGGCAGCTTGTTTTTTTCTAATATTCATATTTATACTGGATGCCATTGATAAACTTTGACTTTGCTTTACATGGGCTCTGATGACATTCTTTTCTATGGAAAGACCCAAGAGACCCTAAGGTTACTTCCAGTGACAACATATGCAATGCCCCCATTTCTTCTCTTTTGATAGCATGGTACCTATACCTTGGGCTGCTCTTCTTACCTAACCCAAACCAGAAATGCCACTGTTCTACTGTTGTGAAGAGACACCATGACCATGGCAACTCTTATCAAAGAAAGCACTTTATTTAATTGGGGATTCCTTACAGTTTCAAAGGTTTAGTCCATTCTCATCATGGTGCAGAACCTAGTGGCACACAGGCAGGCACAGCGCTGGAGAAGTAGCCAAGAGCTCTGCATCTGCATCCAAGAGCAGCAGCAGAAGAGAGAGTGACACTGGACCTGGCTTGGGCTTTTGAAACCTCAGAGCCAATCCCCAGTGACACACTTTCTCCAACAAAGCCACAACTGCTCTAGAAAGGCCACACTGACTAATCCTTCCCTAATGATTTAAATATATGAGCCTACAGGGGACATTCATCTTCAAAACACCACACCTAGGGGATTCTAAATTCTGTCAAGTTGCTAATTGATGTTTTTAGCAACCACAAGTCCATTCCTTATCAACCTGATGTCCAGACATGCCACTAGATAGATAGATAGATAGATAGATAGATAGAGATATAGATAATGTATGTGAGTACACTTTTGCTGTCTTCAGACACACAAAAAAGGCCATCCGATCCATTACAGATGGTTGTGAGCCACCATGTGGTTGCTTGGACTTGAACTCAGGACCCCTGGAAGAGCAACCAGTGCTCTTAGCCACTAAGCCATCTCTCTAGCCCCAGACATACCACTTTTTAAGTCTTAACCATTCAACCCTTGTCCTGTGGCCATCTTGCAAGGAAAAACGCATTAAACCTAATTTTTAAACACCCCCATAGTCTTTTACTGTTCTAAAGTCAATGCAGAGATGCTTCTGTGGCTCAGAGCATCTTTTAACTTGGATACACTGTAATATCATGACCTGCAACACCTCTGTGTTAGTTCCTGGTTTTTACCACCCTAACAAACTTGGATACCTTGTACCATCACGAAACAAGTTACTACATCCAACACACAATGGTACAGAGTAAACAGTTAAGGTCCAAAAGGGGAAAAAAAGGATGACCACACAAAAAAAGAGAGATTGGACCAAAGCAGGACTGAAACCTAGTCCAAAAGAGCCAAATATGCAACTGCATGCCAGGCATCTGGGACTCATGATAGCTTCATCATCTGTACTTCAAAGGACTTGGGTAGCCCCATTCCTCCAACTCTGTCACATGCTGCACAAATCACATTTCATGGTCTGGCTCGATTCCATGCCTACAGCTTTCCTCATCGAATGTAACAGGCTTCAGAAATCCCCAACATCCTGGGCCTTCCTTCCACTTTGATTCAGGAGTCATCTTCTCAACTTTATAAAATGGTCACTCATGGTCTTCTTGTGGGAAGGCCATGCCACACCTTGCCTGGCCTTAGCCACTCTCTGGAACTATGGAACAAAATCCATGACACAAGTCTCAAAACTCTGGGTTATCTTTTGTTTGTTTGTTTGTGCTTGCAAAACATACCATATGGATGATGGTTTCAAGTTCTTTGACACCTCAGAATGGAGTCTTACCTCTTGGACCATAGTTGTAAAAACTTCTATATACTTAAATCTGCAAAAATCAATCTCCTAGGCTGCTGTTTTCAAGCAGGAAATGCTTTCTGAGGTATTCTGAGTTCAAACTCTCTCCTTTCAAATAAATTTGAATTTTCACAAATTGGAGTGGATGGGTGGAGCCTCATCTCAAAAGTGTCCTGTCCCAGTGCAGACGCGAAGTAGGTGTTGCTTTACTAAGACTAATTACTTAACAGTTACAGCTGCTTTTGCCAGGCATGGTGGTGAACACCTCTAATCCTAGTACTTGAGAGGCTGAGATGAGTGGGACTCTGTGAGTTTGAGGCTAGTCGATGTGACAAGCTGGAGGCTAGCCAAGGCTACATAGTAAGATCTTGTCTCAAAAAACAAAACAAAACAAAAAATTATGTCTACATCCTCAGAAACTGCCTCCCCTACAACATTAAGTTTGATCAAATTATTTTCCTCATCAAACTGCAAAAAAAAATTGGTCTATTTATGCCCTCATTGTAGACGTGTTACAATGGCAACTAGTTGTTTGAGTGAGAATGTCTCCCCATTGGCTCATGTATTTGAGGTAGTGGAATTCTTTTTTTTTTTTTTTAATCTTTTTTTTTAAGATTTATTTATTTATTATATGTAAGTACACTGTAGCTGTCTTCAGACACACCAGAAGAGGGCGTCAGATCTTGTTACAGATGGTTGTGAGCCACCATGTGGTTGCTGGGATTTGAACTCCGGACCTTCGGTTGGGTGCTCTTACCCACTGAGCCATCTCACCAGCCCAGTGGAATTCTTTATAATAGGATTAGAAGGATTAAGAAGTGTGGCCTTACTGTAGGGAAGGGTATCACTGGTGGTGGACTTGGAGGTTTCAAAAGCCTATGACAGGTCCAGTCCGTCTGTCCCCGTCCCCGTCCCCGCCCCCCCTGCCTATCTCTCTCCTCTCTCTCTCTTCTCTCTCTCTCTCTCTCTCTCTCTCTCTCTCTCTCCCTGCCCCTCCCCCCCCCCCCCCGCCTCTGTCCTGCCTGTGCATCAGGATGTAGAATCCTCAGCTACTTTTTTCCAAAGAAATGTTTTCTTTCCTAAAAGTTGCCTTGGCTGTGGTGCCTCTGTGCAGCAATAGAACAGTGGCTAAGATGGAAACCAATGACCTTGCCACAGCCAGGATGTTCTCCTATCTTGAAATTTCCTTCGCCAAACAAATTAGTCTTTTACTTTTAAATTCAGCCTCACTCATTCTTGGGGTGAGGGAAAGGATGCAGCCAGGTTCTTTGCCTGAATCAGCAGGAATTATCTCTAGCACAATTCCCAACACAGCCCTAATCTCTTCTGAAACCTCATGGCCTAGGCCTGGTCGGCTGTCTCAGTTAGGGTTTTTATTATTGTAGATAGACACCATGACCATAGAAACTCTTATAAAGGAAGGCGTTTAATTGGGGCTGGTTTACAGTTTTAGAGGTTGAGTCCATTATCATCATGATGGGAAGCATGGTGGACTGCAGGCAAACATAGTGCTGGAGAAGGAACTGGGGGTTCTACATCTGGTTCTGAAGGCAGCAGGAAGAGAGAGAGGTGCTGGGCCTGATTTGAGCATCTGAGACCTCAGAGGCCGGCCACTTTAGTGTTATACCTACCTTACCTCCTCTAACCAAACCACGCCCACTCCAACGAGGCCACACCTCCTAATAGTGCCACTCCCTGTGAGCCTATGGAAGCCGGGTTTTTTTTTGTTTTGTTTTTTGTTTTTTGTTTTTCGAGACAGGGTTTCTCTGTATAGCCCTGGCTGTCCTGGAACTCACTTTGTAGACCAGGCTGGCCTCGAACTCAGAAATCCGCCTGCCTCTGCCTCCCAAGTGCTGGGATTAAAGGCGTGCGCCACCACGCCCGGCTGGAAGCCGGTTTTTTATTCAAGTCACCACATTGTCCATGTTTCTCTCAGCATTCTGGTCTTCTGAACTCCCACCAGAATGAGCCATTAACCTCTGCTGACAATAGCCCAGCTTTCACAGCCAAAGATTCCTCACATCTGGCAAAGGCCCTAAAAGACATGAAGCTCAGGACAGGTAAACAAAATATGCCATTGAGACCTGCAAAAATAGAGCCAGCTTTTTGCCATCCAAAAAGCAAGATGCATACCACATCGAGAAATTCAAAATCACCCTCCCAAGTCCTTGTGGGCTCTACAGTAGACCCAGAGGACTGTTCATCAGATGGTCTGAGGGGCTGCATGCTTGCCTGTGTCTGAGCCTGCCCACAAGTTCCAGACTGGCAACCGTATGTGGGTAAAAAGGATCCTGACGAAGAGGCTGGAGCTATCATGGAAAGGCCCATATCCTGTGGTCCTTACCACACAGCAGTGAAGGTCACCATGGTGACCTGTGGATCACCACACCCAGTTAAAGAAGGCTACAGAAGATTATGACAGATGCACTGTCACCAGGTCCCTAAAGACAAAACTGACATGGGCTCTATAACTGTGGTGTCCTATTTTGTCTCCCCATGGGAAAGTCCCCAACCTCCTATAAGCCAGGACCTTGGGTATAGGAATTAAGAAATATTGGAACCTGCAATCTCATAGTCAATATATCCAACCCACCTTCCAGGTAGATTTCTGTAAAATATTGCATCCAGAGGCTACTGGGACAGTGGTTAACTAGCTCCTGGTAAGCAGAATGTCCCTGGGGCTGTGAGTCTACTAGAGCTCTACCTGTGACCATGAGATCCCTAAAATAGAAAGCCCTAAAACTTCAATTTCCCCAGGAATTCCTCAGATAACCTTAAAGGTAAAGGTCCAGGAGGCAGCAGAAGCCACCCACTCTGTGCTCTAGATGCTAGAGTCTTAACTATGGGAAGCCTGGACCCCAGGCCCTATATTATGTTGTGATTAGAACTAAGAAAACAATAAACTCTACTTCCAACCCTAACAGCTGTAAATAGGATCCACCGAAGCTCACCCTGGGGGACCTCCACGGGAAGAGTTCCTGTTTAATGTCTCGAAGAAACTCCCTAGGTGGTTCCCTTATGCAGATTCCTGTAGTCATACACAGCAGGTAGCAGGTTAATTCCAGGAACGGAGGTCAAGTGTATTTCCAGGCCCCAGAGACTACCTGGTTTGCTTTCACTACAGCTTAACCAAGAATATTAGTTAAGGTTTTCATTGCTGTAAAGAAATAATATGACCAAGGCAATTCTCATAAAAAACAGCACTTAATTGGGTTACAGGTTCTGAGGTTCAATCCAATATCATCATGGCAGGAAGCATGGCATTGTCCAAGCAGGGATGGCACTGGAGGAGTTGAGAGTTTTATATCTTGTTCTGAAGGCAACCGGAAGAAGACTGTCTTCCAGGAAGCTAAGAGGAGAGTCTCAAAGCCCACCCCTACAGTGACACACTTTCTCCAACAAGGCTATATCTCCTAATAGTGCCACTCCTTGGGCCAAGCATATTCAAACCACCACACCAAGCATGCATCTTCTGAATTGTTTGCACTGGAGGAGAACTCACCCCTTTGTGTCCTCATGCATGTTATACCACATGTGCTTGTCTATAATGGAGAAGAGGGCAGGGCTCCTCTAAATCTAGATTCTAGGCTTCCCTGTACAGCAAGCCATTCCATTCTCACTCCGCTGCTGCAGGCATTGAAGATTGTGCTGCAGTTGGACTTGAGCCCTAATCATGAAGGATAAAAACTTTAGGAAATCAACGCTGTTCACATCTGGAAACCCAGTTAGACTCCTCAGCCAAGGTTGTTTTCCAGAATCGAAGAGGATGGGAACTCCTCTTTAGGAGACAAGAAGGACTCTGACACTGGGACAAACTTGTTGCTTCTCTGTCAATCAGTCAGGGTAATTAGAGAAGGTTTAGCCACGGTCATAATAACATTCAGGACAGAGAAAAGAGGTGTCAAGAACCTAACAAGTGGTACCAATCTGTTCTGTTGGTCTCCCTGGATAATTATTCACAGCCATGGCTGAACCATTAATCCTTTGGCTCCTAGCCCTCACTATAGGACCCTGCTTTGCTCAACTCCTACTTAGCTATGTAAAACAGAGAATAGATTCTGTTAAACTACTAGTGCTAAGGAGACAATATAACGCCCTGCCCCCAGATGATTTGAGTCATGCCCGTGGAACTAATGGGGAATGTAAAAGCTCCCAGACTTTAGCACAACTGACACCATGATGGAAGCACCAATCAGGTCTTGGAACCCAGCACATAGGTTGACACCTGCCAAAATGAGAACAAAACCTGTTCCATCAGAGGCCATAGTTCTGGAAAAGTTCCTTTTTTAAAAATTCTTTTAAAGGTTTATATATTATTATATCTTAAGTACATTGCAGTTGTCTTCAGACACACCAGAAGAGGGCATCAAATCTCATTACTGGTGGTTGTGAGCCACCATGTGGCTGCTGGGATTTGAACTCAGGACCTTCGAAAGAGCTGTCAGTGCTCTTAACTGCTGAGCCATCTCTCCAGCCCCTCTGGGAAAGTTCCTAATATACTAAGATTGATTGATTGATTGATTGATTCCTTTCTTTCCTTTTTTTTTTTCTGCTTCTGTAGTTCTGCTTCTGGTTAACTGTTCTTGCTAATTATTGAGGTGTGTCAATCATAAACACAGTTTCTGTACTTGAAAGTTCACCCCTAGAAAGGTTAAGGACAGCACTTGAGTGCTGAACCCAATGTAGTAGCCCACTGGCTAGTCAAGACTGTCCATTGGCTAGAACCTGTGCCCAAGTGGTCTTCTCTGATGGATACCCCACAACAGGCTAAGCGATGCACACTAAGTCAGCTCAACACGTAGCATCTCTTCCTGCTTCCCCTTTGACATAACTGTGCCTTCACCTTCAGGTGTGTGCTGTGCTCAGGTGAAGGTGACACATCGTTTGCTATCTAAGATTCTGAAGAAGGGTTCACAAGATGGCTCAGAGGATAAAAGCAGCTACTGCCAAGCCTGATGACATAGGTTCAATCCCTGGTACCCACATGATAGAAGAGAATCAGTTCCTACAAGTTGTACTCTGATCTCCATATGCACCCTTGCCCTCCCCCATTTACACACAAAATAGGTTTTCTTCTTAATAATTTTGAAGAAGATATGTAGATATCTCAAAAGGTGTGGATATTAGGAGGATTTTAGATCAGTTTGTCAACAACTTTGCCTATTAAAGTTTTTCAAAAATACCTAGCCAGGTGGTGGTGGTGCACGCCTTTAATCCCAGAATTTGGGAGGCAGAGGCAGGCGGATTTCTGAGTTCAAGGCCAGCCTGGTCTACAGAGTGAGTTCCAGGACAGCCAGGGCTACACAGAGAAACCCTGTCTCGAAAAAAAAAAAAAAAAAAAAATATATATATATATATATATATATATATATACCAATACCTGAACTGATGTGTTAGAATGCGGCTCGTGTCTGAAGACAGGACACTAGGCCAAAACAGTTCTACACACAAGAGGTTTATTTGGAGAGAGGGGCAAGGAAGGTGGCAGCAGAAAGAGAAGGGGGGAAGAGAGAGAGAGGGAGGGGCATTCCCCTTATATGTGTGAATAATGATGTAACACTGGTAAAGGTAGGAGGTGAGCCAAGTGGATTCTGGAAATATGGTAGCTGTTGTCTTGGCAACAGATCTGTAGGTCCCGCCTATGTGTTGTCACAGGTTTTGGAGGTCCTGATGCCAACATGCACACCTCCTCAGAGATTCCAACTGAGTTGTTCTAACTGGCATTCAAGCACTGGTTCATTAGTTTTTCCCAGTGACGTGAATGGGTAACAAGGTTAAGAGGCACTGTTTGGAAGTAGGTGGTGGTGGCAAGTACACCTTTAATCTCAGTACTCAGGAGGCAGAAGCAGATGAATCTCTGTGAGTTCAAGGACAGCCTGATCTACAGAGTGAGTTCTGGGACAGCTAGGGCTATGTAGAGAGGCCCTGTCTCCAAAAAAGGAAAAGAAAAAAAGCAAAAAGAAGTGCTGCTTGAAGTCATTGTCCTCTGCATCAAAGGAAGCCATCTGGCCCTGATTTGCTACACAACTATAATTTTCAGCCCAAATCTTTTGATTTTAAGTGCTAGCACATGGAAACCAGCAAGTTACGTCATATGGCAGATATGATGCAAATGAATCATCATAGCAGGAACACACATAATTATCAACATGTTGAGTTGTTCAAGTTTTATCCCATTAAAGCAAAATTCTACAACTGTAGGATTGAGTAGAAAAATAGAAATGAAGTCATAAGTTATTGATTTGTATTAGAGTCATATTTAATATTTCCATAATGGCTTTGGCTTTGACTCATTCTTTTGTTTTCAACAATAAAAATCAATGTTAAGCCCACACAGCATGCATATATATAAACTAGTCGTGTTGCCTACTCCCGAGCAAAGCACATACCTTGCTTCAAAGGCAATAAGACAAAGCTGTGTTAAGGAAGCTCATTAGATAAGGAATCACATTTTTGTGGACAGGAAGTTGGAGGACATTTTCAGTCTGATTTGACTCATCTCTCCTACAGTGGGTAGCATGCAACTAGATGTGGGCAAGGACAAGATGTAGGGATCACAAACCTGTCTCAAAATAACAGACCCAAGGAGAGTGGAGCTTCTAAGAATCATTGTCACCCATGACAGCAACTTGAACGACCTAACCACGCCCAGTACAACCTCTGATCCCAGATGATTCTGACTTAAGGCTCTTCAGGAAGTAAGCAGAAGCTGGGCGAGGTGGCGCACGCCTTCAATCCCAGCACTCGGGAGACAGAGGCAGGCGGATTTCTGAGTTCGAGGCCAGCCTGGTCTACCGAGTGAGTTCCAGGACAGCCAGGGCTATACAGAGAAACCCTGTCTCAAAAAAAAAAAAAAAAAAAAAGTAAGCAGAAGTCTGAGAGGGTGAAACACCTTCTCACTCTCCACTTATTGGACTGAGTGGGGACGTGGGCTCCTCCATGCTCACTCTGGTTCACAATGGAGAGGCTCTCATGAGAACTGCTGCTTGGAATACAGCAACCAACCACTCCATGGCCCTAAGAACACTATTTGCTTCTAACATCCTACAGCTATATTCTGTTTGCACCTTGAAAGTAAAGAAAGTTAAGATGACAAGTTAGAGGTACGAATGTGGAAGAGTATATTTAGTAAGTGTGGGCTGATGACAGAGAGTGATCCCACACAGGCTCTAACATCTAAAATGAACACTGAAGCATCAACTCGGTACTGCATTCTCTGTTCTTTGCTGGTCTCCATCAGATGCAGGCCTAGCCTCTCTTTCATAGACATCCTGGCACTGAGTGGCTTACTGGTGGTCACTGAGTTCCTGTTTCTACCTCCTAGATGAATATGCCAACTGTGTCCCATTTGGGCTGATCCTTCTAGGTAAGATTGTTCAGCGGGTAAACATACTTGCTGACAAGCCTGACAACCTGAGATTGATCCTAGGAGCCTGACAGGGGAAAGAGAGAACCAACTCTACAAGTTGTTCACTGAAATACAAACATGTAAACACCCCACCCCCCCACACACACACATACACACACACACACACACTGTTCACTGTTTCTCTTAAATGTCTCTCTTTTTTTTTAAAGATTTGTTTATTTTATTTATATGAGTACACTGTAGCTATCTTCAGACACACCAGAAGACATCAGATCTCATTACAGATGGTTGTGTGTCACCATGTGGTTGCTGGGAATTGAACTCAGGACCTCTGGAAGAGCAATCAGTGCTCTTAACCGCTGAGCCATCTCTCCAGCCCCTCTCTTAAATTTCTTAAACAAGAACCCTCCTACTAAATTCGATGTCTTTTTTTTTTTAGTTTTTTTTTTTTTTTTAGGTTTATTTATTTATTACATGTAAGTACACTGTAGCTGTTTTCAGACACACCAGAAGAGGGCGTCAGATCTCGTTACAGATGGTTGTGAGCCACCATGTGGTTGCTGGGATTTGAACTCTGGACCTTCGGAAGAGCAGTCGGGTGCTCTTACCCACTGAGCCATCTCACCAGCCCCTTTTTTTTAGTTTTTTCGAGACAGGGTTTCTCTGTGTTCCCCTGACTGTCCTGGAACTCACTTTGTAGACCAGGCTGGCCAGGCTGGCCTCAAACTCAGAAATTCGCCTGCCTCTGCCTCCCGAGTGCTAGGATTAAAGGCGTGCGCCACTACGCCCAGCTGTGATGTCTTCTTGTTCATGAAGGTGGTTTACTCCATTAATGAAACCCCATCCCATCAGTCTGGCTACTCCTACTTTCTGGAGAAGCAAAGGCAGCCGGTGAAAGGGGGTGGGACAGGGATACCATGGCAGAGACCACTTCCAGTGAAGTGAAGAAGTGAAATCCTAGAGGTGGGAAAGAGTCTCAAGGAAGGTTTGGAGATGCATCTGCCCTACTTCATTCATTATTTGCTCTGTCCACAGGTATCTGCTTTGCCTTCTGTCTGTCTCTGATGATCATCAGCCTGCACCTGGCCACCACCCAGCCCCAACCATGACTCAGAGACCTCACTCCTTCCTACTCATGTACTGTCCCGGCTCAAGGAAATGCTGCCCCTTTGTGTCCCCTTGTGGAAATACATGGACCGGTCTTGACTGCTGCTTCCCCCATCTCTTCTCTTCTCTGACAGCTACCTTCTTCTCTCTGTTCTCCCTGGGTGACTTTCTTAACTTACTTCTGCACTCCTCACAGGCCTGAAGAAACCAGTAGAGTTGATGGAGAATGGGCCAGCCAGGTCCTAGAGAGGCAAAGCCACGTGAGTGCCCTGAGTCAGCACGGACGAGAGGGAGTGAGGCTCTGGGCCAGGAGGCCCTTGGTGGAGCACCTGATGGACACCCTGCTCTTCCTGGCCTCTTGTTCATCACCAACATAATCCTCTGGGGTACCTACACAGAGTCTGCTCCTATAACTCCTACCCCATAGCTCTTATGGGTCTCCACCAGGTGTTTGCCATTTCTGGATCATTAATTGTCACATCCTCAAATATTATTAAACCTCCATGGTATTCTGTAAATGTGTGTTTTATTCATCTGATGTAATTGTTGTCTCCGAGGCTTACTGCCTCCATCTGCTAACCTAGGCCTAGTCCTGGCAGCTTCTAGCCTCTGTCTGTGTGATCTTATCTAGGCCTAGAATGTTTTCAGCCTTTTGAGAATTACTGGAGAATAAGATCACCCTTTCTAGTTCTTCCTGAACTCTGGCTGGCTGATTTAACTCAGCTGTTCTGGCTCAAACTCTTCTCCAAGCAACTGATTCAATCTGGCTTTCCCCAGTTCCTGGCTGACTTGTGCTTGGCCTCATACTAACTCTGGCAGCCTGTTCTGTTCTTCTCGCTCCTTCTCATTCTCTGGCTTGTCTGTCTTCACCTGTGTCCAGCTTGTTCTCTATCTGCAACCTGTCTCTACAACTGACTGCCACACCACCACCACTCTCTCCCCACTACCTCCCTAAAGGAGCTGCCCTCTCCTCTCTCCTCTTGAGAGTTGGGCAGATCCTAATCTGTCAAATCTCATTCTGATTTGTCACTTTATCTGCCACTCAAAGATACCACTGCCTAAACTGTCACATGGCTCTTGGTCCCATTATATCTTCTGCATAACAAGTTCTGGAACTATTTTTTTTTAAAGGCGTGAGCCACCATACCTGGCTCTCTCTCTCTCTCTCTTTTTTTTTTTAAGAATTATTTATTTAATGTATATGAGTGCACTGTACCTGTCTTCAGACACACCAGAAGAGGGCATCAGATCCCATTATAGATTGTTGTGGTTGCTGGGAATTGAACTCAAGACCTCTGGAAGAGCATCTTTTTTGTTTGTTTTGTTTTGTTTTGTTTTTCGAGACAGGGTTTCTCTTTATAGCCCTGGCTGTCCTGGAACTCACTTTGTAGACCAGGCTGGCCTCGAACTCAGAAATCCGCCTGCCTCTGCCTCCTGAGTGCTGGGATTAAAGGCGTGCGCCACCACGCCTGGCTCCATCCAGTGCTCTTAACCACTGAGCCATCTCTCCAGTTTCAGGTTCTGGCTCCTTAATGCTAACTTGCTGCTATAAATCATTTTGCAAATATTTCTGGCTTTGTCCTGCAGGGTAGAACCTTCATGCAGAACTAGCAGTCTGGAAGCAACACTGCACATTCTTCCTTCTGTGTAAAGCTGAGGTGTCTCTAAGGAGTGACATCATCTTAAGTCCAATGTTGTATCTGTTGTGCTGGATGGAGTCTCCGTTCCCCGAGACTCTCAAAGGATGTTTCCTTATGATGAGGTACAAAAGGTAGCTCTCATTTCAGAGGATCCAAATGTGAGTAACCTTGGCCCAGGAACAATTTCTGTTCCCCTCACCATCTTCCACAGAGGTTAACAATTTCACAAAGTAGCAGAACAAAGGAAGACATATATCAAAATACTTTTCAAATACATTGTTGTTGCTTACATTGGCTAAGTGGGTTATAGAAAAGTGGGAAACGTCTGCTATAGGCCTCAGATGCTGCCGGACAACAGTCTTGGCTTTTGGGTTGGTGGAGATTAGGAGTTTGTGCACCTGTTCCAAAGGATTTACCTAATAATCACAAGATGTGAGGTCGCCCAGGGAGGTGGGCAATACATTGCTATCAAGGGGCCAGAAACACATCACAACCTGTCTACCATCATAGAAATTCTAACCAGTCAATCAGACTTTATAAATCCAGTGTGACACTTCCTCTAACAAGACTATACCTCCTATTCCTTCCCAAACAGTACCCCCGACTGGGAACCAAGCATTTAAACAGCGACCCTGTGGGGTCATTCTCATTCACACCATAGCTAATTCCTATACTTTTATTGGTTTGTTTGTTTGTTTGTTTTGTTTTTCGAGACAGGGTTTCTCTGTATAGCCCTGGCTGTCCTGGAACTCACTTTGTAGACCAGGCTGGCCTCAAACTCAGAAATCTGCCTGCCTCTGCCTCCCGTGTGCTGGGATTGAAGACGTGTGGCACCACGCCTGGCCTTTTATTGGGTTTTATGGCTCGTTTTATTATTGTTTGTGCTTTGCTTTCTCATCAGTATGATGGATTTAATGGTTACTGTGTTGGAAACAATGGTTTCCTCCCTTGTTCTTCAGCCATTCCTCTTATCACATTTATGCTTTCCTGTGCTCTCTAATCCTTGAGACTGCCTTTCTTAGTCCTATGACTATAGTGCTCTTTAAATATCTTCTATAAAGCTGACCAATGGGCCTTAGTCTGTACTTGTCTTGAAATATCCTTATCTCTCTGTAAAATTTGGAAGGTAGCTTTGATATACCACTCTTGGTTGGCATTTAGCTGCTTTGGGGGCTAGAAATAAAGTATTCCATGCTGTCCTGGCTTTGAGGGTTCTGACAAATGACTTTACTCTAATACTTCTGCTTTTTTGAGTTGGCATCTTCCCTTGTAAGTTTTTTTTTTTTTTTTGGTTTTTCGAGGCAGGGTTTCTCTTTGTAGCCCTGACTGGCCTTGAACTCAGAAATCCACCTGCCTCTGTCTCCCAAGTGCTGGGATTAAAGGGCGCCACCACTGCCCAGCCCCTTGTATTGTTTCTTAGCTTTGTGTTCCTGACTTGAGTATGGTGTGTTGTGTCCTCTGGTTGGGGTTCTGTAGCAGAATTTTCCCCCAATTAATTTAAATATTAATAAAACAAGAAGCCTATGATTGGACAGGGGAAAAGGAGGCGGAGCTAAGAGTTAAGAGGATGAGGAGGAGAAGGGAAGGAGATGGAGGAAGAGAAGGACGATCCATATTCTGTGTGGCTTTAAATAGCCACAGGTAGCTATGAATATCTCACAAGGGATGGATAATTACAGGACAATTTGTCCCATCTAGGTGGGCAGTTTATATCAATATCAATTGGCTCATAGTTCATTGTGTGGGCACTTTGTGGGGTGAGAATTTACTGATATAAATCTGATGTATAAATTACAAGCCTCTAGAGTTTTGATTTTACTGAGTTACTGGGATTTGGGACCGCTGACCACAGGGGGTGGATGGCTGGGAATGTGAGCGGAATCTGCATCAAGAGAACCTCAAGATGGGCGGTCTCTGCTTGGTGCTAGTCATGGAGGCAACAGGTCACGGAGCAGTTCCACAACAGGGTTCTAATGTTTCTTGTGTTTGAATGCCTAGATATTTCTCTACACTTTTCTGCTACAGTTTCATGGAATAGGTTTTCTACACAATGGTGGTTACCTCAGTTCCTTTCTCTAACCTACATAACTCTGACTGGCCTGGAACTCACTATATAAACCAAGATGGCCTCATGGCCATGTTTTCATGATTCACCTATGTTTGTTTTTGAACCCTGGGGCAAGGGCCTGAGGTGCATATTTTACATATCATGCAGACCTGGCCTCTAGGTCCTCCCAGCATCCCTCAGTCCCCTCCTGGCCTGCCCTGCCCCCAACCCTGAACTTTCCAGCCCCGGCTCTGGACTGCCCTTCCCCCAGAAACTTTTTCCTATATAATTCAGACGTTTAGTCTCCTGCTCTCTCTTCTTTTCTTTTTCTTCGAGTAAACCCTTTCTATCTTCTCCCCCCCCCCGCCCCCCCCCACCCATGGCAATTCCCCAGGCCTCAATCCTAGGGGCCAGTGAACTCACCCAAGAGCAGCTTCCCAATAAACCTGCCTTTAATATAATCTAATCTGGCTTGAATTGGCTCATTTCACTGGCAGAGAAATAACCTATCAACCGTCCCATGGTATCTTCTCTCTCCACCTTCCTCTGCTTCTCCCTCATGGTCCTGCTTCAGACTCCAAGCCCTGCACCAAAACTCTTGTCTACCCCTCTTTTGCCCAGCTGTAGGCATCATTAGTCAGTTCTCTCCTTCCTCCATCTTGGTCCAGGGACTAATTTCAGGTCATTAGGTCTTGTTGGCACTTTTACCAGCAAGAATGGACTCAAACAGAAGCTCAAGGACAATTTAATTAGAGTTTAAAAGAAAAACCCCAGGGCAGGCAGGCTGTAAACCCATTAGCTGCTTGCTGGTGGGAGGTGGGGGTGAGGAGAAAAAACATTAGAGCCTGCATGCAAGTCAGAGCCATGGTGAACAGACAGCCAAATGGGTGGGTGTGAGGGAGGCAGAAACAGCAGCAGCCCAGAGTACCAAAGAAAGTATCCTTAGTTGTTTTTGACCAGTATCTGAAAAAGAAAGTAAAAAGGACCTTCCTGAGTCCTAACTCAGACCCAATGAACTTCATGGCTGTTTACTTGTATGGACTGAACTGGAGCTAAGAATCGGGGGAAGAAGCTGAGCGTGGTGGCGCACGCCTTTAATCCCAGCACTCGGGAGGCAGAGGCAGGCGGATTTCTGAGTTTGAGGCCACCCTCCCTGGTCTACAGAGTGAGTTCCAAGACAGCCAGGGCTACACAGAGAAACCCTGTCTTGAAAAACCAAAAAAAAAAAAAAAAAAAAAAAAAAAAAAAAAAAAGAATCAGAGGAAGAAAAAACACAGCATCTCATCAAGGGGAAATTATTTTACTCTTTAGTGCGGCTTAAAGAGAGCCCAGACTTCCTAGGGGTGGTTCCTTGCCAAGTTCCTGACCTGGAATGTGAGGCCTCCATCCAGGATAGAGATTCTGTCCTCTTGACCTAAAGAACCTTTTACTTCTCAGATCTGTGTTGTTAGTGTAGCCTCATTGTTACCTGCTGGCTTCCACGGTGGCTTTACTTAGGACAATCTCTGGCTATATTAAGGGTTTTTTTTTTTTTTCTGTCACCAACATTTCCCAGTAAGCATCACTGTGTTGCTTTCCTGTGACCTACATATTGTGCAGGCATTGGGAAGGGCTGGTCATTTCTACTAATTATGTGTGTAGGAAGGAGTTCCCAGACCAAATTACTGATGCCTAGTGGCCACCTATATGGAGACCAAAACACTTCAGTGTACCAAGGACTCAGGATTTCCTCAGTCCAGGACTCAGGATGTTCAAAGATAAAACTGGGACAGTACTGAACAAGCAAGGGCAGTCTACATCCTTTCCTTTCCTTCGAAGAACACACCTTCCTTGGGGCAGTTGGGTAATCAGCTAGCCAGGAACAACTTCACACTATACCAGTAACTTCTGACCGCTGTGGGCTGGAGACCTTGGGCTGGCTCACAGGATCATCATTTCTTTCTCTGGGCAATGCTGTCTCAGAAACCTTGTGTTCTAATCTCTTCAAGAAACTCAACTTGTCTTTGAGTCTGAATCTCAGAATAGGAAAAAAGACTCCTTTACTACAGGGCCTCTGACCTCCATATACATTACAGATGTTTCCTACCCCACAGTCCAGAAAACCTCCACGTAAAAAAATGACTTCATAGGCTGGGCATGATGATCCACGTCTTTAGTCCCAGCACTCGAGAGGCAGAGTCGGGTGGGTCTCTACAAGTTGGAGGCCAGCCTGGTATATACAGTGAGCAGTACCAGGGCAGGCAGGGACATGTAGTGAGACCTTATGGCAAAAAGAAAAGAAGACTTCATTTGTCATAAAGTCTATGACATAGACTCTGGGAATTGGTGAAGGCTCACTACATCACACTGATCTGTAGAGGGCAGTGTTACCCAATTTCTCAAGCCACTGAACTCCACATTCAGCATTTCCGGGATCCCGTGTTTGAGCAAGAGTCTGTGTGCATGAGAAGTTCCCACAAGTGCACATTTTTCTTCTTCATGTAGATCTGTAGCGCAAACAGTCCCCCAGAAGGTATATTTATACTTAATTTTATTTTGGTCGTGTTTGCCTACTTGTTTGATCAGTTGTCACGAGGCATTGCTACAGCTCTCACTTGAGATTCCCCCTGTCTCAATCGGTTTTGGAAGCATACGCTCTTAGGTGACCTGTCCGACTTCGATTTAATTGAAATTTTTTACTAAGCTTTTCCCTCTCTGTACTAACGTTTTCAGAAGCAAACGTTGTCCTCATAGCACCCTCATTAACTGGGCGAAGGAAGAAATGACAGGTTTCTGGGTTCCACAAGGAAGCTAACGAGTAGCGATACACTAGAAACATAGGCTCACCACTCCACCGGAGAACATCTGCGGGGAGGTGGGTGGAAGCAACAGAGGGAGTTGCCGAAACTTGCGGGCTGTGGGATTAGCAGAGGTTCTGTTGCTGATTGGGCAGATTACTTACTGGAATTTTTGGCTTGACAGAATTACGCCCAGCCTGCGTGCCATTGCTTCCTCCGCCTTAAGCTTGATTTATAAACTGCGGCCACGGCTTCTTTTACCAAAACCTGCTGCTCCACTTCAGTCTAGCCTGAAAAGCTTGCTACTACGCCCCAGTCCTACCCAGTTTACTCCTGCTCTTAGATCCAGCCTCATCTGGGATAACGCTTGTGGAACTGAAAGACCCACAACGTGAGGACTCCCCCACGTTCTGACTCAGGAGAGGCGACACCCCAAAATCACCAACGAGAAACGGTCTTGCTGCAAATTGCAAGAGGATTTTTATTCAAGAGCGCTCTCGGGCCCACGGTCATACACCACGCAGGGGTAGAGGACTGTGGCGCCCCGAGTAGCTGGATAAGGGGGTATTTAAAGGAAGGAACCACAACTCAAGGAGGTGGGAAGGGCGTTGTTGGAAAATACCAAAAATACCAGTTAAGAGTCACAAGGAAGTACAGAGTCACAGGTGTCACAAGGAATACCTGGTAATTGTTAACTCTCAAGACAGTTTCTAAGAGCCCCTAACGATAGCACATTTGCATTGCAGGTTCCAGCAATGGTCAGAGTGGGTCAGGGTGACTTTCTTTGAATTAACACTCTTTGAACCCAGGAAGCCGGTGGGTGGAGGAATGTCGCTATCTGTTTTATGATTAGCATACCTTGGAGCACTGAGTTTACTACTCTTTCAGAACCATGGGAGTCAGATGAGCTCCAGCAGCAGTTTTTCCACTCACTAGTTGGGCGTGCTCCCTTGGTTCCGATTTGAGGGTTTAAGAAATGCCTGTCGCTCTAGGTCGTATTTCTGGCAAGGGGGGAGGGAGCACCCATAATAGGTGTGTGTTCAGTAAAAATCTACAGCCTGCCTCCATGTCCAGTATTTGTGCAGATCGTGGTTTCCCTCCCAAAGATGCCAGATCCCCTTAGATTACTAGACTGCAAGTGGGGAGCTTCATTTTATATTTAGATTTATGTGGATGAGTGTTTTCCACAGGCATCCAGTGCCCGGTCGAAAGTGTGTCGGACACCCTGGAATTGCAATTGTGAATAGTTGCTTGCTACCACGTGAGCGCCAGGCGCAGAACGTGGATCCTCTGCAAGAGCAGTAAGTGCTCTTAACTGTTGAGTGATCTCTCCAATCCCTGAGAACTACAAATTTTATCCTACTCTGGGCAGAGGAGCTGTAGGCTCCTGCCCAGCGATCACAAGCCTATCCAGCTCGCTGCCTTCTTAGCTTGTCCAATCCAACAGCACTCACTGACTAAGTAGACAACGGTGGGATCTCACCCCTCTGGGGTGCATACACCTCCCAGTAGCACCTACTGCGGTCAGCCACGCCCTGGTCTTGCACGGGGTGGGTGGGGTCTGCTGGTACACACATGCGCATTCCTTCCTCTTTCTCTCCCTGCAACTACACCTTCGCGTTTTGACTGTGAGTCCTTTTTGTCCCCTACTGCGTGCCGTGTGACTTCCCGGCGGACGTGCTGGCTGCGAAGCAAGATGGCAGCCACTGCGGCGGTGCCTGGCGCTGCGGCCGGCCGAGCGAGCAAACGCGGCGGCGGCGGCTCGGGCGGCGGGGGAACCCAAGGTGCGGAGGAGGAGCCGCCGCCGCCCCTCCAGGCAGTTCTAGTGGCCGATAGCTTCAACCGCCGCTTCTTCCCCATCTCCAAGGACCAGCCTCGGGTGAGCACCCGGCTCGCGAGCAGTCTGCCGGCCTCGAGGGTAGCGGGGCCGCAGGTTGCCACTGCAGCTGGTTAGTGAAGCGTGCTCTGGAAGTTACCCTCAAGTTGAGCTTATCTGGTTAGGAAAAGGTGGAGAGACCGACTGAAACCTCGGAGGCTGTCCGATCAGATGAGTAACTAGCACACATGGATTCTCGCAGGGCTATACACCCAGCCTTGGGAAGGATGGAGAGGGCTGTGTGTAGAATCAATGCTTGAAAGAAGGCTTCCCCGGGGGATTTAGTAGCACAAGAGGGGCCTCCACTGTCTTTAACCTTGCAGGACATGGGCAATTTAAAGAAATTGCTTTAGATAAAGGCAATGGTAATATATTCCTAAAGGAAAAAAGGCTAGCTCTCAGCAGGCTGTTTTCCTCCCATCTGCTGAAAGGGGACCCCAGTGGGTTGCCATCAGTCTAGGAATTACCTAGACATAGGAAATAGGCATTGCGCTTGCAGACTACTGGGTCGCTCAGCAATCCATAGTTCATTCAAATAGGGATTTGCCTTTGACTTAAGAATTCCTAATAGCCGGGCGTGGTGGCGCACGCCTTTAATCCCAGCACTCGGGAGGCAGAGGCAGGCGGATTTCTGAGTTCGAGGCCAGCCTGGTCTACAAAGTGAGGTCCAGGACAGCCAGGACTATACAGAGAAACCCTGTCTCAAAAAACCACAAAAAAAAAAAAAAAAAAAAAAGAATTCCTAAGGCTAACGACTGTTCATTTTTGACAAGTGTTTGAATGATTTCTGTGACTCTTAGTGGCAATAGAACAATAGAAGGAAATTCTATGAAGAAGACCTTAGTGCTTAGAGTTCTAGAGCTATGACTTAGGGCCAACATTTGTCCTTAATGCCAGCACTGGGCTCCTAGAACATGTTTGTGTCTGATACCATGCCTACTAGGCTCAAATTCCAGAGCCTTAGACTGACCCTTAGAGCCTGTTTGCTTTAGAATAAAAGGATAAAGTCGATTATAGTGTCTGCAAACCAAAGTATACCAAAGTATAATCCTGACTTGAAGATCTCAGACTTTTTCTTTCCTGCCCTATAGGTCCTCTTGCCCCTGGCCAACGTTGCGCTAATTGACTATACTCTGGAGTTCCTGACTGCCACGGGTGTACAGGAAACATTTGTCTTTTGCTGCTGGAAAGCTGCTCAGATCAAAGAACACTTACAGTAAGGCTTCATAATTTTTCCTTTCCAGGATTCTCCGTCTTTTTTCAGTTCTTCCAGGATAGAGTTGATGTGAGGAGGAGAACACTGAATCTGTTCTGAGCTCCTGTGAGGTTTAGTGTTCTCGTCACGTGTCCCGAGGTAAACTGCTGCAGCTTCCTTTGCCTTGAGGTCCCAGGGACCAAAATTAAAGGCTTGCCTGTGATTTTGAGTCTTTCTTTCTTTTTTTAATATATATTTTTTATTACGTATTTTCCTCAATTACATTTCCAATGCTATCCCAAAAGTCCTCCATACCCTGCCCCCCACTTCCCTACCCACCCACTCCCACTTTTTGGCCCTGGCGTTCCCCTGTACTGGGGCATATAAAGTTTGCAAGTCCAATGGGCCTCTCTTTCCAGTGATAGCCAACTAGGCCATCTTTTGATAATTTCTGAGTCTTTCAAAGTTTGTTCCTGTGAGTTTTGCTTTTTGTTTGATGGCTCCAGAGTGTATGTTATTGGAAGGGCATCTTTATTTTTCCACCAAATTTCCAAATACTGTCTGTATTTGGAACAAGCTCCTCCCCTCTGTGTCCTCCGCCCACCTTAGTTTCAAGCCCACAGTAAGTTCTTAAGAGATGCTTGTTAAAATTTGGAAGAGTTAGTCTGGGAATTTATGAGTTTGGGAAATAAAGACTAATATATACCCAACATGTTTTCCATGTTACGGTGTTTAAAGTTGATAGAGACTCAGAACAAGAAAGATGACATGAAAAAAAAAATATATGTTCCCAGAATACTTTTATACCCTAGATCTCATAAGCTCTTGAATTCAAACTCATATTTGAAGACAGGAGTCAAGTTATAGAAAGGAAATGGCCATATTTCTCAAACACATAAAACTAATGACACTAGACGCTGAAACCATTCATTATGGTTCATAGGACTCTTTGAAACCAGGGACGCTGGCAGGAGCCCAGGAAAGCCACAGAGGAGTATAAACGCTGGATGGAGGTTGAAGGCCAGGTCTGTGACCATCTGTTTAATTTACTGTTCCTCTCATCACTTTCCTACAGGAAATCCAAGTGGTGCCATCCTACGTCCCCCAACGTTGTTCGGATAATCACATCAGAGCTATACCGATCACTAGGAGACGTCCTCCGTGACGTCGATGCCAAGGCCTTGGTGCGCTCTGACTTTCTCTTGATATATGGAGATGTCATCTCAAATATCAATATCTGCAGAGCCCTGGAGGAACACAGGTCAGGCTGGGGAAGACTGCAGGACAAGACTTAGGGACCAGCAGAGTCCTAAGACTAACTGTGCCTCTGGTTCTTAATAGGTTAAGAAGGAAGCTAGAAAAAAATGTCTCTGTGATGACAATGGTCTTCAAAGAGTCGTCACCCAGCCACCCTACACGCTGCCATGAGGACAACGTGGTGATGGCTGTGGACAGCGCCACCAACAGGGTTCTTCACTTCCAGAAGACCCAAGGCCTCCGGCGCTTTTCCTTTCCATTGGTAACTGGGTGTCTGGGGAAGGAACTCGGGTAGGAGAAGGCGGAGCTGCGAGGAGAGAGGTGAGCTCAAGCCTCTGCCTGCCACTTCTCCCTTCAGAGCCTGTTCCAGGGCAGTGGAGACGGAGTGGAGATTCGATATGATTTGTTGGACTGTCACATCAGCATCTGCTCTCCTCAGGTGAACTCTCCAGAACAGGGCTGTGTAGCCAGAGTAGAGCTCTCGGGGGTCTGTAATTGCTCCCTTTCAAGGCCAGGGTATGCATCTTTTCCCTCTTTTTCTGACTTGTTGTATAGTAGAGAGGTACCATTACCTGACTCCCAGTATGCTGGGAACCAAATCTAGGGTTTTGTCCCACAGCCATTTCTGGGTTTCATAGCTCTCTGGGCTTGTTACTTGTAAAGTACTTAACCTTAGCGTGCTCTGTTTTCCTCACAGGTAGCTCAGCTCTTCACAGACAATTTTGACTACCAAACTCGAGATGATTTTGTACGAGGCATATTAATGAATGAGGAGGTGAGAAGAGCTTCCGAAACCTCTAGTAGAAAGGGTTTATCTTACTCTGGTAGCCTTTGGTTCCCTTTTGTGTTTCATTAAGCCTGAGAACGAAAGCTCTGGTCGTTTGACTATGTCAGTGAGAGGCGCTGAAAAGGCTTAGAAAGGTGACATGCTTGGGGTTCGTCTTCCTGCCTCGCTTGATTGGGTAACCACCCCTTCTCATTTAGGTCCTAGGAAACCAGATTCACTTGCATGTGACAACTAGGGAATATGGTGCCCGGGTCTCCAACCTACACATGTACTCAGCTGTTTGTGCTGACGTCATCCGCCGATGGGTCTACCCTCTCACTCCAGAAGTAAACTTCACTGACAGCACCACCCAGAGCTACACTCATTCCCGACACAACATCTACCGAGGGCCTGAAGTCAGCCTGGGCCATGGCAGCGTCCTGGAGGAAAATGTGCTTTTGGGAGCTGGCACTGTCATCGGCAGCAACTGCTCCATCACCAACAGTGTCATCGGCCCTAACTGCCATATTGGTGAGCACAGGTGGGGAACCCAGCAGCGGTCCTATAGATACGGGGCTGCAGTGTGTCTCCAGAAGCTAGGGAGGATGCCGAGGGACAATCCTATGAACAGGAAACTAGAGTGGCTATCATAAGGAAGGAGCAGAGGCATGGAGAGGTGGTTCAGTGTGCATTGCTCTTGCAGAGGACTCAGATTCTGTTCCCAGGATTCATAGCTCATAACTCAAGTGCAGGAGGAGCCAGTGACCTCTTCTGACCTCCTCAGGCACCAAACATGTGCTTTGTGTGCATACATAATTTGGGCAAAACACTCACACACATAACGTTAAATTGACTAAATCTTGGGCCAAAGGAACAAGAAAAAGAAAGAGTCCTCGTGCTTGCTGGTGCACACAGACCGAGTGCTGGGATTAAAGGCCTAAGCCACCACACACACCCACTGTTGCCCACACTTACAGTCCCAGCACCAGGAGATGGAGGTAGGAGGATTACAAGTTTGAGACCATCCTAGAACTGTATATCGAAATTTGTCTTAAACAAAATGGCAGGAGGGCAGGACAAAGGAAGTCAGTTGGCTACAGTTGTATATGATCCCATCCACTCTGGAGCATAGATTGCCTCAGGGCTGTATGGCCAGCTTGGTTTTTTTGAGACAGGGTTTCTCTACATAGTCCTGGCTATCTTGAAACTCTGTAGACCAGGCTGGCCTTGAACTAACAGAGCCGCCTGAGTGCTGGGATTAAAAGTGAGCACCACCACAGCTCTACCTAGTCTGTGTGTGACTCTTACATTCTGAAATGTCCTGTGTTCACATTTGGAGGCAAGTGGAGTTAGTGTGTACTAATGACCTTTGTCCAGTCGTAACAGCTTACAGAAGGCTTCTGCATGTGCTAGTTCTCCTGTCCCAGTAACATCTAATGTAAGGCAATGTTGGGACCTAAATGCTAGTTGTGGGCTCTTTTTTTTGTTTTGTTTTGTTTTGTTTTTAGAGATTTATTTATGTATGTGAGTACACTGTTGCTCTCTTCAGATACACCAGAAGAGGGCATCAGATCCCATTATAGATGGTTGTGAGTCACCATGTGGTTGCTGGGAATTGAACTCAGGACCTCTGGAAGAGCAGTCAGTGCTCTTAACTGCTGAGCCGTCTCTCCAGCCCTCTTTTTTTTTTTTTCTTAGTGTATTTATTATTGTTTTATGTGCATTGGTGTTCTGCCTGCATGTCTTTGTGGGGCTGTTAGATCCCCTGGAACTGAACCTACAGACTGCTGTGAGCTGCCATGTGGGTACTGGGAATTGAACCCCCGTCCTTTGGAAGGGCAGCCAGTGTTCTTAACCGCTGAGCCATCTTTCCAGCTCTCTCCATGTTTTTTTTTTTTTGCTCTCCTATAATCTTTGTATTCCTCTTGACATCTCACTTTGGTTGAAGAATATGAGACTAATAATAGTAGTAGACCTTAAAAGGACAACAGTAGGATTCATATTCCGTAATACACAGAGAGGTGGAGTCATTGGGTTCTCCTTGTAGGTGTGAACATGATTGTAATAAGGTTTATGGTTCATTCTGAGAAATCCTGAGGGTTCTCAGATTGAGCCATACATATAGTGTAAAATTATTGTAAATTTAGTAGAGGATGGTCACTTTGCTCTTGGGGCTAACCTTGGAAGGGACTGAATGTTTCTAATGTCAGCAGGTAGAATATCAGCTAGATGGGAGCTGGGCTGGGGCTGGTGTCAATCAGCCTGTCCTCTGTGAAGGACTCTTTCGGATGTGGGACCCTGAGTGACCGGAAGTCCTCCTCATTCTGAGCCAGGTGATAATGTGGTACTGGACCAGGCCTACCTGTGGCAGGGAGTTCGAGTGGCTGCTGGAGCACAAATACACCAATCTCTGCTCTGTGACAGAGCTGAGGTCAAGGAGCGAGTCAAACTGAAGCCATACTGTGTTCTCACTTCCCAGGTAAGGCTTATTCAGACTCTGCACAACCCCAAAATTGAATAGTGATTGTGCCAAGTCAAAGGGGACCATATTTCCCCCTGTAAACAAGACTGCAGTAAGAGCCCCAGTTTCTCTAACCTTCAGCTTAGCTTAGTATAAAACCAGAGCAAAACAAAAAACATTGTTCTGATTGTCAAGACACAGTTCTCAGCCGGGCGGTGGTGGCGCACGCCTTTAATCCCAGCACTTGGGAGGCAGAGACAGGCGGATTTCTGAGTTCGAGGCCAGTCTGGTCTACAGAGTGAGTTCCAGGACAGCCAGGGCTACACAGAGAAACCCTGTCTCGAAAAACCAAAAAAAAACAAAAAACCACAGTTCTCCTCAGTGCACGATGAAGTCTGGGCTACTTGATTCTTTTTTTCCTCTAAGGTGGTAGTGGGCCCAGACATCACGCTGCCGGAGGGCTCGGTGATCTCTTTGCATCCTCCAGATGCAGAGGAAGATGAAGATGATGGCCAGTTTAGTGATGATTCTGGAGCTGACCAAGAAAAGGAGAAAGTGAAGCTGAAAGGTGTGAGGCTCAACAGGTGTGGGGCATCTGTGCGTCTGTCTGTCTGTCCCATAGACAAGCATGTTCCCTTCTAGAGAGAGATGCTGCTGCTGGGCCTTCTCAAAGTCAGTGCCTTTTCCAGGTTACAATCCAGCAGAAGTTGGCCTTGAAGGCCAGGGATACCTCTGGAAAGCTGAGGGTGTGAACTCGAAAGAAGATGAGGAGCTACGGCAGAGTCTCTGGGGTGAGCTTGACCTTACACCTGCCTGCCTTCTACTTACTCTGAATAGTCTTAAGAACTTTGAATGCCTTGGAATCCAATTATTATTGGACCTTCAGTTCATTCTGACAGGACACACTGCTAGCTGTCGGTATCTTTTTGTTAAAACTCTGTGTGTGTGTGTGTGTGTGTGTGTGTGTGTGTGTGTGTGTGTGTGTGTCTATGTATTCAGGAAGTAGAGGTAAGAGGGTAACTTGCTGGAGTGGGTGCTCTCCTTCCACCATGTGGGTCCCAGAGACTGGTAGCAAGTGCCTTTACAGCTGAGCTTCGCCGGCGATCCCCTCCTTTCCTACACCCCCTTTTAAATGACAGGCTCTCATGGAGCCCACCCTAGCCTTGAGTTTGCCTTGTAGCTGAGAATGACTTCGAGCTTCCTGATCGTCTTGTGTCCATTTCCTTGGTGTATATAGTGCACAGCACACCTGATTTTTGTGTGGTGGTGAAGATCAAAGCCAGGCCTTTGTACATGCCAGTCACGCACTCTACCCACTGAGTGGGATCACTTGCTCCTCCTTTCTGTGTTCTTAGGACTCATGATCAAGACGGAGGAGGAAAGTGAGACTGAAAGTGAGGGAAGTGTGGATCCTGAGGAGCTGGACAGCCGAGCAGGCTCCCCTCAGCTGGATGACATCAGAGGTGTGAACACCGTGGGGACGTCTGTTCTCTGCTTCTAGCAGCTAGCCCCCGGCTCAGTTCCTCCCAGAAAGGCTTTGGGGTAAAGTCAGAGCTAGAGCCTTAGAGCAACGCATTCTGGAAAGCTATGTTTGCTTTTTCCTTTCAGTTTTCCAGAACGAGGTCCTGGGAACGCTGCAGCGGGGCAGAGAGGAGAACATCTCCTGTGAAAATCTAGTCCTGGAGATCAACTCTCTCAAGTAAGACCAACCCTTCCTGCGTCCTCCTGCTCCCTGCTTGCTCCCCTGCATTGCTGCAGGAGCAGACCTTCCCTCCCAAGCATTGCTTCCCTAGAAGGAGCCTGGGCAGAAGGCCAGGAGTGTTTGGAGCAAGGAGAACATTAACACCCAGCCTCAGCTTAGATTTCTGTCACGGTCTTTCTGGTCTTAGGGCAGTGAACCCCTGGAGCAGTGCTGGATCCTCTACATCTGCTGTAGCAAAATGGCCTCCCAGTATGAGGATACAGTTCATGGTGGCAGGAGTTGGATGCAGCTGTCACATGGCATCTGCAGTGAATCCTGGTGCTCAGCTCCTCCTGGGTGTTTTGGTTTTTTTTCAGCCTGAGACCCCAGTCCAGAGAACAGTGACACCCACACCTAGAATGAGTCTTCCCACCTCAACCCAATTTGGAAACTTGACACATGTGTCCAGCCAGAGATTTGTCTACTAGGGTGAATTTAGATCCTGTCAAATGGACCATCACTATTAACCATAATTCACACTCATCTCCCCACAGGCATGCCTACAACATTAGCCTAAAGGAAGTGATGCAGGTCCTGACCCTTGTAGTCCTGGAGTTCCCCCTGCAACAAGTCGATGGCCTGCTTGACCCAAACCGCTACTGTGCCTTGCTGCTTCCTGTAAGCAAAGACTGAGGTTGTGTGTGAAGGATTGAGTGGAGACTGCTAAACATCTTTGTACTGCTTGTCTCAAAAGGAGATAGGAGTAGGAAGGCTTGCTCTTGGGTATATGTTGCTTCTGGGTCTTTTCTCCTTGTCTTTGAAAATGGTTGGTTTCTAGAGGAGCATTAAGTTGTCCAGAGTCCAGTACCTTTTTTTTTTGTTTTTTTTTTTTTTTTGTTTTTTGAGACAGGGTTTCTCTGTATAGCCCTGGCTGTCCTGGAACTCACTCTGTAGACCAGGCTGGCCTCAAACTCAGAAATCTGCCTGCCTCTGCCTCCCAAGTGCTGGGATTAAAGGCGTGCACCACCACGCATGGCTTCCAGTAATATTTAATACTGAATGTTCTTTGAGAATCCTGAATTAAGAGCATTCCAGGCACCCCAAAAGGACATTCAGAAATAGTGCATTTGGCTGTTAGGGAACATAATCTGTAGTCCAACTCTTCCAGGAAGTTGAGGCAGCAGAGTTCCTGGAACCCAGGACTTAGAGACCAGCCAGGGTGACATAGCAAAATTCTGTCTCAAAGATCAAATAGTCTAAAACAACGTGAAGAACAGACCTGGTGTTACAGAGCCCACAGTGATTAGACCCAGAGCAAGATTAACCTCTAGGTTGGGAATAGGAATTTTGTGACAGTCAACAGCATTTATCTGACCCCCTTTTCCCTTTCCTGAGAAATGTCATCTTTTCCCCATCCTTGTGTGGGAACAGTTCCCAAATGATCCATGTCACCTGCGTCATCTCCCGCTTGTCCGTCCATGCCGTCACTGTTGATTGCCTTTGTTGTTCAGCTGTGGGGCATGCTAAGGAGTATGATACATTGCCACTATCACCACCCCCCTTTTTTTCCATAGCTGCTCAAAGCCTGGAGCCCTGTTTTAAGGAACTACATAAAGCGTGCAGCTGACCACTTGGAAGCATTGGCAGCCATTGAGGACTTCTTCTTGGAACATGAAACTCTCGTTACTTCCATGGCCAAGGTGAATTCCATCTCAAGCTTTGTATGCTGTGCTTGCCCTGAAACAGGCCTCCATGACCCCCACAGACACAAAACTGAGGTTAACTTGAGCCTAGCATAGTGTGTGTTCACTGCACCGTCTGTCCTTAGGGTTTACTTACTGCTGGAGTAATGCAGTGCAGAGCAGGCTGATGCTAGTGAGGCAGCCATGGGGCAGGAGGCGGCCTGAGGATGCACTAAACAGACACTCGGCAGGAGGTCCGTGAGCCATGCACTCCTGGTACTGCAGAGAGTGGTCCACTCCTTTCTTTGTTTTTGGGGGACAGTGATGATACAGTTTTTGGTTTTTCCCAAATTGGCCTTAAACTTGTTAAGTAGTTCAGTTCGGATTCTTGACCCTCCGCCTCCACCTCCCAAGTGCTGGAATTACAAGCATGTACCACTATGCCCACTCTCTTGTCTGTCTTGAAGAGGCTTCTTCATATGTGGTAGGAAGATGATAAGGTCGTCTCTTACATTATCCATCATCCTTGCTTAGATAGAGGGATCCTGAGACTCCCCTTTGCTGACTCTGTAGGTCCTGATGGCTTTCTACCAGCTGGAGATCTTGGCTGAGGAAACAATCTTGAGCTGGTTCAGCCAAAGAGACACAACTGACGAAGGCCAGCAGTTACGGAAGAATCAACAGGTACGCTGCCCTCTGCTCCCTGGATCCCGAGTCCTCCACTGGAAACTCTAGGACTCTGTGGCCAGAACTGTTTATCTGCTAACAGGAACAGTGGGAATGCGTGGTTCTCTCCTAGCAGCTGTCCCCTCTGCTTCCTTGCAGCTGCAGAGGTTCATCCAGTGGCTGAGAGAGGCAGAAGAAGAGTCATCCGAAGATGACTGATGGTGACTGCCAGATCCGTGCATCTCATTGGCTGTCCTCGTAACAAGAGAGCTGACAGAAAGCTAGCTACAGAAGCATGAGTGGCCACGGCAGACTGAGAATTATTGGAACGGAAGTTGCAACTACAGTATTCTTCCTACTGCTGGCAGCCATGTGCTGCTCGTCCTGACTGAAGTTAGGATGAGGGAAGTTAGACTGCGTTAGGGGAACTCTAGACAGACCCTGCAGTTGGGGGTGGGCCAGAGTAAGTACTTTGTGTTCCAGCTTTCCCTTGGGGAACAGTAAAGAGCAGCTGGTCCTCTCTGTTGTTTGTACTTGTTAATATTACAAAGGGGAGTGGACTGGGCTTCTCCTTGTGGTCAGCCAGGTAAGAAAGTACACGCACTCACTTAGCTGCTTTTAGCCAACCCCTGGAGGAGAGGGAGAAGGGTTGAGGTGGCCACAAGGTGGTGCCATGCTACCTAATTGATTCCATTCCCCTGGCTCATGGGACATGAATGGCTGAGCTGCCTTCCCATGCTCCATAGGCCAGTCTGACCTGTGACCCTGCAGTGGTAGGCCAGAGCCTATTTCTGTAGCTTTTCCTGGCCTGAACATTCTTCTACCGGAGGGCGAGGTGCCAGGTATATTTGAAGCCATCTGCTACTCCCCTTGCCTTTTCCAGTTGACCCACTTCTGGTTCTGTTAGACACTGGGCCACATTCATCTTAAAGGATAAGGAGATCCACCCAGTGTGGTGGTACACACCTTTAATCTCAGTACCCCGGAGGCAGAAGTAGGCAGATCTCTGTGAGTTCAAGGCCAGCCCGGTTTATAAGAGAGATACACAGAGAAACCCTCTGTATGGGTGGGAGACAGAGGAGAGGTGGATAAAGAAATGTTCCTGAGGTGTTATGAATCTTGCAGGGAGTAACTAAGAACTTTATAGAGCTCTGTGTGCTTGTCCTGTTCTCAGTGAAGGGGCACTGTCCAGGAGCAAATGCCAGGAGCAGACATGTTGGAAACACAGAAGTCCCTGTGCAGTGTGCTCTCACCTTGGCTCCATCCCTGAGAGGTACATTTTCTGATGAGATACGCACACTTCAGAGTCAGTCATCGAGGCAGAATTTGCTGCTGAGCTGACAACTAGAGTTTGTGGCTGTGCTAGACAGCTCCCATAACTCAACTCTCTCCTTTTGTCAAATCTTTGTTGCCCTCACATAGAGTAAGTTTTTCTTTTGACACTTAAACTATAGTACATGTCAAGGGAGTTACAAAGGCCATCACACACATGGCACTGTAGACAAGATAAGGGCCTTTGTTTCAGTTGAGTGCAAAGGAATAAGTTGGGTGGGGGGGGCACTGAACTCGAGGTACTGGTAAGTTTTTGAAAAGGAAGAACAAAAATCTTGGGACATACTAGTTAGCACTTAGAAAGCAGAAGTAAGAAGTTTAAGAAGTGCAGACTGGCCGAGGCTCTTGGAGACCGTGAGCAGACACAGGGTCTAATACCTGAAGAGCACACAGTGATGGCTGCCTGCACCTAATGGGACAATTCAAAAGCTACGAGCCATCTCTGAGCCATTCCAGATAGTGACACCGATCAGAAATGACAAAACTTTGTTTTTGTTTTGGTTTTTTTGGTTTTCGAGACAGGGTTTCTCTGTATACCCCTGGCTGTCCTGGAACTCACTTTGTAGACCAGGCTGGCCTCGAACTCAGAAATCTGCCTGCCTCTGCCTCCCAAGTGCTGGGATTAAAGGCGTGCACCACCACCGCCCGGCTATGACAGAACTTTTTAAGGACCCTTCTAGTAAGGGTAATAGAGAAGGCTTCTCTGAATTATGAAGCTAAATTGGCTTAAAGAGGAAGAAAGGTTATGAGAGCACATTAAAACAGAGATGGCCAATTCTACATGGAGAAGTGCCTATGAAGAAATCAGAAAAGTGTGTCTGTAAGAACAACAGGAGGTAAGTGTCAATATTTTGAAAAATTAAAAAAGGAATAGTAAGGGCTAGAAAGTGGCTCAGCAGTTAACAGCTCTTGTCCTTACAGAGGACCTAGGTTCAACTCCTGGCACTTGCTGAGCATAACTCCAGTTCCAGAAAGCACATGATACACAAACAAGCATGTGAGCAAAACATTCATTCACATGAAATCTAAAGAAAAATGATAATAGAGCAGTAAAAGGTGACTTAGGCGATTCTTGCTGCTGGTATTAATAAGTGTTATTAATAAGACCAGCCAGTGTCCAGTGTAAGGTCTGGGGCCTCAGAGGTAAAGGCCTGGAGGTACAGACAGGAGACCACGCAGAAATCCGCTTATGAACAAGTTCCTGCATACACATGCCATTGCCCCTGGAGAAGCCAGCCAGGTGATTAGCCTCTGCTCTGCAAGAAACAGGCAGTTGAGTCTTTGATTAATAGTAGGGAGGAAATCACCAAAGAACATGTTCAATAAGGTCATGAGAAACCAGGCATGGAGCATGTCTGTAAAATAGAGATCTGTGTATAATGTCTACTAATGTCACCGTGGAACAAAGCACTTAAATTGAAGCAGCTCATGGATGTCCTCAGTTAAACAGCCAGTTTAAGACAAGTCCAGGCTATGTGACAAGTCCAGGCTTGTCTCAGAAAAAGCCACAAGTTTCCAAACTGACCGAGCCTGTGGGTTCCTGGCATGATGAGAGTCCCAGGAGATTTCAACGTGTCAAAGCCGCTGGAGTCATCAGATATGTGAGGATGGGATATTAACTTGAATGTAAAGAATTAAGGAAAATGCTTGTTTTAGAACACCATAGCTACACAGTTGCTTGACCCCCTAGTCCAAAACAACTCGTGGGGAAAAAAAAAGATGTCCTTTGAATATTGACATTTTTCCTTTTCTTGAGCCTCCCACAGGAAGACTCTGCCCTTTTATCACCCTATAGTGAAACTTACTTATTAGTAACTCTTGTACATAAACTTCCAACCTGCATTTTAGTGCCTTAAATGCAGCAGAAGCACAGATCCAAACATTAGAAGAATCCTCCAAAAAAAAAAAAAAAAAGCCAAGAGCAAAATACACAAAATCAAGGAATCTCTGGTAAAGTAGGGTAGAATTATGCAAACTCAAAAGAGAAAACACTGTCCATAAAGAAAATGTCATAGAGGGGAAGAGTTGGAAGCTAAGGAGTTCCCATCCTGGTATACTTGTTTTTAGTCTCTGAGCATGCATAAATAACAATATATTGGGTAGGTAAAATCTGGTATACTGGATAAGTAAGTAGCTAGAAAGGTTGTAATAATAGAAAATCAAGGGACAGACAAGGTAACCCTTTGTCATGGGAAACACCCTGGGATGGACTGGGGGTGGGGCTCCCATACGTCCCAATATCAAATTTGATTGAATCATTCCCTGTCAGCTTCAGAGAAACTCATCCACAGAGCAATTAAAAGATTTAATGAGAGCTGGGCATGGTGGCGCACACCTTTAATCCCAGGTGGATTTCTGAGTTCGAAGCCAGCCTGGTCTACAGAGTGAGTTCCAGGACAGCCAGGGCTACACAGAGAAACCCTGTCTGAAAAAAAAACAAAAAAAAAGAAACAACAACAACAAAAAAAGATTTAATGACTGTTAAAAAGAACACTGCTCTGGAAAATCAAGGACAAGAAAGCTTCGGTAGATAAAACAAGAAATTCAGGAAACCAAACCAAAAACCAAGTATTTTGGTAAGCTGCTATAAATGTTTAGAGACCAAAGCTAAAAGTACAAATAAATGGCGTTGAAATTGAAGGTTTAGTTGACACAGGAACAGATGTAACAAGTTTCACCAAAATCTTGGCATCCACATTGGCCTCTTCAGGAGCTAAGTATGAACACTAAAGTCTAAGTGTTTATCTCAGGGAAAACCAAGTTCAAGGTGGGTTAAGAGTGTAGGGCCAGAGGACAGATAGAAAAATTAAAGCCATGTGTGGCCAAAATAGCCATGAATTTATAGGAATGTGATTTGTCACAGCATGGAAAACACAGATTAACATTCCCCAATCTCAGAAACAAACCATAATATTAATAATGCTTCTAAAAGTATATTCAAAGATATTATCAAGAACAGTCACAGACCATTTAGGTTGTCCATAAGCAGGGCATAATAACTGTTGGTCTTTTAAAGGGACCAACTGCCCTACCTTTAAAATGATTAACTGACAGCAGGGCGTGGTGGCGCACACCTTTAATCCCAGCACCCAGGAGGCAGAGGCAGGCAGATTTCTGAGTTCAAAGCCAGCCTGTTCTACAAAGTGAGTTCCAGGACAGCCAGGGCTACACAGAGAAACCCTGTCTCGAAAAACCAAAAAAAAAAAAACAAAAAAAAACAACTGACAAACCTGTGTGGGTGGAATAATGGCCTCTGATGTCAGAAAAAGTGGGAGAGTGGAGCAAAATACACAAAATCAAGGAATCTCTGGTAAAGTAGGATAGGATTATGCAAACTCAAAAGAGAAAACACTGTCCATAAAGAAAATGTCATAGAGGGGAAGAGTTGGAGTCTAAGGAGTTCCCCAGCCTGGTATACTTGTTTTTAGTCTCTCCAAGCATGCATAAATAACAATATATTGGATAGGTAAATATTGGATAAGTAAGTGGCTAGAAAGGTTGTAATATAGAAAACCTTGTAATGAAGTGAAATTGTCAAAAATTGAAATTAATAGCAGCGAAAAGGATACCAAGAGTCAACCCAGAGGAAGTGAACGTAGGATTATCACAGAGAGGCGCACGGGAAGAAGGTGAAGGGACATTCAGTTTAAAGGCTTGAGACTTGGAGAGAGGGACGTTACTTCTAGGATGCTGGCTGAGGAGGACGGTCAGCTGGATGCTTTCTCTGCCTCTGAGCTAGCAGGCTTTCACCTCAGTATCTGGCTCCCAAGTCTTCACTGGTAAAATTGAGTGATAGAGATTTTGTTTAAAAACAACAACAAATACCTTCAAATTTATGAAGGAAAATTATTTTCAACTCAATTGTATTTTTTTCTAAGTGTGTGTGTGTGTGTGCGCGCGCTCACGGGTTTGTGTGAAGGTGTTGGGGAGCACACGAGTGGCAGCATGCCTGTGGAGGTCTCCTACCATATGGATCCTGGGGATCAAACTAGACTGCCAGGTCTAGCCTTGCACCAACCTCAACCTCAATCATATTCTAGACATACAGCTCAAAGAATCTGGGCCTTAGTGGTATAAATCATGCCTACATCCACAAGACCCAATAAACAAACAAACAAATCCCTTTCTAGGTGTAGCACAAACCTGTGATCCTTGGCAGGACTTCCAGTTTTAAGAGCAGCCTGAGCTACATGCAGTCTCAGCTACAGAAACACCAAAACCAAAATTGCATCTATCTTTCTTTCTTCCTTTCTTTCTTTCTTTCTTTCTTTCTTTCTTTCTTTCTTTCTTTATTTATTTATTTATTTATTTTTAAGAGCAGCCTGAGCTAAATGCAGTCTCAGCTACAGAAACACCAAAACCAAAATTGCATTTTTCTTTTTTTTTTTTTTGATTGATTGATTTATTTATTATATGTAAGTACACTGTAGCTGTCTTCAGACGTACCAGAAGAGGGCATCAGATCTCATTATGGGTGGTTGTGAGCCACCATGTGGTTGCTGGGATTTGAACTTCGGACCTTCGGAAGAGCAGTCGGGTGCTCTTACCCAGTGAGCCATCTCACCAGCCCCAAAATTGCATTTTTCATGCTTTCAAAGAGACCTGTCAAAGGATGCAGTGAGCCTCACTAAAATAGAAATAAAGTGTCCAAGAAAAAAGATCCAGCTTGGAGGAGAAGTGCCCCTGGGGATGCAGAGAAGTCCCAGATGACAGCTAGATAGAGACAGCAGGCAGTGTTCACCAGAGCAAACAAAGCTGGTTTACCTAATAGATTGGACTGGTGAACAAGATGTGTCCTGAAAAACTGCATTGTGTGCAAACAATTATTGGTTTAAAAAATAAATAAATAAAGCCAGGCAGTGGTGGCGCACACCTTTAATCCCAGCACTTGGGAAGCAGAGGCAGGCGGATTTCTGAGTTCCAGGCCAACCTGGTCTACAGAGTGAGTTCTAAGACAGCCAGGGCTACACAGAGAAACACTGTCTTGAAAAACCAAAAATAAAATACAAACAAACCAAGAGAAAAAAAAAAAAAAAGCAAAAGAAACAAGTAATATACCAAGCTTAGCAGTACTTTTACTGTCAGTGTTAAGTACTCTCGACTTAACAATCATGGCTTCAATATTTTAAGAAAGTAAAAGTGGGAAGTTAATGGGCAATGTCTAGAATGTGTAAATCAAGAAATAAGCCAGGCATCACATGCCTGTAACCCCAGCCACTCCAGGAGTGTACAGGCAGGAGAGTAGAAAATTCAGGGTCATCCTGGACTCTGTTTTTAATATTAGGGCGGGAGAAACAGCTCAACAGTTAAGAGGGCTTGCTGTTCCTACAGAGTTTAGTGTCTGGCATCTCAGCAGGTGGATCACAGCTTCCCGAAACTTTTTTTTTTAAGATATATATTGTCACTGTCTTCAGACATCACTGTCTTCAGACATACCAGAAGAGGGCATTAGATCCCATTACAGATGGTTGTTAGCCACCATGTGGTTGCTGGGAATTGAACTCAGGACCTCTGGAAGAGGTCTTAACCACTTAGTTCTCTCTCCAGCTCCTGTGACTCTAATTCCAAGAGACTGACACCCTCTCCTGGTCATCTCAGATACCTATAATCTGTGCAGGGGGTAAAAACAAACCTTGAAAAGTTTTAATGCATTTTATTTATGCACAGACATTATTTGGAGAAAAAGATTAAATGAAGGATATAAACTGAAAACATGTAACTGCTACTGAATGCTTTCTGCTTATAATAAAAAAATTGGTTATGATGTAATGAGAAAAAGTCTAGAGAGGTATATAGATGTCAGATTATTAAGGGCCTTGTGTGTCATGTTGAGGGTATATGAAAGTCATATTGGGTAATGTGAAGAGGTTTCTGGGCAGAAGAGGTGACTGAAATGCAGGCATGTAATCAGAGAGAGAACTCAGAAGCTTGAGGCAGGAGAATTGTCAGGAGTTTCAAAGCCACACCTGACATACATTGTTACAGCTGAGAAGCTGAACCACCAACTGACTATAGGTAGTTTTGACATCTACTGTCCCAATCATACAGGGTTTCTCTGTTTAGCCCTGGCTGTTCTGGAACTTGCTCTGTAGACTGGCTGGCCTCCAACTCAGAGATTTGCCTACCTATCCAGTGTTTGGACTAAAGTAATGTTCCACCACACCTGGCTGCTTGCATTCTTTCTTAACTCAAATTTTTTCTTTTCTCTTTCTTTTGTCCTTTTTTTCCTCTTCTTTTCCTTTCTTTCTTTCTTTCTTTTTCTTCTCTGTATTTCTCCCTCTCTCTAAGAGAGGAGTTCCCTCCATAGTCCTGCTGTCCTGAAGCTCTCTGTAGGCCAGGCTGGCTTAAACTCACTGAAAGACACCTGCCTCTCTCTCCTGAGTGCTGGAATTAAAGGTAAGCGCTACCACACCCACTCAGTCCATTTCTCAAACTACTTGTTCATAGAGACGCTGAGATTATAGGGATAAAAACTTGAACTTGCTCAGCCCTCAAGGAACTCAGTACGGTCCGGTGGCAGCAACTGTGCTGTCAGCAGAATCCAAAAATCCGAGTTGAAGCCACCCGGCATCCAGGGATCCAGTTAGGTCTTCAAATCCATTCTCTTCTGCAGTCGGTGACACTTCTCTTCCATCCCTCCCCTCCTGCCCGGGACCCTGCACACGGTTCCGCCAGTCCCACCGGGCTGAGACTTCCAGGTCCAGCTGCCTGAACCCGGAGCACAGGGGACCCAGCGCCGCCCTGTGGGTGGGCGGGCAGTCGGCCGCAAGCAGCCAGCGCGGCTCGGAGGCGGGGCGGGGCCGCACTGGGCTCGGCCCAGAGCCGGGAGGGCCCAGGCCACCGGAAGAGTCGCGATCGCCAGCGGAGCGCCGGGAGTGGGGAGCGGAAGCGGTGGCGGGCGGCGCTGGGACCCGGGAGCGGCCGGAGAACAAGGGAGCTGGCGGCCCGGCCGGCGGCTGAGTGGGGCTGAGCAGCGGGCCGCGCCGAGCGCCGAGCTCTGCCGGAGAGGCCCGGCCCCGCTGCCCAAGCAGGCCGCGCGCCGCGGGGCCGAGGCCGGAGCCATGGGCGAGACCAAGATCATCTACCACCTGGACGGCCAGGAGACGCCGTACCTGGTGAAGCTGCCCCTGCCCGCCGAGCGCGTCACCTTGGCGGACTTTAAGGGCGTTCTGCAGCGGCCCAGCTATAAGTTCTTCTTCAAGTCTATGGACGACGATTTTGGGTGAGGATGGCCCCCGCCCCGCCTCCCGGGAGCCCGGGTCGCTCCGCTGCTAGGGGCCAACACAGCCAGTTCCGACTCCCCTGACTGCACTGGTTTCTAGCCCCGCTTCCAGCAAGGGAGCGACTCGGTGACTTGGGACACACTTGACTTTGAGGGACTCCCAGTCACCTCTTGGAGGCCTTGCCCCCCTGGTCCAGCGAGACGTCCCTCCCTAAGCAATCGGTTCCTACCATTCAAGCCCCCTCACCTCCCCACGGTCCAGCGGCCCCCCCCAGAGACATACATCCTTTCCACTCCAGTCCAAAGCCAGAATTCTCAGTCCTTCCAGGTGCCACCATTTAAGCATAAAGTTGGAGTATATTGACACCCGGCCTGCCTTCCCGGTCTTCTGAGCTCTGCAACTCAGAGCCTTATTTGGAGTGTGCTGTATCTAGGGCTGTAGCTGGTGGGACTTTGAACTGGAGAAGGAGGCGTTGGGGGCTGTTCTACCAGGCTGGATGATGGACCTGATGTTTGTCAAGCAGATTCCCCTCTCCCCTGGGCCGATGGGGTGTTGCCTGACTCAGAGGAGTTCTCACTAGCCAGGTGCTGGGGCCTTTTCTTTCCTGATGGTAGTCCCAGCAGAGATGTTGCATAGGGCTTCAGAGCCTGGATGGGAAGACTAGGAAGGGCCTATTGATGTTCTCTCTTGTCTTCCCCTCCCTACCCTGCTGCAGGGCTTTTGATGGGCAGTTTGGAAGCTGGGACTGCCCCTTTAAGAGAGGTTGGAATGTTGGAGCCTGAGGGTTTTGTAGCAGCTGGCCTGAGAGGGGGGTGGAGGGGGAAGACACACACACACACACACACACACACACACACACACACCCCTCTCCAAGGGGCTGAGGCTTGCCTACATTAACTGGACGGTCGGCCTAGAGGCTATGGAGAACACACACACACACAAACACCCTACCCCTCCCTGGGCCCTTCAAGGCCTGAAGGTCCCTCTGATGCACTTGCCTGAGGCCTGCACTGTGCTTGCAGCTGAGGCCCCAGAGCTGGGTGAGGGGAGATATCCCACCACCACCCCCAACCCCCCGCCCCCTGTGTACATTAGTCTGGCTTCTCTCCCAAGGCCTGCCCTCCCAGCCCCAGGAGGCAAGCACCTTCTGTCTCCTGCCGGACTTATTTGTCATTTTCTACCCCTGGAACTCAGCATTCGATGAATTCTTAGAAGTGTTTGTGTGTGTGTGTGTTGGAGAGTGGAGAATAGATCTATTACTGATTCTGTTCTTGCCCTGGGATGAGACTCTTGTGTGATAATGATTGTCTGGCTTTAGTCTAGAATAGGCAAACCTGGTTGAAAGACCCTGAAAATGATATATCTGGAAGAACTAAGGATAGGAGGTAGGTGTCTCAACCTGGCATGAGAGGAATAAGAGTAGGGTCTTTCTTATTATCCGAAGGAACTGGGATAATATTTCAGGGTATGCTAGGCCAGATGTCTTGAGGGGTTAGAATCGTCTTGTATCTCTACCCGGACTTGCCTCTGGGGACCACTGTGAGCTGCTTCCTGCTTTCCTAAGGTTGTCGTGGGAGCAGGTCTAACTATAGTTATAAGAGGGCCCCCATTGCATCTGCTCACTGCTCAGGAATATCTTTCTTTAAATCAACTATTGAACTAAGTAACATTTATCATATGCCACTTTAAGCCATTTTGTATCTACCCGTGGTCCTTGAAGCACCCTTTGCAAAATATCGGTTGGCTGTTCTACCAGAATTGAGACCAATGCTAAGAATCAAGTGGGTGTTCTTATTTGGCTTATTCCCCCCAATCTACGAGAATAAGTGAGCAAAAGACCCAGCAAGGCCATCCTTTTCAGAGTTAGGATAGCAGAGGATCCCGTTGACAGCTTATTTCATTTTTTATTTTACAAGCCCATCATATGGTACTTACAGTCTGCCTGACAGTGATGTCATCACTTGTACATCTTGCATCTTGGAGTCCTCACACCAGTCTATGAAATGGACACTGATGAAAATCAGGAGACTAGAATGAAAAAGGCCTCAATAAAGCTGACCCTAGGCCACACAGCTGGTAAATGACAGAATTTGTTTGGATATGGGGGACTCTCACTCCAAAATATAAAGTCTGGATCACACCATTGTAGAGGTGTGTGTGTATGTATGTATGTATGTATGTGTATGTGTGTTTGTATAGGTGTCAGAGGGAGAGAGGGAGAGAGAGAACATGAGAGAGAGAGACAGAACGAAAGAGAGCACACACACACACAACACCGGTGAGGAATACTATATTATGTAAATGGCCATTCTATAGATTTCTCCTCTCCAGAAGGATGGTAAGCCTTGGCAAACTGGGAATGTCAGAGGCCACTTCAGGCGGCCTAGGCCAGTAACCCCCGTTGACAAAGCCTGTCAAAGGAGGAAGCCTGCTGGCCTCCACCTCAGGTTCAGAATGTGGGACCTAAGGAGTCCCCAACTCTCACCTGGTCTCCAAAGCTATTTGTGAAGCACGGGGTAGACTTAGTGCCATTAAGTTCCTTGGGAGAGTCAGGGAAAGGGCTCAGTGCATAAAGGCCATTGCCACCAAGCCTGGTGACCTGAAGTCTATCCTCAGGACTCATAGAGTAGAAGGAAAAAGTTGTCCTCTGACCTACACACACACACACTAAAATGTAATAAAGTTTTTAAAAAGAAAAGGAGACATACTTAATGTGTGAGTGTGGATTTACTAACAGTTGGAGAGTCAGTAACTAGTTTTTATTATATTCTTGGACCATACCTGTCATCTAAGAATTCCATTTACCAGGATGAGACAAAGGTTGGCTAAATTAAATGATATCTCTAAGGTGGGAGAGCTACTGTGTGGTAGAATTGAGAGTTGGGCCTGTGCTTACCTGACTCAGTCTGAGTGAAAAGGAGAGGACAGGTCTGGTGAGACTGCTGTGGAGCCCAGATAGCCAAGCTCTACCACGGCAGGTTCTAGTCCAGGTTCCCCCAAAGCTGCTGCTGATGGTCGCGAGTCAGCAGAGGTTTGTAGAGCATTGGCGACCCTCTAGAAAGAGAAGAAACCCCTGCAGTATGGGAGTGTGTGTGTGTCGAGGGGGTAGGTCTGCTAAGGGAGATGAGGAGACTCGCAGGACATAAGAGTCCTGTGTGTTACATGAATCCTCTTTCCTCTTGAGGCCAGGTTGGCTGGTAGGTCTGGGCTGTTTTCTTGGGGTCCTTGCAGCACTAGAAGTGGTAGGGAGATGGAGCTGGGAGGGAGGACCGTAGGCTTGGATTGCCAGCTTCTTTGTGAGTTAAAGAATGTGACTACTACAAGGAGCCAGACCCTTCGCCCCTCTAAGGAGGGAGGGAGGACCAAGCCTCACGGCTTCTGTGCATCCTCAGCCTGTATCCCCCTAGCTGATGATCATATTTGTCTAGCTCAGTGCTCCTGGGGTGCTTGATAGCCTACCTCTCCACAGTTTCCATCCCCATCTCTGGCTCTAAACCATAGTTGTTATCCAACTTCTGGCCCCTATCACATTCCCAAGGCCAGACTGCATATCATGACCACATTAATGCCCCACCCCAATCTGTCATCAAAGGGGGAAAAGTGACACGGAGGGAAAGAGAATTGAAGTCAGAACAGCCTGGGGTTTAGATCCAGCTCTACCGCCTCTCAGTATGATAACCATGATGAGTAACCAAATGTCGGTTTCTTTGTTCCTGAAATGAGAATTATATTCTCTACCTAGTGAGGCTGGAGTAGCCTTGGCTGTCCTGGAACTCTTTCTGTAGACCAGGCTGGCTTCCAACTCAGCCTGCCTCTGCCTTCCAAATGCTGAGATGTGCCACCACTGTTTTTCTGTTTTGTCTTTAATTATATGTTCTAATTATAGGAGTAGAAGATGTAGCAGATAAGAATGCAGAGTCACACAGGCTAGGACTCAAACACCAGCTTGTGAGTGGTGTGATTGTTGATAGATTATTGAACCTGAGTTTAGTTACCCACCTTCTACATGCTACAAGTGCTTAGCAGAATGGTAGGCTCATAAGGCATGCTCAGTAAACATAAACAGTTGTCACTGTTAGTTTCTTCCTTTTGGGGGGTGGGTGGGTGAGAGTCCTCATGTATCCCAGGCCAGCCTCAAGCTCCCAACCTTACACTGATCCTTCTGCCTCCTCCTCTGCAGTACCGCGATTACAGGCATATGGAACCATGCCCAGCGCATGTAGTGTGTGTCAAATGTCTTTGTATATGCTGGGCAAGCATGCTGCCATCTGAGCTGCATTGCCAGCCTCTTTCCTTCTTACTGTTTGTAACAGAACTACATTATATAGCCCAGGCTTGCCTCATAATCCTCCTGCCTCAGCCTCCCAAGTGCTGCCTGGGATTACAAATATGTTCTGTGTGGATGGTCACGGAATGCCTTCTCTTTCCTAGTTCCTCTAAGCTCCTTTCCGCAGCTCTCAGAACAAAGTATTCCTAGTAGAGAAGAGAAGAATAGTAAGAATTGTACCTTTCCCTTTGAAGGTCAGAGAGAAAGGAAAGTCATGCTGGCCATAGGTCAAGCACCCTGGAGGTTCTGAGTGTGCTGTGTGACCATTATAATTTCCAGTCACCTGATGGCTGAGCCGGTGCTCCAGCAAGGCATTTGGCCCAGATACGGCCCTGCCAGAGGGATGGCCCAGAATATTGTGTGTTTCCTACTTCCAGCTTCTCCCCACAGCTCCTGGCTCTTTGTCCTACTTCCTGGAGGTGCTAAGGGGCTGTCCCTAGTCCCTCCTCACAGCTGAGCAGTCTTGTGTGGATGGCTTGATCTCACACTTAGGGTCGAGGACAGTTTCAATCATGGGGACCCTCAGTTTTCCTACATCAGAAGTGCTCTCTGACATCACCCTTTCCTTGCAGGGTGGTGAAGGAAGAGATCTCGGACGACAATGCCAAGCTACCCTGCTTCAATGGCCGGGTGGTGTCCTGGGTAAGGAGCCTGCAGCTCAGCCTCCAGCTGCATCCTGGTGTTGGCTAGAGGGAAGGAAGGCATAGCTGGGGTTGCAGCTGGAGGGAAGGAAGGCACAGCTGGGGTTGCAGCTGGAGGGAAGAAGGCATAGCTGGGGTTGCAGCTGGAGGGAAGGAAGGCATAGCTGGGGTTGCAGCTGGAGGGAAGAAGGCATAGCTGGGGTTGCAGCTGGAGGCAAGGAAGGCACAGCTGGGGTTGCAGCTGGAGGCAAGGAAGGCACAGCTGGGGTTGCAGCTGGAGGGAAGGAAGGCATAGCTGGGGTTGCAGCTGGGGGGAAGAAGGCATAGCTGGGGTTGCAGCTGGAGGGAAGGAAGGCATAGCTGGGGTTGCAGCTGGAGGGAAGAAGGCATAGCTGGGGTTGCAGCTGGAGGCAAGGAAGGCACAGCTGGGGTTGCAGCTGGAGGGAAGGAAGGCACAGCTGGGGTTGCAGCTGGAGGGAAGGAAGGCACAGCTGGGGTTGCAGCTGGAGGGAAGGAAGGCATAGCTGGGGTTGCAGCTGGAGGCAAGGAAGGCACAGCTGGGGTTGCAGCTGGAGGGAAGGAAGGCACAGCTGGGGTTGCAGCTGGAGGGAAGGAAGGCATAGCTGGGGTTGCAGCTCAAGCTTTTATGCCTCCGTATCCAAATCTGCCTTTAGTTTTCTAATCATTTCTTATCTTAGATTCTTCAGCCTTTAATGACATGTGAGAAAACAGTGGAGGGAGGAAAGGGAGAAAGATTCAAAGATCTCCTGCGTCCATCCCGACACTTGCCTGCCACTTGGCATCCCATGACCTCTGTGCTCTGCCCCAGCTCTGCCTCAGAAACCCATGCCTGCCAGCCCCTCCTCTTACACACCTGCTCAGAAACCCATGCCTGCCAGCCCCTCCCCTTACACACCTGCTCAGAAACCCATGCCTGCCAGCCCCTCCCCTTACACACCTGCTCAGCTGCCCTCATGTGGCCCTTTCTTCTCTGTTCCTCTCTGTCCAGTCTTTTCATACCCTGCTGGAAGCAACATCTTGCTTCTCCTTGGCACCACTGTGACCACTCATTTTCTTTCTGGCAGCTGGTATCTGCCGAGGGCTCACACCCAGAGCCGGCCCCTTTCTGTGCTGACAACCCGTCAGAGCTGCCACCTTCGATGGAACGCACAGGAGGCATTGGGGACTCTCGACCCCCCTCCTTCCAGTAAGTGTGTCTTGAAGGTGGGAATGGCCCATGAGCAAAGGGCAGCTCAGTTCAACCCAGGGCTGGGGAAGGGAGCCCCCAGCCTTCTCTCTTCTCCACCAAGTCCTCTCTACCCTTTAGCCCTCATGCTAGTGGGGGCAGCCAGGAGAATCTGGACAATGACACGGAGACCGACTCCTTGGTGTCTGCCCAACGAGAGCGGCCCCGACGGAGGGATGGCCCGGAGCACGGTGTGTATGCCCACTTCCAGCTCCTCTCGGCAGATTCCAGCTAGCTTCCCGCCTCTTTACCCTACTTCCCGAGTTATGGCTATGCCTGGGCCCTGTTCAGGCCCTGGCTTGCCTGCCTCATATCCCTTGTTCCCTGCATTGAGCCTTGTATGGACCCAGCTGCCTATCTCCCTTGCAGCAGCCCGACTCAATGGAACCACAAAGGGTGAGCGGCGACGGGAGCCAGGCGGCTATGACAGTTCATCTACCCTCATGAGCAGCGAGCTGGAGACTACCAGTTTCTTTGATTCCGATGAGGATGATTCCACCAGCAGGTGGGGTTTGATTTTCCTAGGTACAGGGATGGGAGTGAGGCGGGAAGTGACCAATGAGGCAGCTGGTTCTTCACCGCTGGTGGGATGTGGCCATTGTGAGGGGACCAGGGCTCTACTGTGCCTTTTATGAGGCAAGGATGGGCCAGCCTGGTGGGGAACGACTTTGGACCCCACAGGTTCAGCAGCTCCACAGAACAGAGCAGTGCCTCACGCCTCATGAGAAGACACAAGCGGCGGCGGCGGAAGCAGAAGGTCTCCCGGATTGAGCGGGTATGGGCTCTCGGATGTTCAGGGACTGAGCAGGAGGTTAGACTGTGAGTCCTTCCTAGGCAGGACCACAGCTCTTTTCTTCTTCAGAGCCCTTCTGCTCGGTTCAGTGTTTGTGGGACCCCTCCTCCCCACCCCCTGTACCCCCTGCTGCTCACAGACACCCTCTCTTCCAGTCCTCGTCTTTCAGCAGCATCACAGACTCCACTATGTCTCTCAACATCATCACCGTCACTCTCAACATGGGTGAGTCTGGGGGACACTGCCAAATGCCCATGCTGGGAAAGACAACATACGTGTTCTGGGGTTTGGAGTGGGAGCTCAGCAGTATAGTACAAGGCTCTGGGTTCCATATGCAATACAGGGAGAAAAAGATATGTTTCCTCTTCTGCAGTTATGCTCTGTAAATACTGACTGAGACATCATGTAACCATTTCAGTATTTCAGAGTCAGAGCTGTAACAGGTAAACCAAACTGTGAGAACAGAGCATGGCACCCTGGGAGGCTTCCTGGGGGAGGAGTCCCTGCTCACCTTGCCATTACATACATCTGTACTCTCTGACTTCTGACTTTTTAAAACACAGCTAGTGCCTGGTAAGATGGCTCAGCAGGTGGGCCTGCCACCCAGCCTGATGACTGGAGTTCAACCCCTAGAACCTGCATGGTAAAAGGAGAAGTTGACTCCTACTAGTTGCCCCCTGAACTATACACACACAAACACACACACACACAGAGAGACAGAGACAGAGACACACACACACATGAGTGCCTTCTACAACAAAACAAATAGATAAGAATGTGATTTTAGCCGGGCGGTGGTGGCGCACGCCTTTAATCCCAGCACTTGGAAGGCAGAGGCAGGCGGATTTCTGAGTTCAAGGCCAGCCTGGTTTACAGAGTGAGTTCCAGGACAGTCAGGGCTACACAGAGAAACCCTGTCTTGAAAAAAAAATAAACCCAAAAAAAAAAAAAAAAAAGAATGTGGTTTTAAAAAATGTAAAGGCAGCTAAATATAACTGGAAGAACTTTAACTTGGAACTTAAATCTGAGTTTACTTCCTGCTGCTTGCTGTCTTAGAAAGGTCGCTTAGGTCTTACCTATGTGTAAAGTGTTCAGAATCTCTGCCTCACAACCAGTAGGGAAATTAAAAGCATGTCAACGTGTACACTGTACAGTAATGTTTATGTGGTCAGTGATATCAGTCAGTTATTGCCCCTTTCTGCCCTGTACTAACAAGGGGCTGGGAATTTGGGTAGGAACCCCACCCTTCTCAAGGTGTTAAATTATTCCCTGCAGAAAAGTATAACTTCTTGGGCATCTCCATTGTGGGCCAAAGCAATGAGCGAGGTGATGGGGGCATCTACATTGGCTCCATCATGAAGGGTGGGGCTGTGGCAGCTGATGGACGCATTGAGCCAGGAGATATGCTACTGCAGGTATCGTCGACTACCCTGGGTGGGAGGAGAGTAAGGAGTTCCTGTGGTCTGGAGGGAAACCCTCAACCCAGCTCCCCTGTCCATCTCCTGAGCACTCCATTTCCTCACTCCTAGCCCTCTTTCTCAGGTAAATGAGATCAACTTCGAGAACATGAGCAACGATGACGCAGTCCGAGTCCTTCGGGAGATTGTGCACAAGCCAGGGTATGAGTGGATGGGGTTCTAGGGAAGGTGGGCAAAGGCGTCTCTGGCCGGAGACTTGGTCTGGCCTTCATACATCCTGCCTTTATGAGGACAACCTTGTTTTCAGGCCCATCACTCTGACTGTAGCCAAGTGCTGGGACCCAAGTCCTCGCGGCTGCTTCACATTACCCCGGAGTAAGTAAACAGGGCTCATCCGTAAAGTCGGTGTGGGCTGTGTAAGCTCTACGCCTTCTCTCTTCTCCTTACGTGGATGGGCGGCCTGTGACTCCTCACCCTCCCTGCAGGCGAGCCCATCCGTCCCATTGACCCTGCAGCCTGGGTCTCTCACACGGCAGCCATGACAGGCACCTTCCCCGCCTATGGCATGAGCCCCTCCTTAAGCACCATCACCTCTACCAGCTCCTCCATCACCAGCTCCATCCCTGATACAGAGCGTGAGTATCCAAGCCTGTCCCTCGGACCCGGCAGACAAGGCCAGGTGGGAGGATTGATGAGGACCCGCTTGTGCATCGGGGAGAGCCTTTGAGGGGGCTCTACTCATTCCAGAGACCTCACTCCACAGCCCTTCCCCAGAGGGCACTCAGCCTCCCTGAACATGGTTTGCTTCTTAATGTACGGTGAGCGCCCACAGAGCCTCAGTTTCCTCTCATACAATGGGGCTACCAGTATATCCTTCGCCAGACTTCTCTGGGGCTTGACAAGAGGCTCTAACTCAGTGGTACTGTGTGGCATGGAGGAACCCCTCGGTTTTCCTGTCGTGCATGTGCTTAGGTAGCTGCATGAAGTCATTGAGTTATTCTCATGTGTCCTTGTGAAGGCACTAATCTATTCACTTTTACAGGAGGGAAAACTGTTCAAGGAGCTGACACTGGGCTTGTCACTGTTGAGTGGGAGAACTAGGATGCCACTCCTGTTTTCCCAACTCCACAGTGCCTCTTTGTCTCACTACTCTGCCCCTTCCCCCAGGCCTAGATGATTTCCACCTCTCCATCCACAGTGACATGGCGGCCATCGTAAAAGCCATGGCCTCCCCTGAGTCAGGGTTGGAGGTCCGAGACCGCATGTGGCTCAAGATTACCATTCCCAATGCTTTCATCGGTGAGAGAGCCTTACTACAAGATGAAGGACAGGTTGTGGAGACAGGGAACAGGGTGGGGTGGGGGGACCCAAGATCTTCCTTGGGCTATTCCTTTGGGTTGTTAATCGCCCTAGCCCCATAGCTTCTGTGAAGCCAGAGGAACCCAAATCAACTGGCAGACTTGTCCCCAGGCTCGGATGTGGTGGACTGGCTGTACCACAACGTGGAAGGGTTCACCGACCGTCGGGAGGCCCGCAAGTATGCTAGCAACCTGCTGAAAGCTGGTTTCATCCGCCATACCGTCAACAAGATCACGTTCTCCGAGCAGTGCTACTACATCTTTGGCGACCTCTGTGGTAGTACGTGTCTTCCCCCCACCTCCCCCACCCCTATCCCCATGCTGACCTTTGAACTTGCAGCAGTCCCTCAACCTTAGCCTCCTGAGTGATTATAATTTTATGCCTCCACCACACCCAGAATCCCCACCTTCTTGTCTCCTGGGAGTAAGGAGGTACTCTATGATATGACAGCTGATTCTAGGCATCGTAACTCTAAGCTTTTCTGGGGTCTGGCTTAAAGCTTGAAGGCTCTACAGCACAGAGTACCCTAGTCTTCATCGTCTCCCATCTCCCTGTGGAGCCTGCCTCTCTCTAATTGCCTGTTCTGGGCTTGACATGGTGCCATGGTTTCTGAGGTGTCATCTGGTCATCCCACTCAGCCTTTACCTCTTAGTGGGGGGAGGGGTGATTATCAAATGAAGACATAGATTTATTGCTGTAAAATAGTCTATGCTAGGCCTCACAATTAGAAACAAAGGAGATAGGCTTTGGTTCCAGGTCTTCTGACTCTAGTTCCCACTGCTCTGAGTTGCTCCAAGAAGCATGGTCTCAGCAAGACCAAGCAGCACCTGCCAAACAAACCCGGGTACTACCGGGTCGGGATATGGGTTGGCATCCCGGTCTCTCTAAGAGCCCTGGGAGTAAAACTGTACCATGGTGTGAAGCTGGAGAAACCTGTCAGGGTCAGGTTGCAGAGGACTTTACAAGCTCCGCACTGAGGAGGTTAGAAAAAGCCCCTGAGTATAATCCCTACGGAGATCCCTCCTTAGCCTACAGAGGACCTCACACAGGCATTGCTCTTCCAGCCAGCAGCTGAATCCTAGCCCCAGCAGCTGCCTCTGCCCAGAAGAGCTTTTACACCTGCAGTGCTGGCTGACATCCAGAGCTAAGTCAGAGTGCTTCTGGGACTCAGTGGCTGCTGCTACAGAACGCCATCTCTTGCTAGAGATTGGGGTTCCTGGCCCTTGGCAGCTCTTGTAGAGCTTGATAGGATTTTTGGACTCTGACAGTTCTGAGTTCAAACTTTACTGTTACTATGATCACAGTAGGTACTTTGGCTTCTAAGTCCAAGTTAGAAGTAAGATAGAACTCATCCTATAGATATATCTTAAGCATAACATAATGTATGTAAACCCACTTGGATAGTGTGTGACCCACAAGAAGTGCTCCATAAAAGTTGCCTACCGTTCATGTATTTAACTGATTATAAGATGCGCTCTTTATTTTCACTGTCCATTATCTGAAATTGGGTCCACCTTCCATTAGTAGTTTAGTAGACTCATAGAAATGGGTTATTATTGTCATTGTTAGCAGACATCAGCCAAGGGCCCCAGACATCTTGGGACATACAAAGCTTCCAAGATAGCTATGGCAGTTTTGCTCAGAAGATGTTAATTTCCTGGGCCCAGGTGAGTCTTCCACATAGGCCACCCAAGAGTTGGCTCAGGATATGCTGACAGAAACGCCTTTTCCTTCTTAGAGGCCACAGTCTGTAGAGTGGGGAGTGTGGCGGGCTCAGTGAGGAACTGAGTGCTCACTCTGGAGTTTATTGTTGCTCCTCTAGATAGCACCTTATCGGCTAAAGACATCCACAGGTCTTTGAGTGAGGCCACTGCTTTCCTTCACTGTCTGAATGCTGCCAAGTCAGAGGCTTGACTGACTGGCAGGCTCCATAAGCAAGCTCAGAGCCTCACCCTGGCTTCTTCCTGCAGAGCTGGCTCGATCACCTTAGGTTTGGAGGAAGATCTAATGGTGTGGGTGGCTTCTCCCGGGCAATTATAGCTTTCTTAGAATTCGGGTGCCTGTGAGCAGGTCCTCGGCAGGCAGTCGGGAAGTCCTAGCTCTTGAGAGGACTGCCTACCTTTAGGAAGTACACAATTTCAAGGATGGAAGGAGTTCGTGAACTAGTGAACTAGTGCCAGTTCTGGCTACAAGCAGGATCCACATCACAGAGGAGACACTTGAGTTGTTCTTTCTGGCCCTTCAACCCCAGCTCCACTCTCCACAACAGCACCAGTAAAGTGTGATCAGGGCAAGAGCCTTCTATAAAGGAGGCCCTTAAAAAAAAAAAAAAATTGGATTCATTTAGGAATCTGCCTCCTTCTCTTAATTAGCACTCCCCTATTGCAATTAGTCTGAGTTGGCAGACTTCCCAATCCTGCTGGAATGACAGATGTGCACTTGAACACAGCCCATTTGGACCTCCTCTTCTCTCCGGCTTCTTCTTCTGAGACAGGGTCTTACTTATATAGCTCTGGCTGTCCTAGAACTCACTATGTAGACCAAGGTAGCCTTGAATTCTCAGAGATCTGCCTACCTCTGCTTCCTGAGTGTTGGAATTAAAGGCATGAGCTACAATACCCAGCTCATTCTGAACTTTTATTTTTAAGATTTATTTAATTTTTGCATATGAGTCTTTTGCCTGCATGTACATCTGAGCACCATGTGCATGCGGTACCTATAAAGGCCACTGTATTTAAGGAACTGGAGTTATATACATGGTTGCGAGCCATTTTATATATGCTAGGAATCAAACCCAGGTCTTCTGCAAAAGCAACAAGTGGTTCTAATTGCTAAACTATCTCTCCACCCTCACCCTCATTCTGGGCTTGTAGTACATCATCATCATCGTCATCGTCATCACCATCATCGTTGTTGTTGTTGTTGTTATTGGAGGGGGGGCAAACGTTCACCCAAGTTTCCCCAAACGTTCCCCCTTCTAATTACCGGAAAGGCAAGACTATAAGCATCTTTCAGCTTCTGCCCTGCCTACAGCTCGGGTTAGCTCAGGCTGCTCATTTATCCTCTCTGGACTTTTGTTTCCCTGCCTAGAGAAGTGGTTATTACCTCGTTCAGGGATTGCTGTGTAGTGTGCTCAGTGAGTCATGGCACAGTACCTGGAGGCTTCTAGTACTTTAGCCTTCCACATTCCCCAACTTAATTTCCTCCCACCCAAAGGGGAAAAAAAAGGCAAAATAAGAGGTAAGGGATGTGTGGGGTTGATTTTGTTTCATTTTTGCTCTGTTTTTGTTTCATCCCAGTCTTTATTTTTCTTTTCTTGTTTTTGTTTTTGTTTGAGACTGTATGATAATGGAGCCTAGGCTGGCTTCAAACTTACCATGTAGTCTAGATTGGACTCGAACCCATATCAGGTCTCTTGCATCTGCCTTCCTAGTACTTAGGGAGAAACTTTGAAGGTATTGGAAATTAGATGTGGGGATTAGCTGTAGAGCTATTGAGAGTGCCCAAAGAAATCTGCAGGCCTCCTGTTCTGGACATAAACTTTAACACTGTTTCCTGCAGTCCATCTTTGGCTGGAGACCTGATTGTAGGTGTGGAACCACAACAGACCAGTTTACTTGAGTCCTCTTTCCACAGACATGGCCAACCTATCGCTTCACGACCATGATGGCTCCAGTGGCGCCTCTGACCAGGACACACTGGCTCCTTTGCCGCACCCAGGAGCTGCCCCTTGGCCTATGGCTTTCCCTTACCAGTACCCACCACCTCCGCATCCCTACAACCCACACCCAGGCTTCCCAGAACTGGGCTACAGCTACGGTGGGGGCAGCGCCAGCAGTCAGCACAGTGAAGGTAGGTCAGAAAGACCCAGCCAGAAGGATCAGCAGGGAGCCCAGGTCACCTCTGCACCTCCATCCTGGGCCTGTGTGTTTCCTACAGGCAGTCGGAGCAGTGGCTCCAACCGAAGTGGCAGCGACCGGCGCAAGGAGAAGGACCCAAAAGCTGGGGACTCCAAGTCAGGTGGTAGCGGCAGCGAGTCAGACCACACTACACGCAGCAGTCTGAGGGGGCCACGGGAGCGGGCACCAAGCGAGCGATCAGGCCCAGCGGCCAGCGAGCACAGCCACCGCAGTCACCATTCGCTGACCAGCAGCCTGCGCAGCCACCACACACACCCAAGCTATGGCCCACCCGGAGTGCCCCCTCTCTATGGTCCCCCGATGCTGATGATGACCCCGCCGCCGGCAGCCATGGGTCCCCCAGGAGCCCCTCCAGGGCGTGACCTGGCCTCGGTGCCCCCGGAACTGACGGCCAGCAGACAGTCCTTCCGCATGGCAATGGGAAACCCCAGTGAGTTCTTTGTGGATGTGATGTGATCAGGGCCCCTCTCCAGCTCTTACCTCTCAGCCGGCTGCACCCCCATCTCCATCAGTCGGCCTTTTTTTTTTTTTTTCCTTTTTTTTAAAAACACTTTGGTACCTGAAAGGGAAATAAATGGAACTAACTGCTACTGTTTGCTGGTAGCAGCAAGGATGAGGGTGTCTCTACTCATCCATGCTACAGCCCCTAACCTGCCTCTAGTCCAGCTGGTGCCTCTGCCCACTAACCAGCCCCCATTCCACCCAGTTCTGGAATTCCCAGGATTTTTCAAGTCCCTGGCTCTGCACTGCTGTTGTTAACTCCTGATGCTCCACTCGCACATTTAGGAACTGACCCCTGGGGTGTCACACCTTAAGCCCACCCTTTCTACCCTCAGTCCCCTTTTGCCCACCTCCTTAAGCATGTGTACAGAGTTCTTGATATTGCCCCACCATACTGACACCGAAAAAAGGTCTTTTCCTTTCTAACTGCCCTGCCCGCTGCGTCAGACCTTCACCCTACAGCTGTAGCCACCTCGAGTCGGCATCTGTGCTGTCTGTCCCTGCTTGGACCCAATCAGAACCCCAGAGAGCCTCCCCTCAGCTGCCAGGGCCACTAGTGGCTTCCAGGGACTATCTCTGCTAGGCCTAGACCCCATCCATGCCTGTCCTGTGTGCTGGTCCCCTGAGATCTAACCCTACTAACCAATAGGCTCATCTAACTTCTGAGCCTGAAACAGTTTTCTTCTTTTTTCTTCCTTCAAATTTCCCTGGGCCTGGAGCAGCCAAGAATTTCGGGCTCTTTGACTTTCTGTGAGTCCCCAGGAAGGGGAGGCCCAGCCTCCAAGGAGACCAGGAACTCTGCTTCAGCAGCCCCTCAGGGCTTCCCAAGGATGTCCAACCCTCACACCCACACTACAAGGTCACTAGGCTTCTGGGAAGGACCTCAGCTTCCCCCAGGTGTAAGACTGTTCTTCTCAGAGAGAAGTAGAGAAGTTTGCTTCCCTCCACCTCGTACACATAGATATATACATACACGTGAGTCTCTCTCTCTCTCTCTCTCTCTCTCTCTCTCTCTCTCTCTCTCTCTCTCTCTCTCCGTACACATAGATATATACACACACGTGAGTCTCTCTCTCTCTCTCTCTCTCTCTCTCTCTCTCTCTCTCTCTCACACACACACACACACACACACACACACACACACACACACACACACACACACACACACACACACACGCCTCAGGGCTGGTCCCTGACCGGAGGGCTGGACCCTTCTTCCAAGTCATCCCTAGATATGGGGCTGGTCCGTGACTGCCCTCTCCTCTTCCTGCTAGCCCTTACGCTTCCCATACATGTTCCCAATGTCTTTGTACTTGGATAAAGCCCAAAAGATGGGCTCCACAGAGGGCTGTCCAGGTGACTGACAGGCCATTCTCTACTTCCCTCCTACACCCCCACCCCACCCCCATATCCTTATAACTGTTCTGTTTTCATCTTCTCCATGAGACCTGGGAACACAGGCCAGTTGGAGCTTAAGCAGACAACTGGGACTTCCAAACAGCTCCAGTTATTTTGAAAATTGTTTTCTACCTTAAATCACAAATTTCTCTTTAAAACTCTGCTATATAAACTCTGACTTATCCAGACTCTTAACTCTTCAGGGCAAGGGTGTCAGCTGGGAACATAGCTCTGTAGTGTCTGCCTAGCATGCCCCAGCAAATGTCTCCCCCCATCAGGATGTCCTTAGTCCAGGTTTGGGGGCAACTTGAAGTAGGGCTGTTTTGCCATTCATTCATCCGTTTAACACCTTTTCTGGGATTTTAATGAACAAAGGGCTATGTTAGAAGCATGATTTGATCTTAGCTGTCTTCGGTTCTCTCTAACTCTGCCTTTTCCTGTGATCTTGAGAATCCCTCGTCAGTGCTCACTTGTGCGCTGGACGCCAGTACCCTTGTCATCCTGTCTTTGGCTCACATCTCCTCCTTTCCCACTCCCATGATAGTGTCAGCCATTCTCTTCTTAAGCTGTTGATATGCTGGCCACTTCTAAATCTGGATCTCCAACCCCAGCTTCCCCTCTCTTTAGACCTGTTTTTATTACCCACTGGACATCTCCACAGGCATGTCCATAATAGTCAAGCATTATTCCTCTTGAATTCCTGTCCTGGTGACCTTCGTTACAAGCTACACCTACATGGTATTAGTCAGCATCACACACCCTTCTACTCTTGACACTCTGAAGTTCAGCTGTTCCTCTCCCTTTCTTAATTTACAGAGCATGGGATTTGGAGTCAAGTTGGTTTGGGCTTGAATTCCAGCTCTCATTTTTGGTTGTGTAAAAGAGTTATTTAACCTCTCTGGAGCCTCAGTCCTCCCATATGTAAAATGATGATAATAATACCTACCTCACAGGGTTGTTGTGAGGAATTAGATATTGTACGAAAAGTGCCTAGCACAGTGCCTGGCACACAATAGAGTAGGTGCTCAATAAATGGTAGCTATTATTATTATTATTATTATTATTATTATTATTATTATTATTAATTTACTCTAAACCAGCAAACTTTTAGGGTATATTGGGAAGAGAAAACCTTTGCAAAGATAGATATGAAGCCTTGAATGATAGTTCAGGAGTTAGAAGTTTTTGGGTTTTCGCTACTTAGAAGGAGATTGCTAGGAATAGTAGGGTTAGCAACCAGATTTAAGCACCCACCCACTTCCTTTCTGCCATAGAAGTCTCTGGCCTGTTTAGGCAGCAGGATGTCTCTGTCTCCTGAGAGAAAAACCAAATTTTCCTGATTTGGCAATAATCAGACAGCTGTTTGTGTCCAGGTTGGCTCTTCCTCATTCTCTCAGTTTGGATATCATAGGAAATCTTTTCTCTCCTTTTTTGTTTTTATGAGACAGGGTTTCTCTTTGTAGCCCTGGCTGTCCTGGAACTTGATCTGTAGACCAGGCTGACCTTGAACTCAGAGTGCTGCCTGCCTCTACCCCCCCCCCCCCCCCCGCCCCAGTGCTGAGATTAAAAGCATGTGCCACCACTGCACAGTTGAGAAATGGGATTTTTTTTTTTTTCGAGACAGGGTTTTTCTGTAGCCCTGGCTGTCCTGGAACTCACTTTGTAGACCAGGCTGGCCTCGAAGTCAGAAATTCTCCTGCCTCTGCCTCCCAAGTGCTGGGATTAAAGGAGAAATGGGATTTTAAAATCCCATGCCCAACTAAACTGGAGTAGAGGGCAAAAGGGGTCTCTTATGTAGCCTGGGCTGTCTTGAAACTCTCTATTTAGACCAGGATGGCCTCAAACTCACAGAGATGCTCTTGCCTCTGCCTCCAGAACTCTGGAATTAACGGCATACGTCACCATCACACCACAGTCACAGATTTAGCTGAGGAAAACATTAACGTTTAGCTGTCTTCCTTCCCAGCTTTTCTGTTTGGATAATTATCCCTGAGAAAGGGATCAGTCCAATCCTAGAATATATATAAAATACATACAAATAAATTTTATATATATATATAAAAACACACACACACACGTTTGGGAGAATCAAACGTGGTGTTTAAAAAAAAAAAAAAACAGTAAATTCAGCAGTAACAAGCTTATGCCAAGTTGTGTTTGTAAAGTAGCCAGTCTTCGAAATCTGGAGACAATAAAAGACTATAGTAATTCAAAATTTACAATTGGTTTCGACAAATAGCTTTGGTCTCTTAAAGCTACCCCACTTAACTAGGAACAGGAAGGGTCGCAGAGACTACACTTCCCGTGATTCTCAGTGAAGCAAACAATGGTTGGAGTGTATCACGACACGTGTTGCTTGCAAGGCGCACTAAAGCTGACGTCTTCTCTGTCTTGAAGGCTGTCGGTAGTTGTAGTTTTGTTGAGCCTAGGGCGCTCAGATGTGTCAGCTTGAAAGCTGCGGGGACTGACGGGACTTGTAGTCGCCGCTGGAGGCGAGCGCGCAGGCGCAGCTGCGATCGGGGCGGGGTGGGGCGGGAGCACTGCAGTGAAAGCCGAGGCAGCAGACAGGCGAGCTGGGGGCGGGCGGACATCTTGGGATCCGAGAGTGGCCAGGCCGGCCTTGTGGGGGCTGCTGACTCCAGGTGAGCTGGGAGGCTTGACTTAGAGGTCCTTATCAGGCGACGAGGGTGCTGTGGTAGCCTGCCTTGCCCTGCACGGTGCTGGGTGGAAAACTGCCCGCACCGGGGAGTGGCCTCAGCCTTCAGACCCGGGAGGGAGTAGACAACCGGGCGGGGGTGCCTTGGGCGCGATTGCAGCAAGGGCGGGGAGCAACGCCTTCCAGTGACCCGCCAGGCGTCTCCGGGAAGAGACTAGGGCTGGAATCCTAGAGCGGGAGACGCCGCGCGGCGCCCCATCCCTAGAATCCTGACAACCGCTCAACCCCGGGGTTTCCTATTTCCCCATCCCCCAGGACATTGACATCCCCTGGTGCCACTCCCTTGGACAGTGACAGGTCTCTCTCGAACACTGAGAGATTCCATCCTCCTGGTTTACCCCCACGGCTCTTGTACCTCAGACCTGTGACAGCCCCCGCATCCCGTGGTGACATCTCCCGGGCCTAGATGTCTTCTCCTCCCTCAGCTGAGAAAAACTCCACCAGCCCCCTATGCTTCACTAACAGAAGAGTAGGCCCTGTCTCTCAGCTTTCTCTTTTTCTTGTCTATCTCTTTTCGCTGTTTTTCGCTCCTCCCAAGCTCCTATGACCTTTGCCATAGGAGACCTTTAGGGACTCCCACAGCTGTATTTGGTGCTTTGGGGTCATCCTGGTCTTTTGCTAGCAATTCCAGCTAACCCTTTCCTTAACTAAATATTGCATTTTCGTCCAGGACACACACACACCGCCCCCCCCCCCGAGGTCACACACACCATCCCCCACCCGAGGTTGATACCTGTGGACTTGGTCCTTTGCTCAGCGCTCAACCTCCATTTTGCATTTTCTTTCTCACCTTCTTTGGACTTGTCACTGGGCTTCAAGGGTTAACTTTTCAGTTTCAAAAAGTCTGTTAAACTAACCTCAGTGAAATTAATATCTGGACTAATCCAGAAATCTAGAACCAGATTAACCCCGTTACTCAAATATTCTACCTTAATTTTGACCAAAATAATTTGGGCAGTCGAGGCATTCTGTTATCCCTGCCCATTGCTTGGTAAACACCAGGCCAGAAGTGACTGACTTGGCAGATTTGGAGACACAATTTAGATGGCAGGATTAATGCTACTACATACAGACCTAATTTTTGTCACACTTAGAAATTTTGAAAAGACAGTAACCAGAAATAACTGTAAAAGGGGCTCAGCATTGAAGAGTTCTTACTGCTTTTCCAGAAAACCTGAGTTCAGGTCCCGGCACATGTCATTTGGCTCAGTACCACCCTAACTCAGGCTTGAGGGGTGGAGGGCAGTGTTCAGTCTAACACCTAGCTTCCACACATACAGCACACTGGCATGTACCTGTGTGTCGGTAAAAATGAAATCTTTTAAAGAACTTATTAAGCGGGCCTCTGTTCCTTTGTCTGCTTATCTCTCTGCCTGGGAAAGATGTGCCTGCTTCAGCCACCTTCCTGGCTCTGTGTTAGAGCCTAAGGGCCTCTTCCCTCCCAGCCCCACCTCACCCTGCACACCCTTTCCTGGAATGTGTAGACTTCTAGAGGGTCATGCTCCGTTGCCTTCTTGGAAGGGTAATGCTTGCTCTAAAGGTTATGCCTGGTGGCAGGCCCAGGCTCAAGCCAACTAGAGTAATCCCTCCCGCCACGCCATTCCTGCATCTGCAGGCAGGCCTTCTCTGTGACTCACTGGAAGCAGCAGGAGTGAGAGTGCACAGTAGGGGGCTGAGCTCGGCCTTGTGGTTACTTTCCTCAGCCCTCAGAAAAGGCTGGATAAAAATGGCCTAAATCCCCGGGCCTCACACTCTTAAAGTGCTGTCCCCTATCCAGTGTGGAAAAACAGGAACTGGAGCCTCGGGAGGGCTGCGGAGGACTTGGGAGTCACTTGCTAGAGGACTGAGTCAGGAAACAAGGCGGGCCTGTACAGCCCCATTGGCGTGGACGGGTTCTAAAGATTTCCCCTTTCCCTAATCCCCCCTCCCCTTTCCTACCTAGGTCTGTTCTCAGAGCAATGGGTCACAGAGACTGAGCTGCCACCATGATCGGAGGCTTATTCATCTATAATCACAAGGGGGAGGTGCTTATCTCCCGGGTCTACAGAGATGACATCGGGTAAGTCCCTTGACTGAGCATGCTGTGTTTCAACCTCCCTGTTGCCTCAGCCTGAGCATGCAATATAGCCTGGTTCCCATTGGGCACTGGCCTAGCTGCTAGGCTCCAGGCCTCGGAATGACACCTCCACCCCCTAGGGTTAGGAATCCCTGCCCTTCCTGCTCCCTGTGTCTTTGGGGTAGGTCTGGTGGCTGAAGACCAGGTGCTTTTGCCTGGTCTTCCTTTTAGAAGGGAGCACTCTCTCCAGTGGGTGTAGTTAGTGTGTGTGTGTGGAGATACTAATCCATCTAAATCTTGCTTTCAAATCCTTCTCATATTGAGAGCCTTCCCTAGATCCCCTTAAAACCTCTCTGTAGTCTGCTGACTCAGCTGTTTTCAGTTCTCCTGGGCCCTCCCTGGTTGTGAACCGGCTTACTGTGCTCTGCGGGTCATGCTGCCTTTGTAGCTCATCTGGGTGGAGCTGGACAGCTCCTAAGACCTCCTAAAGTCTCACTTCTCACTCTGCCTCACACTCTGGCTGCTTGCTAAGAGATCCTCCACTGTCTAGCCTGAGGCTAGGCTCTTCTGTTTCTTCCTGCCTTGGTTTTCTTTCTCAAAAGAGCTTGAGATAAATAGTCTCAGAATAGACCTATGGTAGCTCTCCTACCTTCTTGCCTCCCTGGCTAATGGGCTAGCTTGGTGTGGCTGTATCCATTTTTTGGTGGTAAAGCTAACCTAGACTTAGTTTGTGGCAGTGCCTAGCCTAAGTGAACCTGGCTGGTTCCACTCCTTCCTGCTACTCCCAGCCTGGATGGTCCTGGTTTATGCCACAGCTGGGCCACATGGCACCCTGCATGCCTTAGCGTGCTCTCTACCTGTTGCCTGTCTTGTCTGCTTCTCCCTCATGGTATGTGCTGCCCACCTTGGTGTGTTGTGTGTCGTCTAACCCTCTCTCTCCTTGCTGTCAATCTCCTCCTTGCTGACGTCATTTCTCTCATCCCATCTCATTGGCTGATGTAGCAATAGGTAAGCAGCCTGTGAAGCTGCCGCTCAGGTACAGGGGGTCCTGCCCCCCCAAATTGTTTTCCTTCATCATTTTTCATCCCCTTCAGAAGTCAGACCTTAGAAAAGAAGTGGGTGGCACAGTCTATAGCCCCTCTCACCCTTTAGAGTAGACTCTTCCAAGGTCATACTAGTTTTATTCAACTCCCTGAAGAGTTAGCTTTCCCCACTGATGGACCCAACAGAGATCTCTTTCTCTGCAGGCCTGGAACTTCCTGGAAAGCTAGAGTGGGGACAGCTGGGGTGTATCTGGGAAAGCAAGTCAGGCCCAGGAGTCAGTTTATTAACACTACAGGCACTCTTCCCGTTATTATCATTTGAGTTCCCCTTTAGGTAGCAAGCCAGTGCAGAACCTTCTCCCAGGACCCTGCAGGTGGTATAAGAAGGGAGCCCTAGTGGTTTAGGCCTTGACTTATGAATATATGTCAGATTTCAGTGGTGTGGAGGGTGGGGCAGCCAGCATCTGTAGGTGATCCTCAGGGGGTGAGGTCTGCCTAAATACTGAATTGCCTCTTTGCATCTTTTCCCTTAGGAGGAATGCTGTGGATGCCTTTCGGGTCAATGTCATTCATGCACGGCAGCAGGTGCGCAGCCCTGTCACAAACATCGCTCGCACCAGCTTCTTCCATGTTAAGCGGTCCAACATCTGGCTGGCCGCAGTCACCAAGCAGAATGTCAATGCTGCCATGGTCTTCGAATTCCTCTACAAGATGTGTGATGTAATGGCTGCTTACTTTGGCAAAATCAGCGAGGAGAACATCAAGAACAATTTTGTGCTCATATACGAGCTGCTGGATGGTGAGACATTGGAGGATTAAATGCCACTGTGGGGAGGGGCCTAACTGAGAGGGTCTTGTTTTAGAGTAGAATATGAAAATAGGCCAGCACGAAGTTTTAGTCTTTGCTGGGGCTAGGAACCTGACTGTGGGGTTTGGTGGCCAAGCCACCTGTATTAGCCTAAAATCTTCACAAACTGAACTCAACTCTTATCTCAACACTCCCTCAGAGCCTGGAGAAGAGGAAGTCCTGTAGGTCCCTTGGTTGTCCTCTTTCCTCTTGTAGTATCTGTGACGACTTCCCTTTCACCACCATCTGTTTTCTGGAGAAAAGGAGGGCTCAGGGTTTTTTTAATCCTCTTACCCACTCACTGACCATGTGACTCTTTCATGATTTTTCTTTTTTACATTTGAAGAAAAAAGTTGTATTTTCGTATGAAGAACAAATCCTAAGCTGAGTGCTCTAAGCTAGAAGACTTGGCTGTAGGTGATTCTGTACAGCACCAGGACCTGTTCTATGTTCTAGGCAGGGATATCCGGGCCAGAGGAGGGACTGGAAGGAAGGAATCTTTTGTTTTCTCCAGAAACTAGTAATTCCCTTCTTTTTTTGTTTTTTTGTTTTGTGTTATTGAAACAGGGTTTCTCTGTGTAGCCTTGCTGTACTAGAACGGGCTCTGTAGACCAGGCTGGCCTTGAACTCGGCCACCTGCCTCTGCCTCCTGATTTCTAGGATTAAAGGCATATACCTCACTGCCAGGCTGTAATTCCCTTCTTTTTACAGAGATTCTGGACTTTGGCTACCCACAGAACTCAGAGACAGGTGCACTGAAAACCTTCATCACCCAGCAGGGTATCAAGAGTCAGGTACTTGAGTTAATTGTATAGCACACAGGGTGGACCCCAAACTCCTTTCCTTCCTATTGATCCCTGGCCTTGTTCTAGCTGACTCATGAGCTTGCCCTTGACAGGAAGTGCTGGCCTCAGCCCTCCTACCATGACTGCAGGCCTTTTTTGCTCTGGGTAGCTAGCTCTCCTACCCCAGAAGCTGCCAACTCAGCATCTCTATTACCAGGAATACAGCTCAGTTGGTTTCTTCTACACGGGGGACAGGGGTGTGTCTGCTCTTCAGGCCTTGTGTTCCTCAGAAAAGCACGTGGGCTCTCCTCTCAGACTTGAGCCTTATCGCTTTCTCCCTTTGTTTGCTTACCATGCTGCTTCCTGTTGTGTTGGCCCCTTGCTGGCTCTGCGGCTTCTAGCATCAGGTAAGTTGTTCCCTCACTTCTCCCACTGCAGCTTCACTCTGTTCTGCAGATCCTGCCCTGTAAGGGTTGTGAGGAAGGAGGGAGAGTGACGTGATACAGTGGGCAGAGGGTAATGGGACGGGGAAAGGGATGAGGTCATTGGCCACCTTTATCCCATATAGACGAAGGAAGAACAGTCCCAGATCACCAGCCAGGTGACCGGGCAGATTGGCTGGCGGCGAGAAGGCATCAAGTATCGCCGGAATGAACTCTTCCTAGATGTTCTGGAGAGTGTGAACCTGCTTATGTCCCCACAGGGTAAGTGTCTTCTCATGATGAGACCGGGGATTGGGGGTGGGTAGGTCCTGGCCTGTCGGCGTGGCTCAGCTGCTCCCTGTTTCTCTGTTCTGTCACCAGGGCAGGTGCTGAGTGCCCATGTGTCAGGCCGGGTGGTGATGAAGAGTTACCTGAGTGGCATGCCTGAGTGCAAGTTTGGAATGAATGACAAGATTGTCATAGAAAAGCAGGGCAAAGGCACAGCTGATGAAACAAGCAAGAGGTACCGGTGTCTGGGAGCTCAAGGGACACAAGGATGAGCAAGCCTTTGAGAATCCAGTGAGGCCTAGTGAACCCAGATTCCCTTTGGAGTTCATTTCTGGAATTGTTAACTGTCTTTCCAAGTCATCCTTGGCCAGTTAGTCTTGTGATTGACGATAAGGCATGGAGGGACTGTCTTTGTCCTTGGAGAGCACGCTTTTTTTGTTTGATCCCCAGCAACAAAGTTCTCAGGTGATAAGGAACCCAGAGGCTCTCCCACACCTCAAACTGCAGGGCAGGGATTTCCAAGTCAGAAAGCTGTGTTCTGGAAGCTTCCCATAATCTGTGTGGCTAGCCTGCTCTGGCATGGTCTGTTAATCTGACATGTACCTATTTGAGCTCTGCTTCCGTTTACAGTGGTAAGCAGTCGATCGCCATTGATGACTGCACCTTCCACCAGTGTGTGCGACTCAGCAAGTTTGACTCTGAGCGGAGCATCAGCTTCATCCCTCCCGACGGAGAGTTTGAACTCATGAGGTGCCATGGGGGTGTGGAGGAGGCAGGGGGTGCATCTGGAAGAGAGTAGGGCTGGCCCTGTGCTATCACATGTGTTCTCTCCTCCAAAGATACCGTACTACCAAGGACATCATCCTTCCTTTCCGGGTGATCCCATTGGTGCGGGAGGTGGGGCGCACCAAACTGGAGGTCAAGGTGGTCATCAAGTCCAACTTCAAGCCCTCACTTCTGGCCCAGAAGATTGAGGTGAGGACTGGAGACTTGGAGAGTGAAACACCTATCTCGGGGAAGAAAAGGCAGATAGATGATCCAGGTCTCCCCAGAGCTCACTGACGGGTGTGTCACTCCTAGGTGAGGATCCCGACTCCATTGAACACAAGCGGGGTACAGGTGATCTGCATGAAGGGGAAGGCCAAGTACAAGGCCAGCGAGAACGCCATTGTATGGAAGTGAGTCTTCAGGAGGCCACAGGCAGGCTCAAGGCGTCATAGTGTACCTTCCGGTTAAGTTTGACCTGTCCTCTGTGTGGGTTATAGGGTGAGAAAAGAGTGCATGCTTGTCCAGGAGCCTGTGTGTGTGTGTGTGTGTTTGTGTGTGTGTGTGTGTGTGTGTGTGTGTGCTCCATCTCTCATGCACTTGAGGAGCACGTGTGTCTAGTTTTCAAGATATTCCCGTTGGCCCTTGTCGACTTGTGTCTAAAGCGTACAGTCTGGGTGAGGGAGAAACTGCAGCTCCGGGTACTGAAGGAGTAACTACTGCAGCCTCCTGCTGCCCATTCCCTCTGTGTTCCTAGGATCAAGCGCATGGCAGGCATGAAGGAATCCCAGATCAGCGCAGAGATTGAGCTCCTGCCCACCAACGATAAGAAGAAATGGGCTCGGCCCCCCATTTCCATGAACTTTGAGGTAGGCAGAGGAGGGGTATAGCGCAATGGCTGGGTGTGATGGGAGACTCTCTGATCATTTTGATTAGACTCTACTTCTTAGGAATAAGAGAACTGGGCCTAGGTTGGGAAATGTCTTGAATTGATAGACCCATCCCCTTTTAATAGAAATTGGTGTTTAAACTGACCAAAAGCTTTTGACTATTTGATTTGTCACAAAATAGTTTTTGAGAAACATTTGCTTTGTGTGAATAAGACACATCATTTTCTCCACTTTATTTTCAAGTCCACAGCATTGGCAGGGATAAGTATGTTCAGTGGTAGTTCTCTGGGATAAGTAGTTCAGAGATAGTGCTCTGGCAACCTAAGGATTAGAGCAATAGTTTTATCCTCACAACTGGGCTCAGCTTCAGATGTGTCCTGATTCCTAGTAACTCTCTTCACGTGGTAGTCTCCTAGTGAATTCCCTCCACACCAGTCATTCAAGAACACCTGTGGTAGATAGGGTGGGTGAACCATGGAATTTGCCAGAGTACTGTGATAGAAGGGCCATATTCCTAACTGGAGCTGTCCTCTGCTCAGGTGCCATTCGCGCCTTCTGGCCTCAAGGTGCGCTACTTGAAGGTATTCGAACCGAAGCTGAACTACAGCGACCATGATGTCATCAAATGGGTGCGATACATTGGCCGCAGTGGCATTTATGAAACCCGCTGCTAGCTGCCTAGTTGCAGCTGGCCCACCTCCCTACCCACCCTTCCCACAGGTCCAAGTACCCCTAGTGACCACTCACCAGTGTCGTTCCTCCGTCCTGCTCTGCTGCCTTTCCTTTCCAATAGCCCCTGAGTATAAGTCTGAACCAGCCACACCACAGTGGAACTGGTCAGGTAGTGCCTGGCTTCCTGGGAGGGTGGTTTTTGAGGCTTCTCTTCCGTCTGTCTGTCCTGGCTTAGCGCCAGGCCCTGAGTTTTGTGACCAAAGCCAGGTGCTCTCCTCTTCTCTCTACCCCTGTGGCCACACCTCTGCAGTGGGAAGGTTGACTACCCCTCACCTCAGAGCTTCCCCAAAGGCCAGTAACAGATCCCCAGTCTTTAGTCCCCACTCTGCTTTGGGATAGTATGAGCTTCGTTTTGTACACGTGTGACTTTGTCCAGTTACAAACCCAATAAACAATAGAGTGGAGTTGCTGGCTAAATGTTAATGGGGCCCGCAGAGGGTCTGACGGGACTATTATTACTCCATGCAGTTCTGGCTGTCCTGGAACCTGTGTGTAGGCTCAGGAGATCTACTTCCTGAGTGCTGAGATTAAAGTGTACACCACCATGCCAGACTTTGTTTTGTTTGGGTCTTGCTGCTTGTAGCTCTGGCTGACCTAGAAATCACTATGTAGACCAGACTGCCCGTAAATTTTAGGTGATCCCTGTGCCTCTGCTTCTCAAGTGCTGATACTGCAGATATGTGCTTTGAGATGGGTTTCATTGTGTGAGCTGAGGTGGCTGGACTCAGGGTCCTCCCGCCTCCATCTCTCAAGTGCAGTGTTGTAAGTGTGCAGGTTTCCCAGTTAGTACAAAGAGGCAAGATTTGTATTAGTTTTGTTTTGTTTTGTTTTTTTAAGGATTTATATCAGTACACTGTAGCTGTTTTCAGACACACCAAAAGAGGGCATCAGATCCCTTTAGAGGTGGTTGTGAGCCACTATGTGGCTGCTGGAAAATGAACTCAGGACCTCTGGAAGAACAGTCAGTGCTCTTTAACTGCTGAGCCATCTCTCCAAGATCTTGTATTAGTTCTTGCAGGAAAGATATTTTCCCCATGCATCTTATCAAACCCTGGCAAAAACCTCCATTCTTCCAGAGTTCCTAAGGGGATTGATTGTCCCAAAGATCTTGTATGTTAGAATAAATAAAGAATAGGGTTGCCCTCACCAGTTGGACCTTATGAGGTTTCAGCTTTTTTAAACAAACAAACAAAAACTAGAGTAAATTTAAAGCATAAGAATATAGCTAATCGAGGCTGGAGAGATGGCTCAGTGGTTAAGAGCACTGACTGCTCTTCCAGAGGTCCTGAGTTCAATTCCCAGCACCCACATGGTGGCTCACAACCATCTGCAATGTGATCTGACGCCCTCTTCTGGAGTGTCTGAAGACAGCTATGGTGTACTCATATACATAAAACAAATAAATCTTAAAAAAAAAAAAAAAGAATATAGCTAATCCCCATGTCCTGTCACCAGCTTCAACATCAGTCAATTCATGGCCAACGCTAGTATGTGTTAACGCAAAGGACTCAATGTGATTGCATCGGGATCCAGCCATGATGTCAGATCCCCTGCATCTGGGATTATAGGCAACTCATAGTTACCTGATGTAGGTGCTAAGAACTAGACTTGGTTCTCTGTAAGAAAAGTGCATGCTCGTAACCACTGAGCTATTTCTCCAGCCCCTAATTGTGCTTTTTTTTGGGGGGTGGTGAGGGGGGACTGGCTTGGTTTGGTGTTTTATTTTCCTTTTGAGGAGGCACAGCGTTATTGTATAAAAGCTGAGCCAGAGAGTTTAAAATAGGGATACACGATCTAGCACACACACAAGAGTCTCCAGTTCATATGTAAGCCCTCTCCAAAGTTACCCATATACATCTAGTCCCTCTTCAACTTCAAATGTGCTTGGCCTCTTCATACCAGTCAATTCCCTTTAGGGTCTGCCACTGTCACAAAACAACCCTTTGCAGAACACATGACACCACATAGCCCTAGACTGCACTCCCTTAGTCTGACTTCCCAGGTCGGTCTCCTCGGTGGAGGCTTCTGCTGGTGGTGTCTTGAGCATCTCAGGCATTGACTCAGGTGGGGGGGGGGGCACTTTCTTCTAGGAGATTTCCTTGATAGAGTCAGTTCTCTCTCCGTGGCTGTTGCCAGCTGTACCACGGGTACCAAGGTTCACCTGACAGCAGTGTGGGGGTGGGGTGGGGTGGTGGCTGATGGAGTCACACTGACAGTTCGATGTATAGTAGGAAAGTCAGCATCTCGGGTCTCAACCTGGAGAAGGTAGCAACTGAGAAGACCACACTCCCTGGCTTTCTGGATGGCCTGGGTCAGCGTCTTGTGCCGCTTCATACAGACCCCCTGTGTATGAGGCATGGAAGATGATACCAGTGTGGGCACAAACTCTTCAAGAGCTTCACATCCTAAAGTCAACGTGAAACTTGTGATGCCGGCAGATGGGGCAAGGATTCCCAGCAGCACTGGCGGCAAGCGTTTGTGGTTGCAGCAGTAGTCAGCCCAAGCAGGGCGAGAGCCATAGCTGTTCTGGTATTGTGAATCCAGGTATTTCCAAGGTTCATTTTCATAAGGGGAACCGGAAAGTGAGGACAGAGCATCTTCTTCAGGATGGCCTCAGAGCAAGAGTCTGGAGGGGAACCTGAACTACAAAAGAACTTTGTAAAAGTGTAGGAAACAGCCTTAGCAGCGTGTGCCATCTTGATGCCTGCCGTATGGCCTGCCAGAAGAACCGTGTTTGGTTAATTTTATCTTCATTTAATGCCTGAGGGATTTACCTGCATCACATGTATGCAGAGAACTCCCCAATGCCACAGGGGCATCGGGTTCCCCTGGAAGTGGAGTTGCAGAGAGTTGTGAGCAGTCATTTGAATGCTGAGAACCACACACCAATCCCTTGAAAGAGCAGCAAGTGTTCTTAACTGCTGAACCATCTGTCTCCAGCCTCTAGGTTTCAATGGTGTGTGTGTGTGTGTGTGTGTGTGTGTGTGTGTGTACAGATAGAGGTCAGATGTTCGTGTTGAGTGTATTCTTCAACTGCCTCTAGTTTCAAGACAGTATCTCACTGGCCCTGGAAAAATGATTTTGCTCAGCGGACCAGCTCCTAAGTCCTGGTGATCTTACCTTGCCTACCAGCACTGGGGTTTAGGGTGTGGGAGTAAAGATGTGCCTCACGTCTCAGGACTGGAGACAGAATAACTAACATAAAGCAGCCTGGGAAACAGGCAGAAAGGCCTGGCTGGCCCTATGATTTGGCACAACCAATGTTTTTAGAGTCTCTGATCTATATTTAAAAAAAAAAAAAATCCTGCCCTTTTTTCCCCTGATATTCCAGAGAGTTTCAGTCTTTCCCGTTGTTTTTCTACCATTGTCTCCACCCCAAACCCTGTATCCTCCTGGGGCTGGAGAACCCTCTCTGATTTCCTGATACATTGGCTCAGTTGCATAGCTACTAATGTCTCAACTCTAAAGTAAACTGGAAGCGCCTAAGTACATTTTATACAGAAAATAGACCACAGTGACTTACAGATACATCTGACTTTACTTGGGTACAAGGGATCAAACTCAGGTCTTAATGCTGAGAACAGAACAAGCACTTCTCAGAGTCCTTTCTCCAGCCCCTGGCCTGAATTTACTGTAAACTGGTTATTAGATCTAGAGGTTCAATTGCTGTTTTGTTTATGCGGAAGTTAGTACAGTCCAGAATGGCCTCGAACTCCCAAATTGCCTGCCCTAGTCTCCTAAATGTATTATACACATATGGGTGTACTCAGTAGCTTACTGAGACCAGAGAATTGAGTACTCAGTAGCTTACTGAGACCAGAGAATTGAAACAAGGTTTCAAATGGCCCCAGAATGGCCTGGAACTCATTTTGTAGCAGTGGGGTGACCTTGATTTTTTTTTTTTTTTCTCCTTAGGTTTTTCTCTTTAACCCTAGTTGTCCTGGAATTCTGTAGATCAGGGTGGCCTTGAACTCAGAGATCTGCCTTTTTCTGCCTCCTGAGTGCCGGGATTAAAGGCTGGTTCCATCTAAGTCCAGCAACCTTGAATTCTTGATCATTCTATCCCTGCCTCCTGAATGTTGGAGTTATTGGCATGCACCGCACCCAGTTTTATGAGGTACCGGGGATCAAACACAAAGCCTCAGGGTAGACAAGCATTTTACCAACTAATCTATAACCTCAGGCATGCTGATAGCTTTTTTAAACTTTAACACCAAGACTGGCAGCTCCCCATTGCAATAATGCTTAAGCTGGATGAATGGGCAGTCGAGTGTTGTCACATGCCTTTAATTCCAGCACTTTGGCGACAGGCAGGAGGTTCAGTTCTTAAGTTAGCTTAGGCTCTCTAGAGAGATTGTCTCGGAAATATAAACGGGTGTAATTTGAGCGCATTGGAATAAAGTTGTCTAATTTTGCAAATTGAGTGTGTGTGTGAGGTGTATCTTTTACAGACACTTGAGATCTGCTTTGTCTGTAGACCCAGGATAAACAATGAACTTATAAAAGGGCTTGTTCAGGTTTTCTGGCAGTGGGTGATGTGCCTTGGGGTGGCAGAACTTCATTCTCAATGACCCAGTTGAACACCTATGAAGTGTGAAGGAACTGAGGACAGAGCAAAGAGGCAAGCAGAAGTGTGCTCCTCACCCAGCTGATTCAACTAGCAGGACTAATTGAAACTGATCCACTCTGGACCGAGAGTTGGCGTGAGTCAGCAAAACGCCAAAGGTGGGCGAGCAGCAGCATGCGCCTGCGGGGAAGGTATCCAAGCTGTAAAGCGACCCCCTCCCACGTTAGCCCGTGTCTAGGCATTTCTCCCCTCGCAACACCTCCCGTGCTCCCCACTACGATAAGCCTCGGGCGATCCTGCCACGCCCCTCGATACAACCTCCACTTTCCAGAAGGCAGCGAAAACCCGCACAGGTGGTAGACGTAGACGGGAAACTGGAACCGCGCAGGCGCGGAAGCTGCCACGCCTGCTGGACTCCGCGGCGCTTGCGTCCCGTTCTACTAGACCCGCCCCCTGGACTCACGCAGACTCTGCTTTCTTACGTCAACCCTGCGCATGCTCCTTGGGATGAGGGGTGCGATTTCGGGGTGGGGAGGAAGGGCAGGGAGGCGGTCCTAGGCCCAAGTCTCACCACGACTGCGCAGATTGGATCCCGAGTGAACATGGCGACTTGCGCTGATATCCTGCGAAGCGAGTTCCCTGAAATTGACGGGCAGGTCTTCGACTACGTGACCGGTGAGCGAAACTGAATTAACTGCCTGGGGAGGCCGAAGTGGAGGTTGTGGGGAAAGACTGAGGGCGGACAGTGCAGCAGACCGCTATCTGGTCTCTCTGCGTGACCTCTTATCTTGAGGGCCAGTGGGGTCTGGTGCCCCGAGTGAGCTGTACAGACACTGAAACTGCTCCTATATCCGCCCTACCCGTTGTCTGTCTTGTTCTGCGGTACCCGGCTCAGGTGTCTTGCACAGTGGCAGCGCGGATTTCGAGTCTGTGGATGACCTGGTGGAAGCTGTCGGGGAACTATTGCAAGAAGTGTCCGGGGACAGCAAGGATGACGCTGGCATTAGGGCTGTCTGTCAGCGCATGTACAACACTCTACGCCTGTAGGTGCCAAGGGAATGAAGTTGATGGGCAAAGAGAGGAGAATGGAGAACAAACGAGGGGGAAGGTCTGAAGGCTGTAAATCTTTTCTCCCAAGTGAGTGCTTTCTCTCTACCTACATAGGGCTGAACCGCAGAACCAGGGAAACAGCCAGGTGCTACTGGACGCCCCCATCCAGTTGTCGAAGATAATGGAAAACTATGGTGAGAGTGAGGGGAGATTGAACTAGCTGCCTTCTGCCTCCACCCCCAGCCACCACCTCGCTGCAGCTCAGGTCTCTCCATCTCAACAACAAGGCTTGTAGGAGCTAGCGGTATTTTTGTGACCATAAAAGCTTGTGATGGAGAACGGGGCCTGGAGGGCTCTCCAAGCTATTGTCTGTAGTAGGAGGCATACAGACCTTGAAGCTGGTTTTGCCAGTTTCGTACCTTAACCAACAGCGTGGTCTTAAAAGAGTACATTGGGCTCTTCTTAAGTGTGAGATCGTTTTGCCCTTTACTTCAAGGCTAATAACTGTCCATTTCAGTGTTATAATGCTATCTTTAAAACTATCCTTGGTTCTTGTTAGTCATTCAAAGTCTTCATTTCCCTTCTCTCATGGAGAAGGTGACTGCTTTTCTTATCACTTACAGACTGTGACACCAAACTTCCAGGACTGCTAAAGAGGGAACAGTCCTCGGTGAGAAGTGGGAAGGGGCTGTGGTGGGTGTGAGAGTTGACCGTCTACTGAATAGTGGGTGTATCTTTGGGCGAGATTTCTGGTGTGTCTTTCCCTGCGTGTTTGCTTATGTAGCGTCATGGGTAAGTTTAAGGGTTTGTTTGCAGTAATCTCTGGAGTTCCTTTTTGAACCTGTACCCTAGTATGAACTGGTTGTGTTTGGAATTCACTCAGACAGTAAATGCGAAGAAACTAGAGAAGGCTGAAGCTCGACTGAAGGCAAAGCAGGAGAAGCGTTCAGAGAAGGAAACACTGAAGACCAGCAACCCTCTGTGAGTTTGGGAAGAAGGGCTCTAAGCAGGAAGCAGGGCAGATTCTGGTATTGAAGGACTTTCGGGAGCCCTAAAAGCTGTCTGTTTCTCTTTTAAAAAGAGTCTTGGAGGAGGCGTCAGCTAGCCAGGCAGGCAGCAGAAAAGAGAGTCGATTGGAATCATCTGGCAAGAACAAGTCCTATGATGTGCGAATTGAGAACTTTGATGTCTCTTTTGGTGACAGGTGAGGGAATGGCCAGTGGCAGGATCTTTCTAATTAAAGGAGAAGGAGCTGTGTTTCTAGATGATTCTTCATCTCTCTTTCTTACCACCCCTTCAGGGTACTGCTGGCTGGAGCAGATGTAAACTTGGCATGGGGCCGACGCTACGGCCTGGTGGGACGCAATGGTCTGGGGAAGACGACATTGCTAAAGATGCTGGCTACCCGGAGCTTGCGTGTCCCAGCCCATATTTCCCTACTGCATGTAGAGCAGGAAGTTGCTGGAGATGACACTCCTGCCTTGCAGAGTGTGCTGGAAAGTGACACCGTACGAGAGGACCTGCTACGGCAGGAACGGGAGCTCAGCCTCAGGATTGCCGCTGGCAGGTGAAGGCTTTAGGCTTGAGGGTATAAGCAGCAGCTCTCTGTCCTGGCTGGCTTGTGTGAACTTGACACAAGCTAGAGTTATTTGAGAAGAGAAACTTTAATTGAGACAGTGCCTCCATAGATTGGTCTGTGGCAAGCCTGTATTGCATTTTCTTTTTTTTTTTTTTTTTTTTTTTTTTTTTTTTTTTTTTTTGGTTTTTTTGAGACAGGGTTTCTCTGTATAGCCCTGGCTGTCCTGGAACTCACTCTGTAGACCAGGCTGGCCTTGAACTCAGAAGTCCGCCTGCCTCTGCCTCCCGAGTGCTGGGGTTAAAGGCGTGCGCCATCACACCCGGCTTGTATTGCATTTTCTTATTTGGTGGTCGATGTAGGAGGACCCAGCTCATTGTGGGCATAGTGCCATCCAGGCTGCTGGTCCCGGGTTCAGTAAGCGAGCAGGCTGAGCGAGTCAGTAAGTGGTGTTCCTCTGTGGCTCTGCTTCAGCTCCTGCCTTGACTTTCCCCAGGGATGGAGTGTGACCTGAGAGTTATAGGATGCAACGAATCCTCTCCTGCCCAAGCTGCTTTTGGTCAGGGTGTCTCACCACCACAACAGAAACCCTGACTAAGACACTGTCCCTTAGATAGTGTCTCCGTAATTCACGTGGCCTCCCTCGTGAGCCGCAGAACTTGGAATTTGGCCTATAGAACTATAAAACTCTAACTGTCCCTGCTTTCCAACCTAGAGAATGCAGGACGCCCGCTTGCGCTGCCTTTACATAAGCTGGTTGGGTCTTTTCCTTCCCAGGGCAGAAGGTTCAGAAGCTGCACAGCTGGCAGAAATCTATGGGAAGCTGGAGGAGATTGAGGCAGATAAGGCACCTGCCAGGTAGGTAAAGCCCCACTTGGTCTCCTGCGTAGTTAGCTGCCCCCTCATTTGATCTGTTCCAACTGGATTCTTCCAATTCTCCTTCCCAGAGCATCAGTCATTCTTGCGGGCCTTGGTTTTACTCCTAAAATGCAGCAGCAGCCTACCAGGTGAGTGAACCCTGCTGTTCTTGCCTTTCCACACTGCTGGCGCTGCACCTGCCTGCTTGCCATGATGAACACAAAGCGCTAATGTGAGTCTGTTGTCATCAGGGAGTTCTCAGGTGGCTGGAGGATGAGATTGGCCTTAGCCCGAGCTCTCTTTGCCAGGTGAGTCCCCAAGCCTGAGCACCTGTAGCTAGAATGTGATGGGATGCCATAGTGAGTCTCTGGCCATAGAAGCTCACACCCTGTATTCTTTTTTCATAGGCCAGACCTTCTGCTGTTAGACGGTAAGTTTGAAGGAGCTACACTGACTTCAGAGCTAGACAGGGGTGATAATAATCCTTGTTCCTGGTTCTCCACCCTTTATCGCCACATATGTGTTTTCTCTGCTTCCTCTCCAGAACCCACAAACATGCTGGATGTAAGGGCCATCCTGTGGTTGGAGAATTACCTGCAGGTGAGTTTTGGGAAGGCCCTGCAGTGGGTCTGGAGGAAGTCTGCCTCCGAGACACTGGGGGCTAGTTCCTCTTCCAAACAGCCTGCCATCCTGTTATTCCTCAGACGTGGCCCTCCACTATCCTAGTTGTCTCTCATGACCGAAACTTCCTGAATGCCATTGCCACAGACATCATCCACTTGCATAGCCAACGGCTAGACGGTTACCGGGGGGACTTTGAAACCTTCATCAAGAGCAAGCAGGAGCGCCTTCTCAACCAGCAGCGCGAGTATGAGGCCCAGCAGCAGTATCGCCAACACATCCAGGTGTGGCGGGGAGGCAGGACATGGTCCCCTCCCTAGGTGTCGGAGTTGGGGGTAGTGAGGGAGCGTGCGTGACCAGTATCTCCTTCTCCTGTAGGTTTTCATCGACCGTTTTCGATACAATGCAAACAGAGCCTCTCAAGTGCAGAGTAAACTGAAGATGTTGGAGAAGCTGTGAGTACTAAGTCCTTGAGCAGACCCTGACTCCTCTGTAAGCTACCCTTTATCCATCCATCCCAGGTCTCCCCTTAGCTAGCAGCCAGCTTTTACTCCAGCATCAAAGCAGAGTAGTCTACACTAATCTAGCCTAGGCATCCACAAAGTCTCATTCATTGTCTGTCCCTGTATGTGCTTAGTCTTCCTTTTTTTCCTCCTCATACTGAAGATGAGGGCCTAGTGCAGACCAAGCCTCACCCTTGTCTGGCTCCTCTACTGTCGTGCCTTCTAGGGTCACCCATGTTGTAATGTTGACATTGTTTCTTCTTGTAGAATACTGCTCCCTTTCATGAATCTAACACATTGTGCTTATTGAGTCAGGTGATGAGCATTAGGTTTTCCCAAAATTTTGGTTTTTAGGACTAATGAATGATACCGTGAACTTTCTAGGGGATGTTGGGTTGAGACCAAATCTGAATCTGTAACCTCTGCTCACTGCTAGTTCACAGCAGTCCCCATGCCTCAGCCTCCTAAGTACTGAGGTGACAGATGTGAGCCACCACAGCTGGCCTGCTGTGAACATTTACGTACAAGTGTTTTGGTTTTTGTCTTTTAAAGATTTTTATTTTATGTGTATGAGTGTTTTGCCTGCATGTATGTAAACGTGTGTGTGTGTGTGTGTGTGTGTGTGTGTGTGTGTGTGTCTGGTCAGGTGCCAGAAATGGAAGCTGAGTCCCCAGTCACTGAAGTTTGACTGATGATATAAGCAGCTATGTGGGTGCTAGAAACCAACCCTGGGTGCTCTTCGGGAGCAGTAGGTGCTCTGGAATCACTGCTGTCTCTCCCCTTCAGCCCCCGAGTATGAGTTCCTAAGCGGACATTGGCTTTTGTTTTACTCAGATACATATCTAGGAATGGATTTGCTCGTGTATATGATAATTTCACTTTTGAGGGGTTTTGGTGGTGATGTTAAACAGTTGCACTGTATAGCCCTGGCTATCCTGGAACCCACTTGTAGACCAGGCTGGCCCTGAACTCACATCCTTCATGTCTTCACCTCCCAGGTGCTAGAATTAAGGCATCTGCCACCACAGTTGACCCTAATGTTTAACTTTTTAAGGATCTGCAGGTGTTTTGAGAGAGAGTTTTGTAGTTTAAGCTGGGCCGTTTTGTTTCGCTTTTGAGATGGTATTTCACTGTGTAGCTCTGGCCATTCTGGGACTCAATCTGTAGACCAGGCTGGCCTTGAACTCAGAGATCTGCCCACCTGTGCCTCCCAAATGGCCTTAATTCTCACATAGCCAAAGATGACCTTGAACTCGAGGCCCTCCTACCTTCACCTCCCAGGCCCTGAGATTATGGGCATGAGTCACAGCGCTGGGATTGTGGATTGTGCCGAGCTAGAGACTGGGTCTAAGACCCGCCTGTACTAGGCAAGCAGCCTAGCGACTAAGCTATATACCTCAAACCCCTTCCAGACCAGCTTTGTTTTTGTGTTTTTAATTAAATAAATGTTTATTTTACATTGAATACAATCAATACAAATCTCACTAGAAAGAAACCCTGTCTCGAAAGAAAAAACAAAAAACAAAAAAAAAGAGAGTATAGTTCATATTAGGTTTTTTTTTTTCCTGAACTCTTCTTATAGAGACACATTACATCATTTCCCCCTTCCTTTTCCTCCTGTCAAACCCTCCCTCCTTGTTCTTTTTTCACTTCATAGCCTTTTTCTCTTTTTTGTTTTTGGTGTTTTTGAGACATGGTTTCTCTGTATAGCCCTGTTGTCCTGGAACTCACTTTGTAGACCAGGCTGGCCTTGAGCTCAGAAATCCACCTGCCTCTGCCTTCTTAGTGCTAGGATTAAAGGCGTGCGCCACCACACCCCGCTAATAGCCTTTTTTTATTAATTGCTGTTACATCTGGGTATGTGTATGAATATATTTCTGAATAGCTTGTTTAGTCTGTATAATGTTATGTATGTTTCAGGGCTGACTGTTTGGTATTGGATATCAACTGGTGTACTCTGTCCTGAAGGAGACTTCCTCCTCCTGCTCTCCGTATTCCTTGGTTGCCTGTAGTTTTTTGCTTGGGTTGAGGCCTCAAGTCCCTCCACACCCACCCACTCACACGCCCACCCTGATACACCCACACTTTGGCGTCATCATATTCAGCTCTTGTCTGGGCAGTCATGTTGGTGAGACTTTATGGGTGTAGCTTCTGACAATGCTAGGAAACTGTCTCATAGCAAACTCCCTGATCCTCTGGCTCTATTCCACCCCTTCCTCCTTAAGGTCCCCTGAGCTTTATAGGTGCTGTAGTATTATCTGGAATATGTGTCCATTGTAACTGGGTTCCACACCTCTGCATTTGATTGGCTGACGTTTTCTGTAATGCATAGAGAAGTTTGCTTGATGACTCTGGGAAGGGTTGGGAAGTCTGGCTGGCTAGAACGGTTGGATGCAATGTAGAAGGACTTGTGTGGTTGCAAGTCCGGACCAGTCATTTTGTTTTTAGGTTGAACAATCCCTCATTTTGTAGCCCAGGCTAGCCGAGAGCTCCAGGTGTGTCTACTTCCCACATGCTGGCATCATCACTGCCGCTCTTGGCTTGCTAGACTGTGTTAAAACAGACACATTGTTTCACGTGCCTGTGGGAACTGACATCTTCCTGTCTTTGCCAGCTCTTGTTGACTCTTGCAGTCTTCCTCATCCTACTGCACGAGAAGCAACACCTCATCCCAGTTTTGATAAACAGGTCCATGGCTGATGTCTCACTGAGGGCTTAACCTTGAATCTTTCTAGAAATTCTGGGGGAGAGACTAAATTCATAAGGCTTACCACTCTGACATGGAAACATTTATCACTGGATATTAAGGGTAAAAGCTACCCAGAAAAGACTGGCAGCTGGGGCTGGGGTCACACACCTGTGATCTCCGAATTAGGGAAGACTAAACTCCAAGGACTTCAAGTTCAAGGCCAACTCAGGCAACTTAGTGGTCCTTGCTTCACATGTGCAACATGCAGTTAATAGCACAAACTTAATAACACAAACTTAACATTTTTTAACGTTTTTTAAAAAATAAGTTGACTGAGGCAGGTAGATTTCTGAGTTCCAGGCCAGCCTGGTCTACAGAGTGAGTTCCAGGACAGCCAGGGCTATTCAGAGAAACCCTGTCTCGAAAAACCAAAATAATAATAATAACAATAAGTTGAAAGATGGGATTTTTTTTTTTTTAAATTGGGGAGCCATTCAGCCAGGAGACCTGCCAGCAAACCTGATGGTCTAGATTTCACCCCCAGGACTCATGGAGGAGGAGGGCAGCCAGCTCCTGCTGTTGACCTCTGACCTCCACATGAGCACCCACAGGCAGACACAAACAAAAGTAGATGTAGCAGTTTCTGGTTTTTTGTTTTGAGATTGAGTCTCACTAGTGGCCCTGGCTGACCTGAATTTCCTGTGTAGATCACACTGGTATCAAAGAGACCCATTTGTTCTGCCTCCCTAGTGCTACAGTTAAAGATGTATGTTACCATGCTTAGAAAATAAATGTAATTACAATTTTTTTTTCTCTTGGAAGAGATGTCTCAGCAGTAAGAGAATGCTGCTCTTGCAGAAGACCTGACTTTGGTCTTCAGTACCCACAGGGCAGGTCACAACTGTTTGTAATTCCAGGTCCAAAGGAACTGATACCCTATTCTCACCTCATGGGCACTGCATATATACGTGTGGTACACAGACATGTCTTATGTGTATTGGTGTTTTGCATGCATGTATAAAAGTTTTTTTTTAATTTATATGTATTTTTTTAATTTTTATTACTTGGTTTATTTATTTTTTGTTTGAAACTACATACTCTCCATGTATAGTCTTAGCTAGTCTGGAACTTGCTATGTAAAACATGTTGGACTTGAGCTCAAAGAGATCTGCCTCCTTCTGCCTCCCAAGTTTGAGGATTAAAAGCATGCACCACTACACCCAGCTTACTTTTTTTCAAAAAAATTATTTATTTTATGTGCATTGGTGTTTTGCCTGCATGTATGTCTGTGTGGGTGTCAGATCCTGGGAACTAGAGTTACAGACAGTTGTGAGCTGTCACATGGGTTCTGGGAGATGAACCTGGGTCCTTTGGAAGATCAGCCCGTGTTTTTAACCGCTGAGTCGTCTCTCCAGCCCAAGATTGTGGGGTGTTTTTGGTTTTGGGGTTTTTTTTAAGCTGGAAAAAAGATGATTGTCTTTTTTTTTCAAGATTTATTTATTTTATGTGTGTGAGTACACTTAAGAGGGCATCATCTTTTTTAACAGATAGTGTAGAGGAGGAATATACTGAGTATCACCAGATGGAGGACATGCAAGTCGGAGTCTCTCTAAGCATGTACTTGTGTCAGAGGAACACATTTCTTTTCTTTTTTTTTTTGGTTTTTTGAGACAGGGTTTCTCTGAATAGCCCTGGCTGTCCTGGAACTCACTCTGTAGACCAGGCTGTCCTGGAACTCAGAAATCCGCCTGCCTCTGCCTCCCAAGTGCTGGGATTAAAGGCGTGCACCACCACGCCCGGCTCACATTTCTTTTTGTTAAGTTTTGTTAAATTTTGTCAAGTCAGGGTCTCCCTACATAACACAGAATTTTTACATAGGCTGGCTTCGGCCTCCTGAGTGGTAGGATTGTGGGTATGTTCTCACACTCAACATAAAGTTAATTGTTTTACTACTTTTGTGTGTGTGTGTGTGTGTGTGTGTGTGTGTGTGTGTGTGTGTAATGGACTTTGTTTTATTAGGATTTCTTCCGAGAGTATGGGTAAGGAGCTCTTTTTAGAAGATCACTAGTGGCTACGCTGAACATGTCTCTTCCTCTCCTAGCAACCGTTAGTTGCCTCTAAACCTTCAGTGGTAGGAGCTCATGATCAGCCCCTTCAGGCTAGGCGCAGACTCCAGAGCAGTAATCCCAGCAGTTTGGCCAGGGTCATGGCCAGGTCAAGCCCAGAAGCCGGTTCCATAACACTCCACTCCGGGCTCTAGCTCCAGCTCCTCCTGCTGTCTCTTCTCTCCTGTGTGTCCCTGAGCTCTTGAGGGAATGTTACATCCTGTTTATGACAGCGACTCAACAGTCACTTGCCATCAGCACTTTGACAAGTTAGTAGTCTGTGCAGTTACTGCTTCTCAGATTGTAGCTGACTAACCTGTGGGGATAAACATAGTTATTTACAAGGCAATTGATTGTCACATGATTTAACAAATAGCTGTGCCTTTCACACTAGAGCTAATGACCTCTGCGGGGCCTGGTTTACAGGACAGATGCAGGGTCCTCCTGTGGAGCAGGCCTCACTTCCAATCAGGCAGCAGTTGATTATCCCATCATAGACTTGCAAGTGAGCACTCCTGGCCTGTCTGCAGTAGTGCAGCACACAGACCCATGGCTAAGGCGGATGTTGGTGGCAGTTCTCCCCAGCAGCCTGCTGAGCATCTCCCAGCACCAAGGGCTAGCCAGCAGGAGCTTCGTTCGTTACCTGTGCTGTTTTCTGACCACCAGCTTGTAGGGAGGTAGCCCAGCCCTGGCACGGTGACTTTAGTAACCTGTAGGCTCTTGGATCAGCTGAAGCCACACACACAGAGTTTCTCTGTAGCCCTGGCTGTCCTGGACCCAAGCTTTAGTCCAGGGAGACTTGGGACTCACAGAGGTCCCTCTGCTTCCTGAGTACTGGGTTAAAGGTGCGCACACCGCCACCGCCCAGGTTAAACTTTAATTTATTTAATTAGCTTAATAAGCATCAGGTTTCCTTGTGTCTTTTCTATGCATCTTTTCGTTTTTTCCATACATTAGTTCCATACATTTTAACCCTTCCCCCTCATCTTCCTGTCTCCCTTCCCTGCTTAAACTTTTCTATCCAAAGTGTTCTCTTCTCAGCTTTGATATCTTGTTAAAATAATCATTTCTCCATCTCTCCTCTCAGACCTGAACTAAAACCGGTGGACAAGGAATCCGAGGTGGTGTTGAAGTAAGTGCTAAGCTGGGGGAGTTGACGGGGAGCTGACAGGGGCTTGCATTCCCGGCTGCCTACCTCCGCACTCCACCTTGCACCTCCTGCAGGTTCCCCGATGGATTTGAGAAGTTCTCACCGCCCATTCTGCAGCTAGATGAGGTGGATTTCTACTATGATCCTAAGCACAGCATCTTCAGTCGCCTGTCTGTCTCTGCTGATCTTGAGTCCCGCATCTGTGTGGTATGGTTGCTCTTTTGTTGAGTGCCCTAGGAGTTGTCTTCCTGAACAGGCGTGGATTGGGCCAGTCCTGACGCAGTACAAGCAGGGGTACAGAGAGAAGTGGGCAGGGCCTAGACACATTTTGTAAATAGAGAGAGCAGTGATTTACCTTATTGTCCTTGGTTCTGAATTATGACAGTCACAAGACATTGAAGCAAGAACATAGGCTAAAGCTCAGGGGGATTTTTTAGCTTGATTTTAGGGAAATTTCCTTTTCCTCTGAAGGCAGGTAAAGGCTGGGGAGATAGCAAGTTAAAAGTACCTTCTGCCCAAATTTGAGGGCCAGATTCAGTCCCCAGTTCCTCTAGTTCCTTAGATAGAGTTTTTTGGTTGTAAGGCCGGGACTACCCAGGGCTGCTGCTCCTCCTCCCCTTCTGTGTCCCTACATGCACATTCACTAAGCATGCTCATGCTTCCTACAGGTTGGGGAGAATGGGGCTGGGAAATCTACTATGCTGAAGCTGCTCATGGGGGACCTGTCTCCTGTTCGGGGTATCAGGCATGCCCACAGGTAATGGATCCCCACCCCACCCCCAGTGAACTGTGCACACACTTGAACTCAGCTACATATACTACTCCACAGCGCTCAGGTAATGGATTCCCCCCATGAACTGTATGCACACTCACCTCACACACATTCAGCTGCCTATATATTCCACAGCCCATAGGTAATGGACCCCACCCCACTCCATGAACTATGTGCACACTCATACACATTCAGCTGCCTATACTACTTCACAGTTGTGCTTCCTACCTTCATTTTTGCCTCCAGGAATCTGAAGATAGGCTATTTTAGCCAGCACCACGTGGAACAGCTAGACTTGAATGTCAGTGCTGTGGAACTCCTGGCTCGAAAATTTCCTGGTATGTTGGGGTACGGTTTGCAGTAAGTGTTTTAGCTGACCCTTGCAGCTAGGCCTGTCTTGGGTCAGTCTAGAGAAGTCTCCCTAAGTCTAGATATAAGAACATGGGCACTGAGGAGGAGAACCTAGGAAGTAGCAAATGAGTTGGGTCAAGAGCTAATCTAATGTTGGGGCCTTTTCCAGGGCTACCTGAAGAGGAATATCGTCACCAATTGGGCCGGTATGGCATCTCTGGAGAACTGGCCATGCGTCCTGTTGCGAGCTTATCTGGGGGCCAGAAAAGCCGGGTAGCCTTTGCTCAGATGACCATGCCTTGGTGAGTCTATGGGGGGGGGGGGGGGGGGGATGTCTTGCCTTTTCATTTCTCCTTCCCAGTACAAAATGATTCTTTCTTCTTTGTGCCATAAGAATTCATTTTCTACCATCTTATAACAAGTGTTCTCCCTTCCAGCCCCAACTTCTATATTCTGGATGAACCCACAAACCACCTGGACATGGAGACCATTGAAGCTTTGGGCCAGGCTCTCAACAACTTCAGGGTGAGCATGTCCTTGCCTGCTCTTCTTCCCTAGGGCTCTGCACCCTTGGTATCTTATCCCTTGAGCACTTGTGTTCTGTCTTTCAGGGTGGTGTAATTCTGGTATCTCATGATGAGCGCTTCATCCGACTGGTGTGCAAGGAGCTGTGGGTGTGTGAGAACGGCAGTGTCACTCGGGTTGAGGGGGGCTTTGACCAGTACCGGGCCCTCCTCCAAGAACAGTTCCGCCGGGAGGGCTTCCTCTAGAGCCCCAGTTGAGTAAGGACTGTGCCTAGGACGTGGACTGGTTTTGGAAGATCCCTGAGCTACCATGTAGGCAACCAACTCCAAGCTTAGGACTTTCCCTACTTGGGGACAGCCTTATTTCCCAAATTTCTCTTTTCCTTTCAACTGGAGCATCCTCTGCACAATGTGGGAGACCTATCCAAGGGCCTGTGAAACAGTCCTGAAGGAAAAGGATAGGGGATGCTATCTGGGGTTATAAGTACCCCACTGCCCAGCTTGGCAGGGCCCAACATGGCTGCTGTGTAAATTAAATCCCCTCCTGGATCTCTTTTGCCTCTCTGCTCGTTCATGGGCAGGGCTTGCCATGGTTTTCTGCTCTGGGTTCTGGGCTCTCTGTTACTTTCCTGTGATGTGACTGTCAGTCATACAGACAAAGCAGCAGCAGTCCAGCCTTCCTCTTGTTGGGCAATGTCATCCGTCTGTCCCTGAGGTGAGCTTGAGCTAGGGGATGGAGAAGGGTGTATTGGGATTGTTCTGGTGCTCACACCCTAGCCTGAAATTCACCTCGGGTGGGGGGTGTTGAGAGGAGGGTCGTGGGCTCTACTGTCTCAGCCCCTGCTGCTTGGGAGTTTGAACTGACTGAATTCTGGCCTCACACGGCTCACCAACTGCTTTCTGGGATCTCTGGCCCTGTCTCTCATTTCTATAATCTGGACCTTAAGGGCACAAGAGAAACCTTTGTTGTTCCCAGTTTGCATTAATGATTTATGTTCTTGTTTTCCCTCTAACCATGTAGAAGCAGCCTGGGAAGTAGGGAATTGTCTAACTGGAAAAAAAAAATAGGACACATGATTCTTTTCAAATAAAGCAGACTTGTAAGAGAGGAGGACACGTGCAAGAGCATGTGCCTGTGGTCCAGGCACATTGAGGGTGAAGCCGGAGGCTCATCTGAATCCATGTAATCCATGAATCTCCTGGCCTGTGAGACCTGCCTGTTGTATAAAAGAGGGAAGAGAGCTGTCTAACAGGAGTCTGGCCTGAAAGTTAGTTCTCAAGGACTTAGCTGCTATAATTAATCAGTATGTAGAAGACATTAAAATGGAGTCAACATAGGGACTGTCTCAGCCTACTGGAGATTGTAGTCATGAGTCTCAACTGCTGATCTTCTCTGAGCTATGCTGAATGTTCAGTGGTTTGGGAAGAGAGGTCTGTGAGATAAGGGAGGATGTGTGAGCTAGCCTTGAATGTAACAGTTCCTTACAAAAAACTAAAACAGGGAAAGGGTTATGTTGCCTCATGGTTTTAGAGGCTTCAGCCATGAGCACTTGACTGTGTTACTCACGTGCTTACAGTGGGACAGAACATGGTGGGGGGTGAGGAATGTGCCAATACAGCAGCTTAGGAGGGAGATGTCACACTTCCTACAATGTGCACCTAGGACCTGCTCGATTCAACCAGATCCTCCTAAGAATGCACATGAATTGTGTGCACCCCAGCAGTGATCCGTGTGCATGGCTCTGTGCACCCCAGCAGTGATCCCTGTGCATGGCTTTGCACGTCACTAGTGATTTGAGATTTTTCAGACAGGTAATTCTTTTCCAACTTGGGGAACCAGTGGCCCCATGCCTGTCAGTCTTCTGAGCTTAGTCCCTGAATCCCTTTTAGCTGGTAAGCCCACTAGGAGTCCTGCAAGTGCTTAAGGTCCCTGGAAGAGCTTTGAGCACCAAGAACATTGGAAGTTGAGGTTGTGTGAGGAAAGGCTCAGCACATACTAGTATCAGTGGAAGGGGCCACGTTAGTCTGATTTTTCAAATCCTACTTTAATACGGGTTCTTAATCACCTTAACTTCCTTTCTGGCCTATCACTCACCAGAGGTAGTGAAAAGAAAGGTTATTAGGACACAGGAGAAGTGGGCCTGTTTAGAAATAGTTCTTTGGGGTGAATCCAATCTTCATTGTCAGGATATCAGTGGTTCAGTCCACTAGCAAACCACCGAACACAAATTAGTAGCTTCATTCCAGGCTACTCAGCAGACACCACACATGAACCAACAATGGCAGCTTGATCCAGAATAAACCTCGAGACTCCACTGATCGCTCTGAGTCTGAGGAAGCAGCAAGAAGCCACTGAATATCAAGAGGTTTTTGGCAAGTTACTCTCTATGAGGCCATGACAAGCAAAGACCAGCAAAGTGCTGCAAGGCGAACCAAAGCCTGAGCCTTGTCCCACCATCTGTGGTCATATTTATATTCTTTATAAATATCACACTTCCTCTCACGAGACTACTTCAACAAAACCACCTCTCACCTGTGTCTGCCTCAATGTTCTTTCATGTGTCCACTTTAGCAAAAAGCCTTTCACCCATCTGCCCCAGCAGAACATCATTATGACAGTTTCCAAAGAAACCAGAAATTTCCACTTCAGGCCACAGTAGAAGCTAAGTAAAGCAAACCACATAACCCCCTGGGTTCTTTGTGGCACTGTTATAGACTGGCCACCACACAGTATAAAAGTGAAATTCAGCATGGGCTTGCTGTGTGCTCAAGCTGACTGTAAGGACTGGGAAAAGACATTTCCAAAACTAATCATGAGCCAGTCTGGGCTTGCATGCTACCTTCACATGTGCTAGAGCCTTCCAGAAAAGAGATGGCACTCGGTGACTACAGTGTATGGCCTATGACATACCATCTTTCCTGGCATCTCATCTCCAGCATTCTCACAGCACAGGTAGGTTTACCTCACTGT